>NC_138163.1:88197665-89451565 GCF_964165515.1 Mesoplodon bidens
AGGAACCCTCACTTCGGTGGCCCAACCTCAGAGACTCACTCGATACCTAGGATGTAACCATCCCTCCGTGCCCCATTTTTTCTACAACACCTGGTCCTTCATGTAACCAATTTTTCTTCTATCCTGACACCACCATAAACAACACCCAAATTCCCTCTGATGTCAGCTACAGAGTTAAATTTTGGAGCCAGGTTTCCCAGTGACTTGTTTTTTACCTTTCTCTGATTATCACTGTGCTTGCCCAATAAGGCATAAATACCTATGCAAGCCAGATTACATATGCACCCGCACATTATTATGAGTATCTAAATCAGATCTGACCCCAATCACAAAAAAATCTCAGCAGCACCCACCTTTGTAGGAAATTTAGAATAACTTTTATTTCAGGATAGAATATTTACTTCCTGAATGTACTGAAAACCTAACTAACTCCAGGCTTGAAAGGACATATGTAGCAATCCTTGTAAGTGAATCCATTAAAATGCCACTTTAGCAGGAGTAGGTTGCACCTTGACAGGATTTATCTTTGTAGTGGTTAGCATTCTCCTTGCATCTATGAATAACTACATGGTTTACACATAACTGGACAGTGTTTCTTAGGTTATCTAACAGTGCCCTTAACTGTCCACAACCAAACTGAGACACATCTCCCCTGAATTTACATCATCAAGTTAGACAGGATTTATGGGAAGCATTTATGATTCAGGATTCGCTTCCTTTGGCAGATCCCTACTTCCCTGGTTAGGAGTGAGTGTGAATGAAGCTATGATCAGAAACTTCTCTTTAACCCTTGGAAACATCACCAACACTACTGCTAAGGCCATAGCAGCCCAACAAAAATCCCTAGGTTCTCTAGCTAAAGTTGTCCTTGTCAATAGAATAATCTTCAATTATCTCTTAGCTGAACAAGGAAGTGCCTGTACAATAGTCAACACACCTGTACTTGGATTAACACTTCTAGGGGAGTGGAGGTACAATTATCTAAAATATGAGAACAAGCCCATTGGTTACAAGTCCAAACTGACTCATCTTATAATTGTCATTTACTCAACTGGTTACCAACAGGATTGGGCTCATAGTTTAGATCTACAGTATAGTTTTGGTCTTTCTATCTGCCATTTTATTTTGTGTTGTAATTTTTAAAGTACTCAGCTGTTGTCTATCCAGCATCTGTAAAAATAACAAAACTGAAATTGTTTGTCCAATGCTTCAACATGACACCTAACACCCATAACCTTGACAAGATCTCCCTGCCTTGACCCTCCACTTAGCCCCAATATAAAGAAGGCACTCGAATGTAGCCTTTTGAAGTTGCTACTAACCCCCAAAGCTTCTCTCACCCTGAAGAAAGGTGTCCAATCATAGTATGGTGAAGAAAGATAAACAAAATGGATTATCAGTCAAAAGGCAAAGTCCATGCAGAAGAAACACCTAGCAATATATTAGGTGATCAGCACCCTGCAATAGAGACTTAATAAAAAAGGGAAAATGTAGAACCAAACTAAAATGGAGTCACTTATGTCAGGGATGAAATGGAGATGATCAACACAGGCTGATAAAAGAAAATTAACCTAACCTTACAAAAATTTACAGCTTTCTCAGAAATCAGCAGAGTACACTAGCTAATTTCCAAACTTCAAGTCTTCCTTGGTTTCCCTGAATCAACTATCCTGATCCTAATATACAGAGTTTGGTTTTTGACATTTCTTTTTGTTCAAATGAGGCCAATGAAATCCACTTGCCATACTCTCCTCCGCGGGACAAGATGCCTGAGGATGGTCCTCCTTAGCTCCAAGGGACATGTACCTCATATAACAATGTCAGAAAGAAAAAAAAAGAAAGAAAAAGAGAGAGAAGAGGAGAGAAGGGAAGAGAAGCAAAGGGAAGAGAAGAGAGAGAAGAGAACAAAGGGAGGAAGGAAAACAATGACCAAAGACATGGTTGATCAGCAATGCTTTCTGTGAAACATTTTGATCAAGAGAGGGAACTGTGAAAGGATTTCAATCTAAAATGGAACTGGAAGATATGAAATGGAAAATCTCACATGTGCGCCCTCAGAAGAACAGAACCTAAAGACCGATAGACTGATTTCCATAAATGCCTAATTTACAGAAACCTAAGACTTATCTCTGACCAATGAGTATCTGCTAAGAATCTCTCCCCAACCTCAAGCCAACAAATTTACTGCTTAGACTCTCGCTGGAATTCCCCCTCTTTACACTTCTTGCCCATAAATACAGCCCACCCCAAACCCTCAGTGGACTCACTTGTAGCTTGCTATAGAATATGTTTACCGAATTGCAACTCCTCTGATATTCCTGAATAAACTCAATTGCTGATAATGTGAGCTTGCCTCACTTTACCTCTTTATTTAGGTTGACACTATAAATATCCCATATTTGTCCAGAGATAAAAAACTACAGATTCAAGAATCAGAGGGAGACCCAAATAACATAAACCCAAATTATTCCATGACAAGACACATCATAATTAAACTTCTAAAAATTAAGACAAATAAAATATCTTGAAAGCAACCAAAGGGAAAAATACACTTTACCTATAAGAGAAAAATTAAAATGATGGCATAATTCCCATCAGAAATGATGAAAGCCAAAAGGAAATGGAACAATATATTTTAAGTGCTGAAAGAAAAAAGAGAATTTTCAACAATAATTCTATGTAGTGACAATATCTTTCAGTAATGAAAGGGAAATCAAGATATTCTTAAAGCAATTATACTCCAATAAAGATGTTTAAAAAAAGATATTCTTAAATGAAGGAAAATTAAGAGAATGTGTCATAGGCAGACTTATCCTAGAAGAATGAACAAAGGAAGTTCTCTAAACAGAAAGGAAATAATAAGAGGAGGAAACCTGGAATTTCAGGAAGGAAGAAAGAACACTGTAAGGAAGAAAATATCAATAATAAAGTAAGTGTCCCTTCTCCCATTGATTTTTCTAAATTATGCTTGATATTTTAAGCAAAATCATAATACTTCCTGAAGTTCTTCTAAAAGTATGCAGAGAAAATATTTAAGAAAACTATATATGTGAGAGAGTTAAATAACATAAAAGTTTTTAGGGTTTCTACACTTCACCATAATTAATAAAATGATGACTACAATAGACTGTCACAATATATATTTCAATATAATAACAACATATAATGTATAATATATATAATATTTTGTGTATTATAATATATGTTATATATTATGTACTATCACATATATACATGTTATACTATATGTTGGATATATGTTATACAAATATATATACGTGGATATATATTTTAGTGGTTGTCCTAGTGTGTGTGTGTGTGTGTGTGTGTATCAACATAACATTAAAATCAGTATAAAAAGATATACTCAAAAGCACTAAAAAGAAATCAAAAGAATTCTAAAAAATGTTTAAGTAACCAACAGGAAGGCAAGAAAGGAGAAAGAGAGAAAAAAGAAACAAAGAATATATAGAAAACAAACAATTAAATGGCAAGATTAAAAGCCCTAACATCTTAGTAATTACATTAAATGTAAATGGCATAACTACACCAATTAAAAAGAGGGATTAGTAGAATAGATTTAAAAATATGATCTGGAGTGATGTCAACATCACAGCTAAGTGAGAAACTCCCTTTGTCTTTCCCCTTCAATCCACAACCAGTAAAATATCCACAGATGAACAATGTGCCTATGTCCAACACACGAGGACACTGGAGAATTCCACATATCTGTACCTCTAAAGGTGGGTGGATTGGAACACATAGAGGAGGCAAAACCAGGATAAAGGAAGCAGTATTTGCAACCCCAGACCCTTGGCCACAGCAGCTGAGCCATGGTCCCAGAGAACCCAGTAGCAGTAGGGGAGTCATCACACATGACTCAAGCCTCCCAGCCACAGCAGCAGCCTCAGCCACAGATAACTGGACAGCAGTGGCAGCAGAGCCCATGATCCTATCCCTCCAGCTGCAGAGGTTCCTGTGACTCCAGCCCCCACCTCAATCCCTTGTCCACTGCAGTGGGTCCCATGAAGCCAGAAGCACCAGTCATGGCAGAGGTACCTGCAACCACAGCTCCCCTCCTTCTCCCATGGTGGCAGAGCCTGCAACTCAGAAGATCCCAGATGCAAGAGAAACATCTACCATCCTAATGGTCCAGGTGACAATGCCAGTGACAGTGGCAGCAGCAAGGCATCAACAACCCCAGAGGCACAAGCAGTGATAACAAGGGCAGTTGGTGACACTTGTGACAGAGGCAGTGGAGGGTGGAAATTGCTTACTCAAAATATAACCAGAGGTAGCTCAGGTAAGAGAAACCAAAAACTTGTGCTATAGCACCACATACTGGAAAACAAAAGAAAGGCCTCTAATTTCTAACCTATTGAATCATTAGAATAAAGTAAAAGAGAAAAAAAAAAGCTTTACTTAAAGAAGGTGCTTGCTACTTCAAATGTGTAGCGGAACAACTCATCAAGCACCACGAAGAACCATAGTAATGCTGTTATCACAAAAGAAAATGACAATTCTTCAGAAACCAAACAAAGTAACAGAATATGGTGACCCAACTTCCGTAATTTAAAATAGCTGTCATTAAGAAACTCAATGAGCTCCAAGAAAACTCAGAAAGGCAGTTCAGTGAGTTCAGGTATAAAATTAATGAACAAAAGCAATACTTTACCAAAGAGATGGAAACTCTAAAAAGGAACCAAACAGAAATTCTGAACCTGAAGCACTCAATAAATGAGATGAAGAATGCACCGAAAAGCACTGGAAAAAGAGCAGGCCACATGAAAGGAAAAAATTACTGAGTTCTGAGACAGATATTTAGAAATGATACAGGTAGAAAGGAAATAGAATTTAAAAAGATTTAAAAAAGGAAATTCCACAAGAGCTATCTGACTCACTGAGGAAGGGCAACATTAGGGCAATGGATATCCCAGAAGGAGAAAAGAGGGAAAAGGGAGCAGACAGTTTATTTAAAGAAATAATATCTGAGAACTTCCCAAACCTGGGGAAGGAACTGGATATACACGTCCATGAAGCTAAGAGAAGACCTATAATTAGGTCTTCAATGAAAAAATACTTTCTCAAGAAATGTTATATTAAAACTGTCAAAAGTCAAAGGCAAAAAAAAAAAAAAATTAAGGCAGCCAGGGGAAAAAATCTTGGTAAACTACAAAGTAAACTCCATTAGGTTATCAACAGATTTCTCAGCAGAAACTCTACAGGCTAGGAGGGAGTGGAATGATACTATCAAAATACTGTAAGATAAAACCATCAGCAAAGAATACTCAATCAAGCAAAGTTATCATTCAGATATAAAGGAGATATAAGGGATTTCTCAGACAAACAAAAGCTGAGCGAGCTCATCAATGCTAGACCTGCCTTATAAGAAATGTTGAAAGAAGCTCTTCTACCAGAAACAAAAATGCAAAATTACACAAAACTTTGAGTAAGATGATAAACAGGCAGACAAAAGTGCAACTCTATATCAGAATAGGTTGTTAAACAATTTACTATAGCAAAAGGTGAAAAGGAGGAAAAGAAGAAAAAAATAACTATAGCTACTTCAATTTGGCAACAAACTCACAACAAAAAAAGGATAATTTGAGATATCAAAAACATAAAATGGAAAGAATAGGATAGAACCCATATAAGCAAACGAAGAACAGACGCTATCAGCCAAAAAAAGGACTATTTTATCTATGATATGTTGTAAGCAAAGTTCATGTTATCTATAAAACGTAAATCTAGAGCAGAGGCACAAAACATAAAAAAGAGGAAACTGAGAAAACATCATAGAAAACCACCGGAAGTAAAATAGTAAACAGAAACACAAGGAAAAAGAAACAATGGAGATATAGAGCAACCAGAAAAACAAAAGATCAAAGGCAGGATGAAATTCTCATTTATCAATAATCTCACTAAATATAAATGGACTGAGCTGACCAATCAAAAGACACAGAGTAGCTGGATGGATTAAAAAGCAAGACTCAACTATATACTGCCTCCAGAAGACTCACCTCAGCTCTAAAAAGAAACAGAGGCCCAAAGAGAAGGGGTGGAAGATAATAATCCAAGTGAAAGGCAGACGAAAGAAAGTGGGTCTAGTCACACTCACAGACTTCAAGCCAAAAAAAGATAACAAGAAGCAAAGACAGTATAAAATGATAAAAGAGAGAATTAATCAAGAAGATGTAACAGTTATTAATAAATATGCACCTAATATAGGGGCAGCAAAGTATATAAAGCATTTATTAACAGACCCAAAAGTAAAAATTGACAGCAACACAATAATAGCAGACTTTAACACCCCATTTACATGAATAAATAGATCATCCAGACAGAAAGTTAATAAGGAAACAATGACCTTAATGATACTTTAAACCAGATGTATTTGAGAGATCTGTATAGAGCATTTCATACAAATGCAGCAGAATATTCTTCTCAAGTGAACATGGGACTTTCTCAAGGATACACCGTATGTTGGGACTCAAAACAAGTCTCAGTATATTTTAGAAAATTCAAGTCATATCAAGCATCTTTTCCAATCCCAGTAGTATGAAACTAGAAATCAACTACAAGAAGAAATCTGGAAAGAGCATAAAAATGTGCAGACTCAACAACATGCTACTGAACAACAGGTGGGTCAATGAAGAAATCAAAAAAGAAATTAAAAAACTATCTGAAGACAAAAGAAAATGAAAATACATTATATAAAATCTATGGGATGTATCAAAAGCGGTACTAAGAGGGGAATTTTTAGCAATACAAGCCTACCTCAAGAAATAAGAAAAAAAACTTAAATACACAATCTAAACTTACATCTAAAGGAAGTAGTAAAAGAAAAAGAAGCAAAGTCCAAAGTCAGTAGAAGGAAGGAAATGTAAACAAAGAATATTGCCTGCCATTTCAGTAAACAAGGAACGTGGCCCACCTTTCCAGTTCTACAAGGATAAAGTCATTAGCCCACTATCACATGAGAGCTTTCTGCTCTGAAGAAGAAAAGGGACATCTCCTCCTGGTCAGCAATGACTTTTTCAGGCAACTGAAACCTGGAGTGGTGCAGGCAAGTCCTCATACTATATAGCAGTCCCATAAGGAAACCCATTATTTAACTAAAAAAAGAAACTTGCTCATACTGCATATGAGAAATGGCTACTCAGTGTTCCAAGCACCCACGGCAGTTTTAGACAGCTAGAGGGAGAAACTTAGACATGTAAAAGAGCTGAAACGACGCTAGGGTGACACCTAGAGGAGTTAAGCTCACAAACAGTACGTTTGTTCACCGCACAATCATCACTAGTAGCTTTATCATGACAAACAGACCTCAGAATGGGAAACAAAGCTTTCTAAACAAAAGAAAAAGGAATGACAGATTTCTAACCTCCAACTAACACCCCAGCCAAGTTCATGTATGGAATTTATACTTGCAAATACTTAATTGGGGAAACTGTACTAAAGGAGGTCTCAACTTAAAGTGGCCAAATTGGGGTTCTTTTGACATTCCAAAATTAAGTATTTTTTGCCTGTGCAGCTAGAGAAAGCTGGCCATAAGATCAAACAGACTGAATGGAATGCTTATTTTGATTGGCATTCAGAAGTTTTAAAAAAAAGGAAATAATAAAATAACACCT
This sequence comes from Mesoplodon bidens, assembly GCF_964165515.1. Classification (NCBI taxonomy): domain Eukaryota; kingdom Metazoa; phylum Chordata; class Mammalia; order Artiodactyla; family Ziphiidae; genus Mesoplodon; species Mesoplodon bidens. The sequence continues at coordinate 88,205,300 of NC_138163.1, forward strand.
TTGCAGGAAACAAATTGCTTGAAATTATATTGGAATTTTTAAAAGCCACTAGTGTTAACCCTGCCTCTCCCTCTGCTCCTCCCTATTCTCTTTTACCTGAACTGCCTGACCCAGATGCTATCTATTTCTCTCTTCCATTACCTCTGCCTCCTACTGCTTCCTCTCCCACAGTGAAGGAGGAACTTGCCTTTCTCGCCCTCTGTCTTTAAGATGCAAATGTTCTACCTGATTTTTAGATGTTTCGTTCTGTGTTTTGAAATCTTGGTCTCTGCCATCCAGACAGTACATATATGGTGTACATTTGGCAGCCAGTCAAATGGACTGAGACTCCAAGCAGTCTTTTTGTCTGGCTGTGCCAACTCTCAGGGAAATTTGTCGTAAGGGGTCCTAGACCATAAGGGGACTTTACCATTTCAATCTTTGTTACATCACCTCTACCACGAAGGCCTTTACTTTCTTAAACTATTTTTAGGAGTAAACTTTCTGGATCTTGTGAAGGCTGTATCCTTTGCACTCTCTTTTGAGGATGCCTCTTGAATCTTATTGGTTTGAGTTGCTACTAAGATATTACTGGTCAATGGCTAGACAATGGATCCTTTAAATTGGAAAAACTTCTAAATTGGTAAATTTTTAAAGAATTCTCATTATAAATTGCTGTTTTATTGGTACAAATGAAAAGACCAAATCATAAAGTGGATACAAAAATTATAATGGCTAACTTTAAGGACTCCCTTAATATAAAACAAACAATAAAAAACGGTTAGGGAAGCCTTATTTGTGGTCTTGGCTTCCCCTCAATGGATCTTACAGATGCTAATAAAAACAACAAATTAACTGATGTTCCTTAGATTGATTTACAGAGGAAGAAGAAGCTAAGGGGAAAGTCAAGAGGCTTCTTCCCAATGAGGTGGACATTTAAAGGGACTTAATGGAAATCTTTAGATGGTTATTAAGAAATGGGATAAATAAAATGAGTGTTAATAGGATTAAAACAAAGATTTTGATACAACACTACCTAATGTTGGATGGGCCAAAGGGATCCCCCACGTTGGTCACCAAAACATTAAAGGGCCCCAAGTCTGCTCTATTTATCCCAGTTTAAAATATATATATTTAAAAGGCTCAAATAAAATCACACTCACCAGCAATTGCTGGGGCATCAGTTAGATAAATTAATCAAATCAAAGATTGACAAAAGGGTCTGAGTCCCTCAGCCCCACCCCTCACTGTGTGCATACAAAAATGAATGAAATGGCCCAGGGATAAAAGAAAAGTATCTATGATTTCTTGTAAGAATAAGACTTGATGATGGGGTCTTAATGGAAACTAAAGTTAAAGGTATAAGAGTTGACAAAATTGAAATAAAAGTTTATTTTTAAATGGTACTTTTTATTGAAGTATAGTTGAGATAAAATGTGTTAATTTACTGCTGTACAGCAGTGATTAATTTATATATATATATATATATATATATATATATATATATATATACATTCTGTTTTATATATTCTGTTCCATTATGGTTTATTATGATATTGAATATAGTTCTCTGTGCTATACAGTAGAACCTTGTCGTTTATCCATTCTATCTATAAAAACCTACATCTGCTAACCCCAAATCACTCCCCCTTGGCAAACGCCAACCTGTTCTCTATGTCTGTGATTCTGTATCTGTTTCATAGATAGGTTCATTTGTGTCATATTTTAGATTTACATATAAGTGATATCATATGGTATTTGTCTTTCTCTTTCTGACTTACTTAGTATGATCATCTCTGTGTCCATCCATGTGGCTGCAAATGGTATTATTTCATTCTTTTTTAGGCTGAGTAGTATTCCATTGTATATACGTACCACCTCATCTTTATCCATGCATCAATGGGCATTTAGTTTGTTTCCATGTCTTGGCTATTGTGAATAGTGCTGCTATGAACATTGGGCTGCATGTATCTTTTCGAATTAAAGATTTCTCTGGATATATGCCCAGGAGTGGGATTGCAGGATCATATAGTAACTCAAATTTTAGTTTTTTAAGGAACCTCCATACTGTTTTCCATAGTGGCTGCATCAATTTACTTTCCCTCCAACAGTGTAGGAGGGTTCCCTTTTCTCCACACCTTCTCCAGAATATGTTATTTATAGATTTTTAATGATGGCCATTCTGACCAGTGTGAGGTGACACCTCATTGTAGTTTTGATTTGAATTTCTCTAATAATTGGCAATGTTGAGCATCTTTTCATGTACTTATTGGCCATCTGTATGTCTTCTTTGGAGAAGTGTCTATTTGGGTCTTCTGCCCATTTCTGGATAGAGTCGTTTGTTTTTTTTTTGTTGCTGAGTTGTATGAGCTGTTTGTATATTTTGGAAGTTAAACCTTTGTCAGTCACATCATTTGCAAATATTTTCTCCCATTCTGTAGGTAGTCTTTTCATTTTGTTTATGGTTTCCTTTGCTGTGCAAAATCTTGTAAGTTTGATTAGGTCCCATTTGTTTACTTTTGTTTTTATTTCTATTGCCTTGGAAGACTGACCAAGGTATGATTTATGTCACAGACTTGTCACTGATATGTGATATGTCACAGATTTGTCACTGGTATGATTTATATCACAGAATATTTTGCCCATGTTCTCTTTTAGGAGTTTTATGGTGGCATGTCTTATGTTTAAGTCTTTAAGCCATTTTGAGTTTATTTTTGTGTATGGTGAGAGGGTGTGTTCTAACTTCATTGATTTACATGGGGCTGTCAAACTTTCCCAACACCATGTGCTGAAGATACTTTTTCCCGTTGCATATTCTTGCCTCCTTTGTCAAAGATTAATTGACCATAGGTGTGTGGGTTGATTTCTAGGCTCTCTATTCTGTTCCATTGATCCATATGTCTGTTTTTGATTATTGTAGCCCTGTAGTATTGCCTGATGTCTAGGAGGATTATGTGTCCTGCTTTGTTCTTTTTCTTCAGGTTGCTTTGGGGATCCCAGGTCTCTTATGGTTCCATATGAATTTTAGAATTATTTGTTCTAGTTCTGTGAAAAATGTCATGGGTAATTTGAAAGGGACCACATTAAATCTGTAGATTGCTTTGGGTAGTATGGCCATTTTAATAATATTAATTCTTCCAATCCAAAAACATGGGATATGTTTCCATTTCCTTGATCATCTTCAATTTGTTTTATTAATGTTTTGTAGTTCTCAGCATATAACTCTTTCACCTCCTTGGTCAGGTTTATTCCTGGGGGTTTGATTCTAAAAGGCATTTCTTTTTACATTCCTTTTCTGATATTTCATTGTTGGTGTAAATAAATGCAATCAATGTCTGTGTGTTAATCTTATATCCTTGTATCTTGCTAAATTTGTTTATCAGTTCTATTTGTTTTTGTGAGTTTTTAGGGTTTTCTATATATGGTATCAAATCTTCTGCATATAATGACAATTTTACCTTTTCCCTTACAATTTGGATAATTTTTATTTCTTTTTCTTGTCTGATTGCTGTGGCTAGGACTTCCAATACTATGTTGAATAGAATAGGTGAGAGTGGGCATTCTTGTCTTGTTCCAGATTTTAGTGGGAAGGCTTTCAGCTTTTCACCATTGAGTATTATATTGGTTGTGGGTTTGTCATAAATAGCTTTTATTATATTGAGATATGTTCCCTCTATACCCACTTTGGTAAGAGTTTTTATCATGAATGGAGGTTGAATTTTCTCAAATGCTTTTTCTGCATCTAGGGAGATAATCATGTGGTTCTTGTCCTTTCTATTGTTTATGTGGTGGGTCACATTGATTGATTTGTGTATATTGAACCATCCCTGTGAACTTGGGATAAATCCCCCTTGGTCATGGTGTATGATCTTTTTTATGTGTTGTTGGATTCAATGTGCCAATATTTTGTTGAGAATTTTTGCATCTATATTTATCAAAGATACTGGCCTGTAATTTTCTTTTTTGGTGGTATCTTTGTCTGGTTTTGGTATCAGGGTGATGGCTTCATAGAATGTCTTTGGGAGTCTTCCTTCCTCTTCAGTTTTTTGGAAGAGTCTGAGAAGGATTGGTATAAGTTCTTCTTTGTATGTTTGGTAGAATTCACCTGTGAAGCCATCTGGTCCTGGACTTTTATTTGTAGGGAGTTTTAAAATTACAGATTCTATCTCACTTTTAGTGATTGGTCTGTTCAAATTATCTATTTCTTCCCTTTTTTCTTAATTGTACATTTCATTTATTTTTACTTTTATTTATTTATTTTTGAATTTTTGAATTTTATTTTATTTTTTTATACAGAAGGTTCTTATTAGTTATCTATTTTATACATATTAATATATATATGTCAATCCCAATCTCCCAATTCAGCACACACAACCCCACCCCACCACCACTTTCCCCCCTTGGTGTCCATACATTTGTTCTATACATCTGTGTCTCTATTTCTACCCTGCAAACCAGTTCATCTGTACCATTTTTCTAGGTTCCACATATATGTGTTAATATATGATATTTGTTTTTCTCTTTCTGACTTACTTCACTCTGTATGACAGTCTCTAGATCCATCCACGTCTCTACAAATGACCCAACTTCATTCCTTTTTATGGCTGAGTAATATTCCATTGTATATATGTACCACATCTTCTTTATCCATTCATCTGTCAATGGGCATTTAGGTTGCTTCCATGACCTGGCTATTGTAAATAGTGCTGCGATGAACATTGGAGTGCATGTGTCTTTTTGAATTATGGGTTTCTCTGGGTATATGCCCAGTAGTGGGATTGCTGCATCATATGGTATTTCTATTTTTAGTTTTTTAAGGAACCTCCATACTGTTCTCCATAGTGGTTGTATCAATTTACATTCCCACCAACAGTGCAAGAGGGTTCCTATTTCTCCACACCCTCTCCAGTATTTGTTGTTTGTAGATTTTCTGACGATGCCCATTCTAACTGGTATGAGGTGATACTTCATTGTAGTTTTGATTTGCATTTCTCTAGTAATTAGTGATATTGAGCAGCTTTTCATGTGCTTGATTCAATTTTGGTGGGCTGTATGTTTCCAGAAACTTGTCCATTTCTTCTAGGTTATCAAATTTGTTGGCATATACTTACTCACAGTATTCCCTTATGGTTTTTTGTATTTCTGTGTAATTGGTTATGTATTCTTTTTCATTTATTTTGTTTATTTGAGTTCTCTCTCCTTTCTTCTTGGTGAGCCTGACCAGAGATTTGTCAGTCTTGTTTATCCTTTCAAAGAACCAGCTCTTGGTTTCATTGATGTTTTTCTTCTGTTTTTTTAATCTCTATTTTATTTATTTCCTCTCTGACCTCTATTATTTCCTTCCTTCTGCTGACTTTAGGTTTTATTTTTTCTTCTTTTTCTAATTCTTTTAAGATGTAGCTTAGGTTGTTTGAGATTTTTCTTGTTTTTTGAGGAAAGTCTGTATCACTATGAACTTCCCTCTAAGAACTACTTCTGCTGCATCGCACAGATTTTGTATGGACATGCTTTCATTGTCATTTGTCTCAAGGTATTTTTAAATTTCCTATTTGATTTCATCATTGATCCATTGTTTTTTTAGTAGCATGTTGTTTAGTCTCCATGTAATTTTTTTTTCTCATTCCTTTTTCTGTGGTTAATTTCCAGTTTCATGCTGTTGTGGTCAGAAAAGATGCTTGAGATAATTTCTATACTCTCAAATTTGCTGAGACTTATTTTGTGCCATAGAATGTGGTCAATCCTAGGGAATGTTCCATTTGCACTTGAAAAAAAATGGGATTTCTGGGATTTTTTGGGATATAATGTCCTGAAAATATCAATTAAGTCTAACTGTTCTATTGTATCATTTAGGATCTCTGTTTCCTTATTGATTCTCTGTCTAGAAGATCTGTCCATTGATGTGATTGGGGTGTTAAAGTCTCCTACTATTATTGTATTCCCGTCAATTTCTCCCTTTATGTCTGTTAGTATTGATTTATGTATTGGGGTCCTCTTATATTAGTGCATATATGTTGATGAGTGTAAAATCCTCTTCTTGTATTGATTCTTTTATCATTATATAGTGTCCTTCTTCATCTTTCTTTATGGCCTTTGTTTTAAAGTCTATTTTGTCTGATATGAGTATTGTAACCCCCACTTTCCTGTCATTTCCGTTAACATGAAGTATCTCTTTCCATCCTCTCACTTTCAATCTATGTGTATCCTATGCCCTAAAGTGGGTTTCTTGTTGGCAGTATATTGTAGGCTCTTGTTTTTTTTTTGTTGTTTTGCTGTTTTTTTAATCTATTTGGCCAGACTGTGTCTTTTGACTGGAGCATTTAGTCCATTTGCATTTAAGGTAATTATTGATACATATGTATTTATTGCCATTTTAAATCTTGTTTTCCCCTTGATTTTATATTTCTTCTTTGTCCCTTTCTTGTTCTTTTTTTTTTCTTTTGTGGTTTGATGATTTTCTTTTGTGTTATATTCTCTTCTTTTTGGTTTTTGTGAATCTATTGTATGTTTTTGACTTGTGGTTACCCTGTTCTTCAAGTATGTTAACCCCTTTCTATCTCTACTTGCATTAGACTGGAGTCATACAGGCTCGAACACATTCTAGAAAGACAAAAATGTCTACATTTTCCTACTCTCCTCCCCATTTTATGATTTTGATGTCTTGTTTTACATCTTCATGTTCATCCTTTTGCTGTTCATTGTGGTTATCATCACTTTCACAGAAATTTTATTTATTTATTTATTTATTATAATCTGTGTACTGGCTTATTTAAATGATTTACTTTCCAATTGTGGTTTTCTCTTTCCTATAGATCTTTACTTCTTTTCTACTTAGAGAAGACCTTTCAATATTTCCTCTAGGATAGGTTTAGTATTGCTGTATGCTCTTAATTTTTGCTTGTCTGAGAAATTCCTTACCTCTACTTCTGTTCTAAATAGTCTTGCTGGGTAGAGTATCCTAGGTTGCAGATTTTTCCCCTTCAGGACTTTGAATCTATCTTGCCACTTCCTTCTGGCCTGCAACGTTTCTGTGGAGAAATAAGCTGATAACCTTATGGGGGGGTGCCCTTGTAACTAACTCTTTGTTTTTCTCTTGCTGCTTTTTGAATCCTCTCTTTAACTTTTAACAGTTTTTATCATAATATGTCATGGTATAGGTCTGTCTGGGTTTATCTTGTTTGGGATTCTCTGTGCTCCCTGAATCTGCATATCTGTTTTCTTTTTTAGGTTTGGGAAGTTTTCAGCCATAATTTCTTTAAATACATTTTCAACCCCCTTTTCTCTTTCTTCTTCTGGAATTCTTATTATACATAAATTGGCATGCTTTATATTATCCCATAGATCTCTTATATTGCTTTATTTACTTATTTATTTTTACTTGGCTTTGTGTCTGCTCTCCTGATTGGGTGGTTTGCATTATTCTGTCTTCCAGGTCACTTATTCATTCTTCTGCATTATTCATTCTGCTCTTCATTGCCTTTAGCTTAGCTTTTGTCTCTGCAAATGAGTTGTCTAATTTTTCCTGGTTCCTCTTTATAGTTTCCAGTTCTTTTGTACAGTATTCTGCATTTCTGTCAATAGCCTTTCTTATTTCCTTCAGTATTTTCATTATTTCCTTTTGGAAATCAGTGTCTATTAGACCGAAGAGGTCTGTTTCATTGTTTGTTCTTTCAGGGGTGTTCTCTTGGTCTTTTAACTGGGAGCGGTTCCTCTGCTCCTTCATTTTACTTATAGTTATGTTACTCTGTGAGTTTAGTAGAAATAATTATCTACTGTGGTCTTGGAGGGTTATTTATATGTGGGGGCATCCTTGTGTAGCTTGTGTGGGTTTAATTGTTTGGTGCAAGGGCTGTTTTTAGTATGGATGCCTGTCACCTCTTTCCTCAGTGTGTGCTGGTTGTTATCCCCTTGATAGGGGATGTAGAGATGTGGCAGCTGTTTCCTGTTCCTGGGGACCTTGGAGGCAGTGGTGGCTCAGGCATGCTCCCAGAGCATGTGATGGGAGCAGAAGAAGCTCCCGACCACTCCTGGAGTCTGTAAGGGCAGCAGTGGCATCTCACGACCACTCCTGGCATCTGGGCAGTCAGTGGTGGGGGCTCATGAACACACCTAGGGTCTGGGAGGGAGGTAGCAGCGGCTCGTGAACACTCCCAGCATTCAGGCAGGTGGTGGTGGCAACTTGTGACTATCACTGGAGCCTGTCCTGCACTCTGCAAGCACACGCACAGGGAAAATGGCTACAAGCCGGGTCCCTCCTCTCCCATTATGCACCCTCCCCAAACAATGGCAACTGGCCTCTAAGGCATCCCAGGCTTCCTCCGTGTACACCCTCAGTTGTGGTCACACTGGATTCCAGCACTCTCCCCCGACAGGCTGTTTCCACACAGCCAACTCCAGTCCTCTCCCCAGTTCTGATCTCTGAAGCCCGAGTTCCAGCACCAAGCCCCTGCCTGCAGCGGCAGTAGTGTGTCTCAGGTTGGGGAGTGCAGGGAGGCGGCATTGACTGTCTGTGCTGTTCTTCCTCTGCTCTGGCTGCCACAAACCGGATGCTGCATTCTCCTCTCACATTGTGAAGCACCCACTCTGTCCTGTCTCCCCACTAGTGAGGAGGCTTCCCAGGGTTCAGGAACCTTTCCTCTTTCACAGCTCCCTCCCAGGGATGCAGTCCTGTCCCAATTCCTCTCTTGCTTTCTTTTTTTATACCTGTTTACAGGGAGATTTTCTTGGCTTTCAGCAGTCTAAGGCCTTCTGCCAGTGCTCAGTAGATAATCTGTGAGAACTTTTCTACATGTAGATGTATTTTTGATGTATTTATGGGAGAAGGTGAGCTTCACATCCTACTAATCTGCCATCTTGATTGCTCTGATGGTATATTTAAATGGGCCTTGTATAAGAGAGTTACATCTCTTTTGCCTAATTATATTTTGAGATAGATATTATGTTTCCCTGGGGAATACTTCTCCTGCCTGGTATTATCAGACAGGGCATATAAATCTGCGCCTCAGGCAATATTAATTAAACTTACAAAAGGAAACCAATAGGTTACCCAAGCCCACACAGTATGAAATAAAAACTGGGAGCTAATATTCCGAGGCTAATACAGTTAATAATGGAGAGTTTCTTTGCACCAAGGGTAAATTGCTCTGGGTTTAACTTGTACATTCAGAAAGAGGGCCTTTGTTGAATGCTTTGTGCAAACTTTTGAAGGCATGATAAATTAAACTGTAAAATTTTAGAACATAGAACTCTTGAATTCCAGATTAGTTGGAAATCTCACTGATCAAAAAGGCAATTAAAGGAAAATGTAGTTGGGCAAATCAATCCTTAATATCACTTTGGTAGCATACTAGTTTGGGGGGGAATTATAAGCAACTGCTTTTGTCTTGCATATCTCTACAAGTTAGAAATGTAAATACAGCATACAATGACCTGAAACTAAGCCTAATTAGCTCAGTCAGGTAGAACCCTATATTTTTAAAAGATTGTTGTCTCCTGCATTGTCCAATGTGTAACCAGGCCTCTGACAAAATTAATGATGGCTAAGCATCTTGATACAATTGTTCACATATATAGCTCTATATAAAATTAATTGTAATAGTTCAATTCTAGATATAGGGAGAAGTAACAAGGGGAAATCATTTCCTGAATTGTAATAGACTAGTAAGACAGATGATCCAGAGATTTTGGTTATTAACAGGGCCTAACCCAGATATAGCACATGAATGGCCTATCACTGAGATCTTCGTCTGACACAGTAATGAGACTTCCCAGCACTGAGAGACAAATTGGTCTTGAAATGGCTCCCAAACCTTGGTTGGGAATTTATGACTAACAGGGAGCACTGTAAATGAAGAATGCTGCCTTCCATTCCAGTACTACAAGGATCAAGCCAGTAGCCACTGCAGTCTCTTACCAATGGTGTGCCCTGAGGGGAATTCAGGATGGAGAAAAACAGAAAATATTCTGTGCTTTGGATACTGGCTCTAGATAATTAAGATGCATATCTAAGGAATAATTTCAATGAACCCAGGTTCTTGCATCTTCCTATACATAGGAAAGCATTAAACTCATTTACTTGAGATGTCTGTTCTTTATGATTATCAGTAACCTTTTGATGTCTGACTACATGTTTTTTCCAGGAAAAAAATCTTCATGCCCTTATCTCTTCAGAACAGTTCCTCAGAGCTACCTTAGAGGCAGTATCCTGGGCTATAGTCCTCAGTAAGATCCCCAGAGAAAACATAACTTGTAACTTTTAGGTTGTGCATTTTTTTTCAGTTGACAGAAATAATAAAGATCAGAGTGAAAGGAAATGAAGTAGAGACTAAAAAGACAATAGAAAAGATCAGTGAAACTAAAAGATGATTCACTGAAAAAATAAATAGAATGAATAATCTCACTAAGAAAAAAGAGAAAAGTCTGTGATAAAAACAATGAAAAAGAAAAGAGGAGAAATAACACGACACCACAAAATAAACTAATTAAAAGAGAATGTTCTGAACAGCTATATGTCAACAAATTGGACAACCTAGAAATGGACAAATTCTTGGAATTATACAACCTTCGAGTACTGAATCATAAGATACAGAAACACTGAATAAACCAAATTCTAGTTAAGATATTGAAATAGTAATCAAAACCTCCCCCAAAACAAAAGCCCAGGACCAGACACCATCAGAGGTGAATACTTCTAGACATTCAAAGAAGATTTAATACCTATCATCCTGAAACTTCCAAAAAATTGAAGAAGAGGGAATGTTTCCTAAATTATTTTATGAGGCTAACATTACATTGATAGCAAAATAAAGAAAGAAAATTACAAGCCAATATCCCTGATTAACACAGATGCAAAATTCCTCAAAAATATATTATCAAACCAAATACAGCAATATATCATAAGCATCATACACCATATCAAGTCGAATTTATTCCAGGGATGCAAGAATGGTTCAAGGGAGCAAATCAATCAACATAATGCAAAATTTTCACAAAATGAAGGACAAAAAATCATTTGATCATCTCTGGCAGAAAATGAAATAAACAATACCATTTAAAATTGCACCAAAAAGAATAAAATACCTAGGAGCAAATTTAACCAAGAGGTGAAAAACATACACTGAAAACTATAAGGTGTTGTTGAATGAAACTGAAGAATACAGAACAAAATGAAAAGATAATTCATGCTTATGGATTAGAAGAATTAACATTGTTAAAATGTTCATATTATGTAATGCAATCTACAGATTCAGGACATTTTTTCATAGAAAGAGAACTAAAAATTCTAAAACTTTTATGGACCCCAAAAGACCTTGAAAGGCCAAAGAAATCTTGAGAAAAAAGGACATGTCTGGAGTTATCACCCTCCCTGATTTCAAACTATATTACAAAGCTAAAGCAATCAAACCAGCATGTTATTGGTAGAAATAAAAGAAGCATAGATCAATGGCATAGAACAGAGAGCCCAGAAATATACCCACTCCTATATGGACAATTAAATTATGACAAAGGAGCAAAGACCATACAGTGGAAACAGCACAGTCTCTTCAATAAATAGTGTTAGGAAAAGTGGATGGTCACATGCAAAAAAATTAAATGACTACCATCTTACACCATACATAAAACTCAATTCAAATTAATTAGACTTAAAATAAAACCTGAAACCATAAAACTCCTAGAAGAAAACATGCTGTATAATCTTTGATATCAGTCTTAGCAATATAGTTCTGAATATGTCTCCTCAGACAAGGGAAACAAAAACACAAATAAACAAATGGCACTACATCAAACTAAGAAGCATTTTCAAAGTGATGGAAACTGTCAACAGAACGAAAAGGCTGCCTACTGAATGGGAGAAAATATTTGCAAATCATATATCCAAAAAGAGGTAAGTATCTAAACATACAAAGCATTCATACAAGTCAACATCAAAACAAACAATAACAAAAACCAGACAACCCAATTTAAAAATGGGTAGAGCACCTGAATAGACAGTTTTCCAAAGACATACAGGTGGCCAACAGGCACAGGAAAAGATGTTCAATGTCAAAAAATGTATATCAAAACCACAATGTGATATCACCTTACACCGCTCAGAATGGCTATTACCAAAAAGTCAACAAATAACAAGTGATGGAGAGGATGCAGGAAAAGGGAACTCTCGTGAACGATTGGTGGGAATGTAAATTGGTGCAACCATTATGGAAAACACTATGGAGATTCCTCAACAAACTAAGAATAGAACTACTATATTATCCAGCTATCCCACTTATCTGTTTTATCCAAAGAATATGAAAACACAATTTCTAAAAGATATATGCAACCTTATGTTCATTGTAGCATCATTTACAACAGCCAACATATGGAAACAATCTAAGTGCCCATCAACAGATGAATGGATAAAGAAAATATAAGATACACACACACACACACATACACACAATGGAATACTACTCAACCATAAAAAGATGAAATCTTGCCAACTGCAACAAAATGGATGTACCTTGAAGGTATTATGCCAAGAAAAATAAGATAAATAAGTCAGCTAGAGAAAGACAAACACCATATGATTTTACACACACACTCATATGTAAAATACAAAAAGACATTCAAAGAGCAAAATAAATGAACAAATAAAAACAAATATATAGATGCAGGGAAGAGAGTAGTGGTTACCAGTAGTGAAGGGGAAAGGGAATAGGGCAAAATTGGTGTGTGGTGATGAATTGAAACTAAATTATTGGTGGTGAGGAAGCTGTAGTGTACATAGAAGTAGAATATAATGTTGTATACCTGAAACTCATATAATGTTATAAACCAATGTTACCTCAATAAAAAAATAAATTCTAAAATTATGGCCCAACTATCTGGAGTCTACAAAAAAATCACCTCAAATATAGGCAAGTTGAAAGTAAAAGGATGGAAAAAATGATATAACATGCAAACATTATAGAAGGGAAAGCAGAAGTGTCTGGATTTGATATCAGCTGAAACAGATATCATAGCAAAGAAAATATCAGAGGCAAAAAGGAAAATGATGTAGTCATAACAAGGCCAATTTGTCAACAAGACACAGCAACACTATATATCAATGCACCAAAAAAAAAGTACTTCAAAGTATGTGAAGGAAATACTATGAGATCTGAAATGAGAAATAGACAAATCCACAATTATAATTCAAAAGTTTAACAATCCTCTTGCAACAAGTGAGATAGAAAACAAACCAGGATATAGAAGAAAGTAAAAAAAAAAAAATCTATCAACCAACAAGAATTAATTCACATGCATTCAGAACACAGCACTCAAAAACAGAAGACTGCACATTCTTTTGAGGTGCCAAGAAAACATCCCAAGGTAGACCATACCTTAGTCCAAAGGCAAACTTCAAATTATTTAAGAGAACGTATTGCCAACAAACACATGAAAGGATGCTCATCATCACTAATCATTAGAGAAATGCAAATCAAAACTACAATGAGGTATCACCTCACACCAGTCAGAATGGCCATCATCAAAAAATCTAGAAACAATAAATGCTGGAGAGGGTATGGAGTAAAGGGAACCCTCTTGCACTGTTGGTGGGAATGTAAATCGATACAGCCACTATGGAGAACAGTATGAAGGTTCCTTAAAAAACTAAAAATAGAACTACCATATAACCGAGCAATCCCACTACTGGTCATGTACCCTGAGAAAACCATAATTTAAAAAGAGTCATGTACCATAATGTTCATTGCAGCACTATTTACAATAGCCTGGAAATGGAAGCAACCTAAGTGTCCATCAATGGATGAATGGATAAAAAAGATGTGGCACATATATACAATGGACTATTACTCAGCCATAAAAAGAAACGAAATTGAGTTATTTGTAGTGAGGTGGATGGACTTAGAATCTATCATACAGAGTGAAGTAAATCAGAAAGAGAAAAACAAATACCGTATGCTAACACATATATGTGGAATCTAAAAAAACAAAAAAGGCTCTGAAGAACCTAGGGGCAGGACCGGAATAAAGACGCAGATGTAGAGAATGGACTTGAGGACACGGGGAGGGAGAAGGGTAAGCTTGGGCAAAGGAGAGAGTGGCATTGACATATATACACTACCAAATGTAAAACAGATAGCTAGTGGGAAGCAGCTGCATAGCACAGGGACATCAGTTTGGTGCTTTGTGACCCCCTTAGGCATGGGATATTGTGGGTGGGAGGGAAACGCAAGAGGGAGGAGATATGGGGATGTATGGATATGTATAGCTGATTCACTTTGTTATACAGCAGAAACTAACACAACAAAGTAAAGCAATTATACTCCAACAAAGATGTTAAAAAATAATTTAAAAAAATTGTGAATCACAGTGTAACATATAATACTGTACATCATTGTAAAATGAATGTACAATAAATACTGTACACTCAATAAACAGTGAAAAAATCCAATCCAAAAAGAGAAGAAAATGTCAAGTCAATTATCTAATCTCCCACGTCTGTAACCTAGAAAACAAAACACCAAAATAAGTTTGAAGAAGGAAGCAGAAAAAAAGAAAAGTATAAACATAAGCACAGACATCAAGGAACTTAAAAAGATAAAATTATTAGAGAAAAATCAATGAAACAAATATCTCATTCTCTGGAAACATCAGTAAAATTGGTAAACCTTAGCAAAATCTGAAGAGAGAAGTCCATAGCAATAAATGCATACACAAGAAAAGAAGAAAGATCCAGATAAACAAACAAACTTTATACTCAAGGAGCTCAAAAAGAAACTCAACCACATATTAGTAGAAGGAAGGAAATAAGAAGGATTAGAGCAGATATAAAGTAAATAGAAATTAGATAACAATAGAAAAATCAAAACTAAATTTGGGTTTTTGAAAAGAAAACAAACTTGACAAAACCTTACCTAGACTGCCTATGAAGAAAAAGAGAAGACTAAAATAAATGAAATCAGAAAATACAGAATAGACATTACAACTGATGCAACAGAAATAAAAAGAATCAGACTATTATGAAAATTTATACACCAACAAATTGGATAACCTAGAAGAAATGGATAAATTCCTAGACACATACTATCTATCATTACTAAATCATGAAGGAATAGAAAGCTTGAACATATTCATAATTAGTATGGAGATTGAATTAGTAATGAAATACTCCCAATAAAGAAAATCCCAGGACCAGATGGATTAACTCATGAATTCTGCCAAGTATTTAAGGAAGAATTAATGGAATCCTTCTTAAACTCTTGCAAAAATTAAAGAGCAGGGAACACTTACAAACTCATTTTATAAAGCCAGCATTATCCAGATATCAAAGACATCACAAGAAAACTACAGACCAATATCTCTGATAAATATAGGTGCAAAAATCCTCAACAAAATAATAGCAAACTGAATCCAACAGCATATTAAAAGGATCATACACCATGATAAATGAGATTTACCCATGGGATGCAAGGATCATTTGATATAGGAAAATCAATGAGTGATAATCATATCAAAGGAATGAAGGATAAAGATCACATAATCTCAATAGATGAAAAAACATTTGATGACATTCAACACACTTCTATGAAAAAAAAAAACTCTCAACAAACCAGAAGTAGAAGGAAAATAACTCAACATAATAAAAACCATATAAGCCCACTGAGCATCATACTCAATGGTGAAAAACTATAAACTTTTCTTCTAAAATCAGGAACAAGGTAAGGATTCTCACTCTTGCCATCTCTAACATTGCACTGGAAGTCTTAGCAATTAGGAAAGGAAAAAGAAATGAAAGGTACTGAAATTGGAAAGAAAGAAGTAAAATTATCTTTGTTTGCATATGACATGATCTTATATGTAAAAAACCTCAAAAGACTCCATTAAAAAAAACTGTTAGAACTGCTCAACTAATTCAGTTGCAGGATAAAAAAAATTTACAGGATAAAAAAAAAATCAGCATATAAAAGTCAGTTGTCTTTCTATACACTAACAACAAAGTATCTGGAAAAGGAACTTAGGAAAACAATCCCATTTAAAACAGCACCAAAAAGTATGAATGCTTAGGAATAATCTTAACTAAGGAGGTGAAAGACGTCTACACTGAAAATTATAAAACACTAATAGAAGAAAATAAGAAAGGCAAAAACAACTGGAATCACATCCCATATTCAGGTGTAGGAGAATAAACATTGTTAAAATGTCCATACTACCCCAAATGAGCTAAATATTCAATGAAATCCTACCAAATTTCTAATGGAATTTTTTACAGAAACAGAAAAAACAATTCTGCAATTTATATGGAATCACAAAAGACCATGAATAGCTAAATCAGTCCTGAGAAAGAACAAAGCTGGAGGCATCACACTTCCTGATTTCAAAATATATTAGGATAATGACATCACTAAGATGGTGATATAATCATTCCCTATTTCAATTCCCTTCACCAGAAGATCAACCAGCAACTATCTATAGAAAAGACACCATTGCAAAAATCCCAGAACATGGAGGTGAGGATGAAGCATACCTTCTGATTGCAGAGTCTGAAAAAGAACATGTTAGAAAGGTAAGAGGAATGGCTACATGCTGACCACACTTCCCCTCCTCAAGCTGAGAGGGCCCCCTAATCCTACATTTTTCCAATGGGAACAAAAGACCCCAAGGTAAACATCCAGCTCCACCAATATTACAGAATGCTTTCCAGAAGGCCCACTTGGGTCTCATCTTACAGGGATCACAAGAGGATTCTCTAGGGCTTGACCACTGCAGATCAGATTGGAACAGACAAATGGTTTGCAGAAACAAGCACTGGGATCTTGGAAGACTGAGCTCCTCCTCACAGCAGCACTCAAGTAGAGATATTAACCAGCAGCTATGTCCATCTGCAGAGTCAAGCTGGTGACCCCATCTGGCAAGGAAGCTCAGTGCAGATTTCTGCCTGATGAGTCCATAGCCAATTAGCTGTACACACCTTGGAAACTGTTCTACTATCCAACACAGGCAGGGAAGGAAATTTGAAGTACCACTTACTGCTGAATATAATCTCCAGCCCTGCCCATACAGTAAGCCTAAAGAGAGCACCTGGGAAGCTGTGTGACCTACCCTACAGCCCTGCTCACAGCAGTACCTGAGCAGACAGCCCAGCCAGTAGCTCTCTCAATCTGCAAAGTCAAGCCAGTGGCCCTTTCTGGCCAGGAAGTTTCAGGGGCAATTCTACCTGATTTAGCTCCACAACCAACAAACCTTATCAGCTATGGATCATATTATGAGGACTTGCTTTGGCAGGTAAGTGAATGTGAAGTGCTGCCTACTGCCGAGATAGCCCCTAGACCAGCCTAGCATTGTGGCCTTGCTAGAGCACCTGGGAGGCTATGTGGCCCACGCAAAAGTCTTGATGATAGTAGCATCTGAGCAGAGAGCCCAGCCAGTGGCTCTATCTACCTGCAGAACTGAGCCAGGAAATTTATCTGTACAGCGAACTCAGTAGACAGTTATGCCTGACTCAGGTCCCCAGCCAATGAGCTGTGTCAGCTTTGGAGCCTGTGTTGCCATCCTGCCTGGGCAGGGAAGAAGTATCACAGCCCTCCTACAGTTAAGAATACCCTTAGTCCAATCCAAACAGGAAGCCTAACCACAACACCTGGGAGGCTGTGTAGCCCACCCTACAGCCTGACTTGCTGTGGTATCTGAGCACACAGTTCAGCCAGAAGCTCTGCTTGTCTGCAGAGCTGAGCCAGGGGCCCTATCTATCAGAGAGCTAGCTGGATTTGAGTCCCCAGACAATAATCTATACTGATCATGGTGCATGTTATATATCCATGCTTCGGCTGGGAAGGAGATCTGATGCACTACCTATGACTGAATATAGCACCCAGATATGCTCAATCCAGAAGCCTAACCAGAGCAACTGGGAAGTTGCAAAGCCTATCCCACAGTTCTGCTTAAAACAACACAAGCAGATAGCCAAGCCAGTGGCTCTGTCAATGTGCAGAGCCGAATTGGTGGTGCCACCTGTCCAGGGAGCTTAGTGGCAGTTCTGCCTGATTTGGGTCACCAGTCATTCAACCATAAATGGCAGTGGAGCCTATTCTACAGCCCTTCCTGGGCAAGGAAACAAGTGTACAGCCCTGCCCAAGTGCTCAGTATAGCATTTATTCTCACTCAACTAGAAATCCTGACCAAAAAATCCAAGCAACTGTGGAGCCAATCCTACAGCCAGGCTTGGGCAGTAAACTAAGCAGCAGACATATGTAAATGTTCCTAGCCATCTGCAAGCCCCTTAACATCAGAACATAGGCAGTGGCCTCACCCAAATGGACCCTGGCAACAAGCCCCACTTGCCCAAGGATGCTACCATCTGGCCATCCAGAACCCCAAGCTGAGATGGCTGGTGAATCTGATGAAATGAAGTTATAAAGTCTAGAAAAGGAGATCACATAAATGCACAGATACTAACTCAAGGAATCAGTATCACAAAGAATCCGGTAAAAATGACACCACCAAAACAAAAACAAAAACAAAAACAAATAAAGCTCCAATATCTGACACTAAATAAACGAAGATCTATAAACTGTGTGACCAAAAATCTAAAATGATCCTCCTAAGAAAGTTTAGTAAAACACAAGAACACACAACTAAACAAAATTAGGGGGAAAATGTAAGAAAAGAAGCAGAAGTTCTAGAGAGTTAAGATGCCAGAGGAGTAGGAAGATGTGGAGTTCATCTCTCTCCATGGATGCATCAGGAATTCATCTATAGATGCAACCATTCTCGCAGAACACCCGCTGAACACTAGCAGAAGACCTTGGACACCAGAAAGGACTATAAAGATCCCTACATAACTAGGTAGGATGAAAAAAAGAAGGGAGGAGGAGGAGAGGAAGCAGGATGGCACCTTCACCCCAGGGTCGAGGAGCTGAAGCAGAGGAGAGATTCCCAAATTCAGGGACAGCCCCTCTCCAACAGGGAAACCCCCTCTCTGAAGAGGAAATCAATTGGGACAGAAGGGAAGCATTAGAGGCTGTTGGAAAAGGGTGAAGCAGTAGATCTGTGGCAGACAGAACAGAGTGAGAATTACACACATGGTTCATACTGAGGCCCTACATGTCCCGGACTGGGACATGAGTTCACAGGTGTGTAAGGGGGCTGGAGGCTGGAGTGTGGGGATTGGAGAACAGGCCTGGGGTGAGAACTGTTGTTGGCTTTGGGAGATGGACTGACGGGATGGTAGGGAGGAAATTCACAGCAGGGAATGCCTATGGAGGAAGACCAGACTGCCATGGAAGCAGGGTGCTACTGCTGAGTCACACACAGGGGGAGGAGCCACAATTGTAGCCTCTCTCTCCCAACACACCAGTGCCTGCCAATGACAATAAAAGAAGTCCTCTCAGGGCTGGCCCTCAAGCATCTGCTACCGGGCACCACAAAAAGCCCCACCAAGGCTGGCCCTTACGTGCCTTAGGCCAGACGCCAGAACAGGCCCTCACTAGGGCCATATCACTTGTGCCGTGGCCACCAGCTTCCCTGCACATTTGGTGCCACTGGGGCTCCCGAGATCCAAGCAGTCATACCACCTCTGCACCCTGTCCTCACTGAGGCAGACCCAAGAGCTCCAAGGCAGCCTCAGGACCAGACTCTTGTGGGTGGACCACATGCAGAGGTGGGGATAAAACCAAAGCTGAACCCCAGGGATGGGGCGACTAAGGAAGAGAATCAAATATCTTTCCATCACCTCTACAAGCTGCAAATTAAACCCTGTGATCAGCTAGTTACATCCTGCATCTATGGAATATCTGAGTAGACAGGGAGTGTTCCCACAAATGAAAACAGTCTAGCTCCGGCATCTGTGGACTTTGGGGGCAAGCACATGCAGGAATTGGGCCAGATCACAGTCTGAGTGGTCCCCACAGGGCACACAGTAGGTCCAGAGATCAGCCCAGAGGCAGAGGAGGGCCTCTTGGGGAGGTGGAGGTGGGCTGTGGCTCATGGCATTTGCAAGGACACTTACAGCAGAGTCCCCAGGGAAAAATAATTATTACTAATATTTTTATTATGTTCTGATTCATTCTCTTGTTGGTTCTGGCTTTTTTTCCCCTTGTTTGTTTTTATTGTTTTAGTTTTTTTTTCACTCTTTTGGGATATTTATGGTTTATAATATATTTTTATTTTTTAGTTTTATTATATATATAGATAGATAGATAGATAGATAGATAGATAGATATTTGCTTTGCTTTTCTGTTCTTCTGCGTTCCTTTCCCTTATTTTGTTCTTTTTTTCTTTAATATATTTTTTTACATTTTTTATATGTCCAGTTCTAATTTGCTTTTTTGTTGTTCTGTTTTCTCTATTTTTTTAAATCATTTCTATCTGTTTGTTCTCTTTCATTGATTTATTCTTCAGTTGGCACACTGCTTTGGTTTTGGTTTTAGGTTTTGTGTTATTGTTAGTTTTGATTCTCATTGTTTCATTTCGTTTTTGGGTTCTTCTGTTTCTCTGGTTTACTCTTGCCTTTTTTATTTGGTTCTGTTTTTGTTTCTTTTGCATGTATGTGTTTCTTTGTTTCTGTTTCTGTTTGCCTGATTTCTTTTCTACCATTTGTGGGGAGTTTTGTTTGTCTTTTTTATTCTTTAATATATTTTAATTTTTTAATATTTCTTTTCTAAGTTGCTTTTCAGTTGTTCTTTTTTCACTTTGTCATTTTTTTAAATCATTTTTGTCAGTTTGTTTTGTTTATTTGCTAAATTCTTCACTTGGCACTCTGCTTTGGTTTTCTTTTCTGGTTTTGCATTTTGGTTAGTTTTCCTTTTAATTGTTTGATTTCCTTCTTGGGTTATTTTCTTTCACTGGTTGTTCTCTTGCTTTTTGTTTTATTTGATTCTGTTTTTGTTTCTTCTCTGCGTATGCATGTTTCCTTGTTTCTGTTTTTGTTTTTGTGACTTTAATTTTTACCATTTGTTTGGAGCTTTGTTAGTCTTTTTTTATTATTTTTTTTAATCCCCATTATTGCCAGGATGAGTGACTTGTGGTGTCTTGGTTCCCTGACAAGAAGTCGGGCCTGAGGCTCTGGACTGGGAGCACCGAGTCCAGAACATTGGACCACTACAGAATTCCTGGCCCTGGGAAGATTAATCACTGAGATCTCTCACAGAGGACCCTATCTGAATCCAAGACCAGGCTCCACCCAACTGCCTGCAGTTCCCAGTGCTGGATGCCTCACATGACACAACAAACAAGAAAGGAACACAAAACCACCCATCAGCACACAGACTACCTAAAGTCAGACTAAGCTCACAGACACTCCAAAACACATCACCTGAAATGGCTGTGCTCATCAGAGGGAAAAGACTCAGCTCCACACACCAGAATGCAGGCACCAGTCCCTCCCATCAAGAAGCCTACACAAGCCACTGGACTAACTTCACTGGGGGCAGAGAACAGAAGCAAGAGGAACTATGACCCTGCAGCCTAGGGAAAGTACACATCAAATTCTATAAGTTAGACAAAATGAGAAGACACGGAAATATCATGCAGAAAAAGTAGCAAGATAAAAACACACAAGAACAATAAAATGAAGAGGAAATAGACAAACTACCTGAAAAAGAATTCAAAGTAATGATAGTAAAGATGATCCAAAATCTTGGAAAAAGAATGGAGAAAATACAAGAAACAATTAACAAGGACCTAGAGAATTAAAGAGCAAACAAACAGTAATGAAGAACACAAAAACTGAAATTAAAAAATATTCTAAAAGTAATCAATAGCAGAATAACTGACACAGAAGAACAGAGAAGTGAGCTGGAAGATAGAATGGTGGAAATAACTGCTGCAGAGCAGAATAAACAAAAAAGAATGGAAACAATTGAGGACAGTTCCAGGGACCTCTGGGATAACATTAAGCATACCAACATTCAAACTGTAGGCTTCCCAGAAGAAGAAGAAGAAAAAAAGAAAGGGTCTGAGAAAATGTTTGAAGAGATTAGAGTCAAAACTACCCAATATGGGAAAGGAAAGAGTCAATGAGTTCCATGAAGTGCAGAGAGACCCATACAGGATAAACCCTAGGAGAAACACGCTGAAACACAAATTAATCAAACTAACAAAAATTAAACACAAAGAAAAAATATTAAAAGCAGCAAGGGAAAAGAAATAAACAACATACAAGGGAATCCCCTTAAGGTTAACAGCAGATTTTTCAGCAGAAACTCTGCAGGCCTGAAGAGAGTGGCAGGATATATTTAGAGTGATGAAAGGGAAAAACTTACAACCAAGATTACACTAACCAGCCAGGATCTCATTCACCTTAGATGGAGAAATCAAAAGCTTTACAGACAAGCAAAAGTTAAGAGAATTTAGCGCCACCAAACCAGCTTTACAACAAATGTTAAAGGAAATTCTGTATGCAGGAAACACAAAAGATGGAAAAGACTTAAAATAACAAACACGAAACAATTAAGAAAATAGTAACAAGAACACACATATCAATAATTACCTTAAATGTAAATATATTAAAGGCCCCGGCCATAAGAAATACACCAGTGGAAAGGATACAAAAACAAGACACATATATATGTTATCTAGAAGACAGCCACTTTAGAACTAGGGACACATACAAACTGAAAGTGATAGAAAAATATATTCCATACAAATGGAAATAAAAAGAAACCTGTAGTAGCAATTCTCATATCAGACAAAATAGACTTTAAAATAAATACTATTACAAGAGACAAAGAAGGAAATGACATAATGATCAAGAGATCAATCCAAGAAGAAGATATAACAATTGAAAATATTTATGCACCCTACATACGAGCACCTCAATACATAAGGCAAATGCTAACAGCCATAAAAGGGGAAATCAACAGGGCCTCCCTGGTGGCACAGTGGTTGAGAGTCCGCCTGCTGATGCAGGGGATACAGGTTCGTGCCCCGGTCCGGGAGGATCCCATATGCCGTGGAGTGGCTGGGCCTGTGAGCCATGGCCGCTGGGCCTGCGTGTCCGGAGCCTGTGCTCTGCAACGGGAGAGGCCACAACAGTGAGAGGCCCGCATACCGCAAAAAAAAAAAAAAAAAAAGGGAAATCAACAATAAAACAATAATAATAGGAGACTTTAACCCTCCACTTACACAAATGGACAGATCATCCAAACAGAAAATAAATAAAGAAACACAAGCTTTAAATGGCACATGAGACCAGATTGACTTAACTGATATTTATAGGACTTTCCATCAAAAAACAACAGAATACACTTTGTTCTCAAATCTTGGGTCACACATCAAGCCTCAGTAAATTTAAGAAAATTGAAATCATATAAAACATCTTTTCCAAACAATGCTATGAGACTAGATATCAATTACAGGGAAGAATATGTAAAATATACAAACACATGGAGGCTAAACAATATACTACTAAATAACCAAGAGATCACTGAAGAAACCCATGAGGAAATCAAAAAACACCTAGAAACAAATGACAATGAAAACACGATAACCCAAAACGTATGAGGTGCAGCAAAAGCAGTACAAAGAGGGAAGTTTATAGCAATAAGATCTTACCTCATGAAACAAAAAAAATCTCAAAAAACCAACCTACCCTTACACCTAAAGTAATTAGAGAAAGAAGAAGAGCAACAACAAAAACCCCTAAAGTTAGCAGAAAGACGGAAATCATAAAGATCAGATCAGAAATAACTGAAAAAGAAATGAAGGAAACAATAGCAAAGATCAATAAAACTAAAAGCTGGCTCTTTGAGAAGATAAAGAAAATTAATTAATCATTAACCAGACTCATCAAGAAAAGAAGGGAGAAGACTCAAGTCAATAGAAAATATAAAAGAAAAAGGAGAAGTAACAACAGACACCACAGAAATACAAAGGATCATGAGAGACTACTACAAGCAACTATATGCCAATAAAATGGGCAACCTGGAATAAATGGACAAATTGTTAGAAAAGTGCAACCTTCCAAGACTGAACCAGGAAGAAACAGAAAATATGAACAGACCAACGACCAGCAGTGAAATTGAAACTGTGATTAAAAACCTTCCAACAACCAAACGTAAGATAGATAGCTAGTGGGAAGTAGCCGCATAGCACAGGACGATCAGCTCGGTGCTTTGTGACCGACTGGAGGTGTGGGATAGAGAGGGTGGGAGGGAGGGAGACACAAGAGGGAAGGGATATGGGAACAAATGTATCTGTATAACTGATTCACTTTGTTATAAAGCAGAAACTAATACACCATTGTGAAGCAATTATACTACAATAAAGTTGTAAAAAAAAAACCAAACCCTTCCAACAAACAAAAGCCCAGAGCCAGATGGTGTCAAAGGTGAATTGTATCAAACATTTAGAGAAGAGGTAAGATCCATCATTTTCAAACTCTTCCAAAATACACAAAGAGAGGAACACTCTGAAACTCATTCTATGAGGCCAGAATCAGCCTGATACCAAAGCCAGACAAAGATGCCCCCCAAAAAGAAAATTATAGTACAGTATCACTGATGAACATAGATGCAAAAATCCTCCACAAAATACTAGCAAACAGAATCCAACAGCACATTAAAAGGATCGTACACCAGGATCAAGTGGGATATATCCCAGGAATGCAAGGATTCCTTGATATATGCCAATAAATCAATGTGATACACCATATTAAACAATTGAAGAATAAAAACCACATGACCATCAAAATAGATGCAGAAAAATCTTTTGAAAAAATTCAACACCCATTTATGATAAAAGCTCTCCAGAAAGTTGGCATAGAGGGAAACTACCTCAACATAATATTGGCTATATATGACGAACTTACAACCAACATCATTCTTAATGGTGAAAACCTGAAAGCATTTCCCCTAAGATCAAGCAAAAGACAAGGGTTCCCACTCTCACCATTATTATTCAATATAGTTTTGGAAGTTTTTGCCATGGCAATCAGAAAAGGAAAAGAGACGGAATCCAAATTTCAAAAGAAGAAGTAAAATTGTCACTGTTTGCAGATGGTATGATACTATACATAGAAAATTCTAAAGATGCCACCAGAAAACTACTAGTGCTAGTCAAAGACTTTGGTAAACTAGCAGGATACAAAATTAATGCACAAAAATCTCTAGCATTCCTATACACTAAGGATGAAAAATCTGAAAGAGAAATTAAGAAAACACTCCCATTACAATTGCAACAAAAAGAATAAAATACCTAGGAATAAACCTACCAAAGGAGGCAAAAGACCTGTACGCAGAAAACTACAAGACACTGATGACAGAAATCAAATACGATACAAACAGATGGAGAGATATACAGTGTCCTTGGATTGTAAGAATCAATATTGTGAGAATGACTATATTACCCAAAGCAATCTACAGTTTCAGTGCAACCTCTATCAAATTACCAATGGTATTTTTCACAGAACTTGATTAAAAAAAATTATAACTTTGTACAGAAATACAAAGGACCCCAAATAACCAAAACAATCTTGAGAAAGAAAAACAGAGCTGGATGAATCAGGCTCTGACTACAGATTATACTACAAAGCTGGAGTAATTAAGACAGTATGGTAGTGGCACAGCAACAGAAATATAGATCAATGGAACAGAATAGAAAGCCCAGAGAGAAACCCAAGCACGTATGGCCACCTTATCTTTGACAAAGAGGCAAGAATATACAATTGAAAAAAGTCAACCTCTTCAACAACTGGGGCTGGTAAAACTGGACAGCTACATGTAAAAGGATGAAATTATAACACTTTCTGTCACCATACACAAAAATAAACTCAAAATGGATTAAAGACCTAAAGATAAGGTGGGACACTCTACAATTTTTAGAGGAAAACATAGGCAGAACACTTTATGACATAAATCACAGCAAGAACCTTTTTGACCCACCTCCTAGAGTAATGGAAATAAAAACAAAATTAAACAAATGGGACCTAATGAAACATAAAAGCTTTTACACAGCAAAAGAAAGCATAAACAAGACAAAAAGACACTCTCAGAATGGAAGAAAATATTTACAAATGGAGCATCTGACAAAGGATTGATCTCCAAAATATTCAAGCAGCTCATGCAGCTCCATATCAAAAAAACAAACAACCCAATCCAAAACTGGGTGGGAGACCTAAATAGACATTTCTCCAAAGAAGACACACATATTGCCAACAAACCGATGAAAAGATGCTGAGCATCACTAATCTTTACAGAAATGGAAATCAAGACCACAATGAGGTATCACCTCACACCAGTCAGAATGGCTGTAATAAAAAAATCCAGGAACAATAAATGCTGGAGAGGGTGTGGAGGAAAGAGAACCCTCCTGTACTCTTGGTGGGAATGTAAAATCATACAGCCACTATGGGAAACAGTATGGAGGTTCTGTAAAAAACTAAAAATAGAACTACCAGGCTTCCCTGGTGGTGCAGTGGTTGAGAGTCCACCTGCCGATGCAGGGGACATGGGTCCGTGCCCCGGTCTGGGAAGATCCCACATGCCACAGAGTGGCTAGGCCCATGAGCCATGGCTGCTGAGCCTGCGAATCCGGAGCCTGTGCTCCGCAACGGGAGAAGCCAGAACAGTGAGAGTCCCACATACTGAAAAAAAAAAAAAGTAGAACTACCATATGACCCAGCAATCCCAGTACTGGGCATATACCCTGAGAAAACCATAATTCAAAATGATATATATATCCCAATGTTCACTGAAGCACTATTTACATTAACCAGGATATGGAAGCAACCTAAATATCCAATGACAGATGAATGGATAAAGAAGATGTGGCACATATACACAATGAAATATTACTGAGCCATAAAAGGAACGAAATTCAGCTATTTGTACTGAGGTGAATAGACCTAGAGTCTGTCATAGAGTGAAGTAAGTCGGAAAGAGAAAAACAAATACCATATGCTAATGTGTATATATGGAATCTAAAAAAATGATACTGATGAACCCAGTGGCAAGGAAGGAAAAAATATGCAGACATAGATAACAGACTTGAGGACACAGTGGGGGATGGGGAAGCTGGGATGAATTGAGAGAGTAGTAATGACATATATACACTACCAAATGTAGATAGTGAGTGGGAAGCTGCTGCATAGAAGAGGCAGATCATCTCAATGTTTTGTGACGAGCTAGAGGGGTGGGACAGGGAGTGTTGGAAGGAGACTCAAGAGGAAGGGGATATGGGGATATATGTATACATATAGCTGAATCACTTTGTTGTAGAGCAGAAACTAACACAACTTTATAAAATGATTATACCCCAATAAAGATATTTTTTTTAAAAAGTAGAAGTTCCACAATGAAATAGAAACAGCAAAAATCTCAAACAAATCCTAGAGCTAAAGAATACAATGACTGAAATGAAGAATTCAATAGAAAGCTTCAGTAACAGCTTCAGCCAATCTGAAAAAGGAATCAGGAAATTAGAAGATAGGTATTTGAAACTATTTGGTTAGAGAAGCCAAAAGGTAAAGGAAAAGGAAGGAAGGAAGGAAGGAAGGAAGGAAGGAAGGAAGGAAGGAAGGAAAGAAAGAGAAAGAAAGAAAGAAAGAAAGAAAGAAAGAAAGAAAGAAAGAAAGAAAGAAAGAAAGAAAGAAAGAAAGAAAGAAAGAAAGAAAGAAAAAGAAAGAAAGAAGGAAAGAAAGTGTGAAGAAAGACTATAAGACTTACGGGACATCAGCAGAAACAATATATGAATTATAGGAATGCCAGTAAGAAAAGAGAAGACAAAAGGATAAAAAGTATATTTAAAGCAATAATAGCTGAAAACTTCACAAACATGAGAATAGAGATGGACATCCTGATTCATGAACACAGAATGCCCCAAATAAGTTGAACCAAAAAAAGGCTGCACTGAGACATTATAATTCAATTGTTAAAGATTTTTTAAAAAGATATAATTTTAAAAGCAAGACAAAAGCAACTCATCACATACAAGGGAATCCCTATAAGACTACAGGCAGATTCTTCAAAAGAAATCTTGTGGGGCAGTAGAGAGTGAAATTATATATTTAAAATATTGGAAAAGACCTGTCAACCAAGAATATTATACCCAGCAAAGCTCTCCTTCATAAATGAAGGAGAGATAAAGACATTCCCAAGCAATCAAAACTGAGGGACTTTATTGCTGCTAGATCTGAATTACGAAAAATGCTAAATGGTATTCTTCAAGCAGAAATAAACTTATTCTAATTAACATCATAAAATCATATGTGTAAAATTCAATGATAATGTTAAACATATAGACAGCTTCTCCTATGTTGTAATGGTGGTGTGTAATTCACTTACAATTCTAGTTGAAAGTTTAAAAAATATCATTGAAAATAACCATATGTATAATAATTTGTTATTGGACACACAACATAAATATATGTAAATTGCAACATCAATAACAAAATGTGAGAGGTTAATGGATTTATGTATGCTATTAAAGTTAAGTTGTAATTAAGATTAAGATAGGCTGTCATAAATATAAGATACTTTATGTAATCTTCATGGTAATCACAAAGGAAAAACCTGTAGCAGATAACACAAAAGATCATGACAAAGGAATGAAACCATACCATGACAAGAATTCATCAAATCAAAAAAGAAGACAGCAAGATAAGAAGAAACAAATGATCTACAAAACAGAGCAACTGACAAAATGATAATATTAAGTTCTTACCTATCAATATTTACTTTAAATGTAAATGGATTAAATTCTCCAATCAAAAGACAAAGAATGGCTTAAAAAACAAGACCCAACAACATGCTGCCTACAACAGACTCACTTCAGCTTTAAAGACACACATAGACTGAGAGTGAAAGGAGGGAAAAAGATATTTAAAGTACATGAAACCCAAAATAAAGCAGAGGTAGCTATACTTATATCAGACAGATTATACTAAAGGTAAAAATGTTCAAAACAGATATAGAAGGTAATTACATAATAATACACCAGTTATTCCATCAACAAAGTAACTATTTATGCACACACCACAGCATCATTAATGTCTAGAGCAACTACTAACAAAACTAAAAGGAGAAATAAAGAGACATACAATAATAGTTGGGGACTTTTTTTAACACCTTTACTGAAGTATAATTGCTTTACAATGGTGTGTTATTTTCTGTTTCATAATAAAGTGAATCATCTATACATATACATACATCACCATATCTCTTCCCCTCTTGCATCTCCCTCCCTCACACCCTCCCTATCCCACCCCTATAGGTGGTCACAAGTCACCGAGCAGATCTCCCTGTGCTATGACGCTACTTCCCACTAGCTATCTATTTTATGTTTGGTAGTGTATATATGTCCATGCCACTCTCTCACATTGTCACAGCTTACCTTTCCCCATCCCCATATCCTCAAGTCTATTCTCTAGTAGGTCTGCATCTTTACTCCCGTCTTGCCCCTAGGTTCTATGTGACAATTTTTTCTTTAGATTCCATATATATGTGTTAGCATACGGTGTTTGTTTTACTCTTTCTGACTTACTTCACTCTATATGACAGTCTCTACGGCCATCCACCTCACTACAAACAACTCAGAATCATTCCCTTTTGTGGCTGAGTAATATTCCATTGTATATATGTGCCACATCTTTATCCATTCATCTGTTGATGGACACTTAGATTGCTTCCATGTCCTGGCTGTTGTAAATAGAGCTGCAATGAACATTTTGGTACATGATTCTTTTTGAATTATGGTTTTCTCAGGGTATATGCCCAGTAGTGGGATCCTGGGTCGTATGGTAGTTCTATTTGTAGTTTTCTAAGGAACCTCCATACTGTTCTCCATAGTGGCTGTATCAATTTACATTCCCACCAACAGTGAAAGAGGGTTCCCTTTTCTCCACACCCTCCCCAGTATTTATTGTTTGTAGATTTTTGATGACGGCCACTCTGACCAGTGTGAGAAGATATCTCATTGTAGTTTTGATTTGCATTTCTCTAATGATTAAAGATGTTGGGCACTCTTTCATGTGTTTGTTAGCAATCTGTATATATTCTTTAAAGAAATGTCTGTTTAGGTCTTCTGCCCATTTTTGGATTGGGTTGTTTGCTTTTTTTGATATTGAGCTGCATGACCTGCTTGTAAATTTTGGAGATTAATCTTTTGTCAGTTGCTTCATTTGCAAATATATTCTCCCATTCTAAGGGTTGTCCTTTCATCTTGTTTATGGTTTCCTTTGCTGTGCAAAAGCTTTGAAGTTTCATTAGGTCGCACTTGTTTATTTTTGTTTTTATTTCCATTTCTCTAGGAGGATCTTGCTGTGATTTATGTCATAGAGTGTTCTGCCTATGTTTTCCTCTAAGAATTTGATAGTGTCTGGCCTTACATTTACGTCTTTAATCCATTTTGAGTTTATTTTTGTGTATGCTGTTAAGGAGTGTTCTAATTTCATGCTTTTGCATGTAGCTGTCCAGTTTTGCCAGCACAACTTATTGAAGAGGCTGTCTTTTTTCCATGGTATATGCTTTCATCCTTTATCAAAGATAAGGTGACCATAAGTCCATGAGTTTATCTCTGGGCTTTCTATCCTGTTCCACTGATCTATATTTCTGTTTCTGTGCCAGTACCATGCTGTCTTGATTACTGTAGCTTTGTAGTATAATCTGAAGTCAGGGAGCCTGATTCCTCCAGCTCTGTTTTTCTTTCTGAAGATTGCTTACGCTATTCGAGGTCTTTTGTGTTTCCATACAAATTGTGAAATTTTCTGTTCTAGTTCTGTGAAAAATACCAGTGGTAATTTGATAGGGATTATATTGAATCTGTAGATTGCTTTCAGTAGTAGAGTCATTTTCACAGTTTTCATTCCTCCAAGCCAAAAACATGGTATATCTCTCCAACTATTTGTATCATCTTTAATTCCTTTCATCAGTGTCTTATAATTTTCTGCATGCAGGCCTTTTGTCTCCTTAGGTAGGTTTATTCCTTTATATTTTACTCTTTTTTGCAATGGAAAATGGGAGTGTTTTCTTAATTTCACTTTCACATTTTTCATCACTAGTGTAGAGGAATGCCACAGATTTCTGGGCATTAAATTTGTATACTGCTATTTTACCAAATTCATTGATTAGCTCTAGTCGTTTTCTGGTGGCATCTTTAGGATTCTCTATGTAGAGTATCATGTCATCTGCAAACAGTGACAGCTTTACTTCTTCTTTTCCAATTTGGATTCAATTTATTTCTTTTTCTTCTCTGATTGCTGTGGCTAAAGCTTCCAAAACTATGTTGAATAATAGTGGTGTGAGTGGGCAACATTTTCTTATTCCTGATCTTACTGTAAATGGTTTCAGTTTTGCACCATTGAGGATGATGTTGGCTGTTGGTTTTTCATATATGGCCTTTATTATGTTGAGGAAATTTCCCTCTATGCCTACTTTCAGGAGGGTTTCTATCATAAATCGGTGTTGAATATTTTCGAAAGAATTTTCTGCATTTGTTGAGATGAACATATGGTTTTTCTCCTTCAATTTGTTAATATGGTGTATCACGTTGATTGATTTGCATATACCAAAGAATCTTGCATTCCTGGGATAAACCCCACTTGATCATAGTCTATGATCCTTTTAGTGAGCTGTTGGATTCTGGTTGCTAGTATTTTATTGAGGATTTTTGCATCTATGTTCATCAGTGATATTGGCCTGTAGTTCTCTTTCTTTGTGACATATTTGTCTGGTTTTGTTATCAGAGTGATGGCAGCCTCGTAGAATTAGTTTGGGAGTGTTCCTCCCTCTGCTATATTTTGGAAGAGTTTGAGAAGGATAGGTATTAGCTCTTCTCTAAATGTTTTATAGAATTCGCCTGTGAAGCCATCTGATACTGGCCTTTTGTTTTTTGGAAGATTTTTAATCACAGTTTCAAATTCACTGCTTGGGAAATATCTGTTCATATTTTCTATTTCTTTGTGGTTCAGTCTCGGAAGGTTGTCCATTTCTAAGAATATGTCCATTTCTTCCAGGTTGTCCATTTTATTGGTATATAGTTGTAGTAATCTCTCATGATCCTTTTTATTTCTGCAGTGTCAGTTGTTACTTCTCCTTTTTCATTTCTAATTCTATGTATTTGGGTCTTCTCCCTTTTCTTCTTGATAAGTCTGGCTAATGGTTTATCAATTTTGTTTATTTTCTCAAAGAACCAAGTTTTAGTTATATTGATCTTGTATCATTTCCTTCATTTCTTTTACATTTATTTCTGATCTGATGTTTATGATTTCTTTCCTTCTGTTAACTTTGGGGTATTTTTTTCTTCTTTCTCTAATTGCTTTAGGTGTAAGGTTAGGTTGTTTATTTGAGATGATTCTTGTTTCTTAAGGTAGAATTTTATTGCCATCAACTTCCCTCTTAGAACTGCTTTTGCTGCATCCCATAGGTTTTGGGTCATCGTGTTTTCACTGTCATTTGTTTCAAGGTATTTCTTGATTTCCTCTTTGATTTATTCAGTGATCTCTTGGTTATGAAGTAGTGTATTGTTTAATCTCCGTGTGTTTGTATTTTTTTACAGATTTTTTCCTGTAATTTATACCTAGTCTCATAGCGTTGTGGTCAGATAGCATACTTGATACGATTTAACTTTTCTTAAACTTACCAATGCTTCATTTTGACCCAGGATATGATCTATCTTGGAGAAGGTTCCATGAGCACTTGAGAAGAATGTGTATTGTTTCGTTTTTGCATGGAATGCCCTATAAATGCCCATTAAATCCACCTTGTTTAATGTATCATTTAAAGATTGTGTTTCCTTATTTATTTTCATTTTGGATGATCTGTCCATTGGTGAAACTGGGGTGTTGAAGTTCCCTCTATGATTGTGTTACTGTTGATTTCCCCTTTTATGGCTGTTAGCACTTGCCTTATGTATTGCGGTGCTCCTATGTTGGGTGCATCAGTATTCCAATTGTTATATCTTCCTGGGTTGACCCCTTGATCACTATGTAGTGTCCTTCTTTGTCTCTTGTAATAGTCTTTGTTTCAAAGTCTATTTCATCTGATATCAGAATTGCTACTCTGGCTTTCTTTTCATTTCTATTTGCATGGGATATCTTTTTCCATCCCCTCACTTTCAGTCTGTATGTGTCCCTAGGCCTGAAGTGCATCTGTTGTAGACAGCATAAATATGGGTCTTGTTTATGTATTGATTCAGCCAATCTATGTCTCTTGGTTGGATCATTTAATCCCTTTACATTTAAGGTAATAATCGATACGTATGATCCTATTAACATTTCCTTAATTGTTTTGCGTTTATTATTGTAGGTCTTTTCCTTCTCTTGTGTTTCCTGACTAGAGAAGTTCCTTTCACATTTGTTGTAAAGCTGGTTTGGTGGTGCTGAATTCTCTTAGCTTTTGCTTGTCTGTAAGTTTTTTAAATTTCTCCATCAAATCTGAATGAGATCCTTGCTGGGTAGAATAATCTTGGTTGTAGGTTTTTCTCCTTCATCACTTTAAATATTCTCGCTTGTAGAGTTTTTTTGCTGAAATATCACCTGTTAACCTTATGGGGATTCCTCTTGTGTTATTTCTTGTTTTTCCCTTGGTCCTTTTAATATTTGTTTCTTGTATTTAGTTTTTGATAGTTTGATTAATATGTGTTTTGGCATGTTTCTCCTTGGATTTATCCTGTATGTGACTCTCTGTGCTTCTCGGACTTGATTATCTATTTCCTTTCCCATATTAGTGAAGTTTTCAACTATAATGTCTTCAAATATTCTCAGCCCCTTTCTTTTTCTCTTCTTTTCCTGGGACCCCTATAATTAGAATGTTGGTGCATTTAATGTTGCCCCAGAGGTCTGTGAGACTGCCTCAATTATTTTCATTCTTTTCACTTTATTATGCTCTGCACTAGTTATTTCCACTATTTTATCTTCCAGGTCACTTATCCGTTCTTTTGCCTCAGTTATTCTGCTATTGATCGATTCTAGAGAATTTTTTATTTCATTTATTGTGTGGTTCACCTCTGTTTGTTTGCTCTTTAGTTCTTGTAGATCTTTGTTAAACATTTCTTGTATTTTCTCCATTCTATTTCCAAGATTTTGGATCATCTTTACTGTCATTATTCTGTATTCTTTTTCAGTTAGACTGCCTATTTCCTCTTCATTTGTTAGGTCTGGTGGGTTTTTGCCTTGCTCCTTCATCTGCTGTGTGTTTCTCTATCTTCTCATTTTGCTTATCTTACTCTGTTTGGGTTCTTCTTTTCGCAGGCTGCAGGTTCGTAGTTTCCATTGTTTTTGGTGTCTCTCCCTAGTGGCTAAGGCTGGTTCAGTGGGTTGTGTTGGCTTCCTGGTGGACGGGACTAGTGCCTGTGTTCTGGTGGATGAGGCTGGCTCTTGTTTTTCTGGTGGGCATTTCCACCTCTGGTGGTGTGTTTTGGGGTCTTATTATGATTATTATTATTATGATTTTAGGCAGCCTCTGTGCTAATGGATGGTGTTGTGTTCCACTCTTGCTAGTTGTTTGGAATACAGTGTCCAGCACTGTAGCCTGCTGGTCATTGAGTGGAGCTGGCTCTTCATGTTGAGATGGAGATCTCTGGAAGATTTTTGCCGTTTGATATTATGTGGATCTGGGTGGTCTGCTGTGGACCAGTGTCCTGAACTTGGCTCTCCCACCTCTGTGGCACAGCCTTGACAGCTGGCTGGAGAACCAAGAGCCTGTCCTCCGCACGGCTCAGAAAAAAAGGGTGAAAAAAAGAAATAAAGAAAAAAGAGCATAAAATAAAGTAAATAAAATAAGGTAAAATAAAATAAATTTATTAAAATAAAAAATAATTATTAAGAAAATCTTTTTTTATGTAATAAAAAAAGGACAGACAGAATCCTAGGACAAATGGTAAAAGCAAAGCTGTACTGACAAAATGAAACATAGAAGCCTATACATACACACACACAAAAAGAAAAAAAGGGGAAAAAATATATATATAGTGGCCCCCAAAGTCCACCTCTTCAATTTGGGATGATTCTTTGTCTATTCAGGTATTCCACAGATGCAGGGTACATCAAGTTGATTGTGGAGGTTTAATCCTGTGATCCTGAGGCTGCTGGAAGAAATTTCTCCTTTCTCTTCTTTGTTTGCACAGCTCCTGGGGTTCAGCTTTGGATTTGGCCCCCCCTGTGGGTTTAGGTCGCCTGAGGGTGTCTGTTCTTCACTCAGACAGGACAGGGTTGAAGAAGCAGCTGATTCGAGGGCTCTGGCTCACTCAGGCTGTGGTAAGGGAGATGTACGGAGTCTGGGGTGAGCCTGCAGTGGCAGAGGCAGGCGTGATGTTGCACCAGCCTGAAGCACGCTTTGTATTCTCCTGCGGAAGTTGTCCCTGGATCATGGTACCCAGGCAGTGGCGGGCTGCACAGGGTCCCGGGCAGAACGGTGTGGATAGAGATCTGTGCTTGTACACAGTCTTCTTGCTGGCTGCAGCAGCGTTAGCATCTTATACCCGTCTCTGGGGTCTGCGCTGATGGCTACAGCTTGCGCCCATCTCTGGAGCTCCTTTAAACGGCTCTCTTAATCTCCTCTCCCTGCGCACCAGGAAACAAAGAGGCAAGAAAAAGTCTCTTGTCTCTTCGGCAGCTGCAGACTTTTTCCCAGACTCCCTCTTGGCTAGCTGTGGCGCAGTAGCCCCCTTCAGAATGTGTTCATGCAGCCAACCCCAGTCGTCTCCCTGTGATCCAAGTCGTCTCCCTGCGATCCAACAGAAGCCCGAGTCTCAGCTCCTAGCGACCCCCCGCCACAGCAGGTGAACAGACAAGCCTCTCGGGCTGGTGAGTGCTGGTTGGCACCAATCCTCTGTGCAGGGATCTCTCCGGTTTGCCCTCTGCACCCCTGTTGCTGTGCTCTCCTCTGTGGCTCCAAAGCTTCCCCCCTCTGCCACCCGCAGTCTCCACCCATGAAGGGCCTTCCTAGTGTGTGGAAACCTTTCCTCCTTCATAGGTCCCTCTCACTGGTGCAGGTCCCGTCCCTATTCTTTTTTTTTTTTTTTTTTTGCGGTACGCGGGCCTCTCACTGTTGTGGCCTCCCCCGTTGTGGAGCACAGGCTCCGGACGTGCAGGCTCAGCAGCCATGGCTCACGGGCCCAGCTGCTCCGTGGCATGTGGGATTTTCCTGGACCAGGGCACGAACCCGTGTCCTCTGCATTGGCAGGCGGACTCTCAACCAGTGTGCCACCAGGGAAGCCCCCGTCCCTATTCTTTTGTCTCTGTTTTTCCTTTTTTTTTTTTTTCCCTACCCAGGTACGTGGGGAGTTTCTTGCCTTTTGGGAGGTCTGCGCTCTTTTGCCAGTGTTCAGCAGGCGTTCTGTAGGAGTTGTTCCACATGTAGATGTATTTCTGATGTATTTGTGGGGAGGAATGTGATGTCCGTGTCTTACTCTTCCGCCATCTTGCAGCTCCTCCTGCGGACTTTTAATACACCTCTCTCAACATGTATAGATCATCAAGATACAAAATCAATAAGGAATGGATTTGAACAACACTTATAGACTAAAAACATCCTAAAAGACATGTATAGAACATATATATATATATATATATATATATATATATAACATATATATATATAAAAGTATACACATTCTTTTCAAGTACACATAGAACATTTTGTAGGATCATAGGTTACATTAAAAAGCAGATACCAGCAGATTTAAGAAGACTGAAATCATACCAAGTATTTTTTCTGACCACAATGGTATAAAACAAGAAAGTAATAACAGTTGGAAAGCTGGAAAATTCACAAACACATGGAAATTAACATGCTGCTGAACAACCAATGGATCAAAGAAGAAATCAAGAGAGAAATTTAAAAAATATTGAGACAAACAAAAATGGAAACACTAAATATCAAAATGTATGAGATGCAGTTAGAGCCATTCTAAAAGGAAAGGTTATAGTTATAAACACATACATCAGTGAAAAAAATCTCAAATAACCTGACTTTACAGTTCAAGAAAATAGAAAAGTAAGAACTAAGCCCAAAATTAGAAGAGACAAAGAAATAAAAATTAGAGCAGAAATAAATGAAATAATAAACCAATAGGAAAAATTAACAAAAGTAAGAGTCAGTTCTTTTAATAGATACACAAAATTGTCAAACACTTCACTAAACTAACCAAGAGAGAATCCAAATAAATAAAATTATAAATGAAAGAAGAGACATTAGAACTTATACCTCAGAAGTACAAATGATCAGGAGCAACTATTATGAACAATTTTATGTCAGCATAGCTGGATAACATAGAAAATGGATAAATTCCTAGAACTCATACAATTTACCAAGACTGAATGATGAAAAAATAGATAATATAAATAGACCAATAACAAGTAAGGAAACTGAATTAGTAATCAAATCCTTCCAACAAAGAAAAGCACAGGAGCAGATAGTTTCACTGGTGAATTCCAACAAACATTTAAAGAAGCATTAATCTAATAAGGACCTACTGTATTGCACAGGGAACTCTTACTCAATACTCTGTAATGGCCTAGATGGGAAAGGAATCTAAAAAAGAGTGGATATATGTATATGTATAATTGATTCACTTTGCTGTACACTTGAAACAAACACAACATTGTAAATCAACTATACTCCAATAAAAATTTAAAAAAAATAACAAAAGCATTAATGCCAAATCTTCTCAAACTCTTTCAAAAAAATTGAAGAGAAGGGAACACTTCCAATCTCAATTTACAAGGCCAGTATTATCCTGATACAAAAGCCAGATAAGAACACTACAGGCCAATATCCCTGATGAATATAGATGCAAAAATTCTCAGAAAATACTCGCAAACTGAATTCACCAGCACACTGAAAGAATAATACACCATGATCAAGTGGGATCATCCCTAGGATGCAAGGATGGCTCAACAGGCAAAATCAATAAATGTGGTACATCACATTGCCACAATGAAAGACAAATAAAATATAATCATCTTAATAGATGCAAGGATATATAAACACAAAGGATGCCTAGCACCAAGCAGTGTGATAGACCCAGGGCAGGTAACAACGACCCTGGCATCTAGGAACAAATATTTTGTTCAACATCCATTCATGATAAAATCTCTCAACAAATTGGCTGTAGAAAGAATGAATCTCAATATAATAAAAGCCATATAAAACAAACCCACAATTAACATCATACTCAATGTTAAAAGCTTGAAAGCTTTTCCTCTATGATCAGAAACAAGACAATGGTTCCTAATCTCACCACTCCTATTTACCATTTTACTAGAAGTCCTAGCCAGAGAAATCAGGAAAGAAAAAGAAATAAACTGAATGTGAAGGAAAAAACTAAAATCAGTAGTATTTCAATACATTAACAACAAATTATCTGAAAATGAAATAAATAAGTCTCAAATGTAGTAGCATTAAAAAGAAGGAAATACTTAGAAATAAATCTAACCACGTGAAAGAGCTATACATTGAAAAGAGTAAGACACTGATGAAAGAAATGCAGACACAAACAGTGAAAAGATATTCTGTGTTCATGGACTGGGAGAAATAATATTGTTAAAATGTCCATACTACCCAAAGCCATTTACAGATTAAATGCAAACCATATCAAAATTCCAATGGCAATTTTTACATAAATAGAAAAAAAATCCTAAAATTCATTGTCAAGCGCAAAAGATTTTGAATAGACACAGAATTCCTAAGAAAGAAGAACCAAGATGGAGGCATCACACCTCTTAATTTCAAACTATATTATAAAGCTATAGTAATCAAGACAGCATAGTACAAGCATAAAAACAGACACATACACCAACGGAACAAAATTGAGAGCTGATAAATAACCTAATCATATATGACCATCTAATATTTGACAAGGAGCCAAGAATGCTCACTGGAGAAAAATAATCTCTTTAATAAATGGTGCTGTGTAAATTAGATATTCACATGCAAGTGAAGGAAATTAGACCCCTATCTTACACCACTCAAAAAATTAACTCAAAATGGATTAAACACCTAAATTTAAGACCAGAAACCATAAAACTCTTAGAAGACAAGATAGAGGAAAAAGTTTCTGGACATTGGTCTTGTCAGTGATAATTTGGATATGACACATAAAAGCAAAAGCAACAAAATCAAAATCAAAAATAAACAATGAGGGCTTCCCTGGTGGTGCAGTGGTTGAGAGTCCGCCTGCCGATGAAGGGGACGCGGGTTCGTGCCCCAGCCCGGGAAGATCCCACATGCCATGAAGCGGCTGGGCCCGTGAGCCATGGCCGCTGGGCCTCTGCATCCGGAGTCTGTGCTCCGCAACGGGAGAGGCCACAACAGTGAAAGGCCCGCGTGCCGAAAAAAAATTAAAAATAAATAAATAAATAAATAAACAATGGGAACTACATCAAACCAAAAACCTTCTGTAAGAGTAACAATCAAAAACATAAAAGACAAAAGTAACAATCACAAACATAAAAAGGCTGACAACTGAATGGGAGAAAATATTTGCAAAATGCATGTATAAGTGGTTAATATTCAAAATATATATGGAACCCATACAACTCAATAGCAAAAATAATACTCCAACTAGATAGGGAGGAAGATGGCGGAAGAGTAAGACACGGAGATCACCTTCCTCCCCACAGATACATCAGAAATTCATCTACACGTGGAACAACTCCTACAGAACACCTACTGAACGCTGACAGAAGACCTCAGACACCCCAAAAGGCAAGAAACTCCCCCACATACCTGGGTAGGGCAAAAGAAAAAAAGAATAAACAGAGACAATAGGATAGGGACGGGACCTGCACCAGTGGGATGGAGCCATGAAGGAGGGAAGGTTTCTACACACTACAAGCCCCTTCGCGGGCGGAGACTGCAGGTGGCAGAGGGGGAAAGCTTTGGAGTAGTGGAGGAGAGCACAGCAACAGGGGTGCGGAGGGCAAAGCGGAGAGATTCTGGCACAGAGGACCGGTGCCCTCAGGCACACACCAGCCCGAGAGGCTTCTCTGCTCGGCCACCGGGGCGGGCGGGGCGGGCGGGGCTGGGAGCTGAGGCTCAGGTATCCGCTTTCAGTTGGAGCGCAGGGAGGGGACTGGGGCTGGTGGCAGGAAGAGAGCCTGAAGGGGTTAGTGCACCACGGCTAGCCCGGAGGGAGTCCGGGGAAAGGGTCTGGAGCTGCCGAAGAGGCAAGAGACTTTTTTCCCTTTTGTTTCCTGGTGCACGAGAAGAGGGCATTAAGACGGCTGCTTGGTGAAGCGCCGGAGACAGGCGCGAGCCGCGGGTAAGGCACGGACCTCGGAGACGGGCGTGGGACGCTGGAGCTAGGGCTGCCGCCGCCACCGCCGCCACCGCCGCCGCCGCCACCGCCGCGGGGCCTGTGTGCGAGCGCGGGTCACTGTCCGCCCCGCCTTCCGGGGGGCCTGTGCACCCCGCCACTGCCGGGGTCCCGGGACCCGGGGACAGCTTTCCCGGGAAAGCGCACGGAGCGCGACGGGCTGCTGCAACGTCACGCAGGCCTCTGCCGCCGCAGGCCCGCCCACACTGGGCGCCCTTCCCTCCCCTCTGCCTGAGTGAGCCAGAGCTCCCCAATCAGCGGCTCCTTTAAACCCGTCCTGTCTGAGCGAAGAACGGACGCCCTCCAGCGACCTACGCGCAGAGGCGGGGCAAGGTCCAAGGCTGAGACCCGGCAGCTGTGAGAGCAGAGACAGGGAAATCTCTCTGTGCAGCCTCGGAGGCAGCAGATTAAAGCTCCACGGTCCATTTGATGTGCCCTGCGTCTGTGGAGTGCATGAATGGACAGCGAATCATCCCAAATTGAGGAAGTGGACTTTGAGGACAAGATTTAAGACTTTTCCCCCTTTTCCTCTTTTTACAACGAATTATCCCAAATTAAGGAGGTGGACTTAGAGAGCAAGATTTCAGACTTCTCGCCCTTTTCCTCTTTTTACAACGAATTATCCCAAATTGGGTGGACTTGGAGAGCAAGATTTTTGATTTTTCCCCCTGCTCTCTTTTTGTGAATGTGTATGTGTAATCTTCTGTGTAAGATTCTCTCTGTATAGCTTTGCTTCCACCATATGTCCCAGGGTTCTATCGGTCCGTTTTTCTTTTCAATAATTACTTTATAATTTTAATAACGCTACTATATTTCATACTTTATTCTATTTTACTTTACCTGCTCTTTCTTTGTTTCCTACCTTCCCTTCCTCCCTCCCTCCCTCTGTTCCTCCTTTCCTTCTTTCTTTTTCATTCCTCCCTCCCTCCCTCCCACCCTTCTTCTTTCCACTTTCTTTTTCTTTCCTTCCTCCCTCCCTCCTGTCTTTCTTTCTTTCTTTCTTTCCTCCCTCCCTCCCTTCTTCCATTGACTCTTCCTTGTGCTTTCATTCCTACCTCCCTCCTTTCTTTCCTTCTTTCTTTCCATCCTTCCTCCTTCCCTCCCTCCTTTCTTTCTTTCTTCCATCCTTCCTTTCTTCCCTTCTTCCTTTCTTTCCCTCTCTCTTTCTTTCTTCTACTAATTCTTTCTTTCTGCTTTTTCTCCCTGTTATTCTGCGCCGGGCGGATGAAAGGCTCTTGGTGCTGCAGCCAGGAGTCAGTGCTGTGCCTCTGAAGTGGGAGAGCCAACTTCAGGACACGGGTCAGCAAGAGACCTCCCAGCTCCACATAATATCAAGCAGCGAAAATCTCCCAGAGATCTCCATCTCAACACCAGCACCCAGCTTCAGTCAACGACCAGCAAACTACAGTGCTGGTCACCCTATGCCAAGCAACTAGCAAGGCAGGAACCCACCCACCCATTAACAGAGAGGCTGCCTAAAAACATAATAAGGCCACAGGCACCCCAAAACACACCACCAGACGTGGACCTGTCCAACAGAAAGACAAGATCGAGCCTCAACCACCAGAACACAGGCACTAGTCCCCCCTAACAGGAAGCCTACACAACCTACTGAAACAACCTTAGCCACTGGGGACAGACACCAAAAACAACAGGAACTACGAATCTGCAGCCTGCAAAAAGGAGACACCAAACACAGTAACATAAGCAAAATGATAAGACAGAAAAACACACAGCAGGTGAAGGAGCAAGATAAAAACCTACCAGACCTAACAAATGAAGAGGTAATACGCAGTCTACCTGAAAAAGAATTCAGAATAATGATAGTAAAGATGATCCAAGATTCTATTTCCAAGATCCAAAATCTTGGAAATAGAATAGACAAAATGCAAGAAACAGTTAACAAGGACCTAGAAGAACTAAAGATGAATCAAACATCGATTAAAAACACAATAAATGAAATGAAAAATACTCTAGATAGGATCAATAGCAGAATAACTGAGGCAGAAGAACGGATAAGTGAGGTGGAAGATAAAATAGTGGAAATAACTGATGCAGAGCAAAATAAAGAAAAAAGAATGAAAAGAACAGAGGACAGTCTCAGAGACCTCTGGGACAACATGAAACGCAGCAACATTCGAATTATAGGGGTTCCAGAAGAAGAAGAGAAAAAGAAAGGGACTGAGAAAATATTTGAAGAGATTATAGTTGAAAACTTCCCTAATATGGGAAAGGAAATGGTTAATCAAGTCCAGGAGGCACAGAGAGTCCCATACAGAATAAATCCAAGGAGAAATACACCAAGACACATATTAATCAAACTGTCAAAAATTAAACACAAAGAAATCATATTAAAAGCAGCAAGGGAAAAACAACAAATAACACACAAGGGAATCCCCATCAGGTTAACAGCTGATCTCTCAGCAGAAACTCTACAAGCCAGAAGGGAGTGGCAGGACATAATTAAAGTGATGAAGGAGAGAAAACTGCAACCAAGATTACTCTACCCAGCAAGGATCTCATTCAGATTTGATGGAGAAATTAAAACCTTTACAGACAAGCAAAAGCTGAGAGAGTTCAGCACCACCAAACCAGTTTTACAACAAATGCTAAAGGAAATTCTCTAGGCAAGAAACACAACAGAAGGAATATACCTACAATAATGAACCCAAAGCAATTAAGGAAATGGGAATAGGAACATACATATCAATAATTACCTTAAATGTAAATGGACTAAATGCTCCCACCAAACGACACAGAGTGGCTGAATGGATACGAAAACAAGACCCATATATATGCTGTCTACAAGAGACCCACTTCAGACCTAGAGACACATACAGATTGAAAGTCAGGGGATGGAAAAAGATATTCCATGCAAATGGAAATCAAAAGAAAGCTGGAGTAGCAATTCTTATATCAGACAAAATAGACTTTAAAATAAAGACTACCAGAAGAGACAAAGAAGGACACTACATAACGTTAAAGGGATCGATCCAAGAAGAAGATATAACAATTGTTAATATTTATGCACCCAACATAGGAGCACCTCAATACATAAGGCAAATACTAACAGCCATAAAAGGGGAAATCGACAGTAGCACAATCATAGTAGGGGACTTTAACACCCCACTTTCACCAATGGACAGATCATCCAAAATGAAAATAAATAAGGAAACACAAGCTTTAAATGATACATTAAACAAGATGGACTTAGTTGATAT
This sequence comes from Mesoplodon bidens, assembly GCF_964165515.1. Lineage (NCBI taxonomy): Eukaryota > Metazoa > Chordata > Mammalia > Artiodactyla > Ziphiidae > Mesoplodon > Mesoplodon bidens. The sequence goes on from NC_138163.1 coordinate 88,248,727, forward strand.
TTATAGGACATTCCATTCAAAAACAACAGAATACACATTTTTCTCAAGTGCTTATGGAACATTCTCCAGGATAGATCATATCTTGGGTCACAAATCAAGCCTTGGTAAATTTAAGAAAATTGAAATTGTATCAAGTATCTTTTCCGACCACAATGCTATGAGACTACACATCAATTACAGGAAAAGATCTGTAAAAAATACAAACACATGGAGGCTAAACAATACACTACTCAATAACGAAGTGATCACTGAAGAAATCAAAGAGGAAATTAAAAAATACCTAGAAACACATGACAATGGAGACACGACGACCCAAAACCTATGGGACGCAGCAAAAGCAGTTCTAAGGGGGAAGTTTATAGCAATACAATCCCACCTTAAGAAACAGGAAACATTTCGAGTAAACAACCTGACCCTGCACCGAAAGCAATTAGAGAAAGAAGAACAAAAAAACCCAAAGTTAGCAGAAGGAAAGAAATCATAAAGATCAGATCAGAAATAAATGAAAAAGAAATGAAGGAAACGATAGCAAAGATCAATAAAAGTAAAAGCTGGTTCTTTGAGAAGATAAACAAAATTGACAAACCATTAGCCAGACTCATCAAGAAAAGAAGGGAGAAGACTCAAATCAATAGAATTAGAAATGAAAAAGGAGAAGTAACAACGGACACTGCAGAAATACAAAAGATCAAGAGAGATTACTATAAGCAACTCTATGCCAATAAAATGGACAACCTGGAAGAAATGGACAAATTCTTAGAAATGCACAACCTGCCAAGACTGACTCAGGAAGAAATAGAAAATGTGAATACACCAATCACAAGCACTGTAATTGAAACTGTGATTAAAAAGCTTCCATCAAACAAAAGCCCAGGACCAGATGGCTTCACAGGCGAATTCTATCAAACATTTAGAGAAGAGCTAACACCCATCCTTCTCAAACTCTTCCAAACAATATCAGAGGAAGGAACACTCCCAAACTCATTCTACGAGGCCACCATCACCTTGATACCAAAACCAGTCAAGGATGTCACAAAGAAAGAAAACTACAGGCCAATATCACGGATGAACATAGATGCAAAAATCCTCAACAAAATACTAGCAAACAGAATCCAAGAGCACATTAAAAGGATCATACACCATGATCAAGTGGGGTTTATTCCAGGAATGCAAGGATTCTTCAATATACGCAAATCAATCAATGTGATACACCATATTAACAAGTTGAAGGAGAAAAACCATATGATCATCTCAATAGATGCAGAGAAAGCTTTCGACAAAATTCAACATCCATTTATGATAAAAACCCTGCAGAAAGTAGGCATAGAGGGAACTTTCCTCAACATAATAAAGACCATATATGACAAACCCACAGCCAACATCATCCTCAATGGTGAATAACTGAAACCATTTCCACTAAGATCAGGAACAAGACATGGCTGCCCACTCTCACCACTCTTATTCAACATTGTTTTGGAAGTTTTAGCCACAGCAATCAGAGAAGAAAAGGAAATAAAAGGAATCGAAATTGGAAAAGAAGAAGTAAAGCTGTCACTGTTTGCAGATGACATGATACTATACACGGAGAATCCTAAAGATGCTACCGAAAAACTACTAGAGCTAATCAATGAATTTGGTAAAGTAGCAGGATGCAAAATTAATGCACAGAAATATCTTGCATTCTATACACTAAGAACAAAAGACCAGAAAGAGAAATTAAGGAAACACTCCATTTACCACTGCAAGAAAAAGAATAAAATACCTAGGACTAAAGCTACCTAAGGAGGCAAATGACCTGTACACAGAAAACTATAAAACACTGATGAAAAAAATTAAAGATGACATAAAAAGATAGAGAGATATACCATGTCCTTTGATTGGAAGATTCGATATTGTGAAAATGTCTATACTACTCAAATCAATCTATAGATTCTATGCAATCCCTGTCAAATAACCAATGCCATTTTTCACAGAATTAGAACAAAAAAATTTTACAATTTATATGGAAACAAAAAAGATGCTGAAGAGCCAAAGCAATTTCGAGAAGGAAAAACGGACCTAACAAAATAAGGCTCCCTGACTTCAGGCCATACCACAAAGCTATAGTAATCAAGACAGTATGGTACTATAATAAAAACAGAAATATAGATTGATGGTACAGGACAGAAAGCCATAGATAAACCCACACACGTATGGCCAGCTAATCTATGACAAAGGAGGTAAGAACATACAATGCAGAAAAGACAACTTCTTCAATAAGTGGTGCTGTCAAAACTGGACAGCAACATGCAGAAGAATGAAATTAGAACAAACACTAACACCATACACAAAGATAAAATCATAATGGATTAAAGCTTTAAATATAAAGGCAGACACTATAAAAGTCTCAGAGGAAACATAGGAAGAACACTCTTTGACATAAATCACAGCAAGATCTTTTCTGACCCACATCCTAGAGTAATGAAAATAAAAACAATAATAAACAAATGGCACCAAATTAAACTTAAAAGCTTTTGCACAGCAAAAGGAAACCATAAACAAGATGAAAAGACAACCCTCAGAATGGGAAAAAATATTTGCAAATGAAGCAACTTACAAAGCATTAATCTCCAAAATACACAAAAAGCTCATGCAGCTCAATATCAAAAAAACAAACTAATGAAAAAATGGGTGGAAGATCTCAGCAGACATTTCTCCAAAGAAGACATACAGATGGCCACCAAACACATGAAAAGATGCTCAACATCATTAATCATTAGAGAAATGCAAAGCAAAACCACAATTAGGTATCAACTCACTCTGGTCAGAATGGCCATCATCAAAAAATCTACAAACTACAAATGCAGGAGAGGATATGGAGAGAAGTGAATCCTCTTAGTCTGTTGGTGGGAATGTAAATTGATATAGCCACTGTGGAGAACAGTATGGAGGTTCCTTAAAAAACTAAAAATAGAGCTACCATATGACATGGCAACCCCACTCCTGGGCATATAGCCAGAGGAAACCATAATTCAAAACCACACATGCAGGGGGAGAACTTCAAGATAGCACAGGAGTAAGACATGGAGATCACCTTCCTCCCCAAAAATACATGAAAAATGCATCTACCTGTGGAACAACTCATAGAGAACACCTATGAATGCTGGCAAAAAACCTCAGGCTTCCCAAAACGCAAGAAAATCCTCACGTACCTGGGTAGGGTGAAAGAAAAAATAAAAATAGAAATAAAAAACAGAGACAAAAGAATAGGGATGGGACCTGCACCTCTGGAGGGAGCTGTGAAGGAGGAAACGTTTCCTCACACTAGGAAGCCCCTTAAATGGCGGACTCGGGGCTTGTGGGGCAGCTTCAGAGCCATGCAGGAGAGTGAAGCAACAGGGGTGCAGAGGGCAAAATGGAGAGATACCCACACAGAGGATCAGTGGCGACCAGCACTCACCAGCCCGAGAGGCTTGTCTGCTCACCGCCAGGGCAGTTGGGGGCTGGGAGCTGAGGTTCAGGCTTTAGAGGTCAGATCCCAGGGAGAGGACTGGGGATGGCTGTGTGAACAGACCCTAAAGGGGGTTAGTACACCACAGCTAGCTGGGATGGAGTCTGGGAAAAGTCTAGATCTGCCTAAAGGCAAGAGACCACTGTTTTGGGGTGTGTGAGGAGAGGGGATTCCTCCCCTGTCTGTCTACAGAAGGCAAAGCACCGCCTAAACAAGGCACAGAGAGAGGCATGGGCTGTGCCTATCAGCCTGGAACCCAGAGACGGGCCTGAAACTCTAACGCTGCTGCTGCAGCCACCAAGAAACCTGTGTGTAAGCACAGGTCACTATCCACACCTCCCCAGGAGGCTGTGCCGCACGCCACTGCCAGGGCCCCGTAATCCAGGGACAAGTTCCCTGGGACAACACTTGGTGCACCTCAGGCTGTTGCAATGTCATGCTGGACTCTGCCACCGCAGGATCGCCCCACATTCTAATTATAACTACTGTACCCCTCCCTCCCCCTGGCCTGAGTGAGCCAGAGCCCCTTAATCAACTGCTCCATTAACCCCATCCTGTCTGGGTGGGAACAGAGGCCTAAAGGCAACCTACATGTAGAGATGGGGCCAAAACCAAAGCTGAATCCCAGGAGCTGTACAGCCTCAGGAGCAGCTGATTGAATTCTCACAATCAACTTGATGTACCCTGCATCTGTGGAATACCTGAATAGACAATGAATCATCCCAAAATTGAGGCAGTGGAATTGGGGAGTAACTGTAGACTGGGGGATTGTTGTCTGCAGCTGATCTGTTCCTGATTTTTATGTTTATCTTAGCATAGATTTTAGCGCTTGTTATCATTGGTGAATGTGTTTATTGATTTGGTTGTTCTTTACTTTCTTTTTTCCTTTCCATTTTTCCCTTTTAAATTATTATTAAATATAAATAATTTTAAAATTTATTTACTTTTTTTTCTTCCTTTTCTTCTGAGCCATGTGGCTAACATGGTCATGGTGCTCCATCCTGGTGTCAGGCCTGAGCCTCTGAGGTGGGAGAGCCGAGTTCAGGACACTGGACAACCAGAGACCTACCGGCCCCACGTAATATCAGTCAGTGAGAGCTCTGCCAGAGACCTCCATCTCAATGCTAAGACCCAGCTACACCCAACGGTCAGCAAGTTCCAGTGCTGGATGCCCCATGCCAAACAACTGGCAAGACAGGAACACAACACCACCCATTAGCAGAGAGGCTGACTAAAATCATATAACTTCACAGACACCCAAAAACAGACGACTGGATGTGGTCCTGCCCACCAGAAAGACAAGATCCAGCCCTACCCACCAGAACATAGGCACCAGTCCCCTCTACCAGGAAGACAACACAACCCACTGAACTGACTTCACCCACAGGGGAGAGACACCAAAAACAATGGGATTGACAAACTTGCAGCCTGATAAAAGGAGACCCCAAACAGAGTAAGTTAAACAAAGCAAGAAGATAGACAAATATGCAGCAGATGAAGAAGCAAGGTAAAAACTCACCAGACGAAATAAATGAAGAGAAAATAGGCAGTCTACCTGAAAAAGAATTCAGAGTAATGATAGCAAAATCATCCAAAATCTTGGAAATAGAATGGAGAAAATACAAGAAATGTTTAACAAGGACCTAGAAGAACTACAGAGCAAACAAACCATGATGAACAACACCATAAATGAAATTAAAAACACTCTAGAAGGAATCAAGAGCAGAATAACTGAGGCAGAAGAACGGATAAGTGACCTAGAAGATAAAATAGTGGAAATAACTACTGTAGAGCAGAATAAACAAAAAAGAATGAAAAGAATTGAGGACAGTCTCAGAGACCTCTCGGACAACATTAAACACACCAACATTTGAATTATAGGGGTCCAAGAGAAGAAGAAGAAAAGAAAGGGTCTGAGAAAATATTTGAGGAGATTATAATTGAAAACTTCCTTAACATGGGAAAGGAAATAGTCAATCCAGCCCAGGAAGTGCACAGAGCACATACAGGATAAACCCAAGGAAAAACACGCAAGATACATATTAATCAAACTATCAAAAATTAAATGCAAATAAAAAATATGAAAAGCAGCAAGGGAAAAACAAGTAACATACAAAGGAATCCATATAAGGTTAACAGCTGATCCTTCAGCAGAAACTCTGCAGGCCAGAAGGGAGTGGCAGGAGATATTTAAAGCGAAGAAAGGGAAAAACCAATAGCCAAGATTACTCTACCCAGCAAGGATCTCACTCAGATTAGAAAGAGAAATTAAAACCTGTACAAACAAGCAAAAGAGAATTCAGCACCACCAAAACAGCTTTACGAGAAAGGCTAAAGAACTTCTTTAGGCAGGAAACACAGAGAAGGAAAAGACCTACAATATCAAACTCAAAACAATTAAGAAAATGGTAATAAGAACATCCATATCAATAATTACCTTAAGTATAAATGGAATAAATGTTCCAGTAAAAATAGACAGACCACCTGAATGGATACAAAAACAAGACCCATATATATGCTGTCTAGAAGACACCCACTTTAGACCTAGGGACACATACAGACTGAAAGTGAGGGGATGGAAAAAGATAACCCATACAAATGGAAATCAAAAGAAAGCTGGAGTAGCAATTCTCATATCAGACAATAGAGACTTAAAAATAAAAACTATTGGGCCTCCCTGGTGGCGCGGTGGTTGAGAGTCCGCCTGCCGATGCAGGGGATGCGGGTTCGTGCCCCGGTCTGGGAGGATCCCATATGCCGCGGAGCGGCTGGGCCCGTGGGCCGTGGCCGCTGGGCCTGCGCGTCCGGAGCCTGTGCTCCGCAACGGGAGAGGCCACAGCAGTGAGAGGCCCGCATACCACAAAAAGAAAAAAAAAAAAAATAAAAAATAAAAACTATTACAAGAGACAAAGAAGGACACTACCTAATGATCAAGGGATTAATCCAAGAAGAATATATAACAGTTGTAAATATTTATTCACCCAATGTAGGAGCACGTCAATACATAGGGCAAATACTAACAGCCATAAAAGGGGAAATGGACAGTAACACAATCATAGTAGGGGACTTTAACACCACACTTTCACCAATGGACAGATCATCTAAAATGCAAACAAAGAAGGAAACACAAGCTTTAAATGATACATTAAACAAGATGGACTTAATTGGTATTTATAGGGCATTCCATCCAAAAACAACAGAATACACTTTCTTCTCAAGTGCTCGTGGAACATTCTATGGGAAAGATCATATCTTGGGTCACCAAACAAGCCTTGGTAAATTTAAGAAAGTTGAAATCATATCATGCATGCATCATTTCTGACCACAACACTATGAGACTAGATATCAATAACAGGAAAAAAACTGTAAAAAATACAAAAACATGGAGGCTAAAAAATATACTGTTAGGGCTTCCCTGGTGGCGCAGTGGTTAAGAGTCTGCCTGCCGATGCAGGGGACACAGATTCGTGCCCCGGTCTGGGAAGATCCCACATGCCGCGGAGCGGCTGGGCCCGTGAGCCATGGCCGCTGAGCCTGCACGTCCAGAGCCTGTGCTCCGCAACGGGAGAGGCCACAACAGTGAGAGGCCCGTGTACCACAAAAAAAAAAAAAGAAAAAGAAAAAGAAATAAAAAAATATACCATTAAATAACCAAGAGATCACTGAAGAAATCAAAGAGAAAATTTTAAAAAACCTAGAAACAAATGACAATGAAAACACGATGATGCAAAACCTGTGAGATGCAGCAAAAGGAGTTCTAAGAGGGAAGTTTATAGCAATATAATCTTACCTCAAGAAACAAGAAACTTCTCAAATAAGAAACCTAACCTTACACCTAAAGCAATTAGAGAAAGAAGAACCAAAAAACCCCAAAGTTAGCAAAGGGAAATAAGTCATAAAGATAGGATCAGAAATAAATGAAAAATAAATGAAAGAAAAAATAGCAAAGATCAATAAAACTAAAAACTGGTTGTTTGAGAAGATAAACAAAATGGATAAACCATTAGTCAGACTCATCAAGAAAATAAAAGGAAAAGACTCAAACCAACAATATTAAAAATGAAAAAGGAGAAGTAACAACTCACACTGCAGAAATACAAAAGACCACGAGAGATTACTACAAGAAACTATATGCCAATAAAATGGACAACGTGGAAGAAATGGACAAACTTAGAAAAGCACAACCTTCTGTGACTGACCCAGCAACAAATAGAAAATATAAACAGACCAAACACAAGCACTGAAATTGAACTGGTGTTCAAAAATCTTCCCACAAACAAAAGCCCAGGACCAGATGGCTTCACAGGTAAATTCTATCAAACATGTAGAGAAGAGCTAACACCTATCCTTCTCAAACTCTTCCAAAATATAGCAGAGGGAGGAACACTCCCAAACTCATTCTACGAGGCCACCATCACCCTGATACCAAAACCAGTAAAAAATGTCCCAAAGAAAGAAAACTACAGGCCAATGTCACTGATGAACATAGATGCAAAAATCCTCAACAAAATACTATCAAACAGAATCCAACTGCATATTAAAAGGATCATACACCATGATCAAGTGGGGTTTATCTCAGGAATGCAAGGATTCTACAATATATGCAAATCAATCAATGTGATACACCGTCATAACAATTTTAAGAAGAAAAATCATATGATAATCTCAAGAGATGAAGAAAAAGCTTTCAAGAAAATTCAACACCCATTTCTGATAAAAAAAAAGATCTCCAGAAAGTAGGCATAGAGGGAAATTAGTGCAATATAATAAAGGCCATATATGACAAAGCCATGGTCAACATCGTTCTCAATGGCAAAAAACTGAAACCATTTCCTCTAAGATCAGGAACAAGACAAGGTTTCCCACTCTCACCGCTATTATTCAACATAGTTTTGGAAGTTTTAGCCACAGCAATCAGAGAAGAAAAAGAAATAAAAGGAATCCAAGTTGGAAAGAAGAAATAATACTATCACTTTTTGCAGATTACATGATTCTATACATAGAGAATCCTAAAGATGCTTCCAGAAAACTACTAGAGCTAATCAATGAATTTGGTAGAGTAGCAGGATATAAAATTAATGCACAGAAATCTCTTTCATTCCTACACACTAATGATGAAAAATCTGAAAGAGAAATTAAGGAAACACTTCCATTTACCATTGCAACAAAAAGAATAAAATACCTAGGAATAAACCTAAGGAGACAAAAGACCTGTATGCAAAAACTATAAGACACTGATGAAAGAAATTAAAGTTGATACAAACAGATGGAGAGATACACCATGATCTTGGATTGGAAGAATCGACATTGTGAAAATGACTATAGTCTTCAAAGCAAACTACAGATTCAATGCAATCCCTATCAAATTACCAATGGCATTTTTCACAGAACTAGAACAAAAAGTTTCACAATTTATATGGAAACACAAAAGACCCCGAATAGCCAAAGCAATCTTGAGAAAGAAAAATGGTGCTGGAGGAATCAGGCTCCCGGACTTCAGACTATACTACAAAGCTACAGTAATCAAGACAGTATGGTAGTAGCACAAAAATAGAAATATAGATCAATGGAACCGGATAGAAAGCTCAGAGATAAACCCAGACACATATGGTCACCTTATCTTTGATAAAGCAAGCAAGAATATACAATGGAGAAAAGAAAGCCTCTTCAATAAGTGCTGCTCGGAAAACAGGAGAGCTACATGGAAAAGAATGAAATTAGAACACTCCCTAACACTGTATAAAAAAATAAACTCAAAATGGATTAAAGACCTAAATGGAAGTCCAGACAGTATAAATCTCTTAGAGGAAAACATAGGCAGAACACTCTATGACGTAAATCACAGCAAGATCCTTTCTGACCCACCTCCTAGAGAAATGGAAATAAAAGCAAAAGTAAACAAATGGGACCTAATCAAACTTAAAAACTTTTGCACAGCAAAGGAAACCATAAACAAGATGAAAAGACAACCCTCAGAATGGGAGAAAATATTTGCAAACCAAGCAACTGACAAAGGATTAATCTCCAAAGTATACAAACAGCTCATGCAGCTAATGACAATACAAAATGACTTATTAAAGGTAAGATCAGAACAACAACAAAAAATCCACCTAAGTAATGGGTTCACTCTTTTGGGCATATGGTATCATATTATCAGATTAAAAAAGCGGAACTACTAAGTTCTATTTTGTTACATTTTCTCTTCAAAGAAGAATTATTATCAAGCTAGATAGAGTAGACAAACATGGTTATGAGAGAACTGAATTGCATTATGATAGGTGAGGAAAGAGTAAGAGAACAACTAGCTGTTGTAAAATAAATCAAACTTCCAGAACCAGACACATTATAAACTAGGACACTGAAATAAACTGCTACTGGACTGAAAACAGAAGAGGTGCTGGAACACTGGATATAAGGTTTTCTGGTTTTATAAAAAGGAGGGAGATAAAAACCAAAAACTTTATAAACTCTAGAAAGGTGAAAGTAATATGAAGTCCCACAAACTTCTAGAATGAATTACTAAACAGATGGTTCATGAATAACCTAGAAAGAAAATTAGTGTTTAAAAATCCAATAAAACTAGTATTTCCAAACCAAATTCTACTGGTTAGATTATTAGACTGAAAGATATGCCAGAATTATGGTGTATCTTGTTCAGTTAAATATTTGACAAATTTCTCATGATATCCCAAAGTTAGGGCAGTTAGGTAGATTTGTAACTGGCAGAATCCAAAGAAAAGAATATAATTAATAAATTGATATCAACTTGGAAAAAAGTAACTAGGAACATACCAGTAAGGCCTCCATTCTTGGCCTTTTTTCTTCAATAATTTTAACAACAATTTATGGACAAATGAGATACTTACCAAATCTGAGTTGGATGGCTAGAAGGATGCATAAGACAATATGATGTAGTACAATGGTTCTCAATATTTTTGGTCTCATGACCCCTTTACATTCTTGAAAAGTTTAGAGAACCTCAGAACTTTTTAAAATGTAGATTCTATCAATAGTAACCATATTAGGACTGAGAATTTTTTTAAAGGTTTAATATACTTAAAATAACCATAATAAACATGTTAATATAAATTACATCTTCATGAAAAAAAATAAGTACCTTTAAAAATAACTGTATTTTACAAAACAAAAAATAATGAGAATAGCACTGCTCTATACTTTTGCAAATCTCTTTAAGATATGGCTTAATAGAAGACAGCTGGATTCTCATATCTGCTTCTGCATTCAAATCTGCTGCAAAATGTTGTTTGGGTTGAAATTTATGAAGAAAATTCCAGATATGTAATTGGAAAAAGGTGGAATATTTTAATATCATTTTCAGACAGTCCTGGATAATCTTTGATGCTATACCAAAATTCAACAAATGATAGTTTCTTAAAGGTTGGTTGCAATGTGGAATCTTAACTGTATCAATTACTTTTGAAGGTTAAAAAAGTTTTTATTTAGAAAAAGTAGAAATGATTGTATGATAATTTGAAAAGCTAGGTTGTATAAGAAATAACCTGAAAATTCCCTTTTGATATCCTACAACAGTTGGGTTCTATTACATGTGCCTTGTTCTTTCTTCAGACCTGAAAAAAATGTAAAATTGATTTTTCAACACATGATTATTTTTCCCTTTTCCATGTTTAGAAATCCTTATGATCCCTCAGATAGTTCCTTTTAGAATAAACTTTCCTCTTCTCACCCAGCCAGCTCCAGTGGATTCACCTTTATAGGATCTGGGACCAGGACAGAAGGTAAGTCATGTAAATGTTTCTTCACTGGGCTCAAAGGCCTTTTATTGCTGTATCACATTAAAATTTGTTGATTTGTCTTGTACTTTGTCTCATGCATTTTGAAGTTCTGTTGTTAGGCACATACAATAGGAATTCTTATGCCTTTGTGGGGAATTGATCCCTTTATCATTATGTAATGCCTCACTTTATCCCTGATAATTTTCCTTGCTCTCAAGTCGGCTCTGTCTAAAATTAATATAGCTACTCCAGCTTTCTTTTGATTAGTGTTAGCATGGTGCATCTTTCTCCATTCCTTTATATTTAATCTATATGTGTCTTCATATGATTCTATTTCTCTCCTTTTTCAGCCTATTAACTTTTTTTTTAGTGGTTGCCCCAGAGCTTGCAATGTACATTTATAACTAATTCAAGTCCACTTTTCAAATAACACTATATGGCATTACAGGTAGCACAACCATCTATTCAGTAATTCATTCTAGAATTTTGCTGGGATTTCATACTACTTTCTCCATTCTAGTAAGTAATAACAAAGTATTCCTAATTCACCCCTCTTATTCCTTGTATCATTGCTGTCATTCATTTTGCTTGACCACTAGCTACAATCATCATATACATCATTGATATTATTTGGAGGAAACTCTTATTTGTTAGATAAATTAATAAGAAAAATAAAAGTTTTTACTTTACCTTCATTTATTTCTTTTCCATTGCTCTTACTTTCTTTATACAGATTCAAATTTCTGACCTATATAATTTTCCTTCTCTCTGAACAACTTCTCTTAGCCTTTCTTACGAGGCAGAGCTAATGACAACAAACTTCTTCGATTTTTGTTTATCTGAGAACGTCTTTATTTCTCCTTAACTTTTTTCTTTTTTTTTTTTTTTTTTTTTTTTTTTTTTTTTTGCAGTACACGGGCCTCTCACTGTTGTGGCCTCTCCCGTTGTGGAGCACAGGCTCTGGATGCGCAGGGTCAGCGGCCATGGCTCACGGGCCCAGCCGCTCCACGGCATGTGGGATCTTCCCGGACCAGGGCACAAACCCACGTCCCCTGCATCGGCAGGTGGACTCTCAACCACTGCGCCACCAGGGAAGCCCCTCTCCTTAACTTTTGAGGGACAATTTTGCAGGATACAGAATTCTAGATTTGTGTTTTTCTTTTCTCTAAACACTTTAAAGATTTAAATCCACTCTCTTCTTGTTTGCATGGATTCTGACTAGAACTCTTATCTTTGTTCCTTTATTGGTCAGGTGTTTTTTTCCTCTGGCTCCTTTCAGGAGTTTTTCTTTATCTTTGATTTTCTTAAGTTTGAATATAATATGCCTAGATGTAAGGATATGGGGGAGGTTTGTTGTTGTTGTTTTGGTTTTGTCTTTGTTTTGCATTAATCTTGCTTGGTGCTCTCAGAGCTTTCTGGATCTGTGGTGTGGTTTCTTATATTAATATGGGGAAAGTCGCAGTCATTATTGCTTTAAATCTTTCTTTTCTTTCTTCTCCCTCTAATATTACCATTACATATATTATGCACTTTTTGTACTTGTCCCACAGTTCTTAGACATTCTGTTCTGCTCTTTTTTTCAGTTTTTTTTTCTCTTCTCTTTGCTTTTCAGAGCTGGAAGTTTCTATTGACATATACTCAAGCTCAGAGATTCTTTCCTCAGTTGTGTCTAGTCTATCAATGAGCCCATTAAAAGCATACTTCATTTCTGTCACAGAGCTTTTTACTCTAGCATTTCTTTTTGATTCTTTTTAGAATTTCCTTTTCTCTTCTTGCATCACTCACATGTACTTACATGTTGCTTACTTTTTCCACTGGAGCCCTTAGCATACATATATACAATGGAATATTACTCAGCCATAAAAAGGAACGAAAGTGGGTCGTTTGTAGAGATGTGGATGGGCCTAGAGACTGTCATACAGAGTGAAGTAAGAAAGAGAAAAACAAATATCGTATATTAATGCATATATGGTTAATCTAGAAAAATGGTACAGATGAACCTGTTTGGTAGGCAGAAATAGAGACACAGATGTAGAGAACAAACATGTGGACAACAAGGAGGGAAAGGTGGGGTGGGATGAATTGGGAGATTGGTATTGACATATATGTACTAATATATATATAATAGATAAATAATGAGAACCCACTGTATAGCACAGGGAACTCTACTCACTGCTCTGTGGTGACCTAAATGGGAAGGAAATCCCCAAAAGAGGGAATATATGTATACATATAGCTGATTCACTTTGCTGTACAGCAGAAACTAACACAAAATTTTAAAACAACTATACCCCAATAAAAATCATAATTATTTTAAATTGCTGGTATATTAATACTAGCATTCCTGCCATATATGACTCTGGTTCTGATGTTTACTCTGTTTCTTCAAACTGTTATTTTTTTGCCTTTTAGTATGCCTCATCATTTTTTATTAAAAACTGGACATGATGTACTGGATAAAAGGAACTGTGGTAACACCTTTATTAATATGTTAGAAATGTGGCAGGAGGGGAAGTGTTCTATAGTTCTATGATTTGGTCTCAATCTTTGTGAGCCTGTATACCTGCACTATAAACTTAACAAATCCTTCAGTTTTATCCTACACTTAGGTGGCACAAGATGGTAATGGGGAATTGGATATTTTTCTTTTCTGTTACATCACTTAGGCTTGAGATAGCTTCAAGATGGCAGAGGAGTAAGACGTGGAGATCAACTTCCTCCCCACAAATACATCAAAAATATATCTACATGTGGGACAGCTCCTACAGAACACATACTGAATGCTGGCAGAAGACCTCAGACTTCCTAAAAGGCAAAAAACTCCCCACATACCTGGGTAGAGCAAAAGAAAAAAGAAAAAAAAAACAGAGACAAAAGAATAGGGATGGGACCTGTACCTCTGGGAGGGATCTATGAAGAAGGAAAAGTTTCCAAACACTAGGAAGACCCTTCATGGCGGATATGGCGGGTGGGCAGGGGGAAAGCTTCGGAGCCATGGAGGAGAGTCCAGCAACAGGTGTGCAGAGGGCAAAGAGGAGAGATTCCTGCACAGAGGATTGGTGCCGACCAGCACTCACCAGCCTGAGAGGATTGTCTGCTCACCCGCCAGGAAGGGTGGGGGTTGGGAGCTGAGGCTTGGGCTTCAGAGTTCTGATCCCAGGGAGAGGACTGGGTTTGGCTGTGTGAACAGAGCTTGAAAGGGACTAGTGTGTCACAGCTAGGAGGGAGGGAATCCAGGGAAAGTTCTGGAACTGCCTAAGTGGCAAGAGACCATTGTTCTGGGGTGTGGGAGGAGAGGTGATTCAGAGCACCACCTAAACAAGCTCCAGAGAATGGTGCAAGCCACAACTATCAGTGTGGACACCAGAGATGAGCGTGAAACACTAAGGCTGCTTCTGCAGCCACCAAGAAGCCTCTGTGCAAGCAAAGGTCACTGTTCACAAGTCTCCTCACAGGACCCTGTGGAGCCCGCCACTGCCAGGGTCCCATGATCCAGGGACAACTTCCCTGGGAGAACAAACGTCATGCCTCAGGCTGTTAATGTCATGCCAGCCTCTGCCGCTGCAGGCGCACCCTGCATTCCATACCCCTTCCTACCCTGGCATGAGTGAGCCAGAGCCCCCTAAGCAGCTGCTCCTTTAACCCAGTCTTATCTGGGCAGGGAAAAGATGGCCTCAGGCGAACTACACATGGAGGTGGGGCCAAATGAAAAGCTGAACCCAAGGAGCTGTGAGAACACAGGAGAAAGGGAAATCTCTCCCAGCAGCGTCAGGAGCACAGGATTAAATCTCAGCAACCAGGGCTCCCCTGGTGGCACAGTGGTTGAGGG
The DNA here is from genome assembly GCF_964165515.1 of Mesoplodon bidens. Lineage (NCBI taxonomy): Eukaryota > Metazoa > Chordata > Mammalia > Artiodactyla > Ziphiidae > Mesoplodon > Mesoplodon bidens. The sequence goes on from NC_138163.1 coordinate 88,263,800, forward strand.
TCTGCCTGAGGATGCAGGGGACAAGGGTTCATGCCCCGGTTCAGGAAGATTCCACATGCCATGGAGCATCTGGGCCCATGAGCCATGGCCACTGTGTCTGCACGTCTGGAGCCTGTGCTCCGCAACAGGAGAGGCCACAGCAGTGAGAGGCCTGCGGACTACCAAAAAAAAAAAAATCTCAACGACCAAATTGACGTACCCTGCCCCTGTGGAATACCTGAATAGACAAGGAATCATCCCAAAATGGAGGCAGCGGACTTTGGGAACAACTGTAGACTTGGGGTTTGCTTCCTGCATCTAAATTGTTTCTGGTTTTACGTTTAAATTAGTTCAGTATTTAGAGTTTATTATCATTAGTAGATCAGTTTATTGATTTGGCTGCTCTCTTACTTTTCTTTTCCATATTTATATTTTTCTTTTTTCTCCTTTTGTGAGTGTGTATATATATGATTCTTTGTGTGATTTTGTCTGAATAGCTTTGCCTTTACCATTTGTCCTAGGGTTCTGACTGTCGATGTTTTGTTTTTTTCTGTATAGTTTTTAGCATTTGTTATTATTGCTGGATTTTTTGTTGGTTTGGCTGCACTCTTCTTTCTTTCTTTCTTTTTTATAATTATTTTTTATTTTTAATAATACATTATTTATTTTTCATTTTAATAAATTTATTTTTTTTCTTTTTCCTTTCTTTCTTTCTTTCTTTCTTTCTTCTTTCTTTCTTTTCCCTCCCTTTGCTTCTGAGCTGTGTGGCTGATAAGGTCTTGGTGCTGTGGCCAGCTGTCAGGCCTGAGCCTCTGAGGTGGGAGTGCCGAATCCAGGACATTGTTCCACCACAGACCTCCTGGCGCCATGGAATATCAAACAGCGAAAGATGTCTAGGAGATCTCCATGTCAATACTAAGACCCAGCTCCACTCAACGGCCTGCAAGCAAAAGTGCTGGACACCCTTTGCCAAACAACTAGCAAAAAAGGAACACAATCACACCCATTAGCAGAGAGGCTGCCTAAAATCATAATAAGTTTGCAGAAGCCCAAAACAAACAACCAGAAACGATCCTGCCCACCAGAAAGACAAGATACAACCTCATCCACCAGAACACCAGTACCACTCCCCTCCACCAGGAAGACTACACAACCCACTGAACCAAACTTAACCACTGGGGGAAGACACCAAAAACAACTTGAACGACGAACTTGCAGCCTGTGAAAAGGAGACCCGAAACACAGTAAGTTAGGAAAAAGGAAAAGACAGAGAAATATACAGGAGATGAAGGAGCAAGTTAAAAACCAACCAGGCCAAACAAATGAAGAGGAAATAGGCAGTCCACCTAAAAAAGAATTCAGAATAATGATAGTAAAGATGATATAAAATCTTGGAAATAGAATACAGAAAATGCAAGAAACATTTAACAAGGACTTAGAAGAACTAAAGAGGAGACAAGCAATGATGAACAACACAACACATGAAATGAAAAATACTCTAGAAGGGATCAATAGGAGAATAACTTAGGCAGAAGAACGGAAAAGTGACCTGGAAGATAAAATAGTGGAAATAACTACAGCAGAGCACAGTAAAGAAAAAAGAAGGAAAAGAACTGAGGACAGTCTCAGAGACATCTAGGACAACACTTGACACAACAACATTCAAATTATAGGGGTCTCAGAACAAGAAGAGAAAAAGAAAGGGACTGAGAAAATATTTGAAGAGACTATAGTAGAAAACTTCCTAATATGGGGAAGGAAATGATTAATCAAGTCAAGGAAGCAGAGAGTCCCATACAGGATAAATCCAAGGAGAAACACGCCAAGACACATATTAATCAAAAAATCAAAAAATAAATACAAAGAAAACATATTAAAAGCAGCAAGGGAAAAACAACAAAAAACACACAAGGGAATCCCCATAAGTTTAACAGCTGATCTTTCAGCAGAAACTCTGCAAACCAGAAGGGAGTGGCAGGACATATTTAAAGTAATGAAGGAGAAAAACCTGCAACCAAGATTACTCTACCCAGCAAGGATCTCAATCAGATTTGATGAAGAAAATAAAATATTTACAGACAAGCAAAAGCTGAGAGAGTTCAGCACACCAAACCAGCTTTACAACAAATACTAAAGGAACTTCTCTAGGCAAGAAACACAAGAGAAGGAAAAGACCTACAATAAAAAACGAAAAACAATTAAGAAAATGGGAATAGGAACATACATATCGATAATTACCTTAAATGTAAATGGATAAATGCTCCCACAAAAAGACACACACTGGCTGAAGGGATACAAAAACAAGACCCATATATATGCTGTCTACAAGAGACCCACTTCAGACCTAGCGACACATACAGACTGCAAGTAAGGGGATGGAAAAAGATATTCCATGCAAATGGAAATCAAAAGAAAGCTGGAGTAGCAATTCTCATATCAGACAAAATAGACTTTAAAAAAAGGACCATTACAAGAGACAAAGAAGGACACTACATAATGATCAAGGGATCGATCCAAGAAGATGATGTAACAATTGTAAATATTTATGCACCCAACAAATGAGCAACTCAATACATAAGGCAAATACTAACAGCCATAAAAGGGGAGATCGACAGTAACATAATCATAGTAGGGGACGTTAACACCCCACTTTTACCAATGGACAGATCATCCAAAATGAAAATAAATAAGGAAACATAAACTTTAAATGATACATTAAACAAGATAGACATAAATGATATTTATAAGACATTCCACCCAAAAACAACAGAATACACATTCTTCCAAAGATCTCATGGAACACTCTCCAGGATAGATCATATCTTGGGTCACAAATCAAACCTTGGGAAATTTAAGAAAATTTAAATTGTATCAAGTATATTTTCTGACCACAGCGCTATGAGATGAGATATCAATTACTGGAAAAAATCTGTAAGAAATACAAACACATGGAGGTTAAAGAACACACTACATAATAACCAAGAGATCACTGAAGAAATCAAAGAAGAAATCAAAAAACAAAATACCTAGAAACAAATGACAAAACACAATGACTCAAAACCTATGGGATACAGCAAATGCAGTTCTAAGAGGGAAGTTTATAGCTATACAAGCATACATTAAGAAACAAGAGACATTTCAAATAAACAACCTAAACTTGCACCTAAAGCAATTAAAGAAAGAAGAACAAAAAACCCCAAAGTTAGCAGAAGGAAAAAAGTCATAAAGATCAGATCAGAAATAAATGAAAAAGAAATGAAGGAAATGAGAGCACAGATCAATAAATCTAAAACCTGGTTCATTGAGAAGATAAACAAAATTGATAAACCATTAGACAGACTCATCAAAAAAAATGGAGAATACTCAAATCAATAAAAATAGAAAAGGAAAGGGAGAAGTAACAAATGACACCACAGAAATACAAAGGATCATGAGACATTCCTACAAGCTACTCTATGCCAATAAAATGGACAACCTGAAAGAAATGGACAAATTCTTAGAAATGCAGAACATTCTGAGGCTGCACCAGGGAAATAGAAAATATGAACAGACCAATCACAAGCACTGAAATTGAAACTGTGATTAAAAATCTTCCAACAAACAAAAGCCCAGGACCAGAGGGCTTCAGAGGCGAAATCTATCAAACATTTAGAGAAGAGCTAACACCTACCCTTCTCAAACTCTTCCAAAATATATCAGAGGAAGGGAGACTCCCAAACTCAGTGTATGACAGCACCATCACCCTGATACCTAAACCAGACAAAGATGTCACAAAGAAAGAAAACTACAGGCCAATATAACTGATGAACATAGATGCAAAAATCATCAACAAACTACTAGCAAACAATCCAACAGTACATTAAAAGAATCATACATTGTGATCAAGTGTGGTTTATGCCAAGAATGCAAGGATTCTTCAATATACGTAAATAAATCAACGTGATACACCATATTAACAAAATTGAAGGAGAAAAACCATATGATCATCTCAGGTCATGCAGCAAAAGCTTTCGACAAAATTCAACATCCATTTATGATAAAAACCCTGCAGAAAGTAGGCATAGAGGGAAACTTCCTCAAGATAATAAAGGGCATATATGACAAACCCACAGCCAACATCATCCTCAATGGTGAAAAACTGAAACCATTTCCAGTAAGATCAGGAACAAGACAAGGTTGCCCACTCTCGCAACTATTATTCAACGTAGTTTTGGAAGTTCTAGCCACAGCAATCAGAGAAGAAAAAGAAATAAAAGGAATCCAATTCGTAAAAGAAGAAGTAAAGCTGTCACTGTTTGCAGATGACATGATACTATACATCGAGAATGCTAAAGATGCTACCAGAAAACTACTAGAGCTAATCAATGAATTTGGTAAAGTAGCAGGATACAAAATTAATGCACAGAAATCTCTGGCATTCCTCTCCACTAATGATGAAACATATGAAAGTGAAATTAAGAAAACACTTCCATATACCATTTCAACAAAAAGAATAAAATATCTAGGAATAAACCTACCTAAGGAGACAAAAGGCCTCTGTGCAGAATATTATAAGACACTGATGAAAGAAATTAAAGATGATACAAATAGATGGAGAGATATATCATGTTATTGGAAGGGAAGAATCAACATTGTGAAAATGACTCTACTACCCAAAGCAATCTACAGATTCAATGCAATCCCTATCAAACTACCACTGGCATTTTTCACAGAACTAGAAGAAAAAAATTCAAAATTTGCTTGGAAAAACAAAAGACCCCGAATAGCCAAAGCAATCTTGAGAACGAAAAACGGAGCTGGAGGAATCAGTCTCCCTGACTTCAGACAATACTACAAAGCTACAATAATCAAGACAGTATGGTACCGGCACAAAAACAGAAATATAGATCAATGGAACAGGATAGAAAGCCCAGAGATAAACCCATGCACATATGGTCACCTTATCTTTGATAAAGGAGGCAGGAATGTACCGTGGAGAAAGGACCACCTCTATAATAAGGGGTGCTGGGAAAACTGGAGAGGTACATGTAAAAGTATGAAATTAGAACACTCCCTAACACCATACACAAAAGTAAGCTCAAATGGATTAAAGACCTAAATGTAAGGCCAGAAACTATCAAATTCTTAGAGGAAAACATAGGCAGAACACTCTATGACATAAATCACAGCAAGATCCTTTTTGACCCACCTCCTAGTGAAATGGAAGTAAAAACAAAAATAAACAAGTGCGACCTAATGAAACTTCAAAGCTTTTGCACAGCAAAGGAAACCATAAACAAGACCAAAAGACAACCCTCAGAATGGGAGAAAATATTTGCAAATGAAGCAACTGACAAAGGATTAATCTCCAAAATTTACAAGGCAGCTCATGCAGCTCAATAGCAAAAAAACAAACAACCCCATCCAAAAATGGGCAGAAGACCTAAATAGACATTTCTCCAAAGAAGATATACAGATTGCCAACAAACACATAAAAGAATGCTCAACATCATTAATCATTAGAGAAATGCAAGTCGAAACTATAATGAGATATCATCTCACACCAGTCAGAATGGCCATCATCAAAAAATCTAGAAACAATAAATGGTGGAGAGGGTGTGGAGAAAAGGGAACACTCTTGCACTGCTGGTGGGAATGTAAATTGATACAGCCACTATGGAAAAACAGTATGGAGGTTCCTTAAAAAAAACTTCTTTTTAACATCTTTATTGGAGTTAATTGCTTTACAATGGTGTGTTAGTTTCTGCTTTATAACAAAGTGAATCAGTTATACATATACATATGTTCCCATATCTCCTCCCTCTTGCGCTTCCCTCCCACCTTCCCTATCCCACCCCTCTAGGTGGTCACAAAGCACTTAGCTGATCTCCCTGTGCTATGCAGCTGCTTCCCACTAGCTATCTATTTTACATTTGGTAGTATATATGTCAATGCTACTCTCTCACTTTGTCCCAGCTTACCCTTCCCCCTCAGGACAGGAAAAATTACACCATTTGAAGGAGTTCCGTATATTCATTCTGAATCTGCTTTGTGAGATTGTCAGTCGCCCATTAATGGAAATGATTAAGCAGTGGATAAACACCTGCTGAAGATGTTCTAGAAACTGGATGGGGTGGTGAGGACTACAACTCCCTAAGAAAAGCTTACTAATGCAGTCATGGTGGAAAGGAGCCCCCCGCCCAGGGGAAATCTTCCATCACCACACCAAAGGGCTCTCTTCATACCACCCTCTTGAGAATCACTATCATAGAGTCTTTCTAAAGGGAGGTTATAAGATTCAGCAGTAAAATGGAAAGACTTTATGAATGTTTATTTTATCCAGCAGCCCAAGAAACTTCCACAGGCTAATTCAAACCTTGCTGCCATTGTCACCTCTACAATATATCTATCATCTGGAGGTCACAGATTATATTAAGACAGTGGTCTCCAAACATTTTCAACCATGAGCCACAATAACAAATATATTTTACATCATTACTAAGTGTAAAAGATTTCCACAAATAACACCCTTACGTAAACTCATATTTTCTATTGTCTATTTTATTTTTTTAAATTGCTGATCATAATTCAAGAAATTAATTTCATGATGGCACCAATAGTTTCTCAACTCATAGTATAAAAAGACTTTAAGCTAAGAGTAATATTTATCTGTCTTTTCCCAAGTATTTCTGAAGTTTTCTAATGCTATGTATTCACTGTTTATATATAAATAACATTTTTCTGCATTCTCAGTTCCCTGATAGACTTCACCTACTGTGATCTTTGCCTCCACATTACTTCAGCTACCCTGTCCCTTGGTCCGAACCTAGAACTTTATCTATAATGATACTACATCTAAGATCACATTTTCAAGTGTACCTTGAAAATCTGACCTCACTGATATATTTACTGACTCTCTAGAAAACTATTCCTAGAATTATTTGCACGTCCATTGTGTGCACCCCATCACCTCTGACTCTACATTGTCCCCCCATGTCTTTTTGCAGCTTAGATTCCACAGTCCATCACAATAATCATTAATTTTATATACCCCTTCATCTCCCTTGCCACTCTCCCTTTGTCATACAGTCAGCCCTCTGTATCTGCAGGTTTCACATCCATGGTTGATTGAGTCCACTGATGCAAAACGTGTAGACATGGAGGGCCAACTGTATTCATTATACTATGCCATTTTATATAAAGGACTTGAGCTTCTGTAGATTTTGGTATCTGGTGGGGGCTCCTAGGACCAATCCCCCATGGATACCAAGGGATGACTATACTTCCTTGGCAAACTACCAACTCTAATTAAATTCAATTACCCCTTCCTTCTTCTCAAACAATTCAGTCCTAAAGCCATTAAGCGGGATAAAGAAAGAACAAGGAAGGTGTTGAGAGTGAAGAGGGTTATCTATGATGGCTTGGCATGGGGTGTCAGGGCCTCAACAAGGTGAGGAAGACATCTAACCAGAGGGAATACTGATATGGGGTGTCAGAGCCCAAGGGGGTGAGTAGGGGGATGGGCATCTGTTGTGGGGTATCAGAGCTCAAATGTAATAAGCGATGTGTCCATTAGACTTAGAGAGGAGCCCCAGAGACCAAGTGTGGTGGAGAAGGGGGGCCATGTGGAGGTGTGGCCAGGGCATTAGAACCAAAGCAGGATAAGGGAGGTGTACATGCTAGAGTGTGTCTGGCATGGGATGTTAGAGCCCAAACAGGGTGAGGTAGATGTCCATGTGTCTGGAGGGGAGTGGCCTAGAATGGGGACTCAGAGCCTGAGCAAGATTAGGAGACCATCCCTATTAGGAAGGGAATGGTGGTGGAAATGGGAGATTGATTACAAGTGGATTGCTCCATTAAGGATAAAGGAAGCCAGGTTTCTTACTGCTACAGATAAAGGGAGAAAATTAGAATAAATCCTGTGATATTAGATTGACTTTAGTATTCATGGGTTTTAATATTTATATATAGAGAAATAAATATAGATATAAAAAACTGTAATTTTCCAAAGTGTCAAGGTCATAAATGTCAAAGAAAGAGTAGGGATCTATTCCAGACTGAAGAAGACTAAAGATATATGACAGTTAAATGCAACACAAGACTGTGAACTGTTTTTTATTTTTCCCATAAATAACAGTATTGAGACAATTTTTAGAACATGAATGAGCTCTAAGGATTTGATTGCAGTATAATATAATTGTTAAATTTTTTTACATTTTGCTGATTTGTGGTCATATAAGAGAATTTCCTTGTTTGTAGGAAACACATGTAAAAGTATTCAGGGGTAATGTGGTACAACTTATTCTCAAATGGTAATGTTAAAAAGTTATTTGTACTATATGTCCAGCTTCTCTCTAAATCTATGACTGTTTTCAAAATTTTAAGAATGAAAATGAAACCCACAAAACCATGGTGATTTTGTTTCACTTTAAATTTATAACCATAAGCCTGAAGTGGGCAACCAGTGCTGTCCAACAGTCCTATTTTCCGAGTTGGTTCACTCTCTCACTTGTTGAGATTGCTATTTCACATCTCCTCTCTCCTTCAACACCTCCCTATCTTGCTTCTAGTTTCAGAAAAACAAAATCTATCAAAAGAGAACTTCCTTATCCTTTCACCACAAGTTGTTTATCCTACCTGCATCTGTACTGATATACTCTGCCTCCCCACCTGTTACTACAGACAAATTGTTCCTTCTCCTAAGACAAACCCTTCACTTATACACTGGATTCCATTCTTCTTGCTCCTGTATCATCAATAGTTTTCCTCTCTATTAAATAATTGTCACCAGCACACAAACATACTCTACTATCTCCCATCAAAAAGAAAAAAAAAAGAACTGCAGCTAATGTACATTTCTTTGCTCCCAATCTTAGAAAAGTCCTCCAAATAATTCTATTCTCCCTGCCTCCACTTCCTTTCCTGTCATCCTCTTGGACCCACTCCAATCAACCTTTTGATCTCAGGGTTCCATTAAAATATCTCTCACTAAAGTCACCTATAATTTTCATGTTACCAAATATCCAGTCCTCATCTTGATCTCTCAGCAGCATTTGTTACAATTAATCACTCTCTCTTTCTGAAAACACTTGTTTCATTTGGCTTTCATGACAAAAAGCTGTCCTTATTTTCCTCCTACCATACTGACTATTCCTTTTGTCTCCTTTACTAGATTCTCTACTTCCCCAACACTAAACACTGGATTATACCAGGGCTGGCCCTTGAACTTATTCTATTATCTATCTACACTCATTCCCTAAGTGATTTTATTCAATCTTGTGGTTTTAAATACCATTTCTAATCTGATAACTACCAAATTTATATCTCCATATCTGAAATCCAAATTTCCAAATCCAACTGAGCACTAGATATCATCATTTGAATATCTCAAATTTAACACATCTACAACAGAACCCTTAATTCAAAGTCCCAGCCACACAAAATCTGGTCCTTCCCCAGAGTTTTCCTCTTTAGTATATGGTGCTACCATTCACTTTATTGCTTAGGCTAAAATCCTTAGAACCACCCTTGATTCTCTTTCTCTCACACCCGAAACACAATCTCTCAGCAAATGTGTTAGTTTGGCCTTTAAAGTATATCTAGAATCTCTGGAAAAAGATAGTGTAGACTCACATTTCCCTGTCCCTTCACTCTAAATACAACTAAATACTTTGGAAATAATTAATAAACAAGATAAAATAATTTTTTAATATGGAAAGAAGGTAGACAGAATAGGGACCTCAAGTTTTAAAGAACAACAATGCTGTGAGTTCCCTGAGTTTTTCTTTTATCTCCAAAATATCCAAGGCTGGGCACCAGGAGGCCTGTAATCTAGAACTGCCAATAGGCATAGAAAAAAGAGTAAAGACAGCTTTTTTTGGCCAAGGTATTAAGAAAAGGGAAGTCTAATTGAGACCTAGTGGGGAGCCCCAACCACTGCTTCACAACTGGGCCACCAGAGGATGATTTGATCAGGACACAGGCAGCTGAAAAGCCCTTGGCAGGCCAACCTCCACTCCAAAACCAGGACATAAGCATGTAGATTGACATGCCCACAGTAGAAGCTTCAAAACCCCAGTGGGTCATCCCACCTCCTACTTCACAAAAAGAACATTGGTGGCCTAAAGTGGCATCAGCAAAGCCCAAGCAGACTAACCCAATCCCAGTTCAACACTGGTGGCAACTGCAGACTGGCCTGCCTGCAGTGGAAGCAGTAAACCACTAGGGAAACACAATTCCCATTCCACACCTGGGCACCACCATCTCCCAGTCCTCTATCCAGTGGCTAGGAGAAGATGCAGTCACAGTGGCTTCTGTCCCAACCCCTGCAGGGGAAAGTGGCCCAATGACACCAGTGGCCTAGGAAAGAGTTTTATGCTCTGACAAGTGCCACCAACGTAGAATGAACAGGAGCTGCAGCAGCATCAGAAGAACGAAACAGATCAGAATAGCACTGAAATGACTGAAAACTAAACTGTCATAGGACCTAGAGTCCACAGAAGTAGGCAAGGACCCACATTCTAAACTTAAATAGGATGACTGCCTGCTAAAATAGAAGATTTAAATAGGATCAAGAGGCTCCTAAAATAGTAACCAAAATACCCAAGATGCAATCAAACATCACTCCTCATACCAAGAAGCAAAAAACCACAATTTTAATGAAAAAAGACAATTAACTGACACCATTAGAGTTATCTGAACAATTTCAAGGCTGCTATCATAAAAATGCCTCAAAAGACAATTAAAATTATCTTGAAACAATACAAAAATCGAAAATCTAAGCAGAGAAGAAGGACTTATTTTTTTAAAAGAACCAAATGGAAATTACAGAACTGAAAAATAAAATAAAATGGCCAAAATTTTTTAATTGCTAGATGGACTCAATTCTAGAATAGAGATGAGACAGAACAGAATCAGTGAAATTGAAGGCAGATCACAGTTTTCAACTGACCCAGTCTGAACAAAGAGAGAATTGACCCAGTCTGAACAAAGAGAGAAAACAGAGTGGAGAAAAAAGGAAAAAAACAGAGACTTGGGGATCTGTGGAACAATAACAAAATACTTAAGATCTGTATCACTGGAGATGCAGAAGGAAATGAAAAGGAATGTGGAGCTGAAAAGGTATTTGAAGAGGAAAGAAAAACAAAGGAAATAAACAGAAAACAAATAATAAAATGGAGACTGGTTATGTCAACAAGATGGTGGAACATGAAACCCCAGACCCTCCTTCCCAAACACAGAGGCACTGATTCAAAAACACAGAGATGAATACACTTTGTGAGAAATCCAGAAACCAGTTAAAACGCTCCTGCACCCTAGCTGAGTGTGAAAACAGTTGCATCAAATCCAGTAAAAAAAAAAATTGTGGCATTTATTTACCATAGTTCCTCTCACTATCTCAGGGTGGTGCATTTGGGAAAAAAATCCCAGCTTTTGGCTTCTTCCTGAGGAGGGAAAGAAGACAGAAATATATGTCCAATGTTCAGATTTTTCAGGGGACTGCCCAAGGGACTGGTCTCTGTCTTGCCTGAATCTGGGCACTGGTGGGAATAGGCATCAGTTTGTGGGATGCTGAGAACAGGGTGAAGTTTGGACCAGCATGTGTTCACTTGTCATAGTCCACCACCAACCAGCTCAACACAGAACAAAGGGGAGAAAATCCTGAACTCCTGGCTTCTCCCTGAGGAGGAAAAGACTTGGAGCATGTGTTCAACATTCAGGCTTTTGGAGGGGCTGGTCACTAGCTCACCTGTCCCAGAATGCTGACAGGACCTGGCATATAATCTAGATGCCTGGAGGCCGCTGAGAACAAAAGAGAATTGGGTGGTTTGTTGCTGTTCCAGAGGCACACAATATAGCATAGAGCTCAGAGGCCCTCCCTTGGTGAGGGGAGGGGGAGAGAAGAGACGTTTGGAGCATGTAATACTCTGCCTTATTTTGGGAGGTGGGGCTGCCCAAGGAACTGGTTTCTGTCTCACCAGACTCAGAGCACTGATAGGACCCAGCATACTGTAGAAGACTGGGGACCACTGAGAACAAAAGAGAGCTGGACAGCTTACTGCTGCTCTACAAAATTTGCAGACAGTACCACAGACAGACCTTACAAGGAGGAAGAAATTATTATCTCCTAAAAAAAATATCCAGCAAATATCTCCAATAGAGAATTTATATTTACAAGTTGAGAGAAAATATATCCACATACTTGAGATGTGGATACAAGACACTACCAGAATCTCTAGGCAGGATGATTGACAAAGGTCTTTCACTGTATAAAGCCAAGAGGTACAATAGGTGGCTGCTTTTCCAAACATGCATATCCCAACAAAAAGTTACAAAGGCATATGAAGAAACAGGGAAACACAACACTATCAAATAAAAAAAATCTCCAGAAATTGACCATAAAGAAAAATATTTATATTAATTACCTGACAAAAATATCAAAATATCCATTATAAAGGTGTTCAACAAGCTAAGGAAAGATGCATAAATAAGAATAGAATATCAACAAAGAGAAAATATAAAAATAAACTACACAGAAATTTTGGAGCTGGAGAATACCTGAACTAAAAAATTCACTAGAGGTGTTAAAGAGCACACTTCATCAAGCAGAAGAAAAAATCAGCAAATCAAAGAGAAGTCACTTAAAATTATCCAGAGGATCATAAAGAAAAAAGAGTGAAGAAAGCCTAAGGGACTTATATGACAACCTCAAATGAACCAATATATGCATTACGGGAGGCCCAGAAAAAGAAGAGGGAAAGAAAGGGGCAGAAAGCTTATTTGAAGAAATAATGGCACTGATGAAAGAAATTAAAGATGATACAGATGGAGAGATATAACATGTTATTGGATTGTAAGAATCAACACTGTGAAAATGACTATACTACCCAAAGCAATCTACACATTCAATGCAATTCCTATCAAACTACCAATGGCATTTTGGTATTGAACTAGAACTAGAACAAAAAAAAATTCACAATTTGTATTGAAACACAAAAGACCCCGAATAGCCAAAGCAATCTTGAGAAAGGAAAACGGAGCTGGAGGTATCAGCCTCCCTGACTTCAGACTATACTACAAAGCTACAGTAAACAAGACAGTATGGTACTGACACAAAAACAGATATATAGATCAATGGAACAGGATAGAAAGCCCAGAGATAAACCCAAACACAAATGGTCATCTTATTTTTGATAAAGGAGGCAAGAACCTACAATGGAGAAAAGACAGCCTCTTCAATAAGTGGTGCTGGGAAAACTGGACAGGTACATGTAAAAGTATGAAATTAGAACACTCCCTAACACCATACACAAAAATAAACTCAAAATGCAGTAAAGACCTAAATGTAAGGCCAGACACGATAAAACTCTTAGAGGAAAACATAGGCAGAACACTCTATGACATAAATCACAGCAATATCCTTTTTGACCCACCTCCTAGAGAAATGGAAATAAAAACAAAAATAAACAAATGGTACCTAAGGAAACTTAAAAGTTTTTGCAGAGCAAAGGAAACCATAAACAAGACGAAAAGACAACCCTCAGAATGGGAGAAAATATTTGCAAATGAAGCAACTGACTAAGGATTAATCTCCAAGACATACAAGCCACTCATGCAGCTCAATATCAAAAAAACACACAACCCAATCCAAAAATGGGCAGAAGACTCAAACAGACATTTCTCCAGATATACAGATTGCCAACAAACACATGAAAGAATGCTCAACATCATTAATCATTAGGAAAATGCAAATAAAAACTATAATGAGATATCATCTCACACCGGTCCGAATGGCTATCATCAAAAAATATTGAAAAAATAAATGCTGGAGAGGGTGTGGAGAAAAGGGAACCCTCTTGCACTGTCAGTGGGAACGTAAATTGATAGAGCCACTGTGGAGAACAGTATGGAGTTTCCTTAAAAAACTAAAAATAGAACTACCGTAAGACCCAGCAATCTCACTACTGGGCATATACCCTGAGTAGACCATAATTCAAAAGGAGTATTGTACCAAAATGTTCATTTCAGCTGTATTTACAACAGCCAAGACATGGAAGCAACCTAAGTGTCCACTGACAGAGAAATGGATAGAGATGGTGTGGCCCATATATACAATGGAATATTACTCAGTCATAAAAAGAAACAAAATTGAGTTATTTGTAGTGAGGTGGATGGACCTAGAACCTGAATGAACGTAAAGAATGGACTTGAGGACATGGGGAGGGGGAAGGGTAACCTGGAGCAAAATGAGAGAGCGGCATGGATATATATACACTACCAAACGTAAAATAGATAGCTAGTGGGAAGCAGCTGCATAGCACAGGGAGATCAGCTCAGTGCTTTGTGACCATCTAGAGGGGTGGGATAGGGAGGATGGGAGGGAGATGCAAGAGGGAGGAGATATGGGTATATATGTATATGTATAGCTGATGCACATTGTTTTAAAGCAGAAACTATCACACCATTGTAAAGCAACTATACTCTAATAAAGATGTTTAAAAAAAAAAGAAAGAATGGCAAAACTTCTCAAATCTAAGGAAGGAAATGGACATCTACATTCAGAAGCCCGGTGAATTCCAATTATGATGAAGTCAATGTAATCACCCTGAGACAAATTATAATCAAATTTTCAAATATCAAAAAAGACAAATATTTTGAAACCATCAAGAGAAAAGTGACCTAGGCAATGGGAACTCTTATAAAACCATCAGTGGATTTGTCAGTAGAAACCTTGATGGACAAGAGGGAGTGGGATGATATATTCAAAGTGCTGAAAGGCAAAAATTGCCAACCAAGAATACTATTTCTGGAGAAACTGTCCTTCAAAAAGGAAGGATAAATAAAGACTTTCCTGTATAAACAAAGGCAGAGGGAGTTCATTACCACTAGACTTGCCTTAGAATAAATGCTAAAGGGAGTCCTTCAATATGAAACATAAGAACACTAAAAAGGAACATGAAAGCATAAAGTTTACTGGCAAAGGTAAATATAAAAACAAAACAGAATATTATAATACTCGAATGGTGGTATGTAAATCACTTAATTCTGGTATAGAATTTAAAAGACCAAAGTATAAAAAATATAACTATAAAAAGGTGTTAATGGATACAGAATACAAATTATGTAATTTGTGACATCAATAACATAAAGTTTGGGGGGAGAAGAAGTAAAAGTGTAGAGGTTCTGGATGCAATTGAAATTGTTTTTGACTTAAAATAGATTGTTATAGTTATAAGATATTTTATATAATCCCCATGAAAATCACACAAAAAATAACTATAAAAATACACAAAAGAAAATGAGAAAAGACTGAAAGCATGTTGCTACAGAAAGTCAAGTAAACACAAAGGAAAATAGCAAGAGGAAAGAGGGACAAGAGAGCTACAAACTAGACAGAAAACAATGAACAAAACAGCAATTGTAAGTCCTTCCTTATCAATAATTATTTTAAATATATATGAATTTAAGTCTCCAATCAAAATAATAGTGGCTGAATGCATTTTAAAAAAACCTAAATCCAACATATACTGTCTACAAGTGACTCATTTTATATTTAAGGCTACAACAGGCTGAAAGTGAAAGAATGGAAAAATACGTTCCATCCAAATGGTAACAAGAAGAGTAGAGGTAGCCATATTTGTATCAAACAAAACAGACTTTAAGAACTGTCATAAGAGACAAAGAAGGACATTTATAATAGTAAAGGGTCAATTCAATAGAAATATATAACAATTATAAATATATATGGACCCAAGATCAGAGTACCCAAACATATTAAGCAAATGTTGACAGAACTGAAAGGAGAAATAGATAGCAACACAACAATACTAGGATTTTTCAACACTAATAAGTAGAACATCCATACAGAAGACCAATATGGAAACAGAGAACCTGAAAAACACTATAGGCCACTTTACAACACTGTGGACCTATATAAAACCCACATGGAACATTCTCCGGGGTAAATCACATGTTAAGTGTCAAAACACGTCTTAATAAGTTTAAGAAGATTGAAAACATATCAAGTATCTATTCTTACCAAAATGGAATGAAATTAGAGATGAATAGCAGAAAGAAAGTTGGAAAATTCACAAATATGTAGATTAATCAGCACATTCTTGAGCAATCAATGTGTCAAAGAATAAATAAAAAGGGAAATTAGAGCATCATGTGGTGTAAGAAGTTTCGCCTATTAACCCCCCTTTCTGACAATGAATTAGACACCTAACCATGAACAAAAGAATTCTTGTGGCATCTAGCACCACACACCAATGGACCCAGGAGGAGTCTCACCCACCTGTGCATCTGGTAATAGGCAGACAGACCTTGGTACAGACTTTGGAACCTGCAGAGCTAGAAAACAGCAAACCTGCCCAGGTTCCTCTCACCATGTTTAGGAAAAAACCTGGAGATGCTGAACTGGAAAAATTCCCACTCACAAGAGAGAATTTGAAGAAATCCATCCTTCCTGAAGGGAGATTCCAGCATGGCATTGGAGAAAAAAAATGTTCCCCCCACCAAAGATATACTGCATGGGGCTGATTTATCTGTCTGCAGTGATTTCTCCCTCAGGGGAAAAGAAGAACAGTGATGAGTGACTGGCTTCCCCAGTTGTGTGGGATGCAGCTGGTGAAACTCATTTTTCTCAAGGAGCACCCAAAGTACTGAGGTGAGACTGGGGGGGAGGAAGGACACTGGGAAAGACGCAGATAAGAATTTCAAAGGGCATTAAAGGGAGCTCAGCAGCAGGCCCACCCATGAGCCTCTGGGAGTACCACACCCAGGGATCTCTCTTCTGGATCCTCAGGCCCCCAACATGCTGAGTGCTAAACACACACCTCCTCCCACTCAGAGGCTAGGTCCTGTGTGTGCCTCCATGTGAGGTGCATGATAGAGAGCTCCAATAAACAAGGGAGCACACACAGAAAACAGGCCCCAGTCTATGGGCAAGTGAGAAAGCACAAACTTGAGCTAGAGTTCCACTTTCTGGAAAATAAAAGAGAGGTTTCCAGTAGCCAGCCTGATGAGTTGTAAGAGCCAGAGAAGACATACAACATAAGAATGCTGCCACAAGAGGGCGCAGGAAGAGTGGAGCACGTGTACTGATACAAGGAGGGAGAAAACCCAAGATAATAACACCACCATCAAACAGAATACTGCACCCTGAAGGTAACTAGTAAAGATTTAAGGATATATCTTCTATTTTAAATGCAAAAGCAGCAATACAAAAGTAAAAGGAATTTGAAAAATCAAGGAAATATATTATCACAAAAGGAAAATAATAATTCCCCAATAACAGAGTTAAAGGCATGAAATTTTGTGATCTAGCTGATAAAGAATTCAAAAGTGCTGTTTCTTTAAGAAACTCAATGAGCTACAAACCATATGATCATCTCAATAGATGCAGAGAAAGCATTCGACAAAATGCAACACCCATTTATGATAAAAACCCTGCCAAAAGTAGGCATACAAGGAAATTTCCACAGCAAAATAAAGGCCATATATGACAAACCCACAGCCAACATCGTCCTCAATGGTGAAAAACTGAAACCATTTCCACTAAGATCAGGAAGAAGACAAGGTTGCCCACTCTCACCACTATTATTCCACATAGTTTTGGAAGTTTTAGCCACAGCAATCAGAGAAGAAAAAGAAATAAAAGGATTCCAAATCGGAGAAGAAGTAAAGCTGTCACTGTTTGCAGATGACATGATACTATACATAGAGAATCCTAAAGATGCTACCAGAAAACTACTACAGCTAATCAATGAATTTGGTGAAGTAGCAGGATATAAAATTAATGCACAGAAATCTCTGGCATTCCGATACACTAATGATGAAAAATATGAAAGTGAAATTAAGAAAACACTTCCATTTACCATTGCAACAAAAAGAATAAAATATCTAGGAATAAACCTACCTAAGGAGACAAAAGACCTGTATGCAGAAAATTATAAGACACTGGTGAAAGAAATTAAAGATGATACAAATAGATGGAGAAATATACCATGTTCTTGGGTTGGAAGAATCAACATTGTGAAAATGACTCTACTACCCAAAGCAATCTACAGATTCAATGCAATCCCTATCAAACTACCACTGGCATTTTTCACAGAACTAGAACAAAAAAATTCACAATATGTATGGAAACGCAAAAGACCCCGAATAGCAAAAGCCAACTTGAGATAGAAAAACGGAGCTGGAGGAATCAGTCTCCCTGACTTCAGACTATACCACAAAGCTACAGTAATCAAGAGAGTATGTTACTGGCAGAAAAACAGAAATATAGATCAATGGAACAGGATAGAAAGCCCAGAGATAAACCCACGCATATATAGTCACCTTATCTTTGATACAGGAGGCAAGAATATACAGTGGAGAAAAGACAGCCTCTTCAATAAGTGGTGCTGGGAAAACTGGACAGGTACATATAGAAGTATGAAATTAGAACACTCCTTAACACCATACAGAAAAATAAACTCAAAATGGATTAAAGACCTAAATGTAAGTCCAGACACTATCAAACTCTTAGAAGAAAAGACAGGCAGAACACTCTATGACATAAATCACAGCAAGATCCTTTTTCACCCATCTCCTAGAGAAATGGAAATAAAAACAAAAATAAACAAATGGGACCTAATGAAAGTTAAAAGCCTTTGCATAGCAAAGGAAGCCATAAACAATACCAAAAGACAACCCTCAGAATGGGAGAAAATATTTGCAAATGAAGCACCTGACAAAGGATTAATCTCTAAGGTTTACAAGTAGCTCATGCAGCTCAATAACAAAAAAGACAAACAACCTAATCCAAAAATGGGCAGAAGACCTAAATAGACATTTCTCTAAAGAAGATATACAGATTGCCAACAAACACATGAAAGAATGCTCAACATCATTAATCATTAGAGCAATGCAAATCAAAACTACAATAAGATCATCTCACACCAGTCAGAATGGCCATCATCAAAAAACCTACAAAAAATAAACGCTGGAGAGGGTGTGGAGAAAAGGGAACCCTCTTGCACTGTTTGTGGGAATGTATATTGATACAGCCACTATGGTGAACAGTATGGAGGTTCCTTAAAAAACTACAAATAGAACTACCATACAACCAAACAATCCCACTACTGGGCATATACCCTGAGAAAACCATAATTCAAAAAGAGTCATGTACCAAAATGTTCATTGAAGCTCTATTTACAATAGCCAGGGCATGGAAGCAACCTAAGTGTCCATCATCGGATGAATGGATAAAGAAGATGTGGCACATATGTACAATGGAATATTACTCAGCCATAAAAAGAAAAGAAATTGAGATATCTGTAGTGAGGTGGGTGGACCTAGAGTCTGTCATACAGAGTGAAGTAAGTCAGAAAGAGAAAAACAAATATTGTATGCTAACACATATATATGAAATCTAAGGGAAAAAAAGGTCATGAAGAACCAGAGGTAAGATGGGAAAAAAGACACAGACCTACTAGAGAATGGACTTGAGAATATGGGGAGGGGGAAGGGTAAGCTGTGAGAACGTGAGAGAGTGGCATGGACATATTTACACTGCCAAACGTAAAATAGATAGCTAGTGGGAAGCAGCCACATAGGACAGGGAGATCAGCTCGGTTGTTTGTGACCACCTAGAGGGGTGGGATAGGGAGGGTGGGAGGGAGGGAGGATGATACAAGAGGGAAGAGTTATGGGAACATATGTATATGTATAACTGATTCACTTGTTATAAAGCAGAAACTAACAGACCATTGTAAAGCAATTATACTCCAATAAAGATGTTAAAAAAAACATAATAATAGTAATTTTTTTAATTTAAAAAAAATGAGCTACAAGAAAACTCAGAAAGACAATTCAACGAGGCCTTGAAAAATTACTTGATAAAAATGAAATGGGAATCATATAAAAGAACCATATAGAAATTCTGCTGCTGAAGTACACAATAAATGAAATTAAAAATGCAATAGAGAGCATCTGCAGTACAATAGAGCAAATGGAAGACTGAATAAGTTAGTTAGAGGATAGGAATTTTGAATTAACCCAGGTAGAGGTGAACAAAGAAAAAGACCAAGGAAAGCCTACATGGTATACTGGATTCCAGTAAAAGAACAAATATTAGAATAATCAAGAATCCTAAGAAGAGAGGAAGAAGGGAGCAGAAAATTTATTTAAAGAAGTAATATTCAAGAACTTCCCAAACCTGGGGAGAGAATTGGACATCCAAATACATAAAACGAATACAGGCATACCTCATTTTATTGTGCTTCACTTTATGGCACTTTGCAGATACTGTGTATTTTACAAACTGAAGGTCTGTGGCAACCCTGCATTGAGCAGGTCTAATGGCGCCACTCTCCCAGCAGCATTTGCTCACTTTGTTTCTCTGTGTCACATTTTGGTAATTCTTGCAGTATTTCAAAGTTTTTCATGATTATTGTATTTTTTACCATTATCTGTGATTAGTGATCTTTGATTGTTTCTATTGTAATTGTTTTGGAGCACTACAAACTGCACCCACATAAGGCAGAGAGCTTAACTGATAAATGTTGTGTGTGTTCTGACTGCTCTACCTTCCAGCTGTTCCTCCATTTCTCTTCCTCTCCTCAGGCCTCCCTATTCCTTGAGACATATCAATATTTAAAGTAGGCCAATTAATAACCCTACAATGGCCTCTAAGTGAAAGGAAGAGTTGCATATCTCTCACTATAAATCAAAAGCTAGAAATGATTAAGCTTAGTGAGGAAGGCATGTTGAAAGCTGAGATAGGCCAAAAGCTAGTCCTTTTGTGACAAACAGTTAGCCAAGTTGTGAATGTGAAGGAAAAGTTATTGAAGCAAATTAAAAGTGCTACTCCAGTAAACACATGGATGATAAGTGAAATAACTTTATTGTTGATGCAGAGAAGGCTTCTTTAAGCCAAAGCCTAATCCAGTACAACGCCCTAAATCTCTAAAATTCTATGAACGCTGAGAGAGGTAAGGAAGCGGCAGAAAAAAATTTTGAGGCTGGCAGGGGTTCATGAGGTTTAAGGAAAGAAGTCATCTACATAACATCAAAATGCAAGGTGAAGCTGCAAGTGCTGATGGAGAAGGTGCAGCAAGTTACCCAGAAGATCTAGCTAAAATACTTAATGAAGGTGGTTACCTACCCTAAGCAACAGATTTTCAATGTAGACAAGACAGCTCTATATTGGAAGATGTCATCTAGGACTTTCATAGCTACATAGGAGATGTCAATGCCTGACTTCCAAGATTCAAAGAACAGGCTGACTATCATAAGGGGGTAATGCAGCTGGTGAACTTAAGTTGAAAACATTCCCAAAATGCTAGGGCCCTTAAGAATTATGCTAAATATACTCTGCCTGTGATCTATAAACAGAACAACCAAGTCTGGATGACAGCACATCTGTTTACAATATGGTTTACTAAATACTTTAAGCCCAATGTTGAGACATACTAATCAGAAAAAAGATTCCTTTCAAAATATTACTGCTCATTGACAATGCACCTGGTCACCCAAGAGCACTGCTGGAGATGTACAACGAGATTTACGTTGTTTTCATGCCTGATAACACAGTATATCTTCTGCAGCCCAAGGATTAAAGAGTAATTTCAACTTTCAAGTATTATTATGTAAGAAATACATTTCATAAGGCTATAGCTGCCATAAATAGCGATTCCTCTGATGGAACTAAGAAATGCAAATTGAAAGCGCTCTGGAAAGGATTCATGATTCTAGACGCCATTAAGAACATTTGGAGGAGCTTCAAGATGGCGGAAGAGTAAGACGTGGAGAACACCTTCCACCCGACAACTACATAAGAAATACATCTACATGTGGAACAACTCCTACAGAACACCTACTGAATGCTGGCAGAAGAACTCACACCTCCCAAAAGGCAAGAAACTCTCCCACGTACCTGGTTAGCGCAAAAAAAAAAAAAAAAAAAAAAAAAAGAAAAAGAAAAAAGAGAGACAAAAGAATAGGGACGGGACCTGCACCAGTGGGAGGGAGCTGTGAAGGAGGAAAGGTTTCCACACACTAGGAAGGCGCTTCGTAGGCGGAAATTGGGGGTGGTGGAGGCGGGAAGCTTCAGAGCCACGGAAGAGAGTGCAACACAGGGGTGCAGAGGGCAAAGCGGAGGGATTCCCGCACAGAGGATTGGTGCTGACCAGCACTCACCAGCACAAGAGGCTTGTCTGCTCACCCTCCGGGATGAGTGGGGGCTGGGAACTCAGGCTCTGGCTACGGTAGGATCCCAGGGAGAGGACTGGGGTTGGCTGTTGTGAACACAGCCTGAAGGGGCTACTGTGCCACAGCTAGCCAGAAGGGAGTCTGGAAAAAAGTCTGGAGCGGACAAAGAGGCAAGAGACTTTTTCTTGCCTCTTTGTTTCCAGGTGTGCAAGGAGAGGGGATTAAGAGTGCTGCTTAAAACAGCTCGAGATGGGCGCAAGCCACGGCTATCAGCATGGACCCCAGAGATGGGCATGAGACACTAAGGCTACTGCTGCAGACACCAAGAAGCCTGTGTGCAAGCACAGGTCACTATCCACACCTCCACTCCTGGGATCCTGTGCAGCCCGCCACTGCCAGGGTCCTGTTATCCAGGGACAACTTCACCGGGAGAAAACCCAGCACGTCTCAGGGTGGTGCAAAGTCACTCCTGCCTCTGCCACTGCAGGTTTGCCCCACATCCCGTGTCCCTCCCTCACCCTGGTCTGACTGAGCCAGAGCCCCTGAATAAGCTCCTCCTTTAACCCTGTCCTGTCTCAGCCAAGAACAGACGCCCTCACGTGACCTACATGCAGAGGCGGGTCCAAATGCAAAGCTGAGCACCAGGAACTGTGCGAACAAAGAAGAGAAATGGAAATGTCGCCCAGCAGCCTCAAGAGCAGCAGATTAAATCTCCACAATCAACTTGATGTACCCTGCATCTGTGGAACACCTGAGTAGACAACGAATCATCCCAAATTGAGGAGGTAGACTTTGGGAGCAACGATGTATATATATATTTTTCCCTTTTTCTCGTTTTGTGGGTGTGTATGTGTATGCTTCTGTTTGTGATTTTGTCTGTATAGCTTTGCTTTTACCATTTGTCCTAGGGTTCTCTCTGTCCATTTTTTGTTTGTTTGATTTTAATATAGTTTTTAGCACTTGTTATCGTTGGTGGATTTGTGTTTCAGTTTTGTTGCTCTTTTCTTTTTTCTTTAATTTTTATTAATTAAAAAAATAAATTATTATTTTTTATTTTCTATTTTAATAACTTTTTTTACTTTATTTTATCCTCCTCTTTTTTCCTTCTTACTTTCTTTTCTCCATTTTATTCTGAGCCATGTAGATGACAGGCTCTTGGTGCTACAGCCAGGGGTCAGGGCAGTGCTGCTAAGATGGGAGAGCCAAGTTCAGGACACTGGTCCACAAGAGACTTCCCAGCTCCACATAATATGAAGTGGCAAAAATCTCCCAGAGATCTCCATCTCAAGGCCAAGACCCAGCTGCACTCAATGACCAGCAAGCTACATGGCTGGACACCCTAGGCCAAACAACTAGCAAGAGAGGAACACAACCACATCCATTAGCAGAGAGGTGGCCTAAAATCATAATGAGGCCACAGACACCACAAAACACACCACCAGATGTGGAACTGCCCACCAGAAGACAAGATCCAGCCTCATCCACCATAACTGAGGCACTATTCCCCTCCACCAGGAAGCCTACACAACCCACTGAACCAAACTTAGCCACTGGGGACATACACCAAAAGCAACGGCAACCATGAAGCTGCAGCCTGTGAAAAGGAGACCCCCAAACACAGTAAGTTAAGCAAAATGAGAAGATAGAGAAACACACAGAAGATGAAGGAGCAAGGAAAAAAACACCAGACCTAACAAATAAAGAGGAAATGGGCAGTCTATCTGAAAAAGAGTTCAGAATAAGGATAGTAAAGATGCTCCAAAATCTTGGAAATAGAATGGAGAAAATAGAAGAAACGTTTAACCAAGACCTAGAAGAACTAAAGAGCAAACAAGCTGTGATGAACAACATAATAAATGAAATTAAAATTTCTCTAGAAGTAATCAAGAGCAGAATAACTGAGGCAGAAGAACGGATAAGTGACCTGGAAGATAAAATAGTGGAAATAACTACTGCAGAGCAGAATAAAGAAAAAAGAATGAAAAGAATTGAGAACAGTTTCAGAGACCACTGGGACAACATTAAACACACCAACACTCGAATTATAGGGGACCCAGAAGAAGAAGAGAAAAAGAAGGCGACTGAGAAAATATTTGAAGAGATTATAGGTGAAAACTTCCCTAATATGGAAAAGGAAATGGTTAATCAAGTCCAGAAAGCACAGAGAATCCCATACAGGATAAGTCTAAGGAGAAACACACCAAGACACATATTAATCAAACTATCAAAAATTAAATAAAAAAGAAAAAATATTAAAAGCAGCAAGGGAAAAACAAACAAAAAAATGACACATAAGCAAATCCCCATAAGGTTAACAGCTGATCTTACAGCAGAAAATCTTCAAAACAGAAGGGAGAGGCAGGACATATTTAAAGTGATGAAGGAGAGAAACCTACAACCAAGATTACTCTATCCAGCAAGAACCTCATTCAGATTTGACGGAGAAATTAAAACATTTATAGACAAGCAAAAGCTAAGAGAATTCAGCACCACCAAGCCAGCTTTACAACAAATGCTAAAGAAACTTTTCTACACAGGAAACACAAGAGAAGGAAAAGACCTACAATAACAAGCTGAAAACAATTAAGAAAATGGGAATAGGAACATACCTATCGATAATTACCTTAAATGTAAACGGATTAAATGCTCCAACCAAAAGATATAGAATGGCTGAATGGATACAAAAATATGACCCATATATATGCTGTCTACAAGACACTCACTTCAGACACAGGGACACATACAGACAGAAAGTGATGGGATGGAAAAAGATATTCCATGCAAATGGAAATCAAAAGAAAGCCGGAGGAGCAATTCTCATATCAGACAAAATAAACTAAAATAAAGACTATTACAAGAGACAAAGAAGGACACTACATAATGATCAAGGGATCGATTCAAGAAAAAGATATAACAATTGTAAATATGTATGCACCCAACATAGGAGCACCTCAATACATAAGGCAAATGCTAACAGTCATAAAAGGGGAAACCAACAGTAACACAATCCTAGGAGGGGATTTTAACACCCGACTTTCACCAATGGACAGATCATCCAAAAGGAAAATAAATAAGGAAACACAAGCTTTAAATGATACTTTAAATAAGATGGTCTTAACTTATATTTATAGGACATTCCATCCAAAAACAACAGAATACACTTTCTTCTCAAGTGCTCATGGAACATTCTCCAGGATAGATCATATCTTGGGTCAAAAATCAAACCTTGATAAATGTAAGAAAATTGAAATCATATCAAGTATCTTTTCCAACCACAATGCTATGAGACTAGATATCAATTATGGGAAAAGATCTGTAAAAAATATAAACACATGGAGGCTAAGCAATACACTACTTGATAACCAAGAGATCACTGAAGAAATCAAAGAGGAAATAAAAAAATACCTAGAAACTATGATCATGAAAACACGATGACCCATATCCTATGGGATTCGCAAAAGCAGTTCTAACAGGGAAGTTTATAGCAATACAATCCTACCTTAAGAAACAAGAAACATCTAAAATGAACAACCTAAACTTACACCTAAATCAATTAGATAAAGAACAACAACAAAAAACCCCCACAGTTAGCAGAAGGAAAGATATCATACAGATCAGATCAGAAATAAATGAAAAAGAAATGAAGGAAACGATAGCAAAGATCAATGAAACTAAAAGCTGGTTCTTTGAGAAGATAAAAAAAATTGATAGACAGACTTATCAAGAAAAATAGGGAGAAGAGTCAAATCAATAGAATTAGAAATGTAAAAGGAGAAGTAACAACTGACACTGCAGAAATACAAACGATCATGAGGGATTACTACAAGCAACTCTATGCCAATAAAATGGACAACCTGGAAGACATGGACAAATTCTCAGAAATGCACAACCTGCCGAGACTGAACCGGGAAGAAATAGAAAATATGAACAGACCAATCACAAGCACTGAATTGAAACTGTGATTAAAAATCTTGCAACAAACAAAAGCCCAGGACCAGATGGCTTCACCGGCGAATTCTATCAAACATTTAGAGAAGAGCTAACACCTATCCTTCTCAAATTCTTCCAAAATATATTAGAGGGAGGAACACTCCCAAACTCAGTCTACGCGGGCACCATCACCCTGATACCAAAACCAGACAAAGACATCACAAAGAAAGAAAACTACAGGCCAATATCACTGATGAACATAGAGGCAAAATTCCTCAACAAAATACTAGCACACAGAATCCAACAGCACATTAAAAGGATCATACAGCATGATCAACTGTGCTTTATCTCAGGAATGCAAGGATTCTTCAATATAGGCAACTCAATCAATGTGATACACCATATTAACAAATTGAAGGAGAAAAACCATATGATCATCTCAATCGATGCAGAGAAAGCTTTTGAAAAATTCAACACCGATTTACAATATAAACCCTGCAGAAAGTAGGCATAGAGGGAACTTTCCTCAATATAATAAAGGCCATATATGACAAACCCACAGCCAACATCATCCTCAATGGTGAAAAACTGAAACCATTTCCACTAAGATCAGGAAGAAGACAAGGTTGCCCACACTCACCACTATTATTCCACATAGTTTTGGAAGTTTTATCCACAGCAATCAGAGAAGAAAAAGAAATAACTGTAATCCAAATCGGAAAAGAAGAAGTAAAGCTGTCACTGTTTGCAGAAGACATGATATTATACATGGAGAATCCTAAAGTTGCTAACAGAAAACTACTAGAGCTAATCAATGAATTTGGTAAACTAGGAGGATACAAAATTAATGCACAGAAATCTCTGGCATTCCGATACACTAATGATGAAAAATATGAAAGTGAAATTAAGAAAACACTCCCATTTACCACTGCAACAAAAAGAATAAAATCTCTAGGAATAAACCTACCTAGGGACACAAAAGACTTGTATGCAGAAAAGTATAAGACACTGATGAAAGAAATTAAAGATGATACAACTAGATGGAGAGATATACCATGTTCCTTGATTGGAAGAATCAACATTGTGAAAATGACTCTACTACCCAAAGCAATCTACAGATTCAATGCAATCTCTGTCAAACTACCACTGGCATCATTCACAGAAGTAGATCAAAAAATTTCACAATTTGTACAGAAACACAAAAGACCCCGAATAGCCAAAGCAATCTTGGGAACGAAAAATGGAGCTGGAGGAATCAAGCTCCCTGACTTCAGACTATACTACAAAGCTACAGTAATCAAGACAGTATGGTACTTGCATAAAAACGGAAATATAGATCAATGGAACAGGATAGAAAGCCCAGAGATAAACCCACGCCCATATGGTCACCTTATCTTTGATAAAGGAGGCAAGAATACAGAGTGGAGAAAAGACAGCATCTTCAATAAGTGGTGCTGGGAAAACTGGACAGGGACATGTAAAAGTATGAAATTAGAACACTCCCTAACACCATACACAAAAATAAACTCAAAATGGATTAAAGACCTAAACGTAAGTCCAGACACTATCAAACTCTTAGAAGAAAAGATAGGCAGAACACTCTATGACATAAATCACAGCAAGATCCTTTTTCACCCACCTCCTAGAGAAATGGAAATGAAAACAAAAATAAACAAATGGGACCTAATGAAACTTAAAAGTTTTTGCACAGCAAAGGAAACTATAAACAAGACCAAAAGACAACCCTGTAAATGGGAGAAAATATTTGCAAATGAAGCAACTGACAAAGGATTAATCTCCAAAACATACAAGAAACTCATGCAGCTCAATATCAAAAAAACAAACAACCCAATCCATAAACTGGGAGAAGACCTAAACAGACATTTCTCTAAAGAAGATATACGGATTGCCAACAAACACATAAAAGAATGCTCAACATCATTAATCATTAGAGAAATGAAAATCATAACTACAATGAGATATCATCTCACAGCAGTCAGAATGGCCATCATCAAAAAATCTACAATCAATAAATTCTGGAGAGGTTGTGGAGAAAAGGGAACCCTCTTGCACTGTTGGTGGGAATGTATATTGATAGAGCCACTATAGAGAACCGTATGGCGGTTCCTTAAAATACTAAAAATATAGCTATCTTCTGACTCAGCAATCCCACTCTTGGGCATATACCCTGAGAAAACCATTATTCAAAAAGTGTCATGTACCACATTATTCATGGCAGCTGTATTTAGAATACCTAGGAAATGGAAGCAACCTAGATGTCCATCAACAGATGAGTGGATAAAGAAGATTTGGCACATATATACAATGGAATATTACTTATCCATGAAACAAAACGAAAGTGAATCATTTGTAGTGAGGTGGATGGACCTAGATACTGCCATAAAGAGTGAGTTAATTCAGAAAAAAAAAACAAATACTGTATGCTAACACATATATATGGAGTCAAAAAAAAAAGAAAGGATCTGAAGAACCTAGGGACAAGACAGGAATAAAGACACAGATGTAGAGAATGGACTTGAGGACATTGGGAGGGGGAAGGGTAAACTGGGATGAAGTGAGAGAGTAGCACTGACATATATACCTTACCAAATGTAAAATTGATAGCTAGTCGGAAGCAGCTGCATAGCACAGGGAGATCAGCTTGGTATTTTGTGACCACCTAGAGGGGTGGGATGGGGAGGTTGGGAGGGAGATGTAAGTGGGAGGGTAATGGGGGTATTATGTATATGTACAGCTGATTCACTTTTTTATACAACAGAAACTAACACAACATTGGAAAACAATTATACTCCAATAAAAATGTTAAATATATATATATATATATATATATATATATATATATATATATATATATATATATATATACACATAGCATCATAAGAGACTACTAGCAACAGTATATGCCAACCAATTGGACCTATAAGAAATGGATAAATTTCCCCAAACATACAACCTACCAAGATTGACTCAGGAGAAAACAGATAATGTGATCAGACCAATAACTATTAAAGAGACTGAATCAGTAATCAGTAGCCTCCCAACATAGAAAACCCAAGGACCAGATGGTTTCATTGGTTAATTCTACCAAATGTTAAAAGAAAAATTAATATCAATCCTTCTCAGACTCTTCCAAAAAATTGAAGAGGAAGGAATACTTTTAAATTCATTTTACAAGGCCAGCATTACCCTGATACCAAAGTTAGATTAGGAGTCTACATGTAAATAAAACTATAGACCAATATCCCTGATGAATACAGACACAACAATTCTCAACGAAATATTAGCAAACTGATCTCAATAATACATTAAAAGGATTATACGTCATAAGCAAGTGGGATTTATCCCTACAATGCAAGGATGGTTCAATTATGCAAATCAATAAAGGTGATACACCATATTAGCAGAAAAGAAAAAAATTATATGATTATCCCTGAAGATGCAGAAAAAGCATTTGTCAATATACAATATGTGTTCAAAACTAAAACCCTCAATGAACTGGGTATAGAAGGAACATACTTCAATATAATAAAGGCCATATGACAAACCCACAGCTAACATTATACTCAACAGTGAAAATTTGAAAGCTTTTCCTCTAAGATCAGAAAAAGCCAAGGATTCCCACTCAGACCACTCTTATTCAACATAGTACTGTGAGTCCTCACTAGAGAGCAATTTAGCAAGACAAAAATAAATAAATAAATAAATAGAAAAATAAATTAATAATAAACATCAAAATTGGAAAGGAAAAAGGAAAATTGTCATTATCTGCAGATGATATGATCTCATACTTAGAAAAAGTCTAATGAGTCAACCATAAAATTATTGGAACTAATCAACAAACTCAGTAAAGGTGCAGGATATAAAATCAACATACAGAAATCAGTTTTTTTTCTTTAACAACAAAACATCTGGAAAAAAGATAACTAAGCCATTCACAACATCATCAAAAACAATAAAATACAGTTGACCCTTGAACAAAGTGTGGATTGGGGAGCTGATGCTCTGTGCAGCCAAAAATCTGCATATAACTTAGAGTTATATGCCCTCCATGTATGTGGTTGCCCTGTACCCCCCATTCCACATCCACGGATTCAACCAGTTGTGGATTATGTAATACTGTAGTATATACCATTGAAAAAAAATCCATGTATAAGTGGACCAGCACAATTCAAACACAAGTTGTTCAAGGGTCAACTGTCTTTAGAAGATATCTGTACAATGAAAATTACAAGACCTTGATGAAAACAATTGAAAAGACACAACCAAATGGAAAGACATCCTGTGTTCATGGATCCAAAGAATTAATATCATTAAATGCCCAACTATCCAAAGCCTTCTGTAGATTAAATGGAATACTTATCAAAATTCCAATGGCATTTTTAACCAGAATAGAAAATAGAAACAATCGTAAAATTTGCATGGAACCACCAAAGACTCCAAATAGCCAAAGCAATCATAAAAAAAAAGAACAAAGTTGGAATCATCACACTTCCTGATTTCAGACTATACTACAAAGTTATAATAATAAAAACGGTATGGGACTGACTGGCATAAAATAGACACACAGAGCAACTGAATACAATTGAGAGCCCAGAAATAAACCCCACATATATGTTCAACCAATATTTGACAAGCGTGCCAAGAACACTCAACGACGAAAGGATGGTCTCTTCAACAAATGGTATTAGGAAAACTGGATAATCAGATGCAGAAAAATTAAACTGGATCCCTATCTTACACCACTCACAAAAATTAACTTGAAATGGGATAAAAATTTAAACATAAGACCTGATACCATAAAACTCCTAGAAGAAAACATAGGGAAGAAACTCCTTAACATTGGACTGGGCAATGTTTTTTGGTATTACACCAAAAGCACAAGCAACAAAAGCAGAAATCAACAAATAGAACTACATCATATATAAAAGTTATACAGCAAAAGTAACAATGAGAAAAACGAAAAGGCAACCTATGGAGTGGGAGAAAATATTTGCAAAGCATATACCAGATAAGGAGATAACATCCAAAGTATATAAAGAATTCATACAACTCAGTGTAAAAAAAAATCCAATACAAAATGAGCAAAGGAACTAAATAGACATTTTTTCAAAGAAGACATACAAATGGCTAATAGGTACATGAAAAGATGTTCAACATCACTAATCATCAGGAAATGCAAATCCAAACCACGAGATATCACTTCACACCTAATAGAATGGTTACCATCAAGAAGATAAGAGATGTGTTGGCGAGGATGTGGTAAAATGGGCACCTTTGTACACTGTTGGTAGGAACATAATTTATTTCAGCTACTATGGAAAGTAATATGGAGATTTCTCAAAAAATTAAAAATAGAACCACCATTCCAAGTCCACTAATGAGTATATATCCAAAGGAAATGAAAACAAGATGTTAAAGAAATATATGCACTCCCATGTTTACTACAGCATTATTCACAATAGACAAGATACGGAGACAACCTAAGTATCTGTTAACAGGTTACTGGATATAGAAGCTATAAATATAAATATATATCAATACATACACACATATACTCACACACACAT
Organism: Mesoplodon bidens; assembly: GCF_964165515.1. Lineage (NCBI taxonomy): Eukaryota > Metazoa > Chordata > Mammalia > Artiodactyla > Ziphiidae > Mesoplodon > Mesoplodon bidens. Next base: position 88,295,473 of record NC_138163.1, read on the forward strand.
ACACACATACACACACACAGAGACACACACACACAATGAAACATTATCCAGCCATGAGAAAGGAGGAAATCCTGCCATTTGCAGCAACATGAATGGACATTGAGGACATTATGCTAAGTGAGGTAAGTCAGACAGAGAAAGACAAATACTGTATGATATCACTTACATGTATAATCTAAAGAAGCCACCTCATAGAAACAGAATAGAATCATGGTTCCCAGAGGCTAGCGGTAGGGAAGTTGGGGATACATTTTTTAAGGGTACAAACTGGGAACAAGTGAATAAATAAGTCCTAGAGTACCAATATATAGCATAGTGATTATAATCAACAATATTATATTATAAACTTCAAAGTTTCTGAGAGACTAGATCTTAATTGTTCCCACCACACACACACAAGAAAAATGGTAATTATGTGACATGATAGAGGTGTTAGTTAACGCTATGGTAATAATCATATTGAACATATAAATGTATCAAATCAACATGCTGTACAACTGAAACTTACACAGTGTTATATGTCAATTATATTTCAATTAACAAAAACAAACAAGATGGTTTTAAGAGTGAAAAAAGGGAAATAAGAAAGTATCTTAAGATAAATGAAAATGAAAACACAACATAGCAAAACGCAAGATTCAGTAAAAGCAGTACTAAGACAGAATTTTATACCAGTATTCACCGACATTAAAAAAGAAGAAAGATTTCAAATAATCGGCATAACTTTACATCTCAGGGAACTATAAAAAGAACATACTATGCCCAAAGTTTGCAGAAGGAAGTAAATAATAAATATCAAAGCAGAAATAAATGAAACAGAGAATAGAAAAAAAATGAGTTGGTTCTTTTGAAATGAAAACAAAATTTTAAAACCTTCAGCTAGAGTAACTAAGGAAAATAGAAAGAAGAATCAAATAAATATAAAAGGAAATTCAAGAGGTGACATTACAACCAAAACTGATATCACATAAATTAAAAGTATTACAAGAGATCATAGGTGACTACTATAAATAATAACATGCCAACAAACTGGATAACCTGGAAGAAATGGATAAATGGCTAAAAACATACAACCTACCAAGACTAAATCAGGAATATATTGATAATCTGAACAGACCTATAAATAGTAAGAAGAATAAATGAGTAATCAAAAATGTTCCAACAATGAAAAGCTTAGGACCAGATGGTTTCATGGATGAACTCTACCAAACATTAAAGAAGAACACCAGTCCTTTTCAAACTCTTTCAAAAAATCAAAAAGGAGGAAACACTTGCAAACGCAATTTATGAGGCCAGCATTACCATGATACCACAGGCATAAAAAGATACTAGAAGAAAGAAAACCAATATCCCTGATGAATACAGATGCAAAAATCCTAACCAAAGTATTAGCAAACTGAATTCAATAGAACATTAAAAGGATCATACACCATAAGCAAGTGGAATTTATCCCTGGGATTCAAGGATAGTTCAGCAGAGGAAAATCAATGTGATATATCACATTAACAGAACAAAGGAAAAAATATGATTATCTCATAGATGCAGAAAAAGCATTTGACAAATTTCAATACTCTTTTATTATAAAAATACTCAACAAATTAGGAATGGAAGGAAATTACCTCAACATAATAAAGGTTGTATATAAAAATCCCACAGTAACATCATACTCAAGAGTAAAAAAAACTGAAAGCTTTTTTCCTAAGTTCAGGAACAAGGCAAGGACGCCCACTTTCACCACGTAAATTCAACATAGTATTGAAGACTACTGCTAGCTAGATCAATTAGGCAAGTAAAAGAAATTTAAAAGGCATCGAAATCAGTTCAGGACACAAAATCAACATTAAAAAATCAGCTCTATTTCCATACACTAACAATGAACAATCTGATAGAAAATTAAGAACATAATTGCAATTACAATAGCATCAAAAAGAATAAAATAATTAGGAAAAATTTAATCAAGGAGTCTAAAGACTTGTACACTGAAAACCAAAAAACATTGCTGGAAGAAATTAAAGATGACATAAATAATTGGAAAGACATCTCATGTTCATGGATTGGAAGGCTTAATATAGTTAAAATGTCCACACTACCCAAAGCAATCTACAGATTGAATGCAATGCCTATCAAAATCCCAATGGCATTTTTACAGCAAACAGAACAAAATTGAAGGCCTCACATTTCCTGTTTTCAAAACATATTACAAAGCTACACTAACTAAAACAGTATAGCATAAAGACAAACACATAGACCTATGGAAGAGTACAGAGCCCAGGAACAAACTCACCTATATACTGTCAACTGTCTTTGACAGGGTAGTAAGAACACACAATGGGGAAAGGACAGTCTCTTCAGTAAATGATATTGGAAAACTTAATGTCCACATTAAAAAGAATGAAACTGGACACTTATCACATATCATACACAAAAATCAACTCAAAATGGATTAAAGACTTAAATGTAAGACCTGAAACCATAAAACTCCTAAAAGGAAACATAGAGGAAAAGCTTCATAATATTGATCTTATAAATGATTTATTGGATATGACACCAAAAGTACAGGGCAACAAAAGCAAAAATAGACAAATGGGAGTATGTCAAACTAAAAAGAAGATTCACAGAAAAAACAAATGATCAACAGAGTGAAAAATCAACATATGGAATGGGAGAAAACATCTGTAAGCCATATTTCTGATAAGAGGTTAATTTCCAAAATATATAAAAAACTCCTACAACTCAACAGTAATCAATCAATCAGTCTTAATTAAAAAACAAAGAAATGACCCGAATAAACATTTTTCCCAAAGAAGACATACAAGTGGCCAAGATGTATATGAAAAGATGGTCAAACATTGTTAATTATGAAGGAAATGCAAACCAAAACCACATGAAGATATTACCTCACACCTGTTTGGATGGCCATTATAATAAAAGAAAAAAAAAGGAAAATAACAATTGTTGGAGAGAATGTTTAGAACACTTGTACCATGTTGGTGGGAATGTAAAACAGTGCAGTTGCTAAGGAAAACAGGATGGAGGTTCCTTAAAACTTTTTTTGAATACTACCATATGATCTAACAATCCCACTTCTGGGTATTTGTCCAAAAGTAGTGAAAATGGGATCACTAAGAGATATTTGCACTCCCATGTTCACTGCTGCATTATTTACAATAGTCAAGAGGTGGCAACAACCTAAATGTCCATTGATGAATACATAGATAAAGAAAATATGGTAAATACATACAATGGAATATTATTCGGCCTTAAAAAATAAGAAAACCCTGTTATGTGCTACAACATTGACAAATCTTAAGGACATTATGCTAAGTGAAATAAACCAGTCACAGAAGGACAAATAGTGCATGATTCTACCTATATAAGGTATCTAAAGTAGTCCAAAGTAGTCAGACTCACAGAAGCCAAAAGTAGAATGGTGGTTGCCAACAGCTCGGAGGAGGGGAAAATGGGAAGTTACTGTTAAATGAGTATAGAGTTTCAGTCATACAAGATGAGAAAGTTCTAGAGATAGCCTGTATAATACTGAACTCTTATAATTTTGTTGGGAGGGTACATCTCATGTTATGTGTATCTTACCACAAATTTTAAAAATTGAAGAAGTAGTCCTAACATATCAATAATTATTTTAACATATAAATAACTTAAATTCACCAATTAAAATACAGACATTGGCAAAGTGGATTAAAAAAAAAAAAAAAAACATGGTCCAGTGTATGCTGTCTGCAAGAAATTCACTTCAAACAAAGACATGTGTAGGTTGAAAGTAAATGGATGGGAAAAAAAGGTATACTATTGAAGCATGACTGTTTAAGAAAGCACTTTTGCATAAAGTAGACATCAGAGCAAGGAAAATTAGTAGGAATAAAAAGGAACATTATACCACCTTCATGAAATAACACAATTATAGAGATAGAGAACAGATCAGGGTTAGGGAAAAGGGCAAAGGAGGTGAGTGTGGCTTTATAAAGGGTTAGAATGAGAGAGCCTTGTGATGCTACAGTTAAGTATTTTGATGTGGCAGTGATTACACGAAGCTGCACATACACATACACACACAAGTGCTTATATAAGTGGGGAAATATGAATAAGATCAATGTCAGTTTTCTGGGTTTTGATATTGTACTATAATTATGCACCATAGCACTGGGGGAAGGGTACACATGATCTCCCTATACATTTATTGCAACTTCCTACGCATCTAAAATTATTTCAAAAATATATGTGTATATGTACACATGTGTGTACACACACACACACATACACACATTACACTGGTCTCCTTGCTGTTTCTTGAATGTGTCAAGCAAGCTCCCACATCACGGCCTTTGCAAATTCTCTTCTCTCTGCCTGAAATGCTCTTCTTCTTGATATTCACATGTCCTGCTACATTCATGTCTCACACCTTCCCTGACCAGTGTTATTTAAAACAGTATCATTTATTATTCTTTATCTCCTTATTTATCTTGGTTTATCTACCTCACAGCCCTTACTACTCTGATGTTATATATTATATATTATTTGTTTATTCACTGCCTGCATCATCCTCTAGAATGCAAACTCCATGGAGTGTAGGAACTTTGTTCTGTCCATCACTGTATCCCCAGTGCCTAAAACAGAGCTGGGTACATAGCAGATATTCAATAAATAAATGCTAAGTGAATGAATAGATCAAAAGGGGAAAAACAGATTCAGTTTATAATCTAGATTTCCCCATAGACAAAATATCATATTTATATGACTGTTTCTTTAAGCCTAATAACATTGAACCATATAGTCCAATTACTTGCTCTTCCAAATCACCCTCTGTTTTTATGCTTCTTTTAAAAAGTTACTTTTGAAAAAAAAAAAAGGGTGTAACCCATGGACTTCTGGTGTTTTCTGCTTCATTGTAATGACATGGGAGAATTATTTTGATTTTCCTCTATATTTACTTTGCTTAGACAAAAATATTAAATCAAATATTACTTTATATTTTATGAGGTTTTTTTTTAAGTGTATTAAAATTTTATTGGATACTCTGGTTACCTGGCTGGTAACATTTAGGAACAACTAGAAACCAGAAACCTAGGATTCAGTCATAGCTTCTCATATGACCTTCAATAATTTTTTAAAATCATCCCTGGGCCTCAAATTTCTTCTCCTTAATATGAAGAGACTAGGTAATATATCTAATGCTCCTTCTTGTTCTATGAATGATGATAAGCATATGGCAAATGTTCTCTATTTCTGATTATACTCCATGGTAGATACCATTTGAGATTCTGTTCAGCCCACAACCTCCCTTTCTATAGGAACTTTATGTCCCTTCATAGGGTTGGGGCCTGACAGCCATGTGTATACCACATGATCTTGCCCCTCCAGCAGTAGATAATCAAATCCTGGGTTGACATCTGGTCCAAACTGGGTCAATCAAAAATGGGGATTGGGATTCAGAAATGCTAATGAGTCTCTGCTGATTGCCTGCATTTAGAACATGTAAACTTGGGAGCTCTAGGGTAAGCCCTGTTTGGCTAGGTGCTGAGGGAGTGAGAAGAATAAAGCATACAAGCTGAAAGAAACAGAGATAAACAGGAGATCCTTAGGTTCCAGGGATGGGGAGGGAGGAGAGAAAGAGGGTGGAAAGCTGCCATAGCCATTGACAGCTTTTCATTCCTAGTTATACTCCCTCATGTGCCTGGACTCTTGTATCTTTAATATAAATTCCTTTTTCTGTTTTCACTTAGTCTGAAGTACATCTTTGTTATTTGCCACCAATAATCCTTAATCAAGATGGACACAATTGGGTCAGTGATCAACAAACAAAGTAATGCACAACCTAAAGCTCTAGACATGTTATGCAAAGTATCCTTGCCCCAGTTTCATTACATACTTGAATTAATCCTTAGTTAATTAGAAAATTCATTAACCAAGATATTTTATTCAATAGCCTTTAGTTAACTGAAGTCTCTGGGACTACCTGGATTAAAAACATTCATAATCAAACGGAAATACAACAATTACCTTCCAAAAACAAATGGTTTTAAAAAATTTTCTAAGCTTCTGCACCCTTCTGTTAGTGCAGACTACTAATAATTAAACAGATTTCACTAGTTCCTATTGTGCATTGGATGTTTGGCTATGAAAAAAGTGTTACATGAATGCTCAGCCTCTATTCCTCTCATCCATAATGGCAAAGGGATCAGGAGATGGAGAGAGTTCTAATTAGTTAAAAAATTCCAGAGAGCTATTTTTTTTATTCTAGTTGATCCAATGACCTCTGTGTTATTGCCTCCTTTGCTCTTACTCCTAAAATCTAAAATCTATAAGTGAAGAGCAATGAGTTACATAATAGAGACAAATTATCATTACTGTAAAAGGCATTGAAGCAGAAAACTAGCTATTTCCCCCTTCCCAAAGCAAATCAATAGTAAATAAGAAGCCTCTAGCAACCCTGTTATTGGGTATAGTTGTGCTCTGTCTTGGTTAACTCTGACATTCATTACAGCTTCTCGTTAGAAGAATTTCATTTCTTAACACAAGAAATGCTGTTTTGTAGAGCCTATTGCATCATAACATAACCAGAACAAATCTGCTTCATACATTTGCATGTATGCATTATATGATTATTAATTCAGAACTGGTGAAGGAAGTCCTGAAGTTTTACTATTTTCAGAGCTGTTGCAATGCCATTAACATATCAAGAATGTTCGGTATAACTTTTAATGAACACTTTACTTTCTTACTCTGATGAATTAATAAGAAAAGTTTGTAAAATCACAGAATTTACATGCAAATAATATTGCTACTGCAGTTTTTAAAACATCTGAAAGCAGTTCACCACAACTATTGCCCTAATTTTGTTTAAACTATTAACAGAAATGCAAATCCCTTTTCTTGTAAAGAGCCCAAATGCAATTAATATCCTAACTCTCATATATTCAATAGAGCACTTAGAAGACATTTTTAAATACATAAAACCTAGATGTTCCTACATTCACCCATCTTAGCACTTATTTTAATTAAATATCAGTGCTTTAATAGCCAGTAAAAAAGCTGTGTTCTTTCCTAATCTCTGATAGGACCCTGGCTGCTTCTCCTGTGGAGTGTAATCCATCACCAGCATGGGGTAAGCACTCTAAAAAAAGATATTTTTAGCATGACTACTATATCCAGGCTATAACAAGTTTTTGGTTGGGGGACCTGAATTAAGGAAATTTTATTTTACTATAGTTTGGACCCCAATGATTCAGAATTTGTGATAATTCAGACAGGAGCTGAGATTAAATCGACCTCAGTATTATTTAAGAAGAGTTTGATAAGCAAACTAATAGTGTAAACAAGATAGTAGAGAAGATACTAAACTACTTAAAAGAAAAAGTGCTTCCAAGCGCCTTTAAATACTTTATAAATATCTCATTACACATAATTCATTGACATACTAACTACAAATCATTCCCATCTGTTTATTAAAGCAAAATTCCTAAGGGTAATATTTTGTTTAACCTAGTTCTGGTTACTACATTCACAAAGAAGCCATAAAAACTGCAGTTCATAAAAAATATTCTAAAATTCAAAACTTCAACCATTTTAGACCTATTCTTCCAAAGTTATTACAAATTAAGAAAAATTTGAAACATATAGAATCTAATACCCATTTTTTTATACCCCTATTCTTTTCCTTCTTCTATGGAATCACAAGTATCTGTACCAATATGGTAGCAATAACAAAACAATCGATGATAATTAAAACTATTGATGATAAGCAAAAACCACCCAGATAATAATGATAGCCTTGAAAGTACACAGGAAAAGAAACAATATAAGAGTCTGTGTGCACATTTAGAGATTAAATTCAGCAAGACCAATTAAATGAATTACTATATGATATATGCCCAGCCCTGCAAAGGGCAAACAGCAATAAATAATGAGACTAGCTTATGTATGACCTGTGGAATCAAACTTATTACTGGTGTCACACGTGATATGTCAACTAGTTTTCAATTTGAAAGAAAAATAAAAGTAATTCCAGGTGGATGATAAGAAATGTCACAGAATGTAAAAAGAATGCTTTGAATTCCTCAGTTGAAAGATGCTGTATAAACACAAAGTCTAGCAATAAGACAGAATGGAAAAATAGAGAAGATATTCCTTTTTATTCTAAATTTTTGAAAAACCTATATTCACACACACACACACACACACACACACAGTTTAGATGATAAAAATGTAATGAAGAACTCTGAATCATCATTTGAATGAAAGGATCCATACTTTTAATCCAGAAGTAACTAACTTCTTTCTCCTTCGTACAATAAAGAAAATTATTTTTGAAGTAAAAATCTAGTGATTCAAAAATTGCCTGAGTCAGACACAGTAAACTCAGGGCTAGTTTTAAAATAACTTGGGCTAGTCTTCTTCTTGGTGCTACTTCCAGTCAAATCACCCAGTTTCAAATGCAGCTTATCTGATATGGATCCAGCTTTTGAGACTATGACAGAAAATCTTTCCTGAATATCTTTTTAAAAATATAAATGTATTTTGTAAAACTCACTTAGGGGCCACAGAAGTAGCTCATAATTGACAGTGAAAACAAACCAATATCCACAGTGGTTAGGAAAAGTGGAAATGAGGTACAAAAAGTGAACATAATGAGGAGCCATATAATTCAGAACTGTGAAGGGTTATGGAGATACTATACTGTACAAAATAGTTTAATGAAGAGTGTTAGAAAACATCAATTTTTCTCATTATTAATCATATCAAAATTCAATTTCATGTTTTCAGTTAACATTTATTGCATTTTAAAATTGCTACGAAAAGCTTCTCTTTCAGTAACAAAGTCTCACCATCAAATCCCTGAGGTGCATTAGTCCTTAAGAAAATAGGAATCAATCTGACCACAGGGAAACTTTTGGGTACCAACAGTCCAAAGAGAGTTAACAATTCATAATATAAGATATGATACTAAAAGAATGATAACTATGTGTGTGACAGTTCCTATGAATATTAGTTTATATCTTATATATAAAGGTTTATGTTTTATTTTGTTTGTAGTTACCATACTTTAAGAAGGAACTCAACTCTCCACTTTTCTTCCTACATTGAATTGGCTGTGAGTATTTTTCACTTAGTGAAAAAGTTATGTTCCAGAAAACATGCTCCAAAAATAATTGTCGGGTAAAAGTCATTTTTCCCATAAGCTTCCATAATAAAATCTAGAGATGTACTCAGCTGGGAAATTTTTCAATCAATTGACATAACAAAAATCATACTTAAGAATATGATAACACTTTTAAAACTACATATTTAAAGAAAATTATAACTTATGGATACATCATTGGTACTCAGTGCTATACCTTCACACAGTGGTAAAAATATTGAGAGTTATCTCTTATACGGTAACAAAACTAACAATTCCTTACCCTATTTCACATGCTTCTGCCACTGAGATTTAGCAATACACCTAAGATATGTACCTGTCTAAAACCACCATAGTACTTAGAACTTGACATATAAGGTAATTCTAACTTTCTCAACAGTTTCTCTATCATTTAAATTCACCAGTTCTCTTTCCAAAGATCTTCCCTTTTGATACCAGCATAAGCAGCTAAGAACAGAAATGTGCCATAATGCTTAGCAAAGGAAACCCCAATGCCTTCTGAAAATATTTTGCTACCTGTTAACTGGTTAATTTCCAACAATGATCAGGTATTCATTGACTGTGTCTGTGTGGACCATTCTGTTCTCTAATAACTATTTAGAACTAATAAACTATTGTTATTTAACTAACAGCTGATATCCTAAGTAAAGGATGCTCAAAACAATTATATTTGTTGCAATTATTAGCTACTTTGAATTAAAGTTTATCAGTAATAACTATAATCAGAGAAGACTATTGCTGAAAGCAAAAGATACTAAATAAAAGATATAAGATGATATACAGAAGCCTCAAAAAAAATTAAGCTTGGGTATGTTATTCCTTAGAGTAAATCTGTGAATTAACTTGAAAATTCTTTGTATTTGGAATTCAAATATGCAAGTTTCTTTGGGGGCGGGCATGACTCTTTTTTGCTGTAAAAGTATATTTTACAGTATTATATATATTTTGCAAGTATATTTTCTTGTTGTTATTTCTTTTATATACAGACATCAACTTACAATGGATGCCAAAAACCCAGAAGACTACTCATGTAACTGATTCTCAACACAGCAGACAGTTGTTATAAAAGCACTATAAGTTCTGCAGAGGTTTGTAATTGCAGTTTAAACACTGATGTTAGTTGCCCATTATTAATAACATTATTTTAGAACTTTGACAGACATCAATTTGCAGGACTCTAACATATCCCCCTTTGTTTTCAGAAAACAACAGAAATAGTAGTACTAATTAGCAGTACTAAAAACTAAGCTATCATGTATTTTAATGGACCAAAATTCATGTTGTTTATAGAATTTCCCTAATTTACTTTATTAAAAATTAGTCTTTGGAGCATATTAATAATCTAAAGTTGTACTAATCAGATCAGTCTTGTACAAAGCACTTAGATTTTAACTGTCTTAGGAGACAGTGAAAAATGTACAGGCTATAAAAATATGTGAACCTAATACTCTATCTACATGTGTTCAGAAAACATTCTTACTTGCCCCAGGAAATAGGATTATTTTAAGTCTGACTTCTACAGTATGTACATTTGAAAAATTATTGACATTTAATAAAGGTATGTAATTTGTCATTAAAAAAGTATGCCCAGTACAATGTAGTTAATTTGCCACTGACAGTTCCCCCTTTAGGTTTATCCAGGAGAGTAATTTTCACAAAGATTCGAAAATCAAGTGTCTTAGCTCATGCTGTGCTGAACTCCTCCCCTTCCAACAAAGGCTATACTTCTATCAAAAACCAAATCAAGTCTGACTTTCTCTATAATGCCTTCTCAGACAAACACTAGCCTCCAAAGATCTCCTTTAACTCTTAATTCTTTTAGTTCTTATTCTGTACTATTCTATGTTCCATTTGTTGACCATGATGTCTCATGTATGTATTTTCTTTCTCCAATGGGTAAGCAATTTAACTCCTGGAACCTGTTTCTGTCTGTTCTCCACAGTACCTAGTATAGTAATGGGCACTCAGTGAAACTAGGAAATAAAAGCTTGTTGAAAGTCAATTTAAAAAATAAAAACCTAACTCATTCCAGAGTTCACTGGTCAAATGCCTCGCAAAATGAACTATTAATATTATCTTATAATTTGGCTATGACAATCTAGATAGATACTCTTGAGTATGTGGCCGCTTCATAGCCATACTCATTACAATAGAATTTTAAATTGGATCCAAATTACTGCCTGTTTCTAAAAGTATGTGAAGGTGAACAGCAAGTATCAACATGGTACATTATTATTTCAAATAATTCAGACTTGATTTCATCAAGAACTTTTCCAAAACAAAAACATTTCTAACTTTGGAATCTAGCACGGAGAAGCACATTAGTTTGCCAGTTCACAAAACAAACAATACTAGCTGAGGTCCAAGATTATTTTGCAGTGATACCCAGAATTATATTGTGCTTTAAACCATACCCAAGAGAACCTCAAACAACACAAAAGCTTCCAAAGCAAAGCATTTTACCCAAAACAATTGGAGTTGTCAGTCGACTGATTCACTAGATAAAGTTATCTAATCACAAATGGCATCTATATCCTTTTAAAAAAAAACTTTAGCTTAAAAGCACTCACCCAAAACTAAATTTAGCTTTTCCATTACTGCACTTCTTTTTCACTTATTTCTTCTTTTTCGGAAAAAAAAAAAAGAAGCCTGAAATGGCTTAAAAACCAGCAGGGAGGGAAGAGAGCCAAATAAAAGAAGGAACCCATCTTCATTGTTTGCACACAAAAGTACCTTACAATCAAAATGACTAGTTAATCTAAATTCACTCTGCTTTTGAAAGGGGTCAACTGTGAACTGTAATTTTTTTCAACCATTTGCTCTTAAAGAAAAAACTTCGCTCCTCAAAGATAATATTGCTTTTTTTTTTTAAAGTACCTACAACTTTAGATCTTCATCTAATTACCCTGTGCAAAATATCACTTCAGGTTCTTCATGCCAATGTTGTTTGGAGTAACTATTCTCAACTGCAGGCTACCCCAGGATGAACAGATAGATCATAACACATCCTCGCTTTTATTAGGGACATTTTAGGTTTCCTCATCATACTTATTTTTTTTTAAAGTATGTCATTCTGGATAAGTTCCTAAAACCTGTTTGCCCTGTTATCAGTCAGCCACTCTTCTACTTCTCTTCAAGTTTGATGCCACTCTGCTAAGTCAAGTGGAGTGTGTGTTTGCTAGTTTGTTTTATTAGTATTATTTAATATAAGTACTGTCTTCCTAACTTGTACACTTCTTCAGGAGTCAGAAGCCAGGCACATGGCTTTCAGAAGCTCTCAGCACATAAGTAACAAGAAAACTGAAAAGTAGGGGGCCATGCCAGCTGCCTGTTCAAGCCTTGAGGCATGGAGCCACAGCAGCCTGAGAATTGGCTCTAGAGAAGCCTGCGGTTAGGCTGAGCCTCCCGAGAGCGAGAGCGAGGGAAAAAAAGGGGCGAGCACTGCACTGGAAACGTCTGTCCCCGAATTAGGGACCAGGCTGCATGATTGTACGTAGAATTATCAGCATCCACTGCATCTAAGAAGCAAAGCCAGGCCTTAAGCACTAACCCCTCGTTCCTGGACGCCCGGGTTTAGACCAGAAAGTGATGCTTTTTAGAAGGAAAACTACCTCGAAGGGAATAGGGAACCGCGAGCAGATATGTAGGAGAGGCATCTCTGCAGGAGAAAGCAGCGCTTCAATCGCCTCCCGGGGCCCCGGAGGCCGGAAAGGCTCCCCAGCACCGGGCGAGTGCGGTGCCACTACTCACCCCTACTCTCCTACGGTCCCCGTCGTCGCCCAGCTCGACACAGCCCCTGCGGGGGAGCCCCTCCCCCGCCCGCCGCCAGGGGTGGGCTCAGCGGGCTAGAGGAAGCGGCGGCGCAGGTGTCCGTGAGCCGGGACTAGAGACGCGCCCCACGAGGAGCTGGGTGCAAGGGCGGTAGCCTGGTGCCTTGCGCTCCCTGGCGCCGCCAACTTCACCACCATCGACGTGGAGGGGCGAGGGGAGGCAATGGGGGGGAGGCCCTCGCCCAGCGGCTCGGACCCTCCCGGGGTACTAGGCCCGAGTTCGGGTGGGACCGCCGCCCCCGGCCCCCTCAGGGACGCGATCCCCAGGCCTAATTCCCGTCCCTCAGCCACCGTGGCCACAGAGCAGCGGCGGCTCCCTCTCGGGGCCGCGGTCGCAGCGGCATCCTCGTGCTCCTCCTTCCCTGGCGCCGCTGCCTACACACACAGCCTCGGCGCCCCGGCCGCTGTCGCCTAGCAACCGCGCGCATGCGCCCCGCCCCCGCCGGCGACCGCCGTCACTGCTGGCGCCGCTGTCGGGGTTCAGTCAGCGACCTAGAAAAGTGCGCAAAAGCCCATTTCCTAGGGCCTGGATAGAGCGACATCAAGGTAGGGGTGAGGTGGGGAGAGGGCAGGATGCTCTGCAAATCGAAAGAGGCCGGAGAATTTAGGTTATGACCTCCCGGCCCCTCCACAGGCTCACTGATGGTTGAGACTAACACTCCCGAAATCTCCTAACTTATTCTTCAGACTCGCTTCCTCCAATCCAATACTTCACAAGGGCTTCCAGAGGAATTTTCTAAATAACTTCTCTGACCATGTCACTCATCTGCATAACTCCAGTGGTTAAGGGACAGCCCCCTTAATAGGGCCTAACCGTTCTTCACTATTGCAACAGCATCCCCTCTGGTCTCCCTGCTTTTAGGCTTGTCTCCCTGAAATCTGTTCTCATATTTCTACCGGATTGATTTTTGTAAAACATAAATCTACTCTCATTTCCCTCTGGCTTAGAGAATGGGCTTTGGAGTTAGAGCCAGTTTTTAAATTCTGCCTCACAGCCGAGTAGCTATGTTTCCTTGAGCTAGGATGCTTAACTTCTCTGAATATGTTTCCTCATGGAGTTAATTATAGCACCTATAGACTAGTTTTGAGGATTAAATAAGAGAGTACATGTAAAGCACTTAACGTACATAACTTACTCTGTCACAGAGTAAGCATTCAGTAGAAATTAGAGCTATTTTTCAGTAGGTCTTGTTGCCTATAATAAAATACGAACTCCCTAGCTTAGCATTCAAGGTCTTCTAAGATCTTGCCCCTATTTTTCTAGCCCTAGCTACTTTTCAATCCCCCTTGGGCACCCAGCAACAGACTAGTCCTTGCAGTTTTTGAGATACATCTAGATCTATGAAGTGCTTATATATATTTTCTAAAGGTTCATCTAGGGAAGAATTCTATGCAAACCCTCCAGTTAGTGAACATGTAAGTAAGTATCCAGTGGTCCTTCCCACATTACACATGTTAATGTTAAAATATAGACACTGAGAATTGACATGTAGGTAGTGACTCTTTACAAAAATTGTGTGGTTTTCTGGGGGCTTATTTACTTGATCTTTTTGAAATTAGACTTAGAGTTTCTGTAATGTGTAATGACAGAAATATCACCAATTTTGAACTTAATATCAATACAATGCATAAACGTATTTACAAACATCCTGTGCCCTTTTGGATGTTTATTTAATAAAAGTCTGAAACATTTTAGTAAGTGTAAAAATAGCTGTAACGTGTAAGAAATTTGAGAGACCACAGAATTGCTAATGAAACATTAGTGTAATCTCAAATAGAATATAAGACAAAAATGAAACTTTATGAGGACCAGACAGCCAGAAAATACTGAAGAAATAGAAGAACAGTTGGAAAGGTGACAAAGAGTGGAAATAATGGAAATAATCAACAAACTAATCAACAGGGAAGATCATAACAGGGAATATGTATTACAACTGTGAATATGGCAGTGAGCTTGGATGGAGTTCTCACACAGATCATACCTTTACTTTTGTATGATACAGATGTGCCTTTCAGGTTCAAAGGAAGACAACTGCTTAGCGTTCCACCTTTTGCAAGGGCCGTCAACAAGTCACAGAAGCAGACTTCTAAGAGAACTTCCTTCGATCTTCTAAAATCTGTATTTAGTCACATAAAATCTTTATTTTCTATTCATTTATTGAACTCATAATATTCTATAGCACACATTTATTATGCTTACAGTGAAACAGATGAATAAATAATTACCTTTAATTCTCCCATATACCTTTCTAGATACGGAATTGTGTTATTGCTCACTTAAGCTCCTTCAATAGTTTTCCTGGGGTTTCAATATAAAATCTGAGCTCTCTTGCACACAGCAATGTATCTGTCTCTATTATGCTGGTGAAGTAAAAACTCGACTATCAACAAAGAGAGACCTATCCACATCAATATGGAAAGAAATAAAACATTTATTATTGAGTAAGCACAACACAGTAACCCTTAAGAGACTGCAAAGTCAGAATAAAGTTCCACACAACTTATATAGTAAAGCAAATACAAAGTTTAATTGGGAATTGAGGCAGTTATTTGTTTAGTTAATTGACTTCCTCCAAAAGAATAATAAAACTTCTCTTATCTCCCCAAAAGACACCTTGAATCTTCCTGGAAGGCAAATGGTTACACCTGCAGATGTGCTCCCACATTAACACTGTCTTTACATTTCCAAAGGGAATATGGTTCATGACCTTGGAAACATTTCTACATTATAAAACTGGAGACTGAGACTTTCTAGTCCCTGGAGAGATTCATTTACATTCCAAAAGTTATAGGATTCAGGTCCACTATGTCCCCCCAAAAGACACTCTAAGAAGTGAAGGGGAGGAAAATAACCTCTTTGTCCTTTAGTCACCTTTATTTACAATTCAAAAACAGAACTCTGTGTTGGTACGGTAGATGGCACCTAGTAGATTATGAGGAAGTCTTTTTTTAAAAAATAAATTTATTTATTTATTTTTGGCTGTGTTGTGTCTTCCTTGCGGTGTGCGGGCTTCTCACTGCGGTGGCTTCTCTAGTTGCAGAGCACGGGCTGTAGGCGCGCAGACTTCAGTAGTTGTAGCACAAGGGCTTAGTTGCTCATGCAGCATCTTCCCGGATCAGGACTCAAACCCATGTCCTTTGCATTGGCAGGAGGATTCTCAACCACTGCGCCACCAAGGAAGCCTGAGGAAGTCTTTCTTAAAAAAATAAGAAAGTCACAGAAGAGGTAGCATTGGTCTGGATGTTGACAAATGAGTAGGAGTTTTCCAGAAGGGGATAAGAATAGTCCATGCAAAGGAAAAAGTATATTCAAAGATCCAGAAAATGTGAAAGTGCATGGTATGTTCAGTGAAAGTAGAAAAGTTTGACTTACACATACTATATATCTGTATTTAGGGGCTGAGCAGCATAAGGCTGTAATGGAGTTGAGTAAAGAGAAGTAGGTTGGAGACAGATTGTGAAATGCCTTTAATGCCATGCCAAAGAGTTTGGAAAAGGTCTATATCTGATGGCTAAAATAGGGCAATGTACTACTTGCTTGGGGGTCCGGCACAAATATTAGATAGTGCTCCAGCCCCAAAGAGCTTGTAATCTAATGGATGCAAGAAGTCAAGATAACAATTAGCATAAATGAAATACCATAAGTTGACAGATGTATTTTAGGGGAATAGATATATTTTAGGGAATAGATTAGGAATAATAGTCTTTAGATGAAGTTTCTGAGAAAGCTCCTTGGAAACTGGATGAAGTTTCTTAGAAAGCTCCTTGGAAGCTCCATCTTGAACTAAAACATAAGGGGTCTCCTTTATTGGAGTAGCACCTGTAATTCCAAATACTTGAACTCTGTGTAACCATTGCTGTAGTTCTAAACCCCCCCACCTCTGTTCCCTGTTTCCATTCCAGCTTTTCTGAAGAAAATCACTCTGACCTTTTAGTGTAAATTGATGTTGCCACAGATTTAGTTTCTCATCTCACTACTTGGCACCACTTGGCAATCCTTTCACTTTTTCTTGGTCAATCCCTCTCCAGTTCGCCTCAGCTGTCATTCCAAACCCTAACCATTCTCCACTATGACTGACACACTTCACCCACCCGTCAAACCCATCCACCAACCTTCCTTTAAAAATGGAAGCTATTAGGTGTTTTTCTTACCTGCATCTGCTCCCATATTATACTTCAATCCCTTCAGCCTCACATAGACTGTGTAAAACTACATCTTCCATCTGAGCTCCTGATCCTTGTCTCACCCAGTTCCTCAGAGATCTTGCTTTATCACTTTTTCTGTCTTCAGTACCTTACACCTCTCCGTCTCTGACATTCTCCTCAGCTGATTAGCATACTCAAGGCTCTTTCATCCTTAAAAGAAACACTTTCCTTTTACCCGGAGCTTCCTCTAGTATTCTTGAAGTGTCTCCTGTTGTCCTATCACCTTTCCTTATGACCCAGAGGTCTCAAAAGTGGTCTACATTTACTGCCTCCATTCTTTCATTTCCAATTCACCTTTAAACCATTGATCTCACCTATATGTCTCCACTGAAACTTCTTTTGTGAATTACTGATAAGTTTCTCTATACAATGGGCACTTTTAAGCCCCTTTCTTTTGAACCTCACTGCCACATTGATTGTGTTGATTACTTCCATTTGCTTGAAGTTATCTACTCACTTGACTTCCAAACACACATCCTCCTTGTTCTTATTCTTCCTCTTTAGCTTTCTCACTGATGTAAGTTTCATGGATTCCTCTTTTTCTACCTATCCCTTAAATGTTTATGTTCTTATATGGTTCTGTCTATGGCCTATTTATTTTGTTCTACTCTCCACACTCTATTACCTATACATGGATGACTTTCAAATCTATATTATTAGTTCAGACCTCCCTCCTGATCCAACTGTCTACTAGATATCCTCACCTGGATGACCACCAAGCAATTCAAATTCATTTTGTCCATAACTGAATTCATTATCTTCCCATGCTAATATATTCTTCTTCCTTGTTAAGGGAGATCCCAAAAAATCTCGCCAAAGTGAAACCCTGTTACTGTGTTATTATAGCACAATAAGTTTACCTTCTTGCAGAAACAGATGAAATGACTAGATTATGGCCATTTTATGTGCATTATGTCAAGACTGCTGTACCTTTTCCTGAAAAATATACTGCATATATGCACCAAGGAATAATAAGTTGTATCACTCAAAAGTAAGCTCCATGAGGTCAGGGATTTTTGTCTGTTTTGTTTATTGCTGTATCTCCAGTGCTTAGAATAGTACCTGGGGCATAGTAAGCCCTCAATAAATGAATGAATGCACATACCCCCTGCTTAAAGAGCCTTCATTTAGGAATTCTGCTAGATTGCAGCAGAATGTATATGTCGATAGATTAGAAAAGAATGTGTCCTTTTTGTATTTAAAATAAAGTGAAAGGAAATTGTAGCTGCATTTCACCCAGATTTCTGTCCATGGGAAGTAAAGAAAAAGGGTCAGGAAGGATAAAAACACTTCATCTATCACTTGGAACAGTCAATTGGCAGTTAGTTTTTCCAGGGGCTCAGATGTCTGCTATAGACAAAACTCCGAGGAGGTTTACCTCCAGTCTCTGAGTGAACAAGGCCAGCTCCACTCCAAGAAGGTTGGAAGGATAGTGGGTAATACCTGGATCTTGTTTGGCGTTATATATTAAATGGTGAATAAAGAGCACGTGAAACTCTTTGCCTTGTCTCCTGAGCCATAAACTTAGAAGTCACTTTAGACTCTCTCTTTTACCTCCCAGCCTCCACTACATCTAATTACGTTAATAAACCCTGTTGATTCTATCTCCTAAATACCGCTCATACCCATCTTTCCTTTACACTTGCACTGCCACCAATTTTGCCTTAGTTTAAGACTGATCTTTTTTTAGAACTATTTCAACAACTTTCTAATTGGGCTCCTTGCCTTCACTCTTACTTCTCCTCCAAACCATCTTCCACACTGCTTCTTGAATGAGTTATCTTAAAATGCAAACCTTAATAAATTCCTCCCTGCTTAAATGCATTTCAAACCTACCCTCAGAGCCTATTGAATACACTCCAAGCTACATAATACTCTTTATAACCTGCCTCTTCTCCAACCTTATCTCCTACCATTCTCTGCATTCCAGTTCATGCACAGAAATATAGTACTTGCAATTCTCCTTTGAAAAACATCCTCCTTCTTCTGGGAGCTTCTCTTCCTATCAGTTTATCCCAGTGTTACTGTAGAGTTTTCAGGTTATATGACCCCCTTAGACCCACGGTCTATCATAGTCCTTCCTCAGAAAATTGGAATCAAGACTAAGAGATTTCAGCCCACTTTGGCTGCTTTCTTATGCTGAGTAGTGTACACTTCAGAGCTGTTGGCAGCAACCATTTTTATGCCATATGGTCTGGGAAAAAGAAAAAGCTGGTCTGCTATGAAAGATGAAGCAGATATGCAGAGAGATGCAGAGATGAGAAAAGGGAGACTCCAGATAGCTGTTGAGTCCCTGGACTCCAACTTATTCCTTTAAGCCCACCTGCCTTATTGTTCTTGGGTTCCATACGACACTCTATCTTCATGCTAAATTGTCTTTGTTGCTCAGCTAGTTTGAATTGAATTTCTCTTCCTTGAAAAAAAATACTGCTCTCCCATGTCATGCTGCTTAACACTCCTGTGTCTTTGCTTATTCTTTTTCCCTTTAACTGGAAAACTGTTGCTCCTCCCATGACCATTTTACCTGAATAATTCCTGTTTTAGTAGAGAAGGTAACACTCGGGTCCTTTACCTGTGCCAGGAAGATACCTACCTTTATTCCTTACCTTTTCTTCATTCCTTCCCAAAGAAAGGGATTACTGATATTATAAGTCAGGTAGCCTGACCATGATTGGGTCAGACTTAATAGTAGATGGTATCATTGTCTGCTAATAAGTCCCATGGCTATGAATGGCCCTTCATTTCCTATTCCTTCTCTGTCTCTGTTGTGGGTATTGTAAGAAGGCTAGAATCTGCATTACAGAAATG
Organism: Mesoplodon bidens; assembly: GCF_964165515.1. Taxonomy (NCBI): domain Eukaryota; kingdom Metazoa; phylum Chordata; class Mammalia; order Artiodactyla; family Ziphiidae; genus Mesoplodon; species Mesoplodon bidens. The sequence goes on from NC_138163.1 coordinate 88,315,471, forward strand.
GGTCTCTCTCTCTCTCTCTCTCTCTCTCTCTCTCTCTCTCTCTCTCATTCTCTCTCTCTCTCTAATTCTTTCTCCCCCCATAAGCATGTTGGCATTAATTCAGATTACTGTGCCTTGTGACTACCCAGAGAACACTAGTATTTGGATTTGGGATTGGGAACAGGAGTGCCATTAGAGAACCTCATTTAGGTTTTAAATGAGCTGTGTTTCAACCACGCTTTTCCATCACTTTACACCAGGGAATATTTTGTGCAGTCCCCTATATTTAGTAATCACAGTTGCAGCTGGTATTAGGAGGAAAAGAGATTCTGTCCTGAAGTAGGAGATCCTTTGTGGAATGTAGATTGAAGAAACAGCTGCACTTCTGCTGAAGCTAGATTAGAAGGCAGAGTTCCACATGGAGAAAGGAAAGTTCTCCTTATGGCCAGCCAGGAAAGGGCCCTTTATAGAGAAAGAATTTTGGTGTACATGCTTTTAGGCATTGATTAGAGGTACAGTATCTTTCTGTCCCTCTCCCACCACCTTGACTCTCACTTGGAACTGAGTAATGACATATTTCCCCAAGACAGGTTACATCCTGCGGTGGCAGGAAAATTTAGATGGTAGAAGAACAGTTTTGTTTCTATTTAGGTAACCAAAGTGTGGGGAATTCAAATACTGAGGGAAAAATATACTTCCATGGGTCCACGTTTGATAAATGCCAATAGCAGCAGCACAGAGCCAAAAAACAGTTTAGAGACTTTTAGAAAATAAATGTGGAAGCTGACTTGATCTTTTGACAGGCAATTTCTCAGTTGAATTTTGTTTAATAGGTTATAGACATTGCACAATTAGCACAAATTTACAGGCATACAGATGAAGTTAAAACAAAGATTTTGTCTTTTTTCTGTTCACCGTCTATCCTTGTTCCACAAGAAATAGGGCAGGTAAAAGTAATATGTGGAACATTAATTTTCCTTGGGATTGTTGTAAGCACTTGGTCCTGCATTTTATGAGTGTGGGACTGAATCCTGAGAAAAGTGTGACCAAAGGGAGACTTGAAGTTGTATCAGTACATCTTCAGAAGTGTTAGAAGAGTTACAATCCCAGTGAAATGGAGCCAAGTCTGTAGCTGCTGAAAAAAACTAAACTCCACCCAGGCAACTAGGTGATACCTCTTCTGGCTGAGATAAGGAAAATCAAAATCTGGGGAGAAGATAATTTTTGGCTTTAATATATTTGGTAATTTAATTTCTACAAAATAAACAAGTTTCCATATGGGACTCTATCGCTGGAAACAATATTTGAGGGATTTCATATTGTTCAAATGTAGGACATTATATTGCTGGGCTAGTGTTTCATTTTCTGGACTACTGCTACCATGTAGCACTACACATTGAACCAGACTGGACAATTGTCGATAAGCATAATTTGAGATGGAAAATAAAGTATTGGGTATTTTTGGCCTGCTGTGCAGCTGTGGTACTGGGAGGATAAATAAAAGAATGATGAATATCTCAGAGATGGTATCACAAAAGAAGTAGCAGAATTTCCCTGACATTCCATGGCTCTTCTCCCAAAAGGGGTGATGACCATCATAGGTAGCCACCATCTTGACTATTAAGGCCAAAGGGTTAAGAGAGAATAAAATTTAGAGGAGTATAAAGGGAGAAAAGCTCCCAGTCCCTCTTCTCACATCAGAAATCTCTCTAACAGATGGTTTCCACATGCTTTCCTACTTTTTTCTTCCCTCTTCCTAAACATGAGGGAACACCAAACTGATAGATCAGATGTCAAGACACTGCGTGGGTCATATTGTCTTGTAAACTGAGGAATGGGGTCACTAGTCTAAAGGCCAGGCATCTGAGCATGGCCTTGTTCTTGGCTGCTCCTCCTTCCATTCTGCTGGGATCATCAAAGTTCTTTCTCTTCACCTAATGTTCCTATGTCCTGCAAGCTATAATATGGTGGTAATATTTTTATTCACAATGAGTTGGAGATGTAGCAGCTTCTAAAAGAGTGCCACCCATGCACTTCAAATCAGGTTTACCAGAATTCTGTATTGGACTTATAAGGCCCAGTTCCAACTAATAATAACATGGTGCTCTGTTTACCTTTTTTTTATTGTTCTGCCTTCAGGGAACAATTGAGGAAGAAGAGTAAGGCAAAATTTGGGCAATTTGGGCATTCTAGCCAATACCAAAAAATCTCTTCATGCCCTCAGTACTATTCATCTTCTAACTTTGTTGTATAAGGTACCTATGGGATTATTTACTCAGAAACTCTCCCTAGGAATTATTCTCCCCTTATCCTGTTTCTCTACCCCACCATCTACATGACTACAACAGAGTTGCTATATTATTACCTCATTATCATAAATCTTAACCATAGTTGATTGCACCAGGGGTCAGGGTCTTATTTCAGGTGGACCTCTTCCTTGGGTCTTTTCTCTGAGGTGAGAAGACAGCAGCAGCTCCATCTGTCCCTTTTATTAGAAGGAAAAAATCTTTCCTGGGAGCCCCCAGGCTGATTCCCCCTTATGATCATTGGCCAAAACTGAGTGCATTGTCCACCGTGGCTTTAAGGAAGCTGGAAAAGTGAGTATCCTGCCTGGGGTTGGTTATATTGCCTCCCAGAACAAATTTAGGGATCTGTTGGCAAAAAAAAAGTGGGGAATGAGTAATGGGAAAATAATTAACAAGGTCTGCCACATGAATATATTTATTTATAGATAGAATACAAAAATAAATATAAACCTAACTGCCTTGCAAGGAAAGTGATCCATTTTAAAAGGGGGCTCTACTTTTATTCAACATAGTTTTGGAGGTCCTTACCATGGCTATCAGAGAAGAAAAAGAAATAAAAGGAATCCAAATGAGAAAAGAAGAAGGAAAACTGTCACTGTTTGAAGATGACTTGATACTATACATAATAAGTCCTAAAGATGGTATAAGAAAAATACTACAGCTCATCAATGAATTTGATAAAGTTGCAGGATACAAATTAATACACAGAAATCTCTTGCATTCCTATACACTAACAATGAAAGATCAGAAAGAGAGATTAAGGAAACACTCCCATTTACCATTGCATCCAAAAGAATAAAATACCTAAGAATAAACCTACCTAAGGAGACAAAACACCTGTATTCAGGAAACTGTAAGAAACTGATGAAAGAAATAAAAGGTGACACAGATGGAGAGATATATCATGTTGTTGGATTGGAAGAATCAATACTGTGAAAATGACTATACTACCCAAAGCAATCTACAGATTCAATGCAATCCCTATCAAATTACCAATGGAATTTTTCACAGAACTAGAAGAAAAAAAAATTTTAATTTTCATGGAAACACAAAAGTCCATGAAGAGCCAAAACAATCTTGAGAAAGTAAAATGGAGCCAGAGGAATCAGGCTCCCTGACTTCAGGCTATACTACAAATTTACAGTCATCAAAACAGTATGATACTGACACAAAAACAGAAATATAGATCAATGGAACAGGATAGAAAGTCCAGAGATAAACCCTCGTACCTATGATCACCTAATCTATGACAAAGGAGGCAAGAATATACAATGGAGAAAAAAAAAGTCTCTTCAATAAGTGGTGCTGGGAAAACTGGATACCAACATGCAAAAGAAGGAAATTCGAACATTCTCTAACACCATACATAAAAATAAACTCAAAATGGATTAAATACGTAAATGTAAGGCTGTATACTATACAACTCTTAGGGGAAAACATAGGCAGAATACGCTATGACATAAATCACAGCAAGATCTTTTTCAATCCACCTCCTATAGAAATGGAAATAAAAACACAAATAAAGAAATGGAACCTAATGAAACTTAAAAGCTTTTGCAGAGCAAAGGAAACCATAAACAAAATGAAAAGACAACCCTCAGAATGGGAGAAAATATTTGCAAATGAAGCAACTGACAAGGGATTAATCTCCAAAATATACAAACAGCTCATGCAGCTCAATATTTAAAAAAACAAAAAAGCCCAGTGAAAAAATGGGTGGAAGATCTAAATAGACATTTCTCCAAAGAAGACATACAGATGGTTAAAAAGCAAATGAAAAGATGCTCCACATCACTAGTTATTAGAGAAATGCAAGTCAAAACTATAATGAGGTGTCACCTCACACCGGTCAGAATGACCATCATCAAAAAATCTACAAACAATAAATGCTGGAGAGGGTGTGGGGAAAAGGGAACGCTCTTGCACTGTTGGTGAGAATGTAAACTGATAGAGCCACTATGGAGAATAGTATGGAGGTTCCTTAAAAAATTAAATATAGAAGTACCATATGATCCAGCAATCCCACTCCTGGGCATATATCCAGAGAAAACCATAATTTGAAAAGCTACATGCACCCCAGTGGTAATTGCAGTGGTATTTACAATAGCCAAGACATGAAAGCGACTTAAATGTCCATTGATAGAGGAATGGATAAAGAAGATGTGGTATATATAGACAGTGAAATATTACTCCACCATAGAATAGAACAAAATAATGCCATTTGCAGCAACATGGATGGACATAGAGATTGTCATACTGGGTGAAGTAAGTCAGACAGAGAAAGGCAAATATCATATGATATCGCTTATACATGGAATCTAAAAAAGGCTACAAATGAACTTATCTACAAAACAGAAATAGAGTTACAGATGTATAAAATCAACTTATGGTTTACTGGGCGGTAAGGGAGGGGGGAGGTTTAAATTGGGAGATTCGGATTGACACATACACACTACTGTATATAAATTAGATAAGTAATAAGGACCTACTGTATAGCACAGGGAACTCTACTCAATACTCTGTAATGCCTTATATGGGAAAAGAAGCTAAGAGTGGATATATGTATATGTATAACTGATTCACTTTGCTGTACAGCAGAAACTAATACAACATTGTAAATCAATTATATCCCAATAAAAATTTTTAAAAAATAATAAGGGGACTCTTTGTTTTGTTTAGCTGCATATATTTTATGGGTTGGGGTAGGCCAGCTAGTAGGGAGAATCCAGAGGAACAGAAGTGCTCTGCATAATAGAGGAGGAAGTGTTTGGAACTAAGGGAGCAATTTGGGAGGGAGAGGGATAAGAGAAGGTATGAGAGGAGGAGAAAGAAGTTGGTGGAAAGCCACATGTTTTGTGTTCTGAACTTTCCCTGTTACCTCCAAATCTTTAATGAAGTCTAGAACTCATGAAAGGATTATTGTGGATGGATTTCTTGTGAAAACTAATGAAGGGTTGAGCTCTATGTATAAATTGTATTGGAGTAAAACACAGATAACATGTATAGATACAGTAGCCATAGGCCAGAGCCTTAGGAAAGCAAAAAGGTGTAAGCCCCACAGGTGATCACAGAAATCATGGGGAGAGTCAAGAGTCCACATATAGAGGAACAATAGAGGCCGAAACCCATTAATCCAAGATCTCTGAGAAATAAGGCAGGCCCAGCCAATATCTGTGTTATACATGTTTCTTGTTACCATTAAGTGGTGAGCTCCTTGAGGACGGAATAACATTTTTTTTAACTATCTTTATTGGAGTAAAATTGCTTTACAATGGTGTGCTAGTTTCTGCTTTATAACAAAGTGAATCAGTTATACATATACATATGTCCCCATATATCTTCCCTCTGGCATCTCCCTCCCTCCCACCCTCCCTATCGCACCTCTCTAGGTGGTCACAAACCACCTAGCTGATCTCCCTGTGCTATGAGGCTGCTTCCCACTAGCTATCTATTTTAGGTTGGGTAGTGTATATAGGTCCATGCCACTCTCTCACTTTGTCACAGCTTTCCCATCCCCCTCCCCATATCCTCAAGTCCATGCTCTAGTAGGTCTGTGTCTTTATTCCCGTCTTACCCCTAGGTTCTTCATGACCTTTTTTTTTTCTTAGATTCCATATATATGTGTTAGCATACAGTATTTGTTTTCCTCTTTCTGACTTACTCCACTCTGTATGGCAGACTCTAGGTCCATCAACCTCACCACAAATAACTCAATTTCATTTCTTTTTATGGCTGAGTAATATTCCAATTTATATATGCCACATCTTCTTTATCCATTCATCTGTTGATGGACACTTAGGTTGCATCCATGTCCTGGCTATTGTAAATAGAGCTGCAATGAACATTTTGGCACATGACTCTTTTTGAATTATGGTTTTCTCAGGGTATATCCCCAGTAGTGGGATTGCTGGGTCATATGGTAGTTCTATTTGTAGTTTTTTTAAGGAACCTCCATACTGTTCTCCATAGTGGCTGTATCAAATTACATTCCCATCGACAGTGCAAGAGTGTTTCCTTTTCTTCACATCCTCTCTAGCATTTATTATTTCTAGATTTTTTTTTTTTTTTTTTTTTTTTTTTCTGTACGCGGGCCTCTCACTGCTGTGGCCTCTCCCGTTGCGGAGCACAGGCTCCGGACACACAGGCTCCGTGGCCATGGCTCGCGGGCCCAGCCGCTGCGCGGCATGTGGGATCTTCCGGGATAGGGGCACGAACCCGTGTCCCCTGCATCGGCAGGCGGACTCTCAACCACTGCGCCACCAGGGAAGCCCTATTTCTAGATTTTTTGATGATGGCCATCCTGACCGGTGTGAGATGGTATATCATTGTAGTTTTGATTTGCATTTCTCTAATGATTAATGATGCTGAGCATTCTTTCATGTGTTTCTTGGCAATCTGTATATCTTCTTTGGAGAAATGTCTATTTAGGTCTTTTGCCCATTTTTGGATTGGGTTGTTTGTTTGTTTTTATATTGAGCTGCATGTGCTGCTTGTAAATTTTTTAGATTAACCCTTTGTCAGTTGCTTCATTTGCAAATATTTTCTCCCATTCTGAGGGTTGTCTTGTGGTCTTGTTTATGGTTTCCTTCACTGTGCAAAAAACTTTTAAGTTTCATTAGGTCCCATTTCTTTATTTTTGTTTTTATTTCCATTACTCTAGGAGGTGGGTCAAAATGAATCTTGCTGTGATTTATGTCATAGAGCGTTCTGCCTATGTTTTCCTCTAAGAGTTTGATAGTGTCTGGCCTTACATTTAGGTCTTTAATACAATTTGAGTTTATTTTTGTGTACAGTGTTAGGGAGTGTTCTAATTTCATTCTTTTACATGTACCTGTCCAGTTTTCCCAGCACCACTTATTGAAGAGGCTGTCTTTTCTTCACTGTTTATTCTTGCCTCCTGTATCAAAGATAAGGTGACCATATATGTGTGGGTTTATCTCTGGGCTTTCTATCCTGTTCCATTGATCTATATTTCTGTTTTTGTACCAGTACCATACTGTCTTGTTTACTGTAGCTTTGTACTATAGTCTGAAGTCAGGGAGCCTGATTCCTCCAACTCCGTTTTTCGTTCTCAAGATTGCTTTGGCTATTCGGCGTCTTTTGTGTTTCCATACAAATTGTGAAATTTTTTGTTCTAGTTCTGTGAAAAATGCCAGTGGTAGCTTGATAGGGATTGCATTGAATCTGTAGATTGCTTTGGGTATTAGAGTCATTTTCACAATGTTGATTCTTCCAATCCAAGAACATGGTATATTTCTCCATCTATTTGTATCAACTTTAATTTCTTTCATCAGTGTCTTATAATTTTCTGCATACAGGTCTTTTGTCTCCTTAGGTAGGTTTATTCCTAGATATTTTATTTTTTGTTGCAATGGTAAATGGGAGTGTGTTCTTGATTTCACTTTCAGATTTTTCATCATTAGTATATAGGAATGCCAGAGATTTCTGTGCATTAATTTTGTATCCTGCTACTTTACCAAATTCATTGATTAGCTCTAGTAGTTTTCTGGTAGCATCTTTAGGATTCTCTATGTATAGTATCATGTCATCTGCAAACAGTGACAGCTTTACTTCTTCTTTTCCGATTTGGATTCCTTTTATTTCCTTTTCTTCTCTGATTGCTGTGGCTAAAACTTCCAAAACTAAGTTGAATAAGAGTGGTGAGAGTGGGCAGCCTTGTCTTGTTCCTGATCTTAGTGGAAATGGTTTCAGTTTTTCACCATTGAGGATGATGTTGGCTGTGGGTTTGTCATATATGACCTTTATTATGTTCCCTCTATGCCTACCTTCTTCAGGGTTTTTATCATAACTGGGTGTTGAATTTTGTCGAAAGCTTTTTCTGCCTCTATTGTCACATCCCAGCTCTTAACCAGCTCCCTGGAACATAGTAGATATTTCTTGAATTAAATTGAACTGGCCTGCCCTATATTGTAATTCTCAATATACCTATCTTAACTCCCTTAGTAAATTGGAATCTCTATGAAAAGTGTGTCATTTTTTTATTGGATAATGTGACTTGAACACAGTAGGTGCTTAAATGGTCAATTTTCAGAGCCCTGCCTTCATGGAGAGGGATGTCTTAGGTAATATAAGTCCCATTTCTGGTGTGCTCTATAATGCAAGTTCTGATTTCTTTGCAGTTTGTATCTCTTTGGCCAGTATGAAAATGAATTTCAAGCAAATATTAATTGGTGACAGGGGAAGGTAGCAAAGACACATGCTGTGTTGCAGAGGAGAACCAGCTTGAAATTTTAATTTGACATCAATGATCCACAAAGTAAATAGTCAAGCAGATATCAAGAGATGGCAGTATATAGCCATTACTCACAATTAGAAACTGTAGTTCATTTATTTTAAGTATAAGTGGGTGTAAAAAGAAAACCACTGGAGTGATATGCACTATAATGTTGAGTGTGAAAATCTTTATGATGTGAAATTATGGATGGTTTGTTTCTTCTTTATCCTTTTATGCAATTTATAAACTGCAGTATAGGTTCATAAATGCTCTCTAAAATAAATTCAGTTCATTTTTTTCAACAAGAATACCATTAACATTCACTGAATGTCTGTTATGTGTTGAACACTACACTAGGCATTTTATAAATGTTACATCATTTAATCCTTGATAATGCCTTATTCAGCCAATTTTATGGATGACATAACTGAGCTCCAGAATACAATCAGAAAGTTCAGGTGTAAAGATTTAAACTCAGTTTTGTCTGTAGAGCTTGGTGAAACATGGATTGCTGGGCCCCAACCCCAGAGTTTCTGATTAAGCAGATTTAGGGTGGGACTAAGAGTTTGTACTCTAACAAGTTCTCAGGTTATTCTGACCCCACTGTTCTGGGGATCACACCGTGGAAACTATTGCTCCAGAGAATCTAAGTATTGTGAAAACCTTCAGTCATCTAATATTGAGCTTCCAAATCAGTGGATAAAAGCACAGGGGTGTGCCACAAATGAATGACATATGTGCAGAAATATTGTATCACTTTTACCCTCAGAATGATTGAATAACTAGTAACTGGCCACAGTTTTTTGTTTATACCCAATATGCCATAAAAATATTATTTTCTATAATGTGAAAAGAGTTAGAAAGAACTGATCTGGTGCAAGTACTCATATGCTGCCTGAATCCTTATCACAAAATTCCTAGTAGATAGTCATATAGCTTTTGCTTGAATACCACCAGAGATGGGCAACTCATTCACCTATTTTTATTCAGTTCCAGTTTTAGACTTCTCTAACCTAAATATTATAAAGTGTTTCCTCTACACAAGCAGACAGCTGAGGAAGGGAGAGTAGAAGAGAAAATATCTGAATCATGAGTTGGCAGTCAATGTCAGAAAGTTTGATGTTCTAGAGGTGTCCATCATTTCCTTCCTGTATCATTTTTTTGCTATAAAACAAATTGCCTTCAAAAGCTAGCAGCTTAAAACAGCTCACATGTATTAACTCACAGTTTCTTTAGGTCATGAATTCAGGCACAACTTGATTGGGTCCACCACTTCAGAGTTTCTCACAGGCAATTATCAAGGTATTATCTAGGCTGTAGTCATCTCAAGGTTGTACTATGGTGGTGGTGCCCCAGTTCCTTGCTAGCTAGTAGCCAGAGACTGCTCTCAATTCCTTGCTACATGAGCCTCTTCAACATGACAGAATTTTTCATCAAAGCTGCAATCTAAGAAGTCAGTAGAGCCTGCTAGCAGGACATAAGTGACAGTCTTTTGTAACCTAATATTTGAAGAGACAGCCTATGACTCTGACCATATTCTATTCATCAGAAGCAGGTTACTTGGCCAAGCCCACAATAAAGGGGAAGGGAATACACCAGGAAATGGATACCAGGAGGCAGGGATCATTGGGTGTCCTCCTAGAAGTCTACCTACTACAGAGACCCTTCTATATTCCTTCTTAGAGAAGCTACCCCAGCCACAGCCCCAACAAGGTAACCATTCTCATTATGTTTCCTTATTTCCCTGGGTTGTACAGTGGTTTAGATTAGGCTAAACAGAGATTGGGTTACTTACTGCAGGGAGCTAAGCTGGCAGGTCACTGTAGCAGAGACCTTAGGCTGCAATATAGTATCCATTTTCATATTCTTCTTTGCTAGGAGACCTGAGATTTTATTCAGTGCAACAATGTGCCTAGCTCACTTGCCATGTCCCCTTTGTAGCTAGTGGGGGCCATAAGACTTAGTTCTGGCCAATAAAATGTAAGGACAAATTTGATAAGCATTTTTGGTCATGCTTTGCTTCCCTCATAAAGAGGGGCAAAAATAGTTAGCACTTTCTTCGACCCTTTTTTCCTCCTTTTCCTGCCATGATTATGGTTATGTTGGCTGGAGTTCAAGCCAGGACTATCTTGCAACCATGTGAGGAATATCACTGAAATATTGGCTCTAGTAACCCCCTACATCTAGACTTGTTAAATGAAAAATAAAAACTTATTTCTTTAAGTCACTATAGTTGGATTTACTGTTTATTGCTGCTAAAAGCATACCTACCTGGTACAGTCATGTAGACTGGAGGGCTGAAACTTCTGTTTTTGAATAGCCATTACCAGCTACGATAAATTGATGATCAGCTCTGATAGATAAGAGGAAGCTGATTTGCAAGAAGAAGTAAGATTTTTGAGCAGATGTTTTCAGAGAAAGGGTAAGAGATTATGCAGTCCAAGTGAGAATGAGATAGAAAGGGTTTCCAGTCCCCTGGGCCATGATTGAGTTTCCCCATTGGTTTCCACAAGATTCTCTACTGTCTCATTACAATAACCTCCTTTTTACTTAAAGTTAACTTCTGTAACTGGCAACCAAATATGCCTTGCATGAGCACTTAAGTTATTTTTGAAATGCAGGAGACTGAAAGATTGCAACTAATCTAATGTACTAAATTGCCCAATGGCTTTTATAGCTCTAGTGCCACCTATGACTGGAGTATACCATCACTTACAGGCCTCTCAAAGATGGCATATCCCCTGCATCTGACCCTCATTAGCCCCAGTTACTGCAGATTGACTCAACAGGGAATTCCTCAGCCTCCACAGAATACCCAGTTCCTTGATGTCCATTTTTAGATCTCAATTTCTGTCCCTGATCTTTAGGAGTATCACTTTTTGTTTAACCCCCTTAATCTGATTATCAGACCAAGGCCATAAACTGAATCCTGGGAGAATACTTTCACTGCTTCACACGTTGTACAAATAACAGGACTAGGTCCCAGACCTCTTCCTCTCCCAGAGCCTCTCTAAATCCAATTGCTTCTCTCATACTCCACTGGGCCAGGAATCAGATCAGAATAGCTAAGAGAAAGGATTGAGCAAAGGGGGAATTTGTTGTAACATAGTGGGAAAAAGAGCATGGGCTTTAGAGTCAGACAAGCTCAAATCTAGGCTCAGCCACTTCTTAACTGGGTGACTTTAAACAAATAACTTACCCCTTTGAGCCTCAGATTACTCAACAGTAAAATAGGGATAATAATACCTACCATGGGATTATAGTGAGGATAAAGTAGCAATGTTTGTAAAAGCACTTTGCCTTATCTCATGTCTGGCATAATTACATGTTTTTTTAGTGAAAACTTTGTCTAAAGCTTAGAGGAAAAAGATTGCTTATGCTATTTTCTCTGCCTAGTGAATCCATATCCAGCTCTCAAGACCTGACTCAAATCACATTTATTCTGAAAACCTCACCATTTAAATTGAAAAAATATACTAATTTACCAAAGAGGTTATCTAAACTATTGAATTCTTCTGAGTTTATGTGATTGGACTGAATTAAGTACTACTTTTGAGGTTAAAATAATAGTTTGAAAATAGTAACTGTAGAAATAAATTCTATATTTATGTAAAATAATCTATGTTCTATCAATAATATTTTCTTCATATTGGCTTTAAATTATGTTTTACTGGATATATCTAAAGAAATGCATAATCTAAATGATGTCAATAAATGAGTATGTGATCTTTCTCTCTGATTAAATTAAATGATTCTATGTGGCTTAAAAATAACTATTTTAGAAAAATTCTTGCTGATCTACCCTCTCTAAAAGACTAAATGGAGATCCTCTAAACTCCAGTAAAAGAAAGAGAGATTTACAGAGGAAAACAAGCTAGTTTGTGGGTGCTCTTAGAAGGTACTCCATGCCCTAATCCTACCTTCCTTCTACCAAGGGATGGCTTCAATAAGAGTGTAACCTACAGAAAGATTGGGAATCAAGAAAAGAGAATACTCATGCCTGCTTTTCATCTGAAAACTTGGGGTGGGGGACAGCCTTGCAAGGTTTCCTGTGACATCATGGCATAAAAACTCAAAGCAAAAAGGGCTAACTAAGTATGGTTACAAAAGCAAAGATAACCTGAAGCAAAATATTTCATAGCCCTGGAGTGGTTTTCCTGTGCTCCTAAGAAGGATGTGTAACTTAGCTGAGAAGAAGAGTTAAGGAGGTCTTGACTTCATGATAAGGGATCTCAGCAGATGCCAGAACAGAACACCAGATGCCTTCTTTATGTATGCCCTTGGGACTTAAGTCAATCACAAAGAAAAAGGAGAAGGAAGATTAGGAAATCCTGAATTGTTTAAGTATGACTGAGAAAAACCCTGATGCAACTTAATATATTGGAATTTGACCAGATTAAGTTTTCTGCTACTAGAAGGAAAAGGGGCTTAAGGTAGTGTTAAGTTTGATTGTGGAAAAGTACATTTGTACTTTTTACACATCTGAATAAGCAGATTGAAAATATCATGTTTATTACACATGAGCAGAGAAGCAAATACTAACAAGGAGCCTGAAGTAATAAGACCACCAATTCCAGGGTGGAGATCAATGGAACCAGAACAAGGAGAAGAAATTTAGATAGGATCAAAAGAGAAACTAAGGACTTATACTAATTTGTGAGTTATCAGCACTTGGAAATTCATACACACTTTTTATGGTTGTTTTCTACATTAACATAGGTTAATGGATAGTAAAAATTCATATTGTTCTTATTCAAAAGTGTGAGTTCAATAATTCTCAATATATTCCTTTGTTGTCCTCACAAATTATGGAATTAAATGTGACCCCCCCCTCCAGTCTTTCCCTACCTAGTTTGTTTAATATCAAGAACTATGAAAGATGTGAGAACTTTACCTCATTTTGCAAGATAAAAAGTTACCTTGACACAGTCTCATAGTTGCTGACAGAAGACATGAAACTCCTGGGTTAAACACAAAGGAACTTTTTTTTGAATTTTATTTTATTTTTATACAGCAGGTTCTTATTAGTTATCTATTTTATACATATTAGTGTATATATGTCAATCCCAATCTCCCAATTCATCCTACCCCCCACCACCACCACCCTGCTTTCCCCCCTTGGTGTCCATACATTTGTTCTCTACATCTGTGACTCTATTACTACCTTGCAAATCAGTTCATCTGTACCATTTTTCTAGATTCCAAATATATGCGTTGATATATGATATTTGTTTTTCTCTTTCTGACTTACTTCCCTCTGTATGACAGACTCTAGGTCCATCCACCCCTCTACAAATGACCCAATTTTGTTCTTTTTCATGGCTGAGTAATATTCCATTGTATATATGTACCACATCTTCTTTATCCATTCTTCTGTCGATGGGCATTTAGGTTGCTTCCATGACCTGGCTATAGTAACTAGTGCTGCAGTGAACATTGGAGTGCATGTGTCTTTTTGAATTATGGTTTTCTCAAGGTATATATATGCCCAGTAGTGGGATAGCTGGTTAATATGGTAATCCTATTTTTAGTTTTTCAAGGAACCTCCATACTGTTCTCCATAGTGATTGTATCAATTTACATTCCCACCAATAATGCAGAAGGGTTCCCTTTTCTCCACACGCTCTCCAGCATTTATTGTGGCTAGATTTTTTTAAAAGTTTTTTTTGATGTGGATCATTTTTTTAAATATCTTTAAAGAAGTATAATTGCTTTACAATGGTGTCAGTTTCTGCTTTATAACAAAGTGAATCAGCCTTACGTATACATATATCCATGTATCTCCTCCCTCTTGCATCTCCCTCACACCCTCCCTATCCCTCCCTTCTAGGTGGTCACAAAGCACGGACATGATCTCCCTGTCCTATGTGGCTGCTTCCCACTAGCTATCTATTTTACATTTGGTAGTATTTATAAGTCCATGCCACTCTCTCACTTCGTCCCAGCCTACCCTTTCCCCTCCCTGTGTCCTCAAGTCCATTATCTACATCTGCATCTTTATTCCTGTTCTGCCCCTAGGTTCTTCAGAATCTTTTTTTTTTTTTTTTTAGATTCTGTGTATATGTGTTAGCATACAGTATTTGTTTTTCTCTTTCTGACATACTTCACTCTGTATGACAGACTCAAGATCCATCCACCTCACTACAAATAACTCAATTGTGTTTCTATTTATGGCTGAGTAATATTCCATTGTATTTATGTGCCACATCTTCTTTATCCATTCATCTGTCGATGGACACTTAGGTTGCTTCCATGTCCTGGCTATTGTAAATAGAGCTGCAATGAACATTGTGGTGCATGACTCTTTTTGAATTATGGTTTTCTCAGGGTATATGCCCAGTAGTGGGATTGCTGTGTCATATGGTAGTTCTATTTGTAGCTTTTTAAGGAACCTCCATACTGTTCTCTATAGTGGCTGTGTCAATTTACATTTCCACCAACAGTGGAAGAGGGTTCCCTTTTCTCCACACCCTCTCCAGCATTTATTGTTTGTAGATTTTCTGATGATGGCCATTCTGACCAGTGTGAGGTGATACCTCATTGCAGTTTAACACAAAGGAATTTATTACTTATAGCACAGGAAGCAGCATGAGCCTCATGTTTATGTTGGTTCAGCTTGCCATCCAAGTCCCACCACGGTCACATAGGGGGGGTCCAGGTGGATGCTGCACATGCAGTGGGTTTTAATCAAACTGAGTAACCCTGAGTTTAGGAAACACAATCTTTTATTATGGGGAGTAAGCAACCTGTCTGACTTTTGCTTTCAAGGGAGACATTACCTGTATTATACTGGGCAGTAAATCAACTTGCTCTTTGCTCTGAAGAAAAACGTAACCTCTATTTTGCAAGGTTGTTCTCTATACAACCATATCGTTGAAAACAAAAGGGCCATTATTAGTATATCTGCTTGCAAAATGTGCAGAAGTATGAGAGATCCATGAAAGTTAACTCCTAACATGTAGACCATTCCTTACCATTTAAGGCCAAGACTCTAATGACCAGAGATGATAAAACTAGTTAAGACCCTTTTCAGAATGGTGTCTTAATGGAGTCTAATTCTATTTGGATGTCACAAGTAAGGCAAAAGTAGTTACTTGCAGCTGGAGATGGGGGGAGCAGTTCTTGGTAGTGCTGTGAAATGAAGCTAAAGAGTTAGGCCAAAGCCAAGTAATCACTCTGAATTGTATCCTGAAATCTATAAGGATCCATATATGGAATTTGATTGGCAGGAGGAAAAGGATTAGATAGAAACAAGTGGATTACAGGATTACAGGTGGGGCATGATAAGGTTAATATCTTAGAGAGGTCACTGGCAATTGTGTGGAGGATGAATTGAAGGCAAGAAAGAGAAGGTAAGCAAGTCTGGAAACTTATGTTAATCAAGATGTGAGATGATGGCACTTGAACTAAGGTACTGGGAGTCAAGGTAGGTAGAAGTGGGTGGATTTGAGAGTTTTGAAAAAAGAATAATGAACAAACTTGAGACCTTATTGAAAATGAGGCATGAGAGCAAAGGAAGAGTCAATGATGATGGCTGGGTTTCTTTTGTGAGTGCTATAGTGTATCTTTGTGGGGTTTTTTAGTTACCCAGAATTCATTACCCCTTACTTTGGTAGTATCACTTTAATTTTATTTGAAAAAAAAAGACCTCTGTACACCATTGTGTGTAGACTTGGTAAGATTATCAATCAAGGAAGGTGCCCTGCCCACCCTAGGTAAGGAGTAGTCTCATTATCAAATTTTGGCCAATTAGACTATCTATTCTGAAACAATAAAATTTGAATAAAGTTATGCATAAATGGGGGAAAATATTTGGAGCTGATTCACTCCAGTGACAGCACCCTGAGGAAACTGTCAGGTAGTTGTTGCTATCTGGTCTCTGGAGCTACCATAGTTCGTATATTTTTCTGTCTTTCCTGTTGATTCTGTAGCTCCCAGATAGTCTTACATTTAGTTTTTACTTAAATTAGCCAGATGCATTTTCTGTTGAGTTGTAATAGTTCTTTATATATTCTAGATATTAAAACTTTACCAGATATATGATCTTCAAATATTTTCTTCCATTCTGTAGATTGCTTTTTCACTTTCTTTATTGCTTTCCTCACTGCTTCTGTCTACTTGTAGTATCCATTATTGAAGGTGGTGCTTTGAAGTCATCAACTATTATTGTAGAATTGTTTATTTCTCCCTGCAATTCTGTCAGTGTTTGCTTCATACATTTGGGGACTATGTTGTTTGGTGTGTGTGTTTACAATTATAATATCTTCTTGATAAATTAACCCCTTTATATTATATAATGTCCTATTTTTTCTCTTGTAACAGTTTTTCTATTATAGTCTATTTTGTCTTACACTAGTATAGCCACCTGGCTCTCTTTTAGACACTATTTGAAGAATATCTTTTCCATCTTCTCATATTCAACATATTTGCACCTTTGGATCTAAAGGGAGTCTCTTGTAGGCAGTACATATTTGAATCATGTTTTTTTAAATCTATTCTTCCCATCTTTGCCTTTTGATTGAAGGTTTAATTTGTATTTTATGTAATTACTGATAAGGAAGGACTTAACTTCTGTCACTTTACTATTTGTTTTCTGTATGTCTTATACCTTTTATGTCCCTCAATACCTACATGACCGCCTTCTTTTGTGTATAGTTGACTTTTTTGTACTGCACCATTTTGATTACCTTCTCATTTCCTTTTGTGTATAGTTTCAGGTATTTTTGCTGTTATTACCATGAAGAGTACATTTATCACCTTAAGTTGATAACAATACAATATGAATTGATAACAACTTAAACTTCAATAGCATATAATAACTCCTCCTATACATCTCTGTCCCCCTTTATACTGTTGTCACAATTTTAAAATTACATCTTTAGATATTATATTCCCAATAACATAGATTTGTGATTATTTTCTATGCATTTGCCTTTCAAATCCTTTAGAAAGTAAAAAGTGGAGTTATAAACCAAAAATATAATCATAGTGGCCTTTAGATTTATCCATATAGTTACTTTTACCAGAAATTCCTTTATTCTTAGGAATAAATTTTATTTCTTCTTATTACTTTGAGCTACTGCCTAATGTCCTTTCTTTTCAACCTGAAGCATTTCAACCCTTTAGCATTTCTTATCGGGTAAGTGTAATCCTAACAATCTCCTTCAACATTTGTTTTTCTATGTGTATCTCAATATCTCCCTCATACCTGAAGGACAGTTTTGCCTAAATAGAATTCTTGGTTGACAGTTTTGTTTTCTTTCAGTAGTCTAAATATATTATCCCACTGCCTTCTGGCCTCCATGTTTTCTGATAAGATTCAGCTGTTTATCTTATTGAGGATTCCTTGTAGATGACAAGTTGCTTCTCTCTTGTTATTTTCAAGTTTCTCTATTTGTCTTTTGACAAAGTTTGATTATAGTATGTCTCAATGGGATCACATTGACTTTATCCTACTTGAAATTCATTGAGCTTATTAGATGGGTAGAGACATGTCTTTCATCAAATTTGGGAGGTTCTCAGCCATTATTTCATCAAATATTCTTTTTTGTCTCTCTGTCTCTCTCTCCCCTCCTTTTGAGACTCCTATAATATGTTTTATGTCTGTTGGTCTGCTTGATGTTTTGTATACCACAGGTCCATTTTCATATCATTTTCTATGGTTCTCTGACTGGTTGCCTTAATTATCCTATATTTTACTTCACTGATTCTGTATTATACCTGCTGAAATGTGCTGTAAAACCCTTTTAGTGACTTGTTTTTTTTTCATTTCAGTTATGTATTCTTCAGCTGTAAAATCTGTTCTATTCCTTTTAAAATTTCTGTCTCTATATTGATATTCTCATATTGTTCATACATCGTTTCCCTGATTGATGTCCTTTATTTCTTTATCCATGATTTCTTTTAGTTCTTTTAGCATGTTTAAAACTGTTGTTTTAAAGTCTGGGTTTAGTAAGTTCGTTGTCTGTTCTTGCTGAGGGATGGTTTCTGTCAATTTATTTTGTTTTATGAATGGTCCTTTTTTCCTGTTTCTTTGTATGCCTTGTGATTTTGCTTTTGTTGTTATTGAAAATTGGACATTTGAATGTTACAATGTGATAACTCTGGAAATATGGTTATTGCTCTTCCCCAGGCTTTCCTGTTGTATTTTTTTAAAGCTGCAATAGTCTATCTACTGACTTTGTCTATTTTTTCCATAGACTGTATTTCTTGTTATATGTGATCACTGACGTTTCTTTTTTCTTATCTTGTGTACACCTAATGTGAACATATTTCTGTAAATGCCAGCAGCTAAACAAACAAACAAATAAACAACAACAACAAAAATCCCACCTCTCCCTGTCTTTGCAGATTGGCTGTGTGCTGGATTCTTCCTTTAATACTTAGGCTGCACATAGCCTTTAAGCATTGAGCCTAGGGATCAGCCCAAGGTGAAAGTTTAAGTTCTCCTCAGGTCTTTTCTGAGCATCTTGCTCTGCGTACAGGTGTGGCTTTCTAAATTCTTCCATATACACAGGTACTTTTGAATGCCCATATTTCCCAAGGAAATTCTCCCCCAGCATTTTCTCTCAGGCCTCAGGATGTGTATGGCATACCACCCCAACAGTAACCTTTTGCCTCAGTCATCTGTGGGTTGTTCATCTGCCTTACCTTACAATGTTTTCAAACATTACCCACCAGTTTTCTGGCCTGGGTGAATTCCAAGTTAGGCAAGACAGAGATGAACACTTTGCATTAGTCACTAAGTTATACCCCAGATAAGTTAGAACAGACCTATATAATAATATATAAATTAAGAATGCTGTGCTTCATCTAGAACCAGGGACCAGGGCCCCACTCAGTGAATGCAGGTGCCATCTTCAAAACCATTGCCAAGCTGGAGAGGGATGGGGCAAGGGCAGTTAAAAACATGAGAAGTTTCCTACAATAATTTGTTGACTGAAATTCCCTTGGTTAGTGTAAACCTTTGACTGTTTTCCAGAGTTTTGACAATGTTTGTTCTGACAGCTTTTACTTGTTTTTCAATGATTCTTTAAGGGGTGGGAATGGAACTGCCTGTTCTGCCATTTTCCGAATGTCACCTAGAATCCACTTTTAAAGACAAGGGAATCCTGAGAAAGTTATATGTTTTTTCCCCCTATGAATCCTATGAAACACTTGATTTACTTTGTAATTTAATTCTGACTTGGCTAAGAAACTCAGATATATATGTGGCTACCATTAGCAATTGTGCAAGAATTTATTTGGGGGAGAGACCTTCAAGATGGCAGAGGAGTAAGATGTGGAGATCACCTTCCTGCCCACAAATACATCAGAAATACATCTACATGTGGAACAACTCCTAACAACTCCTACAGAACCTACTGAACGCTGACAGAAGACCTCAGACTTCCCAAAAGGTAAGAAACTCCCCTCGTACCTGGGTAGGACAAAAGAAAAAAGAAAAAACAGAGACAAAAGAATAGGGACAGGACATGCACTTCCGAGAGGCAGCTGTGAAGGAGGAAAAGTTTCCACACTAGGAATCCCCTTCACTGGCAGAGACAGGGTGGCAGGGGGGAAGGTTCAGAGCCACGAAGGAGAGCACAGCAACAGAGGTGCAGAGGGCAAAGCAGAGAGATTCCCGCACAGAGGATCGCTGCAGACCAGCACTCACCAGCCTGAGATGCTTATCTGCTCACCCGCCAAGGCAGATAGGGGGTGGGAGCTGAGGCTCAGGCTTCGGAGGTCAGATCCCAGGGAGAGAACTGGAATTCTCTGTGTGAACACAGCCTGAAGGGGGTTAGTGTGCCACAGCTAGCCAGGAGGGAGTCCAGGAAAAGATTGGAACTGCCTAAGAGGCAAGAGACCATTGTTTCAGGGTGCACAAGGAGAGGGGATTCAGAGCACTGCCTAAACGAGATCCAGAGGTGGGCGCAAGCCACGGCTATCAGCGCAGACACCAGAGACAGTTATGAAATGATCAGGCTGCTGCTGCAGCCACCAAGAAGCCTGTGTGAAAGCACAGGTCACTATCCACACCTCCCCCCACAGGAGCTTGTGCATCCTGCCACTGCCAGGGTCCCATAATCCAGGGACAACTTCCCCGGGAGAACAAACGGCATGCCTCAGGCTGTTGCAATGTCATGCCAGCCTCTGCTGCTGCAGGCTCACACCGCATTCCACACCCTTCCCTCCCCCTTGCCTGAGTGAGCCAGAGCCCCTAGTCAGCTGCTACATTAACCCTGTCCTATCTGGGTGGGGAAAAGATGCCCTCAGGTGACCTATACACAGATGTGGGACCAAGTCCAAAGCTGAACCCCAGAAGCTATGTGAACAAAGAATAGAAAGGGAAATTTCTCCCAGTAGCCTCAGGAGCAGCAGACGAAATCTCCAAGATCAACGTGATGTACCCTGAATCTCTGGAATAACTGAATAGACACCCCAAAATTGAGATGGTGGACTTTGGGACCAACTGTAGACTTGGGGTTTCCTTTCTACATCTAATATCTTTCAGATTTTATGTTTGTTGTAGCTTAGTATTTACAGTTTATTATCATTGGTAGATTTGTTTACTGATTTGGTTGTTCTCTTCTTTATATATATATATATTTTCCTTTTTCTCTTTTTTCTGAGTGTGTATGTGTATGCTTCTTTGTGTGATTTTGTCTGTATAGCTTTGTTTTACCATTTGTCCTAGGGTTCTGTCTGTCCAGTTTTTTGTTTTGTCTTGTTTTTTCGTTTTTGTTTTTGTTGTTTTTTTCTGTATACTTCTTAAAGCTTGTTATAATTTGTGGACTGATTTTTTTGGTTTGGTTGTTCTCTTCTTTCTTTCTTTTTAAAATTACTTTTAATTTATTTTTAATACTTTTTTATTTTTTATTTTAATAACTTTCTTTTGTTTTCTTTCTTTCTTTCTTTCTTTCTTTCTTTCTTCTTTCTTTCTTTCTTCCTTTTTTTCTCTTTTCTTCTGAGCCGTGTGGCTGACAGCATGTTGGTGCTCTGCCAAGGTGTCAGACCTGTGCCTCTGAAGTGGGAGAGCTGAGTTCAGGACATTGGTCCACCAGAGACCGGAGACCAGAGACCAGCTCCACATAATATCAAATGGCGAAAGCTCTCCCAGAGCTCTCTATCTCAACACTAAGACCCAGGTCCACTCAATGACCAGCAAGCTACAGTGCTAGACACCCTATGACAAACAAGTAGCAAGACAGGAACACAAACCCACCCATTAGCAGAGAGCCTGCCTAAAATCATAATAAGGAAACAGAAACCCAAAAACAACCACTGGATGTGGTCCTGCCAACTGGAAAGAAAAGATCCAGCTTCATCCACTAGAACACCAGCACCGGCCACCTCCACCAGGAAGCCTAAACAACGCACTGAACCAACCTTACCCACTGAGGTCAGACACCAAAAACAACGGGAACTATGAAATTGCAAACTGTGAAAAGGAGACCACAAACACAATAAGATAAACAAAATGAGAAGACAGAGAATCACACAGCAGATGAAGGAGCAAAGTAAAAACCCACCAGACCAAACAAATAAAGAGGAAATAGAAGTCTACCTGAAAAAGAATTCACAGTAATGATAGTAAAGATGATCCAAAATCTTGGAAATCGAATGGAGAAAATACAAGAAATGTTTAACAAGGATCTAGAGGAACTGAAGAGCAAACAAATAATGATGAACAACACAATAAATGAAATTAAAAATTCTCTAGAAGGAATCAATAGCAGAATAACTGAGTCAGAAGAATGGATAAGTGACGTGGAAGATAAAATAGTGGAAATAACTACCACAGAGCACAATACAGAAAAAAGAATGAAAAGAATTGAGGACAGTCTCAGAGACCTCTGAGACAACATTAGAGACACAAACATTCAATTTATAGGGGTCCCAGAAGAAGAAGAGAAAAAGAAATGGACTGAGAAAATATTTGAAGAGATTATAATTGAAAACTTCCCTAACATGGGAAAGGAAATAGTCAAGTCCAGGAAGCACAGAGAGTCCCATACAGGATAAATCCAAGTAGAAACATGCCAAGACACATATTAATCAAACTATCAAAAATTAAATACAAAGAAAAAATATTAAAAGCAGCAAGGGAAAAGCAACAAGTAACATGCAAAGGAATCCCAATAAGGTTAACAGCTGATTTTTCAGCAGAAACTCTGCAACCCAGAAGGGAGAGGTGGACATATTTAAAGTGATGAAAGGGAAAAAACTACAACCAAGATTACTGTACCCAGCAAGGATCTCATTGAGGTTCAAAAGAGAAATTAAAACCTTTACAGACAAGCAAAACTAAGAGAATTCAGCACCACCAAAAGAGCTTTACAACAAATGCTAAAGGAAGTTCTCTAGGCAGGAAACAGAAGACAATGAAAAGACCTACAATAACAAACCCAAAACAGTTAAGAAAATGGTAATAGGGACATACATATTGATAATTACCTTAAATGTAAATGGATTAAATACTGCAGCCAAAAGAAACAGATTGGCTGAATGGATACAAAAACAAGACCCACATATATGCTGTCTAGAAGACACCCACTTCAGACCTAGGGAAAAATACGAGCCAAAAGTGAGGACATGGAAAAAGATATTCCATAAAAATGGAAATAAAAGGAAACCTGGAATAACAAATCTCATATGAGACAAAAGAGACTTTAAAGTACAGACTATTAAAAGAGAAAAGGAAAGACACTACATAATGATCAAGGGATCAATCCAAGATGAAGATATAACAATTGTGAATATTTATGCACCCAAAATAGGAGCAACTCAATACATAAGGCAAATGCTAACAGCCATAAAATGGGAAATCGACAGTAACACAATCATAGTAGGGAAATTTAACACCCCACTTTCACCAATGGACAGATCATGGAAAATGAAGGTAAACAAGGAAACACAAGTTTTAAATGACACATTAAACAAGATAGACCTCATTGATATTTATACGACATGTCATCCAAAAACAACAGAATACATTTTATTTTCAAGTGCTCATGGAACATTCTCCAGGATAGATCATATCTTGGATCACAATTCAAGCCTTGGTAAATTTAAGAAAATTAAAATGTTATCAAATATCTTTGCCAACCACAACGCTATGAGATTACATATCAATTCATG
Source organism: Mesoplodon bidens (assembly GCF_964165515.1). Classification (NCBI taxonomy): domain Eukaryota; kingdom Metazoa; phylum Chordata; class Mammalia; order Artiodactyla; family Ziphiidae; genus Mesoplodon; species Mesoplodon bidens. Next base: position 88,339,114 of record NC_138163.1, read on the forward strand.
AAAAAATCTGTAAAAAAAATACAAACACATGGATGGTAAACAATATACTACTAAATAACCAAGAGATCACTGAAAAAATCAAAGAGGAAATGAAAAAAATTACCTAGGAACAAATGACAATGAAAACACGATGAGCCAAACCTATGGGATGCAGCAAAAGCAGTTCTAAGAGGGAAGTTTATAAGAATACAATCATATTTTAAGAAAAAAGAAATATCTCAAATAAACAGCCTAACATTACACCCAAAGCAATTAGAGAAAGAAGAACAGAAAAAAACCCAAAGTTAGCAGAAGAAAAGAAATCATAAAGATCAGATCAGAAATAAATGAAAAAGAAATTAAGGAAACAGTAGCAAAGACCAATAAAATTAAAAGCTGGTTCTTTGAGAAGATAAACAAAATTGATAAGCCATTAACCAGACTTATCAAGGAAAAAAGGGAGAAGAATCAAATCAATAGATTTAGAAATGAAAAAGGAGAAGTAACAACTGACACTGCCAAAACACAAAGGATCATGAGAGATTACTACAAGTAACTATATGCTAATAAAATGGACAAATTGGAAGAAATGGACAAATTCTTAGAAACGCACAACCCTCAGAGACTGAATCAGGAAGAAACAGAAAGTATAAACAGACCAATCACAAGCACTGAAATTGAGACTGTGATTAAAAATCTTCCAACACATAAAATCCCAGGACCAGATGGCTTCGAATGTGAATTCTATCAAACATTTAGAGAAGAGGTAACACCTACACTTCTCAAACTCTTCCAAAATATAACAGAGGGAGCAACACTCCCAAACTCATTCTATGAGGCCACCATCACCATGATACCAAAACCACACAAAGATGTCACAAAGAAAGAAAACTACAGGCTAATGTCACTGATGAACATCAATGCAAAAATCCTCAGCAAAATACAAGCAAACAGAATCCAACAGCACATTAAAAGGATCATAAACAATGATCAAGTAGGGTTTATCCCAGGAGTGCAAGGATTCTTCATTATATGCAAAAAATCAATGTGATACAACACATTAACAAATTGAAGGAAAAAAAACATACGATCATTTTAATAGATGCAGAAAAAGCTTTTGACAAAATTCAACACCCATTTATGATAAAAACTCTCCAGATTGTAGGCATAGAGGGAACTTACCTCGACATGATAAAGGCCATATATGACAAGCCCACAGCCAACATCATTCTCAATGGTGAAAAACTGAAACCATTTCCTCTAAGATCAGGAAAAAAACAAGGTTGTCCACTCTCAATGCTATTAATCAACATAGTTTTGGAAGTTATAGCCACAGCAATCAGAGAAGAAAAAGAAATAAAAGGAATACAAATTGGAAAAGAAGAAATAAAGCTGTCACTCTTTTCAGATGACATGATACTATACATAGAGAATCCTAAAGATGCTACCAGAAAACTAGTAGAGCTAATCAATGAATTTGGTAAAGTAGCAGGGTACAGATTTAATGCACAGAAATCTCTTGCATTCCTATACACTACTGATGAAAAATCTGAAAGAGAAATTATGGAAACAGTCCCATTTACAAAAAGAATAAAATACCTAGCAATAAACCTACCTAAGGAGACAAAAGTCTTTTATGCAGAAAACTATAAGACACTGACAAAAGAAATTAAAGATGATACAGACAGAGGAAGAGATATAACATGTTCTTGGATTCGAAGAATCAACCTTGCGAAAATGACTACACTACCCAAAGCAATCTACAGATTCAGTGCAATCCCTGTCAAACTACCAACGGCCTTTTTCACAGAAGTAGAACCAAAAATTTCACAATTTGTTTGGAAAGACAAAAGACCCCGAATAGCCAAAGCAATCTTGATAAAGAAAAAACGGAGCTGGAGAAATCAGGCTCCCTGAATTCAGACTATACTACAAAGCTACAGTAATCAAGACAGTATGGTACTGGCACAAAAACACAAACATAGATCAATGGAACAGGATAGAATGCCAGAGCTAAACCGACACACATATGGTCACCTTATCTTTAACAAAGGAGGCAAGAATATACAACGAATAAAAGACAGCATCTACAGTAAGTGGTGCAGGGAAAACCTGACAGCTACATGTAAAAGAATGAAATTAGAGCACTCCCTAATGCCATACACAAAAATAAAGTCAAAATGGATTAAAGACGTAAATTTAAGTCCAGACACTATAAAACTCTTAGTGGAAAACATAGGCAGGACAGTCTACGACATAAATAACAGCAAGGTCCTTTTTGACCCACCTCCTAGAGAAGTGGGAATAAAAACAAAAATAAACAAATGGGACCTAATTAAACTTAAACGCTTTTGCATAGCAAAGGAGATGGAAAGACAACCCTCAGAATGGGAGAAAATATTTGCAAATGAAGCAATTGACAACTGATTAATCTCCAAAATTTACAGGCACCTCATGCAGCTCAAAACAAAACAAAACAAAACAAAAAAAACAACCTAATCCAAAAATGGGCAGAAGATCTAAATAGACATTTCTCCAAAGAAGATATACAGATTGCCAACAAGCACATGAAAGGAAGCTCAACATCACTAAGCATTAGAGAAATGCAAATCAAAACTACAGTGAGGTATCACCACCCACCATTCAGAATGGCCATTATCAAAAAATCTACAAACAATAAATGCTGGAGAGAGTGTGGAGAAAAGGGAATCCTCTTTCACTTTTGGTGGGTATGTAAATTGATACAGCCACTATGGAGAACATTATGAAGGTTCCTTAAAAAACTAAAAATAGAACTACCATATGACCCAGCAATCCCACTACTGGACATATACCCTTAGAAACCATTAATCAAAAAGTGTCATTTACCATTGCACCTCTATTTACAATAGGCAGGACATGGAAGCAACCTAAGTGTCCAACAACAGATGAACGGATAAAGAAGATGTGGCACATATATACAATGGAATATTACCCATAAAAAGAAGGAAAATTGAGTTATTTGTAGTGAGGTGGATGGAGCTAGGGTCTGTCATACAGAGTGAAGTATTCAGAAAGAGAAAAACAAATACCATATTTTAACACATATTTATGGGGAAGCAAGGTTGCTCTGAAGAACGTAGGTGAAGTACAGGAATAAAGACACAGGCATAGAGGATGGACTTGAGAACACGGGGAGTGGGAACGCTCAGCTGGGATGAAGTGAGAGAGTGGCATGGACATATATACACTACCAAATGTAAAGTAGATAGCTAGTGGGAAGCAGCCTCATAGCACAGTGAGATCAGCTCAGTGCTTTGTGACCACCTAGAGGCGTGGGCTAGGGAGGATGGGAGGGAGATGCAAGAGGGAGGAAATATGGGAATATATGTATATGTATAGCTGATTCACTTTGTTATAAAGCAGAAACTAACACACCACTGTAAAGCAATTATACTCCAATAAAGATGTTAACAAAAAGAGAGAGAGAGGTAGCCATCTTCTCAAGCAGCTAACTCCAAGTGGCAAGAGGCCCACATGACCACAATTAGAGGAGACACACCCCACACATGAATCAAGACCTTGTCGGCAGAGAAAACACAGTGGTTCCAAATATGAGCCCACAAACAACTGTCAAAATGTGAAAGATGCTGCTAAGTATGGGTGTCGTTTTCCAATTAAACTTCTCTCATGTGCTCAACTCCATACAGCATGCTCTAGACTCTGGAGTGAAGAGCAACAGGGATTTCTTTATTTAACCATGGTTAATTCTTCCAAAGAATGAAGGGGAGAGGGATTCTCTAGTCCTTAGTTAAAATGACAGGGATTTTGGAATGACAGCATTTACAAATTTAATACTGTAAGAGTTTTCCTCTAATTGGGGGGCCTTGCTGCTTTCTTACATCCATTGTGAGACCCAGATAATAAGCTTTACTGCTTTGCCCCGACACCTAGAATGGGGCCTGGAAAACAGCAGGCACCCACAACAAGATTCACAGTCACAGAAAATGATGTTGTTATGGGTTGAGTTGTGTTCCCCCAAAATTCATATGTTGAAATCCCAAGCTCTAGTACCTCAGATAGTAACCATATTTGGAGATAATTTCTTTAAAGTGGTGATCAAGTTAAAATGTGGCAAATGTTGGGTAGGGAGGTGGGGAGGGGTTAATCCAATTCGACTAGTGTCCTTATAGGAAGAGGAAGAGTCAACAGGTCTGTGTAGGTACAGAAGAAAGACCATGAGAGGACACAACGAGAAGATGGCCCTCTGCAAGCCAAGGAAAGAGGCGTCAAAAGAAACCAAACCTGTCAACACTATGATCTTGGACTTCTAGCCTCCAGAACTGTGAAAAAATGAATTTCTGTTGTTTAAGTCACCTAGTCTGTGAGTTTGTTATGGTAGCCTGAGCAAACTAATGCAGATGTGAATAAATCTCTAGGATTCATTACAAAATAGTATTTCCATATTTTAAAAACTGCCATTTGTTTTTGTCAGCTGAAATTCCTATCCCTTTTATTGATTAATTCTCTCACTTTTGGATCTTGTGTTTTCCACTTTATATTTGTATTGTATTATAGTTACAGTAATTCACAATGGATTTAATTTTGCTCTTCTAAGGTGCTTCCAATTTTGTTTTCTAAATATAACAAACTTGTATTTTAGGAACTGTGTTTTAGGAAATAAGATATTTTAGATCTGAAATTCTGCACACTGACCCAGGGTATTCAGCCCAAGACCCACATCTTTTAAACAGGTATGTTTAGGCTGATTATTTAAATGCTTTGCACTTCAAATGTTTCAGTTATTTAATCTTTATGAGGTTTGAATACTTCTGCAGCAAAAATTGGTTTCAGATACTGCCTTAATTTTTTTTTAAGAAACAGATGAAATATAATTAAAATGTACACCAAGAAATGGAAAAAAAAGAATTTATTTTTTGTCCCTACTTTTGGCTTTATCTTATTCTGTGAATTAATTTCCCATTTGTTCCTATTTCCTCTTTCACTTTATTTCTTTTTTTTCAATGTGTGTATAAATTGTAAGAAATTATTTTTGTGAAAAGAGGTGAGATATAAAGAAGGGAATGTGATTAAGATTCCAATATTTTCACTCACTACTTGGCCACCTTAAAACTGGGAAGGAATTAATCTTAAGTATCTGTTGCAATCCTACTGCCTTAACACTATATCATTTCTTCAGTGGAAAAAAAGCTAAGTAGATCACAAAAAGCATATCACAGCTAATAATTCATGATTTTGAAATGAATTCCTGAACCTGCCTTTCAACCATGAAAAAGATGAAGGTAACTGCAACAAATCAGCAATACAAAACACTGCAAGGTTTCTTAAAGTTGACTTTCTTAAAGTTGGATTCCCTAAGAACACCCCAATTTGAACACAGTTATAATAAACTAAAGTTTTGTTTAACATATGCATATATATATATATATATATATATATATATATATTTATATATATATATTTATATAGAATATTGCATAACACATGAGCTTTCCAGACAGGTTGCCTAGGTTTGATCCTAGCCATGTCACTTATTAACTAGGTGACTAGTTACATTACCTCTCTCTGACTCTGTTTCTGCAGCTTTAAAATGAGAATAACAGTAATGCTTAATTCATAGAGTTGCTGTGAGAATCAAACTAATTAATATATGTAAAGGGTTAACATAGAGCCTAGGATATAGTTAGTACTCAATAAGTGTTAGTTATTATTCAATGATAAATCATCATGCAAAAAAAATGAAGTTGTGTTTCTATAACTAGCAACATAAAAATTGAGTTAATTTTTTAAATGGAAACAAAAGTTTTAAGATTCTGATATAGACCCCTTATAATAGGAAATAATTATCTTAGAAACATGAAAATAAATATTAGTAGGATCATGGCTTTGCCTTTTAGTAAATGGCTTTAGGTAAATTAATTTCACCCATTTGTAGCTGATATACCTCATCTGTAAAATGGGAGTTGAAATAATTACTTCTGTGAGGATGGCATAAAAGAATACAGGTAAAGTACACACCACAGTGCTAATGTCAACCCCCTGGGGGCAGGTCAGCCAAATAAAATACAACATGCCCAGTTAAATGTTAATCTCAGATAAGCAATCGAAAATTAGTCTATCTGAAACGTTGCCTGGGACATCCTAAAGAAGTATTTTTTGTTTATAGGAAATTTGAGTTTGACTGGGTGTCCTGTACTTTGTTTGCTAAATCCGGTAACCCTATCTAGGGGGTTGCAATAGCCCTGTTTGCAGAGGTTGGCTAAGGAGAGCACAGTTAAATGGTTCAGGACCAGGCCCCAATTCCTGAAGTGGCAGCACTAAATTAAGCCTTGTAGTGGGTGGGTCAGGCAGGCAAGGATCCAGACTCTTGTGAAATACTCAGGAATCAGCAGGGAGGTAGCACCTGGGACTCTGGAAGATTCTGCTCCAAGACACCATCAGTGGCCAGGAGGTATGGGGGTCAGATCTGTCCCAAATAAAGGTATTGGCAGGCAGTGAAAGCAGGATGGAGAATGATGAGCGATGGTAGTGATTTGTGTCTGTGAGAGGAAAAGAGGGAGTGGGATTTGGCAGTAACCATTAACCATCAACCACTGTAACCATCAACACCAAAATGGGAAAATATCAGAAACTAGCCCTGCAATTTTGAGCACAAGTCGGGCAGAGCAGGCAAGTTGAAGGGTTAGGAAATGATATCACCTACATGACTAGGTCTGGTCCCTGAGACCACTGAGTCCTGTGTATGCTTGGGAGAAAGGAGGTTTAGGGAGGTCAGCTATTGTGAAGGGATACCAAACCCCAAATTTAAGAATGTGAATAAATTTCCCACAAGGCAGTGGGCAGAGTTTATTATATGTCTTGTCAGTGTGCTCAGAAATGGACAGATATGGGCATGAATGGGAGCATTAGTGAATTCAGCTACAATTATATTTTGGCCATGACATGCAGTTTATGGGATTTTAGTTCCCCGACCAGGGATCGAACCCGGGGTCCAGTCTGGCAGTGAGAGCATGAAGTCCTAACAACTGGACTGCCAGGGAATGCCCATGAATTCAAATTCAGCTACAATTTTAACAGACATGTGGATGGCATAGATTGAGGGATACTCAATCATAGCCTATCAAAATGTAGGGCCCAGGGGAGAAGGGGAACAAGAAGGCCTGAATATTATATTCATGTAAGGTCTTAAATTGAGACTTCTGGCATTATCTCCAGATGAGTTTACATATTGTCAGTGAGGTAAAACATGATTTGATACTTTTTCATTTTTAAAATCAAGATATAACTCACATACCATAAATTTCACCCTTTTAGAAATGTACAATTACTTTTTTTTTTTTTTCAGTACGCGGGCCTCTCACTGTTGTGGCCTCTCCCGTTGCGGAGCACAGGCTCCGGACGCGCAGGCTCAGCGGCAATGGCTCACGGGCCCAGCCGCTCTGTGGCATGTGGGATCCTCCCGGACAGGGGCACGAACCCGTGTCCCCTGCATCGGCAGGCGGACTGTCAACCACTGTGCCACCAGGGAAGCCCAACAATTACTTTTTAAGTGTATAGTTCAGTGGCTTTTATTACATTCATAATGTGCAACCATTACCACTATCTAATTCTAGAACATGTTCATAACCACCAAAAGATACCCCATTGCCATTAAAAAGTCACTCTTTATTCCTCACCCTTCCCAGCCCCTGGCAACCACTAATCTACTTTCTGTCTATAGACTTGCTTATTTTGAATATTTAATATGAATGGGATCATACAACTTGTGGCCTTTTCTGTCTGGTTTCTTTCATTTCACATAATGCTTTCAAGTTTCATCCATATTTTTGCATATGATATTTCATTACGTTTTATGGATTAATAATATTTCATTGTAAGATAGACTACATGTTGGTTATCCATTCATCCATTGATGGACTTTTGGGCTTGTTTCCACCTTTTGGACTCTCATGAATAATGCTGCTATGAACATTCATGTACAAGTTTTTATGGGGACCTATGTTTTTCATTTCTCTTGGGTATATAACTAGGAGTAGAATTGGTGGGTCATATGGTAACTTTTTGATGAAATGCCAATTTTTCCACTTTTTAATATTCTAAAAGCCTTCAAAAATGGAAATAAATATGAGCCTCTCCACCACTAAGAAGTCCTATCCTCAACCAGTATTGATCCCTGGGATGTCTTCAAGGTCTAGTGGAAAGAACTGTGCCAATATAACACTGCCACCCCCAAATGGGGTCATATACAATCACTATTACATATCCCTGCCACTTCTCCCCACACCTTCACTCTTATATTGTTTTACCTCATGGAGATGGGGGGGTAAAAATTGGATCTTCATATGTCTTTTAGATACACTGCATTTTCCAGGTTACAAAGCTCTTTTGAGAGAGAGGTATTGTTATTCCCACTTGGCAGATGAGGAATGTGAGGCTACAAGAGGTAAAGTGATTTGTCCAAGGTCCCAAAGCTAGTGAGTTGCTGAGCCTGTGTTAGATGCTAAGGTTTTCAATACCTGGTCTTGGCTCCTTTCCACTGAAGGGTATGTCCTACAATGCCTCTGGAAAAGATGGAAGATTACTGATATATTTGGGTTCACAAACTGAATCTAGATCACCTCAACAATGTTGAAAGTTGATCTTTAATGCCAAGGGGGAAAAAAAACAAATGTGGAGAGGAGGCAACAATGCATGTTGTTTCTGCCTGTGAAGATAGCCTGACTAGGTATAATTTATCTGAGGGGAAGTTATTCAACCTCCACCTGTCTAGCCTGAATTCACTGAGGGGTTGGTCTATGCTAGAGCTGTGAGGTACAAAATAGAAGGAGAAAGACTGGGGATTATGGTGAGATGCATGAGGTATTTGCCTGGGGCACAAAGCACAGTAATCAAGATAAACAATAAATTTTTTCTTAATCTTTTATTTTCAGATTCACATGCAGTTGCAAAAAATAATACAAGTAGATCCTGTGTACCCTTTATCCTGTTTTCCCCGATGGTAACCTCTTGCAAAACTATAATAAAATATCAAAAAAGAAGATATTGACAATGATAGAGTCAAGATACAGACTATTTCCACCACTGCAAGGATCCCTCACGTTGCCCTTTTATAGCTAAATCCACTTCTCTCTCACCATCGTCCGCTCCCTTAACCTTGGCAACCATTAATTTGTTCTCTATTTCTATAATTTTGTCACTTCAAGAATGTTACATAAATAGAATCATATAGTATGTAACCATTGGGGACTGGCATTTTTTCACTCAGCATAACTATGTTTTTATTGATTTGTAGTATTCCATGGCATAGATGTATCACAGCTTGTTTAAACATTGTGTTTAAGAATATCTGGTTTCTTTCCAGTTTTTTACTATTACAAATAAAACTGCTATAAATGTACAAGTGTACAAGTGATATAAACTTTTCACTTTTCTGGGGTAAGTGCCCAAAAGTGCAGTTACTGGGTCATGTGGTAGTTGCATGTTTCTTTTTTAAAAATAAACTTCCGAATTGTTTTTCAGAATGACTGTACCATTTTACATGTTCACAAGCAATATATGCATGATCCAGTTTCTCTGTATCGTTGCCAGCATTTGAAATTGTCACAATTTAAAAAAAAATTTAGTCTTTATGATAGGTGTGTCATAATATCTCATTGTGGTCTTAATTTGTGCTTCCCAAATGGCTAATGATGTTGAAAATCTTTTCATGTACTTGGTTGCCATTTGTATATGCTCTTCTGTGAAATGTTTCTTCATATCTTTTACCCATTTTCTAATTGGAACGTTTGTTTTCACTGTTGAAGTCTGAGGCTTCTTCATATATTCTGGATACTAGTCTTTCGTTGAAGATGTGTTTTTAAAATGTTTGCTTACAGGCTATAACTTGTCTTTTCATCTTATTTCACAGAGAAAAAGTTTTAAATTTTACTAAAGTCTACTTTATCAATTTCTCCTTTTATGGATATGCTTTTGGTGTGAACCTAAGATTTATTTGCTTAGCCCTAGATCCCAAAGATTTTCTGTTTTTTATTCCCCAAAATTGATATAGTTTTATGTTTTAATTTGAGTCCATTATCAATTTAGAGTTAAATTTTTGCATAAGATGTGAGGTTTAAGTCAAGATTCATTTTTTGCCAATGGATATCCACTTAACTCCAGAATCATTTATTGAAAAGATCATCCTTCCTCCATTGAATTGCCTCTGTACCTTTGCCAAAAATCTGTTGGGCGTATTTGTGTGGCTCTATTTCTGGCCTCTGTATTCTATCCTATTGATCTATGTGTCCATCTCCCTACCAATACCACATGTTTCTGATCATTGTAGTTATCTAATAAATGTTGAAATAGGTGATGGTGATTCCTCTCACGTTATTCTTCTCTTTCAAAATTGCTTTTAGCTATTCCAGTTCTTTTGCCTTTCCATAACAATTTTAGAATTACCTTGTCTCAATCTACCAAAGATCTTTCTGGATTTTGATATCAATTGCATTAAACCTATATATCAATTTGGGGAGAATTGACATTTTGTCCCAGTTCTGATCATTAGGCTCCCGCCTTGTTCCCTATATCTTCATTTGCTGTTCAGGTGACCAAGCCCTCTAAAACAGAGACCTGGTTTTATCTCACTGGACAGTCCATCTACCTTCCTCCAATCTTCCGTCTCAGAGATTAACTGAAGTCTGTTGGCTGGAGCCCTTGTCTATATGGACATATCATATTGGAGCCAGCTGCCTCCTGGGGTCTTCTAAACATGGACTGCCTTGGACCCTCTTGCTCTGCATCTCCTACATTTTGGGATACTCCTGTTAATTCACGTCACACTCCAACTGACTCTCTGGTCTGTGGCTTGTCAGTTAATGTACCTAGTCCAACCTTCTACCTGGGGTCTGAGTCTTCCCCAGGCACTCACTAATTCCAATGCAAATAGGTGGTAGCAGGGGAATAGGGGGAATGCTTGGCTCTGGATTCTGACCCCCTCCAATCTTACCTAGCCTTCCACTGCTAATAAGGCCATACCAGGACATGTCTTGAAATATGGCAGGCAGGGCTTCTAGCTTGGGACTGAATGAGTCATAGATTAAAAATACACTTTGTTAAAGCTGTCTTTGACAAGTAAAGGATAAGCAGGTTTGTCTTAATAGCACTTGCTTTCTTGTTGCATTTCTTTGGTCTTTGGCCAAGTCCTTCTTGATCTAATCCTCAGTTTCCCTATATTTAAAATAAGGACAAGTAGGACTAACTTACTGGTTTTCAAATATTTTTAAAACAACAGAACACTATGTTGAAAAATCTCTTCCATGAAAACCCCAAATATGAAAATGATACCAGCTGAGCTTCAACTAAGCAGGAATGGGGGTGGCTCCCCTTCACTTTGAAATTTTAGGGCTCTGTCAAACCCAGTTTGAAAAACATTGATCTAGCTGACTTCTAAGAGGCCTTTCCAGCACTGACATTCACTAGCCGTTGTAGCATTAAATAAGCTGAGGAAGTAAGAGGGTCAAGAGGAGAAATGTTGGGTCAGTCTTTATACAAGATGTGTTGGTTTGGAAGGGCATGGGCTATAGGAAGCTGCATGCTTTTGCTTGCCACAGGAAAACTCATTCAAGCTTTCCAATGGTACCTGAAACAGACCCAGCTCTGATAATACCTTTCTGGGAAACCAGTCTTGATCTTCCCATGTGGAATTCCTTAGTCTTTTCTATGCAATCCCAGAGCATACTATTCACCCCCCCCCCATTTATTGCCGTTATTTATTAATATTATACTCACAATGTATTGCTATTGATATTATTATACTCAAAATGCACTGCTATTATTTATTTACCAGCCCATCTCCAATTAAGCGATGAAATCTCTGAAAGCAGGAACTGTCCTTACTTCTTTGGACTTCCAACCTTTAGAATAGCACACAAAAGACAGAGGTTATTCAATAAACATATGTTGAAAACAAGATGGTGGAATAGAAGGATGTGCTCTCACTCCCTCTTGCGAGAACACCAGAATCACAACAGGCTGCTGGACAATCATCAACAGGAAGACACTGGAACTCACTAAAAAAGATACGCCAAATCCAAAGACAAAGGAGAAACCACAATGAGATGGTAGGAGGAGTGTAATCACAGTAAAATCAAATTCAAAAACTGCTGGGTGGGTGACACACACACTGGTGAACACTTCTTATAACACAGAAGTCCACCCACTGGAGTGGAGGTTCTGAGCCCCACGTCAGGCTTCCCATCCTGGGGGTCCAGCAATGGGAGGAGGAATTGCTAGAGAATCAGACTTTTAAGCCTAGTGGGAATTTATTGCAGGACTTTGACAGGACTGGGGGAAACAGAGACTCCACTCTTGGAGGGCACACACAAAGTAGTGTGCACATCGGGACCCAGGGGAAGGAGCAGTGACCCCGCGGGAGACTGAACCAGACCTACCTGCTCATGTTGGAGGGTCTCCTGCAGAGGCAGGGGTGGCTCTCTTTCACCATGGGGACAGGGACACTGGCAGCACAAGTTCTGGGAATTACTCCCTGGCGTGAGCCCTCCCAGAGTCTGTCATTAGCACCACCAAAGAACCCAGGTAGACTCCAGTGTTGGGTTGCCTCAGGCCAAACAACCAACAGGGAGGTAACTCAGCCCCACCCATCAACAGTCAAGTGGATTAAAGTTTTACTGAGCTCTGGCACCAGAGCAACAGTAAGCTCTACCCACCACCAGTCCCTCCCATCAAGCCTTTTAGACAGCCTCATTCACCAGAGGTCAGAAAGCAAAAGCAAGAAGAACTACAATCCTGCAGCCTGTGGAACAGAAAACCCATTCACAGAAAGATAGACAAGATGAAAAGGCAGGGGGCTATATACCAGATGAAGGAATAAGATAAAACCCCAGAAAAACAACTAAATGAAGCGAGATAGGCAACCTTCCAGAAAAAGAATTCAGAATCATGATAATGAAGATGATCCAGGACCTCCGAAAAAGAATGGAGGCAAAGGTTGAGAAGATGCAAGGAATGTTTAAAAAGACCTAGGAGCATTAAGGACAAACAAACAGAGTTGAACAATACAATAATTGAAATGAAAACTACACTAGAAGGAATCAATAGCAGAATAACTGAGGCAGAAGAACGGATAAGTGACCTGGAAGACAGAATGGTGGAATTCACTGCTGCAGAACAGAATAAAGAAAAAAGAATGAAAAGAAATGAAGAGAGCCTAAGAGAATTCTGGGACAACATTAAATGCAAAAATATTTGCATTATAGGGGTCCCAGAAGGTGAAGAGAGAGAGAAAGGACCCAAGAAAATATTTCAAGAGATTATAGTCGAAAACTTCCCTAACATGGGAAAGGAAATAGCTACCCAAGTCCAGGAAGTGCAGAGAGTCCCATACAGGATAAACCCAAGGAGAAACAGGTTGAGACACATACTAATCAACTTGGAAAATATTAAAGACAAAAAAAAATTATTGAAAACAGCAAGGGTAAAATGACAAATAACATACAAGGGAACTCTCATAAGGTTAACAGCTGATTTCTCAGAAGAAACTCTACAAGCCAGAAGGGAGCGGCATGATATACTTAAATTGATGAAGGGGGAAAACCGACAACCAAGATTACTCTACCCAGCAAGGATATCATTCAGATTTGTTGGAGAAATCAAAAGCTTTACAGATAAGCAAAAGCTAAGAGAATTCAGCACCACCAAACCAGCTCTACAACAAATGCTAAAGGAACTTCTCTAAGTGGGAAAGACAAGAGAAGAAAATAACCTACAAAAACAAACCCAAAACAATTAAGAAAATGGTCATAGGAACATACATATTGATAATTACCTTAAACGTGAATGGATTGAAACCTCCAACCAAAAGACACAGGCTTGCTGAATGGATACAAAAACAAGACCCATATATAGGCTGTCTACAAGAGACCTACTTCAGACGTAGAGACACATACAGACTGAGAGTGAGGGGATGGAAAAAGATATTCCATGCTAATGGAAATCAACAGAAAGCTGTAGTAGCTATACTCATATCAGATAAAATAGACTTTATAAAAAAGAATGTTACAAGAGAAAAGGAAGGGCACTACATAATGATCAAGGGATCAATCCAAGAAGGAGATATAACAATTATAAATATATATGCACCCAACATAGGAGAACCTCAATACATAAGGCAACTGCTAACAGCTATAAAAGAGGAAATCGAAAGTAACACAATAATACTGGGGGACATTAACATCACACTTACACCAATGGACTGATCATCCAAAATGAAAATAAATGAGGAAAGAGAAGCTTTAAATGACACAACAGACCAGATAGATTTAATTGATATTTATAGGACATTCCATCCCCAAACAGCAGATTACATTTTCTTCTCAAGTGTGCATGGAATATTCTCCAGGACAGATCACATCTTGGGTCACAAATCAAGCCTCAGTAAATTTAAGAAAATTGAAATCATATCAAGCGTCTTTTCTGACCACAATGCTATGAGATTAGAAATGAATTACAGGGAAAAAAACAATGTAAACAACACAAAGACATGGAGGTTAAACAATACATTACTAAATAACCAAGAGATCACTGAAGAAATCAAACAGTAAATCAAAAAATACCTAGAGCCAAACGACAATGAAAACATGACGATCCAAAACCTTTGGGATGCAGCAAAAGCAGTTCTAAGAGGGAAGTTTATAGCTATACAAGCCTTCCTCAAGAAACAAGAAAAATCTCAAGTAAAGAATCTAACCTTACACCTAAAGGAACAAGAGAAAGAAGAAAACAAAATGGAAAGTTAGCAGAAGGAAAGAAATCATAAAGATCAGAGGAGAAATAAATGAAAAAGAAATGAAGGAAACAATAGCAATGATCAATAAAACTAAGAGCTGGTTCTTGGAGAAGATAAACAAAATAGATAAACCATTAGCCAGACTCATCAAGAAAAAGAGGGAGAGAACTCAAAACAATAAAATTAGAAATGAAAAAGGAGAAGTTACAACAGACACAGCAGAAATACAAAGCATCCTAAGATATTACTACAAGTAACTCTATGCCAATAAAATGGACAACCTGGAAGAAATGGACAAATTCTTAGAAAGGTATAATCTTCCAAGTCTGAACCAGGAAGAAACAGAAAATATGAACAGACAAATCACAAGTAATGAAATTGAAACTGTGATTAGTTGAACAAACAAAATTCCACTACCAGATGGCTTCAGAGGTGAATTCTATCAAACATTTAGAGAAGAGCGAACACCCATTCTTCTCAAACTCTTCCAAAAAATTAGAGGAAGAAACACTCCCAAACTCATTCTATGAGGCCACCAACACCCTGATACCAAAACCAGACAAAGATATTACCAAAAAAAGAAAATTATAGGCCAATATCACTGATGAATATTGACAAAATTCAACACCCATTTATGATAAAAAGCCTGCAGAAAGTAGGCATAAAGTGAAATTTCCTCAACATAATAAAGGCCATATATGACAAACACAGAGCCAACATCGTCCTCAATGGTGAAAAACTGAAAGCATTTCCACTAAGATCAGGAACAAGACAAGGTTGCCCACTCTCACCACTCTTACTCAACATAGTTTTGGAAGTTTCAGCCACAACAATCAGAGAAGAAAAGGAAATAAAAGGAATCCAAATCGGAAAAGAAGAAGTAAAGCTGTCACTGTTTGCAGATGACATGATACTATACATAGAGAATATTGAGGATGCTACTAGAAAACTACTAGAGCTAATCAGTGAATTTGGTAAAGTAGCAGGATACAAAATTAATGCACAGAAATCTCTGGCATTCCAATACACTAATGATGAAAAATCTGAAAATGAAATCAAGAAAACACTCCCATTTACCATTGCAATAAAAAGAATAAAATATCTTGGAATAAACCTACCTAAGGAGACAAAAGACCTGCATGAAGAAAATTATAAGACACTGATGAAAGAAATAAAAGGTGATACAAATAGATGGAGAGATATACCATGTTCTTGGATTGGAAGAATCAACATTTTGAAAATGACTCTACTACCAGAAGCAATCTACAGATTCAATGCAATCCCTATCAATCTACCACTGGCATTTTTCACAGAACTAGAACAAAAAATTTCACAATTTGTATGGAAACATAAAAGACCCTGAATAGCCAAAGCAATCTTGTGAACAAAAAACGGAGCTGGAGGAATCAGGCTCCCTGACTTCAGACTATACTACAAAGCTACAGTAATCAAGACAGTATGGTACTGGCACAAAAACAGAAATATAGATAAATTGAACAGGATAAAAAGCCCAGAGATAAACCCACACACATATGGTCACCTTATCTTTGATAAAGGAGGCAGGAATGTACAGTTGAGAAAAGATAGCCTCTTCAATAAGTGGTGCTAGGAAAACTGGAGAGGTACATGTAAAAGTATGAGATTACATCACTCCCTAACACCATACACAAAAATAAGCTCAAAATGGATTAAAGACCTAAATGCAAGGCCAGACACTATCAAACTCTTAGAGGAAAACATAGGCAGAACACTCTATGACATAAATCACAGCAAGATCCAATTTGACACACTGCCTAGAGAAATGGATATTAAAACAAAAATTTAAAATTTGGACCAAAGAAACGTAAAAGCTTTTGCACAGTAAATGAAACCATAAAAAGTACCAAAAGACAACCCTCAGAATGGGAGCAAATATTTTCAAATGAAGTAACTGACAAAGGATTAATCTCCAAATTTACAAGCAGCTCATGCAGCTCTATAACAAAAAAACAAACAATGCTATCCAAAAATGGCAAGAAGACCTAAATAGACATTTCTAAAAGAAGTTATGTAGACTGCCAACAAACACATGAAAGAATGCTCAACATCATTAATCATTAGGGAAATGCAAATCAAAACTACAATGAGATATCATCTCACACCAGTCAGAATGGCCATCATCAAAAAATCTAGAAACAATAAATGCTGGAGATGGTGTGGAGAAAAGGGAACACTGTTGCACTGCTGGTGGGAATGTAAATTGATACAGCCACTATAGAGAACAGTATGGAGCTTCCTTAAAAACTACAAATAGAAGTACTATATTACCCAGCAATCCCACTACTGGCCATATACTCTGAGAAAACCATAATTCAAAAAGATTTATGTACCAAAAGCTCATTGCAGCTCTATTTACAATAGCCAGGATATGGAAACAACCTAAATGTCCATCATTAGATGAATGGATAAATAAGATGTGGCACATATATACAATGGAATATTACTCAGCCATGAAAAGAAAGGAAATTGAGCTATTTTTAATGAAGTGGATGGACCTAGAGTCTGTCATACAGAGTGAAGTGAGTCAGAAAGGGAAAGACAAATACCGTATGCTAACACATATATATGAAATATAAGAAAAAAAAACCTAGGGGTAAGACAGGAATAACGACACAGACCTATTAGAGAATGGACTTGAGGAAATGGGAAGGGGGAAGGGAAAGCTTTGACAAATTGAGAGAGTGACATGGACGTATATACACTACCATATGTAAAATAGATAGCTAGTCAGAAGCAGCCGCATAGCATAGCGAAATAAGCTCGGTGCTTTTTGACCACCTAGAGGGGTGGGATAGGGAGGGAGGGAGACACAAGAGGGAAGAGGTATGGGAACATATGTACATGTATAACTGATTCACTTTGTTATAAAGCAGAAACTAAGACACCATTGTAAAGCAATTATGCTCTAATAAAGTTGTAAAAAAAAGATAAACAAAATAAGCCTATTTGCTAAAAGAAAAAAAAAATTGTATTGAGATACAAAAGACCCCGAATAAACAAAGCAGTCTTGAGGGAAAAATCAGAGCTGGAGGAATCAGACTCCCTGACTTCAGACTATACTACAAAGCTACAGTAATCAAGACAATATGGTAATGGCATGAAAACAGAAACACAGATCAATTCAACGAGATAGAAAGCCCACAGATAATCCCACGCACCTATGGTCAATTAATTTATGAAAAGGAGGCAAAGATATACAGTGGAGAATAGACAATCTCTTCAATAACTGGTTCTGGAAAAACTGGATAGGTACATATAAAGAATGAAATTAGAACACTCCCTATACCATACATGAAAATAATCTCAAAACGGATTAACGACCTAAATGTAAGACTGGACACTATAAATCTCTTAGAGGAAAACATAGGAAGAACACTCTTTGACATAAATCACAGCAAGGTCTTTTTTGATCCACCTCCTAGCGTAATGGAAATGAAAACAAAAATAAAGAAATGGAGCCTAATGAAACTTCAAAGCCTTTGCAGAGCAACGAAAACCATAAACAAGATTAAAAGACAACCCTCAGAATGGGAGAAAGTATTTGCAAACGAATCAACAGCAAAGGATTAATCTCTAATATTTACAAGCAGCTCATGTAACTCAATATTAAAGAAACAAACAACCCAATCTAAAACTGCGTGGAAGACCTAAATAAGCATTTCTCCAAAGCAGAGATACAGATGGCCAAGAAGCACATGAAAAGCTGCTCAACTTCACTAATTATTAGAGAAATGCAAATCAAAACTACAATGAGGTATCACCTCACACCAGTTAGAATGGGCATCATCAGAAAATCTACAAACAACAAATGCTGGAGTGGGTGTGGAGAAAAGGGAACCCTCTTGCACTACTGGTGGGAATGCATGTTGATACAGCCACTATGCAGAACAGTATGGAGGTTCCTTAAAATCTAAAAATAGAATTACCTTATGATCCAGCAATCCCACTACTGTCCATATACCCAGAGAATACCATAATTCAAAAAGATACATGCACCCCAATGTTCATTGCAGCAGTATTTACAATAGCTAGGTCATGGAAGCAACCTAAATGCCCATCGACAGACGAATGGATAAAGCAGATGTGGTATATATATATGCAATGGAATATTACTCAGCCATAAAAGGAACAAAATTGAGTCATTTGTTGAGACATGGATGGATCTAGAGACTTTCATACAGAGTGAAGTAAGTCAGAAAGAGAAAAACAAATATCGTATATTAACGCATATACGTGGAATCTAGAAAAATGGTACAGATTAACCGGTTTGCAGGGAAGAAGTTGAGACACAGATGTAGAGAACAAACTTATGGACACCAAGGGGGAAAACCACAGTGGGTTGTGGATGGTGGTGTGCTGAATTGGGCGATTGAGATTGACATGTATCCACTGATGTGTATAAAATTGATGACTAATAGGAAACTGCAGTATAAAAAAACAAACAAAAAATACAACTGATACTAAACTTTCTTTGGGTTATTTTTATGGAAATATGTTAATATAAATGTTTCAGACATTACATGAAATTTCTAAAAATCTTATATGTTCTGGTATAACGTTATAAGTCATAATTCTAGTTATTACTTTAAAATGTATATCTCAAAAATAACTAATTTTCCTTGTCAATTGCATTATTATGAACTTTCATCAAATCTTTAACCGTGGTCATTTTTAAGTCTTTTTTCATTTACAGATAGTTTTGTGTGTACTATGATGCTTTTGCAAAAATGTTCCTATAAAAGGTTTTCATCTTCAAGGAATTCATGGAAAAGACCCTGACAAGTACAGGTTTCTGGTAACTGACTACGCTGCTGAGCAGAATGAATAAGCATTTTCAGAACTCTAATGGAAGACTGATGAATTCATAAAAGTGCTAACAAAGACCAAGATGAAAAAAAAATTAACTACATCGGACTGAGTGAACTGATGAGGATGATTTTATTTTTTGTGACTTTCTGTTTGAATAAAAAAAAATTCCACAAGGACTCAGAGGCAAAAAATATACAAGTCAATTCTCACTGCAAAGTAAAGGAGCTGTTACCGTGGAGGATTACTGGACTGAATGTCAATATTATGACATTGTGAGTGTGTCTTGTCTTTGGTAATTGCAATCATTGTTGCTTTTGTTGTGGTCATCCATTTACAATGCTTGGTGTCAGTTTATTTCTCTCTTGTAAAAATAAAATACAGTGTGTGTGTGTGTGTGTGTGTGTGTGTGTGTGTGTGTGTGTGTGAAAAAATAAAAAGAAAAATAAATAAAAAATATTTTTAAAAAAGAGAAGAAAATTGCTCAGGGATGACTTAGGTTGCCTATATTTACCTGGAGAAAAACATATATGGGTGCCCATGAATGTCTGATGAGTACTTAAAAATATGATCTGAGTTCACTTTTGCAATAGATGCTCAACAAATTGGTTTGGGATCAGATTAGTGTTTACCAAACAGTAAGAAAAATAAAAAGGATTGGCTGCTCAAAAAAAAAAAAAAAAGATCCTGAGAAAGGTAGGCATTAAGTCATGAAAAGAGTGTATCAGCTTACAAGTTAGACTCCAGTTCAAAACATGACTCTACCATTTACTTATGGTGTGACCTTGAATAGTTAATGAATCTCAGTGTCTTATCTGTAACATTGGGATAATTCTTACTTCATAAATCTACTGTAAAAACTCAATGCAGTTGTAAAGCATTCTGTACATCATCTATGCTCCATGAACAGTAATTTCTTTAGGTGACTCTGTTAAGTCACATAGCTGGTTGGTAGTAAACAAGGAAATTGGGCCTCCTCATGTCCAGTTATCTAGTTGTTTCCTTTTATTTAGACATCTAATGTGTTCAATTCCCACAAGCATTTAAGAAAGCTTTTACATCATAAACTTATTATTCCTTTTTATATGTCTTTCACAATAAAATTAATTGATTACAGGAAAAATCATACTACTATACTTGGTTCTAACAGTTGTTATTTGATCTATACACACTTAAATATGTAGTGATATTATAACTAAAATCTGTGTTTCATTAGGCATTGTGTGTTTTATACCATAAATGTCTTATCATTGTATATCCCTCACAAATACTTGCCTACTCTGTAATCTTATCCTTTTGCCTTCAATATGCAGTAAGACCAAGTTTTATGATTATATAATTTTTAATCCAGATGTTAAATGTTCATGTACATGTTCTTTTCAAAGATTTTTGAAAACTATAATAAACAAACAAACAAACAAAAGAACAGATATGTGTACCCAGTTGTGTCATATTTTGGCACAGATCAGTTTCCCTCAAGGAGAGGACGTCTGTAAGAAGGCTGCTGGATGTGCCAAGATTATTTTCTCAGGCTTGACAATGCTGACAACATTTACTTCCAGTCGAAGGTGGTTCTGCTGGGAATATGTTTCTGGTGGAGCAAGCCTGTTGTCAACACTCACTCCCAATTTTATGGGGTAGGAACTAGAAGAAGCTACACTGCTCTTATTTGTGGAAAGAACATATGCTTTGGAATCAGTCAGGGTTTTAAACCCTGGCTTAGCCATTTCCTAGATGTGTGACCTTGGGTGTAACCTACCCTCTGTGAGTCTGTTTCCTCAACTGTAACAGTTGAATAAAAAGAGTACATATGTAAAAATAAATAATAATAATAATAATAAATAAACATATGTCAAAGTGAAATATTGGATCAAGAAGAAATCATTTCTTGAATTCCTTTGTTCCTTGAATTTATTTTTCCCCCAAGAAACCCAAATCATTCCCCAATTGAGATATCTAAATTTTAAGGAAGCAAAATTATTTTAATTAAATGTTTAAATAGTGTTCAATAGAGCTAATATATTAATTTGTATCTGATTTATGATATAGTTGAGATATATTTTTATGTGCAAATGTGTTATATGTAGGATTTATATGAAATTAATTAATATTAATAGTAGATCATGTAATCAATGTGTATAGTAAAATTATGACAACTTTATAGGAATGGGAATATTATTTTCCCATTTCTAAACAATACTGAGGTTTAAATTTTTTGTATCCTCAATTTTATGACAGATTGGTGACCATATCAACAGCACACTTAATTGGTATTTCCATTCCTAAGCAGATAAGCACATATTTTTCTTTTAATTCTTAAGTTTTAGAGGATACTGGAACCTGCCTGGTGGGGAGCGCTAGGCTGCTAATAGTGGAAAACAAGGAGGTGACAAGAAAGTTTATTGAAGAATATCTATCTTAATAATAATAGACAGTATTTCTATAGTGCTTATTATGCCAGGAACTGGATCTAATTTTAAGCCAGTTCCAAATATTAACTCAATCTAATTCTCACCTATAACTACCCTAAGAGGTAGTTATAATTATCATCATCTCCATTTTCCAGATGAGAAGACTAAAACTCAGAGAAAGGAAATGATTTGTCCATCTGTCAAACCGCTAAAAATATCAGAGCCCAGACATAAACCCAGGCAGCTTGACAGTGGAGTCTGGGTGCCTCGCTACTCTGCATACTTCCACCAGTGCTAAGAAACGAAGGAATATCTGGGGCAGCCAAGCTAGGCAATTATATGGAGTCTATGCAAGGGGATTTTGAAGGCTCAGGGAAGGGACATTTGCCTTCCCACTCACCTCCCTAACTATTTACTTTCTGATGCCTGGTGTTTCATTTATTGTGATTCATTTATTTGACTTAAGATTTGGCCCACTGTTTATAATGCAACCAACCCCTAGGTGAGGTAACACCAAGACCTAGGAGTTATTTTTATTTTCCCAGTCTGTTTTCATTTTTATTTTATGAGTGTCACTTTTCATTGTACAGTTTTGATCTTTATATAGTTGAATCTCTCCATATTTTCCATATGTCACTGTGGCTTTACAACTTATCATCCCTCTAAACCTCTACTATAATTAAAGCTGTTTTTGCCCTGGACTGAGGGGAGACAAACTCCAACCTTCACATCATAAGTTGCAATGTCCACTTTGAGATATCTAAATAAAGCCTCTATCATTTTCTTCTTGAGCATAAATCAAAACAACTTATCATTTTTCATGCTCGGATTCTGTTTCTGTTCACTGAATCCTTTCCAAATTTGGGGGCACAAAATGACTGAGAATTAGGAGGAGTGGAGAATAAGGTGAAAGGTATTAACATGAATTCCTACTATATTTCAGCCATTGTGCTAGGTGCTTTTTCACACGTTATCTCTTTTCATCTAATACTTAAAGATCTCTATGAGGGGGAGTAGGGACCTATATAGGTGGTTTCAGGGTGTTCCAGACTGGGAAAGGTATCAGGGGACCCTGGCAAGATTCAGCCCTTCTGGAAGCCCAGATGCATACCCGGTCCTGGCAATATAAAGAAAGCAGTTAAAATGAGGATCTGAACGTTATTGGAAGAAAGACATACAGTTTGGTCATCCTCAAAGAAGTAAGAGTTGAAGGATGATGGAAGGGGTACTGTCAGTTCCCTGAGGGAGAAAGCAGAAGAAAAAAAGATTTGATGTCAGTACCTTGGCGATTACTTCTATTTTGAAGTCAGGAGAAAGAAAAGGAACTAAAGAAGGAAAAGCACACTCAGAGAAGAAGGCGATGAGGGCAGTGCTGTGGCTTGATAGTCAAGGGAAGAAACCCCATTTCAGCATGACATCACTCTGGGAACATGGCTGTGACCATCTCCTCTGGCAACAATACAGACAGAGCCCAGTAGCTAGCCTGCTTCTCTGCTACCATAGATGCCAATAAGAACTAGGACAGATTGCCACAAAAATGAAACACAGATGAAAGCATTTGGTGAACAGTAAATATTCTCACACACAGGTGAACACATGTCTTGGCAAATTCTTCTGACCATTACCAGCTTATTTTTTGGGGGAAGGGAATTATCCAAGGAGTCAGAAAAATTACAAAGATAATTAACCAGCTCCTTTTGCTGCCCAGCAGTCCTAAAGGATACTATTTACAGCATCATAGAATCCCAAAATGACTGAGCTAGAATACCAGACCAACTAGTCCAATCCCTTTGTGTTAGAAATGTGGGAACAAAAGCCCAGAGAAAGGAACAGACCTGCACAAGGCCACACAGGGAGTTAATGGCAAAGCTGGACAGAGAATCCAGGTCTCCTGCCTCCTCTTCCTCCCATTTGAGTGATTCTGAGCAAATGAGAAATGAATGAGGAAAGGATTGGTGGCAAATGTTTCCAGTAAGTTGATGAATTTTTTTTTTTTTTATAAATTTATTTATTTTATTTATTTTTGGCTGTATTGGGTCTTTGTTGCTGCGCGTGGGCTTTCTCTAGTTGCGGCAAGCGGGGGCTACTCTTCATTGTGGTGCATGGGCTTCTCATTGCAGTGGCTTCTCTTGTTGTGGAGCATGGGCTCTAGGTGGGCAGGCTGCAGTAGTTGTGGTGCGTGGGCTTCAGTAGTTGTGGCTTGCGGGCTCTAGAGCCCAGGCTCAGTAGTTGTGGCGCACGGGCTTAGTTGCTCCGCGGCATGTGGGATCTTCCCGGACCAGGGCTCGAACCTGCGTCCCCTGCATTGGCAGGCAGATTCTTAACCACTACGCCACCAGGGAAGTCCCAAGTTGATGAATTTTTAAAAGCATATCTGGTAAAAAATAGAATCTCAAGAATGTCAGCACTACAGAAGTCCCTAGAGTTCATCATCTAGTATGATGCTATTTTATAAATGAGAAAACAGACCCAGAGAAGGCTTAGCTGTTTAGTGGTGCAGCCAGTCCCTCAACATAACTCTTCTGCTTTCTTAGTCTACCTCTTCATGGAAGCTGATCAACACAGATTTAGAAAACCTGCATACATTTATTTAAGAAACAAATACAACAAAAGTAGTTGTTCACATGATTCCTCACCTCTCCTGATCAGAATGCAAGTGCTGTGGGGACAAAAAGTTCAAGGAAATGAGAGAATGACTACATCATTTAGAAGAGGATAAATAAAAAAGGACAAGGGTAGATGGGCTAAATGACTCACATCCACTGGGGGTTGGGAGGATGGATGACACAGTGAAATAAACCAGAGAGGACCTTAGGCTTACATCTTTTTGGGCTTAGAAAATGAGGCTTTAAGCATGTATCCTCTGTTAGGTATTTTATTTTAAGTTCCAGGTGACATTAGAGAGTTCTATCCTATTGTTGTAAAGATGGTAAGACTAAGGCAGTGTCAGAGCTGGGATGTGAATCCAAGGTCCTGGACTTTGCAGCCAGTGTTTCTTCTCCTCCCTTGCGTTCTGGAGGAAGCTGGTAATGTTTATTAAGAAAATTCAGTAGATATATACTAGGTTACTTTTCTAATAGGGTTTTTCACAATAGGGTTTACAGACTTGGAGTGAGGCTCCCCTACTCTACCAGCTCTTCTTTATACCTTGCACTTTACATGTGGAGGATCTAGGTCAGTGACTTTGGGTAGTTGAGAAAGGATAGAGAAGTGAGAAAGTTCAGTGACACAAAGCCATCAAAAATAGCAAAAATCTCAGCTGAAACAATGCCTGAAAATACCTAGCACAATCCATGTAGGCAGAAGCAAATTATATGCTAATTACTCACAATTCCCATCTACTAGGGGAATCTTGGTTAAGGCTTCAATTACCCCCCCATTATATGAATTAATAGGCCAGATTAATTGAAAGGATGAAGGACGTGCAAGTTTCTGGAAGAGTGAAAATGGGATTACCTATCTCTGCCCCTAACTCACTGGTTGGCCCAAAGCAGGTCAATTACAATTTCTGCTCTTCAGTTTTTCCATGTGCCACATGTGGGGTCCCTCAAATTCTAACATACTATGGTTATCTCCCAGTCTTTCCTGTCTCAGTGAATGGCACTACCCTCTTACCCAGGCTAAAAATCCAGAAGTCATTTTAGATGCCCCTATCTTTCCCTCTGTACTTCCTCATCCCATCCGTGAGCTAAT
This sequence comes from Mesoplodon bidens, assembly GCF_964165515.1. Classification (NCBI taxonomy): domain Eukaryota; kingdom Metazoa; phylum Chordata; class Mammalia; order Artiodactyla; family Ziphiidae; genus Mesoplodon; species Mesoplodon bidens. Next base: position 88,364,827 of record NC_138163.1, read on the forward strand.
CATATCAGTTGTGCATCCAATAATATGTTTCCCATCAATCTATTTTTCTTTATATGCACTGTTATACTCCAATCCAAGTCACCATCATCTATTTCCTGCATAACTGCAATAATCTCCTGGCTGGTTTTCCTGCTGCCATTATTGTCCCAATGCAATCTATTTTCAGAGCAGTCAGAGTGATTTTTAAAAACTAGATGATGTTACTCCCTTACTTAAAACACTCAGTGGCTGCCTATTGTAAATAGAATAAAATCCAAACTCCTCACCATGATTTACAAAATACTGTTTGTCTCTGCCTTCCTCAGTCTACTACTGTTCTCCTCAATCAGCCAGAGCCCTGCCTACTTTCTTTCATAGACCAAGCATGTTCCTGCTTTAGGACCATTGCACTGGCTATTCCCTCTGTCTGAAATACTCTTTCTCCAGATCATTGCATGACTGACTCCTTCTCAGGTCTCTAATCCAATGTCATCCCTGAAGAAAATCCTTCTCTAACATCCTAACTTAAACATTTCTTTTTCTGCCACCATTCTATTCTATTATCTTCCTTTTTAAAATTTTAAAATTATTATGGAGTGTAATTCATTTACAATATTGTATTAGTTTCAGGTGTACAGCAAAGTGAATCTGTTATATGAATACATATATCCACTCATTTTTAGATTCTTTTCCCATATAGGCCATTACAGAGTACTGAATAGAGTTCCCTGTGCTATACAGTAGGTCCTTACTAGTTATCTATTTTATATATAGCAATGTGTATGTGTCAATTCCAATCTTCCAATTTATCCCTCCCCCTTCCCTTACCCCCTGGTAACCATAAGTTTATTTTATACATCTGCAACTCTATTTCGACTTTGTAGATAAGTTCATTTGTAGCCTTCTTTTAGATTCCACATATAAGTGATACCATATATTTGTCTTTCTGTGTCTCACTTATTTCACTCAGTATGAGAATCTCTAGGTCCATCTATTTTACATATAGTAGTGTATATACGTCCATGTCACTCTCTCACTTTGTCAAATCTTTCCCTTCCCCCTTCCCATTTCCTCAAGCCCATTCTCTAGTAGGTCTGTGTCTTTATTCCTGTCTTACCCCTAGGTTCTTCATAACATTGTTTTTTTTTCTTATATTCCATATATATGTGTTAGCATACGGTATTTGTCTTTCCCTTTCTGACTTACTTCACTCTGTATGACAGACTCTAGGTCCATCCATCTCATTAAAAATAGCTCAATTTCGTTTCTTTTCATGGCTGAGTAATATTCCACTGTATATATGTACCACATCTTCTTTATCCATTCCTCTGTTGATGGTCATTTGGGTTGCTTCCATGTCTTGGCTATTGTAAATAGTGCTGCAATGAACATTGGGGTGCACGTATCTTCTCAAATTACAGTTCTCTCTAGATATATGGCCACGAGTGGGATTGCAGGATCATATGGTAGCTCTATTTTCAGTTTTTTAAGGAACCTCCATACTGTTCTCCATAGTGGCTGTACCAGTTTGCATTCCCACCAACAATGTAGGAGGGTGCCCTTGTCTCCATTATCTTCTTCTAGTTTTTTTATTGGCCTTATCTGTACCTAAAATTATCACATTTATTTGTTTGCTTTCTTTTCCATGATTATTGTGTGGCACCTCCCACTAGAAACTAAACTTCATGAAGGGAGCAATAGAACATAGTGGTTAAGAACATGGCTTCTGGAGTCGGACTGTCTTAATTCAAATCCCAGTTCTGCCACTTATTTGCTGAGTGACCCTGGGAAATTAACTTAAATTCTTTATGTCTCAGCTTCCTCTTCTCTAACATGGGGACAGTAATAGTAATACTATATAGGGTCGTTGCAAGGATTAAACTGAATTAATACATGCAAAGCACTCTATCTCTAGTGCCTAGAAAAGTGTCTGGCATGTAGCAGGTGCCTAAGAAGTATTTAATGGCTGACTGAATCCTGATGTCTCCTGCTTCTTCCCTCCTTTCCTGTCTAGTTTCCCCTCATGACTCTTCCTTCAGGAAGCTTTCTCTGACTGTTCCTTACTTTCTAGGACTAAATTGGCTCTCCTATTTTGTGTGCTCACAGAACCCAGACTTCTTGCAATCCTTAATTGCTGGGTATAGTTGTATATTTATGTGTGTGTGATCTTTGTTATAACTGGTCTCTTTAACTACAAGTTTTGTGAGGGAAGGGCCTATGTCTGTCATATCTACTATGGGATCTCTGCTGCCTAGCATAGTGCCTGACACGAAATGTACACAATAATATTTCTTGGCTGAATGACTCAAAAACTTTGGCTCATTTTTCTCTTAGAAATGCTGATTAAGAAACATGACTTGAGAAATTTAGTATTTTGCAGCACATTTTAAATTAATTTTTATTGGAGTATAGTTGTTTTACAATGTTGTCTTACTTTCTGCTGTTCTGCAAAGTGAATCAGTTATATATATATATATATATATATATATATATATATATATATATATATATATATATATATATATATTCCCTCTTTTTTAGATTTCCTTCCCATTTAGGTCACGACAGAACATTGAGTAGAGTTCCTGTGCTGTACATTAGGTTCTCATCAGTTACCTATTTTATATATAATAATGTATATATGTCAATCCCGATCTCCCAATTCACCCCACCTCCCCCCTTACCCCTTGGTAACCATAAGTTTGTTCTCTACAACTGTGTTTCTATTTCTGCTTTGCAAATGAGTTCATCTGTACCATTTTTCTAGATTCCACATATAAGCGATATTATACAATATTTGTTTTTCTCTTTCTCACTTACTTCACTTTGTGTGACAGTCTCTAGGTCCCTCCATGTCTCTGAAAATGGCACTATTTCGTTCCTTTTTTATGGCTGAGTAAGATTCCATTGTATATATGTACCACATCTTCTTTATCCATTTCTCTGTTGATGGACATTTAGGTTGCTTCCATGTCCTGGCTATTGTAAATAGTACTGCAATGAATATTGGGGTGCATGTGTTTTTTTTTTTTGAATTATGGTTTCATCTGGGTATATACCCAGGAGTGGGATTGCTTGGTCATATGGTAGTTATATTTTCAGTTTTTTTGAGGAACTTCCATACTCTTCTCCATAGTGGCTGTATCAATTTACATTCCCACCAACAGTGCAAGCAGGTTCCCTTTTCTCCACACCCTCTCTAGCATTTATTGTTTATAGATTGTTTGTTGATGGCCATTCTGACTGGTGTGAGGTGATACCTCATTGTAGTTTTGATTTGCATTTCTCCAATAATTAGTGATGTTGAGCATCTTTTCATGTATTTGTGGGCTATCTGTATGTCTTCCTTGGAAAAATGTCTATTTAGGTCTTCAGCCCATTTTTGGATTGGGTTGTTTGTTTCTTTGATATTGAGCTGAATGAGCTGTTTGTATATTTTGGAGATTAATCCCTTGTCAGTTGCTTCGTTTGCAAATATTTTCTCCCATTCCGACTGTTGTCTTTTCCTTTTGTTTATGGTTTCCTTTGCTGTGCAAAAGCTTTTAAGTTTAATTAGGTCCCATTTGTTTATTTTTATTTTCATTACTCTAGGAAGTGGGTCAAAAAAGATCTTGTCATTATTTATGTCATAGAGTGTTCTGCCTATGTTCTGCTGTAAGAGTTGTATAGTATCCAGCCTTACATTTAGCTCTTTAATCCATTTTGAGTTTATTTTTGTGTATGGTGTTAGGGTGTATTCTAATTTCATTCATTTACATGTACTTGTCAAGTTTTCCCAGCACCACTTATTTGATAGACTGTTTTTTTCTCCATTGTATATTCTTGCCTCCTTTGTCATAGGTTAGGTGACCATAGGTGCGTGGGTTTACCTCTGCACTTTCTATCCTGTTCCATTGATCTATATTTCTGTTTTTTGCTAGTACCATACTGTCTTAATTACTGTAGCTTTGTAGTATAGTCTGATGTCAGGGAGCCTGATTCCTCCAGCTCTGTTTTTCTTTCTCAAGATTGCTTTAGCTATTCAGGGTCTTTTATGTTTCCATACAAATTGTAAATTTTCTTGTTCTAATTCTGTGAAAAATTCCATTGGTAGTTTGATAGGAATTGCATTGAGTCTGTAGATTGCTTTGGGTAGTATAGTCGTTTTCACAACATTGATTCTTCCAATCCAAGAACATGGTATATCTCTCCACCTGTTGATATCATCTTCAATTTCTTTCATCAGTGTCTTATAATTTTCTGCATACAGGTCTTTTGTCTCCTTATGTAGGTTTATTCCTAGGTGTTTTATTCTTTTTGTTGTGATGGTAATTGGGATTGTTTGTTTAATTTTTCTTTCAGATCTTTCATTGTTATTGTATAGGAATGCATGAGATTTCTGTGTATTAATTTTGTGTCCTGCAACTTTACTAAGTTCATCGATTAGCTCTAGTAGTTTCCTCGTGGCATCTTTAGGATTTTCTATATATAGTATCATGTCATCTGCAAACAGTGACAGTTTTACGTCTTCTATTCCAATTTAGGTTCCTTCTATTTCTTTTTCTTCTCTGATTGCCATGGCTAGGACTTCCAAAACTATGTTGAATAATAGTGGCAAAAGTGGACATCCTTGTCTTGTTCCTGATCTTAGAGGAAATGGTTTCAGTTTTTCACCATTGAGAATGACATTTTCTGTGGGTTTGTCATATATGGCCTTTATTGTGTTGAGGTAGGTTTCCTTTATGCCCACTCTCTGGAGAGTTTTTATCATAAATGGGTGTTGAATTTTTTTTGAAAGCTTTTTCTGCATCTATTGAGATTTTCATATGTTTTTTTTTCAGTTTCTTTTTTTCTTTTTTTTTTTTGTGGTACGCGGGCCTCTCACTGTTGTGGCCTCTCCCACTGTGGAGCACAGGATCCGGACATGCAGGCTCAGCGGCCATGGCTCACGGACCCATCCACTCCATGGCATGTGGGATCTTTCCGGACCGGGGCATGAACCCGTGTCCCCTGCATCGGCAGGTGGACTCTCAACTACTGCGCCACCAGGGAAGCCCCCTTCAGTTTCTTAATATGGTGTATCACATTGATTGATTTGTGTATGTTGAAGAATCCTTGCATCCATGAGATAAATCCCACTTGATCATGGTGTATTATCCTTTTAATGTGTTGTTGGATTCTGTTTGCTAGTATTTTGTTGAAGATTTTTGTGTCTATGTTTATCATTGATATTGGCCTGTAATTTTGCTTCTTTTGTGTGACATCTTCATCTGGTTTTGGTGTCATGGTGATGGTGGCCTTATAAAATGAGCTTGGGAGTGTTCCTCCCTCTTCAATTTTTTTTTTTTGTCATCACGCTTTGAAAGGCAATTCAGATTGAAAGCTGTTGTTGCATCTCTGCTTCCTGTCTTAGTTCAGTTCATTATTGAAACAGAGGAAAAGTTGTATGAATTCAAACATTCTGGACTCCACTCTTTAAATCTTGATCTGTTCTCTGAAAGTATCAAGTTAAGAAGAAACTGGCTCACTTCCCCTTTGCTAACTCCTTACATTTTAATGGTATTCATCCCAACAAATCCTGCCTCCTTATCTGTTTCTTAGTAATACAGAGAATATTGATCCTGATAGGACTGAGCTATTTTATTCCCACCACCTCAAATCAATGAACTTTTTCTAATAAAATAACACATTATAACTCAGTGCTAGCACAACTCCAAAATATTCTCTCATCTGTTACAGCCTTCCAATCAATCGAGAGTCATTGAACCCCTCTTACTATATGGCTACCAGTTTGGCTTGAAGATACTGTTTGAAGTACAGTTTCAGGAGCAAGAGCAGAAGGTATGGTTTCTTTCTAGTCTCCTCTCTTTACCTGTAATATTTACCTTCCTCTCACTGCTAGCCTGATTTCTTACAACTCAGCAAGGTGCAGGTGAGACACCTGTTGTTAAGGATGTCAAGAAGCCAAGACAAATCCATGAAAGCTACAAAGCTTATGGACCCTTTTCTTAATTGGATACTTTAACTGTTACAAATAGCACAAAACTTATTCCAAGCTCCAGATGATTCCAGGGCCCCTTTACCTAGATTAACTGTCATCTACCTTTAATGTCCTTGGATTGGGAGCATGGAACACACTTGGCTCTCTGCAGGCTCCCTTTATTGGGTGTAATATCTGGCCCAAGTAACAGAAGAGTTTGGATTCCATTGGGGTAGCAACAGCTTGATACAGGTAGTGTGGGGCTATGGGAAGAGCACAAGTCCCTGAGTCCAGGGTTCTGTTTCTGCATCAGACAGTCTGGGTTACCTTGGATAAGTCCATTGCCTCTCTTGGCCTTGTTCCTCATCTGTGAAATAGGGTTTTGGTGAGGCTTGATAGACATTTGCTAAATTACTTTGAAAATCATATTGTAAATCTATTAACACATTTAATTCAAACAGATCCAAAGCTATCTCTAGACCCTTACCAGACGTGTGAACACAGCATGAGGTAAAGATTTTAAGAGGAAGTGGATGGCAGAAGAAGAGAAATTAGTTTTAAAACCTCAGAGGCCATTCCTAAATTTTTCCCTCCACATCCCCATGCACACCTTCCATTTCTCTTCAAACAAGAGTTAAATTATAAAGTGATATTTTGACATAAATATATACACTTAAGATGCCATTTTACTTTTGTTCTTCATATTTTTTCATAGATATTCCCAAGTCCCTTGGTCCAACCTGAGCCCAGGCTCTAGCTTTGTAACTTACTTTCTGGCCTTGGTCAAGCCAGTTTTCCAGAGTCAGTTTTCTTCCTTGTAAAAACAGATAAATATACTTATCCCCTTCACAGAGATTGAGAGAATGAAATGAGGGACTGTACATACAGCTCTCAGCACAGTAGCTGATACGTGCCAGGCACTTACATGGATTTCTTCCCTTCCCCCTCCTCTTATAGAACAGGGCTGCAGCAAATTCTTGGCTCTGGACTCCAAGGTAGAGTAGCTCAGACCCACAGTCTTTCTGACCAACCAACTCAATAGTCTTCAAATGCCTGCTAGTGACACTACAAAACAAGGATCTTCAAGACCACAAGGAAACTGTTAGGCAGGATACCATGGAGAATTTCCTGGTTGTAAAAGTTACTATGTCTGGGATCCAAAGAAGAGAAAGGCTCAGTTCCTTCCCTAGAACACTCTTAAAATCAGTGTGGATATCCAGAATGTCAGGAGACTCATGTTCTACTATTGTCCCACTCCCCAAAATATGAAGCCCTGTATTTAGCTCTATCTGGGAATGATCTCACTGACTACTTACAATGGGCCTTTGACGTGGGGCTAAGTAGGTCCATTTTTCAGATTAGGAAACTGAGGCCTAGAAAAAGAAAGGGCAAGATCAATCAGAGAGAGCTTCAGCTTACTTTTAGTTGGGAGTGAGTCAAAGTCCTCCATGTGTCCAAAACCCAGCTCTCTGAGCCTCTCCATTCTCTCTGAGCAATTACCTCTTCTCACATGCTCTCATCTCCTCCCAGTCATTCTCCGCTTTGCCTCTAGAGTTACCTCCCTAAGACATCCTTCCAACCTTATCACTCCCGTGCTTTGAAACATAAAATAACTTGGCATTATTTAGCACACTTAATAAATGTGTATTGGATGAATGTGTGCCTATACGATTAAATCCAAACTCTATTTTAGATTAAGTTAAAGGTCTTTCACAATCTGGTTCCAACGTAGCTTTTCTAGGTACATCTCCCATTTTTCTTTCCCACCTCCCCACTCCATATATGAACCTTATGTTCCAAAAACCTTGGCCCACTTGTCCTTTCCTTTCTATATGTGTCGTGCCCTGTCCTGGAAAGTCAGTCCTCCCCAGTGGACTGGAAAATTCTCAGTTATACTTTGAGATCTATTTACATCTCTGCTCAGATTATACTTTATCCATTTCTGTATTACGACAGCACAGTGCACTGTAATTAATGGGTTACTTTTCATTCTCTCCTGCTCCTCAAAGGCAAGGACTTGCTTTTATTTATCTTTGCTTCACCCAGTGCCTCCCCCAGTACCTCCTTCGTTGACTGACAAAGTTTGAACTCAGTAACTAGAATGGATGGAGGGCTGGAAGGAACGTGGTCAACCCCTCCCCATCCTTCAGCCTTAGCAGCTGCTCCCTCCTCCCTTCCACCTCTTCTCCACCTCCATCTGAATGCCAAAGCCACGAGTTCCCAGACAGCTGCCAGAACACTCAACCTCTCGCTCACACGGGCCAAACGAATATCACTATTCCCTTGTACTCCTCACGACCTTTGACACAATTATCTGTGACAAATTGACTTAAAGTGCAGCTGCAGGAAGAGAAACAGGAATGTCTCGCTTGGCCTTCTGGGAGTTGTAGTCCTGCAGGCCCCCGGGCTGCCTGGCTGGTCCTGGAGCTGCGGACTACAGCTCCCAGGCCTTCTGCATGTCCCTACCGCACAGGCTCAGAGCCCCATGCCGGGAGGAGGTGGTTACATTGTGTCTATTGTATCCCTGGGCTTGTGTGTTTGTACATTTCTCAGGACGTGAAAGTGAGAGTGAAAAGCATGGCAGATGAACAAGAAATCATGTGCAAATTGGAAAGCATTAAAGAGATCAGGTAAGTGGAACTTTGCAGCACCCTCCCAGTCCCCTCCGAAGCTACCCAAATCCCTCACTGCGGGAGAGGGCTGCTAGCTACGGAAAGTGTCTATTGTTGAGCTATTTGCGGAGGGGGACTGAAAAGGATCCCATTCACCACAGAATTCAAGACTGGGAATGAGGCAGGGGAGAATCGGTACTGAGACTTGCAGAGAGAGAGAGAGGCAGACAGAGAAACAGACCGACCGAGAGGGATCTCTTGCCAGATGTGTCTGAGAAAGCCAGAGGCAGACACACGGTGTAAGTGTGTTTGTGTTGGGGGGGGGAAGGGGGTGGGTGGGTGACAGCTTTATGCTTCTTGGGTGGGAGTTGGGGGAATGGCATTCTTGGACCCATTATTTTTTAAAGTGTTTGTAGGCTCCAAGATGTATTTGCCTCCTTGCTCTTTAGGTGTCTAGATTTTTTTTTTCAGTCTTCTGTTCAACTTCAGGACCTCCAGCTCGGGCGAGCCTTTTGAAAGCAGAGTCTAACACATCGGGGCTGGTGGTGGCTGCTGGGGGCTGCAGACTGGGGATGCGGAGGAATCCCTGCAGGCCAGGACAGGGAGGACAGACAGCACTTGCTCTTATGTATTTTTTGCTTTCACTTACCACTTTCTTCCTCTCCTACCCGGTGCTTGGGAAGGGGGATGGGAGTGATGGAGACTGGGGAGGCAGTTGCCGCCTGCAACAGTTGCTCTCAGGCCCCAGAGGTGATGGGCTAATGGGCGGGATGCAAAGTGCGTGCTGCCTGTGTCCCCTACCCCTTTTCTCCAGGAGTGGCATTGGCTAGGTGATGATACTGTCCTTGCTCAGAGCACAATAAGGCCAGTTGGGTGGACTGCCTGTGCCAATTCCAGGCCTTCCTTCACCCGCTCTTCTCTGCCAGGACCCCCTCCCCCCCACCGACCTGACTCTGCCTCGGCTTCCACCCTCCTTCTGAGGGTGCCCTGGGTTGGGCCGTTCCCTTTAGTGTTTTCCAGGAACCTGAAGAAAAATGAGAGAGGATATCAAGTGTGTCCCTTTAAGAAATAAGACTTTGACCAAGAGATTTAACTCTTGGAATGAATGCCTTGGGTGAGACTCACACATGATGGTGGTGGTGGGGAAGCACCTTGGCTTTTTTGTCCTTTGCAGGGGTTATATTTCTACTTCTGCTGGAGAATAAAAGCAAGGGACTATTATTTATTGAGCCCCTGGTGTGCCAAGCCGCTTGACCTACTATTGTGCATTCGGCAATCCTGAGAACTTCCTACACTTCCTTTACAACTGGGAAAATGGAGGCTCAAAAAATTTAAGTAATTTTTCCAGAGCCAGACAGTTGGAAAATGCCAGATTTTGACAAGAACCCAGTCTATTTGTGTGCAGAGGCTCTGGTCTTCTCACTCTATCCCTTCAGGGCCTAGGAAAGGGTAGACAGGGTGTATATTGCAATTTTTTTTCTGCAAAAGAATCAGGATATAGGGAGTGAGACACCTTGGTGCAGGAAAAAGTCAGCTGTCATAATAACAGTGCAACTAATAAGAAACTTATGCCTGCAAGTGAAGAGCCTAGACTTATTTTTACCAGACTTTAAAGGAATCCCTACCCAACCCCAAGGGAAGGAACAGTTGGGAACAAGGAAAAGTGACCCCTTCTAGTACAGACCAAATGGGGGGCCATGACTTCGACCCTCACCAGTGGTAAACCTGGCATTCCTACCACTACTAGCTGGGATGGGATCCTAAGAGGCCTAAGAGAGGCCAGAACTCTCACCCTCAACCAGCAAAAACAAAGAGCCTCTCCCCAACCTGGATGTCAATCAGAGACCCAGTGGAGAACCTGGACTTATACTGCCCCCCTTCCCTGCAAAAGTATCACATCAGAGGAGGCCTGCAAAGACAAAAGTGTTCAGAGAGATCCAGAGTGTCCAAAATTAATTGAAAAAAAGTACTTGCCATACCAAGATTATCAGTTTCAGTGGCAAGAGGAAGAATGCCAGGGTTGAGAGGACACAGAGGTTGGAATTATCTGACAAGGGTTTTAAAGCAGCCATCATAAAAATGTTTCAGGGAGCAACCACAACACACTTGCAACAAATGATACAATAGAAAATCTCAGCATTTAAATAGAAAGTCTCAAAAAGAAATATAAAACACAACGAAGAACCAAATGGAAGTTTGAAAACTGGAAAAAAATCTCTAAAAACTCAATGGATGGGATCAACAGCAAGACGGGGAAGACAGAGGAAAGAATCAGACAACTTAAACATAAAACAATAGAAATAACCCAGTGTAAACAACAGAGGGAAATTAAATGTAAAAAGAAAAAAGAAAGAAAGAAAGAAAGAAAGAAAGAAAAAAGAAAAGAAGGAATTGAGCAGAGCCAGATCCTCTAGACTTGTGAGAGTATTACAAAAGATCTGACAGTCATGTCAACAGAATCTCAGAAAGAGAGGAGAAATAAGGCAGGACTTGAAGAAGTAGTGGCTTACAACTTCCCAAACTGAGCAAAGGACATAAATTTCCAGATCCAAGTAGCTAAGCAAACACCATCAAAAAAAAAAAAAAAGAAAGAAAAAACCAAAGAAATTCATACCAAGACACATTATAGTCAACCTTCTGAAATCAGAAACAAAGAAAAGATGTAGGAAACAGCCAAAGAGGGAAAACACCTTACCTGTACCTTCAGGGGAAAAAATAGAAAGTCAGCAGAAACTGATGAGGCCCTAGCAGGAAGTAGCACAACATTTTTCAAGTGCTGAAGGAAAAGAATCATCAACCCAGAATCCTATGTGCAGTGGTAATATCCTTCAGAAATAAAGGGATAATCAAGACATTCTCAGATGAAAGGAAACAGGGAATTTATCAGTAGGAGGTCTACCCTATAAGAATGAAAATAGTAAGTCTTAAAACAGAAAAGAAACAATAAAAGGAGGAACCTTGGAAGAAAGAGCACAGTAGGCAAAAACATGGGTACATACAACAGAATTTCTTTTCCTCTTGAGTTGTATGAATGCTGTTTGATGATTGGATCAAAATTTATTACACTGTCTCATGTGGTTCTGAATGTATGCAGAGGAAATAGTTAAGACATTTATATTATAAGCAGGGAGTATAAAGGAATATAAAAGGGAGGTAAATTTCCATCTTAATTATCAATTTATCTGTTGATGGACACTAAGGATTCTTCCATATCTTGGCTATTGTAAATTATGCTGCTATGAACACTGGGGTACATGTAACTTTACAAATTAGTGTTTTCATTTTCTTTGGATTATATACACAGGAGTAGAATTACTGGATCATATGGTAGTTCTGTTTTTAGTTTTTTGAGGAGATAAATTCTGTATGTTGTCATTTATATGTGGAATCTAAAAAATAAAACAAATGAATGAACAGAGCAAAATACAGAAACAGATTAACAGATATAGAGAACAAACTAGTGGTTACCAGCAGGGAGAGGAAAGTGGGTGAGGGGCAAGATAAGGGGTAGGGTATTAAGAGAAACAAAATACTATATATAAAATAAATAAGATACAAGGATTGTAAAACACAGGGAAATAGTGCCAGTATTTTATAATAACTTCAAATGGAGTATAATCTATAAAAATATTGAATCACTATGATGTACATTTGAACCTAATATAATATTGCATATCAACTATGCTTTAGTTAAAAAAATATAGACATATCAAAATGAAATTTGAAAAAAATGTTCAAGTCACCCACAGGAAGGCAGGGCAAAGAAAAGAGAAAAACTAAATCAGAGAGAAAAAACAGGTAACAAAAAATAAAATGACAGACTTTGCCTTAACATATCAATAATTATGTTGAATATAAATGGTCTAAATACACCAATGAAATGATTTAAAAATGTGACTGAACTATATGAGAAAGGGTCAATCCAAGAAGAAGACATAATTCTAGATGTGTATGCACCAAAAGTGATTTAAATTAGCCTTCTTTTGATAATTTTACAGTAATATGCAAATGTTATATCACTTGGTTTAAGAACTGAAAATAGGGAAAGTATTACAAATACAACTCGCTTTTCACATGTGGACCAGTAAAACATGTATGAGAGGTGGAGAGAAGGAAGGGGTAGAAGGAACTGGAGAAAGGAACTAACATTGGTTGAACACCTACTGATTTCAAAGCTCTTAGCTCATTTAATATTCAACTCTTGCTAATGGAAATCTGTGGTAGGAATTATTATCCCCATTTTACAGATAAGGATACTAAGGCTCAGGGAGGTTAGGTAACCTATCTATGGTCACACAGCTAGGAAAGGAAGAGAGAATGTATCCTCCTATTCACATGGCATATGCATTTCAACAAATGCTGATAATCTAATTAAGCATTATTCACAGTTCTTCAACTGCTCTAATCCTAAATCCCTCAAAGATATAAACAAAGCAGCCTATTTCTGTTAAAAAATAATTTTACTTCTGCACTGAAGTAGCAGTGATGAGGATAATATCGCCCAAAAACCTGATTAAGTCAAGCTAAGAGTCAGACACACCCCCAGGCACAAGCACAGAAATATACACATTCATAGTCACACACATTCATGTACATACACACTGATGGCAGAATTTGAAGTGGAAAATGTCTCAGGAATGGATTCTCCCACCACAAACCATTCCCCACTTCTGACTCTGACCACATGCTCACAGCCCTGTCTTTCCTCCTAACCCCAACCACACTCCAACACTATGCTGCAGACCTTGGGCCCCAAGTCCCATACTGGTCTATTTTGCCCATCAATTTCTTGGGCTTCCAAGTGGTGATGAAGGAGCATCTGGATATGTGGAAAGGAGAAGGAAAGAATGGAACAAAAGAGGAGAGATGGAAAAGAGGGAAAGAAAGGAGAAGAAGCCATGAGGCAAAGGAAGTGAGTGTAGCCACTGCTAGAGCAACCAGAGCCCTTCACCAGCTCCCCAAATGCATACTAATATTTCCTTAGCATGCACATGCCGTTCATACACACACATTGCACACATCCATGCCCCAGTGCACACATATCCATACACAATAAACTTTCCTCACTTAAGAAAGGAAAAACTCATTTTGGAAGTAAATATTGTAGCATTAAGTAGGTCCTCTTAAGTCTTTTTCTTAAGTCTTCTCTTTTTCTCTCTCTACACATTCTCCTGTGTTACCACTTATACTCCTACAGCTTCAAATATTATCTTCATATCTCCAGTCTCTACGCCCTAACTTCCTTCCAAGCTTCAGCCTGATATGTCCCACAGTCTACTGGGCTTGTCCACCTGGTTGTTCCACAGACACAGCTGAAGTCAATCAACCCTTAAGACTTTGTCTCTTCCTGCCCCAATCCAGCTCCTCCCACTAAACCACTTGTTTAATGCCATCATTCTCTGCACAGTTACCTCAGATTGAAACCTGGATATTGATGCTGATTACCCTTGCTTTTTTATAACTCACCTTTGATCAGTTAGCAAGTCCCACCTTCAACATCTGACTCATATTCATGCCCCACTCTCAACCTCCACACTGTTCTGTTTTAGGCCTTCATCATGACCAACCTGGATAATTATAATATTGTATCACTTTCTACCTATAGAATTGCTTTCCTATCTTCAGTCTGCCCCCTATTTTTAATTCCATCCACACTGCTATGAGAACTACCTTCCTAAAGCACTGGGATTACTGTGTTATTCCTTAAACACATGCACCGACTTCCCATTGCCTGTAGCAGTATTTTTCAAAACACAGATTGTGAACCATTAGTAGGTCATGAATTGAATTAGCTGCTAGTAGGATTTGTAAAAAAAAAATTAAAATAAGATAGAAAATATCAGCATACATTGCATAAGAAATGGTAGGTATTCTCTGTGGGAATTTTTGTTTCAGTTTTCTATCTGTGTTTGTGTGTATTCGGTCAAAATATAAGATTCATTTCTCATTGTAAGTCATTTCCTACTGTACGTCCATAGACATTTGCCTATAATTGTTGTCATGGCACTCATGCCCCTCTCCCCCACAAGTCTGTCCCAGACCTACCTTTCCAATCTTATCTACTACCTCTCACTTTCATTCACCATATTCTTTATCCACACAGAAGTTCCTCACTGTTTTATATATTTCCATTCTTCCACGCCTTTGCTAATGTGAGTCCTTCATTCTTTTTTTTTTTAAATTGGGGTATAGTTGCTTTAAAATGTTGTGTCACTTTCTGCTGTAGAGCAAAGTAAATCAGCTATAAATATACATATATCCCCTCTTTCTTTGGTTTCCTTCTGATTTCGGTCACCACAGAGCACTGAATAGAGTTCCCTGTGCTATACAATAGGTTCTCATTAGTTATCTATTTTATACATATTAGTGTATATGTCAATCCCAATCTCCCAATTCAACCCACGTCCTCCTTCCCCCCTTGGTGTTCATACATTTGTTCTCTACGTCTGTGTCTCTATTGCTGCCTTGCAAACAGGTTCATCAGTACCATTTTTGTAGATTCCACATATATGAATTAATATATGAGATTTGTTTTTCTCTTTCTGACTTATTGGGTTGGCCAAAAAGTTTATTCAGGTTTTTCTGTAAGATGTTATGGAAAAAGCCGAATGAACTTCTTGGCCAAAACAATACTTCACCCTGTATGGCAGTTTCTAGGTCCATCCACATCTCTACAAATGACCCCATTTCATTCCTTTTTATGTCTGAGTAATATTCCATTGTATATATGTACCACATCTTCTTTATCCATTCATCTATCAATGGCCATTTAGGTTTCTTCCATGACCTGGCTATTGTAAATAGTGTTGCAAGGAACATTGGGGTGCATGTGTCTTTTTGAATTATGATTTTCTCAGGGTATAAGCCCAGTAGTGGGATTGCAGTGTCATATGGTAATTCTATTTTTAGTTTTTTAAGGAGTGTCCATACTGTTCTCCATAGTGTCTGTATCAATTTACATTCCCACCAACAGTGCAACAGGGTTCCCTTTTCTCCACACCCTCCCCAGCATTTATTGTTTGTAGATTTTTTGATGATGGCCATTCTGACCAGCATGAGGTGATACCTCATTGTAGTTTTGATTTGCATTTCTCTAATAATTAGTGATGTTGAGCATTTTTTCATGTGCCTCTTGGCCATCTGTATGTATTCTTTGGAGAAATGCCTATTTAGGTCTTCCACCCATTTTTTGATTGGGTTGTTTGTTTTTCTGGTATTGAGCTACATGAGCTGTTTGTATATTTGGGAGATTTATCCCTTGTCCATTGCTTCATTTGCAAATATTTTCTCCCATTCTGAGGGTTGTCTTTTCGTTAAGTTTATGGTTTTCTTTGCTGTGCAAAGGCTTTTAAGTTTCATTAGGTCCCATTTTTAAATTTTTGTTTTTATTTTCATTACTCTAGGAGGTGGGCAAAAAAGATCTTGCTGTGATTTATGTCAGAAAGTGTTCTTCTTATGTTTTCCTCTCAGAGTTTTATACTGTCGAGTCTTATATTTAGGTATTTAATCCCTTTTGAGTTTATTTATGTGTATGGTGTTAGGGAGTGTTCTAATTTCATTCTTTTACATGTAGCTGGCAGATTCCTCATTCTTAATGCTCTTCCCTTATTCCAAGCCTGTAAATCCTACTTATTCTTCAAGGAAGACCCATAGCAAACACCACCTCTTGTTCAAAACCTCAAATTCCCTAGTCCAAATGAATCACTTACCACTTTGGGCTCTCACAGGGAGATTTATTATAGCACTCAAGTTATTCTGCCTTATGGTAAAGTTTTTTTTTTTTTTGGTGGTACGTGGGCCTCTAACTGTTGTGGCTTCTCCCGTTGTGGAGCACAGGCTCCGGACGCACAGGCTCAGCAACCATGGCTCACGGGCCCAGCCGTTCTGCGGCATGTGGGATCTTCCCGGACCAGGGCACAAACCCATGTCCCCTGCATCAGCAGGCAGACTCTCAACCACTGCGCCACCAGCGAAGCCCCCTATGGTAAAGTTTTGAATTGACATGAGTCTTCCTTCCTTCCCTCTGTCATTGTTGTGGCAGCTTCAGCAGGCTCCACTGTCACCTCGCTTGAAAACTAAGTCAGCTTTGGCCCCAATGCTCTCTCAACAACAAGTCACAGAACAGCTGGCAACTCTGGGGCTTAAGGATGGGCAAGTCAAGCCAATTCTGTCTACAGGAGAGAGAATGCAAGTGAGTTGACATTTGGTGCTAAGCTATAAGAAAGTCTTCAAGGTGAACTGTTCGAAGAAAACTTCTTTTCCAACAGTAGCTGCTTTTCCAGATGCACAAATAGATATTAAATGAAAGAACACTTGGTACTTTGGCAGTGTTCTCATCAGACTAGAGTAGGCAGGAAAAGCTGGCTCCTTTTTTTTTGTTTCATTCAGCTACATTTACCAAGCACCTGTTCTAAGCCATACAACGGGCTGGGATATTCTCAGAGTCTAAGATGAATTAGACCTGTTCTCAAGGATCTTAGAATCAAGGTGAATAGCTCTGATCTCTCCCCTGAGTTCTGTACTCACATATCCAACTTCCCACTTAACCAATCCCACTGGATATATCACTGGCACCTTAAACAGACCCCAAGAGAACTCTCAACTTTACCTGCATCCCCACCCCCAGTCTCCTTTCCTAGTCTCCCCCATCAGTAGTAAATACCACCCCCATCCCCAAATCCAGAATCATTCTTCATTCTTCCCTCTATTACTCCATGTATCCAAAACACTAGCACAGTGGTTGTCAAACTTGGGCATGCAGTAGGCTCCACCTGGCGGGCAGTTGAAACCTAGATTGCTGGGTCCCATCTCCAGAGTCTCTTATTTGGAAGGCCTGAGAATTTGCATTTCTAACAAGTTCCCAGGCAATGTTGTTGCTGCCGGTCCAGGGAACACACTTGGGAAAACCACTGCATTAGTAAGACCTGGTGGATTATGCCTATATAATATATTCTGCATCTGTCCACTTCCCATCATTCCCTTAGCTCATCAACAAATCTGGGCAGTTTTCCATCCAACTCTGCTAGCCAGTGTCTTCACTTGTTCTGCCCATCCTCAAATCCTACAGGTCCCAGCTTTCCTACTCTGCTTGTTGAGTGGGTGTTGGGGCTAAGTCACCCCTTAAGCTGGGTGACAGTTGAGCCTGCCAAGTTTGTCCCAGGAATAGATGATCCGTTGCTCTAGAACCTCTACTGCTCTCTACCCTTCCTTCTCCACATTAGTCAGCAAAGAGCCATTGGAAAGAAGTTAGCCAGCTGAATATTTTTGTCTTGGCCCAGGACTCTGTCTGGAGAGGCTGTGGCCTAGGGACGTCAGGAATTTTCATTCAAGATTTAAGTAAGATTGTAGCCCCAGTGATTGTGGGAAACCCTAAGGAAGTATTCTGTAGATTTCCTGGGATTCCATGGCCATACTAGCTGTGCCTTAGCCTCTTGGGATGATTTCATTAGGAAATTTTCCATATAAACTTGGGTCTTTAATGACTTGGATGCTTTTCTCACTTGTAGGGCCAAACATTCCACAGATTCCATCTCATGGAGTCATCCAACAACTCTGTGCAGGGGTACACTGAGTCCTACTTCTCAGGTAGATAGAATTTCCAAGCTTCCAAGAGGTTCCATGATGTGCCCTATTTCACCCTTAATATTGGTGACTTAGTGATCCAGGACAAGATTCACCACATTGGCTTGTTTTCCATGGCTTGAAATAAATCATATGAGGAAAGTTCCTTGGTATGGTGGAAAGGTCATCAGGTTCAGCACACTGGATTCTGCACTTCCTGGCTTTGTGATGTTGGACAGGTCACTTTACTTCTCACAGCCTCAAATTCTTCATCGGTAAAAATGAAGCTAAACATACCTATTTATGTGGTCATGATGAAGATTAAATTAGATAGCGTATCAAGTGCCCAGCACAGTTGCTGGAACATAGTAGACACCAAAAATAGATAGATAGATAGATAGATAGATAGATAGATAGATAGATAGATAGCTATTTTTATTAAATAAATCCCTTCTTAACACCCAATTCCTTCCAAGTTTCTGGAACTTATACACTTAGTAAATGTTAACTGAATGAATTAAAGTCCCCCACCCATGGTAATATCTTTCTTTCTCTGAGTCTACTGAGGTTACAGTCAGTACCCTGGACTTACCACTTATTTGCATTCATCATTGTCACTCCAAATGTAATTTTTGAGCCAAAGCAGTGTGATAGATGATATGGAGTTTACAGAGAGAAATATGGTATAGTATCAGTTTCTAGAAGGCTTTTATATATATAATTATCCAGATTTCAAATTGTTTCATGTGAAAGTCTGTACATGTAGAGGACCCAGAGGACCATAGCTGCATGCTCTTGGGCTAGTTCCTTTCCCATTCTGGACATTTGTTTCTTCATCTCTGAAATGAAGAGGATAGATTTTATTGGTGGCTTTGAAGTAATGTTCTGAGGAGCCCTGGAAGTTGCAGGGAGGTGCATCAAGGGCCACTCTGGTAGAGTCCGGCAGGGTTGGATTTGAGGAGAGAATAAATACTCTGGGACCCACTTCCACTTGAACCATAATAGTTATGATTTGATCTATTTTCTATATTGGACCACAATCAATAATTTTACTTGAAGGAAGGGGTCTTCTCTTCAGTCACCCCCAGGATCCAGCACACTGTTGGGTAAGTGGCACTTGCTTAATACATTTTTTTTTTGTCTGCAAGATTGATAGAAAATGAAAAGAGAAGGAAGCTATTGTGTGTGTGCGCATTTAAGCAGTGGCTGGCATAATGCCCACTCTGTAGATCTGTGAAAGGAATGACTTTTTACTTACATTTAATCTTAGCCCAAACTACCCAGTTGCTGGATAGAGCATGGAAGGCTGGGCATTAGATCCTAAGCCTGAACAGCATGGTGTAGACAATCAACCACAAGGGTAACAAGTCCCCATTTCTTTTTTTCATCATTAACCCACTTCCCATTCCTCCCGGGTACCTCATTTGTCCAAATCTATTTAAAATCTGTTTTTTTTACACAAGTTTTTTGATGAATTATTCATTTTCCTGGGAAAACAGGGGCAGAGGGGTACAAAGAGCTTAGAATTTGTGTGTTTAGATTTAATTCTGGGTACAGTAAGAAGACATTGGAGGATGTATTTTTAACAGCTTTATTGAGTTGTGATTTACATACCATAGAAACCATCCATTTTAGGTATACAGTAAGTTCCTACACGTTGCGAACTTTCAAAGATGCAAACCTGTGTTCACATGTCCAATCATATAAATTAGTTCACGTGTCTGGCGTGCATTGTTATGTGGGCGCATCTTCTGCAAGTGGTTGTGCTTTTGTGTACTTTACTGTACAGTACTGTATAGAGCACAGTAGTAAGTATCTTTATTTCAAGCCCAGGATGTCCAGAAGCATAAAAGCCGCAGTGATGCAGCTGATACTGCTAAGAAGCACCAAACGTTGTACTGTACTACTGTACTTTTCAAGGTACTGTACTGTAAGATTAAAAATGTTTATTTTTTTGTGTTTGTTTTCTATGTATTATTTGTGTGAACAGTATTATAAGCCTATTACAGTACTTTACTATATAGCCAATTGTGTTAGTTGGGTACCTAGGCTAACTTTGTTGGACTTACGAACAGATTGAACTTACGAACGTGCTCTTGAAACAGAACTTGTTCATATGTAGGGGACTTACTGTACAATTCAGTGACTCTTAGTAAATTTACAGAGTTGTGCAACTATCACCACAATACAATTTTAGAATATCCCCAGCATCCCCAAAAGAGCCCTTATGCCCAGTATCAGTCCATCTCTCTTCCCACACACAGGTCTAGGCGACCAGTAATATATTTTCTGTCTCTGTAGATTTGCCTTTTCAGGACATTGCACATAACTTAGCACATTGTTTTTTAGGCTCATACACATTGTACCATATATCAGTATTTCTTTCCTTTTTATTGGCAAACAGTATTCCATTGTATGGATATATTGCATTTTGTTTATTCACTCACCACATGAACATTGGGGTTGTTTCCACCTTTTGGTTCTTATGAATGCTGCTCTGAACCTTTACATATAAGTCTTTGTGTGGAAATATGTTTTCATTTCTCCTGGTTAGAATCCTAGAGTGAAATTTCTGGGTCATATGACAGTCATGTGTATAACTTTTTAAAATAATGCAAAACTGTTCTCCAAGTTGGTTGTGCCAATTTCCATCCCCAGAAGCAGAGTATGAAGGTTCCAATTTCTAATCCTGTTGAACATATTCTTCATGCATTTATTTGCCACCCATCTATCTTCTTTGGCGAAGTGTCTATTCAAACATTTTGCTCATTTTTCAGTTGGGTTATATATTTATTTATTGTGAATTTTGAGTGTTCCTTATGTATTCAGGATACAAGGCCTTCATCAGATACATGCTTTGCAAAGATATTCTCCCAGTTTGCAACTTGTCTTTTCATTCTCTTAAGAGTGTCTTTTGAATTGCAGAAGTTTTTAATGTTGATAAAGAAGTCTTACTCATCAGTATTCTTTTTTTTATGGATTGTGATTTTTGTATCACATAAAGAAAAACCTTGCCTAAGCCAAAGTCACAAATATTTTCTTCCAGAAATTTTAGGTTTTACATGTAGGCCTATAAACCATTTTCACTTAATTTCTGTATATGATGCAAAGTATAGGTTGAAGCTTTTTGCTTCTTTGTTTGTTTTTGCATGTAGATATCCAGTTGTTTCAGGACCATTTGGTGAAAAAGCCATTCTTTCTCCACAGCATTGCCTTTGCATCACTGTAAAAAATCAGCTTTCCATATATTTGTGGGTTTATTACAGGACTCACTGTTCTGCTCCATAGGTCTATTTGTGTATCTTTATGCCTATACTTCACTGTTTTGATTACTGCAGCTTTAAAATAATTCTTTAAACAGGCAGTGTAAGTTCTCCAACTTTGCTATTCTTCTTGAGAGTTGTTTTGGCTACTCTAGGCCCTTTGCATTTCTATGTGAATTTTAGGTTTCACTTATCAATTTCTACAAAAATTCCTGCTGAGATTTTGATAGGATTTCCAAGATACCACACTGCATTTAGACAGTATTCTTTTGAATAGTGTTAGCATGGTGTGTCTTCTCACATTTACTTGTTCCCTTATATTTAAAGTGGGATTCTGATAGGCAGTCCACAGTTTGGTTTGTTTGTTTGTTTGCTTGTTTTTTCCAATCTGGCAATCTGCTTTTTAATTGAGGGTGTTTAGACTATTTATATTTAATGTGCTTGTTGATATGGTTAGGTTGAGATCTACCACCTTTTTGTTTTCCATTTATCTCATTTGTTTTTTGTTCCCTTTCCCCTCCCTTTATGCCTTATTTTGGATTAAGTATATTTTATGGTCCCATTTGATCTGTTTTTCTGACTTATTAGATATTATTCTGGTTTTTATTATTTTACTAGTTGCTTTAGAGTCCATAATATACATCTCTACTTGTCACAGTTTATCTTCAAGTGATCTCATGCTACTGCAGATATAGTATAAGAAACTTACAGCACTGTATTTTTATTTCTCCCTTTCTGCCCTCTGTGCTATTACATTGATGCACTTCTTGGTTTAAACTGTTGATTATCTTTTTAATGAATTTAAATAACAAGAAAAAGAGTCATTATATTTTTCTGTGTTTGATGCTCTGTATTCCTCTGCTACTATTTTCCTTCTGCTTGAAGAGCATACTTTAACATTTATCATAGAGCAGGTTTGCTGGTGATGTAGCATCCCAACTTTTCTATGTCTCAGAAAGTCTTTATTCACTTTTGTTTTTAAAAGTTATTTTCAATGTGTAAATAATTCTATATCGGCAAAGGTTTTTTTTATTTTTCTTTTTTCCCCATTACTTTAAAAATAATATGCCACTGTCATCTTGATTCTATCCTACTTCATTCCTCTTGGGTAGCATGACTTTTTTCCTTGGACTGCTGTTAAGATTTTCTCTTTATCATTGGTTTTGAGCAATTTCATTGTGATAAGACTTGGTGTAGTTTTCTTCCTGCTTCCCATGCTTGAGATTTGTTGGACATTTTGGATCAGTGCATGTATAGTTTTAATCAAGTTTGAAACATTTTTAGTTATTAATTTTTCAAATATTTTTCTTTTCTTCCTCCTTCTTCATCTCCAGTTATTTGTACTTTTAGCCACTTGAAGTTGTCCCACAGTTTGCTGATGCTGTTTATTTTTTGACCATTCTTCTCTACATATTTCATTTGGGAAAATTTCTATTGGTATGTCTTCATGTTCATTAATCTTTTCTCCTTTATTGTCTAAATTGACTAATGTAGTTTTCACCTCAGACATTGTAGTTTTCATCTCTAGATATTTTATTTGGGTATTTTTCATCTCTCTCACAACTGTACTTAATGTGGCCAGTATTTCCTCAAGCTTTCTGAACATATGAAATGCATTTATAATAACTATTTGTATCCTTGGCTACTAATTCTATCAACTGTGTAATTTCTTGGTCAGTTTTGATTTTTATTCTCAACATTGTGGATTGCATTTTTCCTGCTTCAAATTGCACACCTGGCAAGGTTTGGTTGGATACCAGACATTTTCAAATTTACCTTGTTGACTGCATATTTTTGCATTCCTATAAATATTCTTGAGCTTCCTTATGGCATGTCATTAAGACACTTGGAATCTGTTTTATCCTTCTGGGCCTTGCTTTTCAACTTAGTTAAGTGGGACCATAGCAGCATTTAGTGTAGAGCTCATTTTTCTCATTACTCATGAAGAAACTTGTCTTTGTATTCTAATGCTATACAAATTGTTAATATTTTCTACCTTGGTTGTTTGGAACAGTCACTATTCTCAGCCCTTTGTGGACTCTGGTCACTGTTTCCTCTAATCCTTTGAGGTGGTTCTTTCCTTGGCTTCAGGTAGTAAGTTTCCTTACACACATGTGCTGATCAATATTTCAGTGAGTACTGGAGGGGGAGCCTCTGAAAATTGTAATCATTCTCTCTCTACACAGGTCTCCCCTCTCCAAAACTCTTTCCTGTGAACTCCAGGTTCTTTGGCTTCTCCAGACTCATAGCTCCATTTCCTCAATTGAGGGAGATGGCCAGGCTCTGTCTGAGTTCCCCGTCCCCATCTGGCAGTCTAGAATATTTCTCTAGGCAGTAGGACGGGGCAAACTTCAGGCTCATCTAAGCTTTTCTATCTCTCATAGATCACTTACCTTACTTGCCTGATGTCCAATGACTTGAGCACCATTTTTTTCATATATTTTGTCTTGGTGTTTTTGTTTGTTTTGCTTTTAGTTATTTTGCACAGATGGGTAAATCAGGTCCCTGTTACTCTATCTTGACTAGAGTAGAAGTGAAAGTTTTTCCCCAAATCTGGTTTTAAAGGACCAGATTTCACCATTTAATACACACATATTTTATATTTCAAAAATCTAAAGTCAGGATGTGTCTTAAATACAATTCTACCTTACAACTGCCATTGGCCAAGAGGGAATTGTGTTATTGTTCATGCATGAGCACATGCGAAATTGGCCATGGCTGTTCATATTATCATCCCTTCAATTGAATGACATGCATGATTATCACTGTATGTGTTGAGTTTAATTGCTATTTAAAGTATCTTCAAAAAGATTTCATCACGGTTTTCCCTTGAAATAAAAAGTTATTGTGTATGAGAAATGACTCAGATTAGAAAAGTCTGACAAAAATAATGTCTTAAATCAGTCTACCAGAGCTCTTTCAAAAACTATTAAACGAACATTTAAATTAAAAGAAAACATTTTGTCATAATATAATAGGTAGCATTTTTTCGCTTAGTAGTCCATAAGATAACGTGTACCCTATATCCAATGGTATTTTAGATTCAATTAAATACAGTAGCCAATTAACTGGGGTGTTTATTGGTAAAGCTAATCCAACTTGGTTCCAAATTAACAGTGGTTAAAACAAGACAGAACTTCATTTCCCTCTCACATTAACAGTCTGGGAACAAGTGACCGGTGGTTTGTGTTGTTATTGCGTGTTGGGGACTCAGGCTCTTTTTATATTGTTGCTTCACCATGTGCCGGGTGTAGCCTTCATCTACAGGGTTAAAGATGGCTTGGTGTTGTGTATACATGTTAGGCAGTGGGAAGAGGGCAAAGGAGAAGTGAATGGCACACTCCTTCCCTTTAGGGTCACAGCCTAGACGTTGCACATATCACATGTGTTTTCATCCCATTGGCCAGAACATTGTCACATGGCCACAAACAGCTGCAAAGGAGAGAGGGAAACACAGCCCTTAGTCCAGGTGTCACATGCCCAGATGAAAATCAGAGGCTCTATTATTATGGAGGGGGGGGAGAGAATGAGTGTGGTTAGTGGGGGAACAAGGAACATCTGATCTGTGCTCTGTGTGACTATAGGGTTTTCAAATTGTTGGAGCTGCCTATAGAAGGAATGGATTTTCTAGAGAAACAGTGAGAGCTCTGTGACTAAGTTGTTCAAGGAAGGCCTAATTGAACACTTGGAAGTGATATTATAGAAAGCACTTAAGCAGTGGTTGGCAAAGGGAAGATAGATGCATTCGAAGGTCCCTCCCAGCCTGGAGAGTCACATGTGCTCAGGTCCTACCAACATTGGTCTGTGAGTCCCACTGGCTCTATGTGAATCACTTGGCTGCTGTCTGTGCCAAGGCTTTGGCTTCACTGAAAATGCCCAAATACATACAAAGACCTACAGATAAAATTCTATTTAACCCCCAGAGATCAGGGATGGGGCATGGGGTGGGCAGAGCAGCAATAACTAGACAAAGCTCTTAATCAGATCTTGATGGTGGTAAGATAGAGCTGCTAGGTGAGTCAGGCAGTGGTTGTTTAAGAGAGAAATGAGACCAGCTTAGGGTGCATTCTGTTACAGGTCTCCAGTTGGGGCATCCCCTAAGCTTCCCCATTGCTCCTCCGTTCTGAGTTCAAGCACAGATAACAGGTGCCCTCATGCACTACTGGTTGGAGTGTGAACTGGTATAGCCATCTTGCACAGCGAATTGGCACTGCTTACATGAAATAAGAATACACGTTACCTGTGCACCAGATTTCCCACTCCTGGGATATAGCCCCCTAAATTTACTCAGACAGGTACAAGAATATTCATCAAAGTATTGTTTGTGGAGGGGGGAGATAGAAGCAAAGTGAGAGTTTATCCTTGGAAGGGTGGACGGGTAAAATGTAGTGGATGACCACACTTCGAAGCAAGGAATCCTGGATCTTAACATCAGAGTGCCATGTGAAAAATATATGTTATCATTAGTCTATACCGTGTGTGTGCATGTGTGTGTGTGTGTGTGTGTGTCTGTGTGTGTGTATGCACGCCTGCACCCAGGCACATGTGTATTAATCAGCTTATTCGGCCACAAAGCAATAACACATTCTGGGTGGTTTAAATAGCAGACATTTATTTTCTCACAATTCTGGAGGCTAGAGATTCATGATATAGATACCAGAAATTTTGATTTCTGGTAAGGGCTCTCTTCTGTCTTGTAGATGGCTGCTTCCACCCGGTGTACTCATTTGGTCATTCCTCTGGTCTTGTGTGGAGAAAGAAAGAGCTCATGCATCCCTTCCTCTACTTATAAGGACGTCAATACAACCAGATTAAGGCTCTACTGTGATGACCTCCTTTAAATTTACACCTCCCTAAAATTCTCTCTCCAAATATTTTGGAGATTAACTTTATACCTCCCTGAAAGTTCCCTCAAAGTATTTGGAAGTACTTTGGCGGTTAGGGCTTTAACATATGTATATTAGGGGACTCAATACATTCCATAACATTCTTCCCTAATCCTCCCACCAAATGCATGTCTTTCTCACATGCAAAATTCATTCATCCCTTCTTAACAGCCCCAAATGTCTTAATGCACTGCAGAACCTATGTCCAGTCAAAAGTCTCATCTAAATATCACCTAATTTAGGTTTGGATGAGGCTTGAGGTATGATTCATCTAAAGGGCAATATTCCTCTCCAGCTGTGGAACGAGACAAATGATCTGCTTCCCAAGTATAGTAGTAGGACAAGCATAGGATAGACATTCCCTTTTGAAAAGGGAGAAATCAGAAAGAAGAGAGGGATGATAGATCCCGAGAAAGTGCAAAACTTAGCAAGGCAAATTTCGTTAGATTTTTCAGGCTGGAGAATAATCTTTGGCTGGATTCTTTGGGCAGTATCACCCCCACCCTCACAGCCCTTTGCTGTTGCCTTTCTCCTGAGGCACTAGTCAGAGGAAGCTTGTCCTACTGAAACTGAGGAGGTAACAGCCTTGCCCCCAGGGCCCATTAGGTCTAGACCCAGTGGTGGGAATGGCAGCCCTGATGATCTCTTAATCACCTTTGGTGTCATTCTTTCCTTTACTTGAAGGATGAAGCATGTTTGCAGCTAAGTAACTCTATTGTCCTGCCTTGTAGATTCCAAAATCTTTCCTTTATTTCATCCTCTCTCTGCTCCCCTTGGTTCATACTGACAGTGTCTGTGCTTGTATAATCCCATCTCTGTTCCTGACTTCTGCTGAGATACCTAATTAAAATCATGAGTAATCTCCTCAAGGAGTGGTTTTCTAACCACATCCTTGGTGTTCTCTCCATAAGATGCTTTATATTTTTTGCAATATGGATAGAACGAGAATTTTTCAAATCTTCAAGTTCTGGTTCATCTTGCTTAATGATTCTTTTGATTTCTCTCTCTCCTCTTGCATTTTACTATACGCAGCTGAACTTCACATTCATTACTTTGATTAAAAATCTCCTCAGCTAAATATTTAATTTCATTGCTCATGGGCTCTACCTTGCACAGAACACTAGAACAAAATTCAGCCAAATTCTTTGCCACTTTATAATAAGGATCACCTTTTCTCCAGTTTCTAATGACATGTTGCTGTTTTGTCTTTGAGACCTCACTAGGAGCATTGTTAATGTCCATGTTTCTACCAACAGTCACTTCAATGCAATATAGCCTTTTTCTAGCATGCGCCTGAAACCTCTCCCTGCCTCTACTCCTCATCTAGTTCCAAATCCACTTCCACATTTTTAGGTTTTTATTAAAGTAGTACCCCACTTCATGTTACCAAAATCTGTGTTAATCTGCTCAGTCTTCCACAACAAAATACCACAGACAGAGTACAAGAGACATTTCTTTTCTCACAGTTCTGGAGGCTAGAAGTCCATGGTCAAAGTGCAAGAAAATTTGCTTTCTTGTGAGGGCTCTCTTCCTGCCTTATAGTCAGCTGACTTCTTACTATGTCTTCACATGGCCTTTCCTCTGTGCATGTAGAGACAGAGAGAAGGCAACCTCTGGTGTGTCTTCTTCTTCTTCAAAGAACACCAGTCCGATTGGATTAGGGCCCAACGTTTATGACCTCATTTAACGTTAATTACCTCTCTAAAGGCCCCCCTCTAAACACACTCACATTGGGGATTAGGAATTCAACATATGAATTTTGGAGGGACATGATTCAGTCCATAACACACACACTCTCTAGATCTCTCTCTCTCACACACACACACTCTCTTTCCCTCTCCCTCTCCTTCTTCCTCTCCTTTTCTCTCCTTAATATACATCAATAATTTACCATTTAGAAGAACACATGCAACACAGTAAATAGGCATTAAGGAGTTTTGAATGGTTGCCTATGTTGGGCGTAAATGGTGTAGGAAATGGGGATAAAAGGGAAGGAAGGCATAAGGAAGGGAGGAAGAGGAATTACACAACTGAGAGGCCTTGTCTACAGAGAAAAGTGAGGGTGAAATTAAAAAAAATATTTGAAATAATGGCTGAAGACTCCCCAGATTTGTCAAGAGATATACTCCAACTGAATCAAAGAGGATAGACTCATAGAAATCCACACCAAGACACATAATGGTCAATGTCTGAAAATTAGGGACAAAGAATGCCTTAAACTAGTCAAAGAGAAATTACACCTTACCTATAGGTGAAAATGGTGTGAATGACAGTGAATTTCTCATCAGAAAATATACAGGCCAGAAGGAAGTGGCACAAGATTTTTCAAGTCTTGAAAGAAGAGAACTATCAACCGCAAATACTACATGTAGCAAAAATATCCATCAAGAATGAGGAATAAATTAAGACATTCTCAGATGAAGAAAATTAAGAGAATCTGTCACTAGCAGGTCTACCCTAAAATAATAATAGCTAAAGGAATCTTTCCTAAAAGAAGACAACATGGAATATCAGGAAGGAAGAAAAACCAAGAGAAAGAGTAAAAGTATAATTAAAATACAGTACATTTTCCTTCTCTTGTTTAGTTTTCTAAATAATTTCTGATGGTGGAAGCAGTAATATGGTTCTCTACAAACATAACCCTTATGTAGGAGAAATATTTCAGATAGTTATATTTTAAATGGTGGAGGGCAAAGGGGGCATAAAGGGAGGTAATGTTTCTACTCTTCACTCACCCTAATAAGAAGATGACACGGAAGACTATGACAAATTATGAAATATAATACCTAGAGCAACCACTGAAAAAACTATAGAAAGAGATACACTTAAAAACAATATAGGTAAAATGTAATCCAAAAACACATTCAATTAAAGATAGGAAGGCAGCAAAAAGAAAACTGAGAGTTGAATAAGAGAGAGATCAAATAGTAAACAAAAATTAAATGATACACTTAAGTCCTAACTTATCAATAAGTACACTGGATATAAATGGCCATAATACTGCAATTCAAATACTGATCAGCCAAGATGATTAGAAAATATGACCCATCTTTGTGCTTTCTACAAGAATTTCACTTCAAATATAAAGCTATAGGTATGTTGAAAGAATGAAAGAGGATATACCATGGAAACATTAATCCAAGGAAAGCAGGAATGGATATATTAATATCAGATAAAGTAGACTTCAGAGCAAAGAAAATTGCTAGGTACAGAGAGGTACATTAGATAATGACAAAAGTGTCAGTCTGTCAAGAAGACCTAGCAGTCCTAAATGGGTATACACCAACAACAGAACTGTAAAATATGAGAGGCAAATCTGACAGAACCAAAGGAAGAAATAAACAAAGCCACAATTATAGCTGGGGTCTTTAACATACGTCTATCATTTGATGGAACTAGACAGAAAATCAGCAAGAGTATAGAGCTCCACAACACCATCAGTGACAGGATCTAATTAACATTTATAGAACATTCCACCCAACAACAGGATACACATACTTTTCAAGTGTCCATGGAACATATACCAATATAGATAGACTATAATCTGGGATACAAAAAAAAATTCTTAACAAATTTAAAAGACAGGAAATACAGTGTGTTCTCTGACATTAATAAAGTCAAACTAGAAATCAAGAAGTCAGAAAAAATACCAGGAAAAAGGATAATAATAAAAAAAGAACTAAAATAACACATGTTTCAAAGATGAAGGCTCAAGGGAAATAAAAAATACATTGAACTGAGTGAAAATGAAAATGAAACATATCAAAATGAAAAATGAACATATCAAAATGGGATGATGCAAAAGCAGTGGTGAGAGGGAAATTTTTAGCACCAATGCCTACTTTAGAACATAGGAAGTGCCTCTAATTAATAATCTAAGCTCCTACCTCAAGAAACTAAAAAAGAAGAGCAAAATAAAACCGAAGCAAGCAGAAAACAGGAAATAATACAGATAAGAGCAGATATTGATGATTAAAAACAGAAAGAAAAGTAGAGAAATCAATGAAACGGAAAGCTGAATATTTGAAAAAGCATATAAAATTGAAAAACCTTTAGCAACACTAACAAAGACAAAAGAGAGAAGACACAAATTACAGACATCAGGAATGAAACAGAAAATGTCACTACCAACCCCACAGATTTCAAAAGAATAGCAAAGGAATACTATAAACACTTCTACTCGTGTAAATTAAACAAGTTACATGAAATGGTCCGATTCTCAAAAAACACTACCACAACTCACCCGATATAAAATAGATAATTTGAATAACCCTGAAACTATTTAGAAAATTAAATTTGTAAAGTAACAACCCTCAAAGCCAGAACCTCCATGCCCATTTGGTTTAACTGGATAATTCTACCAAATGGTTAAAGAGAATTAACCCCATTTCTTAACAGTCTCTCCAAAAAGCAGAAGTGGAAAGAACACATCTCCATTTATTTTATGAAGCCCTTAATACCCTGAAACAATTTCAGGCAAAGACAATACAAGAAAATTATAAGTTAATATCCTTCATGATTATAGATATAAAAATAATTATCAAATTATTAGCAAATAGAATTCAGCAATATATTTTTTAAAAATTGACACCATGACCAAGAGGGGTTTATTCCAGAGATGCAAGGTTAGTTTGTTATTCAAAAATCAATGTTATTTATCATATCAAAAGGCTAAAGAAGAGAAATTGCATGATTATGTCAATTAATACAGGTAAAGCACTTGACAAAAGTCCGCACATATTTATGATAAAATCTCTTTAAAAAACTAGGAATGGGGGTGGGGGGACTTTCTCAACTTGATGAAGTACATCTACAAATACCCTTCAGCTAGCTAACAATACACTTACTTGTCAAAGAATGAATGCTGTCCTACGTAGATCACGAGCAAGGCAAGGATGTCCACTCTCAGCACTGCTAGTCCATATAGCACTAGAGGTTTTAGGCAGGACAATTAGGCAAGAAAGTAAATAAAAGACGTACAAGATGGAAAGGAGGAAATAAAACTGTTTTTGTTTGCAGATAACATGATTTGTCTATGTAGGAAATCCTGATAAGTCAAAAACAAAACAAAAAAACAAAAAAACTCCTACATCTAATACATGAGTCAGCAAGATTGCAGAATGTAAGATCAGCATTAAAAAAAATAGCAATATGCATGTGGAAACTACAATTACAAAACATGAAAACACAAGCACTCAGAAACATGAAATACTTAAGTGTAACAAAGACTTAACAAAAGATGTATAGGACTTTTATGCTGAAAACTACAAAATGCTAATAAGACAAATGAAAGGAGATCTAAATAGAGAGACACTATATCCAGGGTTTGGAAGATGAGTCAATATAGTAAAGATGCCAATCCTCTGAAATTGATGCACAAATTTAATAAAATTCCCATCAAAATGCCAGAAAGATTTTTGGTAGATATAGACAAAATTATTCTAAAATTTATATGGCAAGGCAAAAGAACTAGAATGGCAAAAATAATTTTGAGATATAAAAATAAATGGGAGAAATTGCTCTTCCTGATTTCAAAACTTATTATATAGCTACAGTGATTAAGATTGTGTGATACTGACAAAGGGACAGATACATAGGTAATTGGAACAAAATTGAGAATCCAGAAGTTGACCCACACAAGTATGGCCAACTGATTTTTGACAGAGGTGCAAGAGTAATCCAACAAAGGAAGGACAGTCTTTATAACAAATGGTACTGAAGCAATTGCATTCCATAAGCAAAAACAAACAAACAAAAAGAATCTCAATCTAAACCTCAAACTTTGTACCAAAGTTAACTCAGAGTGGATTGTAGACACAAATGTAACTATAAAACTTTCTGAAGATAACGCAGGAGAAAATTTGCAGACCCTAGAGCTTAGTGAAGACTCTTAGACATGACACCAGAGCATTATCCATAATATATATATATATATTGGACTTCATCAAAAAAATTTTAAATGTTCTGCTAAGGACCTGGTTAACAGGATGAAAAGACAAGCTAATAAATGGGAGAAAATATTTGCATACCTCATATCTGACAGAGCACTCATATCTAGGACACATAAAGAATTCTCAAAACTCAATCCTGAGAAAACAAACAATCCAATGGGCCAAAGACATGCACAGACATTTTTTTGGAAAAGGACAGACAGATGGCAAATAAGTACATGAGAAGATGTTCAGTATCACTAGCCACTAGGGAAATGCAAATGAAGATCACTTTGAGGTCTCACCATATACCTTTTAAAACAGTTCAAGCAAAATGGCTGGACACATAGAGGAACTAGATCACTCATACATTGTTGGCGGGCATGTGAAATGGGACAGCCACTCTGGGAAACAGTTTGGCAAGTTCTCAAAAAGACTAAGCATGCAATTACCATATAAACCAGCAATTGCAGTCTTGGTCATTTATCCTAAAGGAATGAAAAATTACGGTCACACTAAACTCATAGTTGGATATTCATAGTAGCTTTATTCATAATCGCCAAAAACTGGAATCAGCCCAGATGTCCTTCAGAGGACATTGTTTAGAATTGGCAGTGCATGGTGATAATAAAGAGCAGACCAACTTTAGTTGGTTCTATTATTATTTTCTTAATTCTCTGCACACAATGCACCTCTTTATTTTCCACACCTGGGGTGGACTGCGCTCACTGCCCGGCCCTTGGTAAACCACTGCTGAGAGGTAACAGTGGTACCATCAAAGGCTGCAGTGACACCGCTGTCCCTCCACTAAATCACGGGCCGGGCTCCCCGCCAGCCCCCAAGAAACTGACTTTAGAAATAGCAGTAAATAGAGGCTATTTCTGAACTCCATCTTCCTAACTCTGCTTCCCTCTCATAACGAGGAGTCTTAGCCCTTCTGCCCCTTAGTCAGGGTCCCTAGTCCTTGCCATTTCTTGCCACAGTGGACAATAGAAAAAGGCTCCAAAACACCTTGGATTGTGGCTACCCTGGCCCTCGTACCCAAAGGATAAAGCTGCCATTTTGCTGGTGACAACCCTCCTCCCGAAGGAGAGGAAATACCACGGTGCTTTTTTTTTTTTTGCGTTATGCGGGCCTCTCACTGTTGCGGCCTCTCCCGCTGCGGAGCGCAGGCTCCGGACGTACAGGCCCAGCGGCCATGGCTCACGGGCCCAGCCGCTCCGCGGCATGCGGGATCCTCCCGGACTGGGGCACGAACCCGCGCCCCGTGCATCTGCAGGCGGACCCCCAACCACTGCGCCACCAGGGAAGCCCCTACCACGGTGCTTTTGAGGAAGCCTTTGTGCCTTTGATTTTCCAGTTCCAGGCAGCACTTTAACTGTGACCCCACCAGGTGAAAACCTTTGGTTTATTTGGATTTAATCTGGGATTGCAGTGTCCCCTGCCCGACAACATGGGGTTGTCTATAAGCAGAATTGGACACGGATGGAGGAGGGAGGATTAGATAAAAGGGATTCATCCAAGCAGGGAAACATGTACTATGTGGATTTCTATGAAGTGTCAGTGAGAGAGACCTCTCACCCCTGATTTCATTTAGTAGTAGTTGCTAGCATCTTAACTGATTTGATTACAAATTAGGAAGGCTTGGGCCAGCCCTATAAAATGCCATTATTCATACTGACATTACGAGGTGACTTATGTTAGTGATTATTA
Source organism: Mesoplodon bidens (assembly GCF_964165515.1). NCBI lineage: Eukaryota > Metazoa > Chordata > Mammalia > Artiodactyla > Ziphiidae > Mesoplodon > Mesoplodon bidens. The sequence goes on from NC_138163.1 coordinate 88,398,730, forward strand.
TTATAGTCTTCATAAGTGGTAATATACCTTGCTACTCATGCTAGTACATGTGCACACATGCATGTGTGCGCACACACACACACACATTATACACACATCCTACCCATTGTAGGCTCTTTATAACAAAATTTAAACCACTGTGGTAAAGGAGATAACCATAGCAGAAGAGTTGGGCAGTGTGGGGAGGGATAGGTACTATCATTTGTTGACTGCTCACCACGTGCCACATACTCTGCTTGGGGACTTTACATGTCTTAGCTCATTTAGCCCTCAGCAAAGAACCTGTAAGGTAAGTGCTATTATTATTCCTGTGTTACTGATGAGGAGATGAGGGCTGAGAGAAGTGAAAAGAGATAATCAGATTGTCACTCTCCTGCTGCTTAAAGTTCTACAATGATTCCCCCTTCTCCTGAAGATAAAAGTACTTGCTCCTCATCTTAATATCCAGGCTGTGTTCTGGCAACTTCCCTAGTTTTATCTCAGACATCCCCCACCACACACACACACACACACACACACCTCTTTTGCAGTAGGTGTTCCAGCCACACTGACCTTTTTTCCCTTCCTCTAATGTGCCATATTCTTTTCTGTTCTAGGGCCATTGCAAATAGTATTCTCTCTGCCTGGACTGCTCTCCTCTATGTCTACCTGCTACACACCATCTACCTCCGACCCATTCTCCAGGTCTTAGCTTAGATGTCACACTCTTAGTTTCTCAGGGGAGCTTCCTGTGACAGCCCCCTTGACTACAGTGTCCCTCAGACTATGATAGAACCCTTTGGTGTGTCCTTCCATTGCATTCTGCATTTCATCCATATTACTTATCATTTAGTTTTACATGTGTTCAGGGTCTATTTTCCTCATTAGATGAAGATTCCTGTCCACAGGCTGTCCTGTTCTCTGCTCTATCTCTAGCACCTAGTACAGTGGCTGGCACATGAAAAATGTTCCATAAGTATTTGTTGAATGAATGTATCTTTAAGCCTTCTATAATTGGTGCATAATCGGTGCTCAATGAATATAATTAAACTCTAAATGTAGTTGATATTCTTATTGTCCAAGGGCAAATAGCTAGTCAGGGGCAGAACCAGGAATTATACCCACGTCTGAATCTAAAGCCCATGTTCCTTTCAAATTATGGCTCTGCCTGCAGAAATGGGTTCTAGGCCTAGCACTGCCACAAAATGGCTGTATGAATCAGGGTGAGACACTATATCACTCTGAATCTCAGTTTTCCCATCTGTAAAGGATAGGTGAAGGGATAGGTGAAGTTTAGACTGCTCTGTATGCAATCTAGAGGAAGAGAATAGAAGTCTAGATGGGAGGGGGCTCTAAGTAGTGGATTAACTGACCAGTAGAAATCACTATCATCCCTCTTCAAGGCAGTCAAACAGGTATACCGAGAACCCTCAGTATGTTTATGCCCCTTAGTCTGGGTAACCCCAGTCAGGCAGTGTGTAGTAGTGGGTGGTGTTAGAGAGCCCTGGGTTCAAATCCCAACATCCCATTTACTGCAACTTACCATCCTGAACTCCCAATTTCCTTCTTTACAGATGGGAAAATAACACCCATCCTTTTAACCTTTTCTAAGGTAAAAGCAATTTAATAACTTGAAAAGAGATTTTTGAATATTGAAAGAAAAATTTCGCCTCTCATCCTACCCACCTAACATAATTCTTTCTGTGGCTCTGTGCCATTGAGGGCCACCTCTTGAGGCAGGAGCCACAGGCAATGCTGAAGAAAGGAGAGAGAATGAACACAGAAGCAGGCTGTGGTCAGAGGCCAGAGGCCAGGGTGTGGAGCAAGAGTAACCATGGGATGGGTTGGGGCAGAGGAGAAAGCCAGCTACTGAGGCAGAATAAAGGAGCTGCCTAATCTGAGTAATGGATGATGGCTAGACAGAACCTGAGAACTAGATAGTAGAGAGTGAGTGGGAGGGCAACATTGTGCCCTAGAGGGGCTTCCTTCCAAAATTTTGTGGCTCTTTCACTTAGGCAGGCTTCAGTGGTCTCAAAAGTCCTTGAAACTGTACTCTTGCCAATTCCTTTTGTTTAGTCACATGCATGTGTATTTTGAAATTGCAATCCTAGTGTATATACCTTTTTCATGGAGTATCTTCAACATTTTCCATGTCACAAGTCTTCATAATGATTCCTTTTAGTGGTTGCCAAATATTCCAATTTTGCCCATAGACCAGAAAGCATATCCCTGTGTATTAACATTTTGCTTCCCTGACTTATTTCCTTAGAATAAATTGCTAGTTGTGGGATTACTGAGCCAGAGGGTATGCAATTGGGATTTAACAACCAGAAATAGGTTTTATGTTTTCTAGGAAAAGAAATGAGCTGCAGATCTTCCTGTCTCCTGCCTCTTCTGGAACTGATGAGGGGACCCTATAGAGCTGTGCGGTCCAATATGAGAGCCATTATCCCCATGTGGCTGTTTAAACTTAATTTTAATCAATTGATTAAAATTAAATAAAATTCAAAATTCAGTTCCTCGGTTGCACTAGCCACATTTTGAATGTTCAGTAGCTTCATGTGCCTAGTGGCTACTGTATTAGAAAGCATAGATACAGAAAATTTCCATCATTGTAGAAAATTTATTGGATAGTGCTGCTCTAGAGTTTCTCAAGAGGTCATGATTGGCATCTTGGGTGGGAGTTATTTGTGATGTGGGACTTTCCTGTGCATTGAGAGGCTGTTTAGCATTTCTGGCCCATATCCACTAAATGCCAGCAGTGCTCTCCCTTGAATCAATCTAACAGCTAAAACCTGCCCCACGTTTGCAACTGCTCCATCAAGGAACAAAATCATCCCTGTTCGGGACACACTGAGCTTTTATCTTAGAAGAAAGAATCTCCTGCCTTTGTGGGGATGTCTCCAGGCTGCCTCTGCCTGAAGAGAGGGAAGCTTAGAAAGATGGCTTAACCAGTTAGCCCTGGCTCACGGCCTAACTCTGTACTCCATTTCCCTTTTCCTGCCTTCTCCTGCTGGTCTGTTTCCTCCTTTGGGGGAATGGCAGGAACAAGACCCTGCAGATGGAAAAGATCAAGACCCGTTTGAAGGCTGAGTTTGAGGCCCTTGAATCAGAGGAGAGGCACCTGAAGGAATACAAGCAGGAGATGGACCTCCTGCTACAGGAGAAGATGGCCCACGTGGAGGAACTCCGACTGATCCACGCTGATATCAATGTGGTATGTGGTATTTGGCTGGCTGCCTGAAGCCTATTTCTGGGCCCTTTGAGGAGGAATAGGCAGTAGTGAGTGCTGTGGATTCTCCTTGAGATGTGGCTGTGGGCAACTTGGGGGAGTAGGCATCAGGTTATGTTGAAATGGAAGAATCCAGGAGTTCTGAGATCCAGCCCTGGTTCTGTCACTGATAGGCTGTATATCACTGGACAAGTTCCTTCTTCTCTCGGGGCCTCATTTTCCTTTTCTGTACCATGAGAGGGATTCAGTCACCTCTGAGGTCTCATTCAGCACTGATGTGCTCTCATTCTGGGAGTCTAGGAGTTGAGAGCTAGCCTTGGGGAAAAGCAGAGGAGGCAGAATGCCTTGGGGATCTAACTTACATTTAGGGCTCCGAAGCTTCCAGCTAAGCCAAACAAACCATCTCTGCCAGCCTACCCAACTGGGACTCCCTCATTACAGTCTCTCTTTTGGAGACCCTTGGAATGTGGGGAATGAACTGCCTGCTATGGTGATAAGTCCCCCACTTTTTAGAGTTATTAAAGCAGAGTCTGAATGATCACCTGTCTGGGCTGCAGTATTGGTGATTCCTTCACCAAGAGGGAGGTTGGAGGTGCTGACCTGTAAGGCCCTTTCTAACCCTTAGAGCCTATGATAATGAGATTTTTTTTAAAAATCACGTTTGAAGGAGCTAAGTTTCTATTCTTGGGAAACTCATTTCTGTGGCAATATCTACTTCCTGATATTGCCAAGCCTAGGGCCTTAAAGGAAATATGAATGCAATTTGGACAGTAGTTACCTGGGATTTTCTGTGTCACAAGATCACAGGATATCAGGGTCTCATGAGGAGTTGGCACTTCTGCTGCCAGCTAACTAAGGATAGAGAAATAAACAAGGTATTAGTCACAGAGGGGCTGAAAATCTGGGCCAGTGGATCTCCAGCTTGAACATGCCTCATGAGTCACCTAGAGGGCCTGTTAAAACACAAATTGTTGGACTTCACCCCAGAATTTCTGATTGCTTATATCTGGGGTGGTACCTGAGAATTTACATTCCTAATGAGTTCCCAGTTGATGCTGATGCTGCTGATCTGGTAACTGCATTTTGGGAACCACTGATTTAGGAGAAAAGCCACCGGCCTGGGAGGCGGAAGCCCTGAGTCTTTATGTAGACTTTGCTGCTAGGAAGCATTTCTCTGAGGAAGTTAATTCTTCTCTCTGAGTCTCAATTCTCTGATCTGTAAAATGGTGGTGGGATGCACTACATGAGCTCTAAGGGCCATTCCAGCTCTAAGATGCTATATTTGAATAATAACTACCACTAATTGAGCCTTTACTCTGTGTTAGCCCCTGTACTGAGCACTTATATGAATTCAATCATTGAATCTTCACCAAGATTATATGAGGTAGGTATGATTGTTACCACCATTATACAGATGAAAAAACTGAGGCTTGACACGAGTCACATAGAATACATAGTGGGTTGAGGACTTGATCACAGATTGGTTTGGCTCTGGAGCCTGTGCTATTATCCACTCAGCTGTACAGCCTCGCTGAGAATCTTGGAGTCTTTTCTCTGTGCTTGCCTCACTCTGTGTTCCAGATGGAAAACACCATCAAACAGTCTGAGAATGACCTAAACAAGCTGCTAGAGTCGACCCGGCGGCTACATGATGAGTATAAGCCGCTGAAGGAACATGTGGATGCCCTGCGCATGACTCTGGGCCTGCAGAGGCTCCCTGACCTATGTGAAGAGGAGGAGAAGCTCTCCTTGGAGTAAGCTGCCTGCCTCCTGTCCCTGCAACATACACCACACACACACACACACACACACACACACGTGTATATATACACACACGTATATATACACACATAAAGCCTGGTCTGAAAGTCAGGGTACCCAGTCCTAGACCCAGGCCTGTCAGCGACCGACTCCTTGCATGACCTTGGGTAAGTCTCTGTGTTGGGCTGTTAGATGATTAGACTAGAATTACTAGATGGCTTTTAAAGTTCCTTGTGCAATTTTGACAATACAAGACTATGTCTATGACTCTTTGTGTGTGTATGCGTCTGTGACTCTTAAGAGGTCACCTCCCAAGTCAAGGTCTAGAAGGGGTGTCCAGAAACCTTGAAAACACAGAAGGGCGAGCTTTCATGGCCTCCAGGGGCTAGCCTGGAACTTTATCTTAAGACCTAGAGTTAAGAACTAAGCTTACTTTAAAGAGATACAGAGCTCAGTTCAATAGAAGGAATACAAGGGAACATACTTCCTTAAGGTAGAGCAGGCTGCCTGTGGAAGTGGTGAGCTTCTTATTCCTAGAGGTATGCCAGCAGAGGCTTGAGGACACTTAATAGGAATACTGCAAAGGAACATGGGATGGAGGGTAGAAATATGCCCTTGGAGGACTTGGCTAGCTTTGGGATTTTTTAAAAAATTTTTCTGGGCCTGTCAGAGCCAAGGAGCAGGAGGAGTACCCTTCCCAACACACAGGGGACTTGGTACCCAGGGAGAAGAGCCTTGTGCTGGAGAGGGTGCAGGAACTTCCTACAGTGAGCCACACACAGCCCAACTCCCTTCGTTCTGTAGCATGGAGTCCTTAAGAGGGGCAAGGTTCTCCTTGCTTTCAGAATGATCCAGCTAATGTCTCTCATCTCCAAAGTTACTTTGAGAAGCAGAAAGCAGAGTGGCAGACGGAGCCGCAGGAGCCCCCGATCCCTGAATCCTTGGCCGCCGCAGCCGCTGCCGCCCAGCAACTCCAAGTGGCTAGGAAGCAGGACACTCGGCAGACAGCCACCTTCAGGCAGCAGCCACCACCTATGAAGGTGAGTGAGCTGGGTATGGACGGTGGAGGAAGCAAGGTATCCTCAAGCAGCCCCATGGAAGGTTGGGTCTGGAGCTTTGGCCTTACTTATTTGGGGTCTCCCTAAAACAGCCTTCGCTTGGGACACAGAGGAAGGGGTGGTGTGTATGTGTGCTGTAGTAGAGCCACTGGTCTTGTTGCCTCATATTCTCAGAGAGGTTAGAATGCAGGGAGATTGGCAGGCTCTGCTAAAGTATAATTTTCAGAACGTTAGAAACGTGACTCAGACAAATATATAGTGAACCTGTGTCATTAACGAGGGAGCCAGCAGCATTACAAAGCTGGTTCCAGAAGCATTAGAGGAACAGATAATTATATAGTCAAGAAAGGAAAGGAATGCCAAAATAAGTTTGCAATGTTAAATCCAGAACTGGTTAATGTCCTACAGGAAAATAAAACTGCAATCTTTGTGATTACCTTTTCTTTGTAACAAAAATAATTTGCATCTCTACTGGGCAAAAACCTTTTGTGCCTTATCAACATTAAGTCACAGCATCTGGAACCTGGTCAATAGTAAATAGTCAAATAGTATACTATTTAATGGAAAAGTATTTATAGTCAGTGGAACAGAATAGAGAGCCCAGAAATAAACCCACTCACCTATGTTCAATTAATCTTCGACAAAGGAGTGAAGAATATACAATGGAGACAAGACAGTCTCTTCAGCAAGTGGTATTGGGAAAGCTGGACAGATGCATGTAAATCAATAAAGTTAGAACACTCCTTCACACCATACTCAGAAGTAAGCTCAAAACAGCTTCAAGACTTAAATGTAAGACATGATACCATACAACTCCTAGAAGAGAACACAGGCAAAACATTCTCTGACATAAATTGTACCAGTGTTTTCTTAGGTCAGTCTCCCAAGGCAATAGAAATAAAAGCAAAAGTAAACAAATGGGACCTATTCAAACTTATAAGCTTTTGCCCAGCAAAGGAAACCATAAACAAAAATGAAAAGCCAACCTACGGAATGGGAGGAAATATTTGCAAATGATGCGACCAACAAGGACTTAATTCCCAAAATATAAACACAGCTCATACAACTCAATAACACAAAAACAAATAATCCCATCAAAGAATGGGCAGAGGACCTCAATAGACATTTCTCCAAAGAAGACATACAGTGGCCAATAGGCACATGAACAGATGCTCAGCATCACCAATTGTTGGAGAAATGCTAATCAAAACTACAATGAGGTATCACCTCACACCGGTCAGAATGGCCATCATTAAAAATTCTACAAATAACAAATGCTGGAGAGGGTGTGGAGAAAAGGGAACCCTCCTACACCATTGGTAGGAATGTAAATCGGTGCAGCCACTATGGAGAACAGTATGGAAGTTCCTTCAAAGACTAAAATTTGAGTTACCATATGATCCTGCAATCCTACTCCTAGGCATATATCCAGGGAAAACTCTAATTCAAAAAGATAAATGCACCCCAATGTTCATAGCAGTACTATTTACAATAGCCAAGACATGGAAGCAACCTAAATGTCCATCGACAGATGAACGAATAAAGATGATGTGGTACATATATACAATGGAATACTACTCAGCCATATAAAAGAATGAAATAATGCCATTTGCAGCAACATGGATGGACCTAGAGATTATCATACTAAGTGAAGTAAGTCAGACCGAGAAAGACAAATACCATATGATATCATTTATATGTGAAATATAAAATATGATACAAATGAACTTATTTACAAGACAGAACCAGACTCACAGACATAGAAAACAAACTTATGGTTACCAAAGGCGAAAGGGGGTGGGACAGGGGTAAATTAGGCTTTTGGGACTAGCAGATAGAGACTACTGTGTATAAAACAGATAAAAAACAGTGTCCTACTGTATAGCACAGGGAACTATATTCAATATCCTGTAATAAACCATAACAGAAAAGAATATCTATCTATCTATCTATCTATCATCTATATCATTTTGCTGTGTATCAGAAGCTAACGCAACATTTTAAATCAACTATACTTCAATTTTTTTAAATAAGTAGTAAATAGTCAAACAAAGAGACAGTCTCCTAGAGCAAGGGTCAGCAAACAAGAACCCATAGGCCAAGTGTGACCTGCTCCCCGTTTTTGTAAATAAAGTTTTATTGGCCCACACACATTTCTGCTTGTTTATGTATTGTCTATAGCTTCTTTTATGTAAGGCAGTTAGAGCTGAGTAGTTGCAACTAAAATCATATGACCTGAAAAGAAAGTCCAAAATATTTACTATCTTGGCCTTTACAGAAAAAGTTTACTGATACCTGTCCTAGAGAATTAAATAATCCTTGAGTGAGCCTGTTAGACCATGCTCCAGTATAATGCTTAATGAATATGCAATTCACATTTTGCCTTATTACCAAATTTTGGATATTTTTCCTCAGTACCCCTCTTTGACTTTCACTCCCTTATATCCTTTGCATCCCTTACATCCAGCACAGATCTCGCTACTTGGGACTCACTACTTAGGTCTTGCTCCTTCCTGTTGGGAAATCGCAATTGCTTGTGGGGGTCCCTGGGAAAGATGAGCCATGGCCTAGAAGAATCTGACCACTAACTTGCTTTGTCTTGTGCCCCCCACCAGGCCTGCTTGTCATGTCACCAACAAATTCACCGGAATGCACCTATATGCCCTCTGTGCAAAGCCAAGAGTCGGTCCAGGAACCCCAAAAAGCCAAAACGGAAGCAGGATGAATGAAAAGAAGGAGAACACTTAGAGCTCTGCTGCTCATAACCCCTCCCCTTGGCCAGAGTGATTGATGTCTCCATGTGAAACAACCCTTCCCCACCTCTACAAAGTCTCCTATTTAATGTGATGGAAGCACAACCCCTCTCTCACTTTTCTTTTATTTCTTTTTGCTCTTGGAGTTTCTGGTTTAGGAAGAGATGTGGTTCAGGTGCTAATGACAGTTGTGTCTGAAGATCCCTTCTCTCTCACCCACATTTCAACCCCTGCCCTTGTTTGGAGCTAAGGGAAAGGTGGAAGTCCCAGATGTGATTCCCTGTCTCTTGTGCCTGAGGCCTGGGGCCTAAGGTCTGAGGGCCTGGAGAGGCCCATATCTTGTTTCAGGTGAAGGCTCCAGTGTGCCCCCTCCCTGTACTTTTGCCTTAGGCTCTGAAGGGACAACAGTCTTCTTGCTGGACGTTTCAATAGGCTTGGTGCATTTATCTCCCCCACCCGAAACCTCATCTCATCCTCAAGGCCCGAGGTAGCTTGGACAAGCTCTCCTTTTCATATTCATTTGGGAGGCCTGGCTGTTATTATTGAGCTCACCACCCCACCACCTGGCAGTTTCCCAGATATACTAAAGTTCTCAGCTACCAGGCTATGTGTCTGGGGATCCTAAAATCTGTGGGCTTTTCTCCCATAATAAACCCTAGCTTTTGAAAATCAGTAGCAGATGTTCCCCACAGTGAAATCAGGGAGCCAGACCCACTCCACAAGTCCCGCCTAACTCGTTGCCTAGGTCATTGGTCTGAGGGCTCTGCTATCGGGGCTGCCTTAGGCTGGAGAGGCCCCAGGCTGACATTTGTGTTGCCTTTTATCCAAAACCATTACTCTGGTACTTACTCAAATGGTATATCTTAGAGGTCAGAGTAGTGGGTTGAGATTCAAGTGAATGCCAATCACTTTACACATGCAGGTAGGTGGGACTTCTACTCCAGTCTCTCTTCTCTAAGGCAGCCTCAGCTCAGGTCAGCTTTTGGCCACCCCTTTTCCTGTGGATTGTGCAGGTGGATTTCCCTCTCAAAATAAAAGGCACCAGGCTCCCCAAGCCCTACAGCTCTTCCCTCCTCCAAAGCCACATCTCTAGTCAAGTCACTCTCAAACTTAAGGGACAGGGATGGGGGCTGGCTGACTGAAAAAGTGTTAGCTCCTGGCTGGGGAGGGGGCGGTATTTTTCCTTCCTTTCTTAGCTGTAGTTTTAAGTTGCCACAGTTGTCCGTGTGTTCATAATATATTAAAGGTTCCTCTGCTCTTTGAAAATAAGAGCGTTCTGTCTGTACAAATCCTTTTAAATAAACATTTGTTCATTGGAGTAAATGCTGACTCAGTGCCTACAAGTACCAGGTAACAGAAAAGATGTAATGCCCTTTCCCCTTCTGGGTAGCTCTTCTTTACTCTTATTCACTCCTCCCTACAAGTGAGAAAACCAGGCACACCGCCGCATAATAATTTACCCTATTTTTATAATAATTTCCATGTATGCAGTGACTACTCTGTGTCAAGTCTCTATGTAAGATGCTTTATATAGATGATTGTATTTGATTTTCAGAACAACCTTTCAAGCTAAGTATTCTTATTGCCCTTTTCCAAAAATGTAAACTGAAGCTCAGAGAAGTTAAATAACTTGTACGGAGTTAAACAGACAGCTAGTAAGAGAAGATTCAGGATTTGAACACAGATTTGTCTGGTACCAGAGTCCATTTTTTTCCTACGTTTTCTCCAGGATCACTTTTTTAAGCTTTTCTCCCTTTTGGGATGGCTTGAACACAGGAGTAGGTGAAATAACTCTGAACTAGAAATCAGAGACTAGGAATTCAGTGACTGATGCAGGAATGTAAAGGCCTGTTCCCCCATGAGGATACAATAGGGAAAAACTCCGAAGGGTCATCCCAGCTTCAGAGCTCCCCATGGGTGGACTGTGGTTTCCATTAAGCCTGAGTTGCAGTTCAATAGCTCCCTCTGTCCAATCCTGCCTCCTTCTCTTCCCTTTTCTTCTACAAGTGTTGATCCCAAGGGCTCCCTAATTGATATCCTGTGCATTAAACTGTCCCAATGCTTTCCAGAAACCCAACTTCTCTGTGCTTCAGTGTCCTCATCTGGAAAAATGGGGAAAATAACAGTACCTACTTCTGGCACTGTTGTGAGCAGTGCCAGGCATATAGTAAGTACTTCTACCCCTTGTGCCTCTGGCACCAGGTTGATTGGATGAGCGGTCAAAAGAAACACTATTTGTCTTAGCTGACATTACTCTACCACCCCAGATGTTGTTCAGCTACAAGCCTGCTTTTAAGGTGGCCTAGACGCACTCTGGGCAAAGGGAGGACACGCAGCTGTGTAGCTTGGAGTACACCTTAACCTGTATAGCTCTCAGCAGGTCCCTGTAAAGTATAGGAGAAGTGGTCATTGCTCTGCATCTTTGGCACACTGGAGGTCAGATCTGTCAATTCAGTTGCAGCACAACTAGCCAGGTCAGCTGTTTCCCAGGGAACACCTCTGAGTGGGAAGGGAACAATCAAATGTTGAGCACCTATACCTGCCAGCCACTGGGTGGGGTGCTACTATCTCATTTAATTTTTCCGGTTCAGCTATCTGTTGTGAAACAAACCACCCAAAAACTTAGTGGCTTAAAACAGCCACCGTTTATTAGCTCGTGACTCTGCAATTTGAGCAGGACTTGCTGGGAATGGCTTATTTCTGTTCCATGTGGTGTTGCCTCAGACAGCTTGGCTGGGGCTGAAGGACCCAAGATGTGTGCTCTCACTTGTCTGATACCTCAGCTGTGGCGGCTGAAACAGCTGTGGGCTGGATGGGCCTCCCACCTCCCTTTGTAGTATTTTACTCTCCAGGGCCTTTCTTTCTCCATTGGGCCTCTCTCTCCAAGTAGAGTAGTGAGACATTTTTTTTTCTGTGGCAGCAGTCTTCCCAGAGGGTGAAAACAAAAGCTGCCAGGCCTTTTGTGGCATAAGACCAGAAGTCATACAGCAAAACTGCTGCTGTACTCTATTGGTCAAAGCAAGTCACAGAGCCAGCCCAGATTTAAGGAGTGGGGAAAAGAGACTCCGCCTCTTGATGGGAGGAGCTGCATGTATGCCAGAGATGGGGGCAATTCTTGGTCGTATTTGCAGACAACCTACCACATCATCCAAAAACAACCTTACAAGGAAGGCATTATGCGGGTCTATTTTTACAGATGATAAAACTGAGGCTCAAAAAGGGTAAAATGGTTGCCCAACAAACAACTAGGAAGGGGCAAAGCCAGGAGGCAAAGCTAGGTGTGTCTGCCTTTAAAGCCTGTGTTTCTTCTGCCTAAGAGCAGTTCTTCAGATAAGTCTGAGACCTGGTTAGAGGAGACTAAAGAAAGGAAGAGAAGGAACAAAACAGAGTAAAAGACGAAGACGAGGCACGTGAAAGAGAGAGAGATGAAGGAGGAGGAGGAGTGTAAGGGAAGTTATTTGTTATATTGGTAAGATGCTGTAAAAAGCACCTTCTTCGGGCTTCCCTGGTGGCGCAGTGGTTGAGAGTCCGCCTGCCGATGCAGGGGACACGGGTTCGTGCCCCAGTCCGGGAAGATCCCACATGCCGCAGAGCGGCTGGGCCCGTGAGCCGTGGCTGCTGAGCCTGCATGTCCAGAGCCTGTGCTCCGCAACGGGAGAGGCCACAACAGTGAGAGGCCCACGTACTGCAAAAAAAAAAAAAAAAAAAAGCACCTTCTTCAACATTCTCATTTAATGCTCACATTAAGTAGCCCTGTACTGTTAGTAGAGCATGTAGTATTACATTTTATAAATGAGACCCAGAGAGGGGATTGACTTGCCCAAGGTCATTTAGCAGGTTAAGAGCAAAGCCACAACTAGAACCCAGGCCTTCCAATCTGGGAATAACCCGATTTGGGGCTCTCTTTACACTTTTGACACAGTGGGGGTGATTGTATACATGCTTTGTGACAGATGGGTCGCTTTTACACTGAGGATAGGTGCTCACTCCACAGGGGAAGGCCAGGCAATTTTAGCAATTCTGCTCTTAAAGTCCAGTTCCCTGTTACTATTATGCCCCCAGCTTTCCCCTAGCGATTATCAGCATCTTTGCAATGATCAACATCTCCCAAGGTGAACTCTGGGAAGGCTGTTAACTCAGGGCCAGGTGCCCTTATGTTAGGTACTTAACCCCTCTGGGGCTCCAATATCTCATATGTGAGGTAAGAATAGTAGTAGTCCTCTCCTCATGGCATTGTTGCGAAGATTAAATGAGCTAATAATATATGTAAAGTGCCTAGAACAGCAGTTGAGAAGCATTCAGTAAATGATAGCTATGAGGAAGAAAATGATAATGATTATGACTGGCTTCATGAGAGGCCAAAGATGATGAGGAGGAGGAGGAGGAGGAAGAAGAGAAAGGGAAGGGAAGGGGAGGAGAAGCGTGGGGGAGAAAAGGGAAGAGGAGGCAGGGTACAATAGGGAAGGGGTTGCCCCCATGTAAGGCCTCCCTCAGAGGGAGAGTTGATAGCTAAGATTCATGGCTCCTTTTCTGGAGCTTGATGAGATTCCGAGGCTCTGCTGCCACTTGGCACTGAGTCTGTTTCATAGTTATAAAAAGAAAGACACGGGCCCCTCATGGGAACTAGGCAGAAGCCCCTCTTTTCACCACATTCTTTTCTGCTACGGCAGAGGAAAGACCATCCCTATAAAAGAATTCCCCATAAGTGGTCTAGGCTCATGTGCACTTCAGTGGTTTCTGTACTGTGCAGTACAGGGAAATGACACTGACCCAGGAATGAGCCGTTCCTGGGTTCAAATCCCCAATTCTTTACTTATTAGCAGTGCATTCTTGAGGAAGTTATCAAACATTTCCAACCTCCAGTTTCCTCATCTGTAAACTGGAGATAATACCTACTCTGTGGGGTTGCAGTGAAAGATTTAAAAACAAAGAAGGCGAGGGTCACCATTCACTGGATGTCCATAATTTAGTGGGTGCTGTGGGAGGAAACATAGTGTAGTGGTCAAGGGCGTGGATACCAAAGTCAGAGAGTCTGGATTCAACTCTGACCAATGCCATTTGCTGATCGTGTGACCTTCAGGGAGCTCATTAACTTCTTGAAACCTCATCTGTACAATGGGGGTAATGACAGAATTTACCTCATTGGATTTTTACTAGGATTAAATGAGATAATATTTATGAGTTGCACACAGAAAGCATTATCTGAGTGTTTCATAAAGTAAGCAAATCAAATCTTCCTACCAACACTCAGTGTCATCAACTTAGAGATGAGAAAATTTAAGCTGGTAGAAGTCAAATGCCTTCAAATTTGGGTCTGTCTGACTCCACTAGACCTCAGAAATGCTTGGAAGAGTGTAGTGCTGTCTACAATTTATTTTGAAATGCATCAAAATTTAGGTGGATTGGTGGATGGATAGAAGAATAGATATGTGATAAAAGAAGTCCAGTAAAATGCTAATTGTAGGATCTAGGTGCAGGCATATGGATGCTACCTGTAAAATTTGCTGTATATGTAATTTTTTTCATAATAAAATATCGGGGCCATAATACATCTACCTGGTAATGTTACTTCTCTGCCTAAAAGCCTTGGTTTGTTCCCCAGCATTCCCACTTTCTAATTTGACCTCTTGTATAATCAGCATAGCTCTCACTGACCACCACCCCCCGCCCCCACCATGTGGAATTGGCAGAGCACCTGGTAGAACAGATGATAATGGAGAGAGAGGGAGAGACAGCGCTGCGTTCCTACTTAAGGTGACCAACTTGTCCCAGTTTGCCCAGGACTGCTCTGGTTTTAAAACTGAAAGTCCTACATCCTGGGAAATCCCACAGTCGTAGGCCCAGCAGTACTGTGAGCCTTCTTTCTTTCTGGTAGTGTTAAGGGCAGCTGTCACCTGTTGTTTCTAATTCATGTCATAGCATGCGCAGGGGCTCTGGGCAGACAGTTTCAGATCTGGCCCTGACCCACTTACCCTACCATCTGGGCAGATGCTGCCCCCTGCTGGTGATGGGGAGAACCTGTTATGGAACCTCCCACCACATTGCTGTGCACACCCAGGGCAGAGGCAGTTAATGCCTCTGCCGTTCTCCTCCATACATCACCTTAGTCCTAGCCGTCTGAGCTTGAAATTCCATAACCCTGACAACTCCAAGCGCCTGAGACACTGCCCTTGATCTCTGAGTCCTACTGCCAACCCTGACTCCAGACATTCTTCCAAATCCTGACCAAGTAACCACATTGCCCACCAGGAGGCCTCTGGGTTCCATCCAGAAAGCAGAGAGGATGATTGCACAGCAGGCAGGTAGTTATTATATTCATCCAAAAGGAGCAAGGAACAGATGTCCATACATGGCAGCACCAGGAAAAAGTGAAGAGTCAGCCTAGGGGTTCCCCAAGAATACAAATGGCTGTTTACGGGTTCCCAAGAGAAAAGTGTACATAGAAGTACATTCCTTCTGCCTAATGCTACTCTGGCATGGCACCATATCCCTTAAAAAACATGGATTGCCAGGACCCTTGATGGTTCTGCTTTTGGTCCCATGCCTTCTAATGTATGTCCCTCTGTGACACATGCATTGGGGTGAAGATAGACCTGAAAGAGACACAGTATAATAGCTTCTCTTTATTGAGTGAGCATTTACTATGGTCTAGGCATGGAACTGTGTGCTTCACATAATGCTCACATTTAACCTTCACAGAAGTCCTAAAAGATATGTGCGATTATTTATCCCCATTTCACAAAAATCGGAGGCACCACGTGTGTTAGGTTTCTTGCCCAAGGTCGTGCAGTGAGTTGCAGAGCTGGGGCACAAACCTAAGAAATCAGACACCAAAACTCAAGTGCACAACCAGTCTCCCAAAGATATCCGCAATCTGATATTCAATGGAAGTGCTCCTGGACACAATCACCATGAACTTCATAACTGACGTGAGTGTCGTCCTAAAGCCACAACAGGACTGGGCGATGATACATTGGAAAGTATTGTTCAGTGCCCTCTCCACCTTTGTCTTTCTAGCCTGTCATCCACAACCCAGGAATAATCAGAGCCTAGCTAGAGAGTACCTCAGATGTTACACTTCTTACTGACACTAAGCTTAGATTCACCACTGCTGAATCTATGGGTATAGCTGGCTGCTGTTCTCCATTCTACCCCCAATGGCGGCAATTACTTCTGCTACTACCTCACCCCTCAGCGCACCACCAGCAGCCGTCAGCCACTTGCATGAGCAGCATAACTTCAAAAATTTCTATAGGACCCACTGGAGTTTACAGAGGAATAATGTGAAACCAACACTCACCCCTGAGCACCAGAGAAGACAATCTCCATAGAGAGGCCATCTTTATCACCCTTACCCCTGCAAAAATCTGGAAACAGTTACTAAGGAAACAAACCCCATGGCATTCTGTTTCCAGCTGCCAACGTCTATGAAGATTCATTTATCTGCCACTGCCACTGCTCCACCTGGCCTGCCTAGAGCACATTGCCCATCTTCTAGCCCTGTGTCCAGCCCCAGCTAGTTGAGGTGGGGAACTGGAGAGCAGAATGGAGGAAGTCTGAACTTCCACTAGCACCACAGTCAGACCCAGTTTCTGGTGCAGTAAAGGGTTTGCGGCCAGGCGAAAGCTTGTGAAAAGCCACCTTCCATCTCAGGAACGCTCATGAACACATTAGATTCCTTCACCAATAAAGTGAAGTCAAGGGCCAACCCTTACCAGGGAATAGCATGTATGTGCTGGAGATAGGGGTGCTCCATCTTTGCTCTGACCATTTAAGCCAACTGGAGAAATGCACAAACTAGGTACCCCATGCCTCATAAATGCCACAAGGCTGTTTACGACAAGTCTCTGAGGCACCCCCTTGCTTGTTCCTGACCTACATTTGCCCCAATTTCATCTTTTTGTAATGCACACTCTTGGCTCTTGACCTTGATTATACCTTTGGTCCCCCTTGGGTCTTGGGGTTTGGGGTTGATTGAGCAATGCTGGAACCTCAGCTCATCCACTGGCATGCTGTCTTGGGGCTTATGCTCTGGTTGTGGCCTCTCTGAATACAACTTTGACCTCAGTCGGTAGACTTTTTAGACTAGCTGGCCCAGTCCTGGCCCTGTCTTATGAGGAAAATGGTAATCATACACTTGCTCCATTCCCCTTCCCCTGTCCTGCCTCCCATCATGCTAAGCACTGCCCAAGCCAAACAGTGGTACAGCTCTGGCTGGAACTGCCCAGTATCTCTCAGTGCTTCCCTTCCCCTCTCTGACTCTCTCTTTTGTGGCCATTAGTGGCAGGGGGATAGATGCTGGTAGACATCCATATTGTTTCCTGTAGGCAACTCTAGAAGCCTTCTAAACTCCCTTTTTAATTTCCCCCAAAGCATTCTGCAGGATGGGTCATGATCAACCACAGCATGGAGAAGGTGTTGAGTGAGATGGGAGGACCTAAGGCTATGCTGCAATGCCAGCTGATGGGTGACTACTGGAAGATTAATGAGGTTTCCTGATGTATCTATTTAGTCCATCTTCTAAATGTTAATTTAGACACACTCCTTCTCTTCCTTAAGTTCAGGATTGGAGGAGGGAAGGAAGGAGAAAACCCAGTTTCAGTTTTGCCTCAGAGCCCAATAATATGATAGGTATTCACCCAGCCTAGGGCTCTTAGCAGCCTCTGCTCTGTTATGCAACCAGCTTGATCAACTTCGGTATGAAGAAACTCAGCAGTTGTCCCTGGACAATCAGAGGAGTAAACGGCAGCACACCTTAAAGCTTCAAAAATAAATTCAATAATCCCTGTGTGACCCCATTAAAATCCCTTCAATAACTTGCCAGACATTAAGTCCCATTCCTTACACAGCTGATCCCTTGTTAGATTTGAGCCTAGGAATTTAGAGCTGGAAAGGTACTTAGAGTCCCTTACTCAAACTCGTCCTCATGCTAACGGGTACATTAAGCCCAGAGAAAGGAAGGGACTGGCACGAGGTCACAAATCAGTCTTCTGCAGAGGAAGAGCTAGAACCGAGGTCTCCTCCTGAGTTCCAGCCTATTCTAGGTTCATGATGCCACCTTTGCCCTGATTCATCAAAGTAGCTAGGTGTCCTTCTACTGGATACCCTCTTCTCTGAGGCACCCCTAAGTGATCTTGTCTTCAATGTGACCAAAGGTAGCCTCTGGCCATTGTTGCTGCATGGCAGTGAGCTGTGATGGAGGGGAGGGGGCATAAAGGAGCTCAGTCCCATGGGACAAGCCAACTGTGTTTGGGGAAAAATCCAGCTCCATATACCATCTAGGAAGACTGAGGCTGAACCCCTTCCAGGAACAGGATGGTCTTTACTGCCTGAGGCTCATCTCAAGAGAAGGAATTTGTTCCCTCGAGTTACAGATCAAAGCTTGTTGGACCTTCATCTCTGCTCCTTCTCAACTTGGAATTCCAAGATCTGGCCACATCCAAAAGGGATAACCTCATAACCTCTGAAATGTTATGACACCATGTCCCCATTTCTGCCCCTCACACCTCTACCATGTTTCCCAGTCTCCTTCCCCTTTCTCTCAGTTCCTTCTGCCTGTCTATTCTTGGACCCCACAGAGACCTCAGGCCTGGGATCCATCCCGCCTTTCTCCTCCAGCCTGGACCTCCTGGTCCATTGCTTCAGCGTTTCATTTGCCAATACCTTCAGCTCTCTTTGTCCCCATCCCTCCTCCACCTTACCTGGAGAACCTCAAATCAAAGATCATTGCTGATGTTCTCCCGGGAAGCCAAGTGCTGCTGGGAGCACCTCCCAGCCCTGGGTAACTTGGCCCTGCTTAGCATTCATGGTCCCTAACCTCATCTGAGCCTTTAGCACCGTGCAGTTAGACCCTGACCACGATCATTTCCTGTCCCTTCAGTGAAGAGGAGTGAGGGCTGCCACCCAGAGGCCACATGGGTGCTCAGAATTGCATGTGTTATGGCAGCATGGGCAGGGGAGAAGGACAGTCTACAGTTAGACTCATTCAAATTTGAATCTTGTATCTTCCACTTATTGGCTGTGTGATCTTGGGCAAGTCAATAATCTCTCTTAAGCCTCATTTTCCTCTTCCATAAAGTGTGGAAAATAGTGTGGTGGGGAATCTATCTAAGGGCTTAGAAGAATACTTAGCAGGTGGTAGGTGCTCAATAAATGGTGGCTGTTATTCCTTAGTGACCTGGGAAGCAATACATCTTAATTCCAAGTCTTATTGCTTAGTACAAAGAAGCTGCTGACCAAGCTGTTACTCTGATGGGGACTGGCTCAGGGCCTGTGATGGGCCTGAGCCTGCAGGTGGACACATGAGGGGCTTAGTTTGGGAAGAAGACATGGCTGGGGGACCCAAGGATGTAGAGGCTGGGGTCAGACAGATCTGAAATCTTTGTGACCTGGAGTAAGTCACTTTACCTTTCTGAGCCTCAGTTTGCTCATGTGTAAAATGTGGGTAATAGTTATTGCTCAGAACACCTCCCAGGACTTTGAGGAGGATCAAATGGCATAATGGATGATAAAGTGATTTTACGAATTTTAACAAACTCCTCATGTTAGTTGCACACATGCGTGTGTGTGTGTGTATGTGCGCGTGCGTGTGTGTTTGTGAGTGTATTCTGTCACAAGGGCTATCTATGTTCTTGAACCCTGACTCAGAAGGTGGCAAGAAGCAGCATTGGGATGACCATGCTAGGATGTCACTCTGAGGAAGAGCTTCCCCAGAAGAACAAACCGCAAGATTAGCCAGGGTCCAGTTAAACTGACTCTTCTTTTTTTTCCATTCTGGCAGCAGTTTAGGGTGAAAGACTTGAAATCTTTTTCTAAGATTGAGGCTACCCTATGAGCTAAATGTTGAATCACCTAAAAAGCTGATTATGTGAGCTCTGCCTCAATGACTGTTTGAGGATCCAACTAGCCTCAGGATCTGGTGGTATTATGAATTTCAAATCAGAATCATAGTCTCATCTCTGCCACTAACTTCCTGTGTGATCTTGTGTGTGTCCCATCTTCTCTCTGGGCTTCAATATTCCTGGGAGTCAGACAAGATCAGTGGTTTCCAAATGCTGGTCCATGGACTGGATGCCGCAGAATCACCTGGGAAAGGAAGACCACTCAATGCCTATGAAGTAGCTATGTTGATGAGTTGACATGAATCTGATCAAGTCTCTAGATGTAATTACCACATTACAGGATATACAAGGGACAGAGGAACATGTTAAATGACACCATAGGAATACAATCAAGTAAATTCAGAATGTAGGAGATTCTGTAGGACAAATGTGGTTTCACCAAGAAATAATGGAGAGAGAGAAAAGAGAGTAAGAGAATGAATTAGCTTTCAATGTGATGTTTTAACAAATTACCCCACACTTGGTGGGTTAAAACAACACAAATTTATTATCTTACAGTTCTGTAAGTCAAAGGTCCAACACGGGTATCACTGGGGCAAAACCAAAGTGTTGACAGAGCTCTTTCCCTTTCTGGAGGCTCTAGGGGATAATCCATTTCCTTGTGCTTTCCAGCTTCTAGAGACTGCCCACACACCTTGGCTCATGGCCACCTTCCTCCATCATCAAAGCAAGCAATGTTGAATCTCTCTGACATTCTTCTCTACTCACATCTCCCTCTGATTCTTCTCTCCTGTCTTCCTCTTCCACTTTTCAGGGCCCTTGTGATTACACTGGATCCACCCAGATAATACAGGATAATCACCTTATTGTAAGATCAGCTAAGTAGCAAACTTAATTCTGCCTGCAACCTTAATTTCCTTTGCCATGTAACCTAATGCATTCATTGCTTTCAGGGATTAGAATGTGGACATGTTCGGGGGGCCATTAATCTGCCTATCACTGATGATTTGTAGGTTAAAAGAGAATTAAGATATGAATCAACAAAATGCAATTTCTAGATCTTAGATTGGATCCCAATTCAAACAAACTATCTGTAAAGTGTAAGAAAAGTTAGGGAAATTTGAGCACTGATTGACTATTTGATGACATTAGAAATTGTGAACTCTTTAAGCTGTGATAATGATACAGCAGTAATTTTGGGAGGAAGAAGAAGGGTCCTTGTCTTTTAGAAATACATACTGAAGTATCTTAGGATGAAATGAAATGATGTTTGGGCTTTGCTACGGACTACTCCAATTAGGAGGTGAGAGAGTAAAGACGGATATAGAATGGCCATGTGCAGAAAAATGTTAAAATTGGGAGGTGGGTGCTTGAGGTTTGATCACACTGTACTCTATTTGTGTATATGCTTGAAAATTTTCATTATAAAATCATCTGGGGAAAAAATGGGCCACAGATTAATAGTAACATTTTTCTTTCTAGCTCTACCCAGACTCCCTCAGTGGGAAGTCAAGGACATTGAAATGCCTCCTAAGGAAACCTGGGAATCCTCAGGAGGTTCTCATGTGTTCTGCTAATATATTCCTTCTGATTACTACCTGGTGTCAGTCATTTCACTTCATTTTCCTCTTGCTCCCTGGTGTGATGCCCCCTTTCTATGCTTGATTCTTGAGCCACTTGGCCTGTTTTATGAGGAAAAGCAGACTCTACTTTCACTAGTTCCATGTAACACAGGCAAAGTTGCCAGTGAAATCTCTAAGTCCAACTTTCATGAGACTGAGGAATGGGTTCTCAGAGACTGGGCAAATGTGAGTGGCAGACCCTGTACTGTACTCAGAATCTTTCCACTGAACACTGAGCCATTATTCTTGACTCTCCCACCCTTTAGGGTAACTGTTTCCCAAGAAGGCTCCTTGGTTTCATATGCAAACATACTCCTGTGGAGTTGAAGGGACCATCCTATTGGCATTTCAGTTCTTTCTGACTTCTGAAGTGAACATACTTGGAATATCTGTTATACTCCAAACCATCGTTCTAACTAGGCATTAATTGATCCACATTACTGATGAAGGAACTAAAGATTAGAGGTTAAGTAATTTGCCTAAAGTCACCATATTAGTGCCGTCTGGAGGAAGCGAGACTGGGCTCACTCGGGCAGTAGGAGGAAACAGGATGGGACTGATGGGCAGGCAGACTCCTGCCTGGCTGCAGGTGGACCTGGATGAGGCCATCCCATGCACTCTGACCAGGAGAGAGCAGCCAAGATGGCAGAGTAGAAAGACCCTAAGCTCACCTCCTCTCATGAGCACACCAAAATCACAACAATCTGCAGAACAACCATCGTTGAAAAAGACTGAAACCTACCAGGAAAGATCCTCCATAGCTAAAGACATAAAGGCGGAACCACAACAAGACTAGTAGGAGGGGAAGACTCATGATATAAGCAAATCCCATACCCTCCAGGGTGGGTGACCCACAAACTAGAGAATAATTACATTACAGAGGTTCTCCCACAGGAGTGAGAGCTCTGAGCCCCATGTCAGCAACCTCCCCATCCCAGGTGTCCGGCACCAGGAAGAGGAGCCCCCAGAGCATTTGGCTTTGAAGGACACCAGGGCTTGATTGCAGGAGCTCCGCAGGACTGGGGGAAATGGAGACTTCACTCTTAAAGGGCGCACACAAATTCTCATGTGCACTGGGACCAAGGGCAAAAGCAGTACTTTGATAGGACACCAAACTAGACCTAACTGCTGGTTTTGGAAGGAAGGGGGTGGCTGTGGCCCACCCTGGGGACAGAGACACTGGTGGCAGCTATATCGGAGAGAATTCATGTGTGTGAACTCTCCTAGAGGCTGTCAATTTGGCACCAAGACCTGTCTCCATCCAACAGCCTGAAGGCTCCAGTGCTGGGATGCCTCAGGCCAAGCAGCCAACTGGGTGGGGACACAGCCCCACCCATCAGCAGACAGGCTGCCTAAAGACTTCCTGATCCCACAGCCGCCTCTAGACATACCCCTGGACACAGCCCGTGTCCACTAGAGGACAATGACGCAGCTCCACCCACCAGGGTGCAGGGACCAGCCCCTCCCACCAGGAAGCCTACACAAACCTCTAGACCAGCCTCATCCAGCAGGAGGCAGACACCAGCAGCAAGAAAACTACAGTCTCACAGCCTGCAGATCAAGTCTGCAAACACAGGCCAGACACAACCCTGGGACCAGCTGGTCCCTGGCCCTTGGGGGGATGAGTGGGGAGTGCACTGCAGGGACAGATAGGATGTCTCCTATAGAGGGCCACTTCTCCAAGATCGGGAAACTTAGACAACCTACCACATACATAAAAATACAAGTAGCAATTTAGGTAAAATGAGGTGACAGAGGAAAATGTTTCAGACGAAGGAACAAGATAAAACCCCAGAAGAAGAACTAGGTGAGGTGGAGACAGGCAATCTACTCGGGAAAGAGTTCAGAGTAATGATCGTAAAGATGATCAAAGAACGTGGGAGGAGAATGAATGCACAGAGTGAGAAATTGGATGTTTTAACAAATAATTAGAAAATATAAAGAAAAACCAAACAGAATTAAAGAATGCAATAACTGAAATGAAAAGTACACTAGAAGGAATCAATAGTAGACTAAGTGAGGCAGAAGGACGGATCAGTGAGCAGGAAGACAGAGTCGTAGAAATCACTGCTGCCAAACAGAAACAAGAAAAAAGAATGAAAAGAATGAGAACAGTTTAAGAGACCACAGGGACGACACCAAGGGCGCTAATATTCACATTATAGGGGTCCCAGCAGGAGAAGAGAGAGAGAAAGGCCTGGAGAAAGTATTTGAAGGGATAATAGCTGAAAACTGCTTTAACCTGGGGAAAGAAATGGTCACCCAAGTCCAGGAAGCACAGACAGTCCCATACAGAATTAACCCACAGAGGAATAAACCACAACACATTGTAATCAAAAAATAAAGACAAAAAATAAAGACAAAGAGAGAGTATTAAAAGCAAGGAGAGAAAGGCAACATATAACATACAAGGGAACTCCCATAAGTCTATCAGCTGATTTTTCAGCAGAAACTCTGCAGGCCAGAAAGGAGGGACACAATATATTTTAAATGATGAAAGAGAAGAATCTGCAATCAAGAATACTCTACCCAGCAAGGCTCTCAGTAGGATTTGATGGAGAGAGGGGAGAGAGGCAGGCCTGGAGAGAGCAAGGAAGATCCACGCCATTCCCACATACCTTGTCTTATGCATCTCATCTATATGGCTGTTCCTGAGTTATATCCTTTTATAACACACTGGTGATCTATATCAGAAAGATTCTGTTCCATTATCTCCGGTTGTCTATGGATTTTGTTGAGAAGGCAGCCATCTTTTAAACTGTCGTTCCTGGGGAGCTTTGGAAAGATTCTCCATTTTCTCTGGTCCTCCATGGAGTCTGCTGAAAAGGCAGCAGCCATCTTTTATTATTTTATTTTTTTATTAGTTTCTGCTTTATAACAAAGTGAATCAGTTATACATATACATCTGTTCCCATAACCCTTCACTCTTGCGTCCCCCTCGCTCCCACTCTCCCTATTCAACCCCTCTAGGTGGTCACAAAGCACTGAGCTGTTCTCCCTGTGCTGTGCGTCTGCTTCCCACTAGCTATCTACCTTACGTTTGGTAGTGTATATATGTCCATGCCTCTTCTCGCTTTGTCACAGCTTACCCTTCCCCCTCCCCATATCCTCAAGTCCATTCGCAAGTAGGTCTGTGTCTTTATTCCTGTTTTACCCCTAGGTTCTTCATGACATTTTTTCCCTTAAATTCCATATATATGTGTTAGCATATGGTATTTGTCTTTCTCTTTCTGACTTACTTCACTCTGTATGACAGACTCTAGGTCTATCCACTTCATTACAAATAGCTCAGTTTCGTTTCTTTTCATGGCTGAGTAATATTCCATTGTATATATGTTCCACATCTTCTTTATCCATTCATCCGATGATGGACACTTAGGTTGTTTCCATCTCCGGGCTATTGTAAATAGAGCTGCAATGAACATTTTGGTACATGTCTCTTTTTGAATTATGGTTTTCTCAGGGTATATGCCTAGTAGTGGGATTGCTGGGTCATATGGTAGTTCTATTTTTACTTTTTTAAGGAACCTCCATATTGTTCTCCATAGTGGCTGTACCAATTCACATTCCCACCAGCAGTGCAAGAGTGTTCCCTTTTCTCCATACCCTCTGCAGCATTTATTGTATCTAGATTTTTTGGTGATGGCCATTCTGACTGGTATGAGGTGATATCTCATTGAAGT
The DNA here is from genome assembly GCF_964165515.1 of Mesoplodon bidens. NCBI lineage: Eukaryota > Metazoa > Chordata > Mammalia > Artiodactyla > Ziphiidae > Mesoplodon > Mesoplodon bidens. Next base: position 88,423,659 of record NC_138163.1, read on the forward strand.
TTTGATTTGAATTTCTCTAATGATTAATGATGTTGAGCATCCTTTCATGTGTTTGTTGGCAGTCTGTATAGCTTCTTTGGAGTAATGTCTATTTAGGTCTTCTGCCCTTTTTTGGATTGGGTTGTTGTTTTTTTTTTTTGCTACTGAGCTGCATGAGCTGTTTATACATTTTGGAAATTAATCCTTTGTCAGTTTCTTCATTTACAAATATTTTCTCCCATTCTGAGGGTTGTCTTTTGGTCTTGTTTATGGTTTCCTTTGTTGTGCAAAAGATTTGAAGTTTCATTAGGTCCCATTTGTTTACTTTTGTTTTTATTTCCATTTCTCTAGGAGGTGGGTCCAAAAGGATCTTGCTGTGATTTATATCATAGTGTTCTGCCTATGTTTTCCTCTAAGAGTTTGATACTTTCTGGCCTTACATTTAGGTCGTTAATCCATTTTGAGCTTATTTTTGTGTATGGTGTTAGGGAGTGATCTAATCTCATACTTTTACATATCCCTGTCCAGTTTTCCCAGCACCACTTATTGAAGAGGCTGTCCTTTCTCCACTGTACATTCCTGCCTCCCTTATCAAAGATAAGGTGACCATATGTGCATGGGTTTATCTCTCGGCTTTCTATCCTGTTCCATTGATCTAACTTTCTGTTTTAGTGCCAGTACCACACTGTCTTAATTACTGTAGCTTTGATGTGTAGTCTGAAGTAAAGGAGCCTGATTCCTTCAGCTCCGTTTTTAGTTCTCAAGATTGCTTTGGCTATTCGGGGTCTTTTGTTTTTCCAAACAAATTTTGAGATTTTTTGTTCTACTTCTGTGAAAAATGTCAGTGGTAGTTTGATAGGGATTGCATTGAATCTGTAGATTGCTTTGGGTAACAGAGTCATTTTCACAATATTGAGTCTTCCAATCCAGGAACATGATATATCTCTCCATCTATGTGTGTCATCTTTAATTTCTTTCATCAGTGTCTTATAATTTTTGGCATACAGGTCTTTTGTCTCCTTAGGTAGGTTTATTCCTAGATATTTTATTCTTTTTGTTGTAATGGTAAATGGGAGTGTTTTCTTGATTTCCCTTTCAGATTTTTCATCATTAGTGTACATGAATGTCAAAGATTTCTGTGCATTAATTTTGTATCCTGCTACTTTACCAAATTCATTGATTAGATTTAGTCGTTTCTGGTCGCACGTTTAGGATTCTCTATGTATAGTATCATGTCATCTTCAAACAGTGACAGCTTTACTTCTTCTTTTCCAATTTGGATTCTTTTTATTTCCTTTTCTTCTCTGGTTGCTGCAGCTAAAACTTCCAAAACTATGTTGAATAAGAGTGGTGAGAGTGGGCAGCCTTGTCTTGTTCCTGGTCCTAGTGGAAATGGTTTCAGTTTTTCACCATTGAGGATGATGTTGGCTGTGGGTTTGTCATATATGGCCTTTATTGTGTTGAGGAAATTTCCCTCTGTGCCTACTTTCTGCAGTTTTTATCATAAATGGGGGTTGAATTTTGTTGAAAGCTTGCTCTGCATCTATTGAGATGATCATATGGTTTTTCTCCTTCAATTTGTTAATATGGTGTATCACATTGATTGATTTGCGTATATTGAAGAATCCTTGCATTCCTGGAATAAACCCCACTTGATCATAGTGTATGATCCTTTTAATGTGCTGTTGGATTCTGTTTGCTAGTATTTTGTTGAGGATTTTTGCATCTATGTTCATCAGTGATATTGGCCTGTAGTTTTCTTTCTTTGTGACATCATTTTCTGGTTTTGGTATCAAGGTGATGGTGGCCTTGTAGAATGAGTTTGGGAGTGTTCCTCCCTCTGCTATATTTTGGAAGAGTTTGAGAAGGATAGGTGTTAGCTCTTCTCTAAATGTTTGATAGAATTTGCCTGTGAAGCCATCTGGTCCTGGGCTTTTGTTGGTTGGAAGATTTTTAATCACAGTTTCAATTGCAGTGCTTGTGATTGGTCTGTTCGTATTTTCTATTTCTTCCTGATTCAGTCTTTGCAAGTTGTGCATTTCTAAGAATTTGCCCATTTCTTCCAGTTTGTCAATTTTATTGGCATAGTGTTGCTTGTAATAATCTCTCATGATCTTTTGTATTTCTGCAGTGTCAGTTGTTACTTCTCCTTTTTCATTTCTAATTCTATTGATTTGTGTCTTCTCCCTTTTTTTCTTGATGAGTCTGGGTAATGTTTTATCAATTTTGTTTATCTTCTCAAAGAACCAGGTTTTAGTTTTATTGATCTTTGCTATCGTTTCCTTCATTTCTTTTTCATTTCTTTCTGATCTGATCTTTATGATTTCTTTCCTTCTGCTAACTTTGGGTTTTTTTGTTTTTCTTTCTCTAATTACTTTAACTGAAGGGTCAGGTTGTTTACTCGTGATGTTTCCTGTTTCTTAAGGCGGGATTGTATTGCTATAAGCTTCCCCCTTAGAACTGCTTTTGCTGCATCCCATAGGTTTTGGGTCGTTGTCTCTCCATTGTCATTTGTTTCTAGGTATTTTTTGATTTCCTCTTTGATTTCTTCTTTGATCATTTCGTTATTAAGTAGTATATTGTTTAGCCTCCATGTGTTTGTATATTTTACAGCTCTTTTCCTGGAATTGATATCTAGTCTCATAGCATTGTGGTCGGAAAAGATACTTGGTACAATTTCAATTTTCTTAAATTTACCAAGGCTTGATTTGTGACCCAAGATATGATCTATCCTGGAGAATGTTCACTGAGCACTTGAGAAAAATGTGTATTCTGTTGTTTTTGTATGGTATGTCCTATAAATATCAATTAAGTCCATCTTGTTCAATGTATCCTTTAAAGCTTGTGTTTCCTTATTTATTTTCATTTTGGATGATCTGTCCATTGGTGAAAGTAGGGTGTTGAAGTCCCCTACTATGCGTGCATTACTGTCGATTTCCCCTTTTATGGCTCTTAGTATTTGCCTTATCTACTGTGGTGCTCCTATGTTGGGTGCATAAGTATTTACAATTGCTATATCTTCTTCATGCATTGATCCCTTGATCATTATGTAGTGTCCTTCTTTGTCTCTTCTAATAGTCTTTATTTTAAAGTCTATTTTGTCTGATATGAGAATTGCTACTCCAGCTTTCTTTTGATTTCCGTTTGCATGTAATATCTTTTTCCATCCCCTTACTTTCAATCTGTATGTGTCTCTAGGTCTGAAGTGGGTCTCTTGTAGACAGCATATATATGGGTCTTGTTTTTGTATCCATTCAGGCAATCTGTGTCTTTTGGTGGGAGCATTTAGTCCATTTACATTTAAGGTAATTATCGATACGTATGTTCCTATTCCCATTTTCTTAATTATTTTGGGTTTGTTATTGTAGGTATTTTCCTTCTGTTGTGTTTGTTGCCTAGAGAAGTTCCTTTAGCATTTGTTGTAAAGCTGGTTTGGTGGTGCTCAACTCTCTCAGCTTTTGCTTGTCTGTAAAGCTTTTCATTTCTCCATCAAATCTGAATGAGGTCCGTGTTGTGTAGAGTAATCTTGTTTGCATGTTTTTCTCCTTCATCACTTTAAATATGTCCTGTCACTCCCTTCTGTCTTGTAGAGTTTCTGCTGAGAGATCAGCTATTAAGCTGATGGGGATTCCCTTGTGTGTTATTTGTTGTTTTTTCCTTGCTGCTTTTAATATGTTTTCTTTGTGTTTATTTTTTGATACTTTGATTAATATGTGTCTTGGCATATTTCTCCTTGGATTTATTCTGTATGGGACTCTCTGTGCCTCCTGGAGTTGATTAACTATTTCCTTTCCCATAATAGGGAAGTTTACAACAATAATCTCTTCAAATATTTTCTCAGTGCCTTTCTTTTACTCTTCTTCTTCTGGAACCCTTATAATTCGAATGTTGGTGCATTTAATGTTGTCCCAGACGTCTCTGAGACTGTCTTCAGTTATTTTCATTCCTTCTTCTTTATTCTTCTCTGCAGCAGTTATTTCCACTATTTTATCTTCCAAGTCACTTATCCATTCTTCTGCCTCAGTTATTCTGCTATTGATCCCATCTAGAGTATTTTTAACTTCATTTACTGTGTTTCTAATCGTTGCTTGATTCATCTATAGTCCTTCTAGGTCGTTGTTAACTGTTTCTTGCATTTTGTCTATTCTATTTCCAAGATTTTGGATCATCTTTACTATCATTATTCTGAATTCTTTTTCAGGTAGACTATTTCCTCTTCATTTGTTAGGTCTGGTGGTTTTTTATCTTGCTCCTTCACCTACTGTGTATTTTCCTGTCTTCTCATTTTGCTTATCTTACTGTGTTTGGGGTCTCCTTTTTGCAGGCTGCAGGGTCGTATTTCCCGGTGTTTTTGGTGTCTGTCCCCAGTGGCTAAGGTTATTTCAGTGGGTTGTGTAGGCTTCCTGGTGGAGGGGACTAGTGCCTGTGTTCTGGCGGATGAGTCTGGATCTTGTCTTTCTGGTGAGCATTTCCACGTCTGGTGGTGTGTTTTGGGGTGTCTGTGGCCTTATGATGATTTTAGGCAGCCTCTCTGCTAATGGGTGTGGTTGTGTTCCTGTCTTGCTAGTTGTGTGGCATAGGGTGTCCAACACTGTAGCTTGCTGGTCGTTGAGTGAAGCTGGGTGCTGGTGTTGAGATGGAGATCGCTGGGAGATTTTTGCCATTTGATATTATGTGGAGCTGTGAGTTCTCTTGTGGACCAGTGTCCTGAAGTTGGCTCTCCCACCTCAGAGGCACAGCACTGACTCCTGGCTGCAGCAACAAGAGCCTTTCATCCATCCGGCTCAGAATAAAAGGGAGAAAAGTAGAAAGAAAGAATTAGTAGAAGAAGAAAGAAAGAAAGAAGGAAGGAAAGAATTGAAAGAGGGAGGGAGGAAGGAGGGAAGGTAGGAAAAAGAGAAATAGAAGATGAAGTAAATAGAATAAAGTATGTTAAAACATAATAGCGTTATTAAAATAGAAAAATATTTAAAAATTTTTTAAAAATTAAAGAAAAACAAAACCCTGGGACAAATGGTGGAAGCAAAGCTGTATAGACAAAATCTCACACAGAATCATACACATACACATTCACAAAAAGAGAAAAAGGGGAAAAAGTTCGTAAATCTTGTTCTCAAAGTCCACCTCCTCAATTTGGGATAATTCATTGTAAAAAGAGGAAAGGGGGAAAATATCATAAATCTTGTTCTCAATGTCCACCTCCTCAATTTGCAATGATTCGTTGTCTATTCATGTATTCCGCAGATGCAGAGTACATCAAGTTGATTGTGGAGCTTTAATCCGCTGCTCCTGAGACTGCTGGGAAAGATTTCCCTTTCTCTATTCTCACAGCTCCTGGGTCTCAGTTTTGGATTTGGCCCCGCCTCTTCATGTAGGTCGCCAGAGGGCGTCTGTTCTTCGCTCAGACAGCACGGGTTTAAAGCAGCAGCTGCTTCGGGGACTCTGGCTCACTCAGGCCAGGGAAAGGGAGGGGTTCGGAGTGTGGGGCGAGCCTGCGGTGGCAGAGGCCAGCGTGATGTTGCACCAGCGCAAGGTGCACCGTGCGCTCTCCCGGGGAAGCTGTCTCTGGATCCCGGCACCCCGGCAGTGACAGGTTGCACAGGCTCCCAGGAAGGGGGGCGTGGACAGTGACCTGCGCTTGCACACAGGCCTCTTCGCAGCAGCAGCAGCAGCCCCAGCATCCCACGCCCTTCTCTGTTGTCCGCACTTTTAGCCGCAGCTCGCGCCTGTCTCTGGAGCTCCTTTAAACAGTGCTCTTAATCCCCTCTTCTTGTGCACCAGGAAACAAATAGGGAAGAAAAAGTCTCTTGCCTCTTCAGCAGCTCCAGACTTTTTCCCGGACTCCCTCCTGGCTAGCCATGGTGCACTAACCCCTTCAGGCTGTGTTCACGCCGCCAACCCCAGTCCTCTCCCTGCGCTCTGACCAAAACCCAAAACCGGAGCCTCAACTCCCAGCCCTGCCTACCCTGGTGGCCGAGCAGACAAGCTTCTCGGGCTGGTGAGTGCTGGCCGGCACTGATCCTCTGTGCGGGAATCTCTCCGCTTTTCCCTCCACACCCCTGTGGCTGTGCTCTCCTCAGCTACTCCGAAGCTTCCCCCTCCGCCACCTGCAGTCTCCGCCCACGAAGGGGCTTCTATTGTGTGGAAACCATTCCTCCTTCATGGCTCCCTCCCACTGGTGCAGGTCCCGTCCGTATCCTTTTGTCTCTGTTTATCCTTTTTTCTTTTGCCCTACCCAGGTATGTGGGGAGTTTCTTGCCTTTTGGGGGGTCTGAGGTCTTCTGTCAGTGTTCAGTAGGTGTTCTGTAGGAGTTATTCCACGTGTAGATGAATTTCTGGTGTATCTGTGGGGAGGAAGCTGATCTCCACATCTTACTCTTCCGCCATCTTCCCCCCAGCAGCCATCTTTTAAATCGTTGTTCTGGGATAAGTTCTCTGGGGGCAAGGACACTGGTGGCAGAGTCTCCAGAGAATATTGATCAGCGTGAGCTCTCATAGAGGTCCCCACCTTGGCACCAAGACCCGATCCCACCCAACAGCCTACAGTCTCCAGAGCTGGAATGCCTCAGACCAAACAACCAGCAAGACAGGAACACAGCCCCACCCATCAGCAGACAGGCTGCCTAAAGTTGTACTGACCTCACAGCTACCTCAAAACACACCCCTTGACACGGCCTTGCCCATCAGAGGGACAAGACCCAGCTCCCCCCACCAGAGGGCAGGCACTAGTCCCTGCCACCAGGAAGCCTGCACAAGCCCTTGCAACAACTTCATGCCCCAGTGGTGGACACAAGAAGCAAGAGGAGCTACGATCCTGAAGCTTGTGGAAAGGAGACCACAGATACAGAAAGTTAGACAAAATGAGATGACAGAGAAATATGTTTCAAACGAAGGAACAAGATAAAAACCCACAAGAACAACTAAATGAAGAGGAGATAGGCAATCTATCTGAAAATGAATTCAGTGTAATGATAGTAAAGATTTTCCAAAATCTCAGGAAAAGAATGGAGGCACAGATCAAGAAGATACAGACAATGTTTAACAAGGAACTAAAAGATTTAAAGAACAAGCAAACAGAAGTGAGCAATACAATAACTGGCATGAAAAATACACTAGAAGGAATCAATAGCAGAATAACTGAGAGAGAAGAACGAAAAAGTGAGATGGAAGACAGAGTGGTGGAAATCATTGCCACAGAATAGAATAAAGAAAAAAAGAATGAAAAGAAATGAGGACAGTCTCAGAGACCTCTGGGACAATGTTAAACAGACCAGCATTCACATTATAGGGTCCCACAAGGAGAAGAGAAAGAGAAAGGGCCTGAGAAAATATTTGAAGATATTATAGCCAAAAACATCCCTAACATGAGAAAGGAAACACTCACTCAAGTGCAGGAAGCACAGGGTCTCATATGGGATGAACCCAAGGAGGAACACACTGAGACACATATTAATCAAACTGACAAAAATTAAAGACAAAGAAAAAATATTAAAAGCAATCAAGAAAAAGCAACAAATAACATACAAGGGAATCCCCATAAGGTTTTCAGCTGATATTTTTAGCAAAAACTCTGCCGGTCAGAAGGGAAGATTGGCATTATATATATATATATATATATATATATATATATATATATATATATATATATATATATATATATATATATATATATATATTTGTGTGTGGTATATGGGCCTCTCACTGTTGTGGCCTCTCCTGTTGCAGAGTACAGGCTCCAGACGCACAGGCTCAGCTCAGCGGCAATGGCTCATGGGCCTAGCCGCTCCGTGGCATGTGGGATCTTCCTGGACTGGAGCACGAACCCATGTCCCCAGCATTGGCAGTTGGACTCTCAACCCCTGTGCCACCAGGGAAGCCTCATGATATATTTAAAGTGATGAAAGGGAAGAACCTACAGCCAAGAATACTCTACACAGCTAGGCTCTCATTCATATTCAACAGCAAAATCAAAAGCTTCACAGACAAGCAAAATCTAAGAGAATTCAGCACCACCTAACCAGCTTTACAACAAATGCTAAAGAAACTTCTCTAGGCAGGAAAGAGACCAGCAACTTAAAACAATATCGTACCTATATACAGTGCTATATCAAAACCTCATGGGAACACAGCACACCCCAAAAGTACAATAGATACACACACCAAAAGAAAAAGCAACCCAAACACAACACCAGTGATAGTCATCAAATCACAAGAGAAGAGAACAAAAGAAGAAGGGAAGAAAAAAAACCTACAAAACAAATCCAAAACAATTAAGAAAATCTCAATAGGAACATGCATAATAAGTACTTTAAGGTAAATGGATTAAATGCTCCAACCAAAAGACATAGACTGGTTGAATGGATACAAAAACAAGACCCATGTATCTGCTGTCTACAAGAGACTCACCTCAGATCTAGGGACATGTACAGACTGAAAATGAGAGGATGGAAAGAAGTATTCCATGCAAATGGAAATCAGAAGAAGCTGGAGTAACAATACTCATATCAGAGGAAATAGACATTAAAATAAAGACTGTTGCAAGAGACAAGGAAGGACACTACATAATGATCAAGGGATCAATCCAAGAAGAAGATATAACAATTGTAAATATACATGCACCCAAGATAGGAGCAGCTTAATATATAAGCCAAATGCTAACAGCCATAAAAGGGGAAATCGAGAGGAACAAAATGATAGTGGGGTACTTTAACACCCCATTTACACCAGTGGACAGATCATCCAAACAGAAAATCAATAAGGAGTTCATTGAAGCATATGGAAACAACCTAAATGTCCATCGACAGAGGAATGGATAATTATGATATGGTACATATACACAAAGGAAAACTACTCTGCCTTAAAAAAAAGAATGAAATAATGCCTTTGCATCAACACAGATAGACCTACGGATTGTCATATTGGGTGAAGTAAATCAGACAGAGAAGGACAAATATATGATATTGCTTACATGTGAAATTTTAACAAATGGTGTAAATGTACTTATTTACAAAACAGAAATAGAGTTACATATGTGAAAAAAATAATCTTTTGTTTAAAAATGGGGAAAACAGGGTAGGGATAAATTGGGAGATTGGGATTGACATATACACACTACTATATATGAAATAGATAAGTAATCAGGAGCTACCACATAGCACAGGGAATTCTACTCAATACTCTGTAATGACCTATATGGGAAAAGAATTTAAAAAGGAGTGAATATATGTATATTTATAAATGTATCACTTTGCTCTATGCTGGAAACTAAATCAACATTCAATAAAAATTTAAAAAAAAGAAAATCAATAAGGAAACACAGGCCTTAAATGACACATTAGACCAGATGGACTTAATTGATATTTATAGGTGTTCCATCCAAAAACAGCAGAATACACTTTCTTCTCTAGTGCACATGGTACATTCTCTAGGACAGATCACCTATAGGCCACAATTCAAGCCTCAGTAAATTTAAGAAAATTGAAATCATATCAAGCTTCTTTTCCAACCACAACACCATGAGATTAGAAATAAATTACAGGAAAAAATTAAAAATACAGAAACACGTGGAGACTAAATGATATGTTGCTAAACAGCCAAAGGATCACTAAAGAAATCAAAGAATAAATTAAAAAAAATCTAGAGACAAATGACAATGAACGCATCATGATCCAAAACCTATGGGAGGCAGCAAAAGCAGTCTAACAGGGAAGCTTATAGCAATATAATCTTACTTGAGGAAACAAGAAAAATCTCAAATAAACAACCTAACATTACATCTAAAGCAACTAGAGAAAGAAGAATCAACAAAACCTAAAGTTAGTAGAAGGAAAGAAACCATAAAGATCAGAGCAGAAATAAATGAAATAGAGATGAAGAAAACAGTAGCAAAGAAACTAAAAGCTGATTTCCATGTGTTGTAACTACTTAGCCCACATGCTCTGGAACCCATGTGCCACAACTAGAGAGCCTGCACACTGCAAGTACTTAGCCTGCTCACTCTGGAGCCCACATACCACAAGTAGAGAGCCTGCATGCCACACCTACTGAGCCCACATACTCAGGAGCCCACATACAAGAACTAGAAGAAACCTGTTCACCACAACTAGAGAGAAGCCTGCATGCCACAATGAAAGATCCAGTGTGCCACAACTAAGAGCTGACACAGCCAAAAAAAAAATAATAATAAAAGAAAACCCCAACAAGCAAAGTCCAGGAGCAGATGGCTTCACAGGTAAATTCTACCAAACATTTAAAGAAGAGTTAACACCTACACTTCTGAGACTCTTCCAGAAAAAATTGAAGGGGAAGGAAAACTCCCAAACTCATTCTATGAGGCTACCATCACCCTGATACCAAAACCAGACAGTGATACCACAAAAAAAGAAAATTACAGGCCAATATCACTGATGAACATAGACCAAAAATCCTCAACAAAATACTAGCAATCTGAATTCAACAATACATTAAAAGGATCAAACACCATGATCAAGGATTTATCCCAGGGATGCAAGGATTTTTCAGTATCTGCAAATCAATCAGTGCAGTATACCACATCAACAAATTGAAGAATAAAAAACATATGAGCATCTCAATAGATGCAGAAAAAGCTTTTGACAAAATTCAACAGCCATTTATGATAAAACCTCTCCAGAAAGTGGGCATAGAGGGAACCTACCTCAACATCATAAAAGCCATATACAACAAACATACTGCTAACATCATATTCAATGGTGAAAAGCTAAAAGCACTTCCTCTAAGATCAGGAACAAGACAAGGATGTCTGCTCTCACCACTAATATTCAATATAGATTTGGAAGTCCTAGCCAAAGCAATCAGAGAAGAAAAAGAAATAAAAGACATCAAAACTGGAAAAGAAGAAGTAAAACAGTTGCTGTATGCAGATGACATGATACTCTACATAGAAAATCCTAAAGATGCTACCAGAAAACTACTAGAGACAATGAATTTGGTAAAGTTGCAGATACAAAATTAATACACAGAAAACACTTACATTCCTGTACACTAACAATGAGAGATCAGAAAGGGAATTTGAGGAAACAATCCCATTTAACATTGCATGAAAAAGAATAAAATACCTAGGAATAAGTCTACCTAAGGAGGCAAAAGACCTCTATGCAGAAATCTATAAGATACTGATGAAAGAAATCAAAGATGGCACAACCAGATGGAAAGATATACAATTTTTTGGATCGGAAGAATCAATATTGTGAAAATGACTATACTACCCAAAGCAATCTACAGATTCAATGCAATCCCTATAAATTACCAGCGGCACAGAACTAGAACAAATAAAACTTTAAATTGATATGGAGACAAACAAGACCCCAAATAGCCAAAACAATATTGAGAAACCAAAACAGAGCTAGAGGAATCGGGCTCCCTGACTTCAGACTATACTACAAAGCTATAGTCACCAAGAGAGCATGGTACTGGCATAAAAATATAAATACTGCTCAAAGGAACAAATAGAAAGTCCAGAAATAAGCCCATACACTTATGGTCAATTAATCTATGACAAAGGAGGCAAGACTATACAATGGTGGAAAGACAGTCTCTTCAACAAATGGTGCTAGGAAAACTGGAGAGCTACATGTAAAAAAATAAAATTAGGACATTCTTTGACACCATGCACCAAAATAAACTGAAAATGGACTAAAGACCTCAATGTGAGACTGGACACTATAAAACTCTTAGAGGAAAACTTAGGCAGAACACTCTCTGACATAAATCGCAGCAATAACTTTTTTGATCCATCTCCCAGAATAACGGAAATAAAAACAAGAATAAACAGATGGGACCTAATGAAGCTCAAAAGCTTTTGCACAGCAAAGGATACCATAAACAAAATTAAAAGACAACCCACAGAATGGGAAAAAATATCAGTATTTGCAAATGATGTGACTGACAAGGTATTAGTCTCCAAAATTTATGAACAGATCACGCAGCTTAATATCATCAAAACAAAAAACCCAAACAAAAAATGGGCAGAAGACCTAAATAGACATTTCCCCAAAGAAGATATACGAATATCCAAGAGACACGTGAAAAGATACTCAACATTGCTAATTATTAGAGAAATGCAAAGCAAAACTGCAATGAGATATCACCCCACACCAGTCATAATGGCTATCATCAAAAAATCCACAAATAACAATAATAAATGCTGGAGGGTGTGTGGAGAGAAGGGAATCCTCCTACACTGTTGGTGTGAATATAGATTGGTGCAGCCTCTATGGAAAGCAATATGAACATTCCTTAAGAAACTAAAAATACAGCTACCATATGATCCTACAATCCCACTCCTAGGCATATACCTGGAGAAAAAAGTCGGAAAGGATACATGCACTCTAATGTTCATTTCAGTTCTGTTTACAATAGCCAGGACATGGAAGCAGGCTAAATGTCCATTGACAGAAGAATGGATAAAAAGATGTGGTACATACATACAAAAGAATATTACTCAGCCACAAAAAAGAGATGAAATAATGCCATTTGCAACAACATGGATGGACCTAGAGATTGTCATACTGAGTGAAGTAAGTCAGACAGTGAAAGAAAAATATTGTATAATATAGATTATATGAGAAATCTAAAAAAAATGTTACAAATGAACATATTTACGAACCAGAACCAGATTTAGAGAATGAACTTATGGTTACCAGGGGGGAATGTGGGGGGAAGGGATAGGAATTTGGGGATTGTCATGTACACACTGCTATATTTAAATGGATAACCAACAAGGAACTACTGTACAGTACAGGGAACTCTGATCAATATTTTGTAACCACCTAACTGGGAAAAGAATTTGAAAAAGAAAGGTACATGTATTTGTATAACTGAATCATTTCGTTGTACAACTGAAACTAACACAACATTGTTAATCAACTCTACTCCAATATAAAATAAAAAGTTAAAACAAAACCAAAAAAAGAAATACAAAAATTAAAAAAATTAAAAAGATTGATTGCTCTAAGGAAAAACAAACAAACAAACAAAATACATTAGCCAGGACATGGACCTAATGTCCATCGACAGGAATGAATAAAGAAGATGTGGTAAATATACACAATGGAATATTACTCAGCCATAAAAAAGAATGAAATAATACCATTTGCAGCAACATGGATGGACCTAGAGATTGTCATACTGAGTGAAGTAAGTCTAACAGAGAAGGACAAATATCATATGACATTGCTTATAAGTGGAATCTTGAAAAATGGTACAAATCAACTTATTTACAAAACATAAATAGAGTCACAGATGTAGAAAACTAACTTATGGTTACCAGGGGTAAGGGGGAGAGGGATAAATTGGGAGATTGGTATTGACATATACACAGTACTATATATAAAATAACTAATAAGGCCCTACTGTATCCACAGGGAACTCTACTCAATAATCTGTAATGACCTATATGGAAAAATAATCAAAAAAGAGTTGATATATGTATATGTATAACTGATTCCCTTCGCTGTACACATGAAACTAATACAACATTGTATATCAACTATACTCCAATTAAAATATTTTATTGAGAAATCAAAAGTTTACAGACAAGCAAAAGCTAAAAGAATTCAGCATCACCAAACCAGCTTTACAACAAATGCTGAAGGAACTTCTCTAGGTGGAAAAGAAAAGGCCACAACTAGAAACAAGAAAATTACAAAATGGAAATACTCACTGGTAAAGGCAAACCTACGACAAAGGTAGGAAATCATCTATGTGCAAAGCTAGTAGGGATGTTAAAAGACAAAATAGTAAAATCCTTTGTATCCACAATAAGCAGTTAAGGGATATACAAAACAGTTAGATGGAAAATATAAAATCAAAAATAGTAATCGTGAGGGAAGAGAGTACAGTTGCAGGATATCTAAAATGCTTTTGAAATTAAGAGATCAGCAACTTAAAACAAGCACGTATAAATATAGACTCATACAAAAACCTCATGGTAACTGCAAAACAAAAATCTATAATAGATATATACAAAAAAATAAAAAGGAATTCAAACGTAACACTAAGGATGGTCATCAAACTACAGAGAAGAGAACAAAAGAAGAAAGAAACAAAAAAGGCCTACAAAAACAAATCCAAAACATTAACAAAATGACAATAGAAACATACATATTGATAATTACCTTAAATGTAAGTGGATTAAATGCTCCGACCAAAAGACATGGACTGACTGAATGGATACAAAAACAAGACCCATATATATGCTGCCTACAAGAGACTCAATTCAGATCTAGAGACACATACAGACTGAAAGTGAAGGGTTGGAAAAAGGCAAATGGAAATCAAAATAAAGCCAGAGTTGCAATTTTTATTATCAGGCAAAATAGACTTTAAAATAAAGACAGAAGCTGAATGTCCCACAGTAAGAAAAAAACTTTTACCTGACGACCAGCTACATACCCTCCTACATCCACCCACCCACCCACACATACATGCATATTTATGACTTGAAACCAATGTTTTACCAAAAAAAAACAGTTTAATGCAATTGGATATTTTCTATTCTATTCAAAAAACCTGGTTAAGGTCCACTAAATTGATTGCATGATCCTCTAAGAGACTGTAACCTGCTGTTTGAAAAAGCACTGTCTTACTAGGGGTAATAACAATGAGAAGGATTGCCATATGAGCTTGATGGAGACATGGCAAGCTTCAGTTTTCTCATCTGTGCACTGCGAATAGTAGTGCTACCTACCTCATATGGTTGGGGTAAGGATTGAATGAAAAGATATCTAGAGCACTCAACACAGGGTCTGGCACATGCTAAGTGCTCAATAAATAGTCTCAGTGATCTGTTACACATTCTGCAGCAATAAGCTGAATGGACTCAGTCCTGTTAGCAGGTTAATATTCAACATCAGGCAGTGGTATTTAAACTGCTCTGAGAATCTCCAAATGGTTCCATTGAGTGTCCTCAAGTACAGCAATCAAGGTGATGGCTAAGAGGGTTGTACCCAAGGCTGTCAATCATTTCAACCAAGTAATTCTGTTTTTAAATCATGGTTTTTGGTTCCACTTGATGGCCTTTGAGTGGAAAAACTGTTTTTGAAAACTCTTGAAAAGGAATAAAAGTTGGTCTCTATCTGAGTGGCCAGGAAATCCTCAGAGGCTGGTCATCCTCGTGGTGAGCAAAATAGCCGTGGCTGTTGGTAAGTTGGAGAGAGGAGTGGAGGCAGGGGTAAAAATGCATCATCTTCCTGAAGGTATCCACCACAATCAAAATGATTTCCAGGTAAGGGAAAGGAGGTATTTAGATTGGTAGATTAAAATTTTGCAAGTATCAAAATGCATGCCAGTAAGACTTTTGTCAGCATATTGGTAACCACAGGTAGGATTTCTCCATCAAAGAAGTTAATCCTTTCCCCAGCAGTAGTTGCAGTTGAGTAGGGAAATAGACAACATTCAGAGGATTTTAACTGACATAATAAGGGTGTCATCACTTAAACATTTGCCAGATCTCTGGAAGAGGCTGCAGGTGGATTTGAAAGGTTGTTATTAATATTGTCCATTCTAAGTGCTCACTGATTAAGACCAAACAACTGGACTAAAGTGAACAAGAGCCCATTAACCAGTTGTTTTTCAACTTCCCAAAGAAACAGCCAGAGTCTTGGTAACACTGAATGAGGGTGTGGTGGGTTTTGAAGTCTCCCTGTGTTAGTGGAGTCCTTACAAATTAGGAAACAAAAGAGGTGGCTCTGGGTCTGGCCTCTTTATCAACATAACCCCTGGTCTTCAGATCATAACCTGCTTTCCCACTTGTGTGTGTTGAGAGAGAGGGTGATGGGGGCAGCATTACAATCTGTCTCCTAGGGTGGAGAGTCGTCTTTGCTATCTTCAATGATCAACACAGATAATTGTAACTGCTGATTAGTGATACTAATCACATAATGATTAATAAGAAAACAGAGGACTAAGAAGTAAGTTTGGGGCTCCACAGCTGGCAGAAGGACTGTTATTTCAATTCTATAGGCAAAGATGGTACTGGAGGTTGAGGAGTTGGAGAGGAGGAGATAGAATGGAAAGAGTCCAAGGTTCATAAGACTCCAAAGAATTCTAACTCTTCCTCTTAGTAGCTGATCATCCTTGGGCAAGTTCATTCATTCAGTCTCTCATCCATTCAATAAACATTACATTGGCACCTACTAAGTGTCAGGCACTGTGCTAAGAGTAGTTAGATAAACACTCCCACAATTTTACTACAGTTCATTCTGTCAATCAACAGACATTGTCAAGTAACTACTTTGTGCCAAACTCTGTGCTTGTTGCTGACGATGGAACAGTGAACAAGTCAAAGATTCAACTTATAAGGAGCTTAAATTCTAGTGAAGAGGGAAAGGCAAGGGAGGAGACACATGATAAACATGAAGCAAATAAATAAATAAGAAAACTAACACTTGTGTTAAGTAATGTTCTGAGGGAATAAATAGGATGACATATTAGAGAGTAACTGAAAAAGGGGTGGCTAGGGAAAGTTTATCAGCTGAGACCTAAAGAAGTGATAAGAGGAAGCCAACTACTCAGAGAAGCAAGAGAAGAGCATTTCAGGAAGAAGTAACAACTAGTAAAAAAGCCTTGAAATGAGTAGAGGGTTGGGCTATTAGAGAAACAAAAAGGAGGCCAGTGTGGCTGGATCAAAGTGAAAAGGGGTAGGTGGGCAGAAGAGAGTGGTGCCAGAAGAGAGAGTGGAAATAGAGAAGGGATTCCTTCTGATCCTATTTCCTTGTCTGTAAATTAGAGATAATAATAACAATAGCTGGTTCATCTCTCTAACCCATGGGCCTAGTACAGAGCTTGACACAAAGTGGGTACTCAGTGAGTGTCAGCTTGGTGTATTTATTGCCTAATAGATAAGTCAAAGTGAGGACTGAATGGAGAAACTTATTTAAAAGTGTCTCTAACATCTATGCCTACCAGTGCTGGGCATAGTGGGAAATACATGGAAAAAAAAAAAAAAAACACAGGGTCTCAGGGAAGTCAGCCTATGGCCATCTCCAACGCTGGCTCTTAGAAGGAAAATGCAGTGCTCTGGGATTGCTAGAAAACCAAAGTTCCTGGGACAAGAAAGAGTTTCTGTTGACACTCTTGGAGCCTGGAGCCTAACCCAGTGACTGGGTCAGTGTCCATGTTAAGTGCTGGCCTATAAAAAATGTCCAGTTGTAGAGTTTTGGGATTGGTGGCATGTGAGGCCCAGGAAGTTTTCTCAGACTCTATTTTTGCATCTGGCACGGTAAAAATGTCTGATCAGTATCTTTGGAGATGATGACCACATGTTAACAAATGGGCTTTCACTTTCCTTTTCAGCTACAAATATGATATGATTTTCCAATTCCCCAGTCTTGACGCCTCAGATCCTAGAATCATAGAACCTCTGGGCAGGAAGAACCCTAAAGGTCACTTAATCCAACTTCCCAGCTAGATGTGATTACTCCCCTCTTAGATACTCATTATGCCTTAATTTCTTCTACATCCCTGATAAAGAACAAGAGTGGCAATGAATGAAGTGTTACTGTGTTTCAGACCCTTGGCTAGGCATTTTTCACACATTATATCATTTACTGTTAAAAAGACTTACACTTCACAAATGTGGAAACTGAGTCTTAAAGAGGTGAAGGGATTTGCACAAAGCTGTGCAGTCTGTAACTAAGCCAGTATTCACACTCAAGTTTTTCCATGATGTCACGCTGCCACTAGTTATCTAGTCTGTTTAGAATTTCTCCAGTGACAAGCAACACACACCTTCCAGAAGAATCTGATTCTATTTATGGACACCTCTGACAGTGAAAAGTTGAAATTGGTTCCCTATGTCTTCTACTCTTGTGACCTCACGTAATGAGTGATCAGACTTTAGAGAATCAAAGATGAAGATCATATCCTTCAAAGGTCCATCATGGATCCTGGGTTGAATCCTCTCTACAGTGTACTCTTTCTGAACCTGTTCTACTGTCCTTCAGTCCTTTTAGCTAGATTCTACCATATGAGGTAGGTAGCACTACTATTCCCAGTGCACAGATGAGATAACTGAGGCTTGCCATATCTCCATCAAGCTCATATGGCAATCCTTCGAATTGCTATTATCCCAGTAAGACAGTGTTTTTTCAAACAGCAGGTTACAATCTCTGAGAGGATCATACAATCACTTTAGTGGACCTTAACCAGGTTTTTTGAACAGAATAGAAAATATCAAGAGTGCACCAAAGTAAGTTTTTTCGGTAAAACTTTCAGTAGGTTTCAAGTCATAAATGTATGTGTGTGGGGGTTTGTAGGTAGGTATGTAGCCAGTTGTCAGGCAAAAGGTTATTCTTGCTGTAGGTCATTCAGCTTCTGTGTTACGACTCCGTCTGGTACACCAGAGACTGGGGCAAGAAATTGTTGCACTGAGTGCTAAGCCCCAAGGAAGTCGTGGACACAGGTAAGGAGGAAATATGAAATCCAGCCCATATTCCACTTGCCAAGGTGTGCTCCCTTGCCCAGGGCTCTGTTTTCCCCAAAGAGCAATGTTCTTATCTTTACAATTCTTCTAATCTTATTAATCTTCCAAAGGTGTCATGTGGGCTAGTGGCACTCCAGCTGACCTAAGATAGGGAACATGAGTAAATTGAAGAGGAGCTAAGTCTCCAGTCATTTCACCTCCCCATCAGCTCCAGAACCTGGTCCAATGGGCAAGGTTTAGGCTTGAACTGCAAGTCTGGGAACTTGCCTCCCACCTCAGAAATGTTGCTGGGATGTCATAAGAAGCCGCCAGAGAGTAAACACTCTCTTTCTTCCTACCATCTTGCATTCCTCTCTCCATTGTTTCTCACTCTCCAGTTCTGCCACAGAACTTGGCTCCTTTTCTCAGTCTAGCCCCTTCTATTAATTCCCTCTCTGTTTTGGTATTGTTATTTATATTGGTAGACATAAAGTTTACCAATGTTATATTGGCCTTGGAGAGAACAAAAACCATGTTTGTACATGCAAACTATAAAATTTGACATTAAAAAATCTCTTCAGTGTTCAGAAAAGTTTTATGAAAGAAGACAATGGCATTATTGCTTCTCCCTCATCCAGACTCTGTGTGTGAGTGTAAATGTGAGGGGGTTGCTCTATGAGGTGGTGGTGCGGGGGATAGAGACTTATTGTTTATGCTCCACCCTCTGAATTGTATGCATGTCATAGTAACAATCAAGCTGTGTTGCTCTGCAGACATTTTAACAGCTTTCTATGGATTTGCAGTTTTCTTGTTTCTATTTCATTCATTCACATTTTACACTTGTTTTCATAATTTCTGTAAAGTACCCATTAGCTGTTATGACATATAAATAGTTTTAAAATGCTGCAAGTGAATATGTGAAAATTGTGAGGAAAATTAGAGGAATGGAAGAGAATATGAACGTGCGTTTTATAATTATACCTAAGGAGACTGCAACTTTGTGATGGGAGGTTTCAGAGGTGAATGAATCAACCCATGAAACAATCAAAAGGAATGATATTGTAAGGACAAATAACCTTTCTCTCAGTTTCACATTTCTGAAACTTAAAATAAAGTTTACCAGTATGTGTGTTGTTTCGTGTAGATCTCAGCCTATCAGTTGTGATGCTATCAGTGAGAAATGCTTGGGGGCACTCACCCGGGCCCTACTACTTGTGGGTGAGCCCCCAAAGATATTTCCTTAACTAGAGCCAATGTTGTGGTTAGACCATCCCTTGTGGTTCTTATTTTGCTTGCATGATGAACCTCAGCAACAATCGTCAGGGAACCTTGAAAAAACGTTTATTATTCACAAGCCAT
Source organism: Mesoplodon bidens (assembly GCF_964165515.1). Taxonomy (NCBI): domain Eukaryota; kingdom Metazoa; phylum Chordata; class Mammalia; order Artiodactyla; family Ziphiidae; genus Mesoplodon; species Mesoplodon bidens. The sequence goes on from NC_138163.1 coordinate 88,443,439, forward strand.
GGAAGGTACATGGCATGCCCAAGGCCACACAGTGAGGTTGCTGGTAGAGAGAGAGAGTGTGTGTGTGTGTATATGCCTGTGCGTGTGTGGTGGTGGGGTGTGGTTCTGCCTGTATTGGGGTCCAAAGTTGAGGTGTTTTCAAGGTTTATCCATGTTGTAGCATGTTTCAGTACTTCATTACTTTTATTGTGGAATAATATTTTCTGATGTGGATATACTATATTGATTTATACATTCATCAGTTGATGGACATTTGGGTTGTTCACACCTTTTGACTATTATGGATAGTTGGTGTGTAGACACATATTTTCATTTATCTTGTGTGTATACCTAAGAGTAGAATTGATAAAGTGTATGGCAACTCTATGTTTAACTTTTTGAGGAACAGCCAGACTGTTTTTCAAAAACTGGTGGCACTATTTTATATTCTTATCTGCAATATATTTATGTCTTTCTAGGAATTTGTCCATTTCATCTGGGTTATGTAATTTGTTGGCATGCAGGTGTTCATAGTATTCCCTTATTATCCTTTTTATTTCTATAAGGTCGATAGTAATAATCTCTTCTTTCATTCCTGATTTTAGTAATTAGGATCTTCTCTCTCTTTTTATTTCTTGGTCACTCTAGTTAAGGTCTGTCAATTTTGCTGAAGTTTTTTAAGAATCAACATTTGGTTTCATTGATTTTCTCTATTAGTTTTCTATTCTTTATTTCATTTATTTCTACTCTATTCTTTACGTTCCTTGCTTCTCTTAGTTTGGGTTTAGTGTGCTCTTCTTTTTCTAGCTTCTAAGGTACAAAGCTAGGTTGCTGGTCTCAGATGTTTCTTTATTAATATATTTATAGCTGTAAATTTCCCTCTAAGCACTGCTTCACTGCATCCTATATGTTTTGGTGTGGTGTGTTTTCATTTTCATTCATATTAAAGTATTTTTCTAAATTTTCATGTGACTTCCTCTTTGATCCATTGGTTAGTCAGTGGTGTGATGTTTAATTCCAACATAATTTCCAAATTTCCTTCTGCTTTGTAGTCAGAGAACAGCCTTTGGATAATTTCAGTCCTTTTAAATTATTGAGGCCTTTTTATGGTTTAACATATGGTCTATCCTGATGAATGTTTCATGGGCACATGAGAAGAATGTATTCTGCTGTTGTCGGGTGAAGGATTCTATAGGTCTCTGCTAGGTTTAATTGATTTAAAGCATTGTGCTCAAGTCTTCTATTTATTTCTTGATCTTCTGCCTGGTTGCTCTATACATTATTGAAAGTGGAGTATTGAAGTCTCCAATTATTATTGTTTTTTTTTTTTAGTTTCTCCTTTATAACAAAGTGAATCAGTCATACATATACATCTGTTCCACATCCCTTCCCTCTTGCGTCTCCCTCCCTCCCACCCTCCCTATCCCACCCCTCCAGGCGGTCACCAATCACCAAGCTGATCTCCCTGTGCTATGCGGCTGCTTCCCACTATCTATCTACCTTATGTTTGGTACTGTATATATGTCCATGCATTGGATGAATGGATTAAGAAGATGTGGCCCATATATACAATGGAATATTACTCAGCCATAAAAAGAAACAAAATTGAGTTATTTGTAGTGAGATGGATGGACCTTGAGTCTGTCCTACAGAGTGAAGTAAGTCAGAAAGAGAAAGACAAATACCATATGCTAACACATATGTATGGTATCTAAGCAAAAATAATGTCATGAAGAGCCTAGGGGTAAGACAGGAATAAAGACACAGACCTACTAGAGAATGGACTTGAGGATATGGGAAGGGGGAAGGGTAAGCTGTGACAGAGTGAGAGAGTGGCATGGACATATTTACACTACCAAACGTAAAACAGATAGCTAGTGGGAAGCAGCCGCATAGCAGAGGGTGATTAGTTCCATGCTTTGTGACCGCCTAGAGGGGTGGGATAAGGTGAGTGTGAGGGAAGGAGGCACAAAAGGGAAGAGATATGGGAACATATGTATATGTATAACTGATTCACTTTGCTATGAAGCAGAAAGTAACACACCATTGTAAAGCAATTATACTCCAATAAAGATGTAAAAAAATTATATGCTAATCAACACAGTTTTACAATGGTTGCCTTATGTTGTTGTTTTTTATGTCATTTGGAGAATGAAAGAGTTACAAATAAAAGTACATTTTTTACTATATTTTGTATATACCTATATATTTACCTTTATTGGTGTTCCTTACTTCTTCTTGTGATGTTGTGTCACTGTCTGGTGTCCTGTTATTTCAGCCTGAAGAATTTCCTTTAGTACTTTTTGTAGGGCAGATCTGATAGAGACAAATTCTCTAAATTTTTGTTCATCTGGGAATGTCTTAATTTCTCCTTTTTTTGAAGGAGTTTTTTTTTCTGGATCTAGAATTCTTGGTTAACAGATATTTTCTTTTAGCTCTTGGAATATGGCATCCCACTACTTTCTGGTCTCTTTGGTTTCTGTTGAGAACTCAGCTGTTAATTTTATGTGGATCCCTTGTATGTGATTAGTTGTTTTTCTCTTGCTGCTTTCAAGATATTATCTTTGTCTTCACCTTTTGCCAGTATTTTTAAAATAAATTTATTTATGTATTTATTTATTTGTGGCTGTGTTGGGTCTTCGTTGCTGCACATAGGCTTTCTCTATTTGTGGTGAGTTAGGGCTACTCTTTGTTGCAGTGTGCGGGCTTCCCATTGCAGTGGCTTCTCTGGCTGCAGAGCACAAGTTCTTGGTGCACAGACTTCACTAGTTGTGTTTCACGGGCTTAATTGCTCCATGGCATGTAGGATCTTCCCAGACCAGGGCTCGAACCCGTGTCCCCTGCATTGCCAGGCTGATTCTTAACCACTGCACCACTAGGAAGTCCCTTTTGCCAGTTTTAATATGATTTGTCTAGCTCTGGATCCCTTGGAGTCTTATCCTATTTAAAATTTGCTGGCTTTCTTAGATTTGTGGATGGTTTTTCATCAAATTTGGAAAGTTTGAACAATTTTTTTTCAAATATTTCCTACGTCCTTTTTTTTTCTTCTCTCCTTCTCAGTCTCTCCCTCATAAACATATTTGTAAGTGATTGTGCCTCACAGGTCTATGAGGTTGTATTCATTTTTCTTCATTCTTTGCTTGTTTCTCACAGTGCATAATTTCAGCTTACCTATTGCTTTGGTTTTCTATGGCTGCTGTAATAAATTGTCACAAATTCTGTTGCTTAAACACAGAAATTTATTCTCTCACAGTTCTGAAGGCCAAAAGTCTGAAATGAAGGTGTCAGCAGTGCCATGCTCCCTCTAGAGGCTCTAAGGGAGAATTCATTTCTTGCCTCTTTCAGCTTCTGTTGCCTGCCAGCATTCCTTAGCTTGAGGCTGCATCACTCCGACCTCTGCTTCCATCTTCACATCTTCTTCTCGTGTGTGTGTGTGTGTGTGTGTGTGTGTGTGTGTGCATGCACACGTGTGTGTGATCTCCTTCTATCTCTCTGTTGTAAGGACACTTGTGATGGCATTTAGAGCCCAGCAGTATATTCTCCTCATCTCAAGATCCTTAACTTAATCCCATCTGCAAAGACCCATTTTGCAAATTAAGTAACAGTCATAGGTTCCAGGGATTAGGACATAGACATATTTTCGGAAGCCATTATCAGCCATCCATATTTATTTTCAAGTTCACTGATTCTTTTTTTCTGCTAGCTCAAGTCTGTTATTGAGTCCCTCTATTGATTTTTTTTTCATTTCTGTTATTGTATTTTTCAACTCCAGAATATCTATTTGGTGCTTTTTAATATTTCTATCTTTTTTATTGATCTTCTCTATTTGGCGAGACATTGTTCTCATATTTTCCTTTAATTATGTAGATCTGGCTTCCTATAGTATTTTGAACATATTTGTAGCAGCCAATTTGAAGTTTTTGTCTATTAAGACCAATATGTGGGCTTCCTCAGGAACAATTTCTATTGATTTCTTTTTTCCCCATTTGTGGGCTATACTTTTCCTGTTTATTTGCCTGTATCATAATTTTTTGTTCAAAACTAGATGTTTTGCATTATATAATATGGCAACTCTAGATATCAGATTTCTCCCACCCCTCAGGGTTTGTTGTTGTTGCTGTTTTATTGTTGTTATTATTGATGTTGGTGTTATTCTTTGCTTGCCTAGTGACTTCCCTTGACTACTTCTGTAAAGTCTGCATTCCCTGTCATGTGCAGGCACTGCAGTCTCTGCTCAGTTACCTTGGTAGTCGTCTAGTGATTGAACAAAGATTTCCTTGAATTCCCTGAACCAATAAACCTGTCAGCCTTTGCTGAGGGGTTCTGTGTGTACTTTGGGACACACTTTCAATGTTCTGACAATTCAGTCTTAGCCTTCACTTCCTGCTTATGCAGAGCCTCAAGGTCAGTCAGAAATGATAGATTAGGGTGTTCTTAGGTCTTTTCTGGGCAAAAACATGTGCATGTCCTTCTAGATCCCTGCACACATGCAAATCCTTCTAGATTCCTAGGAGTATATTGGAGATTTTTCAAATCCCCCTATTGACATCTCATCACATAGATTTTCTTAAACATTTTGGCGAACATCTTATTTGACCCAACTAGTTTCACTGCCTTAGGCAACTGTAATGTTAAACAACTGCCAGAGATTAATTTCAACAAATGCCATGGTGAAAGAACTTTGCCTACTGAGCCAAAGCTCTGAGTCAGGTCAAATAATGACAAGCCCTGTGAATGTTGCTTTTCTAGAGAAATTCCTGACATGGCAAATGACAACAGTCTGGGGAAGGGGCTTTCTGACAAATTCCAAACCCATTCTACTAGACTGCTTGTTTTCACAGCTACCATGGTTGTGAAGCTGTTAGTTTTCAAGGCTACCATTGGAGACCATGATGTGACTTGTGTGCCCCGGCACAGGGATAGGCCTAATCAAATAAGGATTTCAAATGGCTTCTTTTTTTCTTACAGAAGGCTGGGCAGAACATCTCTAAGGAATATGTGAACAACAAGGCCATAAATGACTTATCCACCCTCTCAAATATGATAAAATGCTTAGAATATTCCATCAAGACCAGATATGCACCAAACTGCACCAAAGAAAGGATCAGAGATGCACACAGTGTCTCTATACACAAGGAGTTTTGTTCAAGAAAGGCCCACAGAAATGTAATTTCCCATAGAAAATGCACCCAGTCTCTTTCCCTTTCACCAAATCCACTCACCAATCTATGATAACCATGAGTTATGTGTACAGTGTGTGTGTGTGTGTGTGTGCATCTGTGAGTGAAATTTTTGGATGAAATCACCTTTGGGCAAATATGTAATCATGTTTCCATGGAAAATTCAGTCTATAATTTCTTTGTTGCAAAATAAAAGGTAACATGTAAATTTTCTTTGGCACAAGTAGGTGATGTAATTGATGGCCAAGGGCAGCTGGAACTGTCTTCAAATATAGAAGGCTACTACATAGAACTGGTTATTGATGGATTCTATATAGATTTTCGGGAGTTAGAACAAGAAGGACTCATAAAACTCAGAAAAATCTACCAGGAGAAGATTTTAGTTCATCTTAAGAATATAGCTTTCTACATCTCTGAACTGCTCTGTATTGAAATGGGGTGTGACAGGAAGTGAAAGCCCCTTTCCAGGGCTACTGAATAGGTGTTGTAGGTTTTGGGAGCAAGATAGGATAGTTCTCTTCTGAATTTAGGGTTCCATTTTCCTATGTGCATGGAGCACTTAGTAACATTGAAGGGTGGCAGAATATGCCACTGATGAAATAAAATTCATATTTTATGGCAAGACGAGAAAAATTTAAACATAAAATTTTTCTTCGCCCATTTGGGCCTCCTCCCTTCTCTTTAATGTGTATTGTGCATCTGCATTAACCAGACCTCCCTAAGAGATAACATTCTTTCTTAACCTTGTAAGGGGTCATGAAGACCCATGACCAAATAGTCGCTTTGTAAGTGCAGATGTGGATTGTGTAAACTGTCAATACATCTTTTGACATATAACCCATTGTGTCAAAAACTTATATAACTGTTCTTTGACCTCTAATGGGCAGAATAGTGCTCAGAGTTTTCTGAAAGGTTGTCTCCTGGGTTATGATCCTCAGATTGGCTAGAATAAAATTTTCCACTTCTTTCTTAGTTCAACTGTTGATTAACACTTTTCATCGACATCATTCAAAAATGTGCCTCTTTGGTGTAAAGATTATTTCCAGCTGATTATTTTGAGAAACAGGAGACATAGGAGAAGCTCTGGAAACAGACTAAAAATTACCATTTTGTACAGGAAATTTACATATATAAAAAATCTCCATTTATTAGGGTATCTCCCTCTCTGCACCAGGAAGAGAAAGAGACTCGAAATCATAAAAGAATCTTGTCAGTGGAGAAGGTACCTATTTAAATCTCCATAACAAACTTCTCCCTTCCTAACAGTGCTTTTCCTAGTCGCCTCCCCATAACTGGCCTCCTCCGCACCCTTTCTTTGTTTCAGCTGAAGATGGTATTTAAGCCTGCATTATTCTTTTTTTCAGCTTTGTTGCTATACAACAAAGTTGTATATACAACTGTAATACTGTGTAAGGTTAAGGTGTAAAAAGTGATTATTTGATTAATGCTCATATTGTTAAATGTTTACCATGTTAACATCCTTCACCTCACATAATTACCATTTTGTTGTTATTGTTATTGTTATGATGCAAGCTTAAGATTAAATTCTAAGCCATCTCTTTCAGAGTCATCTATTTTTCCCTGGGTATCTCCGAAGTATATATGAGACATACATTTTAATAAATGTTTTTGTTTTTCTCTTGTTAATCTGTCTTTTGTTAGAGAAGCCCTAGCCAAGAACTTCAAAGAGTAGAGAAAAACTGATTGTTCTTCCCTACAATACACAAGAACATATTTTTCTCTTATATTTAAGTTTTTGATTTGCTTCCAGGAGCCTGTTTTGGAAGGAAATGAAAGTGAATGTGAAATAGAGACATAAATGAAAGTTACTCATTACTCAGAGACTTTTTTCAATTTCTGACCTGATTTCTTTGGGCTCCTTTTGGCTTGAGCTACCAAAGATTGAAGCCTCTCTCTATGACATTTAAGACAACAACAACTAAAGCAACAAAGACTCTATTCTATTTTGCTCAAACTTTTCACATTCCTGGAGTTTGATTCCACCACACCCACCTTATTCCAGATATCACAAGATCTCCCTATTCCTTCTCAAAGCAAATATATCCTCTTCGGCCTGATGTTCCAGGCCAACTGTAATCAGGGCCAACACACCTATCCAGTTTTACTTCTTACTCTTTCTTAATATGGACCTTCCACTAGCCTCAGGTTATTCTCCCCACTCTCCTCAGCATATCAACATTTGTATCATGAAAAAGTAAGTAATTAGCAGAGGAAATAAAGCCCAACGTTGCTATATGGTAGTGTGGAGAAAGAGGAAGAACACAGATGTTAATATTTTTCTTTTATTTTTTCGCTGAAGAATAGTTAATTTACACTGTTGTGTTAGTTTCAAGTGTACAGCCAAGTGATTCAGTTACATATATATATATATATATATATATATATATATATATACTCTTTCAGATTCTTTTTCATTATAGGTTATTACAAGATATTGAGTAGAGTTCCATATACAATACAATAGGTCTTTTATGTTCACCTATTTTATATATAGTTATAGAGTTGTGTGTATATCTTAGCCCCATATTTCAAATTTATCTCCCCTGCCCCAACTATTCACTTTGGTAACCATAAGATTGTTTCCAAGTCTGTGAGTCTATTTCACTTTTCCAAAAAAGTTCATTTGTGTCATTCTTTTTTAGATTCTAATATAAATGATATCATATGATATTTGTCTTTCTCTGTCTGACTTACTTCACTCAATATGACAATCTGTAGCTCCATCTGTGTTGATGCAAAGGCATTATTTCATTCTTTTTTATGGCAGAGTAGTTTTCCATCGTGTATATGTACCATATCATCATTATCCATTCCTCTGTCGATGGACATTTAGGTTGCTTCCATATGCTTCAATGAACTCCTTATTGATTTTCTGTTTGGATGATCTGTCCACTGGTGTAAATGGGGTGTTAAAGTACCCCACTATCATTTTGTTCCTCTCGATTTCCCCTTTTATGGCTGTTAGCATTTGGCTTATATATTGAGCTGCTCCTATCTTGGGTGCATGTATATTTACAATTGTTATATCTTCTTCTTGGATTGATCCCTTGATCATTATGTAGTGTCCTTCTGTGTCACTTGCAACAGTCTTTATTTTAATGTCTATTTCCTCTGATATGAGTATTGTTACTCCAGCTTTCTTTTGATTTCCATTTGCATGGAATACTTCTTTCCATCCCCTCATTCTCAGTCTGTACATGTCCCTAGATCTGAGGTGAGTCTCTTGTAGACAGCATATACACGGGTCATGTTTTTGCAACCATTCAGCCAGTCTATGTCTTTTGGTTGGAGCATTTAATCCATTTACCTTAAAGTACTTATTATTATGCATGTTCCTATTGACATTTTCTTAATTGTTTTGGGTTTGTTTTGTAGGTCTTTTTTCTTCCCTTCCTCTTTTGTTCTCTTCTCTTGTGATTTGATGACTATCACTGGTGTGTTTCGGTTGCTTTTTCTTTTTTTTGTGTGTATCTATTGTAGTTTTGGGGGTGTGCTGCATTCCCATGAGGTTTTGGAATAGCAGTGTGTATAGCTACAATGTTGGTATAAGTTGCTGGTCTCTTTCCAGCCTAGAGAAGTTTCTTTAGCATTTGTTGTAAAGCTGGTTAGGTGGTGCTGAATTCTCTTAGATTTTGCCTGTCTGTGAAGCTTTTGATTTCTCTGTTGAATATGAATGAGAGCCTAGCTGCATAGAGTATTCTTGGCTGTAGATTCTTCCCTTTCATCACTTTAAATATATCATGGGGCTTCCCTGGTGGCACAGTGGTTGAGAGTCCACCTGCTGATGCTGAGGACACGGGTTCATGCCCCAGTCCAGGAAGATCCCACATGATGCAGTGGCTAGGCCCATGAGCCATGGCTGCTGAGCCTGTGTGTCAGGAGCCTGTACTCCACAACGCGAGAGGCAGCAACAGTGAGAGGCCCGCGTACCAGACACACACACAAAATATATATATAAATATATATATATATATCTCATGCCAATCTTCCCTTCTGACCAGCAGCGTTTTTGCTAAAAAACCTTATGGGGATTCCCTTGTATGTTATTTGTTGCTTTTCCTTGGTTGTTTTTTTTTTTTACAACATTATTCGAGTATAATTGCTTCACAATGGTGTATTAGTTTCTGCTTTATAACAAAGCGAATCAGTTATACATATACATATGTCCCCATATCTCCTCCCTCTTGCATCTCCCTCCTTCCCACCCTCCCTATCCCACCTCTCCAGGAGGTCACAAAGCACCGAGCTGATCTCCCAGGGCTATGCAGCTGCTTCCGACTAGCTATCTCCCTTATGTTTGGTAGTGTATATATGTCCATGCCTCTCTCTCCGTTTGTCACAGCTTACCCTTCCCCCTCCCCATATCCTCAAGTCCATTCTCAAGTAGGTCTGTGTCTTTATTCCTTTTTAACTCCTAGGTCCTGCATGACATTTTTCCCCCTCAATTCTGTATATATGTGGTAGTGTACGGTATTTGTCTTTCTCTTTCTGACTTACATCACTCTGTATGACAGAATCTAAGTCTATCCACCTCATTAAAAATAGCTCAATTTTGTTTCTTTTTATGGCTGAGTAATATTCCATTGTATATATGTGCCACATCTTCTTTATACATTCATTGGATGATGGACACTTAGGTTGTTTCCATCTCTGGGCTATTGTAAATAGAGCTGCAATGAACATTTTGGTACATGACTCCTTGTGGATTATGGTTTTCTCAGGGTATATGCCCAGTAGTGGGATTGCTGGGTCATATGGTAGTTCTATTTGTAGTTTTTTAAGGAACCTCCATACTGTTTCCCATAGTGGCTGTACCAATTCACATTCCCACCAGCAGAGCAAGAGTGCTCCCTTTTTGCCACATCCTATCCAGAATTTATGGTTTCTAGACTTTTTGATGATGGCCATTCTGACTGGTGTGAGATGATATCTCATTGTAGTTTTGATTTGCATTTCTCTAATATTAATGAGGTGGAGCATTCTTTCATGTGTTTGTTGGCAGTCTGTATATCTTCTTTGGAGAAATGTCTATTTAGGTCTTCTGCCCATTTTTGGATTGGGTTGTTTGCTTTTTTGCTATTGAGCTGCATGAGCTGCTTATAAATTTTGAAGATTAATCCTTTGTTGCTTCATTTGCAAATATTTTCTCCCATTCTGAGGGTTGTCTTTTGGTTTTGTTTATGGTTTCCTTTGCTGTGCAAAAGCTTTGAAGTTTTATTAGGTCCAATTTGTTTATTTTTGTTTTTATTTCCATTTCTCTAAGAGGTGGGTTAAAAAGGATCTTGCTGTGATTTACGTCATAGAGTGTTGTGCCTATGGTTTCCTCTAAGTGTTTGAGAGTTTCTGGCCTTACATTTAGGTATTTAATCCATTTTGAGCTTATTTTTGTGTATGGTGTTAGGGAGTGATCTAATCTCATACTTTTACATGTCCCTGTCCAGTTTTCTCAGCACCACTTATTGAAGAGGCTGTCCTTTCTCCACTGTACATTCCTGCCTCCTTTATCAAAGATAAGGTGACCATATGTGTGTGGGTTTATCTCTGGGCTTTCTATCCTGTTCCATTGATCTATCTTTTTGTTTTTGTTTCAGTACCATACTGTCTTGATTACTGCATCTTTGTAGTATAGTCTGAAGTCAGGGAGCCTGATTCCTCCAGCTCCATTTTTCTTTCTCAAGATTGCTCTGGCTATTCGGGGTCTTTTGTTTTTCCAAACAAATTTTGAATTTTTTTGTTCTAGTTCTGTGAAAAATGCCAGTGGTAGTTTGATAGGGATTGCATTGAATCTGTAGATTGCTTTGGGTAGTAGAGTCATTTTCACAATGTTGATTCTTCCAATCCAGGAACATGGTATATCTCTCCATCTATTTGTATCATCTTTAATTTCTTTCATCAGTGTCTTATAATTTTCTGCATACAGGTCTTTTGTCTCCTTAGGTAGGTATATTCCTAGATATGTTATTCTGTTTGTTGTAATGGTAAATGGGAGTGTTTTCTTGATTTCACTTTCATATTTGTCATCATCAGTGTACAGGAATGCCAGAGATTTCTGTGCATTAATTTTGTATCCTGCTGCTTTACCAAATTCATTAATTAGCTCTAGTAGTTTTCTGGTAGCATCTTTAGGATTCTCTATGTGTAGTGTCATGCCATCTGCATTTATAGCTTTACTTCTTTTCTGATTTGGATTCCTTTTAGTTCCTTTTCTTCTCTGATTGCTGTGGCTAAAACTTCCAAGACTATGTTGAATAAGAGTGGTGAAAGTGGGCAACCTTGTCTTGTTCCTGATCTTAGTGGAAATGATTTCAATTTTTCACCATTGAGGACGATGTTGGCTGTAGGTTTGTCATACATGGCCTTTATTATGGTGAGGAAAGTTCCCTTTATGCCTACTTTCTGCAGGGTTTTTGTCATAAAAGGGCATTGAATTCTGTCAAAAGCTTTCTCTGCGTCTATTGAGATGATCATATGGTTTTTCTCCTTCAATTTGTTAATATCGTGTACCACGTTGATTGATTTTTGTATATTGAAGAACATTTGCATTCCTGGAATAAACCCCATTTGATCATGGTGTATGATAATTTTAATGTGCTGTTGGATTCTGTTTGCTAGTATTTTGTTGAGTTTTGGAAGAGTTTGAGAAGGATAGGTGTTAGCGCTGCTCTAAATATTTGATGGAATTCGCCTGTGAAGCCATCTGGTCCTGGGCTTTTGTTTGTTGGAAGATTTTTAATCACAGTTTCAATTTCAGTGCTTGTGATTGGTCTGTTCGTATTTTCTATTTCTTCCTGATTCAGTCTTGGCAAGTTGTGCATTTCTAAGAATTTGTCCATTTCTTCCAGTTTGTCAATTTTATTAGCATAGTGTTGCTTGTAATAATCTCTCATGATCTTTTGTATTTCTGCAGTGTCAGTTGTTACTTCTCCTTTTTCATTTCTAATTCTATTGATTTGTGTCTTCTACCTTTTTTCTTGATGAGTCTGGGTAATGTTTTATCAATTTTGTTTATCTTCTCAAAGAACCAGCTTTTAGTTTTATTGATCTTTGCTATCATTTCCTTCATTTCTTTTTCATTTATTTCTGAGCTGATTTTTATGATTTCTTTCCTTTTGCTAATTTTGGGGGCTTTTTGTTCTTCTTTCTCTAATTGCGTTAGGTGCAAGGTCAAGTTGTTTACTCGAGATGTTTCCTGTTTCTTAAGGTGGGATTGTATTGTTATAAAGTTCCCTCTTAGAACTGCTTTTGCTGCATCCAATAGGTTTTGGGTCCTCGTGTCTCCATTGTCATTTGTTTCTAGGTATTTTTTAATTTCCTCTTTGATTTCTTCAGTGATCACTTCGTTATTAAGTAGTGTATTGTGTAGCCTCCATGTGTTTGTATTTTTTACAGATCTTTTCCTGTAATTGATATCTAGTCTCATAGCATTGTGGTCGGGAAAGATACTTGATACACTTTCAATTTTCTTAAATTTACCAGTGTTTGATTTGTGACCCAAGATATGATCTATCCTGGAGAATGTTCAATGAGCATTTGAGAAAAATGTGTATTCTGTTGTTTTTGGATGGAATGTCCTATAAATATCAATTAAGTCCATCTTGTTTAATGTACCATTTAAAGCTTGTGTTTCCTTACTTATTTTCATTTTGTATGATCTGTCCATTGGTGAAAGTGGGGTGTTAAAGTCCCCTACTATGAATGTGTTACTGTTGATTTCCCATTTTATGGCTGTTAGCATTTGCCTTATGTATTGAGGTGCTCCTATGTTGGGTGCATAAATATTTACAATTGTTATATCTTTTTCTTGGATTGATCCCTTTATCATTATGTAGTGTCTTTCTTTGTCTCTTCTAATAGTCTTTATTTTAAAGTCTATTTTGTCTGATATGATAATTGCTACCTCAGCTTTCTTTTGATTTCCATTTGCATGGAATACCTTTTTCCATCCCCTTTCTTTCAATCTGTATGTGTCTCCAGGTCTGAAGTGGGTTTCTTTTTTTTTTTTTTTTAAATTTTATTTATTTATTTATTTATTTATTTATGGCTGTGTTGGCTCTTCATTTCTGTGCGAGGGCTTTCTCTAGCTGCGGCAAGTGGGGGCCACTCCTCATCGCGGTGCGCGGGCCTCTCACTATCGCGGCCTCTCTTGTTGCGGAGCACAGGCTCCAGACGCGCAGGCTCAGTAGTTGTGGCTCACGGGCCTAGTTGCTCCGCAGCATGTGGGATCTTCCCAGACCAGGGCTCGAACCCGCGTCCCCTGCATTGGCAGGCGGATTCTCAACCACTGCGCCACCAGGGAAGCCCCTGAAGTGGGTTTCTTGTTGACAGCATATATATATGTCTTGTTTTTGTATCCATGCATCCAATCTGTGTCTTTTAGTGGGAACATTTAGTCCATTTACATTAAAGGTAATTATCGATATGTATGTTCCTATTCTCATTTTCTTAATTGTTTTGGTTCGTTATTGTCAGTATTTTCCTGCTGTTGTGTTTCTTGCCTAGAGAAGTTCCTTTAGCATTTGTTGTAAAGCTGGTTTGGTGGTGCTGAACTCTCTCAGCTTTTGCTTGTCTGTAAGGTTTTAATTTCTCCATCAAATCTGAATAAGATCCTTGCTGGGTAGAGTAATCTTGGTGGCAGGCTTTTCTCCTTCATCCCTTAAAATATATCCTTCCAGTCCCTTCTGGCTTGTAGAGTTTTTGCTGAAAGCTCATCTGTTAACCTTATTGGGATTCCCTTGTCTGTTATTTGTTGTTTTTCATTGGTGCTTTTAGTATGTTTTATTTGTGTTTAATTTTTGACAGTTTGATTAATATGTGTCTTGGCATATTTCTCCTTGGATTTTTTCTGTATTGGACTCTCTGTGCCTCCTGGACTTGATTAACTATTTCCTTTCCCATATTAGGGAAGTTTTCCACTATAATCTCTTCAAATAATTTCTCAGTCCCTTTCTTTTTTTCTTCTTCTTCTGGAACCCCTAAAATTCTCATGTTGGTGCAACTAATGTTGTCCCAGACTTCTCTGAGACTGTCCTCAGTTCTTTGCATTCTTTTTTCTTTATTCTGCTGTGCAGCACTTATTTTCACTATTTTATCTTCCACGTCACTTATCTGTTCTTCTGCCTCAGTTATTCTGCTATTGATCCCATCTAGAGTTTTTTTAATTTCATTTATTGCTCATTGTTGCTTGATTTATCTTTAGTTCTTCTAGGTCATTGTTAACTGTTTCTTGCATTTTGTCTATTCTATTTCCGAGATTTTGGATCATCTTTACTATCATTATTCTGAATTCTTTTTCAGGTAGACTGCCAATTTCCTCTTCATTTGTTAGGTCTGTTGGATTTTTATCTTGCTCCTTCACCTGCTGTGTGTTTTTCTGTCTTCTCATTTTGCTTATCTTACTGTGCTTAGGGTCTCCTTTTTCCAGGCTGCAGGCTTGTAGTTCCCATTATTTTTGCTGTCTGTCTCCAGTGGTTAACGTTGGTTCAGTGGGTTGTGTAGGCTTCCTGGTGGAGGGGACTAGTGCCTGTGTTCTGGTGGATGAGGCTGGATCTTGTCTTTCTGGTGGGCAGGTCCACATCTGGTGGTGTGTTTTGTGGTGTCTGTGCAGTTATTAGGATTTTAGGCAGCCTGTCTGCTAACGGGTTGGTTTGTGTTCCTGTCTTGTCAATTGTTTGACTTAGGGTGTCCAGCACTGTACCTTGCTGGTCGTTGAGTGAAGCTGGGTGCTGGTGTTGAGATGGAGATCTCTGACAGATTTCCTCCGGTTGATATTATGTTGAGCTGGGAGGTCTCCTGTGGACCAGTGTCATGAAGTTGGCTCTCCCACCTCAGAGGCACAGCACTGACTCCTGGCTGCAGCACCAAGAGTCTTTAATCCATATGGTTCAGAATAGAAGGGAGAAAAGTTAGAAAGAAATAATCAGTAGAAGTAGAAAGAAAGAAGGAAAGAAAGAAAGAAAGAAAGGAGGGAGGGAGGGAAGGAGGAAGGAGAGAAGGTGGAAAAAGAAGAAAGATAAAGTAAAATAGAATAAAGTATGATAAAATATAATAGTTATTAAAATAAAAATATTATTAAGAAAAAAAAATTAAAAATTGCGGACAGATAGAACCCTGGAACAAATGGTTGAAGCAAAGCTATACAGACAAAATCTCACACAGAAGCATACACATACATGCTCACAAAAAGAGGAAAAGGGGAGAAAATCATAAATCTTTTTTTTTCTAATTGGGCTGGTTGGTGGCATCTTCTTTTTTATTTCTTTCTTCATTCATTCATTCATTCATTCATTTATTATTTATGGCTGTGTGGGGTCTTCGTTTCTGTGTGAGGGCTTTCTCCAGTTGCGGCAAGCGGGGGCCGCTCTTCATCGCGGTGCACGGGCCTCTCACTATCGCAGCCTCTCTTGTTGCGGAGCACAGGCTCCAGACGCACAGGCTCAGTAATTGTGGCTCATGGGCCCAGTTGCTCCGCGGCATGTGGGATCTTCCCGGACTGTGGCACGAACCCTTGTCCCCTGCATCGGCAGATGGACTCTCAACCACTGCGCCACCAGGGAAGCCCGAAAATCATAAATCTTATTCTCAAAGTCCACCTCAGGCTTCCCTGGTGGCACAGTGGTTGCGAGTCCGCCTGCCAGTGCGGGGGACACAGGTTCGTGCCCTGGTCCGGGAAGATCCCACATGCCGTGGAGCGGCTGAGCCCGTGAGCCATGGCCACTGAGCCTGCGCGAACGGAGCCTGTGCTCCGCAACAGGAGAGGCCACAAAAAAGTCCACCTCCTCAATTTGGGATGATTCGTTGTCTATTCATGTATTCCACAGATGCAGGGTACATCAAGTTGATTGTGGAGCATTAATCCTCTGCTTCTGAGGCTGCTGGGAGAAATTTCCCTTTCTCTTCTTTATTCTCACAGCTCCCGGGTCTCACCTTTGGATTTGGCCCCGCCTATGCGTGTAGATCCCCGGAGGACGTTTGGTCTTCGCTCAGACAGGACAGGGTTAAAGGAGCAGCCACTTCGGGGACTCTGGCTCACTCAGGCTGGTGGGAGGGAGGGGTACGGAGTGTGGGGCAAACCTGGGCCGGCAGAGGCAGGCGTGACATTGCTCCAGCCCGAGGCACGCCGTGCACTCTCTCGGGGAATCCGTCCCCGGATCCCGGGACCGCAGCAGTGGCGGGCTGCACAGGCTCCCCGGAAAGGGGGTGTGGACAGTGACCTGCGCTCGGAAACAGGCCTCTTGGTGGCAGCAGCAGCAGCCCCAGTGTCCCACGCCCGTCTCTGTGGTCTGTGCTTTTAGCCGCGGCTCGCGCCCATCTGGGGAGCTCCTTTAAGCAGTACTCCTAATCCCCTCTCCTCACGCACCAGGAAACAAAGAGGGAAGAAAAAGTCTCTTGCCTCTTCGGTAGTTCCTGACTTCTTCCCGGACTCCCTCCTGGGCAGCCGTGGTGCACTAACCCCTTCAGACTGTGTTCATGCCGCCAACCCCAATCCTCTCCCTGTGCTCCGACTGAAGCCCGAGCCTCAGCTCTCAGCCCCGCCCAACCCGGTGGCCCAGCAGACAAGCCTCTCGGGCTGGTGAGTGCCGGTTGGCACTGATCCTCAGTGCGGAAATCTCTCTGCTTTGCTCTCCACACCCCTGTTGCTGTGCTCTCCTCTGCTACTCAGAAACTTCCCCCTCTGCTACCCACAGTCTCCGCCCACAAAGGGGCTCCTAGTGTGTGGAAACCTTTCCTCCTTCACGGCTCCCTCCCACTGGTACAGGTCCCGTCCCTATCCTTTTGTGTCTGTTTATTCTTTTTTATTTTGCCCTACCCAGGTAAGTGGGAAGTTTCTTGCCTTTTGGGAGGTCTGAGGCCTTCTGCCAGCGTTCAGTAGGTGTTCTGTAGGAGTTGTTCCACGTGTGGATGAATATCTGGTGCATCTGTGGGGAGGAAGATGATCTTCACATCTTACTCTTCCACCATCTCCCCCAGAATCCTATCTCTTCTTCATTTAGTTGTTCTTGTGGGTTTTTATCTTGTTCCTTCGTTTGCAACATATTTCTGTCATCTCATTTTGTCTGACTTTCTGTGTTTGTGGTCTCCTTTCCACAAGCTGCAGGATCGTAGCTCCTCTTGCTTCTTGTGTCCACCACTGGGGCATGAAGTTGTTGCAAGGGCTTGTGCAGGCTTCCTGTTGGCAGGGACTGGTGCCTTCCCTCTGGGGGGTCGAGCTGGGTCTTGTCCCTCTGATGGGCAGGGCCGTGTCAAGTGGTGCGTTTTGAGGAGGCTGTGAGCTCAGTACAACTTTAGGCAGCCTGTCTGCTGATGTGTGGGGCTGTGTTCCTGTCTTGCTGGTTGTTTGGTCTGAGGCATTCCAGCTATGGAGACTGTAGGCTGTTGGGTGGGATCGGGTCTTGGTGCCAAGATGGGGACCTCTGTGAGAGCTCACACTGATCAATATTCTCTAGAGCGTCTGCCACCAGTGTCCTTGCCCCCAGAGAACCTATCCTGGAACAACTATTTAAAAGATGGCTGCTGCCGTTTCAGCAGACTCCATGGAAGACCAGAGAAAATGGAGAATCTTTCCAAAGCTCCCCAGGAACGACAGTTTAAAAGATGGCTGCCTTCTCAACAGAATCCATAGACAACTGGAGATAATGGAACAGAATCTTTCTGATATAGATCACCAGTGTGTTATAAAAGGATATAACTCAGGAACAGCCATATAGATGAGATGCATAAGACAAGGTATGTGGGAATGGCGTGGATCTTCCTTGCTCTCTCCAGGCCTGCCTCTCTCCCCTCTCTCCATCAAATCCTAATGAAAGCCTTGCTGGGTAGAGTATTCTTGGTTGCAGATTCTTCTCTTTCATCATTTAAAATATATTGTGTCCCTCCTTTCTGGCCTGCAGAGTTTCTGCTGAAAAATCAGCTGATAGACTTATGGGAGTTCCCTTGTATGTTATTTGTTGCCTTTCCCTCCTTGCTTTTCATACTCTCTTTGTCTTTATTTTTTTGTCATTTTGATTACAATGTGTTGTGGTTTATTCCTCTGTGGGTTAATTCTGTATGGGACTGTCTGTGCTTCCTGGACTTGGGTGACCATTTCTTTCCCCAGGTTAAAGCAGTTTTCAGCTATTATCCCTTCAAATACTTTCTCCAGGCCTTTCTCTCTCTCTTCTCCTGCTGGGACCCCTATAATGTGAATATTAGCGCCCTTGGTGTCGTCCCTGTGGTCTCTTAAACTGTTCTCATTCTTTTCATTCTTTTTTCTTGTTTCTGTTTGGCAGCAGTGATTTCTACGACTCTGTCTTCCTGCTCACTGATCCGTCCTTCTGCCTCACTTAGTCTACTATTGATTCCTTCTAGTGTACTTTTCATTTCAGTTATTGCATTCTTTAATTCTGTTTGGTTTTTCTTTATATTTTCTAATTATTTGTTAAAACATCCAATTTCTCACTCTGTGCATTCATTCTCCTCCCACGTTCTTTGATCATCTTTACGATCATTACTCTGAACTCTTTCCCGAGTAGATTGCCTGTCTCCACCTCACCTAGTTCTTCTTCTGGGGTTTTATCTTGTTCCTTCGTCTGAAACATTTTCCTCTGTCACCTCATTTTACCTAAATTGCTACTTGTATTTTTATGTATGTGGTAGGTTGTCTAAGTTTCCCGATCTTGGAGAAGTGGCCCTCTGTAGGAGACATCCTATCTGTCCCTGCAGTGCACTCCCCACTCATCCCCCCAAGGGCCAGGGACCAGCTGGTCCCAGGGTTGTGTCTGGCCTGTGTTTGCAGACTTGATCTGCAGGCTGTGAGACTGTAGTTTTCTTGCTGCTGGTGTCTGCCTCCTGCTGGATGAGGCTGGTCTAGAGGTTTGTGTAGGCTTCCTGGTGGGAGGGGCTGGTCCCTGCACCCTGGTGGGTGGAGCTGCGTCATTGTCCTCTAGTGGACACGGGCTGTGTCCAGGGGTATGTCTAGAGGCGGCTGTGGGATCAGGAAGTCTTTAGGCAGCCTGTCTGCTGATGGGTGGGGCTGTGTCCCCACCCAGTTGGCTGCTTGGCCTGAGGCATCCCAGCACTGGAGCCTTCAGGCTGTTGGATGGAGACAGGTCTTGGTGCCAAATTGACAGCCTCTAGGAGAGTTCACACACATGAATTCTCTCCGATATAGCTGCCACCAGTGTCTCTGTCCCCAGGGTGGGCCACAGCCACCCCCTTCCTTCCAAAACCAGCAGTTAGGTCTAGTTTGGTGTCCTATCAAAGTACTGCTTTTGCCCTTGGTCCCAGTGCACATGAGAATTTGTGTGCGCCCTTTAAGAGTGAAGTCTCCATTTCCCCCAGTCCTGCGGAGCTCCTGCAATCAAGCCCTGGTGTCCTTCAAAGCCAAATGCTCTGGGGGCTCCTCTTCCTGGTGCCGGACACCTGGGATGGGGAGGTTGCTGACATGGGGCTCAGAGCTCTCACTCCTGTGGGAGAACCTCTGTAATGTAATTATTCTCTAGTTTGTGGGTCACCCACCCTGGAGGGTATGGGATTTGCTTATATCATGAGTCTTCCCCTCCTACTAGTCTTGTTGTGGTTCCGTCTTTATGTCTTTAGCTATGGAGGATCTTTCCTGGTAGGTTTCAGTCTTTTTCAACGATGGTTGTTCTGCAGATTGTTGTGATTTTGGTGTGCTCATGAGAGGAGGTGAGCTTAGGGTCTTTCTACTCTGCCATCTCGGCTGCTCTCTCCTGGTCAGAGTGCATGGGATGGCCTCATCCAGGTCCACCTGCAGCCAGGCAGGAGTCTGCCTGCCCATCAGTCCCATCCTGTTTCCTCCTACTGCCCGAGTGAGCCCAGTCTCGCTTCCTCCAGACGGCACTAATGTGGTGACTTTAGGCAAATTACTTAACCTCTAATCTTTAGTTCCTTCATCAGTAATGTGGATCAATTAATGCCTAGTTAGAACGATGGTTTGGAGTATAACAGATATTCCAAGTATGTTCACTTCAGAAGTCAGAAAGAACTGAAATGCCAATAGGATGGTCCCTTCAACTCCACAGGAGTATGTTTGCATATGAAACCAAGGAGCCTTCTTGGGAAACAGTTACCCTAAAGGGTGGGAGAGTCAAGAATAATGGCTCAGTGTTCAGTGGAAAAATTCTGAGTACAGTACAGGGTCTGCCACTCACATTTGCCCAGTCTCTGAGAACCCATTCCTCAGTCTCATGAAAGTTGGACTTAGAGATTTCACTGGCAACTTTGCCTGTGTTACATGGAACTAGTGAAAGTAGAGTCTGCTTTTCCTCATAAAACAGGCCAAGTGGCTCAAGAATCAAGCATAGAAAGGGGGCATCACACCAGGGAGCAAGAGGAAAATGAAGTGAAATGACTGACACCAGGTAGTAATCAGAAGGAATATATTAGCAGAACACATGAGAACCTCCTGAGGATTCCCAGGTTTCCTTAGGAGGCATTTCAATGTCCTTGACTTCCCACTGAGGGAGTCTGGGTAGAGCTAGAAAGAAAAATGTTACTATTAATCTGTGGCCCATTTTTTCCCCAGATGATTTTATAATGAAAATTTTCAAGCATATACACAAATAGAGTACAGTGTGATCAAACCTCAAGCACCCACCTCCCAATTTTAACATTTTTCTGCACATGGCCATTCTATATCCGTCTTTACTCTCTCACCTCCTAATTGGAGTAGTCTGTAGCAAAGCCCAAACATCATTTCATTTCATCCTAAGATACTTCAGTATGTATTTCTAAAAGACAAGGACCCTTCTTCTTCCTCCCAAAATTACTGCTGTATCATTATCACAGCTTAAAGAGTTCACAATTTCTAATGTCATCAAATAGTCAATCAGTGCTCAAATTTCCCTAACTTTTCTTACACTTTACAGATAGTTTGTTTGAATTGGGATCCAATCTAAGATCTAGAAATTGCATTTTGTTGATTCATATCTTAATTCTCTTTTAACCTACAAATCATCAGTGATAGGCAGATTAATGGCCCCCCGAACATGTCCACATTCTAATCCCTGAAAGCAATGAATGCATTAGGTTACATGGCAAAGGAAATTAAGGTTGCAGGCAGAATTAAGTTTGCTACTTAGCTGATCTTACAATAAGGTGATTATCCTGTATTATCTGGGTGGATCCAGTGTAATCACAAGGGCCCTGAAAAGTGGAAGAGGAAGACAGGAGAGAAGAATCAGAGGGAGATGTGAGTAGAGAAGAATGTCAGAGAGATTCAACATTGCTTGCTTTGATGATGGAGGAAGGTGGCCATGAGCCAAGGTGTGTGGGCAGTCTCTAGAAGCTGGAAAGCACAAGGAAATGGATTATCCCCTAGAGCCTCCAGAAAGGGAAAGAGCTCTGTCAACACTTTGGTTTTGCCCCAGTGATACCCGTGTTGGACCTTTGACTTACAGAACTGTAAGATAATAAATTTGTGTTGTTTTAACCCACCAAGTGTGGGGTAATTTGTTAAAACATCACATTGAAAGCTAATTCATTCTCTTACTCTCTTTTCTCTCTCTCCATTATTTCTTGGTGAAACCACATTTGTCCTACAGAATCTCCTACATTCTGAATTTACTTGATTGTATTCCTATGGTGTCATTTAACATGTTCCTCTGTCCCTTGTATATCCTGTAATGTGGTAATTACATCTAGAGACTTGATCAGATTCATGTCAACTCATCAACATAGCTACTTCATAGGCATTGAGTGGTCTTCCTTTCCCAGGTGATTCTGCGGCATCCAGTCCATGGACCAGCATTTGGAAACCACTGATCTTGTCTGACTCCCAGGAATATTGAAGCCCAGAGAGAAGATGGGACACACACAAGATCACACAGGAAGTTAGTGGCAGAGATGAGACTATGATTCTGATTTGAAATTCATAATACCACCAGATCCTGAGGCTAGTTGGATCCTCAAACGGTCATTGAGGCAGAGCTCACATAATCAGCTTTTTAGGTGATTCAACATTTAGCTCATAGGGTAGCCTCAATCTTAGAAAAAGATTTCAAGTCTTTCACCCTAAACTGCTGCCAGAATGGAAAAAAAAGAAGAGTCAGTTTAACTGGACCCTGGCTAATCTTGCGGTTTGTTCTTCTGGGGAAGCTCTTCCTCAGAGTGACATCCTAGCATGGTCATCCCAATGCTGCTTCTTGCCACCTTCTGAGTCAGGGTTCAAGAACATAGATAGCCCTTGTGACAGAATACACTCACAAACACACACGCACGCGCACATACACACACACACACACGCATGTGTGCAACTAACATGAGGAGTTTGTTAAAATTCGTAAAATCACTTTATCATCCATTATGCCATTTGATCCTCCTCAAAGTCCTGGGAGGTGTTCTGAGCAATAACTATTACCCACATTTTACACATGAGCAAACTGAGGCTCAGAAAGGTAAAGTGACTTACTCCAGGTCACAAAGATTTCAGATCTGTCTGACCCCAGCCTCTACATCCTTGGGTCCCCCAGCCATGTCTTCTTCCCAAACTAAGCCCCTCATGTGTCCACCTGCAGGCTCAGGCCCATCACAGGCCCTGAGCCAGTCCCCATCAGAGTAACAGCTTGGTCAGCAGCTTCTTTGTACTAAGCAATAAGACTTGGAATTAAGATGTATTGCTTCCCAGGTCACTAAGGAATAACAGCCACCATTTATTGAGCACCTACCACCTGCTAAGTATTCTTCTAAGCCCTTAGATAGATTCCCCACCACACTATTTTCCACACTTTATGGAAGAGGAAAATGAGGCTTAAGAGAGATTATTGACTTGCCCAAGATCACACAGCCAATAAGTGGAAGATACAAGATTCAAATTTGAATGAGTCTAACTGTAGACTGTCCTTCTCCCCTGCCCATGCTGCCATAACACATGCAATTCTGAGCACCCATGTGGCCTCTGGGTGGCAGCCCTCACTCCTCTTCACTGAAGGGACAGGAAATGATCGTGGTCAGGGTCTAACTGCACGGTGCTAAAGGCTCAGATGAGGTTAGGGACCATGAATGCTAAGCAGGGCCAAGTTACCCAGGGCTGGGAGGTGCTCCCAGCAGCACTTGGCTTCCCGGGAGAACATCAGCAATGATCTTTGATTTGAGGTTCTCCAGGTAAGGTGGAGGAGGGATGGGGACAAAGAGAGCTGAAGGTATTGGCAAATGAAACGCTGAAGCAATGGACCAGGAGGCCCAGGCTGGAGGAGAAAGGCGGGATGGATCCCAGGCCTGAGGTCTCTGTGGGGTCCAAGAATAGACAGGCAGAAGGAACTGAGAGAAAGGGGAAGGAGACTGGGAAACATGGTAGAGGTGTGAGGGGCAGAAATGGGGACATGGTGTCATAACATTTCAGAGGTTATGAGGTTATCCCTTTTGGATGTGGCCAGATCTTGGAATTCCAAGTTGAGAAGGAGCAGAGATGAAGGTCCAACAAGCTTTGATCTGTAACTCGAGGGAACAAATTCCTTCTCTTGAGATGAGCCTCAGGCAGTAAAGACCATCCTGTTCCTGGAAGGGGTTCAGCCTCAGTCTTCCTAGATGGTATATGGAGCTGGATTTTTCCCCAAACACAGTTGGCTTGTCCCATGGGACTGAGCTCCTTTATGCCCCCTCCCCTCCATCACAGCTCACTGCCATGCAGCAACAATGGCCAGAGGCTACCTTTGGTCACATTGAAGACAAGATCACTTAGGGATGCCTCAGAGAAGAGGGTATCCAGTAGAAGGACACCTAGCTACTTTGATGAATCAGGGCAAAGGTGGCATCATGAACCTAGAATAGGCTGGAACTCAGGAGGAGACCTCGGTTCTAGCTCTTCCTCTGCAGAAGACTGATTTGTGACCTCGTGCCAGTCCCTTCCTTTCTCTGGGCTTAATGTACCCGTTAGCATGAGGACGAGTTTGAGTAAGGGACTCTAAGTACCTTTCCAGCTCTAAATTCCTAGGCTCAAATCTAACAAGGGATCAGCTGTGTAAGGAATGGGACTTAATGTCTGGCAAGTTATTGAAGGGATTTTAATGGGGTCACACAGGGATTATTGAATTTATTTTTGAAGCTTTAAGGTGTGCTGCCGTTTACTCCTCTGATTGTCCAGGGACAACTGCTGAGTTTCTTCATACCGAAGTTGATCAAGCTGGTTGCATAACAGAGCAGAGGCTGCTAAGAGCCCTAGGCTGGGTGAATACCTATCATATTATTGGGCTCTGAGGCAAAACTGAAACTGGGTTTTCTCCTTCCTTCCCTCCTCCAATCCTGAACTTAAGGAAGAGAAGGAGTGTGTCTAAATTAACATTTAGAAGATGGACTAAATAGATACATCAGGAAACCTCATTAATCTTCCAGTAGTCACCCATCAGCTGGCATTGCAGCATAGCCTTAGGTCCTCCCATCTCACTCAACACCTTCTCCATGCTGTGGTTGATCATGACCCATCCTGCAGAATGCTTTGGGGGAAATTAAAAAGGGAGTTTAGAAGGCTTCTAGAGTTGCCTACAGGAAACAATATGGATGTCTACCAGCATCTATCCCCCTGCCACTAATGGCCACAAAAGAGAGAGTCAGAGAGGGGAAGGGAAGCACTGAGAGATACTGGGCAGTTCCAGCCAGAGCTGTACCACTGTTTGGCTTGGGCAGTGCTTAGCATGATGGGAGGCAGGACAGGGGAAGGGGAATGGAGCAAGTGTATGATTACCATTTTCCTCATAAGACAGGGCCAGGACTGGGCCAGCTAGTCTAAAAAGTCTACCGACTGAGGTCAAAGTTGTATTCAGAGAGGCCACAACCAGAGCATAAGCCCCAAGACAGCATGCCAGTGGATGAGCTGAGGTTCCAGCATTGCTCAATCAACCCCAAACCCCAAGACCCAAGGGGGACCAAAGGTATAATCAAGGTCAAGAGCCAAGAGTGTGCATTACAAAAAGATGAAATTGGGGCAAATGTAGGTCAGGAACAAGCAAGGGGGTGCCTCAGAGACTTGTCGTAAACAGCCTTGTGGCATTTATGAGGCATGGGGTACCTAGTTTGTGCATTTCTCCAGTTGGCTTAAATGGTCAGAGCAAAGATGGAGCACCCCTATCTCCAGCACATACATGCTATTCCCTGGTAAGGGTTGGCCCTTGACTTCACTTTATTGGTGAAGGAATCTAATGTGTTCATGAGCGTTCCTGAGATGGAAGGTGGCTTTTCACAAGCTTTCGCCTGGCCGCAAACCCTTTACTGCACCAGAAACTGGGTCTGACTGTGGTGCTAGTGGAAGTTCAGACTTCCTCCATTCTGCTCTCCAGTTCCCCACCTCAACTAGCTGGGGCTGGACACAGGGCTAGAAGATGGGCAATGTGCTCTAGGCAGGCCAGGTGGAGCAGTGGCAGTGGCAGATAAGTGAATCTTCATAGACGTTGGCAGCTGGAAACAGAATGCCATGGGGTTCGTTTCCTTAGTAACTGTTTCCAGATTTTTGCAGGGGTAAGGGTGATAAAGATGGCCTCTCTATGGAGATTGTCTTCTCTGGTGCTCAGGGGTGAGTGTTGGTTTCACATTATTCCTCTGTAAACTCCAGTGGGTCCTATAGAAATTTTTGAAGTTATGCTGCTCATGCAAGTGGCTGACGGCTGCTGGTGGTGCGCTGAGGGGTGGGGTAGTAGCAGAAGTAATTGCCGCCATTGGGGGTAGAATGGAGAACAGCAGCCAGCTATACCCATAGATTCAGCAGTGGTGAATCTAAGCTTAGTGTCAGTAAGAAGTGTAACATCTGAGGTACTCTCTAGCTAGGCTCTGATTATTCCTGGGTTGTGGATGACAGGCTAGAAAGACAAAGGTGGAGAGGGCACTGAACAATACTTTCCAATGTATCATCGCCCAGTCCTGCTGTGGCTTTAGGACGACACTCACGTCACTTATGAAGTTCATGGTGATTGTGTCCAGGAGCACTTCCATTGAATATCAGATTGCGGATATCTTTGGGAGACTGGTTGTGCACTTGAGTTTTGGTGTCTGATTTCTTAGGTTTGTGCCCCAGCTCTGCAACTCACTGCACGACCTTGGGCAAGAAACCTAACACACGTGGTGCCTCCGATTTTTGTGAAATGGGGATAAATAATCGCACATATCTTTTAGGACTTCTGTGAAGGTTAAATGTGAGCATTATGTGAAGCACACAGTTCCATGCCTAGACCATAGTAAATGCTCACTCAATAAAGAGAAGCTATTATACTGTGTCTCTTTCAGGTCTATCTTCACCCCAATGCATGTGTCACAGAGGGACATACATTAGAAGGCATGGGACCAAAAGCAGAACCATCAAGGGTCCTGGCAATCCATGTTTTTTAAGGGATATGGTGCCATGCCAGAGTAGCATTAGGCAGAAGGAATGTACTTCTATGTACACTTTTCTCTTGGGAACCCGTAAACAGCCATTTGTATTCTTGGGGAACCCCTAGGCTGACTCTTCACTTTTTCCTGGTGCTGCCATGTATGGACATCTGTTCCTTGCTCCTTTTGGATGAATATAATAACTACCTGCCTGCTGTGCAATCATCCTCTCTGCTTTCTGGATGGAACCCAGAGGCCTCCTGGTGGGCAATGTGGTTACTTGGTCAGGATTTGGAAGAATGTCTGGAGTCAGGGTTGGCAGTAGGACTCAGAGATCAAGGGCAGTGTCTCAGGCGCTTGGAGTTGTCAGGGTTATGGAATTTCAAGCTCAGACGGCTAGGACTAAGGTGATGTATGGAGGAGAACGGCAGAGGCATTAACTGCCTCTGCCCTGGGTGTGCACAGCAATGTGGTGGGAGGTTCCATAACAGGTTCTCCCCATCACCAGCAGGGGGCAGCATCTGCCCAGATGGTAGGGTAAGTGGGTCAGGGCCAGATCTGAAACTGTCTGCCCAGAGCCCCTGCGCATGCTATGACATGAATTAGAAACAACAGGTGACAGCTGCCCTTAACACTACCAGAAAGAAAGAAGGCTCACAGTACTGCTGGGCCTACGACTGTGGGATTTCCCAGGATGTAGGACTTTCAGTTTTAAAACCAGAGCAGTCCTGGGCAAACTGGGACAAGTTGGTCACCTTAAGTAGGAACGCAGCGCTGTCTCTCCCTCTCTCTCCATTATCATCTGTTCTACCAGGTGCTCTGCCAATTCCACATGGTGGGGGCGGGGGGTGGTGGTCAGTGAGAGCTATGCTGATTATACAAGAGGTCAAATTAGAAAGTGGGAATGCTGGGGAACAAACCAAGGCTTTTAGGCAGAGAAGTAACATTACCAGGTAGATGTATTATGGCCCCAATATTTTATTATGAATAAAATTACATATACAGCAAATTTTACAGGTAGCATCCATATGCCTGCACCTAGATCCTACAATTAGCATTTTACTGGACTTCTTTTATCACATATCTATTCTTCTATCCATCCACCAATCCACCTAAATTTTGATGCATTTCAAAATAAATTGTAGACAGCACTACACTCTTCCAAGCATTTCTGAGGTCTAGTGGAGTCAGACAGACCCAAATTTGAAGGCATTTGACTTCTACCAGCTTAAATTTTCTCATCTCTAAGTTGATGACACTGAGTGTTGGTAGGAAGATTTGATTTGCTTACTTTATGAAACACTCAGATAATGCTTTCTGTGTGCAACTCATAAATATTATCTCATTTAATCCTAGTAAAAATCCAATGAGGTAAATTCTGTCATTACCCCCATTGTACAGATGAGGTTTCAAGAAGTTAATGAGCTCCCTGAAGGTCACACGATCAGCAAATGGCATTGGTCAGAGTTGAATCCAGACTCTCTGACTTTGGTATCCACGCCCTTGACCACTACACTATGTTTCCTCCCACAGCACCCACTAAATTATGGACATCCAGTGAATGGTGACCCTCGCCTTCTTTGTTTTTAAATCTTTCACTGCAACCCCACAGAGTAGGTATTATCTCCAGTTTACAGATGAGGAAACTGGAGGTTGGAAATGTTTGATAACTTCCTCAAGAATGCACTGCTAATAAGTAAAGAATTGGGGATTTGAACCCAGGAACGGCTCATTCCTGGGTCAGTGTCATTTCCCTGTACTGCACAGTACAGAAACCACTGAAGTGCACATGAGCCTAGACCACTTATGGGGAATTCTTTTATAGGGATGGTCTTTCCTCTGCCATAGCAGAAAAGAATGTGGTGAAAAGAGGGGCTTCTGCCTAGTTCCCATGAGGGGCCCGTGTCTTTCTTTTTATAACTATGAAACAGACTCAGTGCCAAGTGGCAGCAGAGCCTCGGAATCTCATCAAGCTCCAGAAAAGGAGTCATGAATCTTAGCTATCAACTCTCCCTCTGAGGGAGGCCTTACATGGGGGCAACCCCTTCCCTATTGTACCCTGCCTCCTCTTCCCTTTTCTCCCCCATGCTTCTCCTCCCCTTCCCTTCCCTTTCTCTTCTTCCTCCTCCTCCTCCTCATCATCATCTTTGGCCTCTCATGAAGCCAGTCATAATCATTATCATTTTCTTCCTCATAGCTATCATTTACTGAATGCTTCTCAACTGCTGTTCTAGGCACTTTACATATATTATTAGCTCATTTAATCTTCACAACAATGCCATGAGGAGAGGACTACTACTATTCTTACCTCACATATGAGATATTGGAGCCCCAGAGGGGTTAAGTACCTAACATAAGGGCACCTGGCCCTGAGTTAACAGCCTTCCCAGAGTTCACCTTGGGAGATGTTGATCATTGCAAAGATGCTGATAATCGCTAGGGGAAAGCTGGGGGCATAATAGTAACAGGGAACTGGACTTTAAGAGCAGAATTGCTAAAATTGCCTGGCCTTCCCCTGTGGAGTGAGCACCTATCCTCAGTGTAAAAGCAACCCATCTGTCACAAAGCATGTATACAATCACCCCCACTGTGTCAAAAGTGTAAAGAGAGCCCCAAATTGGGTTATTCCCAGATTGGAAGGCCTGGGTTCTAGTTGTGGCTTTGCTCTTAACCTGCTAAATGACCTTGGGCAAGTCAGTTCCCCTCTCTGGGTCTCATTTATAAAATGTAATACTACATGCTCTACTAACAGTACAGGGCTACTTAATGTGAGCATTAAATGAGAATGTTGAAGAAGGTGCTTTTTTTTTTTTTTTTTTTTTTTTTTTTTTGCAGTACGTGGGCCTCTCACTGTTGTGGCCTCTCCCGTTGCGGAGCACAGGCTCTGGACATGCAGGCTCAGCAGCCACGGCTCACGGGCCCAGCCGCTCTGCGGCATGTGGGATCTTCCCGGACTGGGGCACGAACCCGTGTCCCCTGCATCGGCAGGCGGACTCTCAACCACTGCGCCACCAGGGAAGCCCGAAGAAGGTGCTTTTTACAGCATCTTACCAATATAACAAATAACTTCCCTTACACTCCTCCTCCTCCTTCATCTCTCTCTCTTTCACGTGCCTCGTCTTCGTCTTTTACTCTGTTTTGTTCCTTCTCTTCCTTTCTTTAGTCTCCTCTAACCAGGTCTCAGACTTATCTGAAGAACTGCTCTTAGGCAGAAGAAACACAGGCTTTAAAGGCAGACACACCTAGCTTTGCCTCCTGGCTTTGCCCCTTCCTAGTTGTTTGTTGGGCAACCATTTTACCCTTTTTGAGCCTCAGTTTTATCATCTGTAAAAATAGACCCGCATAATGCCTTCCTTGTAAGGTTGTTTTTGGATGATGTGGTAGGTTGTCTGCAAATACGACCAAGAATTGGCCCCATCTCTGGCATACATGCAGCTCCTCCCATCAAGAGGCGGAGTCTCTTTTCCCCACTCCTTAAATCTGGGCTGGCTCTGTGACTTGCTTTGACCAATAGAGTACAGCAGCAGTTTTGCTGTATGACTTCTGGTCTTATGCCACAAAAGGCCTGGCAGCTTTTGTTTTCACCCTCTGGGAAGACTGCTGCCACAGAAAAAAAAAATGTCTCACTACTCTACTTGGAGAGAGAGGCCCAATGGAGAAAGAAAGGCCCTGGAGAGTAAAATACTACAAAGGGAGGTGGGAGGCCCATCCAGCCCACAGCTGTTTCAGCCACCACAGCTGAGGTATCAGACAAGTGAGAGCACACATCTTGGGTCCTTCAGCCCCAGCCAAGCTGTCTGAGGCAACACCACATGGAACAGAAATAAGCCATTCCCAGCAAGTCCTGCTCAAATTGCAGAATCACGAGCTAATAAACGGTGGCTGTTTTAAGCCACTAAGTTTTTGGGTGGTTTGTTTCACAACAGATAGCTGAACCGGAAAAATTAAATGAGATAGTAGCACCCCACCCAGTGGCTGGCAGGTATAGGTGCTCAACATTTGATTGTTCCCTTCCCACTCAGAGGTGTTCCCTGGGAAACAGCTGACCTGGCTAGTTGTGCTGCAACTGAATTGACAGATCTGACCTCCAGTGTGCCAAAGATGCAGAGCAATGACCACTTCTCCTATACTTTACAGGGACCTGCTGAGAGCTATACAGGTTAAGGTGTACTCCAAGCTACACAGCTGCGTGTCCTCCCTTTGCCCAGAGTGCGTCTAGGCCACCTTAAAAGCAGGCTTGTAGCTGAACAACATCTGGGGTGGTAGAGTAATGTCAGCTAAGACAAATAGTGTTTCTTTTGACCGCTCATCCAATCAACCTGGTGCCAGAGGCACAAGGGGTAGAAGTACTTACTATATGCCTGGCACTGCTCACAACAGTGCCAGAAGTAGGTACTGTTATTTTCCCCATTTTTCCAGATGAGGACACTGAAGCACAGAGAAGTTGGGTTTCTGGAAAGCATTGGGACAGTTTAATGCACAGGATATCAATTAGGGAGCCCTTGGGATCAACACTTGTAGAAGAAAAGGGAAGAGAAGGAGGCAGGATTGGACAGAGGGAGCTATTGAACTGCAACTCAGGCTTAATGGAAACCACAGTCCACCCATGGGGAGCTCTGAAGCTGGGATGACCCTTCGGAGTTTTTCCCTATTGTATCCTCATGGGGGAACAGGCCTTTACATTCCTGCATCAGTCACTGAATTCCTAGTCTCTGATTTCTAGTTCAGAGTTATTTCACCTACTCCTGTGTTCAAGCCATCCCAAAAGGGAGAAAAGCTTAAAAAAGTGATCATGGAGAAAACGTAGGAAAAAAATGGACTCTGGTACCAGACAAATCTGTGTTCAAATCCTGAATCTTCTCTTACTAGCTGTCTGTTTAACTCCGTACAAGTTATTTAACTTCTCTGAGCTTCAGTTTACATTTTTGGAAAAGGGCAATAAGAATACTTAGCTTGAAAGGTTGTTCTGAAAATCAAATACAATCATCTATATAAAGCATCTTACATAGAGACTTGACACAGAGTAGTCACTGCATACATGGAAATTATTATAAAAATAGGGTAAATTATTATGCGGCGGTGTGCCTGGTTTTCTCACTTGTAGGGAGGAGTGAATAAGAGTAAAGAAGAGCTACCCAGAAGGGGAAAGGGCATTACATCTTTTCTGTTACCTGGTACTTGTAGGCACTGAGTCAGCATTTACTCCAATGAACAAATGTTTATTTAAAAGGATTTGTACAGACAGAACGCTCTTATTTTCAAAGAGCAGAGGAACCTTTAATATATTATGAACACACGGACAACTGTGGCAACTTAAAACTACAGCTAAGAAAGGAAGGAAAAATACCGCCCCCTCCCCAGCCAGGAGCTAACACTTTTTCAGTCAGCCAGCCCCCATCCCTGTCCCTTAAGTTTGAGAGTGACTTGACTAGAGATGTGGCTTTGGAGGAGGGAAGAGCTGTAGGGCTTGGGGAGCCTGGTGCCTTTTATTTTGAGAGGGAAATCCACCTGCACAATCCACAGGAAAAGGGGTGGCCAAAAGCTGACCTGAGCTGAGGCTGCCTTAGAGAAGAGAGACTGGAGTAGAAGTCCCACCTACCTGCATGTGTAAAGTGATTGGCATTCACTTGAATCTCAACCCACTACTCTGACCTCTAAGATATACCATTTGAGTAAGTACCAGAGTAATGGTTTTGGATAAAAGGCAACACAAATGTCAGCCTGGGGCCTCTCCAGCCTAAGGCAGCCCCGATAGCAGAGCCCTCAGACCAATGACCTAGGCAACGAGTTAGGCGGGACTTGTGGAGTGGGTCTGGCTCCCTGATTTCACTGTGGGGAACATCTGCTACTGATTTTCAAAAGCTAGGGTTTATTATGGGAGAAAAGCCCACAGATTTTAGGATCCCCAGACACATAGCCTGGTAGCTGAGAACTTTAGTGTATCTGGGAAACTGCCAGGTGGTGGGGTGGTGAGCTCAATAATAACAGCCAGGCCTCCCAAATGAATATGAAAAGGAGAGCTTGTCCAAGCTACCTCGGGCCTTGAGGATGAGATGAGGTTTCGGGTGGGGGAGATAAATGCACCAAGCCTATTGAAACGTCCAGCAAGAAGACTGTTGTCCCTTCAGAGCCTAAGGCAAAAGTACAGGGAGGGGGCACACTGGAGCCTTCACCTGAAACAAGATATGGGCCTCTCCAGGCCCTCAGACCTTAGGCCCCAGGCCTCAGGCACAAGAGACAGGGAATCACATCTGGGACTTCCACCTTTCCCTTAGCTCCAAACAAGGGCAGGGGTTGAAATGTGGGTGAGAGAGAAGGGATCTTCAGACACAACTGTCATTAGCACCTGAACCACATCTCTTCCTAAACCAGAAACTCCAAGAGCAAAAAGAAATAAAAGAAAAGTGAGAGAGGGGTTGTGCTTCCATCACATTAAATAGGAGACTTTGTAGAGGTGGGGAAGGGTTGTTTCACATGGAGACATCAATCACTCTGGCCAAGGGGAGGGGTTATGAGCAGCAGAGCTCTAAGTGTTCTCCTTCTTTTCATTCATCCTGCTTCCGTTTTGGCTTTTTGGGGTTCCTGGACCGACTCTTGGCTTTGCACAGAGGGCATATAGGTGCATTCCGGTGAATTTGTTGGTGACATGACAAGCAGGCCTGGTGGGGGGCACAAGACAAAGCAAGTTAGTGGTCAGATTCTTCTAGGCCATGGCTCATCTTTCCCAGGGACCCCCACAAGCAATTGCGATTTCCCAACAGGAAGGAGCAAGACCTAAGTAGTGAGTCCCAAGTAGCGAGATCTGTGCTGGATGTAAGGGATGCAAAGGATATAAGGGAGTGAAAGTCAAAGAGGGGTACTGAGGAAAAATATCCAAAATTTGGTAATAAGGCAAAATGTGAATTGCATATTCATTAAGCATTATACTGGAGCATGGTCTAACAGGCTCACTCAAGGATTATTTAATTCTCTAGGACAGGTATCAATAAACTTTTTCTGTAAAGGCCAAGATAGTAAATATTTTGGACTTTCTTTTCAGGTCATATGATTTTAGTTGCAACTACTCAGCTCTAACTGCCTTACATAAAAGAAGCTATAGACAATACATAAACAAGCAGAAATGTGTGTGGGCCAATAAAACTTTATTTACAAAAACGGGGAGCAGGTCACACTTGGCCTATGGGTTCTTGTTTGCTGACCCTTGTTCTAGGAGACTGTCTCTTTGTTTGACTATTTACTACTTATTTAAAAAAATTGAAGTATAGTTGATTTAAAATGTTGCGTTAGCTTCTGATATACAGCAAAATGATATAGATGATAGATAGATAGATAGATAGATAGATATTCTTTTCTGTTATGGTTTATTACAGGATATTGAATATAGTTCCCTGTGCTATACAGTAGGACACTGTTTTTTATCTATTTTATACACAGTAGTCTCTATCTGCTAGTCCCAAAAGCCTAATTTACCCCTGTCCCACCCCCTTTCGCCTTTGGTAACCATAAGTTTGTTTTCTATGTCTGTGAGTCTGGTTCTGTCTTGTAAATAAGTTCATTTGTATCATATTTTATATTTCACATATAAATGATATCATATGGTATTTGTCTTTCTCGGTCTGACTTACTTCACTTAGTATGATAATCTCTAGGTCCATCCATGTTGCTGCAAATGGCATTATTTCATTCTTTTATATGGCTGAGTAGTATTCCATTGTATATATGTACCACATCATCTTTATTCGTTCATCTGTCGATGGACATTTAGGTTGCTTCCATGTCTTGGCTATTGTAAATAGTACTGCTATGAACATTGGGGTGCATTTATCTTTTTGAATTAGAGTTTTCCCTGGATATATGCCTAGGAGTAGGATTGCAGGATCATATGGTAACTCAAATTTTAGTCTTTGAAGGAACTTCCATACTGTTCTCCATAGTGGCTGCACCGATTTACATTCCTACCAATGGTGTAGGAGGGTTCCCTTTTCTCCACACCCTCTCCAGCATTTGTTATTTGTAGAATTTTTAATGATGGCCATTCTGACCGGTGTGAGGTGATACCTCATTGTAGTTTTGATTAGCATTTCTCCAACAATTGGTGATGCTGAGCATCTGTTCATGTGCCTATTGGCCATCTGTATGTCTTCTTTGGAGAAATGTCTATTGAGGTCCTCTGCCCATTCTTTGATGGGATTATTTGTTTTTGTGTTATTGAGTTGTATGAGCTGTGTTTATATTTTGGGAATTAAGTCCTTGTTGGTCGCATCATTTGCAAATATTTCCTCCCATTCCGTAGGTTGGCTTTTCATTTTTGTTTATGGTTTCCTTTGCTGGGCAAAAGCTTATAAGTTTGAATAGGTCCCATTTGTTTACTTTTGCTTTTATTTCTATTGCCTTGGGAGACTGACCTAAGAAAACACTGGTACAATTTATGTCAGAGAATGTTTTGCCTGTGTTCTCTTCTAGGAGTTGTATGGTATCATGTCTTACATTTAAGTCTTGAAGCTGTTTTGAGCTTACTTCTGAGTATGGTGTGAAGGAGTGTTCTAACTTTATTGATTTACATGCATCTGTCCAGCTTTCCCAATACCACTTGCTGAAGAGACTGTCTTGTCTCCATTGTATATTCTTCACTCCTTTGTCGAAGATTAATTGAACATAGGTGAGTGGGTTTATTTCTGGGCTCTCTATTCTGTTCCACTGACTATAAATACTTTTCCATTAAATAGTATACTATTTGACTATTTACTATTGACCAGGTTCCAGATGCTGTGACTTAATGTTGATAAGGCACAAAAGGTTTTTGCCCAGTAGAGATGCAAATTATTTTTGTTACAAAGAAAAGGTAATCACAAAGATTGCAGTTTTATTTTCCTGTAGGACATTAACCAGTTCTGGATTTAACATTGCAAACTTATTTTGGCATTCCTTTCCTTTCTTGACTATATAATTATCTGTTCCTCTAATGCTTCTGGAACCAGCTTTGTAATGCTGCTGGCTCCCTCGTTAATGACACAGGTTCACTATATATTTGTCTGAGTCACGTTTCTAACGTTCTGAAAATTATACTTTAGCAGAGCCTGCCAATCTCCCTGCATTCTAACCTCTCTGAGAATATGAGGCAACAAGACCAGTGGCTCTACTACAGCACACATACACACCACCCCTTCCTCTGTGTCCCAAGCGAAGGCTGTTTTAGGGAGACCCCAAATAAGTAAGGCCAAAGCTCCAGACCCAACCTTCCATGGGGCTGCTTGAGGATACCTTGCTTCCTCCACCGTCCATACCCAGCTCACTCACCTTCATAGGTGGTGGCTGCTGCCTGAAGGTGGCTGTCTGCCGAGTGTCCTGCTTCCTAGCCACTTGGAGTTGCTGGGCGGCAGCGGCTGCGGCGGCCAAGGATTCAGGGATCGGGGGCTCCTGCGGCTCCGTCTGCCACTCTGCTTTCTGCTTCTCAAAGTAACTTTGGAGATGAGAGACATTAGCTGGATCATTCTGAAAGCAAGGAGAACCTTGCCCCTCTTAAGGACTCCATGCTACAGAACGAAGGGAGTTGGGCTGTGTGTGGCTCACTGTAGGTAGTTCCTGCACCCTCTCCAGCACAAGGCTCTTCTCCCTGGGTACCAGGTCCCCTGTGTGTTGGGAAGGGTACTCCTCCTGCTCCTTGGCTCTGAAAGGCCCAGAAAAATAAAAAAAAATCCCAAGGCTAGCCAAGTCCTCCAAGGGCATTTTTCTACCCTCCATCCCATGTTCCTTTGCAGTATTCCTATTAAGTGTCCTCAGGCCTCTGCTGGCATACCTCTAGGAATAAGAAGCTCACCACTTCCACAGGCAGCCTGCTCTACCTTAAGGAAGTATGTTCCCTTGTATTCCGTCTGTTGAACTGAGCTCTGTATCTCTTTAAAGTAAGCTTAGTTCTTAACTCTGGGTCTTAAGATACAGTTCCAGGCTAGCCCCTGGAGGCCATGAAAGCTCGCCCTTCTGTGTTTACAAGGTTTCTGGACACCCTTTCTAGACCTTGACTTGGGAGGTGACCTCTTAAGAGTCACAGACGCATACACACACAAAGAGTCATAGACATAGTCTTGTATTGTCAAAATTGCACAAGGAACTTTAAAAGCCAGCTAGTAATTCTAGTCTAATCATCTAACAGCCCAACACAGAGACTTACCCAAGGTCATGCAATGAGTCGGTCGCTGACAGGCCTGGGTCTAGGACTGGGTACCCTGACTTTCAGACCAGGCTTTATGTGTGTATATATACGTGTGTGTATATATACACGTGTGTGTGTGTGTGTGTGTGTGGTGTATGTTGCAGGGACAGAAGGCAGGCAGCTTACTCCAAGGAGAGCTTCTCCTCCTCTTCACATAGGTCAGGGAGCCTCTGCAGGCCCAGAGTCATGCGCAGGGCATCCACATGTTCCTTCAGCGGCTTATACTCATCATGTAGCCGCCAGGTCGACTCTAGCAGCTTGTTTAGGTCATTCTCAGACTGTTTGATGTGTTTTCCATCTGGAACACAGAGTGAGGCAAGCACAGGGAAGAGACTCCAAGATTCTCAGCGAGGCTGTACAGCTGAGTGGATAATAGCACAGGCTCCAGAGCCAAACCAATCTGTGATCAATTCCTCAACCTACTATGTATTCTATGTGACTCTTGTCAAGCCTCAGTTTTTTCATCTGTATAATGGTGGTAACAATCATACCTACCTCATATAATCTTGGTGAAAATTCAACGATTGAATTCATATAAACGCTCAGTACAGGGGCTAACACAGAGTAAAGGCTCAATTAGTGGTAGTTATTATTCAAATATAACATCTTAGAGCTGGAATGGCCCTTAGAGCTCATGTAGTGCAACCCACCACCATTTTACAGATCAGAGAATTGAGACTCAGAGAGAATAATTAACTTCCTCAGAGAAATGCTCCCTAGGAGCCAAGTCTACATAAATACTCAGGGCTTCCGCCTCCCAGGCCGGTGGCTTTTCTCCTAAATCAGTGGTTCCCAAAATGCAGTTACCAGATCAGCAGCATCAGCATCAACTGGGAACTCATTAGGAATGTAAATTCTCAGGTACCACCCCAGATATAAGCAATCAGAAATTCTGGGTTGAAGTCCAACAATCTGTGTTTTAACAGGCCCTCTAAGTGACTCATGAGGCATGTTCAAGTTGGAGATCCACTGGCCCAGATTTTCAGCCCCTCTGTGACTAATACCTTGTTTATTTCTCTATCCTTAGTTAGCTGGCAGCAGAAGTGCCAACTCCTCATGAGACCCTGATATCCTGTGATCTTGTGACACAGAAAATCCCAGGTAACTACTGTCCAAATTGCATTCATATTTCCTTTAAGGCCCTAGGCTTGGCAATATCAGGAAGTAGATATTGCCACAGAAATGAGTTTCCCAAGAATAGAAACTTAGCTCCTTCCAATGTGATTTTAAAAAAAATCTCATTATCATAGGCTCTAAGGGTTGGAAAGGGCCTTACAGGTCAGCACCTCCAACCTCCCTCTTGGTGAAGGAATCACCAATACTGCAGCCCAGACAGGTGATCATTCAGACTCTGCTTTAATAACTCTAAAAAGTGGGGGACTTATCACCATAGCAGGCAGTTCATTCCCCACATTCCAAGAGAGACTGTAATGAGGGAGTCCCAGTTGGGTAGGCTGGCAGAGATGGTTTGTTTGGCTTAGTTGGAAGCTTTGGAGCCCTAAATGTAAGTTAGATCCCCAAGGCATTCTGCCTCCTCTGCTTTTCCCCAAGGCTAGCTCTCAACTCCTAGACTCCCAGAATGAGAGCACATCAGTGCTGAATGAGACCTCAGAGGTGACTGAATCCCTCTCATGGTACAGAAAAGGAAAATGAGGCCCCGAGAGAAGAAGGAACTTGTCCAGTGATATACAGCCTATCAGTGAAAGAACCAGGGCTGGATCTCAGAACTCCTGGATTCTTCCATTTCAACATAGCCTGATGCCTACTCCCCCAAGTTGGCCACAGCCACATCTCAAGGAGAGTCCACAGCACTCACTACTGCCTATTCCTCCTCAAAGGGCCCAGAAATAGGCTTCAGGCAGCCAGCCAAATACCACATACCACATTGATATCAGCGTGGATCAGTCGGAGTTCCTCCATGTGGGCCATCTTCTCCTGTAGCAGGGGGTCCATCTCCTGCTTGTATTCCTTCAGTCCCTCTCCTCTGATTCAAGGGCCTCAAACTCAG
Organism: Mesoplodon bidens; assembly: GCF_964165515.1. Classification (NCBI taxonomy): domain Eukaryota; kingdom Metazoa; phylum Chordata; class Mammalia; order Artiodactyla; family Ziphiidae; genus Mesoplodon; species Mesoplodon bidens. Next base: position 88,482,128 of record NC_138163.1, read on the forward strand.
CCTTCAAACGGGTCTTGATCTTTTCCATCTGCAGGGTCTTGTTCCTGCCATTCCCCCAAAGGAGGAAACAGACCAGCAGGAGAAGGCAGGAAAAGGGAAATGGAGTACAGAGTTAGAGAAATGGAGTACAGAGTTAGTCCCTGAGCCAGGGCTAACTGGTTAAGCCATCTTTCTAAGCTTCCCTCTCTTCAGGCAGAGGCAGCCTGGAGACATCCCCACAAAGGCAGGAGATTCTTTCTTCTAAGGTAAAAGCTCAGTGGGTCCCGAACGGGGATGATTTTGTTCCTTGATGGAGCATTTGCAAACGTGGGGCAGGTTTTAGCTGTTAGATTGATTCAAGGGAGAGCACTACTGGCATTTAGTGGATATGGGCCAGAAATGCTAAACAGCCTCTCAATGCACAGGAAAGTCCCACATCACAAATAACTCCCACCCAAGATGCCAACCATGACCTCTTGAGAAATTCTAGAGCAGCACTATCCAATAAACTTTCTACAATGATGGAAATTTTCTGTATCTATGCTTTCTAATACAGTAGCCACTAGGCACATGAAGCTACTGAACATTCAAAATGTGGCTAGTGCAACCGAGGAGCTGAATTTTGAATTTTATTTAATTTTAATCAATTGATTAAAATTAAGTTTAAACAGCCACATGGGGATAATGACTCTCATATTGGACTGCACAGCTCTATAAGGTCCCCTCATCAGTTCCAGAAGAGGCAGGAGACAGGAAGATCTGCAGCTCATTTCTTTTCCTAGAAAACATAAAACCTATTTCTGGTTGTTAAATCCCAATTGCATACCCTCTGGCTCAGTAATCCTACACCTAGCAATTTATTCTAAGGAAATAAGTCAGGGAAGCAAAATGTTAATACACAGGGATATGCTTTCTGGTCTATGGGCAAAATTGGAATATTTGGCAACCACTAAAAGGAATCATTATGAAGACTTGTGACATGGAAAATGTTGAAGATACTCCATGAAAAAGGTATATACACTAGGATTGCAATTTCAAAATACACATGCATGTGACTAAACAAAAGGAATTGGCAAGAGTACAGTTTCAAGGACCTTTGAGACCACTGAAGCCTGCCTAAGTGAAAGAGCCACTAAACTTTGGAAGGAAGCCCCTCCAGGGCAGACTGTTGCCCTCCCACTTACTCTCTACTATCTAGTTCTCAGGTTCTGTCTAGCCATCATCCATTACTCAGATTAGGCAGCTCCTTTATTCTGCCTCAGTAGCTGGCTTTCTCCTCTGCCCCAACCCATCCCATGGTTACTCTTGCTCCACACCCTGGCCTCTGGCCTCTGACCACAGCCTGCTTCTGTGTTCATTCTCTCTCCTTTCTTCAGCATTGCCTGTGGCTCCTGCCTCAAGAGGTGGCCCTCAATGGCACAGAGCCACAGAAAGAATTATGTTAGGTGGGTAGGATGAGAGGCGAAATTTTTCTTTCAATATTCAAAAATCTCTTTTCAAGTTATTAAATTGCTTTTACCTTAGAAAAGGTTAAAAGGATGGGTGTTATTTTCCCATCTGTAAAGAAGGAAATTGGGAGTTCAGGATGGTAAGTTGCAGTAAATGGGATGTTGGGATTTGAACCCAGGGCTCTCTAACACCACCCACTACTACACACTGCCTGACTGGGGTTACCCAGACTAAGGGGCATAAACATACTGAGGGTTCTCGGTATACCTGTTTGACTGCCTTGAAGAGGGATGATAGTGATTTCTACTGGTCAGTTAATCCACTACTTAGAGCCCCCTCCCATCTAGACTTCTATTCTCTTCCTCTAGATTGCATACAGAGCAGTCTAAACTTCACCTATCCCTTCACCTATCCTTTACAGATGGGAAAACTGAGGTTCAGAGTGATATAGTGTCTCACCCTGATTCATACAGCCATTTTGTGGCAGTGCTAGGCCTAGAACCCATTTCTGCAGGCAGAGCCATAATTTGAAAGGAACATGGGCTTTAGATTCAGACATGGGTATAATTCCTGGTTCTGCCCCTGACTAGCTATTTGCCCTCTGACAATAAGAGTAACAACTATATTTAGAGTTTAATTATATTCATTGAGCACCGATTATGCACCAATTATAGAAGGCTTAAAGATACATTCATTCAACAAATACTTATGGAACATTTTTCATGTGCCAGCCACTGTACTAGGTGCTAGAGATAGAGCAGAGAACAGGACAGCCTGTGGACAGGAATCTTCATCTAATGAGGAAAATAGACCCTGAACACATGTAAAACTAAATGATAAGTAATATGGATGAAATGCAGAATGCAATGGAAGGACACACCAAAGGGTTCTATCATAGTCTGAGGGACACTGTAGTCAAGGGGGCTGTCACAGGAAGCTCCCCTGAGAAACTAAGAGTGTGACATCTAAGCTAAGACCTGGAGAATGGGTCGGAGGTAGATGGTGTGTAGCAGGTAGACATAGAGGAGAGCAGTCCAGGCAGAGAGAATACTATTTGCAATGGCCCTAGAACAGAAAAGAATATGGCACATTAGAGGAAGGGAAAAAAGGTCAGTGTGGCTGGAACACCTACTGCAAAAGAGGTGTGTGTGTGTGTATGTGTGTGTGTGGTGGGGGATGTCTGAGATAAAACTAGGGAAGTTGCCAGAACACAGCCTGGATATTAAGATGAGGAGCGAGTACTTTTATCTTCAGGAGAAGGGGGAATCATTGTAGAACTTTAAGCAGCAGGAGAGTGACAATCTGATTATCTCTTTTCACTTCTCTCAGCCCTCATCTCCTCATCAGTAACACAGGAATAATAATAGCACTTACCTTACAGGTTCTTTGCTGAGGGCTAAATGAGCTAAGACATGTAAAGTCCCCAAGCAGAGTATGTGGCACGTGGTGAGCAGTCAACAAATGATAGTACCTATCCCTCCCCACACTGCCCAACTCTTCTGCTATGGTTATCTCCTTTACCACAGTGGTTTAAATTTTGTTATAAAGAGCCTAAAATGGGTAGGATGTGTGTATAATGTGTGTGTGTGTGTGCGCACACATGCATGTGTGCACATGTACTAGCATGAGTAGCAAGGTATATTACCACTTATGAAGACTATAATAATAATCACTAACATAAGTTTGATGGTACCACTGTTACCTCTCAGCAGTGGTTTACCAAGGGCCAGGCCGTGAGAGCAGTCCACCCCAGCTGTGGAAAATAAAGAGGTGCATTGTGTGCAGAGAGAATTAAGAAAATAATAATAGAACCAACTAAAGTTGGTCTGCTTTTTATTATCACCATGCACTGCCAATTCTAAACAATGTCCACTGAAGGACATCTGGGCTGATTCCAGTTTTTGGCAATTATGAATAAAGCTGCTATGAATATCCAACTATGAGTTTTAGTGTGACCATAAGTTTTCATTCCTCTAGGATAAATGACCAAGACTGCAATTGCTGGTTTGTATGGTAATTGCATCTTAGTTTTTTGAGAAATTGCCAAACTGTTTCCCAGAGCGGCTGTACCATTTCACATGCCCACCAACAAGGTATGAGTAATCTAGTTCCTCTATGTGTCCAGCCATTTTGCTTGAACTATTTTAAAAGGTATATGGTGATACCTCAAAGTCATCTTAATTTGCATTTCCCTAGTGGCTAGTGATACTGAACATCTTCTCATGTACTTATTTGCCATCTGTCTGTCCTTTTCCAAAAAAATGTCTGTGCATGTCTTTGGCCCATTGGACTGTTTGTTTTCTCAGGATTGAGTTTTGTGAATTCTTTATGTGTCCTAGATATGAGTGCTTTGTCAGATATGAGGTATGCAAATATTTTCTCCCATTTATTAGCTTGTCTTTTCATCCTGTTAACCAGGTCCTTAGCAGAACATTTAAAAATTTTTTGATGAAGTCCAATATATATATATATATATATATATATATATATATATAATGGATAATGCTCTGGTGTCATGTCTAAGAGTCTTCACTAAGCTCTAGGGTCTGCAAATTTTTCTCCTGCGTTATCTTCAGAAAGTTTTATAGTTACATTTGTGTCTACAATCCACTCTGAGTTAACTTTGGTACAAAATTTGAGGTTTAGATTGAGATTCTTTTTGTTTGTTTGTTTCTTTTTGCTTATGGATATGCAATTGTTTCAGTACCATTTGTTATAAAGACTGTCCTTCCTTTGTTGGATTACTTTTGCACCTCTGTCAAAAATCAGTTGGACATACTTGTGTGGGTCAACTTCTGGATTCTCAATTTTGTTCCAATTACCTATGTGTCTGTCCCTTTGTCAGTATCACACAATCTTAATCACTGTAGCTATATAATAAGTTTTGAAATCAGGAAGAGCGATTTCTCCCATTTATTTTTATATCTCAAAATTATTTTTGCCATTCTAGTTCTTTTACCTTGCCATATAAATTTTAGAATAATTTTGTCTATATCTACCAAAAATCTTTCTGGCATTTTGATGGGAATTTTATTAAATTTGTACATCAATTTCGGAGGATTGGCATCTTTACTATATTGACTCATCTTCCAAAACCTGGATATAGTGTCTCTCTCTATTTAGATCTCCTTTCATTTGTCTTATTAGCATTTTGTAGTTTTCAGCATAAAAGTCCTATACATCTTTTGTTAAATCTTTGTTACACTTAGGTATTTCATGTTTCTGAGTGCTTGTGTTTTCATGTTTTGTAATTGTAGTTTCCACGTGCATATTGCCATTTTTTTTAATGTTGATCTTACATTCTGCAATCTTGCTGACTCACGTATTAGATGTAGGAGTTTTTTTTTGTTTTTTTGTTTTGTTTTTGACTTATCAGGATTTCCTACATAGACAAATCATGTTATCTGCAAACAAAAACAGTTTTATTTCCTCCTTTCCATCTTGTACGTCTTTTATTTACTTTCTTGCCTAATTGTCCTGCCTAAAACCTCTAGTGCTATATGGACTAGCAGTGCTGAGAGTGGACATCCTTGCCTTGCTCATGATCTACGTAGGACAGCATTCATTCTTTGACAAGTAAGTGTATTGTTAGCTAGCTGAAGTGTATTTGTAGATGTACTTCATCAAGTTGAGAAAGTCCCCCCACCCCCATTCCTAGTTTTTTAAAGAGATTTTATCATAAATATGTGCGGACTTTTGTCAAGTGCTTTACCTGTATTAATTGACATAATCATGCAATTTCTCTTCTTTAGCCTTTTGATATGATAAATAACATTGTTTGATTTTTGAATAACAAACTAACCTTGCATCTCTGGAATAAACCCCTCTTGGTCATGGTGTCAATTTTTTTAATATATTGTTGAATTCTATTTGCTAATAATTTGATAATGATTTTTACATCTATAATCATGAAGGATATTAATTTATAACTTTCTTGTATTGTCTTTGCCTGAAATTGTTTCAGGGTATTAAGGGCTTCATAAAATAAATGGAGATGTGTTCTTTCCACTTCTGCTTTTTGGAGAGACTGTTAAGAAATGGGGTTAATTCTCTTTAACCATTTGGTAGAATTATCCAGTTAAACCAAATGGGCATGGAGATTCTGGTGTTGGGGGTTGTTACTTTACAAATTTAGTTTTCTAAATAGTTTCAGGGTTATTCAAATTATCTATTTTATATCGGGTGAGTTGTGGTAATGTTTTTTGAGACTCGGTCCATTTCATGTAACTTGTTTAATTTACACGAGTAGAAGTGTTTATATTATTCCTTTGCTATTCTTTTGAAGTCTGTGGGGTTGGTAGTGACATTTTCTGTTTCATTCCTGATGTCTGTAATTTGTGTCTTCTCTCTTTTGTCTTTGTTAGTGTTGCTAGAGGTTTTTCAATTTTATATACTTTTTCAAATATTCAGCTTTCTGTTTCATTGATTTCTCTACATTTCTTTCTGTTTTTAATCATCAATATCTGCTCTTATCTGTATTATTTCCTGTTTTCTGCTTGCTTCGGTTTTATTTTGCTCTTCTTTTCTAGTTTCTTGAGGTAGGAGTATAGATTATTAATTAGAGGCATTTCCTATGTTCTAAAGTAGGCATGGATGCTAAAAATTTCCCTCTCACCACTGCTTTTGCATCATCCCATTTTGATATGTTCATTTTTCATTTTGATATGTTTCATTTTCATTTTCACTCAGTTCAATGTATTTTTTATTTCCCTTGAGACTTCATCTTTGAAACATGCATTATTTTAGTTCTTTTTTTATTATTATCCCTTTTCCTGGTATTTTTTCTGACTTCTTAATTTCTAGTTTGACTTTATTAATGTCAGAGAACACACTGTATTTCCTGTCTTTTAAATTTGTTAAGAATTTTTTTTTTGTATCACAGAATATGGTCTATCTATATTGGTATATGTACCATGGACACTTGAAAAGTATGTGTATCCTGTTGTTGGGTGGAATGTTCTATAAATGTTAATTAGATCCTGTCATTGATGGTGTTGTGGAGCTCTATACTCTTGCTGATTTTCTGTCTAGTTCCATCAAATGATAGACGTATGTTAAGACCCCAGCTATAATTGTGGCTTTGTCTATTTCTTCCTTTGGTTCTGTCAGATTTGGCTCTCATATTTTACAGTTCTGTTGTTGGTGTATACCCATTTAGGACTGCTAGGTCTTCTTGACAGACTGACACTTTTGTCATTATCTAATGTACCTCTCTGTACCTAGTAATTTTCTTTGCTCTGAAGTCTACTTTATCTGATATTAATATATCCATTCCTGCTTTCCTTGGATTAATGTTTCCATGGTATATCTTCTTTCATTCTTTCAACATACCTATATCTTTATATTTGAAGTGAGATTTTGTAGACAGCACAAAGATGGGTCATATTTTCTAATCTTCTTGGCTGATCAGTATTCGAATTGCAGTATTAAGGCCATTTATATCTGGTGTACTTATTGATAAGTTAGGACTTAAGTGTATCATTTAATTTTTGTTTACTATTTGATCTCTCTCTTATTCAACTCTCAGTTTTCTTTTTGCTGCCTTCCTATCTTTAATTGAATGTGTTTTGGGATTACATTTTACCTATATTGTTTTTAAGTGTGTCTCTTTCTATAGTTTTTTCAGTGGTTGCTCTAGGTATTATATTTCATAATTTATCATAGTCTTCCGTGTCATCTTCTTATTAGGGTGAGTGAAGAGTAGAAACATTACCTCCCTTTATGCCCCCTTTGCCCTCCATCATTTATAATATAACTATCTGAAATATTTCTCCTACATAAGAGTTATGTTTGTAGAGAACCATATTACTGCTTCCACCATCAGAAATGATTTAGAAAACTAAACAGGAGAAGGAAAATGTACTGTATTTTAATTATACTTTTACTCTTTCTCTTGGTTTTTCTTCCTTCCTGATATTCCATGTTGTCTTCTTTTAGGAAAGATTCCTTTAGCTATTATTATTTTAGGGTAGACCTGCTAGTGACAGATTCTCTTAGTTTTCTTCATCTGAGAATGTCTTAATTTATTCCTCATTCTTGATGGATTTTTTTGCTACATGTAGTACTTGCAGTTGATAGTTCTCTTCTTTCAAGACTTGAAAAATCTTGTGCCACTTCTTTCCGGCCTGTATTTTTTTTTTTTTTTTTGCGGTATGCGGGACTCTCACTGTTGTGGCCTCTCCCATTGCAGAGCACAGGCTCCAGACGCGCAGGCTCAGTGTCCATGACTCACGGGCCTAGCTGCTCTGCGGCATTTGGGATCTTCCCGGACCGGGGCACGAACCCGTGTCCCCTGCATCGGCAGGCGGACTCTCAACCACTGCGCCACCAGGGAAGCCCTGGCCTGTATATTTTCTGCTGAGAAATTCACTGTCATTCAAACTATTTTCTCCTATAGGTAAGGTGTAATTTCTCTTTGACTAGTTTAAGGCATTCTTTGTCCCTAATTTTCAGACACTGACCATTATGTGTCTTGGTGTGGATTTCTATGAGTCTATCCTCTTTGAATCGGTTGGTGTATATCTCTTGACAAATCTGGGGAATCTTCAGCCATTATTTCAAATATTTTTTTTAATTTCACCCTCATTTTTCTCTGTAGACAAGGCCTCTCAGTTGTGTAATTCCTCCTCCTTCCTTCCTTATGCCTTCCTATCCTTTTATCCCCATTTCCTACACCATTTACACCCCACATAGGCAACCATTCAAAACTCCTTAATGCCTATTTATTGGGTTGCATGTGTGCTTCTAAAGGGTAAATTATTGATGTATATTAAGGAGAGAAAAGGAGAGGTGGAAGGAGAGGGAGAGGGAAAGAGAGTGTGTGTGTGTGAGAGAGAGAGAGATCTAGAGAGTGTGTGTGTTATGGACTGAATCATGTCCCTCCAAAATTCATATGTTGAATCCCTAATCCCCAATGTGAGTGTGTTTAGAGGGTGGCCTTTAGAGAGGTAATTAAGGTTAAATGAGGTCATAAATGTGGGGCCCTAATCCAATTGGACTGGTGCTCTTTGAAGAAGAAGAAGAAGACACACCAGAGGTTGCCTTCTCTCTGTCTCTAATGCACAGAGGAAAGGCCATGTGAAGACATAGCAAGAAGGCAGCTGACTATAAGCCGGGAAGAGAGGCCTCACAGGAAGGCAAATTTTCTTGCACTTTGACCATGGACTTCTAGCCTCCAGAACTGTGAGAAAAAAAATGTCTGTTGTTTAAGCATCTCAGTCTGTGGTATTTTGTTGTGGAAGACTGAGCAGATTAACACAGATTTTGGTACCATGAAGTGGGGTACTACTTTAATAAAAACCTAAAAATGTGGAAGTGAATTTGGAACTAGATGAGGAGTAGAGGCTGGGAGAGGTTTCAGGAGCATGCTAGAAAAATCCTATATTGCATTGAAGTGACTGTTGGTAGAAATGGACATTAACGATGCTTCTAGTGAGGTCTCAAAGACAAAACAGCAACATGTCATTAGAAACTGGAGAAAAGGTGATCCTTATTATAAAGTGGCAAAGAATTTGGCTGAATTTTGTTCTAGTGTTCTGTGCAAGGTAGAGCCCATGAGCAATGAAATTAAATATTTAGCTGAGGAGATTTTTAATCAAAGTGTTGAATGTGAAGCTCAGCTGCTTATAGTAAAATGCAAGAGGAGAGAGAGAAATCAAAAGAATCATTAATCAAGATGAACCAGAACTTGAAGATTTGAAAAATTCTCGTTCTATCCATATTGCAAAAAATATAAAGCATCTTATGGAAAGAACACCAAGGATGTGGCTAGAAAACCACTCCTTGAGGAGATTACTCATGATTTTAATTAGGTATCTCAGCAGAAGTCAGGAACAGAGATGGGATTATACAAGCACAGACACTGTCAGTATGAACCAAGGGGAGCAGAGAGAGGATGAAATAAAGGAAAGATTTTGGAATCTACAAGGCAGGACAATAGAGTTACTTAGCTGCAAACATGCTTCATCCTTCAAGTAAAGGAAAGAATGACACCAAAGGTGATTAAGAGATCATCAGGGCTGCCATTCCCACCACTGGGTCTAGACCTAATGGGCCCTGGGGGCAAGGCTGTTACCTCCTCAGTTTCAGTAGGACAAGCTTCCTCTGACTAGTGCCTCAGGAGAAAGGCAACAGCAAAGGGCTGTGAGGGTGGGGGTGATACTGCCCAAAGAATCCAGCCAAAGATTATTCTCCAGCCTGAAAAATCTAACGAAATTTGCCTTGCTAAGTTTTGCACTTTCTCGGGATCTATCATCCCTCTCTTCTTTCTGATTTCTCCCTTTTCAAAAGGGAATGTCTATCCTATGCTTGTCCTACTACTCTACTTGGGAAGCAAATCATTTGTCTGGTTTCACAGCTGGAGAGGAATTTTGCCCTTTAGATGAATCATACTTCAAGCCTCATCCAAACCTAAATTAGGTGATATTTAGATGAGACTTTTGACTGGACATAGGTTCTGCAGTGCATTAAGATATTTGGGGCTGTTAGGAAGGGATGAATGAATTTTGCATGTGAGAAAGACATGCATTTGGTGGGAAGCATAGGGAGGAATGTTATGGAATGCACTGAGTCCCCTAATATACATATGTTAAAGCCTTAACCGCCATAGTACTTCCAAGTACTTTGAGGGAACTTTCAGGGAGGTATAAAGTTAATCTCCAAAATATTTGGAGAGAGAATTTTAGGGAGGTGTAAGTTTAAAGGAGGTCATCACAGTAGAGCCTTAATCTGGTTGTATTGACGTCCTTATAAGTAGAGGAAGGGATGCATGAGCTCTTTCTTTCTCCACATAAGACCAGAGGAATGACCAAATGAGTACACGGGGAGGAAGCAGTCATCTACAAGACAGGAAGAGAGCCCTTAGCAGAAATAAAAATTTTTGGTATCTATATCATGAATCTCTAGCCTCCAGAATTGTGAGAAAATAAATGTCTGCTATTTAAACCACCCAGAATGTGTTATTGCTTTGTTGCAGAATAAGCTGACTAATATGCACGTGCCTGGGTACAGGCATGCATGCACACACACAGACACACACACACACACACACATGCACACACACGGTATAGACTAATGATAACATATATTTTTCACATGGCACTCTGATGTTAAGATCCAGGATTCCTTGCTTCAAAGTGTGGTCATCCACCACATTTTACCTGTCCACCTTTCCAAGGATAAACTCTCACTTTGCTTCTATCTCCCCCCTCCACAAACAATACTTTGATGAATATTCTTGTACCTGTCTGAGTAAATTTAGGGGGCTATATCCCAGGAGTGGGAAATCTGGTGCACAGGTAACGTGTATTCTTATATCATGTAAGTAGTGCCAACTCGCTGTGCAAGATGGCTACACCAGTTCACACTCCTACCACTAGTGCATGAGGGCACCTGTTATCTGTGCTTGTACTCAGAAAGGAGGAGCAATGGGTAAGCTTAGGGGATGCCTCCACTGGAGACCTGTAACAGAATGCACCCTGAGCTGGTCTCATTTCTCTCTTAAACAACTTCTGCCTGACTCACCTAGCAGCTCTATCTTACCACTATCAAGATCTGATTAAGAGCTTTGCCTAGTTATTGCTGCTCTGTCCACCCCATGCCCCATCCCTGATCTCTGGGGGTTAAATAGAATTTTATCTGGAGGTCTCTGTATGTATTTGGGCATTTTCAGTGAAGCCAAAGCCTTGGCACAGACAGCAGCCAAGTGATTCACATACAGCCATTGGAACTCACAGACCAATGTAGGTAGGACCTGAGCACATGTGACTCTCCAGGCTGGGAGGGACCTTCGAAGGCATCTATTGTCCCTTTGCCAACCACTGCTTAAGTGCTTTCTATAATATCGCTTCCAAGTGTTCAATTAGGCCTTCCTTGAACAACTTAGTCACAGAGCTCTCACTGTTTCTCTAGAAAATCCATTCCTTCTATAGGCAACTCCAACAATTTGAAAACCCTAGGGTCACACAGACCACAGGTCAGATGTTCCTCGTCCCCCCACCCCACCATACTCAGTCTCTCCCACCTCTCCATAATAATAGAACCTCTGATTTTCATCTGGGCATGTGACACCTGGACTAAGGGCTGTGTTTCCCTCTCTCCTTTGCAGCTGTTTGTGGCCATGTGACAATGTTCTGGCCAATGGGATGAAAACACATGTGATATGTGCAACGTCTAGGCTGTGACCCTAAAGGGAAGGAGTGTGCCATTCACTTCTCCTTTGCCCTCTTCCCACTGCCTAACATGTATACACAACATCAAGCCATCTTCAACCCTGTAGATGAAGGCTACACCCTTCACATGGTGAAGCAACAATATAAAAAGAGCCTGAGTCCGCAACATGGAATAACCACACAAACCACCGGTCACTTGTTCCCAGACTGATAATGTGAGAGGGAAATGAAGTTCTGTCTTGTTTTAACCACTGTTAATTTGGAACCAAGTTGGATTAGCTTTACCAATAAACATCCCAGTTAATTGGTTACTGTAGTTAATTGAATCTAAAATGCCATTGGACATAGAGTACACGTTATCTTATGGACTACTAAGAGAAAAAATGTTACCTATTATATTATGACAAAATGTTGTCTTTTAATTTAAATGTTCGTTTAATAGTTTTTGAAAGAGCTCTGGTAGACTGATTTAAGACACTATTTTAATCAGACTTTTCTAGTCTGAGTCATTTCTCATACACAATAACTTTTTATTTCAAGGAAAAACCGTGATGAAATCTTTTTGAAGATACTTTAAATGGCAATTAAACTCAACACATACAGTGATAATCATGCACATAATTCAATTGAAGGGATGATAATATGAACAGCCATGGCCAATTTCACATGTGCTCATGCATGAACAATAACACAATTCCCTCTTGGCCAATGGCAGTTGTAAGGTAGAATTGTATTTAAGACACATTCTGACTTTAGATTTTTGAAATATAAGATATGTGTGTATTAAATGGAGAAATTTGGTCCTTTAAAACCAAATTTGGGGAATAACTTTCCCTTCCATTCTAGTCAAGATAGAGTAACAGGGACCAGATTTACCCACCTGTGCAAAATAACTAAAAGCAAAACAAACAAAAACACCAAGACAAAATATATGAAAAAAAATGGTGCTCAAGTCATTGGACATCAGGCAAGTAAGGTAAGTGATCTCTGAGAGATGGAAAGGCTCAGATGAGCCTGAAGATTGCCCCGTCCTACTGCCTAGAGAAATATTCTAGCCTGCAAGACAGGGACGGGGAACTCAGACAGAGCCTGGCCATCTCCCTCAATTGAGGAAATGGAGCTATGAGTCTGGAGAAGCCAAGGAACCTTGAGTTCACAGGAAAGAGTTTTGGAAAGGGGAGACCTGTGTAGAGAGAGAATGCCTACAATTTTCAGAGGCTCCCCCTTAAGTACTCACTGAAATATTGATCAGCACATGTGTGTAAGGAAACTAACTACCTGAAGCCAAGGAAAGAACCACCTCACAGCATTAGAGGAAAGAGTGATCAGAGCCCACAAAAGGCTGAGAATAGTTCTGCTTTCACTTTATAGGAAAATAAAGCAAAGAAAAAACAAAAAAATGAATAAAACAAAAACAAAAGAAAACACAAAAAGCACCCACCACCACTTTGCTTATGACCTATAATGAAACTGTAAGCAACTTTCAAGCACGGAACAGATTGATTAACAGATCAACTATTACATGAACTCTTGCTTTCAATATTCATTGCACAATTGTCATTCTTCTCCTCCCCTTTCACTTCATGTTGTTTTAGTTGTTATTTTTTTACCCATGATTTTACCTCGTTATTTCACTTTTTATTTTTTCACGTCCAGTTTTTTCTGTGTCACTTCATGATGGTCATAGTCATACTTTGTATTGGTAAGACTATGTTTAGATACAACTCAGGTTCTTCTGACTCTGCCTGTGTCTCTTCATATCACTGTTCATTATCTGTGGTTATTGCAGCAGCTATGGGAACTAACTTTGCCAGGTACATTGAAAAGCTATGGCACAGGAATACTTTTCCAAAAATGAAGTTCATTAAATACTGTATTAGTGCCTTAAGAGACTTCTTCAGAATCACTCTCCATGGAAATCTTGTCTAACCTGAGGGTCTCCAGTGTCCTCATTAAACAAGTTTGAAAATGAGCAAGTGATATGGCCCCAAGGTGGCTTCCAGAATAAAGGATTATAGGGTATAAATGTGTGAAATCAAATGACCTTTGCAATGTTTGTGACATCTATACCTCCATCGTTTGGAGTTTAAAAATAATAGACAAATGAATGGAATTATGCTTGGAATTTCTTACCCTCCCAAATCTGTAGCATCTCAGTTCCACAAAAAGGAAGTGCTGACTTTCTGGTAGTTTCTACTGTACCATCAAAGAATAGGAAGCTCTTTGGTAGGGAGGTTTTTTTTCCCTTTATATTGAAGAGGCTCATCTACTAAACCTGTCTCCTTAAATTAGGGGCCTGTCCTTGCATCTTTGCAGGGAAGATCATTTGTGATATTTAGAGACAATGAAGTTAGGAGCCTCCTTACAATCTGAGCATTAGTGAATTATTCTGGGTAGGTGAGAAAATGAAGGAAATGAGGTTGCTGGTCCAGGCTGTGGGTTGTCCCTTTGTAAGCCAAAGAGGTTGGAGCTCAAATCCTAGATCCGCTCTTATTCTGATGGTCTATCTCTGTCTCAGTCCTTAGCCTAATGGACAAAGAGCAAGACAGAGATTGCTTCCTGGACCATAAAGAGCTAGCTTCCCTGGTGTCTCATTCCACCTGAGCCCACTTATCTCAGTGTCCCAACAAAGAATCCCTCAGGAATTAGACACTGCTGAGAGGAACAGGAAAAGGACAGACACATCTCAGAGGTGTGGTTTGGGTTAAGATGGGAGTAGGAGAGATGCACAGGATAGCAAGGATGCTATGCTGTGGTAGGCTCAAAGAAACACAAGGGACATCACCCAAAACTCCCAGCCGGAAGACACCTCTGCTGTAAATTCCCTTCAATCCAACCAGCAGTTACCCAGCACCTCCTCTGTACCATTCTAGACATTGAGACAAAATAATAAATAAGGTCAAGACTCCCATTATTAAGGGGTGCACCTCTCCAGAACCCAGAGCTGGGCAACTGGTTCTTGCCTGAACCTCAAATCGTCTTTTCACTTCCTAAGAAGCAAAAGTCTAAAATTAAACCAGTTCCCCCACCTCCGGCCTGGCTTGCAGTTGGTGTGTGGTTTCAGGACGAGCAGTGGTGGGGGTGGGAGGAACAGGACAGAGACAACTGGGACGAGGAGACATGATTTCATTTGCCACATTTCTCTGTTTGTGGGTGTACCCACGTGACCACATCTCCCTAGATAATGTTGAACAGTTCCAAGCTGTGCTCATTTGCTGAGCAAGACTGCACCAAGAGTGAGCTTCTGTAGCTGCAGCAGTCCCCTGTTGGCACGCCACACCCCCCCACACACACACACATGATGCCTTGCACCCTTGAAACAGGGGCATCATCCAGAGCCCAGCCCAGTGCCGAGAGTCTGTGAACCACACAGCTAGGGGGCTGCTCACTCTTCAGGTGAAAAGATGGGTGGGTGTTGGGGTTTTGGCACTGGCTAAAGAAGCTGGTCTGTGGGGTGGGATGGGGAGTCAAGAGAGAAAGAAGTAGCTCCAAGTGTGAGAAAACACTTGTAAGAATGAGTTCTGTTTGTGTGTGTGGGTCCCGCTGTACTTGCAAGGCTTTGGGGAAGCCATGTTGGACTCCAGATGGGAAAAGTGCTGTGGACTGGGAGTCCAGAAACCTGGGGTTGCTCCCCAACCCAGCCTCAACCTTGCAGCTTAGCCTTGAGCAAGAAGGCTTTATTAACCTCTCCAAACCTTAGTTTTCCCATTTGCAAGAACCAGTCTCAGACTCTTGTCTTTTCCAGCTAGTAATACTCCTGAGGGCACCCAGACAATGTGCACCTGTGCCAAGGGCTGTGGAATTGAGGCACAGTGGAGAACCCATCCCATAGGGGCGAAGGCTGTCTCCAGAATGGGAATGGAGTATGTGGGAGCGGGGCTGGGATGTTCAGCCCCATGGCACACTTATGCGGATCCAGCTGCAGCTGTGCACACAGTTGGGGTCCGCGGGCCCTCCCACTCCCAGGGCTGCTGCTTCCTTCCAACTGGGCCAGCGTCCTTTTGGCATTCCTGTGCCCTAGCTATGGCAGAGGGACCCAAACTTGCTAGATATAGCTCCCCAGAATGCCTAGGCTCCTCCCTGGCCACCCTCTCCCCAAGATGTGTCTGCTCTGGGATCACTGCGGGAAAGAGAGGGGTAAGGGAAGAGAGCACAAGAACAGACAGGGAGGAAAGGGGTGTCTGTATGTGTGGTGAGGGGGTGGGGGGAGAATACAGCGGGGAATTCTCAGGCGTCCATCCCGTGCCAAAGGCATGATCTGAAACCCCAAGCTTCCACTCTCAATTCACGAAGGTCCCCCACCACTGTCCTTGAGGTAACAGCTGAGAGACCACACCCCACCTGGAAAAGGGGTGGGTAAGCAAAAGGCTCACCCTCCTGGAGCCCAGAGGCCATAATCCTCCAGCCTAAACCTGAGAGTGCTTTTGAGACACACAGGTTTCATCCCACATTGAGAAAGGAGTGGAGGAGGGAGGGAAAGGCAAGGTGAAGTGGGGTGGAGAGGGCATAGGATGGTCCCCATTAAGTCCTAATCCTTATCTGGCAGCTCCCTCTGACAACAGTGGCAGCTGCACCAACCATCTGAATGGCAGAGAAGCCTGGAAGGGGAGGGAAGCACACTGAGGACTTTATGCTTCCAATGTAAGGTACCCTGGGGAAGAGTGGAGCCAAGGAAGGACATAAGCCCCCAGATCTTCTCACCTTTTGAATCCTAGACTGTGGTCCTTTGCCTTCATTGGGCAAGGACAGGGTAGTGCACCTATCTTTAAAGCAACTAGCTTTTGCTACCCCTGCTATCAATGCACTTTCACCTGCCCTTACTTGCAAGTGGTAATAATTTCCCTTTTACAGTATCTACCACCTCCAGTTCCCATCGACTAGTAACTATCAGGACTCCAACCCTTTGCAGGACCTGAGATGGGTTTCAAAGAAGAAATGACCCTCAGTGAGGTTGTCTGGTCGGACAGAGAGGTAACCATTATGGCGATTGAGCCACTCCGCGTTTCAGTGTCTTCTCCTGTATATGGTGAGGTTTAGGTTAGCCAGAAGCTGTAGGGCTCAGTTTTCATAAGAGATACACACACACTCATGAACTGACAACTCATGGTACAGTCAGAAGCTAAATAAGGTATCAGCCATAACTTCTCACTCTGTCACTTAATTTACAACTTTTTCACTTGTTTCTCCTTCCCCCAGACATTAAAATGGAAATCAGTGTACACCAGCCAATGGTCCTGATTGGAGATGGGAGGAAGTAATCTGCTAAAGAAAGATATCTAGACTCAGGCAGAGAAACAGTTTTACAGATTGTTATGGGAGAATAAAGAGGTGACAGTGATCTTCAATGTGTGGTTTTCAAAGATGGTGCCTAAGCATGTCCAGACCTGAAATGCAACCCTTCCTTTCTAGTGGCCCTAAGTGGAGAGGAGCTCAGCATTAGACTAGGGAAGTGTGCTGGTGCCTGCCCCTCCTTAGTAGCACAGCTTCAGATAGCAGTGAGGTACCTTAAAGTTAGCCCAAGAACTATAGCCCTATAACATTTGCCTGGGGACTTAGTGCTTCAGTGTGAGGCTGCTTTAAGAGCAGTGGTGTTATTTTGTTTTTGCTTCAATACCATCTTGTTTAAAAAACTTTTTTAGACACAAGTTAGATGGAAGACATTTTCATTGCCACCTATGCTAAAGTAAAATTAAAACACACAAACACACAACGACTACCAACTACTCTTACAAACATATACAAAAGAGAAAGTTTTAAGCCATGGAGTCTCAATTTCTGTTTTTAGGTTTTATTCACATCTATTGAAGTCAAATCCATAAGCAGTAAGGAATATATATTTTCCTTGGGGAAGAGTCAGAGAGAATGGAGGAGGGGTATGACAGGAGGGAGCAAAGACGAGAGCATACACTCAGAGGCAGCAGTAAGTGATCAATTTGTGTTGCTTTTACCAAGTTTCTGGAAACTCTTCAGATGCTGGATTTCAGGAATGAGAAAAGAACAAGCTAATCATACACTTGAACATGTGACACCAGCAGATGGGACTTAGGCTTTCACAAATGCACCTGAGGCAGGCTACTGAAGCAAGGAGGCTGAAGGCCTTATATGTATCTGTAGCTAAATCCCTCCCCTCCGTACACAACTCACACACACACTTAAGTTTGATGAATCTTTGTTGAATTCACTTGAAATCAAGGAATAAGTACCTAAAATTGACATAGGAATGATTCCATATTCCCTGTCCCTCTGAATCTCTGCTTAGATCATAAATAAGACTAAACAGAGGAAATGGGACAGGGCATTGTATAGAATTAAACTCACTAATTGGCTTATTTAAAGCTTCATTTTACGTGTCCTCTGTTATTCGGAAACACATCTGTACTTTTAATGAATGACTTGTATGGCTAATTCTGAAAGCCCTTTCTGATGCAAATAATTGTTCATTCATGTGATTTGATAGTGGGAAGAACAAGACTCCAGGTTTATTTTCCTTCTGTGGGCTCCACAATTACACTAATAAAATTTCAGTTTTGGAGGGCAAAGCTGGGAGGTGGGGTGGATAACTGAGTCGGGACAATTTTAAAGGTTCTTTGAAAAGGAGTTTGCCAAAGCATACTACTTGCCTTGTTTTCCAAGGCCAGCTCAACAGCAACTCTCTGATCCAGATGACTACCTCATGCTGAATATTTAATCCATGACTAACTGGCAGTGGAAATTGATCTTTCATTCTCTGTTGCAAGAAGTACATCACTTAAAAATGCAAAACATGTCTCCCATCTTCCTAGTTCGACTCAGCCTTTTAAATTGGAAAATAAAGGGACTAAATAAACTGGTTAAAGCCTTTGCCAGCTGTGACATTCTACGATTCTATGCTTCTGTGAAACTCTAAGATATATCTCCAACTACACAGGTCCCTTTAATGAAGCCAGAAACAGATCTGGAAGGGCGATTGATGTTTTGTAAAGAATTATTTGGCCTTTTGGGGGAGGAGCATACAGAGGGTCTGCAACATATCTCTGCATCTTTTGCCTGTCACGTTCCACCATGATACATGGCTCATTTCAAAACCACAGCTATGCAAACTAAAGAATGTCACTCGCCATCTAGTTCTTTTTTAAATATCCTTACTGGAGTATAATTGCTTTACAACGTCTTGTTAGTTTTTGCTCTAAAAAATCAGTGAATCGGCTATGTGTATACATATATCTCCATACCCCCTCCCTCTTGAGCCTCCCTCCCACCTTCCCTTTCTGACCCCTTTAGGTCTTCACAAAGCGTGCACCTAATCTCCCTGTGAGATGCAGCAGCTTCCCACTAGCCATCCATTTTATATTTGGTAGTATATAGATATGTCAATACTACTCTCTCACTTCATCTCAGATACCCATTCCCCACCAGGTCCTCAAGTCTATTTTCTACGTCTCTGTCTTTTTTTATTTTTTACAACTTTATTGGAGTATAATTGCTTCACAATGGTGTATTAGATTCTGCTTTATAACAAAGTGAATCAGTTATACATATACATCTGTTCCCATATCCCTTCACTCTTGCGTCTCCCTCCCTCCCACCCTCCCTATCCCACCCCTCCAGGCGGTCACAAAGCACCGAGCTGATCTCCCTGGGCTATGAGGCTGCTTCCCACTAGCTATCTACCTTACGTTTTGTAGTGTATATATGTCCATGCCTCTCTCTCGCTTTGTTGCAGCTTACCCTTCCCCCTCCCCATATCCTCAAGCCCATTCTCAAGTAGGTCTGTGTCTTTATTCCTGTTTTACCCCTAGGTCCTTCATGACAGTTTTTTCCTTAAATTCCATATATATGTGTTAGCATACAGTATTTGTCTTTCTCTTTCTGACTTACTTCACTCTGTATGACAGACTCTAGGTCGATGCACCTCATTACAAATAGCTCAAATTCGTTTCTTTTTATGGCTGACTAATATTCCATTGTATATATGTGCCACATCTTCTTTATCCATTCATTGGATGATGGACACTTAGGTTGTTTCCATCCCTGGGCTACTGTAAATAGAGCTGCAATGAACACTTTAGTACATGACTCTTTTTGAATTACGGTTTTCTAAGGGTATATGCCCAGTATTGGGATTGCTGGGTCATATGGTAGTTCTCTTTGTAATTTTTTAAGGAACCTCCATACTGTTCTCCATAGTGGCTGTACCAATTCACATTCCCACTAGCAGTGCAAGAGTGTTCCCTTTTCTCCACACCCGCTCCAGCATTTATTGTTTCTAGATATTTTGGTGATGGCCATTCTGACTCGTGTGAGATGATATCTCATTATAGTTTTGATTTGCATTTCTCTAATGATTAAAGATGTTGAGCGTTCTATCATGTGTTTGTTGGCAGTCTGTATATATTCTTTGGAGAAATGTCTGTTTAGGTCTTCTGACCATTTTTGGATTGGGTTGTTTGTTTTTTTCTTTTTTGCTATTGAGCTGCATGAGCTGCCTGTAAATTTTGGAGATTAATCCTTTGTCAGTTGCTTCATTGGCAAATATTTTCTCCCATTCTGAGGGTTGTCTTTTGGTCTTGTTTTTGGTTTCCTTTGCTGTGCAAAAGCTTTGAAGTTTCATTAGGTCCCATTTGTTTATTTTTGTTTTTATTTCCATTTCTCTAGAAGGTGAGTCAAAAAGGATGTGGCTGTGATTTATGTCATAGAGTGTTCTGCCTATATTTTCCTCTAAGAATTTGAGAATTTCTGGACTTACATTTAGGTCTTTAATCCATTTTGAGCTTATTTTTGTGTATGGTGTTAGGGAGTGATCTAATCTGATACTTTTACATGCACCTGTCCAGTTTTCCCAGCACCACTTATTGAAGAGGCTGTCCTTTCTCCACTGTACATTCCTACCTCCTTTATCAAAGATAAGGTGACCATAGGTGCATGAGTTTAGCTCTGGGCTTTCTATCCTGTTCCATTGATCTATCTTTCTGTTTTTGTGTCAGTACCATACTGTCTTGATTACTCTATCTTTGTAGTATAGTCTGAAGTCAGGGAGCTCCATTTTTCGTTCTCAAGATTGTTTTGGCTATTTGGGGTTTTTTGTGTTTCCATACAATTTTTGAATTTTTTTGTTCTATTTCTGTGAAAAATGCCAGTGGTAGTTTGATAGGGATTGCATTGAATCTGTAGATTGCTTTGAGTAGTAGAGTCATTTTCACAATATTGATTCTTCCAATCCAGGAACATGGTATATCTCTCCATCTGTTTGTATCATCTTTAATTTCTTTCATCAGTGTCTTATAATTTTCTGCATACAGGTCTTTTGTCTCCTTAGGTAGGTTTATTCCTAGAAATTTTATTCTTTATGTTGCAGTGGTAAATGGGAGTGTTTTCTTGATGTCACTTTCAGATTTTTCATCATTAGTGTACAGGAATGCCAGAGATTTCTGTGCATTAATTTTGTATCCTGCTACTTTACCAATTTCATTGATTAGCTCTAGTAGTTTTCTGGTAGCATCTTTAGGATTCTCTATGTATAGTATCATGTCATCTGCAAACAATGACAGCTTTACTTCTTCTTTTCTGATATGGATTCCTTTTATTTCCTTTTCTTCTCTGATTGCTGTGGCTAAAACTTCCAAAACTATGTTGAATAAGAGTGGTGAGAGTGGGCAGCCTTGTCTTGTACCTGATCTTAGTGGAAATGATTTCAGTTTTTCACCATTGAGGACGATGTTGGCTGTGGGTTTGTCATATATGACCTTTATTATGTTGAGGAAAGTTCCCTCTATGCCTACTTTCTGCAGGATTTTTATCATAAATGGGTGTTGAATTTTGTCGAAAGCTTTCTCTGCATCTCTCGAGATGATCATATGGTTTTTCTCCTTCAATTTGTTCATATGGTGTATCACGTTGTTTCATTTGTGTATATTGAAGAACCATTGCATTCCTGGAATAAACCACACTCGATCATGGTGTATGATCCTTTTCATGTGCTGTTGGATTCTGTTGGCTAGTGTTTTGTTGAGGATTTTTGCATCTATGTTCATCAGTGATATTGGCCTGTAGTTTTCTTTCTTTGTGACATCCTTGTCTGGTTTTGGTATCAAGGTGATGGTGGCCTCGTAGAATGTGTTTGGGAGTGCTCCTCCCTCTGCTATATTTTGGAAGAGTTTGAGAAGGATAGGTGTAAGCTCTCCTCTAAATGTTTGATAGAATTCACCTCTGAAGCCATCTGGTCCTGGGTTTCTGTTGGTTGGAAGATTTTTAATCACAGTTTCAATTTCAGTGCTTGTGATTGTTCTGTTCATGTCTTCTGTTTCTTCCTGGTTCAGTCTTGGAAGGTTGCACTTTTGTAAGAATTTGTCCATTTCTTCCGGTTTGTCCATTTCATTGGCATATATTTACTTGTAGTAGTCTCTCATGATCATTTGTATTCCTGTGGTGTCAGTTCTTACTTCTGCTTTTCATTTCTAATTTTGTTGATTTTGGTCTTCTCCTTTTTTTTCCTGATGAGTCTGGTTACAGGTTTATCAATTTTGTTTATCTTCTCAAAGAACCAGCTTTTAGTTTTATTGATCTTTGCCATGAATTCCTTCATTTCTTTTTCATTTATTTCTGATCTGATCTTTATGATTTCTTTCCTTCTGCTAACTTTGGTGTTTTTGTTGTTGTTGTTGTTGTTTTTCTTCTTCTTCTTTCTCTAACTGACTTTAGTTTAAGGTTAGGTTGTTTATTTGACATTTTCTTTTTTCTTGTGGTAGGATTGTATTGCTCTTAGAACTGCTTTTGCTGCATCCCATAGGTTTTGGGTCATCCTGTTTTTGTTATCATTTGTTTCTCTGTATGTTTTTATTTCCTCTTTGATTTGTTCAGTGATCTCTTGGTTATTTAGTAGTGTATTGTTTAGCCTCCATGAGTCTGTATTTTTTACAGGTTTTTTCCTGTAATTGATATCTAGTCTCATAGTGTTGTAGTTGGAAAAAATACTTGATAAAATTTCAATTTTCTTAAATTAACCAAGGATTGATTTGTGGCCCAAGTTATGGTCTATCTTGTAGAATGTTCCATGAGCACTTGAGAAGAAAGTGTATTCTGTTGTTTTTGGATGGAATGTCCTATAAATATCAATTAAGTCCATTTTGTTTAATATGTCATTTAAAGCTGTGTTTCCTTACTTATTTTCATTTTGAATGATCTGTCTGTCCATTGGTGAAACTGGGGTTTTAAAGTCCCCTCCTATTATTGTGTTATTTTCGATTTCCCTTTTTATGGCAGTTAGCATTTGCCTTATGTATTGAGGTGATCTTATGTTGGGTACATAAATATTTACAATTGTTATATCTTCTTCTTGGATTGGTCCCTTGATCTTTATGTAGTGCCCTTCTTTGTTTCTTGTAGTATTCTTTATTTTAAAGTCTATTTTGTCTGATATGAGAATTGCTACTCCAGCTTTCTTTTGATTTCCATTTGCATGGAATATCTTTTTCCATCCCCTTACTTTCAGTCTGTTTGTGTCTCTAGGTCTGAAGTGGATCTCTTGCAGATAGCATATATATGCGTCTTGTTTTTGTATCCATTCAGCCAGTCTATGTCTTTTGGTTGGAGCATTTAATCCATTTACATTTGAGGTAATTATCAATATGTATGTTCCTATTACCATTTTCTTAATTGTTTTGTGTTTGTTATTTTAGGTCTTTTTCTTCTCTTGTGTTTCCTGCCTAGAGCAGTTTCTTTAGCATTTGTTGTAAAGCTGGTTTTGTGGTGCTGAATTCTCTTAACTTTTGCTTGTCTGTAAAGGTTTAATTTCTCCTTCAAATCTGAATGAGATCCTTGCTGGTTTGAGTAATCTTGGTTTAGGTGTTTCCCTTTCATCTCTTTAAATATTTCCTGCCATTCCCTTCTTGCTTACAGCATTTCTGATGAAGGAACAGCTGTTAGTCTTATGGGGATTCGCTTGTATGTTATTTGTTGCTTTTCCCTTTCTGCTTTTCATATTTTTCTTTGTATATAATTTTTGATAGTTTGATTAGTATGTGTCTTGGCATGTTTCTCCTTGGATTTATCCTGCATGGGACCCTCTGTGCTTCCTGGAGTTGGTTGACTATTTCCTTTCCCATGTTAGGGAAGTTTTCAACTATAATCTTTTCAAACGTTTTCTGAGACCCTTTCTTTTTCTCTTCTTCTTCTGGGACCACTATAATTTGAATGTTGGTGCATTTAATGTTGTCCCAGATGTTCCTGAGAATGTCCTAAATTCTTTTCACTTTTTTTTCTTTATTCTGCTCTGCAGTATTTAATACCATGATTTTATCTTCCAGATCACTTCTCAGTTCTTCTCCTTCAGTTATTCTGCTATTGATTCCTTCTAGAGAATTTTTAATTTCATTTATTTTGTTGTTCATCATTGTTTGTTTTCTCTTTGGTTCTTCTATGTCCTTGTTAAACATTTCTTTTATTTTCTCCACTCTATTTCCAAAATTTTGGTTTATCTTTCCTGGCCTTACTCTGAATTCTTTTTCAGGTAGACTTCCTGATTCCCATTCATTTGTTTGTTCTGGTAGGTTTTTATCATGTTCCTTCATCTGCTGCATGTTTCTCTGTCTTATTTTGTTTAACCTACTGTGTTTGTGGTCTCCTTTTTGCAGGTTGCATGTTTGTAGTTCATGTTGTTTTTGGTGTCTGCCTCCAGTGGTTGAGCCTGGTTCAGTGTCTTGTGTAAGCTTCCTGTTTGAGGGGATGGGTGCCTGTGTTCTGGTGGGTGGGTTTGTATCTTGTCTTTCTGGTGGGCATGGCCACTTCTGGCATTGTGCTTTGGGGGTCTGTGAACTTAGTATGATTTTAGGCAGCCTCTCTGCTAATTGGTGGATTTGTGTTCCTTTCTTGCTAGTTGTTTGGCATGGGGCATCCAGCACTTGATTTTACTGGCCATTGGGTACAGCTGGGTTTTAACATTGAGATGGAGATATCTGGGACAGCTCTCGCTGATTGATATTACATGAGGCCAAGAGGTCTCTGGTGGTCTAATGTCCTGAACTCAGCTCACCTACCTCAGAAGCTCAGGCCTGACACCAGCCTGGGGCACCAAAACCCTCAGAAGAAAAGGGAGAAAAAAAGAAATTAAAATTAAAAAAATAATAAAAAAGAGAAAAGTTATTAAAATAAAAATATAATAATAAATAAAGAAGATGCGACCAAACCAATAAACAAATCGAACAATGATAAAAAGCTCTAAACACTAAACTAAGATAAACATAAAAATCAGAAACAAATCAGTCACATATAGCAAACCCCAAGTCTACAGTTGCTCCCAAAGTCCACTGCCACACTTTTGGGATGATATGTTGTCCATTCAGTTATTCCACAGATGCAGGGTACATCAAGTTGATTGTGGGGATTTAATCTGCTGCTTCTGAGGTTACAGGGAGAAAGTTCTCTTTCTTTTTGATGTATCTGTGGGGAGGAAGGTGATCTCCATGTCTTAGTCTTCCTCCATCTTGAAGGTTCCTCCCCAAATGTCAGTTCTATCAAATGTTTAAGAGAAATTTCATTCCTATTTTATATAAATGTCTCTAGGAATTAGAAAGAGAGAAACCTGCTCAGTTCAGTTTTAAAAATTGATTTGTATTTCACTGCTCTGCTCATTTTATGAGGCAATCAAAATTGTGGTTCTAAAGCCAGATAAAGATAATTCAAGAAAGAAAATATGGACATAGATGCAAAGATTTTACCTAAAATATTAGCTAACTAAATCCAGCATAGTCTTAAAAGATACATTTCATGATCAAATAGGATTTAACCCAGACATACAACCTCTCATGGTGCTCAACATCAGAAAATATCTCAATGTAATTTGTTACATTGATAAATGAAATGCGAAAACTCATATGTTTCCCCAGTCACTGTAGGTAAAAATATTTCACAAAGTAAAAAACAATATAAGCTATATAACACTGTATAACAAATGTTACAATAATTGTATTAGTTTTCTATTGCCCTGCAAAAAATTACTACAAACTTAACAGCTTAAAACAGCACATATGTATTATCTCACAGTTTCTGTGGTTCAGGAGTGTGGACATGACATAAATATGCCCTCTGCTTAGGTTCTCACAAGGCTACAGTCAAGGTGTCTTCTGGGCTGCATTCTCATCTTGAAGTGAGAATGGAGAAGAATCTGCTTCCAAGCTCACTCAGTTTATGGGTAGAATTCATTTCCTTGTGACTTTAAGACTGAGGACCCAGGCTTCATTCTGGATGCTGGCTGGAGGTCTCCAAGAGTTCCTAGAGGAGCCCAACAGCCCTTTGCAATGAAGGCTTGGGATCCTCAATATGACCACTTTATCAAGCCAATAAGGAAATTCTCTAATGCTAGCAAGACAGGAAATTATTAAAGAATAAAATAATCAGAGGCATGACATCTTATCACCTTTGACATATTCTAATGATTAAAATCAAGTCACAGTTTCAGGCCACACTCAAGGGGAGAGGATTACACAAATGTGTGAACACCAGGAGGCAAGGACCATGAGGTGCTGAACTAGAGTCTCTCTATCACATTAATGAATAAAATTTAAATGAACTTACTTTAAGATCAGAAATTAGAGAAAGTTTCCCTCTATCACTGCTATCACTTACTATATGATTGGACATCCTGGCCAAAGCAGAAAGAAAAAAAAAATAACACAAGATAGAAAGATTGCAAGGGAGAAAATAAAGTTTTCATTATACAGATGGCCCTGGTGGGGGAAGAGAATAACAAACTAATAAGAAAATTTAATGAAACTGCCAGATACAAAATCATACCCTCAGAACTCTCCCCCACAAACAAACAAAAAAATTCAATATAATTTTTTATATAATTCACAGTAGCAATAAAAACTAAAGAGTAGCTAGAATGTTAACACAAGACCTCTGTGAATAAGATGGTAAAGCTTTAATAAAGGACATAAATCATGATCTGAACAGATGAAGACCTCCCATGCTCTTATATGAAATGACCTAAAATTATAAAAATGTTGTATTAGTTGTCTATTGTAACAAATTGTCCCAAACTTCGTGCCTAAATATTACACATTTATTTACTCACAGTTCTGTAACTCAAAATACAAAAATGGGTCTCTCTGGAATAAAATCAAGGTTACAGGCAGGGTCATGTTCTATTCTGAATGTCCTACGGAAGTATCTAGTTCCTTGCACTTTTCAAGTTCTAGAGGCCATCGACTTTCCTTGACTCATGGCTTTCCTCCATTTTCGAAGCCTGCAACAGCAGGCAGGCCTGGTTCTTCTCACATTGCATCACTCTACCCAGATGGGTTAAATATCAAAATGTAAAAGTTAAAAACATAATGGTAAGAGAAAAAATATGAAAGATTACCTCTGATTCTTAAGAACAGAAAAGGCTATCTTTAAACTTCAAAAACACAAACAGTAAACTTTATTTTTTTAAAGATTTTTTTTATGTGAACCGTTTTTAAAGTCTTTATTGAATTTGTTGGAATATTTCTTTTCTTTTATGTTTTCGTTTCTTAGCCCTGAGGCATGTGGGATCTTAGATCCCTGACCAAGGATCAAAAGCACACCCCCTGCAGTGGAAGGTGAAGTCTTAACCACTGGACCAGCAGGGAAGTCCCACAAACCATAAACTTTAAATAAAATGATAAGAATTAGATTTAATCCAAAATTAAGGTATTCTATTCAATAATGGACACTAAGGACAAATATAATAAACATATGGAACACATGGAGAAGCTACTTGCAATTTCTAAAATCAGCTAGTGAGTAATACCAAAATATACTTTTAAACAGCAAACAAACAGGAAGAGGAGACAGGAGGGCAGAGTAGAAGGACTTGAGCTCACCTCCTCTAATGAAAACACAAAAATCACAATTAATTGCTGAACTATCATCGACAAAAACGACTGGAACTTACCAAAAAATATGCTACATCCAAAGACAAAGAAGAAGCCACAATGAGACAGGAGAAAGGGGGCCTTTGTGATATAATCAAGCCCCATAACCGTCGTTTGGGTGACCAGAAACTGGAAAATAATTATATCACAAAGGTTCTCCCACAGGACTGAGAGTTCTGCCCCCACATCAGGCTCCCCAGCCCAGGGGTCTGGCATCAGGAGGAGGAGTCCACAGAGCATTTGGATTTGAAGGGCAGTAGGGATTTTGTGCAGGAGCTCCACAGGACTGGGAGAAACAGAGACTCCACACTTAGGGGGTGCACATAAGGTGTCACATACATGGGGAGCCAGGGCAAAGCAGTGACTCCATAAGAGCCTGGGCCAGACCTATTGTAGAATAACTATAAATAGAGTATAACCTTTAAAAATTGTGAATCACTATATTGTACACTTGTAACTTACATAATATTGTACATTAACTCTACTTCAATTAAAAAAAGAAAAAAAGGGCCACAGATTGGGTGCAAGCAATGCTCATTGCTATTGGATAGACCATTGTTTCTGATAGTTTGCCATTATTGCATTTCTCTCTGTCTTTTGGGCATATCTTCACAGGGATTTACAATCAAAGTACTTTGTGATGAAGTCACTTGGAATGGTTTCATTCTGTGAGTTTTGTCACCAAATCTGATGCACATTTAGGTTTATATGTTTATTTTATTTTAAACTTTTAGATTTTGTTTAAAATGGTCTTTGAAATTTAATTTTGTATTATGACTATACAAAATTTGTATACCGTCCAGATTCAAATCCATAAAAACTACACTGAATCCCTGTCCCCTAGATCCTATTTGCCCCCTCCATCTATTGGCAATCTTTTTTTAGATGTTATGAATTGTTATCCTATTATTAATTTTAAGCATATAAGCATATATACATGCTTATCTTATATATTAATACATACTATATATTATCATACATATCTATGTATAATTTATAAGATATTATATGTTATATATTTATAAATATATATATTATAACATAATATACAATATATAATTTTAATACAATGATGTATTATTTGTTAGATATAACATATTATGTAACTATATTTATATTACTATTCCCTCTTCTGAGATGCACTATTTTGTACCTTTTCACTTCTACTGAACGATATTTATTGCAATCAGTTTGTGGTAGTATGTAAGGATGCCCCTCATTTTTTTTTTTTTTTTTTTTTTTTTGCGGTATGTGGGCCTTTCACTGTTGTGGCCTCTCCCATTGAGGAGCACAGGCTCCAGACACGCAGGCCCAGTGGCCATGGCTCACGGGCCCAGCCACTCCACGGCATGTGGGATCTTCCTGGACCAGGGCACGAACCTGTGTCCCCTGCATCGGCAGGTGGACTCTCAACCACTGCGCCACCAGGGAAGCCCGCCCCTCATATTTTTGTTTTGTTTTCTTTTACATATGATCATACCATATTTCATGGATGTGATTTTAAATCTTCTTCAATATATTAGTTGAAAAAGAATATCTCAGTGTGACTTTACTTTGCATTCACATTTTTTGTGTGAACAAAGTTGAGCTAGATGCATTTCTTTTCCTGTGAACTGTCTGATCATATCTTCAGCCTATTTTTCTACAGGATTGTTTGTATTTTTTCCTCATTTCAGAATTTCTATTTTCATTTAAATATGTTAACTCTTACTCTATGGAAAAAGTTGTAAATATTTCTCCAGCCTGTCACCTGACGTTTACTTTTGTTTATGGAAGACAAAAAAATCTTAAATTATATTTTATGTAATCAAATTTATATGGTATTCTTCTTATTGATTCTGAATTATTAGTAATTTTAGGAAAGATTTAAACATTACCATAATATAGAGGATTTCATATAGGCTTTCTACTAATAACCCTATGTTTCAAACCTTTACATTTAAATAGCAGATCCACTTGGAATTTATCATGTAATGAATCAGATTGTATATTTTCCCATAAAACTCTCCAGTTATCCAAATACCATTTATTAAGGACTACATTTCCCCAGTGATTTAAGAGCTAACTTATTTGTATACTAAATTTGCATATGTAATTGAGTAACTCTCATTTTTTTCCTATTTTGTTCCATCGGTCTGTTCGTCTAGTCATGCACCAATACCTCAGTTTAAATACCTCTATTTCTAACTATCCAGTAGTGTTAGCTACTTTCATTTCCTGGTACAGCCCTCTTCTTTTTCAGTATTTTTCTGGTTATTCTTGCTGGTATGTTCTGAAAGATGTCGGCTGTGCAGTTTTCCTACACAACCATATGTGTGTTGGGATAATGAGATTTTAATAAATGGAAATAAGTCCACTTTTATGTCTATCAGATGTGATTTTTGTAGGTTACGTTTATAATCAGCTCCTCCTTTGTGCATAATTACACTCTTGATTTTAGAAGCCCTTTAATATGGGAGCCCACATATGCAAAGTGTTAAGAACACATGAACAGTATTTTGTTGCTGAAAATTGTCTCAGGATGAGACAATCCCCTTATTTCCTTTAGTGCCTTACAATGTACAAAGCATTTTCCCCATGAAGTATGTCAACAAATGATGAAAAGGCATTTGATAAAATTCTATAATGATTCACAATTTAAAAGAAAAAATTAGCAGACTAGTAATAGAAGGTCACTTCCTTAATTGAATAAAAGGTATCCACCTAAAACCTACAGTATGCATCATATTTAGTGGTTAAACATTATAAAATTACAGGTCAATATCACTGATTAACATAGACGCAAAAGTCCTCAACAAAATATGAGCAAACCTAATCCAAAAACACATTAAAATGATCATACTCCATGATCAAGTGGGATTTATCCCAGAGATGCAAGGATTCTTCAGTATCTGCAAATCAATCAGTGTGATACACCACATCAACAAACTGAAGAATAAAAGCTGCATCTCAATAGATGCAGAAAGAGCTTTTGACAAAATTCAACTCCCATTTATGATAAAAACTCTCCAGAAAGTGGGCCTAGAGGGAACCTATCACAACATAATAAAGGCCATATATGACAAACTCACAGCCAACATCATTCTCAGTGGTGAAAAACTGAAAGCATTTCCTCTAATATCAGGAACAAGACAAGGATGTCCGCTCTCACCACTATTATTTAACACAGTTTTGGAAGTCCTAGTCACAGCAATCACAGAAGAAAAAGGAATAAAATTAATCCAAGTTGGAAAAAAAGAAGTAAAACTGTCACTGTTTGCAGATGACATGATACTATACATAGAAAACCCTAAAGTTGCTACGAGAAAACTACTAGAGCTCATTAATGCATTTGGTAAAGTTGCAGGGTACAAAATGAATACACAGAAATCTCTTGCATTCCTATACACTAACAATGAAAGATCAGAAAGACAAGTCATGGAAACAGTCCCATTTACCATTGTATCAAAAGAATAAAATGCCTAGGAATAAACCTACATAAGGAGGCAAAAGACCTATACTTAGAAAACTATATGATACTGATGAAAGTAATGGAAGGTGACACAAACAGATGGAGAGATATGCCATGTTCTTGGATTTCACAATACTGTGAAAATGACTATACTACTCAAAGCAGTCTACAGATTCAATGCAATCCCTATCAAACTACCAATGGCATTTTTCACAGAATTAGAACAAAAAAAATTGTACAATTTGTATGGAAACAGAAAAGAACCCGGTTAGCCAAAGCAATCTTGTGAAAGAAAAACTGAGCTAGAGGAATCAAGCTCCCCTAACTTCAGACTAAAAAGCTACAGTAATCAAAAAGATATGGTAGTGTCACAAAAACAAAAATTTAGGTCTATGGAACAGGATAGAAAGTTCAGTGATAAAGCCACACACCTATGGTCACCTAATCTATGACAAAGGAGGCAGAATATACAATGGAGAAAAGACAGTCTCTTCAATAAGTGGTGCTGGGAAAACTGGACCACTCCATGTAAACGAATGAAATTAGCACACTCTCTGACATCATATACAAAAAAACCCCTCAAAATATATATTGAATTTTTATCCTGCAACTTTACTGAATTCATTTATTTATCTAATAGGTTTTCTTTGTGGTGAAGTCTTTAGGTTTTCTATATAGAATATGTCATCTGCAAACAGTGACAGTTTTACATCTTCCTTTTCAGCTTGGATTTGTTTTATCTATTTTCCTTGTATGATTGCTGTGGCTAGGACTTGCAATACTATGGTGGATAAAAGTTTCAAGAGTGGGCATCCTTATCTTGCTCCTGTCTTAGAGGAAAAGCTTTCAACTCTTCACCATTAAGAGTATGATGTTAGATGTGGATTTGTCCTATATGACTTTTATAATGTTGAGCTACAGTCCCTCTGTACCAACTTTCTAGAGATTTTATCATAAATTGGTGTTGAATTTTAACAAAAATTTTATCAGCATTTATTGAGATGATTATGATTTTTATCCTTCACTTCGTTAATGTGATGTGTAACATTGATTTGCAGCTGTTATACCATCCTTGCATCCCAGGGGTAAATTCCACCTGATCACAGTATATTATCATTTTAATGTGTTGTTGAATTCAGTTTGCTAATATTTTCTTGAGGACTTTTGCATCTATGTTTATCAAGGATTTTTTTTGGTAGTGTCCTCGTCTGTTTTTGTTATCATGGTTAAGCTGGTCTCCTAGAATAAGTTTGGAAGCTTTATTTTCTCTTCAATTTTTTAGGATAGTTTCAGAAGAATGGGTATTAATTCTTCTTTAAATGTTTGGTAGAATTCACCTGTGAAGCCATTTGGTCCTGGACATTTGTTTGTTGGAATTTCTTCTTATTATTATTATTACTGATTCAATTTCCTTACTAGTGAATGGTCAGATCAGATTTTCTATTTCTTCCTGATTTAGTCTTGGGCGAGTGTATGTTTCTAAGATTTATCCATTTCTTCTATGTTTTCCAATTAGTTGGAATATAATTGTACATATATGAAATCATCGCTTATGATCATTTGTATTTCTGTGGTGTTGGTTTTAACTTCATTTCTGACTTTATTTATTAGAACTATTTCTCTTTTTTTTCTTGATGAGTCTGGCTAAATATTTATCAATTTAGATTATCTTTCAAAGAACCACTCCTAATTTATTGTATTTTTCTTTTTTTTGGGGGGTCTCTATTTCATTTATTTCCACTCTTGTCTTTTTTTATATCCTTTCTTCTACTAACTTTGTGCTTTGTTTGTTCTTCTTTTTCAGTTCTTTTAGGTGTAAGGCCAAATTGCTTATTTGAGACTTTACTTATTTCCTGAGGTAGGCCTAAGTTGCTGTCAACTTCCCCCTCAGAACTGCTTTTACTGCATTCCATAAATTTTGGATATTGTGGATTCATTTTCATGTGTCTCAAGGTACTTTTAAATTTTCTCTTTAATTTCTTCAGTGACATATTTGTTACTTAGAAACAGATTGTTTATCCCTATGAGTTTATGTATTTTCCAGTTTTTGTTTTGTAATTGATTTGTAATTTCATATGGTTTTGATGTATTACTGTCATTTTCCCCCTTTGTCTGTTAATACTTACATTACGTATTCAGGTATGCCTACATTAGGTTCATAGATATTTGCATTTTTTATATCCTTTTTTCGGATTTATACTTTATCACTGTGTAATACCCTTCTTTGTCTCTTGGTAGAGTCTGTTTTAATATCAGACTTGATATTAAAGGACTTGGTAGAGTCCTTTTAATGATATTTGTATTGCTACCCCAGCTTTCTTTTGTTTCCATTTGCATGTAATATAACTTCCATTTCTTCCCTTTCAGTCTGTTTGTGTCTTTAGATCTAAAGTGAACCTCTTATAGGAAACATATCACTGGGTCTTGTTTTTTATCCACTCAGCCACCCTATGTCTTTTTACTGATATAGTTATTCCACATACACTTAAAGTAATTATTGATAGGTTTGTGTTTGTTGCCATTTTGTTCATTGTTTTCTGGTTGTTTTGTGAAGTTCTTCTTTTTCTATCATCCCTTGTTCTTGTCACTTGTGATTTAATGACTTTAGTGTTACATTTGTATTATTTTCTCTTTGTTTTCTGTGTATCTGTTATAGGTATTTGGTTTGTGGTTATTATGTAGTTCATATATGACAAACTACATATACAACAGTCCATTTGAAGCTGATGGTCACTTAAGTTCTAGCATATTCTAAGAGCATTATATCTTATTGTCCTCACACACATTTTATGTTTTTGATGTCATATTTTATATGTTGTATTTTGTATATTATGTGACTAATTATTTTAGATATTGATGATTTTACTACTCTTGTCATTTAACCTTCATACTTGCTTTATAGGTGGTTGATCCACTATCTTTACTATATATTTCCATTTATCAGTGATATTTTTTTCTTTTACGATTTTTTGTTTCCAGTTATAGCATTTTTTCCATTTAAAGTAGTCCTTTATATAATTTCTTGTATGGCCGGTTGAGTGGTGATGAACCCCTTTAGCTTCTGATTTTCTGCAAATTCTTTATATCTCTCCTTCAATTCTGAATGATAACCTTGCCAGGTAGAATATTCTTGGTTGTAAGATTATTTTTCTTTTAGCACTTTGAATATATGGCACCAGTCCTTTCTGTCCTATAAAGTTTCTCTGAAAAATCAGCTTGTAGTCTTATGTGGGTCCCCTTGTATGTAACTAGCTGTTTTTCCCTAGCTGCCTTTAAGACTGTCTTTATCTTTAATGTTTGATATCTTAATTATAACTTGTCTTTGTATGGGTCTCTTTGGACATATCTTTTTTGGGACTCCTTGTGCTTCCTGGACTTGTATATCTGTTTTTTCACCAAGTTAGGAAGTTTTTGGCCATTATTTCTTCAAATATGTTTTCTGTCTTTTTCTCTCTCTCTCCTCTGTTTCTGGGAACCCTGTAATGTAAATATTAGTGTACTTGATGTTGTCCGAGTGGTCCCTCAAACTATCCTCATAATTTTTTTTTCTTTTTTTCTTTTTGCTGTTTTGATTGAATGATTTCCACTCTGCTGTTTTCCAGATCACTGATTCATTCTCTTGCATTCTCTTATCTGTTGTTGATTCCCTCTAGTGTATTTTCAATTTCAGTTAATTTTGATTGGTACATTTTTGTGTTTTCTATGTTTTTGTTGAAGTTGCCAGTGTTTTCTTCCATTTTTTCCCCAAGCATAATGAGCATCTTTATTACCATACTTTGAACTCTTTATCTGGCAAATTGCTTATCTCTGTTTCACTTAGTTCTTTTTCTGAGGTTTTGTCTTATCATTTTGTTTTGAATATATTCCTATATCTTCTCATTTTGCTTAATTTTCTCTGTTTGTTTATATATATTAGATATATCAGTTATGTCTCCTGGTCTTGAAAGACTATATATCCTTAGTTGTAGAAACTCTGTTCTGTTAATCTTCAGGTTGTTCTCAAAGATAGTTGTTCTATATATAGTTAAGTAGATTTGATTTCTACTTTAAGAAGTTGCGTTTTTGTTCTTTTCAATTTAAATTTATTTTCAGAATACTTAAATATTTAAAACACTCAACATTTTAAAAGTATAAAAGTATAAAACATGGGTCCCAGTGGTGTGATTTTCCCAGTTTCCAGAGTCAAGGTCTCCAGAGGTATCCCCTATGGGGTATTTCTGCACCCTCCTGCTGTGGTTAAGCCATGATTCCTGCAGGCCCCCTGGTGGGTAGGCCTGGCCCCCAGGCTGGCATGCCACAAGGTCCAGCCAGAACTGCTGTGGGTGCACTGCTGGGTGAGGCTACTCTCATGGAGCAGGAGCCACTTTGGAGGGACATTGGCGCTGGCAGAGGTTTCCCAACAGGTGGTTCATGGTGGAAGACAATTTGGAGGGGTTCTGGTGATGGCCAGAGCTGCCTGCTGGATGGGCAGTGTAGGAACTGCTTTGGTGGGATGCAGGTACTGGCTGAGGCCACTCACCATGTGGGGCTAGGCAGGAGCCACTTTGGAGTGGTCAACCAGGGCAGGTGATTTGGCCTGGGTGGGTCCTCATGGAATAGCTGGGTGGGGTACAGTGATAGCGAGGTTGATAGAGAGTGACAGAAATGGCACTGGTCAGCAACAGACCAACTAAGTGGAAAGAGAGTGAAGCAAATGGCATCCACCAGTACTTCTTTCTCCAGAGAAAGTTCTACCAGATTCTTGCCCTTCCAGAACATGCTGTAAAATTAGTCAATGAATCTCCTTCTCATATGACCCAGGAACTTTTCAAGCTGCTGCCTCTGTGCTGAGACTTAGAGCTAGTGAGTTTACATTTGAGCCCTTCAAGAGTGGAGTCTTTGTTTCCCACAACCCTCTGGCTCTCCAGGATGTGAGCCCCACTATTTTTCAAAGCCAGACATTATTGGGCTATTCTTCCCCCTGTAGGTCTGTCAGTCTGGGAAGCCAAACATGGGGCACAAACCCCTCATTCCCCCATTCTTCTTCCAGTACCAATCTGCTTTACCTATAAGTTGGCGATTGCTATAGGCTGGAAAAAAATATATAGAATAACTTGGGGATTGCAACTGTGGCTCCAGTATTGTTAATTTATGCCAATAAATTAGAGAATAGCTTTGTCAAATTGTGTTTTTTTGGCTATGACACCAAAGGCACAAGCACACACACAAAAAGATAATTTGGGCTTCATCAAAAGTAAATGTGTGATATCCCTCCCACTTGTGGCTCACTGCCCTGGAGGTGTGGGTTCCAGATAGACTGCATCTCTGTCACTTCTACCCATCTCTATGTGGCCTTTCCTTTATATCCTTAGTTGTAGAAAATCTGTTCTGTTCTTCAGCTTGTTCTCAAAGATAGTTGTTCCATATATAGTTAAGTAGATTTGATTTCTACTTTAAGAGGTTGATTTTTTGTTCTTTTCAACTTAAATTTATTTTCAGAATACTTAAATATTTAAAACACTCAACATTTTAAAAGTTTAAAAACTACAGCTATATAAAAAGGTATATTCAGAGAAGTCTTGCTCCCATGCCTATCTCCCCATCCTATATTACTCTGCATCTTATTAATAAACCATTTTTATTACTTTGTGATTTATCATCCCAATGTTTACTGATGCAAAGTAAGTAAATATATGAATATATTATTATTCTCCATTCTTCCTTATACAAAAGTAGAATATTGCATGTAACTACCTTACCTTTTTTATTTAACAATATATCTGAGAAATCATTATCAATACACAGAGATCTTTCTCAGAGAAAGGTTAGATAGATTTTTTCTTGTTTTCTAATAAAATAGAACTAATTAGATCAAAGTTAAAAGCTAAGATCAACAAAAAGCATTATCTTCCTGCCAAATACCCTTAAGCTAGAATGCTTCTGTATATATCAATGGAGGTGGGAAATGTCCACAAATCAGGTTTCATATTCCACATGTAAAGTTAACAAGTGGATTTTAGATATTTACCTAGTTAACAAAACACTGTGGAATTTCCTCCCTTTGAGGTGTATCTCATTCCTAATATTTGGACTCCTAGGACAAATTATAAAACACCTACTTTTTTCTCTCATCTATCAATTTCAGTTCAAGTACCTCTAAAGCACAGGCTTAAAGAAAAAAGGCAATTCCACAAGAAAAATAATGTAAAATATTTTTCTTAACTTATAAGGAATATTTTATTTAAATAATAATAAACTTTTTCTCTAGCTAAGATAATATAGTCCAAAAGCAGGCACATGAATAAAATTAGTCTTATACAAATTCTACTTCTACTTTAAATAAATTAAATGAAATATGAAAAGTCAAAAAAAAAACCATTCTCTCAAATAAGTTTTTCAAAAGAAAAACTAAAACAAATGATTTTAAAAATACTGCTAACAAATATCCTCATTCAGTCTGTTTTTTAAAGTAACAAAAGTATTTTTAATCAATCACGCCACTCACGTAGCAGTTCTACAGTACATTTTTTTCAAGTACAATAAAAGCATCCTGACAAAGAGTTTCTGAAATGCTAATACATATAATATTATGGTAAAGAGTTCAGAAGTATTCCTTTTTATTCAATCCTTAATTTAAGCTGAAGTATTAAAAGTTAACAATCCACGGATTTGGGAGTACATTGCCTCACAAGTAGTGGAGCACTTTTATCAAGGGACTTGGGCAACAGCAAATTTTATAGAGCTTTAGAAAACTCAGGGTGGGAACAGAGAAAGATTGGCTATGGTTGTACATCTGGCTTTATTTAGAAAGATTGAAGAACAAGGAAATAAGTATACAGCCTAAAATTTGCTTGGAATCTGTGAATTGGCTGACAATATATTGTGTTTCTGGAAAAGCAGAGCATTTACAGGAACACAAAAGTTTGGGCTATTGATGTGACATCACGGTCAGAAGTGTATCTCTATTGGGCATAGAAATTTATTTCAGTAGTACCTCCTTTTGGTCATTCTCTTGACCATTCAACAGGTTTGGTTAAATAAAATCAGCCTTATTGAAGATAAGGTGACATTATGTGTGTGGGTTTATCTCGGGGCTGTCTATCCTGTTTTATTGATATATATTTCTGCTTTTGTGCCAGTACCATAACTGTGTTGATTACTGTAGCTTTGTAGTATAGTCTGAAGTCAGGGGGCCTAGTTCCTGCAGCTGGGTTTTTCTTTCTCAAGACTGCTTTGGTTATTCGGGGTCTTTTGAATTTCCATAAAAATTGTGAAATTTTTTGGTCTAGTTCTGTGAAAAACTGCCCTTGGTAGTTTGCTAGGGATTGCATTGAATCTGTAGATTGCTTTGGGTAGTATAGTCATTTTCACAATGTTGATTCCTCCAATCCAAGAACATGGTATATCTCTCCATGTGTTTGTATCATCTTTAATTCTTCCATCAGTGTGTTATAGCTTTCTGTATGCAGGACTTTTGTCTCCTTAGGTAGGTTTATTCCTAGGTATTTTATTATTTTGTTGCAATTGATTGTTACAAATAGGATTGTTTCCTTAATTTCTCTTTCAGAGTTTTCATCATTAGTGTATAGTAATGCAAGAGATTTCTGTGCATTAATTTTGTATCTTGCTACTTTACCAAATTCATTGATTAGCTCTAATAGTTTTCTGGTAGCAACTTTAGGATTCTCTACATATAGTATCATGTCATCTGCAAACAGTGACAGTTTTACTTCTTCTTTTCCAATTTGGATTCATTTTATTTCTTCTTCTTCTCTCATTTCCATAGCTAAAACTTCCAAAACTATGTTGAATAATAGTGGTGAGAGTGGGCAACCTTGTCTTGTTCCTGATCTTCGAGGAAATGGTTTCAGTTTTTCACCACTGAGAATGATGTTGGCTGTGGGTTTGTCATATATGGCCTTTATTATGTTGATTTAGGTTCCCTCTATGCCTACTTTCTGGAGAGTTTTTTCATAAATCGGTGTTGAATTTTGTCAAAAGCTTTTCCTGCATCTATTGAGACTATCATATGGTTTTTATCTTTCAATTTGTTGATATGGTGTATCACATTGATTGATTTGCGTATATTGAAGAATCATTGCATTCCTGGGATAAACCCCACTTGATCATCATGTATGATCCATTTACTGTGCTATTGGATTCTGTTTGCTAATATTCTGTTGAGGATTTTTGCACCTATGTTCATCTGTGATATTGACCTGTAGCTTTCTTTTTTGTGACATCTTTGTCTGATTTTGGTGTCAGGGTGATGGTGGCCTCGTAGAATGTGTTTGGGAGTGATCCTCCCTCTGTTATATTTTGGAGGAGTTTGGGAAGGATAGGTTTTAGCTCTTCCCTAAATGTTTGATAGAATTCACCTGTGAAGCCATCTGGTCCTGGGCTTTTGTTTGTTTGAAAATTTTTAATCAGAGTTTCCATTTCAGTGCTTGTGCTTGGTCTGTTTATATTTTCTATTTCTTCCGGGTTCAGTCTTGGGAGATTGTACCTTTCTAAGAATTTGTCCGCTTCTTCTAGGTTGTCCTTTCTATTGCTGTATAGTTGCTTGTAGTAGTCTCCTATGAACCTTTTATGTCTGTAGTGTCAGTTGTAATTTCTTTTTCATTTATAATTTTATTGATTTGAGCCCTTGCCCTTTTATTCTTTATGAGTCTGCAAAGTTTTATTGATTTTTTATCTTTCCAAAGAACCAGATTTTAATTTCATTGATCATTTCTATTGTTATCTTCATCTCTATTTCATGTATTTCTGGTTTCATCTTTATGATTTCTTTCCTTTTATTCACGTTGAGTTTTGTTTTTTCTTCTTTCTCTAGTTGTCTTAGGTGTAAAGCTTCATTGTGTATTTGAGATTTTTCTTGCTGCCTGAGGTAACAATATATGGCTATAAACTTCCTCTTAGAATTGCTGTTGCTGCATCCCATAGGTTTTGGATTGTCATGCCTTTGTTGTCATTTGTTTCTTAGTATTTTTTATTTCCTCTTTGATTTCTTTGGTGATCCCTTGGTTGTTTAGTAACATATGGTTTAGTCCCCACATGTTTATGCTTTTTACAGTTGTTTTCCTTTAATTTATTTCTAATCTCATGGCATGTGGTTGGAAAAGATGCTTGATATGAATTCAATTTTCTTAAATTTACTGAGGCTTGATTTGTGGCCCAATATGTAATGTATGCTGGAGAATGTTCCATGTGCACTTGATAAGAAAGTATATTTTGCTGCTGTTGGATGAGACGTTCTATAAATATCAATTAATTCCATCTGGTCTAATATGCCATTTAAGGCCTTTGTTTTCTTATTGACTTTCTATCTGGATGACCTCTCCATTTGTGTAAGTATTGTGTAAATCCCCCAGTACTGTGTTACTGTTGATTTCCCCTTCTGTGGTTGGTAGCATTTGCCTTATAAATTGAGGTGTTCCTATGTTGCGTGCATATATATTTACAATTGTTATATCTTCTTCTTGGATTATCCCTTGTTCATTATGTAGTGTTCTTCCTTGTCTCTTGTAACAGTCTTTATTTAAAGTCTACTTTGTCTGATATGAGTATTGCTACTCTAGCTTTCTTTTTTTTTAACATCTTTATTGGAGTATAATTGCTTTACAGTGGTGTGTTAGTTTCTGCTTTATAACAAAGTGAATCAGTTATACATATACATATGTTCCCATATCTCTTCCCTCTTGCATCTCCCTCCCTCCCACCCTCCCTATCCCACTCCTCTAGGTGGTCACAAAGCACCGAACTGATCTCCCTGTGCTATGTGGCTGCTTCCCACTAGCTATCTATTTTATTTTTGGTAGTGTATATATGTCCATGCCACTCTCTCACTTTGTCACAGCTTACCCTTCCCCCCGCCCCTTTTCCTCAAGTCCATTCTCTAGTAGGTCTTTGTCTTTATTCCCATCTTACCCTTAGGTTCTTCATGTCTTTTTTTTTCTTAGATTCCATATATATGTGTTAGCATATGGTATTTGTTTTTCTCTTTCTGACTTACTTCACTCTGTATGACAGACTCTAGGTCTATCCACCTCACTACAAATATCTCAATTTCATTCCTTTTTATGGCTGAGTAATATTCCACTGTATATATGTGCCACATCTTCTTTATCCATTCATCCGATGATGGACACTTATGCAACTTTCTTTTTGTTTCCATTCGCATGGAATACCTTTTTCCATCCCCTCAGTTTCAGTCTGCATATGTTCCCAGATTCAAAGTGGGTCTCTTGTGTATAGCATATATATGGGTCTTCCTTTTGTAGCCATTCAACCGGTCTATGTCTTTGGTTGGAGCATTTAATCCATTTACATTTAAGATAATTATCGATATGTACATTCCTATTGATGTTTTGTTAATTGTTCTGGGTTTGTTTTTGTAGGTGTTTTTACTTGCCTTCCTCTTTTGTTCTTTTGTCTTGTGATTTGATGACTATCTTTGGTGTTGTGTTTGGGTTGCCTTTCTTTTTTGTGTGTATCTATTGTAGTTTTTTGGTTTGCTGTTCCCTTGATGTTTTGATGTAGCCGTCTATCTATGTACAAGGTGTTTTTAGTTGCTGGTCTCTTTCACATCTAGAGAAGTTCCTTTAGCATTTGTTGTAAAGCTGGTTTGGTGGTGCTGAATTCTCGTAGCTTTTTCTTGTCTGTAAAGCTTTTGATTTCTCCGTCGAATCTGAATGAGACTCTTGCTGGTTTGAGTATTATTTGCTGTAGGTTTTTCTTTTTTTTTTTCCCTTTCATCACTTTAAATGTATCATGGCCACTTCCTTCTGGCTTCCAGATTTTCTGCTGAAAAATCAATTGATAACCTTATGGGGATTCCCTTGTATGTTATTTGTTGTTTTCCCTTGCTGATTTTTAATATTTTTAAATTGTCTTTAATTTTCGTCACTTTGATTAGTATGTGCCTTGCTATGTTCCTCCTTAGGTGTATGCTGTATGGGACTGTCTGCACTTCCTGGACTTGAGTGAGTGTTTCCTTTCTCATGTTAGGGATGTTTTTGGCTATAATATCTTCGAATATTTTCACAGGCCCTTTCTCTTTCTATTTTCCTTCAGAGACCTCTATAAAGAGAATGTTGGTGCATTTAATCTTGTCCCAGATGTCTCTGCGACAGTCCTCATTTCTTTTCATTCTTTTTCCTTTATTCTGGTCTGTGACAGTGATTTCCACTACTCTGTCTTCAGCTTCACCTGTTCGTTCTTCTGCCTTACTTATTTCTGCTACTAGTTCCTTGTAGTGCATTTTCATTTCAGTTATTGTATTGCTCATCTCTGTTTGTTTTTCCTTTAAATCTTCTAGCTCCTTGTTAAACAGTTCATATATCTTCTCAATCCATGCCTCCATTCTTTTTCTGACATCTTCGACCATCTTTACTATCATTACTCTGAATTCTTTTTCTGGTAGATTTCCTATCTCCTCTTCATTTATTTGTCTTGTGGGTTTTTACTGTGTTCATTCTTTCAACGTATTTCTCTGTCATCTCATTTTCTCTAAGTTTCTATGTTTGTGGCCTCCTTTCCACAGGCTACAGGATCATAGTTCCTCTTGCAACTTTTGTCTGCCCCCTGTGTGTGAGGTTGGTCCAGGGGCTTGTGCAGGCTTCTTGGTGGGAGGGACTGGTACCTGCCCTCTGTTGGGTGGATATGGGTTTTGTCACTCTGATGGATAGTGCTGTGTCCAGTGTTGTGTTTTGAGGTAGCTGTGAGCTCAGTATGAATTTAGGCAACCTATATGCTGATGGGTGTGGCTGTGTTTCTGTCTTTCCAGTTGTTTGGGCTGACGTGTTCCAGTTCTGTAGACTGTAGAGTGTTGGTTGTAGCTGGATCTTGGTGGTGAAATGGAGACCTCTTTGACAGCTCATGCTGATCAACATTCTCTTGGGCCTCTGCCACCAGTGTCCTTGCACCTACAGTGAGCTACACCCTACCCCTACCTCCCCAGGAGACCCTCCCAGACATCTAGTTAAGTCTAGTCCCAGTTCCTATGAAGGTATTGCTTTATGGTGGGTCCCAGTACACATGAGGTCTTGTGTGCACCCTCCAAGAGTGGAGTCTCTCTTTCTCCCAGGCCTTGGTGTTCCTACGCTCAGGCTATGCTGGCCTTCAAATACAAATGCCCTTGGGGTTCTTCCTCCTCGTGCTTGAACCTCAAACTCTCTTGGAGGGCTATTTTTATGTAGGAACATCCCTGTGTAGTCTTAGTGTTTAGTAATTTATGGTGTGAGGCCTATTTTTAGTATGAATATTTGGCACATCTTTCCTCAGTGTGTACTCACCATTATACACTTGATAGGAGTTGTTACTGATGTTATGGTGACCTGAGCCTGCACTGGATATTGGGTGGTGCCTCCCCTTTGCTCTGCGGTTGTTACTGCACATTCAGGGTCAGTGTCTGCTCCCTAGTTGCTGGAGTAGAGTCCCCCACATCTGTTTCTGAGCTATGTTTCTATTCTGTGGCACTACACAGGTGGGATTTGAGATCTCCCACTGGGAGAGAAGCCACTGAGTTTTCCTCCTCTGGAGTTGCTCACCTGTGAGTATACTCTGTTGTGTCACTTTTTACCTGTTGTTTGGCTCACAAATTACACTGTTGTTGGAACTGCTCTCAGTCCAACCTTAACTGTGGGTATGCTGGAAATTGACCTTGGTATCTCTCATGTGTTGTTTTCTCCAGGCCACCTGCACCAATCCACCAAAGTCAGGCCCAAGGACTGTAGTAATCACGTACTTGGACTTACTATGAGAGCTATGGAGGCAGCTCAGATTCTGGCTTGGTCCAGTCCCCACATGTACATGCTCACAAATCCCACAACTGCTAAAGATAGACCTGTCTCAGCTGCAGGGGCATTCATCCGTTCA
The DNA here is from genome assembly GCF_964165515.1 of Mesoplodon bidens. Taxonomy (NCBI): domain Eukaryota; kingdom Metazoa; phylum Chordata; class Mammalia; order Artiodactyla; family Ziphiidae; genus Mesoplodon; species Mesoplodon bidens. Next base: position 88,525,903 of record NC_138163.1, read on the forward strand.
GATGCTCTGCAGGCACTGAGTTTACAAAGCCAGCAGTGGGGGTTGTAAAACCACAGCTCTTGCAACCAGAAGGAGAGATTTCAACTCTTCTTTCTTAGTTGCTCAGCCCCTAGGGCCGAGCTGTGGTTTCAGCCCCACCTCTGTGTGTGTCCCTCCCTCTGCTTCTGAGGCTGCCCCAGAGCACATGTACCTGCCCAGGTGGGCAGGGACAGAGGTAGTAACAGGCGTGGTAGGCAAGCCCACCAGGGCCAGAGGAGGCACTGGTGGGTTTGGCACAGGAGCACGCCAGAGGCTGGCTGGGGCAAAGGATGCATTGGTGGGAGGGGTGCGTGAGCCTGTCAGGGCTGGCAGGGAGGGAGGAGACATTGGTGAGAGGTCTGTGTGAGCCCACCAGGGACTGGTGGGGGTAGAGGAAGCATTGGTAGGCAAGGTGGGCAAGGCTCCTCAGCCAGGCACCTCTTCTAGTGCCCTCAGAGGCAGAGGCCAGTGTATAGGGAAGGTGGATACAATGGCGGCCCTGCCCCTTGGCACCACTTAACAATGGCACCCTGCTTCTATGGTGGTCCGGGCTTTTTCCACGAATATTCCCTTTGTGGAGTTCCTTACTCCTGTTCCTTTAGGCTGTTTCTTCATAGCCAACAGCTGTTCCCTCCCTGGGTCCATTCTCCAAACCCCATGTTCCAGCACCCAGCCCCCCTCCACTCCAGCAGACACACAACTCAGGCTGGTCCGTACAAGGCTGTGGCACAGACCATCTGTGTAAGTCTTACTCTGTCCTGCCTGCCACAGACTGGTTTCTGTGTTCTCCTCCAAGCCCCCAAAGATCCCTCTCTTTCCCAGCTGGTGTCCCTGCCAGTGAGGGGACTTTCCTGAGTGCAAGAACCAATCCTCTCCTTCAGGTCCCCCACCCCCACAAAATGGGTGCAGGTCCCATCTTATGTTCTCTTTTCTTTTTTTCTTTCTTTCATCCTACCTGGTTGTGAAGGGATTTTTCTTGTTCTTTTAGGTGTCTGAGGTTTTCTGCTAATGTTCACCAAGTGCTCTGTGAGGACTGTTCCATCTTTAGATGTATTCTTGATGTATTTGAAGTAGGAGGAGAACTAGAAGTCCTCATATTCTGCCATCTTGACTCCACCGCCTGCTCTCACCACTTTTATTCAACATAGTTTTGGAAGTCCTAGGCAGGCAATCAGAGAAGTAAAGGAAATAAAAGAAATACAAATTGGAAAAGAAGAAGTAAAACTGTCATTGTTTGCATATGGCATGATGTTATGCATAGAAAATTAAACACCTAAAGATGCTAAGAGAAAACTGCTAGAGCTCATCAATGAATTTGGTAAAGTTTCAGGATACAAAATTACTGCATAGAAATCTCTTGCATTCCTATACACTAACAATGAAAGATCAGAAAGAGAAATTAAGGAAACAATCCATTTACCATCACATCAAAAAGAATAAAATACCTAGGAATAAACATACCTAAGGAGGCAAAAGACCTGTACTCAGAAAGGTAAAAGATACTGATGAAAGAAATAAAAGATGACAGAAACTTGGAGAGATATACCCTATTCTTGGATTAGAAGAATCAGTATTGTGAAAATAACTACACTATTCAATCTACAGCTTCAATGGAATCCCTATCAACTTACCAATGACATTTTTCACAGAATTAGAACCAAAAAAATTTGCAATTTGTATGGAAACACAAAAGACCTTGAATAGCCAAAACAATCTTGAGAAAGAAAGATGGAGCTGGAGGAATCAGGTCCTGACTTCAGACTATACTACAAAGTTACAGTTGTCAAAACAGTATGGTACCAGCACAAAAACAGAAATAAAGATAAATGGAACAGGATAGAAAGCCCAGAGATAAATTCACTCTCCTACAGTCCATTCATCTATGACAAAGAAGATAAAAATATACAATGGGGAAAAGACAGTCTCTTCAATAAATGGTTCTGGGAAAACTGGAGAGCCACATGTAGAAAAAATGAAATTAGAACATTCTATAACACCATACACAAAAATAAGCTCAAAATGGATTATGGACCTAAATGTAAGACAGGATACTATAAAACTCAGAGGAAAATATAAGCAGAACACTCTTTGAGATAAACTGCAGGGATATCTTTTTTGATCTGTCTTCCAGAGTAATTTAAATAAAAACAAAAATAAACAAATGGAAACTAACTAAACTCAAAAGATTTTGCACAGCAAAGGAAACCATAAACAAAATTGAAAGACAACCCACAGAATGGGAGAAAATATTTGCAAATGAAGCGACCGACAAGGGATTAATCTCCAAAAATATAAAAACAGCTCATGTGTCTCAATATCAAAACAAACAAACAAAAACAAACAACCCAATCAATAAATGGGAAGAAGACCTAAATGGACATTTCTTCAAAGAAGATATACAGCTTGCCAACAAACCCATGAAAAGATGCTCAACATCACTAATTGTTAGAGAAATGCAAATCAAAACTACAATGAGGGCTTCCCTGGTGGCCCTGTGGTTGGGAGTCCGCCTGCCGAGGCAGGGGACATGGGTTCATGCCCAGGTCTGGGAAGATCCCACATGCTGTGGAGTGGCTGGGCCCGTGAGCCATGGCCGCTGAGCCTGCGTGTCTGGAGCCTGTGCTCTGCAACGGGAGAGACCACAACAGTGAGAGGCCTGCGTACCGAAACAAACAAACAAACAAAAAAACAAACAAAAAACTACAATGAGATGTCACCTCACACCAGTCAGAATGGCCATCATCAAAAAGTCCACAAACAGTAAATGCTGGAGAGGATATGGAGAAAAGGGAACCCTCCTATACCATTGGTGGGAATGCAAACTGGTACAGCCACTATGGAGAATACTATGGAGGTTCCTTAAAAAACTAAAAATAGAGCTACCATATGATCCAGCAGTCCCACTCCTGGGCATCTATACAGAGAAAAAACATGGTTTGAAAATAAACATACACCCCAATATTCATTGCAGTGCTATTTACAATAGCAAAAACATGGAAGCCATCTACATATTCATTGTTAGATGAATGGATAAAGAAGACATGGTACATATATACAATGGGATATTACTCATCCTTTAAAATGAATGAAATAATGCCATTTGCAGCAACATGGATGGACCTGGAGATTATCATACTAAATGAAGTATGCCAGAGAAAGACAGATATTGTATGATAGTGCTTATGTGTGGACTCAAAAAATGATACAAATGAACTTATTTACAAAACTGAAATGGACTCACAGACTTAGAGAACAAACTTATGGTTACTGGGGGTAAGGATCTGGAGGAGGGATAGATTTGGAGGTTGGGATTGACATGTTCACCCTACTATATTTAAAATAATATAGATAAACAACAAGGACCTACTGTATAGCACAGCAAACTCTGCTCAGTATTCTGTAATAACCTAAGTGGGAAAAGAATTTGAAGAAGAACAGATACTTGTATATGTATAACTGAATCACTTTGCTGTAAGGGGGAGGAGAGGGAGGGAGCCAGAGGGAGGGAAGAAGTCTAGGAAGAAAGGACAAGTAAGGAGGGAGGAAGAAAGGAAGAAGGAAGGAAGGAGTGAGAACTAAAGAAAAACAAAAGAAGGCAGAGAAGAGTGAATATTTGTGTTAATGCTTGCAATTGGGTGTAAGGATAGCAGCCATAAGTGTTCATCTTTGGGGGTTTTGGAGGGAAATGCGTTGAAGGAAGAGGAGTTGGGCTTTGCTTGGAATGACTTCTGATTTCTAACAGACTTCCTCTTTGGATAAATCCCTTATTTTCTCACAGGGCTCATCTCATTTCCCTCCCAGGAAAATGATAGTTAGCCCCAACATTTTAGAAGTTAGTACTTTCCATTTCTGCCATCGGGCAATTACTTAAAGGAGCCCCCTCCCAGTTACACAGACAGATGAGCCATTTTCAGAGCACAGCAGGAGCCCACGGTTTCTCAGACTCTTGGTCCCTGTGAGTTTTAGCAATCAGTTCACCCTCACCCACACCTCTCCTTCTGCCAGCCTGCTCTTAACGCCGCATACTATGAGGCAGAAGGGAACTTTCTTATGCAATTCTACTAGGATGATGGGAACAGGGCCAATGTGTACCCATCTCCATAATCTAGGCTCTCACCTCTACCTTTCGTGATGCCTTTCTCACTGCCTAGGCAGTCACCACAGTGCTGTCTCCCCACTCTGTAGCAGGGACTGCCTGCACTTCTCCCTGCCCTCTACGTTGGCCCTCAAGATTCTTCTGCATTGGGGGAGGAAAGAGAGAAGGAGTCAATTGCCTGACTGGGAAGAAATTGAAAGGAAGGAGTAAAAGACAACCTGAGACATTAGACACAGTTGAGGAAAAGCCTGGAGAAAGAAAAGGAAGAGCAAGGGGTGAAGATGAGGTTGTGACTAGAATGGCACTTTCCATCTCTCTAGCACTCCTCCCCCCTGATTTTACCATACCAATAAAGTTAGCTGCCAAGGGCATCCTGACTCTTGCAGCCAGAATTTCCGGCATTTTTCCTAAGGTGCTCACATATTCATTCACAAATATGAAGTGCCAGAGCTAATACGGTGCTGTGTTAGGCCCCAGGGAATTAAGGTGTTAATAAGACCCAACACTATCCCAAGGTATCTTGGAATCCAGTGAAGAGACTAACAGTTTCACAAAGAGCCAATATCTGAAAAAGGATATAAACACAATAGAAGGACAAATGCAATTATGGGAATATGAAGAAAAATTGCAGGTAGACAGTGGCATTTGAACTAAACCTTGAAAGATTATCTATCAGTACATTGACTTGTAGTCAAGAAGAGAATGGGCGCCTAGACATAATGAAGCACATGATTCAAGAGAAAGAGCATAAAAATACATAGTTTCCCTATAGAGTAAATAGTCTTGTGCACTTAAAGGGCTGGGGGGGGGTGTACACAGACTAATGTGAGCTTAGACTGAGACTATATTTTATTCATTTCTGTATAGCAGGTGCTCAGTAAATTATTCAAGGGCTAGATAGGCCATATCATAGTGAAGAACTTGGATACTAGTGAAAAGTAGTTTGTCTTTATTTATTTATGGTAATGGAGAGCCATTAGAAAGTTATTTGGTGGGGAGGTCCTGATAAGCTCAAGCAAGATTACTTTGGCATTCTGCATTTAGTGAAAGGAAATAGAGAGACTAGAGGCAAGGAAAACAGTTGGGAAATTAGTGCAGTCAGTTCACCAGATCAGGAAAGGTAAGATTGACTTGGGCAGTAGCTCAAAAGCAGTAAGTATATGATCAGAATCTATTTAAACCATGGCCATTAAAAATAATTTAGACAAAAAATGATCTTGTATTTGATTTCACAGCCTTCTTTGATTTTTGAGAGAACAGAATATCAGACTATGAAGAACGTTAAGGTTAAACCCTCTATTTTTATAGATGAGGAAACTAAAACTCAGAAAAAATAAGAGATTTGACCAACATTACAGAGTTACAAAATGCCAGTTAGGACTTGAACCCAGGTTCCTTAACTTTACTTAGTAATGTCTCCTGAAGGTTGCTCCCATTATCTCAAAGCAACATTTTTAACATCTTCTTTCATCACTTCACTGGCATCCCACATTTTTCTCTCTAACATTGCCTTGACATAACACACTTTTTCTGTTCCAAAACTCTATTCTACCCACCATCTTTGCTCCCGACTCTTCTATGGATAGTATGTTCTCAACTTATATCCTCCTTTCTACAGGGTTCCAGCCTCAGTGTGAGTAGCCAGCCTCTGCTAATCCTGTGACCTGAGCAGGTAAGATCATATCCTCATTTACAAAGGCAGGGAAGAGGTGAACCAGAGACATGAAGTAACTTTATTCACTCATTCATGCTCATAGGCATCTTATTCCAGAAAGCAGTTTGAGGAAGTAAATGAAACGAAGTGTCACCGAGATTCTCAGGAGGAGTTCCACTGCTTCTGTAAGTAGTGCCCCTTTGTGCTAGGAAACTGTTGTTTTATTTATTTATTTTTTTTTTCTGTTCCGTTTTAGCTTGTAAAGATACCATTATACAGTTACATGTTGACTGTGATTTTTGTACTCTCTGTTCTGGATATCAGCAGGATATAATTAAAGCTTAAGATTTTATGAGATCATAAATGAAGTGGAGGAGAGTGTAAGTATTCGGTTCTCCTATGGTTAGTAACCTCCCCTACCTGTGGTAATCAGTCAATTAGTCACAGTGTTTATTGATAGCAAGAAGAGTACATAACCAGAATATCAAATTACAAGAACTCTTCGTTCTCTTATTTTAGTTAACAGAATTTAAGGAGACATTTCCCATATGAAGTCATATTGAGAAGGACCATTTCCCTTTCCCAAAAGTACAGACGTTTAACCAGTTCCTCAAGAGGTTGTACGACTACAGCCTCCTTTTTACTGGTGGTAAAATGAATGACATAAGCATTTTTCTACTCCTAGGATGAGTTATTGTTTCACTGGGTTAGTAAATAAGTGGCCATCTTCAAGGTTGCATGAATGAAAACCAATCTGTTTTTAGATTTGCTATTACATCTACCTCCAGAGAACTGAAACACTTGATTAAGAGATTTGTCATTGGCTTTGTCTTGATAGTTATATCAGATCTGTCTGCTTTGGACTTTGAAGATCAAATCAGGACTATACTTGAGAAAGAAACTATGTCAATTATGTAATAATGATAATTAATATTGACACAACATGTTGACAGTTCAGAAATCAATTTTACACCTTTTATGTCATTTAATCCTCATAATAACCTCATGTCATCATTCTTCTTTTAGAGTGGAATCGGAGTCTTATGAATTTGCTCAGCTGACTATAATAAGTCAAATAATTCAGGTGCATACATGTTGCCATTCAAGGTACTTTACAGTCAATGGTTCATTCAGTCCTCTCAGTGAGATTAAGATATTGGTATTATCCATATCTTCATTTTATAGATAAGGAAGAAATGCTATCAAATTGTGTAAGATCACATAGAAAGAAAGTGCAAAACAGAATTTGAACCTAAGCTTGACTTGAGAGCCTGTATCTTTGTTTGTAAGTTAAAAATGGACATTATTGACAAAGTCCTTTTTCTTCCCATCTCCATTCTCATTCTTGAATAACTCACTCCCTAGAAGTGGCCATTATCCTAAATTTCGTGGGTTTCCTTTCACTCTATGTTTTTATATTTTAGAAATAGTTATATAGACAAAAACAGTATACAGATTTTTTTGTTAGAAATACAAAAATAATATTATACTATAATCATTATTCTACCACTCATTTCTTTTTCATTCAGCGTTTTGGCTCCGTTGATTAAAGCATATATAGCTCATTCATTTTTAATTGCTGTATAGTACCCCACTGATTGAATATACCACTACTTCTATATTACCCTACTCACGTAGAGTTAGGTATGGTCTGACATTTTATTGTTATTGACAACAATGCTATTAACACTGTTGTGTATTCCCCCAGACCCACCCTGGCACTTAATAACTTCTTTATTGCTTTATTTTTTTCTGCAGCACTTTATCACCTTCAATATATTTACTTTTTTATGTTTTTTGATTTTTTAAACATCTTTATTGGAGTATAATTGCTTTCCAATGGTGTGTTAGTTTCTGCTTTATAACAAAGTGAATCAGTTATACATACACAGATGTTCCCATATCTCTTCCCTCTTGTGTCTCCCTCCCTCCCACCATTCCTATCCCACCCCTCTAGGTGGTCACAAAGCACCAAGCTGTTCTCCCTGTGCCATGCGGCTGCTTCCCACTAGCTATCTACTTTAGGTTTCGTAGTGTATATACGTCCATGCCAATTTCTCACTTTGTCACAGCTTACCCTTCCCCCTCCCCATATCCTCAGGTCCATTCTCTAGTAGTTCTGTATCTTTATTCCCGTCCTACACCTAGGTTCTTCATGACCTCTTTTTTTTCTCCTTAGATTCCATATATATGTGTTAGCATATGGTATTTGTTTTTCACTTTCTGACTTACTTCACTCTGTATGACAGACTCTAGGTCCATCCACCTCACTACAAATAACTCAAGTTTCGTTTCTTATATGGCTGAGTAATAATCCATTGTATATATGTGTCACATCTTCTTTATCCATTCAACCTATGATGGACACTTAGGTAGTTTCCATGTCCTGGCTATTGTAAATAGAGCTGCAATGAATATTTTGGTACATTACTCTTTTTGAATTATGGTTTTCTCAGGGTATATGCCCAGTAGTGAGATTGCTGGGCAGTATGGTAATTCTTTTGTAGTTTTTTAAGGAACCTCCATACTGCTTTCCATAGTGGCTGTATCAATTTACAATCCCATCAGCAGTGCAAGAGTGTTCCCTTTTCTCCACACCCTCTCCAGCATCTATTGTTTCTAGATTTTTTGATGATGGCCATTCTGACCGGTGTGAGATGATATCTCATTGTAGTTTTGATTTGCATTTCTCTAATGATTAATGATGTTGAGCATTCTTTCATGTGTTTGTTGGCAATGTGCATATCTTCTTTGGAGAAATGTCGATGTAGGTCTTCTGCCCATTTTTGGATTGGGTTGTTTGTTTTCCTGTTATTGATCTGCATGAGCTGCTTGAAAAATTTGGAGATTAATCCTTTGTCAGTTGCTTCATTTGCAAGTATTTTCTCCCATTCTGAGGGTTGTCTTTTGGTCTTGTTTATGGTTTCCTTTTCTGTGCAAAAGCTTTTCAGTTTCATTAGGTCCCATTTGTTTATTTTTGTTTTTATTTCCATTCCTCTAAGAGGTGGGTCCAAAAGGATCTTGCTGTGATTTATGTCATAGAGTGTTCTGCGTATGATGTCCTCTAAAGGTTTGATAGTTTCTGGCCTTACATTTAGGTCTTTAGTCCATTTTCAGCGTATTTTTGTGTACGGTGTTAGGGAGTGTTTTCTTCTCATACTTTTACATGTACCTGTTCAATTTTCCCAGCACCATTTATTGAAGAGGCTGTGTTTTCTCCACTGTATATTCTTGCTTCCTTTTTCAAAGATAAGGTGACCATATGTGCGTGGGTTTATCTCTGGCCTTTCTATTCTGTTACATTGATCTATGTTTCTATTTTTGTGCCAGTACAGTACTGTCTTGATGACTGTAGCTTTGTAGTATAGTCTGAAGTCAGGAAGCCTGATTCCTCCAGCTCTGCTTTTCGTTCTCAAGATTGCTTTGGCTATTTGCAGTCTTTTGTGTTTCCATACAAATTGTGAATTTTTTTGTTCCAGTTCTGTGAAAAATGGAGTCATGGTTTGATAAGGATTGCATTGAATCTGTAGATTGCTTTGGGTAGTAGAGTCATTTTCACCATGTTGATTCTTCCAATCCAAGAACAGGCTATATCTCTCCATCTATTTGTGTCACCTTTAATTTATTTCATCAATGTCTTATAATTTTCTGCATACAGATCTTTTGTCTCCTTAAGGAGGTTTATTCCTACATATTTTATTATTTTTGTTGCAATGGTAAATGGGAGTGTTTTCTTATTCTCATTTTCAGATTTTTCATCATTAGTGTATAGGAATGCCAGAGATTTTTGTGCATTAATTTTGTATTCTGCTACTTTACCAAATTCATTGATTAGCTCTAGTAGTTTTCTGGTAGCATCTTTAGGATTCTCTATGTATAGTATCATGTCATCTGCAAAAGTGACAGCTTTATTTTTCTTTCCCAATTTGGATTCCTTTTATTTCTTTTTCTTCTCTGTTTGCTGTGGCTAAAACCTCCAAAACTATGTTGAATAAGAGTGGTGAGAGTGGACAGCCTTGTCTTATTCCTGATCTTACTGGAAATGGTTTCAGTTTTACACCATTGAGGACGATGTTGGCTGTGGGTTTGTCGTATATGGCCTTTATTATGTTGAGGGAAGTTCCCTCTCTGCCTAAGTTTTGCAGGGTATTTATCGTAAATGGGTGTTGAAGTTTGTCGAAAGATTTCACTGCATCTATTGAGACGATCATATGGTTTTTCTCTTTCACTTTGTTTATATGGTGTATCACGTTGATTGTTTTGTGTAGACTGAAGAATCATTGCATTCCTGGAATAAACCCCACTTTATCAATGTGTATGATCCTTTTAATATGCTGTTGGATCCTGTTTGCTAGTATTTCATTGAGAATTTTTGCATCTATGTTCAACAGTGATATTGCCCTGTTGTTTTCTTTGTTTGTGATATCTTTGTCTGGTTTTGGTATCAGCGTGATGGTGGCCTTGTAGAATGAGTTTGGGTGTGTTCCTCCCTCTGCTATATTTTGGAAGAGTTTTAGAAGGACAGGTGTTAAATCTTCTCTAAATGTTTGATAGAGTTTTCCTGTGAAGCCATCTGGTCATGGGTTTTTTTTTGTTGGAAGATTTTTAATCTCAGTCTCCATTTCAGTGTTGTGATTGGTCTGTTCATATTTTCTGTTTCTTCCTAGATCTTTCTTGGCAGATTGTGCATTTCTAAGAATTTGTCCACTTCTTCCAGGTGGTCCATTTTATTGGCATAGAGTTGCTTGTAGTAATCTCTCACAATCTTTTGTATTTCTGCAGTGTCAGTTATTACTTCTCCTTTTTAATTTCTAATTCTTTTGATTTGAGTCTTCTCCCTTTTTATCTTGATGAGTCTGGCTAATGGTTTATCAATTTTCTTTATCTTCTTAAAGAACCAGCTTTTAGTTTTATTGATCTTTGCTATCGTTTCCTTCATTTCTTTTTCATTTATTTCTGATCTGATCTTTATGGTTATTTTCCTTCAGCTAACTTTGGGGTTTTTTTGTTCTTCTTTCTCTAATTGCTTTAGGTGCAAGGTTACATTTTCTATTTGATATATTTCCTGTTTTTTAAGGTAGGATTGTATTGCTATAAACTTCCCTTTAGAACTGCTTTTTCTGCATCCCATAAGTTTTGGTTAGTCATGTTTCCATTGTCATTTGTTTCAAGGGATTTTTTCATTCCCTCATTGATTTCTTCAGTGATCACTTCATTATTAAGTTGTGTATTGTTTAGCCTCCATGTGTTTGTATTTTTTACAGATCTTTTCCTGTAATTGATATGTAGCCTCATGGCATTGTGCTCGGAAAAGATACTTGATACAATTTCAATTTTCTTAAATTTACCAAGGCTCGGTTTGTGACCCAAGGTATGACCTATCCTGGAGAATGTTCCATGAGCACTTGAGAAAAATGTGTATTCTGTTGTTTTTGGATATAATATCCTATAAATACCAATTAAGTCCATCTTGTTTAATGTATCATTTAAAGCTTGTGTTTCCTTATTTATTTTCATTTCGGATGATCTGTCCATTTGTGAAAGTGAGGTGTGAACGTCCCCTACTCTTAATGTGTTACTGTTGATTTCCCCTTTTATGGCTGTTAGTATTTGCCTTATGTATTGAGGTTCTCCTATTTTGGGTGCATAAATATTTACAATTGTTATATCTTCTTCTTAGATCGATCCCTTGATCATTATGTAGTGTTCTTCTTTGTCTCTTGTAATAGTCTTTATTTTAAAGTCTATTTTGTCTGATAAGAGAATTGCTACTCCAGGTTTCTTTTTCTTTCCATTTGCATGGAATATCTTTTTCCATCCCCTCACTTTCAGTCTGTATGTGTCCCTAGGTTTGAAGTGGGTCTCTTGTAGACAGCCTATATAGGGGGTCTTGCTTTTGTATCCATTCAGCCAGTCTGTGTCTTTTGGTGGGAGCAGTTTAACCATTTACATTTAAGGTAATTATTGATATATATGTTCCTATTCCCATTTTCTTAATTGTTTTGGGTTTGTTATTGTAGGTCTTTTCCTTCTTTTGTGTTGCTTGCCTAGAGAAGTTCCTTTAGCATTTGTTGTAAAGCTGGTTTGGTGGTGCCAAACTCTCTCAGCTTTTGCTTGTCTGAAAAGGTTTTAATTTCTCCATCAAATCTGAATGAGATCATTGCTGGTTAGAGTAATCTTGGTTGTAGGTGTTTCTCCTTCATTGCTGTAAGTATGTCCTGCCACTCCCTTCTGGATTGCAGAGTTTCTGCTGAGAGATCAGCTGTTAACCTGATGGGGATTCCCTTGTGTGTTATTTGTTTTTCCTTTGCTGCTTTTAATATATTTTCTTTGTATTTAATATTTGACAGTTTGATTAATGTGTGTCTTGGCATGTTTCTCCTTGGATTTATCCTGTATGGGACTCTCTGTGCCTCCTGGACTTGATTAACTATTTCCTTTCCCATATTAGGGAAGTTTTCAACTATAATCTCTTCAAATATTTTCTCAGTCCCTTTCTTTTTCTCTTCTTCTGGGACACCTATAATTTGAATATTGGTGTGTTTAATGTTGCCACAGAGGTCTCTGAGGCTTTCCTCCGTTTTTTTCATTCTTTTTTCTTTATCCTGCTCTGCAGTAGTTATGTCCACTATTTAACTTCCAGGTCACTTATCCATTCTTCTGCCTCAGTTATTCTACAATAGATCCCTTCTAGAGTATTTTTAAGTTCATTTATTGTGTTGTTCATCATTGATTCTTTCCTGTTTAGTTCTTCTTGGTCCTTGTTAAATGTTTCTTGCATTTTCTCTATTCTGTTTCCAAGATTTTCGATCATCTTTACTATCATTATTCTGAATTCTTTTTCAGGTAGACTGCCTATTTCCTCTTCATTTGTTAGGTTTTGTGGGTTTTTACTTTGCTCCTTCCTCTGCTGTGTGTTTTTCTGTCTTCTCATTTTGCTTATCTTACTGTGTTTGGGGTCTCCTTTTTGCAGGCTGCAGGCTCGTAGTTCTGTTTTTTGTTGTTGTTGTTGTCTGTCCCCAGTGGCTAAAGTTGGTTCAGTGTGTTGTGTAGGCTTCCTGGTAGAGGGGACAATGCCTGTGTTCTGGTGGATGTGTCTGCATCTTGTCTTTCTGGTGGGCAAGGCCACCTTTTGTGGTTTGTTTTGTGGTGTCTGTGGCCTTATTTTGATTTTAGGAAGCCTCTCTGCTAATGGATGGGACTGTGTTCCTGTCTTGCTGGTTGTTTGACATAGGATGTCTAGCACTTTAGCTTGCTGGTCGTTGAGTGAAGCTGGGTGTTGGTGTTGAGATCTCTGGGAGATTTTCGCTATTTGATATTACGTGGACTTTTTAATGTATTTTATGCAATTATTGACTCAGTGTATGTTCAACAATTCTTTGTGTCAATACAATGCTAAATCCTGATAATTAAAGACCTAAATACACATTACTTCAAAGAAGATATACAGATTGCCAACAAACACATGAAAGGATGCTCAACATCACTAATCACTAAAAAAATGCAAATCAAACTACAGAGTAGTATCACCTCACACAGGTTAGAATGGGCATCATCAAAAAATCTACAAACCATAAATGCTGGAGAGGGTATGGAGAAAAGGGAACCCTCTTGCACTGTTGGTGGGAATGTAAATTGATACAGCCACTATGGAGAACAGTGTGGAGGTTCCTTCAAAAAATACAAATAGAACTACCCTACAACTCAGCAATCCCACTACTGGGCATACATCCTGAGAAAACCATAATTCAAAAAGAGTCATGTACCACAATATTAATTGAAACTCTATTTACAATAGCCAGGACACAGAAGCACATAAGTGTCCATCGACAGAGGAATGGATAAAGAAGATGTGGCACATATATACAATGGAATATTACTCAGCCTTAAAAGGAAATGAAATTGAGTTATTTGTAGTGAGATTGATGGACCTAGTGACTGTCATACAGAGTGAAGTAAGTCAGAAAGAGAAAAACAAATACCATATGCTAACAAATATATATGGAATCTAAAAAAAAAAAAAAACCCTGTTCTTAAGAACCTAGGGGGAGGACAGGAATAAAGACTCAGGTGTAGTGAATGGACTTGAGGACATGGAGATGGGGAAGGTTAAGCTGGGACAAACTGAGAGAGTGGCATGGACATATATACACTACCAAATGTAAATTAGACAGCTAGTGGGAAGCAGCCACATAGCACAGGGAGATCACCTCTGTTTTTTGTGTCCATCTAGAGGGGTGGGATAGGGAGGGTGGGAGAGAGACGCAAGAGGGCGGACATATATGTGGGGACATATGTGTATGTATAGCTGATTCACTTTGTTATACAGCAGAAACAAACACACTACTGTAAAGCAATTATACTCCAGTAAAGATGTTTAAAAAAAGTGAATGCAGCTACAAACCAATATATGTCATGAAAATATATGCAAAATTCTGAATAAGATATTATCAATGAAACCCAACAATATATAAACATAATTATTACACCATCACTAAGTGGGATTTATACCAGTCATGAAAGCTTGTTTCAATATTTGAAACTCAATTAATAATATCTAAGACATCAACAGACTGAAAAAGAAAAATCGTATGATCATATGAATATATCAATGAATTCAGAAAAAAATTTGAAAAAAATCAATACCTATTTATGAGTTAAAACTATTAGTAAATATGGAATAGAGGAGAACTTTCTCAACTTGATAAAGAGTATCTACAAAAATCCTACTAGCTAACATCATGTTAATGGTGAGAAACAGGAAGCCTTTCCACTAAGATTAGAACACTGCAAGGATATACCCTCTCACCACTCCTTTTCATTATTTTACTAGAAGTACTAGCTAATGTGATAAAAACAAGAAAGACCAATAAAAGGTATAAAGATTGGGAAAGAGTTTATAGAACTGTGTTTGTTCACAGATGGCATGATCATCTTTGCAGAAAATTCAGAAGAGTCAACCAAAAGCTCCTAGCACTAATAAATTATAGCTAATTTGCAGGATATACAAGGTTAATGTACAAATGTCAATCACTTACCAGCAATGAAAAAAATTGAAATTAAACTCAATACTTACATTAGCGACACCACAACTGAAGTAATTAGGTATAAATCTAGCAAAATATGTACATGATCTATATGAGGAAAAAAATCTCTGATGAATGAAATCAAAGAACTAAATAAGTGGAGACATATTCTAAGTTAATGTATAGCAATTCTCAACATGTCAAGATGTCAACTCTTCCCAACCAGATCTACAGATTACACACAATCTCAATCAAGATCCCAGCAAATTATTTTGTAGATATTGACAAAGCTATTCTAAAGATTATATGGAGAGGAAAAAGACCAAGAATAGCCAATGCAATTTTTTTAAGGAGAAAAACAACATCAGAAGACTGACACTACCTGACTTCAAGACTTATTATAAAGTTACAGTAGTCAACACAGTGTGATATTGGTGAAAGAACAGACAATGTAATCAATGGAACAGAATAGAGACCTCAGAAATAGACACCCATAAATATAGTCACCTTATCCTTGACAAAGGAGCAAAAGTGACACAAGAGAGAAAATATAGTCATTTCAGCAAGTGGTACTGGAACTAGACATCTACATGTAAAAAACTAAATTTAGACTAAGACATTATGCCCTTCACAAATATTAACTCAAAGTGCATCAAAGACTTAAATGTAAAATGCAAGACCATAAAACTCTTACAAGAAAACCTAGATGGCCTTGAGTAATAGCAGTGATTTTTTTAGATATAATACCAAAGGCACAGTCCATAAAAGAAATAGTTGATAATCTGGAATTAATTAAAATTAAAAACTTCTATGCTGAGAAAAAATGCTGTCAAGAGAATGAAAAGACAAGCCATAGACTGGAGAAAATATTTTGCAAAGGATACATCTGATAAATAACTATTATCCAAAACACACAAAGAAATTTTAAAATTCACAATAAGTAAACAAACAACTTGCTTTAAAAATGGGTCAAAGACTGTAACAGACACCTCACCAAAGAAGACGTACAGATAAGTTAAGCATATGAAAATATGCTTCACAACATATGTTATCAAGGAAATTCAAATTAAGACAACAATTAAATACTACTACACTTATTAGAATGGCCAAAATCTGGAACACCGAGAACAACAAATGCTGGCGAGGATATGGAGGAACAGAAACTCTTGTTCATTAATGGTGTGAATGAAAAATAGGAGAGCCACTATGGAAGACAGTCTGGTGGGTTTTTTACCAAACATACTTTTACCATAAGACTCAGCAACCCTACTCTTTGATATTTACCCAAACAGTTGAAAACTTATGTTGACACAAAAACCTGCATATAGATGTTTATAGCATTTTTATTCATAATTGCCAAAACATGGAAGTAACCAAAATGTCCTTCAGTAAGTGAATGGATAAATAAGCTGTGGTACATCCAGACAATGGAATATTATTCAGCACTAAAAAGAAATGAGCTAGGTCATACTCGACACCCGGAGGAAGATGGCGGAAGAGTAAGACGCGGAGATCACCTTCCTCCCCACAGATACATCAGAAATTCATCTACACGTGGAACAACTCCTACAGAACAGCTACTGAACACTGACAAAAGACCTCAGACCCCCCAAAAGGCAAGAAACTCCCCACATACCTGGGTAGGACAAAAGAAAAAAGAATAAACAGAGACAAAAGGATAGGGACGGGACCTGCACCAGTGGGAGGGAGCCGTGAAGGAGGAAAGGTTTCCACATACTAGAAGCCCATTTGCGGGCGGCGACTGCAGGTGGCGGAGGGGGAAAGCTTCGGAGTAGCGGAGGAGAGCACAGCAACAGGGGTGTGGAGGGCAAAGCAGAGAGATTCCGGCACAGAGGATCGGTGCCCTCAGGCACACACCAGCCCGAGAGGCTTGTCTGCTCGGCACCGGGGTGGGCGGGGCTGGGAGCTGAAGCTCGGATATCGGGTTTCAGTCGGAGCACAGGGAGAGGATTGGGGCTGGCGGAAGGAAGAGAGCCTGAAGGGGTTAGTGCACCACGGCTAGCCCGGAGGGAGTCCTGGGAAAAAGTCTGGAGCTGCCGAAGAGGCAAGAGACTTTTTCTTCCCTTTTGTTTCCTAGTGTGCGAGGAGAGGGCATTAAGAGGGCTGCTTGGGGAAGGGCCGGAGACAGGAGTGAGCCGCGGCTAAAGGCGCAGACCACGGAGACTGGCGTGGGACACTGGGGCTGCTGCTGCTGCCGCTGCGGGACCTGGGTGCGAGCGCGGGTCACTGTCCACCCCGCCTTCTGGGGGGCCTGTGCACCCCGCCACTACCGGGGTCCCGGGACCTGGGGATGGCTTTCCCGGGAGAGCGCACGGAGCACCTCGGGCTGCTACAATGTCACACCAGCCTCTGCCGCTGCAGGCCCGCCCCACACTGCGCGCCCATCCCTCCCCTCGGCCTGAGTGAGCCAGAGCCCCGGAATCAGCGGCTCCTTTAAACCCGTCCTGTCCGAGCGAAGAACAGACACCCTCCGGCGACCTACGCGCAGAGGAGGGGCCAGGTCCAAGGCTGAGACCCGGCAGCTGTGAGAGCAGAGAAGAGACAGGGAAATCTCTCTGTGCAGCCTCGGAGGCAGTGGATTAAAGCTCCACGGTCCACTTGATGTGCCCTGTGTCTGTGGAGTGCATGAATGGACAGCGAATCATCCCAAATTGAGGAAGTGGACTTTGAGGACAAGATTTAAGACTTTCCCCCCTTTTCCTCTTTTTACAACGAACTATCCCAAATTAAGGAGGTGGACTTAGAGAGCAAGATTTCAGACTTCTCGCCCTTTTCCTCTTTTTACAACGAATTATCCCAAATTGAGGAGGTGGACTTGGAGAGCAAGAGTTTTGATTTTCCCCCCTGCTCTCTTTTTGTGAATGTGTATGTGTATTCTTCTGTGTAAGATTCTCTCTGTATAGCTTTGCTTCCACCATATGTCCCAGGGTTCTATCGGTCCATTTTTTTTCAATAATTACTTTTTAATTTTAATAACGCTACTATATTTCATACTTTATTCTATTTTACTTTACCTGCTCTTTCTTTTTTTCCTACCTTCCCTTCCTCCCTCCCTCCCTCCGCCCCTCCTTTCCTTCTTTCTCTCTTTCTTTCCTTCCTCTCTCCCTGACTCCCTTATTCCTTTCACTTTCTTATTCTTTCCTTCCTCCCTCCCTCCCTCCTTTCTTTCTTTCTTTCCGTCCTTCCTCCCTCCCTCCCTCCTTTCTTTCTTTCTTTCTTCCTTCCTTCCTTTCCTTCTTGCTTTCTTTCTCTCTCTCTTTCATTCTTCAACTAATTCTTTCTTTCTACTTTTTCTCCCTTTTATTCTGAGCCGGGTAGATGAAAGGCTCTTGGTGCTGCAGCCAGGAGTCAGTGCTGTGCCTCTGAAGTGGGAGAGCCAACTACAGGACACGGGTCCACAAGAGACCTCCCAGGTCCACATAATATCAAGCGGCGAAAATCTCCCAGAGATCTCCATCTCAACACCAGCACCCAGCTTCAGTCAATGACCAGCAAGCTACAGTGCTGGTCGCCCTATGCCAAGCAACTAGCAAGGCAGGAACAAAACCCAACCCATTAGCAGAGAGGCTGCCTAAAAACATAATAAGGCCATAGGCACCCCAAAACACACCACCAGACGTGGACCTGTCCACCAGAAAGACAAGATCGAGCCAAAAAAAACCAGAACACAGGCACTAGTCCCCCCCACCAGGAAGCCTACACAACCTACTGAAACAACCTTAGCCACTGGGGACAGACACCAAAAACAACGGGAACTACGAATCTGCGGCCTGCAAAAAGGAGACCCCAAACACAGTAACATAAGCAAAATGAGAAGTCAGAAAAACACACAGCAGGTGAAGGAGCAAGATAAAAACCTACCAGACCTAACAAATGAAGAGGTAATAGGCAGTCTACCTGAAAAAGAATTCAGGATAATGACAGTAAAGATGATCCAAGATTCTATTTCCAAGATCCAAAATCTTGGAAATAGAATAGACAAAATGCAAGAAACAGTTAACAAGGACCTAGAAGAACTAAAGATGAATCAAGCATCGATTAAAAACACAATAAATGAAATGAAAAATACTCTAGATGGGATCAATAGCAGAATAACTGAGCCAGAAGAACGGATAAGTGACCAGGAAGATAAAATAGTGGAAATAACTGATGCAGAGCAAAATAAAGAAAAAAGAATGAAAAGGACAGAGGACAGTCTCAGAGACCTCTGGGACAACATTAAACGCAACAACATTCGAATTATAGGGGTTCCAGAAGAAGAAGAGAAAAAGAAAGGGACTGAGAAAATATTTGAAGAGATTATAGTTGAAAACTTCCCTAATATGGGAAAGGAAATAGTTAATCAAGTCCAGGAGGCACAGAGAGTCCCATACAGATTAATCCAAGGAGAAATACGCCAACACACATATTAATCAAACTGTCAAAAATTAAACACAAAGAAATCATATTAAAAGCAGCAAGGGAAAAACAACAAATAACACACAAGGGAATCCCCATCAGGTTAACAGCTGATCTCTCAGCAGAAACGCTACAAGCCAGAAGGAAGTGGTAGGACATACTTAAAGTGATGAAGGACAGAAACCTGCAACCAAGATTACTCTACCCAGCAAGGATCTCATTCAGATTTGATGGAGAAATTAAACATTTACAGACAAGCAAAAGCTGAGAGAGTTCAGCACCACCAAACCAGCTTTACAACAAATGCTAAAGGAACTTCTCTAGGCAAGAAACACAACAGAAGGAATATACTTACAATAACGAAACCAAAGCAATTAAGGAAATGGGAATAGGAACATACATATCAATAATTACCTTAAATGTAAATGGATTAAATGCTCCCACCAAAAGACATAGACTGGCCGAATGGATACAAAAACAAGACCTATATATATGCTGTCTACAAGAGACCAACTTCAGACCTAGAGACACATACAGATTGAAAGGAAGGGGGTGGAAAAAGATATTCCATGCAAATGGAAATCAAAAGAAAGCTGGAGTAACAATTCTTATATCAGACAAAATAGACTTTAAAATAAAGACTATTAGAAGAGACAAAGAAGGACACTACATAATGATAAAGGAATTGATCCAAGAAGAAGATATGACAATTGTAAATATTTATGCACCCAACATAGGAGCACCTCAATACATAAGGCAAACACTAACAGCCATAAAAGGGGAAATCGACAGTAACACACTCATAGTAGGGGACTTTCACACCCCACTTTCCCCAGTGGACAGATCATCCAAAATGAAAATAAATAAGGAAACACAAGCTTTAAATGATACATTAAACAAGATGGACTTAATTGATATTTATAGGACATTCCATCCAAAAACAACAGAATACACATTTTTCTCAAGTGCTCATGGAACATTCTCCAGGACAGATCATATCTTGGGACACAAATCAAGCCTTGGTAAATTTAAGAAAATTGAAATTGTATCAAGTATCTTTTCCGACCACAATGCTATGAGACTAGACATCAATTAGAGGAAAAGATCTGTAAAAAATACAGACACATGGAGGCTAAACAATACACTACTCAATAACGAAGTGATCACTGGAGAAATCAAAGAAGAAATAAAAAAATACCTAGAAACAAATGACAATGGAGACACGATGAACCAAAACCTATGGGATACAGCAAAAGCAGTTCTAAGGGGGAAGTTTATAGCAATACAATCCCACCTTAAGAAACAGGAAACATCTCGAGTAAACAACCTGACCCTGAACCTAAAGTATTTAGAGAAAGAAAAACAAAAAACCCCCAAAGTTAGCAGAAGGAAAGAAATCATAAAGATCAGATCAGAAATAAATGAAAAAGAAATGAAGGAAACAATAGCAAAGATCAATAAAAGTAAAAGCTGGTTCTTTGAGAAGATAAACAAAATTGACAAACCATTAGCCAGACTCATCAAGAAAAAAAGGGAGAAGACTCAAATCAATAGAATTAGAAATGAAAAAGGAGAAGTAACAACTGACACTGCAGAAATACCAAAGATCATGAGAGATTACTACAAGCAACTCTATGCCAATGAAATGGACAACCTGGAGGAAATAGACAAATTCTTAGAAATGCACATCCTGCCCAGACAGAATCAGGAAGAAATAGAAAATATGAATAGACCAATCACAAGCACTGAAATTGAAACTGTGATTAAAAATCTTCCAACAAACAAAAGCCCACAACCTGATGGCTTCACAGGCGAATTCTATCAAACATTTAGAGGAGAGCTAACACCCATCCTTCTCAAACTCTTCCAAACAACTTCAGAGGAAGCAACACTCCCAAACTCATTCTACGAGGCCACCATCACCTTGATACCAAAACCAGGCAAGGATGTCACAAAGAAAGAAAACTACAGGCCAATATCACTGATGAACATAGATGCAAAAATCCTCAACAAAATACTAGCAAACAGAATCCAACAGCACATTAAAAGGATCATACACCATGATCAAGTGGGGTTTATTCCAGGAATGCAAGGATTCTTCAATATATGCAAATGAATCAATGTGATACACCATATTAACAAATTGAAGGATAAAAACCATATGTTCATCTCGAGAGATGCAGTGAAAGCTTTCGACAAAATTCAACACCCATTTATGATACAAACCCTGCAGAAAGTAGGCATAGAGGGAACTTTCCTCAACATAATAAAGGCCATATATGACAAACCCACAGCCAACATTGTCTTCAATGGTGAAAAACTGAAACCATTTCCACTAAGCTCAGGAACAAGACAAGGCTGCCCACTCTCACCACTCTTATTCAACCTAGTTTTGGAAGTTTTAGCCACAGAAATCAGAGAAGAAAAGGAAATAAAAGGAATCCAAATTGGAAAAGAAGAAGTAAAGCTGTCACTGTTTGCAGATGACATGATACTATACATAGAGAATCCTAAAGATGCTACCAGAAAACTACTACAGCTAATCAATGAATTTGGTAAAGTAGCAGGATGCAAAATTAATGCACAGAAATCTCTGGCATTCCTGTACACTAAGGATGAAAAATCTGAAAATGAAATCAAGAAAACACTCCCATTTACCATTGCAAGAAAAAGAATAAAGTATCTAGGAATAAACCTACCTAAGGAGACAAAAGACCTGTATGCAGAAAATTATAAGACACTGATTAAAGAAATTAAAGATGATACAAAGAGATGGAACGATATACCATGTTCCTGGATTGGAAGAATCAATATTGTCTAAATGACTCTACTACCCAAAGCAATCTACAGATTCAATGCAATCCCTATCAAACTACCACTGGCATTTTTCACAGAACTAGAACAAAAAATTTCAAAATTTGTTTGGAAACACAAAAGACCCCGAATAGCCAAAGCAATCTTGAGAACGAAAAACGGAGCTGGAGGAATCAGGCTCCCTGACTTCAGACTATACTACAAAGCTACAGTAATCAAGACAGTGTGGTACTGGCACAAAAACAGAAAGATAGATCAATGGAACAGGATAGAAAGCCCAGAGATAAACCCATTCACATATGGTCACCTTATCTTTGATAAAGGAGACAGGAATGTACAGTGGAGAAAGCACAGCCTCTTCAATAAGTGGTGCTGGGAAAACTGGACAGGGACATGTTAAAGTATGAGATTAGATCATTCCCTAACACCATACACAAAAATAAGCTCAAAATGGATTAAAGACCTAAATGTAAGGCCAGAAACTATCAAACTCTTAGAGGAAAACATAGGCAGAACACTCTATGACATAAATCACAGCAAGATCCTTTTGGACCCACCTCCTAGAGAAATGGAAATAAAAACAAAGATAAACAAATGGGACCTAATGAAACTTCCAAGCTTTTGCACAGCAAAGGAAACCATAAACAAGACCAAAAGACAACCCTCAGAATGGGAGAAAATATTTGCAAATGAAGCAACTGACAAAGGATTAATCCCCAAAATTTACAAGCACCTCATGCAGCTCAATAGCAAAAAATCAAACAACCCAATCCAAAAATGGGCAGAAGAGTTAAATAGGCATTCCTCCAAAGAAGATATACAGACTGCCAACAAACACATGAAAGAATGCTCAACATCATTAATCATTAGAGAAATGCAAATCAAAACTACAATGAGATATCATCTCACACCAGTCAGAATGGCCATCATCAAGAAATCTAGAAACAATAAATGCTGGAGAGGGTGTGGAGAAAAGGGAACACTCTTGCACTGCTGGTGGGAATGTGAATTGGTACAGCCACTATGGAGAACAGTATGGAGGTTCCTTAAAAATCTACAAATAGAACTACCATATGACCCAGCAATCCCACTACTGGGCATATACCCTGAGAAAACCATAATTCAAAAAGAGATATGTACCAAAATGTTCATTGCAGCTCTATTCACAATAGCCCGGAGCTGGAAACAACCTAAGTGTCCATCATCAGATGAATGGATAAAGTAGATGTGGCACATATATACAATGGAATATTACTCAGCCATAAAAAGAAACGAAACTGAGCTCTTTGTAATGGGGTGGATAGACCTAGAGTCTGTCATACAGAGTGAAGTAAGTCAGAAAGAGAAAGACAAATACTGTATGCTAACACATATATATGGAACTTAAGAAAAAAAAAGTCATGAAGAACATAGGGGTAAGACAGGAATAAAGACACAGACCTACTAGAGAATGGACTTGAGGATATGGGGAGGGGGAAGGGTAAGCTGTGACAAAGTGAAAGAGCGGCATGGACATATATACACTACCAAACGTAAGGTAGATAGCTAGTGGGAAGCAGCCGCATAGCACAGGGAGATCAGCTCGGTGCTTTTTGACCGCATGGAGGGGTGGGATAGGGAGGGTGGGAGGGAGACGCAAAAGGGAGGGGATATGGAAACATATGTATATGTATAACTGATTAAATTTGTTATAAAGCAAAAAATAAAAAAAAAGAAAGACAAATACCGTATGCTAACACATATATATGGAATTTTAAAAAAAATGTCATAAAGAACCTAGGGGTAAAATGAGAATAAAGACACAGACTTACTTGAGAATGACTTGAGGATATAGGGAGGGGGAAGGGTAAGCTGTGACAAAGCGAGAGAGAGGCATGGACATATATACACTACCAAACATAAGGTAGATAGATAGTGGGAAGCAGCTGCAGAGCACAGGGAGATCAGCTCGGTGCTTTGTGACAGCCTGGAGTGGTGGGATGGGGACGGTGGGAGGGAGGGAGATGCATGAGGGAAGCGATGTGGGAACAGATGTATATGTATGACTGATTCAGTTTTTTATAAAGCAGAAACTAATAAAAAAAGCAGAAACTAATAAAAAAATATTGTTCTTTCAGAATAAAAAAGAAAAGAAATGAGCTATCAAGCAATGAAAAGACATGGAGGACTCTTCAATATATATTTCTAAGTGAAATAAGCCGACCTGAAAAGACTACATACAGGCTGTATGAATCCACTTATATGATGTTCTGGAAAAGACAAAACTATGGAGAGAGTAAAAAGATGAGTGGTTGCCAGTGGTTGAGGCGAGGGGGAAGAGATGAATAAATGGAGTAGAGGATCCTTTTAGGGCAGTGGAAATACTCTATATGATACGATAATGATTGATATATTTGTCTAAACCCATAGTATGTGCAACATCAAGAGTGAATCTTAAGGTAAACTATGGACTTTGGATAATTATGATGTGTCCAAGTATATTAATCAATTGTAATAAATGTACCAGTCTGGTGGAGGATATTAATAATGTGAGAGGCTATGCATGTAAGGGGACAGGGAGTATACAGGTAGTATTTTTCTTTTAATTTTGCTGTGAACCAAAAACTGCTCTAAAAATCTTTGTTTTTTACTAAAAGTGAATATGATGAATAAACTTCAAAGATGAATATGTCCCTGCCTGGGAATAATGTGAAAGAGACAGAATGAATGTCTATTAAGTGTGTCAAGTATTATAACACTGAGTGCTACGGAAACTACAGAGGAGCAAAACACTAACTCTACTTTGAGGCAATTAGAAAGGCTTCCTTTAAAAGTTAAAAAAGTTGTTAAGAGAGTAAATTCAAAGAATTCTTGTCACAAGGAAAACAATTTTTCTTTTATTTCGAATCTATATGAGTTGATGGATGTTTAGTTAGGACTAAACTTATTGTGGCATTCATTGTGGTGATGTATGTAAGTCAAATCATTATGCTGTATATATTAAAATCATACAGTGCCCTATGTCAATTATATCTCAAGAAAACTGGAAGCAGAGAGGACCTTCAAGATGACGGAGGAGTAAGACATGAAGATCACCTCTATCCCCACAAATACATCAAAAATACACCTACAAGTGGAACAACTCCTACAGAACACCTATTGAACGCTGGCAGAAGACCTCAGATTTTCCAAAAGGCAAGAAACTCCACACGTACCTTCGTAGGACAAAAGAAAAAAGAAAAAAAAACAGACACAAAAGAATAGGGACGGCACCTGCACCTCTGGGAGGTAGCTGTGAAGGCGGAAAAGTTTCCACACATGAGCAAGCCCCTTTACTGGCAGAGGTGGGGGTGTGGGTGTGGGGAAGCTTCAGAGCCAAAGAGGAGAGTGCAGCAACAGGGGTGCAGAGGGCAAAGCAGAGAGATTCCCACACAGAGGATCGATGCCGACCAGCACTTACCAGCCTGAGACGATTGTCTGCTCACCTGCTGGGGCAGGTGGGGGCTGGGAGCTGATTCTCAGGCTTTGGAGATCAGACCCCAGAGAAGACTGGGGTTGGCTGTGCGAACACAGCCTGAAGGGGGCTAGTGTGCCACAGCTAGCAGGAAGGGAGTGTGGGAAAAGGTCTGGAACTGACTTAGAGGCAAGAGACCATTGTTTTGGGGTGTGCGAGGAGACGGGATACAGAGAACTGCCTAAACGAGCTTCAGAGATGGGCACAAGCCACGGCTATAAGTGTGGACACCTGAGACGGGCATGAAACTCTAATGTTGCTGCTGCAGCCACCAAGAAGCCTGTGTGCAAGCACAGGTCAATATCCACATCTCCCCGCCCGGGATCCTGTGCAGCCCTCCACTGCCAGGGTCATGTGATCCAGGGACAACTTCCCCGGGAGAACAAACTGAGCGCCTCAGGCTGCTGAAACATTACGCTTGCCTCTGATGCTGCAGGGTTTCCCCGCATTCCATACCCCTCCCCAGCCAGGCCTGAGAGAGCCAGAGCCGCCTAATCAACTGCTAATTTAACCCCCTCCAGTCTGAGTGAAGAACAGACGCCCTCAGGTGGCCTACAAGCAGAGGTGGGGCCAAATCTAAAGCTGAACCACAGCAGCTGTGTGAAGAAAGAAGAGAACAGGAAATTTCTCCCAGCAGACTCAGCAGGGGCAGATTAAACTTCCAATATCAACTTGATGTACCCTGCATCTGTGAAATACTGGAATAGACAATGAATCGTCCCAAAATTGAGGCAGTGGACTTTGGGAGCGTCTGTAGATTTGGAGTTTGCTTTCTACATTTAATTTGTTTCTGGTTTTATGTTTATCTTATTTTAGTATTTAAAGCTTATTATCATTGGTAGATTTGTTTATTGATTTGGTTGCTCTCTTCCTTTTTTCTTTTTTTAAAAAAAATATATATCCTTTTTCTATTTTTGTGAGTGTGTATGTGTCTGCTTCTTATTGTGATTTTCTCTGTATACCTTTGCTTTTATCATTTGCCCTAAGGTTCTTTCTCTCCATTTTTGCTTGTTTCCTTGTATTTTAGTAGAGTTTCAAGTGCTTGTTATCACTGCCATACTTGCTTATTGGTATGTTTGCTCTCTTCTTTCTTTATTTATTTTTTATTACTTTTTTATTAATTTACTTTGAATAATATTTAATTTATTTTATATTTTAATGAATTTATTTTATTTTACTTTATTATTATTATTTCTTTCTTTTTTTCTCCCTTTTCTTCTGAGCTGTGTGGCTGACAGGGTCTTGGTGCTCCAGCAGAGTGTCAGGGCTGAACATCTTAGGAGGGAGATCTGAGTTCAGGACGTTGGACCATCAGAGACCTCCTGGGCCACAATTAATAATAAAGAGTGAAAGATCACCTAGAGATCTCCATCTCAATGATAAGACCCAGCTGAACTCAACAACCAGCAAGCTGCAGTGTTGGACACCCCATGCCAAACAACTAGCAAGACAGGAACTCAACCACACCCATTAGAAGAGATGCTAATTAAAATCATACTAAGTCCACAGACACCCCAAAACACAGCACCTGACTCAGACTTACCCACCAGAAAGACAGGATCCAGCATCATCCACCAGAACACAGGCACCAGTCCCTTCTACCAGGAAGCATATGTAACCCACTGAGCCAACCTTACACACTGGTGGCAGATGCCAAAAACAATGGGAAATATGAACCTACAGCCTGTGAAAAGGAGACCCCAAATGCAGAAGTTAGGCAAAATGAGAAGACAGAGAAATACACAGCAGATGAAAGGTAAAAACCCAACAGACCAAACAAGTGAAGAGGAAATAGGCAGTCTACCTGAAAAAGAATTCAGATTAATGACAGTAAAGATGATAAACAATCTTGGAAATAGAATGGAGAAAACAAATGAAATGTTTAACAAGGAAACAGAGGAACTAAAGAGCAAACAAACAATGATGAACAACACAATAAGTGAAATTTAAAATTCTCTAGAAGGAATCAATAGCAAAATAACTGAGGCAGAAGAATGGATAAGTGACCTGGAAGATAAAATCGTGGAAAAAACTACAACAGAGCAGAATAAAGAAAAAAGAATGGGGCTTCCCTGGTGGTGCAGTGGTTGAGAGTCTGCCTGCCAATGCAGGGGACACGGGTTCATGCCCCGGTCTGGGAAGATCCCACATGTCATGGAGTGTCTGGGCCTGTGAGCCATGGCTGCTAAGACTGCGCATCCGGAGCCTGTGCTCCACAACGGGAGAGGCCAAAAGAGTGAGAGGCCCACGTACTGTAAAAAAAGAAAAAAAAGAATGAAAAGAATTGAGGACAGTCTCAGAGACTTCTGGGACAATATTAAATGCACCAACATTTGAATTACAGGTCTGAGAAGAAGAACAGAAAAAGAAAGGGACTGAGAAAATATTTTAAGACATTATAGTTGAAAATTTTCCTAATATGGGAAAGGATATAGGCAATCAAGTCCAGGAAGCACAGAGAGTCCCAACAGAATAAAGCCAAGAAGAAACATACCAAGACACATATTAATCAAACTATCAAAAATTAAATACAAAAAAACCAAATATTAAAAGCAGCAAGGGAAAAACAACAAATAACATACAAGGGAATCCCCATAAGGTTAACAGCTGATCTTTCAGCAAAAACTCTGCAAGGCAGAAGGGACTGGCAAGACATATTTAAAGTGATGAAAGGGGAAAACCTACAACCAAGACTACTCTACCCAGCAAGGATCTCATTCAGATATGATGGAGAAATTAAAACGTTTACAGACAAAAGCAAGAGCTAAAAGAATTCAGCACCACCAAACCAGCTTTACAAGAAATGCTAAAGGAACTTCTCTAGGCAAAAAACACAAGCGAAAGAAAAGACCTACAATATCAAACCCAAAACAATTAAGAAAATGGTAATAGTAATATACATATCAATAATTACCTTAAATGTAAATGGATTAAATGCTCTAAACAAAGCACACAGACTGGCTGAATGGATACAAAACAAGACCTGTATATATAATGTCTACAAGAGACCAATTTCAGACCTAAGGACACATGCAGACTGAAAGTGAGGGGATGGAAAAAGATATTCCATGTTAATGGACATCAAAAGAAAGCTGCAGTAGCAATTTTCATATCAGACAAAATAGATTTTAAAATAAAGACTATAAGAAGACACAAAGAATGGCACTACATAATGATCAAGGGATAAATCTAAGAAGAAGATAAAAAAAATTGTAAATATTTATGCACCCAACATAGGAGCACATCAATACATAAGGCAAATGCTAACAGCCATTAAAGGGGAAAATGACAGTAAGACAATAATAGTAGGCGAATTTAATAATCCAATTACAACAATGGACAGATCATCCAACATGAAAATAAATAAGGAAACGCAAGCTTTAAGTGACACATTAGACCAGATGTACTAAATTGATATTTATATGACATTCCATACAAAACCAACAGAATTCACTTTCATCTAAAGTTCTCATGGAACACTCTCTAGGATAGATCATATCTTGGGTCACAAATCAAGCCTTGGTAAATATAAGAAAATAGAAATTGCATCAAGTAACTTTTCCAAACACAACACTATGGCACTAGATATCAATTACAGGAAAAAAACTGTAAAAAAAGAAACAAACACGTGGAGGCTAAACAATAAACTTCTAAATAAGCAAGAGCTCACTGAAGAAATCAAAGAGGATATCAAAAAATACCTAGAAACAAATGACAATGAAAACAAGATACATCTAAAATAAACAAACTGTCAAACACCTAAAGCAACTAGAGAAAGAAGAAAAAAAACCCAAAATTAGCAGAAGGAAAGAAATCATAAAGATCACATCAGAAATAAATGAAAAATAAATGAAGGAAATGATAGCAAAGATCAATAAAACTAAAAGCTTGTTCTTTGAGAAGATAAACAAAATTGATAAACCATTAGCCAGACTCATCAAAAAAAGGGAGAAGACTCAAATCAACAGAATTAGAATGAAAAAGGAGAAACAAAAACTGACACTGCAGAAATACAAAGGATCATGAGAAATTACTACAAGCAACTATATGCCAATAAAAAGGAACAAACTCGAAGAATGGAAAAATTCTTAGAAAAGCACAACCTTCTGAGACTGAACCAGGAGGAAATAGAAAATATAAACAGACCAATCACAAGCACTGAAATTGAAACTGTGATAAAAAATCTTCAAACAAACAAAAGACCAGGACCAGATGACTTAACAAGCAAATTCTATCAAACATTTAGAGAAGAGCGAATACCTATCCTTCTCAAATTCTTCCAAAATAAAGCAAATGAAAAACACCCCCATACTCATTCAACAAGACCACCATCACCCTGATACCAAAACCAGACAATGCGGTAACAAAGAAACAACACTAGAGGCCAATATCACTGATGAACATAGATGCAAAAGTTCTCAACAAAATACTAGCAAACAGAATCCAACAGCACGTTAAGAGGATCATACACCATGATCAAGTGGGGTTTATCCAGGAATGCAAGAATTCTTCAATATATGCAAATCAATCAATGTAATACACCATATTAACAAATTGAAAGAGAAAAACCATATGATCATCTCAATAGATAAAGAAAAAGCCTTTCAAGAAATTCAAAACACATTTATGATAAAAATTCTCCAGAAAGTAGGCATAGAGAGAACTAACCTCAACATAAAAAGGCCATATATGACAAACCCCCATCCAACATCTTTCTCAATGGTGAAAAATTGAAACCATTTCCACTAAGATCAGGAACAAAACAAGGTTGTCCACTCTCACCACTACTATTCAAAATAGTTTTGGAAGTTTTTGCCACAGAAATCAGAGAGGCAAAAAAATGAAAGAATCCAAATCGGAAAAGAAGATGTAAAGCTATCACTGTTTGCAGATGACATGATATTATACATAGAGAATGCTAAGATGCTACCAGAAATCTACAGAGCTAATCAACGAATTTGTTAAAGTAGCAGGATACAAAGTTAATGCACAGAAATCTCTGGCATTCCTATACACTAATGATGAAAAATCTGAAACAGAAGTTAAGGAAATACTTCCATTTGCCACTGTAACAAAAAGAATAAAATACCTAGGAATAAGTCTATGTAAGGAGACAAAAAAACTGTATGCAGAAAACTATAAGACAATGATGAAGGAAATTAAAGATGATACAAACAGCTGGACAGATATACCATGTCCTTGGATTGGAAGAATCAACATTGTGAAAATGACTATATTACCCAAAGCAACCTACAGATTCAATGCAATACCTGTCAAACTAGCAATGGAATTTTTCACAGAAGTAGAACAAAAAATTTCACAATTTATATGGAAACATAAAAGATCCCGAATAGCCTAAGCAATCTTGAGAAAGAAAATCGGAACTGGAGGAATCAGTCGTATGGATTTCAGACTGTACTACAAAGCTACAGTAATCAAGACAGTGTGGGACTGGCACAAAAACAGAAATATAAATCAATGGAACAGGATAGAAAGCCCAGAGATAAACAGACGCACATATGGTCACCTTATCTTTGATAAAGGATGCAAGAATATACAATGAAGAAAAGACCGCCTCATCAATAGTGGTGCTGGGAAAACTGGACAGCTACATGTAAAAGAATGAAATTAGAACACTCCCGGACATCATATACAAAATAAACTCAAAATGGATTAAAGACCTAAACGTAAGGTCACACACTATAAAACTCTTATAGGAAAACATAGGCAGAACACTCTATGACATAAATCACAGCAAGATCCTTTTTGACCCACCTCCTAGAGAAATGGAGGTAATACAAAGATTCCTGTGGATTTTAGGCCAGCTGAAATTGTAACAGTCTTATCTCCTCATCTTATATATAAATAGTTTGAGACCCATAGAAGTAAGTTTATTAGTTTGAATCACATAGCTAGATGAGGTATAACTGAGACCCTAATCCAGGACTTCTGAGATAGTAGCTTTTCTTCTATACGAGGGTGACTTCTATAGTTTCACCCTTCACAATTTGGCTTCCCTCACCGGTTTAGTATCATCACCCATTTTTGGACTACTATTTTTTTCATCCTTATTGTGTTGATTCTGCTTCCTGAGTCCTTGATTTAGACTGTTTCCCTCTTGTCATCTTCTGCTTCAAGTCTTAGTCAATTTTTATAAATTTTATTTATTTTTGGCTGAGTTGGGTCTTCGTTGCTGTGTACAAGATTTCTCTAGTTGTGGCTAGTGGGGGCTACTCTTCGTTGCAGTGCACAGCCTTCTCATTGTGGTGGCTTCTCTTGTTGCAGAGCATGGGCTCTAAGCCATGCAGGCTTCAGTAGTTGTGGTGCACGGGCTTAGTAGTTGTGGCTCACAGGCTCTAGAATGCAGGCTCAGTAGTTGTGGCACATGGGATTAGTTGCTCTGCAGCATGTGGGACCTTCCTGGACCAGGGATCAAACCCATGTCCCCTGCATTAGCAGCAGATTCTTAACCACTATGACACCAGAGAATTCCCAAGGTTAGCCATTTTTAAGATGGAGTTTAAATCCCACCATGTTTAGGAAGCTACTTCATAATGCTACAGCTGCTACTTCTGTAAGATCCTATGTAATTTATAGTCATTACAGTGCACTTTAGCTCTTAATTGCTCTTTAAATATTTCAAGTGTATTTATTTTTTCTCCATGCTTAAGGACGTGAGCAACCTATTATGTTTTATCATATTCTCTTCAGTGCTTCACACTGTGCTGAGTATATCGAATACATTAATGAAGAGTTGTTTATTGATTTATTATCTGTAGCCCCAGAGATTTCTCTCCTGGGCCTTCCCGTATATCAAAGCAAAAATATTTTACATTACAGAGTGTGGTTAATACATTTCCACTTGGACAAAAGTCACACAAATAGGCATATTGATTACACAAGCAGGCACTATAGTCCACTTGTTGCTGTCTCTTATTTCTCTAACATCCTCTCATGAGTTCTCTTGTTTTATATTATGCAAACTCTCACTTTGGATGAATCAACAGTGCCAACTGGTCCTTAGTTTATAGTTTGATTATCATAGAAAAAAATGAAAACTTAAAACAACAACCTTGCCTTTGTCCTTTTTCTAACACAATTGGATTAGTCATTGATTACCTCATTAGTAATTTCACACTGCTCATTCTTTAAGAAGAGCAAGAATTTGAATTGCAAATTCTCCAGAAGACTTTTCTTCTAAATGCTTGAAAGAACTACCCCCTCCCCTGGGAAATAAGATTGACTCCCAGTTTCTTTCAGAAGTAATTAATATCTGCTAGGAATTCTCTTTATCTCCTCTGTCTTCAGCTCTTTGTAAACCCAGTTGTTTCTAGTCTTGATCTGTATAGTTTGTCCACCTTGTAATGTACCAGTGGACTAGCTGGTGGTACTGAAAAGGAAAGATGAGTATGAGTAGTTGCTAGCAGAATAAAAATAGAAAGAATGTATCCTTCCTTTATAATGAGTAAGACAGCTGTCCTTTCCCTCCTAATTATCCCAGCCCAGATGAGTAACATTCCATTCCCTTGCTCCTGCATCATAGACAGGAAGCTGAGTGTACCTTTCTCTCTAAAGGTCTCCCTACCTTTGAGTTTCCCAAATAGAATATATAGAGCACAGTGCTTCCAGGTTAGCACAGTGCTTCCAAGTTAATCTTTACACAAACCAACCTCTGCTGAAAAATATTAAGTGGATTTCATACTGAATACAGATGAATATCCAACTCCTTATTAGGATGTTATCATTTAAAACATTCTACAATCATATCCACTTTCCTAACCATATCTCTCATTACTCTTCAACATTCTCCCTTTGCTTTTTTCTTCACTGTCTACTGCTCTCTAAACACATCATGCACATTTTTGAATTTCTTTTCTCACCTCTCTCCTATATATGCAAATGACTTAAAGCCAAACTCCAACTTCATCTCTCTGTGAAGCTTCATATGACCACCACAAGTTATAGCACTGGTTCTCAAATGGTGATTTCACCCCCTGCCCAGGAAACATTTGGCAGTGTTAGAGACACTTGGTTTTCACATACCACAGGGAAGAGGGTATCTAGTGTGTAGGGGCTAAGGGTATTGTCAAACAGCTACAATGCACAGGACAGCTCCCAACAAAGTATTACAACCAAAAAATGTCAATAGAGTCACAGTTAAGAAACCCTTGCTTATAGTTAACTCTCCTTAGAGCTCCATAACCAATAGCACTACACTGTTGTCTTTGCCAACCTGGCCCTAAGCACAAACTGCCTAGGGATGAGCTCTATTTTGCCTTCTTATAGGTTAGTCTTTTTTTTTCTTTGCATGATTATTGGTGCTAGCTTGATATCTATTTTCATTTCTCTCTTTCTTCCTTTGGAACCTAGAATCCAACCATTTGATGACCTGAACTTGACAGTTTCTAAATTGGAAATTTCTGTGTATGAAAGGGTTTTCTTAAAAGTCAGTACAGGGGCTTCCCTGGTAGCACAGTTGTTGAGAGTCCGCCTGCCGATGCAGGGGACACGGGTTCGTGCCTCGGTCTGGGAAGATCCCACATTCCGCGGAGCGGCTGAGCCTGTGAGCCATGGCCGCTGAACCTGTGCGTCCAAAGCCTGTGCTCCACAACGGGAGAGGCCACAACAGTGAGAGGCCCGCATACTGCAAAAAAAAAAAAAAAGTCAGTACAAATCAACTAGCAGTCACTTGTGAAAGAGATTCTTGATATGTAGGTGGAAGAAAAAAGATGATAAGGCATCCTATCAAAAAGAGATCAGAGGAAAGCTTCAAGATGGCAAAAGAGTGTGACGTGAAGATCCCCTTCCTCCCCACAAATACATCAAAAATACATCTACTTGAGGAACAACTCCTACAAAACACCTACTGAATGCTGGCAGAAGACGTCAGACTTCCCAAAAGGCAAGAAAATCTGCATGTAACTGGATAGGGCAAAAGAAAAAAGAAAAAAACAGAGGCAAAATAAGAGGGACAGGACACGCACCCCTGAGAGGAAGTTGTGAAGGAGGAAAAGTTTCCACACATGAGAAAGCCCCTACACTGGTGGAAGGGGGGAAGCTTCAGAGCCATGGAAGAGAGTGCAGCAACAGGGGTGCAGAGGGCAAAGTGGAGAGATTCCTGTACAGAGGATTGGTGCTGACAAGTACTCTTCAGGCTGAGTGGTTTGTGTGCTCACCCACTAGGGCGGGTGTGGGCTGGGAGCTGAGGCTCTGGCTTCGGAGGTCAGATCCCAGGAAGAGGACTGGGGTTGGCTGCATGAATACAGCCTGAAGGGGGCTAGCACACCACAACTAGCTGGGAGGGAGTCCAGGAAAAATTCTGGAACTGCCTATGAGTCAAGAGACTGTTGTTCTGGGGTGCAAGAGGAGAGCAGATTCAGAGCACTGCCTAAACAAGTTTCAGAGATGGGTGTGAGCCACGGCTATCTGCATGGACAACAGAGACGGGCATGAAGGCTAAGGTTGCTGCTGCAGCAATCAAGAAACCTATGTGCAAGCACAGGTCACTATCCACACCTCCCCTCCAGGGAACCTGTGCAGTCCATCACTGCCAGGGTCCCATGGTCCAGGGACAATTTCCTCAGGAGAACACATGGCAGGCCTCAGGCTGTTGAAACGTCACTCTGGCCTATGAAGCTGCAGGCTTGACTTGCATTCTGAAACCCTCCCTCCTCAAGTCCTGAGTGAGCCAGAGCCATCTAATAAGCAGCTCCTTTAACCAGCTCCTGTCTAGGTGACAAGCAGATGCCAGAGGGCGAACTACATGCAGAGGCAGGCCCAAATCCAATGCTGAACCCCAGGAGCTGTGCGAACAAAGAAAAAAAAGGGAAATTTCTCCCTGCAGCCTCAGGAGCAGCAGATTAAATTCCCACAATCAATATGATGTACCCTACATCTGTGGAATACCTGAATATACAACAAATCAACCCAAAACTTAGGTGATGGTTTTTGGTAGCAACTGTAGACTTGGAGTTAGCTGTATGCGACTGACTGGTTTCTGATTTATATGTTTGTTTTAGTATAGTTTATAGCGCTTGTGATCATTGGTGGTTTTGTTTTTTAGCTTGGTTGCTCTCTTTTTTTATTACTTTTTTTTTTTTTTTGCAGTATGCGGGCCTCTCACTGTTGTGGTCTCTCCCGTAGTGGAGCACAGGCTCCGGACGCGCAGGCTCAGCGGCCATGGCTCACGGGCCCAGCCGCTCCATGGCATGTGGGATCTTCCCGGATCGGGGCACGAACCCGTGTCCCCTGCATTGGCAGGTGGACTCTCAACCACTGCGCCACCAGGGAAGCCCCTTTCATTACTTTTTAATTTTAATGATTTTTAATTTTTTAATAACTTTATTTTATTTTATTATTATTATTTTTCTTTCTTTCTTTTTCTTCTCCCTTTTCTTCTGAGCAGTGTGGCTGACAGGGTCTTGGTGCTCTGGCCGGGTGTCAGGCCTGAGTCTCTGAGGTGGGAGAGCCGAGTTCAGGACATTTGACCACCAAAGACACCCCAACCCCAGTCCCAGGTAATATCAATCAGTGAGAGCTCTCCCAGAGACCTCTGTCTCACCGCTAAGGCCCAGCTCCACTCAATAAGCAGCAAGCTCCAGTGCTGGACACCCCATGCCAAACAACTAGCAAGACAGGAACACAACCCACCCATTAGCAGAGAGGCTGCCTGAAGTCATAATAGGTTCAAAGAAACCCTCAAACATAAGATGGAATGTGGTCGTGCCCAAAAGAAAGACAAATTCCAGCCTAATCCACCAGAACATATGCACCAGGATCCTCCACTGGGAAGCCTACACAACCCACTAAACCAACCTTACCCACTGGGGGCAGACACCAGAAACATCAGGAGTTACAAACCTGCAGCCTGTGAAAAGGAGACCCCAAACATAGTAAGTTAAGCAAAATGAAAAGAGGGAGAAATACAGAGCAGATGAAAGAGCAATGTAAAAACAAACTAGACCAAACAAATGAAGAAAAAAGCAGGCAACCTACCTGAAAAAGAATTAAGAGTAATGATAGTAAAGATGATCCTAAATCTTGGAAACAGAATGGAGGAAATACAAGAAATGTTTAACAAGGACATAGAAGAACTAGAGCAGAAACAAACAATGATGAACAACAAAATAAATGAAATTAAAAATTCTTTACAAGGAAACAATACCAGAATAACTGAGGCAGAATAATGGATAAGTGACCTGGAAGATAAAATAGTGGAAATAACTACCACAGAAAACAAACGAAAAAAAAAAGAATCAAAGGAATTGAGGAGAGTCTCAGAGCTCTGGGGTAACATTAAATGCACCAACATTCAAATTATAAGGGTCCCAGAAGAAGAAGAGAAAAAGAAAGGGACTGAGAACATATTTGAAGAGACTATAGTTGAAAACGTCCCTAATATGGAAAAGGAAATAGACAATCAAGTCCAGGAAGCACAGAGTCACATAAAGGATAACTCCAAGGAGAAACACACCAAGACACATATTAATCAAAACATCAAAAATAAAATACAAAGAGAAAATATTAAAAGCAGCAAGGGGAAAGGAACAAATAACATAAAAGGGAATCCCCATAATGTTAACAGCTAATCTTTCAGCTGAAACTCTGCAAGCCAAGAGGGAGTAGCAGGACATCTTTAAACTGATGAAAGGGAAAGTCCTACAACAAAGTTACTCTACCCAGCAAGGATCTCATTCAGATTGGATGGAGAAAATTAAAACCATTATAGACAAGCAAAAGCTAAGAGAATTCAGCACCACCAAACCAGCTTTAAAACAAATGCTAAAGGAGCTTCTCTAGGCAGGAAAAACAAGAGAAGGAAAAGACCTATAAAAACAAACCATAAACAGTTAAGAAAATGGTAATGGGAATAAACATATCAATATTTACCTTAAATGTAAATGGATTAAATGCTCCAACCAAAAGACATACCCTGGCTGAATGGATAAAAAAGCAAGACCTGTATATATGCTGTCTGGAAGAGACCCACTTCAGACCTAGGGACACATACAGACTGAAAGTGAGGGGATGGAAATAGATATTCCATGCAAATGGAAATCAAAAGAAAGCTGGAGTAGCAAATCTCATATCAGACGAAAGAGACATTAAAATAAAGACTATTACAAGAGACATAGAAGAACACTACATAATGATCAAGGGATCAATCCAAAAAGAAGGTAAAACAATTATAAATATTTATGCCCCCAACATAGCAGCACCTCAATACATAAGGCAAATGCTAAGAGACATAAAAGGAGAAATCGACAAGTAGCACAATAATAGTAGGGGGCTTTAACACCACACTTTCCCCAATGGACAGATCATCCAAAATGAAAATAAATAAGGAAAAACAAAAAAATGACACATTAAACAGAAAGGACTTAACTGATATTTATTCCATCCAAAAACAACAGAATTCACTTTCTTCTCAAGTGTTCATGGAACATTTTCCAGGGTAGACCATAAGTTGGTCCCAAATAAAGCCTTGGTAAATTTAATAAATTGCAATCATATGAAGTAACTTTTCTGACCACAGCACTGTGAGACTAGATATCAATTACAGGAAAAAAACCTGTAAAAAATACAATCACATGGAAGCTAAACAATACACTACTAAATATCCAACAGATCACTGAAGACATTAAAGAGGATATCAAAAAATACCTAAAAACAAATGATAATGCAAACACGACAATGCAAACCTATGGGATGCAGCAAAAGCAGTTTAAGGGGGAAATTTATAGCAATATAGTACATCCTCAAGAAACAAGAACATCTCAAAAAAACAACCTAAACTTACATCTAAAGCAATTAGAGAAAGAGGGACAAAAAACACCAAAGTTAGCAGAAGGAAAGAATTCATAAAGATCAGACCAGAAACAAATGAAAAATAAAGGAAGGAAATGAGAGCAAAGCTCATTAAAACTAAGCTGGTTCTTTGAGGAGATAAACAAAATTGATAAGCCATTAGCCAGACTAATCAAGAAGAAAGGGGAAAAGACTCAAATCAAAAGAATAAGAAATTAAAATAGGAGAAATAACAAATGAAACTTCAGAAAAACAGAGGATCATGAGAGCTTACTACAAGCAAATATATGCCAATAAAATGGAAACCTGGAAGAAATGGACAAATTCTTAGAAAAGCACAGCCTTTTGAAACTGAACCCAGAAGAAATAGAAAATATAAACAAATCAATCACAAGCAATGAAATTGAAACTGTGATTAAAAATATTTCAACAAACAAAAGCCCAGGGCCAGATGGCTTCACAGGTGAATTCTATCAAACATTTAGAGAAGAGCTAAGACCTATCCTTCTCAAACTCTTCCAAAATATAACAGACGGAGGAACACTTGAAGACTCCTTCTATGAGGCCACCATAACACTGAAAACAAAACCAGACAAAGATGAAACAAAAAAAGGAAACTACAGGCCAATATCACTTATAAATACAGATGCAAACATCATCAACAAAATACTAGCAAACAGAATCCAACAGCACACTGAAAGGGTCATACACCATGAAGAAGTGGAGTTTTTCCCAGGAACTCAAGGATTCTTCTATATATGCAAATAAATCATTGTGATGGACCATATTAACAAATTGCAAGGTAAAACCCATATGATAATCTCAATAGATGCAAAAAAAGCTTTCAACATATTTCAACACCCATTTATTATTAAAAACCCTCTAGAAATTAGGCATAGAGAGAACTTACCTCAACATAATAAAGGCCATAAATAACAAACCCACAGCCAACGTCGTTCTCAATGGTGAAAAACTGAAACTATTTCCATGGAACAGGAAGAAGACAAGGTTGCCCACTCTCACCGCTATTATTCAACATAGTTTTGGAAGTTGTAGAGACTGCAATCAGAGAAGAAAAAGAAATACAATGAATCCAAATTGGAAAAGAAGAAGCAAAATTGTCACTGTTTGCAGATGACATGGTGCAATACTTAAAGAATCCTAAAGGTGCTACCAGATAACTAGTAGAGCTAATCAATGAATTTGGTAAAGTAGCAGGATACAAAATTAATGCACAGAAATATCTTGCATTCCTATACATTAATTATGAAAAATCTGAAATTGAAATTAAGGAAACACTCTCATTTACTACTGAAACAAAAAGAATAAAATACCTAGGAATAAACCTACCTAAGGAGACAAAAGACCTGTATGCAGAAAACTATAAGACACTGATGAAATAAATTAAAGATTATACAAACAGATGGAGAGATATACCGTGTTCCTGGATTGGAAGAAGCAACATTTTTAAAATGACTCTACTACCCAAAGCAATCTACAGATTCAATGCAATCCCTATCAAACTACCAAGGGCAGTTTTCACATTACAAGAACAAATAATTTCACAATTTGTATGGAAGCACAAAAGACCCTGTATAGCCAAAGCAATCTTGAGAAAGAAAAACAGAGCTGGAGGATTCAGTCCCCCTGACTTCAGAATATACTACAAAGCTACAATAATCAAGACAGCATGATACTGGCACAAAAACAGTAATATTGATCAATGGAATAGGATCAAAAGCCCAGAGATAAACCCACGCATATATGGTCACCTTATCTTTTATAAAGAAATCAAGAATATAAAATGGAGAAAAGACAGCCTCTTCAATAAGTCGTGCTTGGAAAACTGGAGAGCTACATGTAAAAGAATGAAATTAGACCACTCCCTAACACCATACACAAAAATAAACTCAAAATGGATTAAAGACCTAAAGATAAGGGCAGACACAATAAAACTCTTAGAGGAAAACATAGGCAGAACACTCTATGACATAAATCACAGCAAGATCCTTTTGGACCCACCTCCTAGAGAAATGGAAATAAAAATAAAAATAAACAAATGGGACCTAATGAAACTTCAAAGCCTTTGCACAGCAAAGGAAACCATAAACAAGACCAAAAGACAACCCTCAGAATGGGAGAAAATATTTGCAAATGAAGCAACTGACAAAGGATTAATCTCCAAAATTTATAAGCAGCTCATGCAGCTCAATAGCAAAATAACAAAAAACCCAACCCAAAAATGGGCAGAAGACCTAAATAGACATTTCTTCAAATAAGATATACAGACTGCCAACAAACACATGAAAGGATGCACAACATCATTAATCATTAGAGAAATGCAAATCAAAACTACAATGAGATATCATCTCACACCGGTCAGAATGGCCATCATCAAAAAATCTAGAAACAATAAATACTGGAGACGGTGTGGAGAAAAGGGAACACTCTTGCACTGCTGTTGGGAATGTGAATTGGTACAGCCACTATGGAGAACAGTATGGAGGTTCCTTAAAAAACTACAAATAGAACTACCATATGATGCAGCAATCCCACTACTGGGCATATACCCTGAGAAAACCATAATTCAAAAAGAGACATGTACCAAAATGTTCATTGAAGCTCTATTTACAATAGCCCGGAGATGGAAACAACCTAAGTGTCCATCATCGGATGAATGGATAAAGAAGATGTGGCACATATATACAATGGAATATTACTCAGCCATGAAAAGAAACGAAACTGAGCTATTTGTAATGAAGTGGATAGACCTAGAGTCTGTCATACAGAGTGAAGTAAGTCAGAAAGAGAAAGACAAATACCATATGCTAACACATATATATGGAATTTAAGGGAAAAAAATGTCATGAAGAACCTAGGGGTAAAACAGGAATAAAGACACAGACCTACTTGAGAATGGACTTGAGGATATAGGGAGGGGGAAGGGTAAGCTGTGACAGAGAGACAGAGAGGCATGGACATATATACAATACCAAATGTAAGGTGTATAGCTAGTGGGAAGCAGCCACATAGCACAGGGAGATCAGCTCGGTGCTTTGTGACCTCCTGGAGGGGTGGGATAGAGAGGGTGGAAGGGAGGGAGACGCAAGAGGGAAGGGATTTGGGAACAGATGTATATGTATAACTGCTTCACTTTGTTATAAAGCAGAAACTAATTAAAAAAAGAAAAAAAAATTATGGTCACATTCTATGGACATAACATCAGTGTTTTCAGAATTTTTTTCTGAGTATTTAAAGTGATTACCTGGAAAATAATATTCAGATTGGTGTCCTGGATTTCTGAAAGTACAAATATTTGCATGTTTTTATTAGTCAAAATATTGTAATTTCCCTCTTTGTCATAAAGACAAATTAACTGATGACTGTAGTATTTTCATCTTAAAAATATGTTTGAGTCATGTGTTTGAGTCATTACTGTCATGTAAGATAATTTTTGCAATGCCATTAAATAGAGTTTTAAAAGAAAAAAATGTCAGTACATTTATTTATTTATTTTTATAGATTTATTTATTTATTTATTTTTGGCTGCTTTGGGTCTTTGTTGCTATGCATGGGCTTCCTCTAGTTGTGGCAAGCGGGGACAACTCTTCGTTTTGGTGTGTGGGGTTCTCATTTTGGTGGCTTCTCTTTGTTGCTGAGCATGAGCTCTATGTGCACAGGCTTCAGTAGTTGTGGCACGTAGGGTCAGTGGTTGTGGCCTGTGGGCTCTAGTGTGCAGGCTCAGTTGTTGTCGTACATGGGCTTTGTTGCTCTGTGGCTTGTGGGATCTTCCCAGACCAGGGCTTGAACCAATGTCTCCTGCACTGGCAGGCAGATTCATAACCACTGCACGATCAGGGAAGTCCCTATAGGTTAGTCTTGTTTCCACAAGTAGAACGTATGTAAAGAGGGCAACATGTACAAAAGAAGAGAGGAATGTAAAATCATGACATTTGGGGAAAATGGTGAGCATTTTTAATTAGTTCGTGGGATAAAGCAATAGGCAAGAAAGTCAGGAAAATCACTTTGTGGAGTATTGATCTACAAGGAGTAACTTAATTTATTTTCTAGACTAGCAATCTCCCACAGTTCAGTATCTCTTCCTTTGCAAAATTGCTCTTCAAATTAATTTCTTATTTCTTTTAATAACGCCATTATCCATATTGTTGCCCCAAGTAGAAACCACAAATTGATTCTCTTCCACTTCTCTTATCCTTCATATAGTCGCCAAACCCTTACACTTACACTTTCTAACTCTCTGGAATCCCTCCATTCTCTTCCATTTCCATCATTGCTGCTTTGGTTCAGAACTCCATCACATTTTTCCAGGGCTACTAAAATAGTGGTTATTTGATTCCTGCCTATCTCTCCCATTAAAGTGGTAAAATGCCACAAAGGCACAGATAAAGCCTAATTTTGCTTAATATTATATACCCAGTGCCTAACATGATGTCTGACTCACTGTAGGTGTATAATGGATATTTGGTGAATGAATGCACAAGCAGTGTGCTTTTATCTCTCCTTCATAGTACCACTGATTATTTTCAAGCACAAATAAGATATCACTCCTTAATATACAATATTCCTTTGTGTTCCCAATGGCCTTTATAGTGAATTATAATCTCCCTAACATGGCTTACAATACTTATCTTGAGTGACCCCAGCTTACTTTCTTTGTTTCAGTTCTTGTTTCTTCCCGGCCCTACCTTCCATCCCAAGCAATTCATACCAAAATTCTTGCCAGTCAGTGAATATGTCATCCTCTTCTGTTTCTCTTCACTTTTACAGATGTTATTCCCATCATCTGAAATGATTTTCCTCTCTTCTCGAACCTACAAAGACTTATTCATCCTTCACAGTTCATCACAGTTTTCACCTCCTCTGTGAAACATTTTCTCACCCCACCTCAGTAAGTGGAATGCACCATTTTTTCTGTAATCACAGAGGACTTTGCACTTACATTTTTCTACAACACTTACTACAAAATACTTGTTTTTCTGTTATCTCTTTCCCCTCCCCCAGACTATACTCCTTGAGGGCATATGCCAGTATTACATTTTTATGCATCTCATCTAGTTGATAACCTAATTGAGTAACTGTATATTTGCTTTTTTTCCTAATGGAGACTCAGAGAAAAGGTCACTGCATTTGTTACCAAGCTTTGCTTGCCCCCCAATGCATGTGTGACCCAGAGATCATGGTGTCATGTAAGTTCAGAGAAAGAAAAGTTTTGCATTGTCATGGGTAAATCAAAAGAGTTTCTAAAATGCCTTATTGAGAAGTTGGGACTTAAAGCTTGAAGTATAGAGAAGTGAAGTGAAGGAAAGAGTAAGGAATGTGACTAATTCAATTTTTGAGAGGTTGAATCTGTTGTGGTAACAAGATATAGAAAAAAATGTCACAAAGGCAGTTGGAAATATGACACTAGAGTGCAAATGAGAGGTCAGAGCTAAATATATAATCATTTCTCAACTTACAGACTCATTGAATACCAAAAGGTTATTTGTAAGTTTAGTGTTGGAACTTAGTATGATGTTTCCCATAAAGGCAATGCTGTAAATTGTGACTATACCTACTAGCCCAGAAAAGTCTATTAGATTTTGATATGCAGCTAAAAAAGATAAATTGCAATAAAAAGTAGTCAAAATAATATTGTTGTAATTCTAGTAATTAAAACAGAAAAATAAGACAGTTTGAAGTTGAAGTTAAGAAAAATGTTCCATCTTCAATACTAGTACTTGCAAACATAGTAGGTTTAAATGCAGGAAGTTGCAGAATCAGATGGAGAGTTTTGCAGAGATTTTTGGGCACATTCAAAAGGCTGTTGCTTTATGATACTGTGTTTTAAAAAATTATAAATATCAGTTAAAAATTCACAATTTGCATCACTAGAGCTACCCTTGCTTCCCAGCCTTCATTGGGGATAATTTGGGGCTCATAGATAGAAAAAAGGGAGAGATGGCAATCAAGAAAGAGATTGAGACCATCCCCAAAGGTCACTGAGACAGGATTGGAATAAAGAAGGGATCAAGTGTTACAGAAAAGTTTGTGTAATAAATTATCTATGGAGGAATTACCCTGAGCTGTCAGAAGTGAAAGACAGAGGAAGTTAAATATGTGCATACATTCATTAAACAAACAAAAAATATAATCCCCAAGAATGGAAATAAATGGGGGAGAGACTGAAGTACTGTTCTTTGGTTATTTTGGAGGTGTTACTGTC
This sequence comes from Mesoplodon bidens, assembly GCF_964165515.1. Taxonomy (NCBI): domain Eukaryota; kingdom Metazoa; phylum Chordata; class Mammalia; order Artiodactyla; family Ziphiidae; genus Mesoplodon; species Mesoplodon bidens. The sequence continues at coordinate 88,570,453 of NC_138163.1, forward strand.
CGTGATAACTTGACTGTTATCCAGAGTAAAATAAAAAATTACTTATAGGTGACACCACAGAAATACAAGGGATCATAAGAGACTACTACAAACAACTATAAGCCAATAAAATGGACAACGTAGAAAAAACGGACCAATTATTAGAAAGGTACAACCTTCAAGGTCTGAACCAGGAACAAATAGAAAATATGAATAGGCCAATCACAAGTACTGAAATTGAAACGGTGTTTTAAAAACTTTCAACAAACAAAACTCCAGGACCATATGGCTTTACAGATGAGTTCTATCAAACATTTACAGAAGAGTTAATGTCTATATTCTGAAACTCTTCCAAAAAATTGCAGAGGTAGGAACACACCCAAGCGTATTCTATGAGGCCACCATCACCCTGATACCAAAACCAGGCAAATATACTGCAAAAAAAGTGAAAATTACAGGCCAATATCACTGATAAACATAGATGCAAATACACTCAACAAAACACTAACAAATTGAATCCAACAATACGTTAAAAGGATCAAACACTATCATCAAGTGGGAATTATCCCAATGATGTAAGGATTCTTCAATATCCACAAATTAATCAGTGTGATACATCAGATCAACAAACTGAAGAATAAAATCCATATGATCATCTCAATAGATGCAGAAAAGCCTTTTAACAAAATCCAACACCAATTTATGATAAAAACCCTCCAGAAAATGGGCATAAAGGAAACATACCTCAACATAGTAAAGGTCATATATGACAAACCTACAGCTAACATCATATTCAATGGTGAAAAGCTGAAAGCATTTCCTCTAAGATCAGGAAAAAGACAAGGATACCCACTCTCACCACTATTATTCATCATAGTATTGGAAGTCCTAGCACAGCAATCAGAGAAGTAAAAGAAATAAAAGGAATCCAAACTGGAAAAGAAGAAGGAAAACTGTCACTGTTTGCAGATAACATGAAACTATACATAGAAAATCCTAAAGCTGCTACCAGAAAACTACTAGAGCTCATCAATAAATTTCGTAAATTTGCAGGATACAAAATTAATACAAAGAAATCTGTTGCATTTCTATATACAACAACAAAAGATCAGAAAGATAAATTAAGGAAACAATCCCATTTCTCATTGCACCAAAAAGAATAAAATACCTAGGAATAAACCTACCTTAGAAGAAAAAAGACCTGTACTCTGAAATCTATAAGGCACTGATGAAAGAAATCAAAGATGACACAAATAGATGGAAAGATATATCATGTTCTAGGATTGGAAGAATCAATATTGTCAAAATGATTATACTACCCAAGGCAACCTACAGATTCAATGCAATCTTTATCAAATTACCAATGGCATTATTCACAGAACCAGATCAAAAAAATTTAATCTGTTTGGAGCCACAGAAGACCAAGAATAGCCAAAGCAATCCTGAAAAAGAAAAATGGAGCTGGAGGAATCATGATCCCTGACTTCAGACTATACTAAAAAGCTACAGTAGCCCCGGAGGAAGATGGCGGAAGAGTAAGACGCGGAGATCACCTTCCTCCCCACAGATACATCAGAAGTTCATCTACACGTGGAACAACTCCTACAGAACACCTACTGAACGCTGACAGAAGACCTCAGATCCCCCAAAAGGCAAGAAACTCCCCACATACCTGGGTAGGACAAAAGAAAAAAGAATAAACAGAGACAAAAGGATAGGGACGGGACCTGCACCAGTGGGAGGGAGCCGTGAAGGAGGAAAGGTTTCCACACACTACAAGCCCCTTCGCGGGCAGAGACTGCAGGTGGCGGAGGGGGAAATCTTCGGAATAGCGGAAGAGAGCACAGCAACAGGGGTGTGGAGGACAAAGCAGAGAGATTCCGGCACAGAGGATCGGTGCCCTCAGGCACACACCAGCCCGAGAGGCTTGTCTGCTCGGCACCGGGGCGGGCGGGGCTGGGAGCTGAGGCTCGAGTATCGGGTTTCAGTTGGAGCGCAGGGAGAGGACTGGGGCTGGAGGCAGGAAGAGAGCCTGAAGGGGTTAGTGCACCACGGCTAGCCTGGAGGGAGTCCGGGAAAAGGGTCTGGAGCTGCCAAAGAGGCAAGAGACTTCTTCTTCCCTTTTGTTTCCTAGTGTGCGAGGAGAGGGCATTAAGAGGGCTGCTTGGGGAAGCGCCGGAGACGGGCACGAGCCGTGGCTAAAGGCGCGGACCCCGGAGACGGGCGTGGGACGCTGGGGCTGTTGCTGCCGCCGCCGCGGGGCCTCTGTGCGAGCGCGGGTCACTGTCCACCCCGCCTTCCGGGGGGCCTGTGCACCCCGCCACTACCGGGGTCCCGGGACCTGGGGACGGCTTTCCTGGGAAAGCGCACAGAGCGCCTCAGTCTGGTGCAATGTCACGCCGGCCTCTGCCACCACAGGCCCGCCTCACACTGCACGCCCCTCCCTCCCCTCTGCCTGAGTGAGCCAGAGCCCCCGAATCAGCGGCTACTTTAAACCCGTCCTGTCCGAGCGAAGAACGGACGCCCTCCGGCGACCTACGTGCAGAGGCGGGGCCAGGTCCAAGGCTGAGACCCGGGAGCTGTGAGAGCAGAGAAGAGACAGGGAAATCTCTCTGTGCAGCCTCGGAGGCAGCGGATTAAAGCTCCACGGTCCACTTGATGTGCCCTGCATCTGTGGAGTGCATGAATGGACAGCGAATCATCCCAAATTGAGGAAGTGGACTTCGAGGACAAGATTTAAGACTTTCCCCCCTTTTCCTGTTTTTACAACGAATTATCCCAAATTGAGGAGGTGGACTTGGAGAGCAAGATTTTTGATTTTTCCCCCTGCTCTCTTTTTGTGAATGTGTATGTGTATTCTTCTGTGTAAGATTCTCTCTGTATAGCTTTGCTTCCACCATATGTCCCAGGGTTCTGTCTGTTTTTTTTTTTCAATAATTACATTTTAATTTTAATAATGCTACTATATTTCATAAATTATTCTATTTTACTTTACCTGCTCTTTCTTTTTTTCCTACCTTCCCTTCCTCCCTCCCTCCCTCTGCACCTCCTTTCCTTCTTTCTCTCTTTCTTTCCTTCCTCCCTCCCTTCCTCCCTCCGGTCTTTCTTTCCTTCCTCCCTCCCTCCCACACTTCTTCCTTTCACTTTCTCTTTCCTTCCTCCCTCCTGTCTTTCTTTCTTTCTTTCTTTCTTTCTTTCTTTCTTTCCTTCTTCCCTTCCTCCCTCCCTTCTTCCATTCACTCTTCATTTTTCTTTCATTCCTCCCTCCCTCCCTCCTTTCTTTCTTTCTTTCTTTCCATCCTTCCTCCCTCCCTCCCTCCTTTCTTTCTTTCTTCCTTCCATACTTCCTTTCTTTCTTTCCTTCTTCCTTTCTTTCTCTCTCTCTTTCTTTCTTCTACTAATTCTTTCTTTATACTTTTGCTCTCTTTTATTCTGAGCCGGGTAGATGAAAGGCACATGGTGCTGCAGCCAGGAGTCAGTGCTGTGCCTCTGAAGTGGGAGAGCAAACTTCAGGACACGGGTCAGCAAGAGACCTCCCAGCTCCACATAATATCAAGCAGCGAAAATCTCCCAGAGATCTCCATCTCAACACCAGCACCCAGCTTCAGTCAGTGACCAGCAAACTACAGTGCTGGTCACCCTATGCCAAGCAACTAGCAAGGCAGGAACACAACCACTCCCATTAACAGAGAGGCTGCCTAAACACATAATAAGGCCACAGGCACCCCAAAACACACCACCAGACGTGGACCTGTCCACCAGAAAGACAAGATCAAGCCTCAACCACCAGAACACAGGCACTAGTCCCCCCCACCAGGAAGCCTACACAACCTACTGAAACAACCTTAGCCACTGGGAACAGACACCAAAAACAACAGGAACTACGAATCTTCAGCCTGCAAAAAGGAGACCCCAAACACAGTAACATAAGCAAAATGAGAAGACAGAAAAACACACAGCAGGTGAAGGAGCAAGATAAAAACCTACCAGACCTAACAAATGAAGAGGTAATAGGCCGTCTACCTGAAAAAGAATTCAGAATAATGATAGTAAAGATGATCCAAGATTCTATTTCCAAGATCCAAAATCTTGGAAATAGAATAGACAAAATGCAAGAAACAGTTAACAAGGACCTAGAAGAACTAAAGATGAATCAAGCATCGATTAAAAACACAATAAATGAAATGAAAAATACTCTAGATAGGATCAATAGCAGAAAAACTGAGGCAGAAAAACGGATAAGTGAGGTGGAAGATAAAATAGTGGAAATAACTGATGCAGAGCAAAATAAAGAAAAAAGAATGAAAAGGACAGAGGACAGTCTCAGAGACCTCTGGGACAACATGAAACGCACCAACATTCGAATTATAGGGGTTCCAGAAGAAGAAGAGAAAAAGAAAGGGACTGAGAAAATATTTGAAGAGATTATAGTTGAAAACTTCCCTAATATGGGAAAGGAAATAGTTAATCAAGTCCAGGAGGCACAGAGAGTCCCATACAGAATAAATCCAAGGAGAAATACGCCAAGACACATATTAATCAAACTGTCAAAAATTAAACACAAAGAAAACATATTAAAAGCAGCAAGGGAAAAACAACAAATAACACACAAGGGAATCCCCATCAGGTTAACAGCTGAACTCTCAGCAGAAACTCTACAAGCCAGAAGGAAGTGGTAGGACATACTTAAAGTGATGAAGGACAGAAACCTGCAACCAAGATTACTCTACCCAGCAAGGATCTCATTCACATTTGATGGAGAAATTAAAACATTTACAGACAAGCAAAAGCTGAGAGAGTTCAGCACCACCAAACCAGCTTTACAACAAATGCTAAAGGAACTTCTCTAGACAAGAAACACAACAGAAGGAAAAGACCGACAATAACGAACCCAAAACAATTAAGGAAATGGGAATAGGAACATACAAATCAATAATTACCTTAAATGTAAATGGACTAAATGCTCCCACCAAAAGACGCAGATTGGCTGAATAGATACAAAAACAAGACCCATATATATGCTGTCTACAAGAGACCCACTTCAGACCTAGAGACACATACAGATTGAAAGTAAGGGGATGGAAAAAGATATTCCATGCAAATGGAAATCAAAAGAAAGCTGGAGTAGCAATTCTCATATCAGACAAAATAGACTTTAAAATAAAGACTATTAAAAGAGACAAAGAAGGACACTGCATAATGATAAAGGGATCAATCCAAGAAGAAGATATAACAATTGTAAATATTTAAGCACCCTTCATAGGAGCACCTCAATACATAAGGCAAACACTAACAGCCATAAAACGGGAAATCGACAGTAACACATTCATAGTAGGGGACTTTAACACCCCACTTTCACCAATGAACAGATCATCCAAAATGAAAATAAATAAGGAAACACAAGCTTTAAATGATACATTAAACAAGATGGACTTAATTGATATTTATAGGACATTCCATCCAAAAACAACAGAATACACACTTTTCTCAAATGCTCATGGAATATTCTCCAGGATAGATCATATCTTGGGTCACAAATCAAGCCTTGGTAAATTTAAGAAAATTGAAATTGTATCAAGTATCTTTTCCGACCACAATGCTATGAGACTAGACATCAATTACAGGAAAAGATCTGTAAAAAATACAAACACATGGAGGCTAAACAATACACTACTCAATAACGAAGTGATCACTGAAGAAATCAAAGAGGAAATCAAAAAATACCTAGAAACAAATGACAATGGAGACACGATGACCCAAAACCTATGGGACGCAGCAAAAGCAGTTCTAAGTGGGAAGTTTATAGCAATAAAATCCCACCTTAAGAAACAGGAAACACCTTGAGCAAACAACCTGACCCTTCACCTAAAGCAATTAGAGAAAGAAGAACAAAAAGCCCCCAAAGCTAGCAGAAGGAAAGAAATCATAAAGATCAGATCAGAAATAAATGAAAAAGAAATGAAGGAAACGATAGCAAAGATCAATAAAAGTAAAAGCTGGTTCTTTGAGAAGATAAACAAAATTGACAAACCATCAGCCAGAGTCATCAAGAAAAGAAGAGAGAAGACTCAAATCAATAGAATTAGAAATGAAAAAGGAGAAGTAACAACTGACACTGCAGAAATACCAAAGATCATGAGAGATTACTACAAGCAACTCTATGCCAATGAAATGGACAACCTGGAAGAAATGGACAAATTCTTAAAAATGCAAAACCTACCCAGACTGAATCAGGAAGAAATAGAAAATATGAATAGACCAATCACAAGCACTGAAATTGAAACTGTGATTAAAAATCTTCCATCAAACAAAAGCCCAGGACCAGATGGCTTCACAGGCGAATTCTATCAAACATTTAGAGAAGAGCTAACACCCATCCTTCTCAAACTCTTCCAAACAATTTCAGTGGAAGGAGCACTCCCAAACTCATTCTACGAGGCCACCATCACCTTGATACCAAAACCAGGCAAGGATGTCACAAAGAAAGAAAACTACAGGCCAATAACACTGATGAACATAGAGGCAAAAATCCTCAACAAAATACTAGCAAACAGAATCCAACAGCACATTAAAAGGATCATACACCAAGATGAACAGGGCTTTATTCCCGGAATGCAAGGATTCTTGAATATACGCAAATCAATCAATATGATACACCATATTGATCAGCTGAAGGAGAAAAACCATATGATCATCTCAATAGATGCAGAGAAAGCTTTCAACAAAATTCAACACCCATTTATGATAAAAACCCTGCAGAAAGTAGGCATAGGGGGAACTTTCCTCAACATAATAAAAGCCATATATGACAAACCCACAGCCAACATCGTCCTCAATGGTGAAAAACTGAAACCATTTCCACTAAGATCAGGAACAGGACAAGGCTGCCCACTCTCACCACTCTTATTCAACCTAGTTTTGGAAGTTTTAGCCACAGCAATCAGAGAAGAAAAGGAAATAAAAGGAATCCAAATTGGAAAAGAAGAAGTAAAGCTGTCACTGTTTGCAGATGACATGATACTATACATAGAGAATCCTAAAGATGCTACCAGAAAACTACTACAGCTAATCAATGAATTTGGTAAAGTAGCAGGATGCAAAATTAATGCACAGAAATCTCTGGCATTCCTGTACACTAAGGATGAAAAATCTGAAATTGAAATCAAGAAAACACTCCCATTTACCATTGCAAGAAAAAGAATAAAATATCTAGGAATAAACCTACCTAAGGAGACAAAAGACCTGTATGCAGAAAATTATAAGACACTGATGAAAGAAATTGAAGATGATACAAATAGATGGAGAGATATACCATGCTCCTGGATTGGAAGAATCAATATTGTGAAAATGACTCTACTACCCAAAGCAATCTACAGATTCAATGCAATCCCTATCAAACTACCACTGGCATTTTTCACAGAACTAGAACAGAAAATTTCATAATTTGTTTGGAAAAACAAAAGACCCCGAATAGCCAAAGCAATCTTGAGAACGAAAAACGGAGCTGGAGGAATCAGGCTCCCTGACTTCAGACTATACTACAAAGCTACAGTAATCAAGACAGTGTGGTACTGGCACAAAAACAGAAAGATAGATCAATGGAACAGGATAGAAAGCCCAGAGATAAACCCACGCACATATGGTCAACTTATCTTTGATAAAGTAGGCAAGAATGTACAGTGGAGAAAGGACAGCCTCTTCAATAAGTGGTGCTGGGAAAACTGGACAGAGACATGTAAAAGTATGAGATCAGATCATTCCCTAACACCATACACAAAAATTAGCTCAAAATGGATTAAACACCTAAAGGTATGGCCAGAAACTATCAAACTCTTAGAGGAAAACATAGGCAGAGCACTCTATGACATAAATCACAGCAAGATCCTTTTGGACCCACCTCCTAGAGAAATGGAAATAAAAACAAAGATAAACAAATGGGACCTAATGAAACTTCAAAGCTTTTGCACAGCAAAGGAAACCATAAACAAGACCAAAAGACAACCCTCAGAATGGGAGAAAATATTTGCAAATGAAGCAACTGACAAAGGATTAATCTCCAAAATTTATAAACAGCTCATGCAGATCAATAGCAAAAAAACAATCAACCCAATCCAAAAATGGGCAGAAGAGTTAAATAGCCATTTCTCCAAAGAAGATATACAGACTGCTAACAAACACATGAAAGAATGCTCAACATCACTAATCATTAGAGAAATGCAAATCAAAACTACGATGAGATATCATCTCACACCAGTCAGAATGGCCATCATCAAAAAATCTAGAAACAATAAATGCTGGAGAGGGTGTGGAGAAAAGGGAACACTCTTGCACTGCTGGTGGGAATGTGAATTGGTACAGCCACTATGGAGAACAGTATAGAGGTTCCTTAAAAAACTACAAATAGAACTACCATATGACCCAGCAATCCCACTACTAGGCATATACCCTGAGAAAACCATAATTCAAAAAGAGACATGTACCAAAATGTTCATTGCAGCTCTATTCACAATAGCCCAGAGCTGGAAACAACCTAAATGTCCATCATCAGATGAATGGATAAAGAAGATGTGGCACATATATACAATGGAATATTACTCAGCCATAAAAAGAAACGAAACTGAGCTCTTTGTAGTGAGGTGGATAGACCTAGAGTCTGTCATACAGAGTGAAGTAAGTCAGAAAGAGAAAGACAAATACCGTATGCTAACACATATATATGGAATGTAAAAAAAAAATGTCATGAAGAACCTAGGGGTAAAACGGGAATAAAGACACAGACCTACTTGAGAATGGACTTGAGGATATGGGGAGGGGGATGGGTAAGCTGTGACAAAGCGAAAGAGAGGCATGGACATATATACACTACCAAACATAAGGTAGATTGATAGTGGGAAGCAGCCGCAGAGCACAGGGAGATCAGCTCGGTGCTTTGTGACCGCCTGGAGGGGTGGGATGGGGAGGGTGGGAGGGAGGGAGATGCATGAGGGAAGGGAAGTGGGAACATATGTATATGTATGACTGATTCACTTTGTTATAAAGCAGAAACTAATAAAAAAATAAAATAAAATAAATAAAAAGCTACAGTAATCAAAACTGTATGGTATTGGTGCAAAAACAGAAATATAGATCAATGGGACAGGATTGAAATCCCAGAAATAAACCCGTTCACTTATGGTCAGTTAATCTATGATGAAGGCAGCAAGGATATACAACAGAGAAAAGAGAATCTCTTCAATAAGTGGTGCTGGGAAAACTGGAAAGCTACATGTAAATGAATGAAATGAGAACACTCCCTAACACAATACGCACACAAATACACACACGCAAAGAAAACTCAAAATGGATTAAAGACCTAAATGTAGGGCCAGACACTATAAAAGTCTTAGAGGAAAACATAGGGCGAACACTCTTTGACATAAATCGCAGCAATATATTTTTGGATCCAGCTCCTAGAGTAATGAAAATAAAAATAAACAGATGGGACCTAACTAAACTTAAAAGCTTTTCATAGAAAAGGAAAGCATAAACAAAACAGCAACCTCTGGACTGGGAGAAAATATTTGCAAATTATGCAACCACCAAGGGATTAATTTCCAAAATATACAAACAGCTCATACAGCTCAATATCAAAAGCAAGCAAATGACCTAATCAAAAACTGGGCAGAAGGTCTTAATAAAAATTTCTTCAAAGAAGATTTACAGATGGCCAAAAAATACATAAAAAGATGTTTAACATCACTAATTATCAGAGAAATGCAAATCAAAACTAAAATGAAGTATCACCTCACACCAGTCAGAATGGCCATCATCAAAAAGTCTACAAATAATTTATGATGGATAGGGTGTGGAGAAAAGGGAACACTTATACATATGCATATATATATATATAGATGTATAAGTGTTATGTATATATATAATACACCTATATATAATATATATATGAATATTTTCAGCCAAGAGGAAGAAGGAAATCCTGCCATGTGGGACAACATGGAGGAACCTGGAGGCCATTATGCTAAATGAAATAAGCCAAATGGAGAAGGAAAATACTGTTTGATCTCACTTATAGATGGAATGTAATTTTAAAGAGTGAAACCCAGAGAAGCAGAGACCAGAGGCTGATGTGGTGGGGGTGGTGGTGGGAGCAAGGAATGGAGAATTTCTGATCGAAGGATGCAAAGTTGCCATTATGTAGAGTGAATAAGTTGAGAGACCTAATATAGAGGCATGATGCCTAAATTTAATAATACTGTATTGAACACTGGAAGTGTGTTAGTGAGTAGATTTCAAGTACACTTATCTCACACACAGAAAGGTAACTATGTGGATAGATTTGTTCATTAGCTTGACTGCAGCAATCACTTCACTATGAATATGTATATCAAATCATCATATTGTACATCTTAAATATACACAATTTTAATTAAAACACATAAAAATGGGCAGAAGACCTAAATAGTCATTTCTCTAAAGAAGATATACAGATGCCCAACAAGCACATGAAAAGCCGCACAACTTCATTTATTATTAAAAAGCAAAACCACAATGGAGTAACACCTCACACTGGTCAAAATGACTATCATCAAATGTCTACAATAATAAACGCTGAAGAGGATGTGGAGAAAAGAGAACTCTACTACCCTGTTGGTGGGACTGTAAATTGGTGCAACCACTATGGAAAACAGTATGGAGGTTCCTTTAAAAGTGAAAAATAGAGCTACTATATGATCCAACAATCTGACTCCTGGGCATATATTCAGAGAAAACTCTAATTCGAAAAGATGCATGCACCCCAATACTCATAGCAGCAGTATTTACAATTGCCAGGACATAGAAGCAATCTAAGTATCCATCGACAGAAGAATGGACAAAGATGTGGTACATATATGTGATAACATATTACTCAGCCATAAAGAAGAATGAAATATTGCCATTTTCAGCAACATGGACCTACAGAATACCATACTAAGTGAAGGAAGTCAGGCAGAAAAAGACATATATTTTATGATATCACTTATATGTGGAATCTAAAAATTAATACCACTGAATTTATTAATAAAACAGAAACAGACTCACAGACGTAGAAAACAAACATATTTATCAAAGTGGAAAGGAGAGGGGAATAAATTTGGAGCATGGGATTAACAGATACACACTACTATATAAATATAAAATAGATAAGCAACAGGATTTACTGTATAGCACAGGGAACTATACCCAATATCTCGTAATAACTTATAATGGAAAATAATCTGAAAAAATATATACATATATATAACTGAATCACTTTGCTGTACACCTGAAACTAGCACAATATTGTAAATCAATTATACGTTTATTATATATATATATATATATATATATATATATATATATATGACATCATGTTGCACCAACTGTGTGCATGTATGTCTTCATTTATTAATTCACCTATGCATTTCTTTATTCATGCAAACATTTATGGGTACTTTACTCTGGGCCAGGCTTTGTGTTATATTGTGCAGCAACTAAGTGAAATAATATGCAGCTTCTGCTTTTATGGAACAGTCAGATATGAAAATGGACAACTATGAAGTCAAGAAGACCTGAACAGAGGTATCTACAAGATATCACCTCACATCTGGCTGTTATCAGGATGGCTATTATAAAAAAGACAACAAATAACAAATGTTGGTGAGGATATGGGGAAAAAAGAACCCTCATGCACTGATGATGGGAATATAAATTTCTACAGCCATTGTGGAAAGCAGTATGAAGGTTCTGTATAATTTAAAAATAGAGCTACCATATGATCCAGCAATTCCACTTCTGGCTATTTTTTCAAATAAAAGAAAAACACTAATTTGAAAAGCTACATGCACCCTCTATTCATTGCAGCAGTGTTTATACTATCTAAGATATGGAAGCAGTGGAAGTGTCCATCAATAGATGAATAGATAAAGAAGATATGATCTATATCTATCTATATAATTGAATATTATTATAATTCATATATATAGTGGAATATTAATCAGTCGTAAAAAGAATGAAATCTTATTAAACAACATGGATAGACAAAGGATATTATGGTAAGTGAGATAAGTCAGACAGAAGAAGACAGATACCATATGATTTTACTTATATATGTAATCCAGAAAACAAAACAAATGGGAAAACATCACAAAAGAGAAACTCATAGATACAGAGAACAAACAGATGGTTTCCAGAGGGGAGGAGGGTGTGGGATGAGGGAGATTAAGAGGTACAAGCTTCCAGTTACAAAATAAATGTCATGAGGAAGAAATGTACAGCATGGGGAATACAAGCAATAATAGTGTAATAACTTTGAGTGGTTGACAGATGGTGACTAGAGTTATAGTGACGATCATTTTGTAATGTACAGAAATATCAAATCACTGTTATGCACCTGGAACTAACACAATCTTGCAGGTAAATTATACTTCAGTTTAAAAAATCCACTTAACCTGTTTAGTGGCCATAGGAACATACTAAAAGAGAAATCACTAACCTTATCAGAGACACATATTTCTGAAAGTCTTTTACAGACGCCTAAAGGCCTAAAGGATATTTCTATTTCTTTTAGTCTTATAATCTTCCTCTATTCCTTAAATCTATCCAGATTATCTTTCCTGGTTACCTGCAAAAAGACTGGTAAGCAGAAGTAATATTTAAAATATTGCCCTTAGAGGTAACTAAGCACCTCATTTCTGATTTTTTATAAGCTATTGCTGCAAACAAGACCAGAAGTAAGTGCAGGGGCCTCATTTCAACTAGTGACCTCAATGTCAAGTGTTTGCATTCTGCTACCTTAAGGACAACAATAAAATTATAACAGTAATGTTAAAAAAATAAAGCGAGTCTATTGTAGCAGCATGTTGTTCAATCCTGATTTGTGTGTGTGTGTGTGTGTGTGTGTGTGTGTTTAATCCATTCAGCCACTCTGTATTTTGATTGAAGAATTTGATTCATTTACCTTTAATTATTCATAGGTAAAGATTTACTATTGCCATTCAGTTGTTTTCTGACTGCTTTGTAGTTCCTTTCTTCCGCTCTTGCTGCCTTCCTTTGTGATTTGATGATTTATTTGTAGTGGTATGCTTTAATTACTTTCTTTTTATCTCTTTCCTGTTTACTACAGGGTTTATAATTCTGGTTACCATTCATTTTACATAAAATATCTTATACATATAACAGTATATTTTAAGCTAATAACAACTTAAGTCAACTGCAAACACAAAAATATACATTTTAATTTCTCCTCCCCCTACATTTTATGTTATTGATGTTATATTTTTCATCTTTTGTATATGGTGTATCTTTTAAAACATTATTGTAATTATAGCTATTTTTAATACTTTTGTCTTTACCTTTTATACCAGAGTTAAACATTATGTACACACCACCATTACAATATTAGAGTATTATGAATTTGACTATATTCTTAACTGCATCAAGTTTTATACTTTCATTTGTTTTCTGTTGCTTCCTTTTGTTTCAACTTGAAGAACTCCCTTTAGTACTTTTTAAAATTTTATTTATTTTTTTAAAATTTTTAATTAATTTTTATTAGAGTATAGTTGATTTACAATGTTGTGTTAGTTTCTGTTGTAGAGCAAACTTAATCTGTTATACATATACATATACCCACTCTTTATTAGATTCTATTCCCCAATATATCATTACAGAGTATTGAGTAGAGTTCTTTGTGCATTACAGTAGGTTCTTATTAGTTATCTATTTTATATATAGTAGTGTGTATATATCAATCCCAATCTCGCAATTTATCCCTCCCCGCAATTTCTCCCTTGGTAACCATAAGTTTGTTTTCTATACCTGTGACTCTATTTCTGTTTTGTAAATAAATTCATTCGTACCATGTTTTTTAAGATTCCACATATAAGCAAAATCATATGATATGTGTCTTTCTCTGACTTACTTCACTCAGTATGACAATCTCTAGGTGCATCCATGTTGTTGCAAAAGGCATTATTTAATTTTATTTAATGGCTGAGTAATATTCCATTGTATATAAGTACCACATGTTCTTTATCCATTCCTTCATTGGTGGACATTTAGGTTGCTTCCGTGTCCTGGCTATTGTAAATAGTGCTGCAATGAACATTGGGGTACATGTATCTTTTCTAATTATAGTTTTCTCTGTATATATGCTCAAGAGTGGGATTGCTGAATCATATGGTAGTTCTATTTTTAGTTTTTAAGGAACCTCCATACTGTTCTCCATAGTGGATGCACAAATTTACATTCCCACTAACAGTGGAGGAAAGGGAAGCCTCCTTTTAGTATTTTTTGCAAGACATGTCTAGTAGTGATAAACCCCCACAGCTTTTGTTTGTCTGGAAAAGTCTTTATTTCTCTATCATTTCTGAAGAACAACTTTTCTGGGTAATGTATTCCTGGTTGGCAGTTTTTTTTTTCTTTCGGCATTTTGAATATATCATTCCAGTCTCTCCTGCTCTGCAATGTTTCTGCTGAGAAATTCACTAACGTCCTCATAGGGGTTCTCTGATTTATGAGGATTTTTTTCTCTTTCTGCTTTTAAAATTCTGTTTTTTTTTATTTTAGACAGTTTTATTATAATGTATCTTAGAGAAGATCAATTTTGGTTGAAATTTTGGGATGCTATGAGCTTCATAAATTTGGATGTCCAAATCTCTCCCCAGATTTGGGAAGCTCTCAGCCATAATTTTTTAAAAAATAAGATTTCTGCTTCTTTGTCTCTCTCTTCTCCTTATAAGACTGCAATAATGCATAGATTGTTTCCTTTAACCATATTCCATAATTCAAATAGGCTTTCTTCACTGCTTCTTATTCTTTTTGTGATTGTTCCTCTGAATAGATAATTCCAAATGACCATTCTTATAGTTCACTCATTCTTTATTCTGCTTGGTAAAGGCTGTTGTTGAAACCCTCTATACTCTCTATTGAATTCTTCATATCAGTCATTGTATTCTTCAACTCTAGGATTTCTGGGTTTTTTAAAGTTGTTTCAATTTCTTTGTTGAAGTTCTCATTTTGTTCATGCATTGTTTTCCTAATTTTGTTTAGTTTTCTATCCATGTTCACTGAATTTCTTTAAGCGTATTATTCTGAATTATTTGTCAGATAGTTAATAGATGTCCATATATTTAGGACTACTCAGTAGAGTTTTATTAGCTTCCTTTCTGGTGTCATGTTTCCTTGATTATTCATGATCCTTAGGTGTTGCATTAATGCCTGTGCGTTTGTAGAAGTAGTCTACTCTTCTTTACTTTACAGGCTGGTTTTGTCAGGGAAAGCCCTTCAACAGTCTGTCAGTGATACTGGATGGGTTGTCTGTTGGTGTCCATGAATGAGCTTGCTGCTGGAGTCTTCATGCAGGCAGGTCTGGTGCCTAGGTCAGCAGGTGCACAAGCCTGGAGCTCGGGTCCACAAGGCCTGGCCTGGTGTCAGGTTCCATAGGATAATGCAAAGAGGCTGGGTCTGCTGGAGCAGACCAGGAGCCTGAGTCCATGGGAGCTGGTCTGGAGGCTGGTCTGGCACTGAGATGACCCTGGATCCTGGGGTTGTAGAATAGGCCTATAGTCTGAGGCCTACAGGTTGGGTCTGTGGGAGCTGGTTCAGTGTCAGGGCATGCTGGAAACCTGGGTCTCTGGAGTCTATCTGGATTTTGAGGCTTTGGAGGCCAGCCCACTTCTAGGGAAGGCCAGGAATCTTGGTCTGCAGGATCTGGCCTGCAGTTTAGGTCTTTGGGGGATGGCCTGGTCCTGTGATGAGTCAGTAATCTGGGGCCATGAGAGTTGGCTGTAAGCTGAAGCAGCCTGGGAGCCTGGGTCTTTAGTAGCTGGAGTTCTAAAGGGTTGTGAGCCTGGGTCCAGGGGAGCCTGCCTGGAGCCTGAGGCTGTGGGAGCTTACCTGGTTCTTCTGTGGGCCTGGTGCTGGGGTCCACAGTGAAGTCAGGTGCACACTTAATTCTCCTTCTCCCACAGGAGGGTGTCTTTCTCCATCTGAGCTGCCCAAACTTCTGGGAGAGGCAAAGGGGATAATGTGAAACTGCCTTTCCTACCCTCTTCATTGCATCTTTTATTATTTCTCTCCCCCACCCAGGTGGTGTAACACTTCACCTGAAATCCTTAGCACTTTTAAGGTATTTTCATGCATGGTTAGTTTTTCAAAATAAAGTTTATGTGAGTGAAAATGTGCTAGAAATTCCTATGCTGCTATCTTGCTAATGTCATTTACCCTACATAATGTATATTTAACTAAAACCTTGCCTTAGGGAACTACCTGTCTGGAAAACAGAATAGTGAACTTTATGGCTTCAGAGAGATTAAGACCAGGAATGAATGAGTCAATATAGATCCTGTAGGGCCTGGTGCACAAGTATGAAACTTGAGCTTCACCAATGACCACCACAACTCATAGAGAATCCAGGGCATGGAGATGGATCTACCAGGATATCTTTTGATTCAGAACGTCTGAGAGCATGTAGAGATGTGTAGTGAAGATATGTGGTGAAGGGGTTTAAATTTTATTCTGGACAGTCTACAAAAAATACTCCCTATTTAATGTCATATGGCTTGTAACAATACCTATTTTAGTAGATTTCCAGGTATATGAACATATTAATTCAGAGCAAATAAATGTCAAATAAATGAATGGGGAAAGAAAGTGAGGAAAACAAATATTCTCCACGACTCTACACATTCATTTGAGCTGTTTGCTGAGGTGAACATTAAACTCCAGAATATACTACCACTTTGAAATTAAGTTCTCCTGCTTGTTGTCTGAATTTCTGGTCTGGGGTTGGTTCTTTTCCATCAGTGCTGTTGCTGTGAAGAGGGAGATGATACTAAAAGAAACAGGCACAAACTTTCTTGCGTTTTCACTTCCTATTTAGAAGGGAAAAATTGCTAAGTGAAGAATCATGGGAATTTGGCCCAAAAAGCGACGAAGGAGAAAGAAAAAAGAAAAAAAAAGCATGTTATGAGAATGCAGAATATTGCCAATATTTTCAACTGCTCTGCATAATTCCCAGAAGACAAGGACTGAAAGATTTTCTCAATAGCCCCTCACAACAGTGGCATTAGAATGACTATCAATTGTTTTGTTTTGTTTCAAAAATGTTTATGGAGTCCCTACTATGTGTTTAGTTATATGCTGTGTTGTGGGCAATATATAAATGAGTTCTGTGGTCCTTTCCCTCAAAGGAGCTTATAGTCTTTGAAGGATCACAAACTGAATGAACTTGTTTGGGCAGTGGGAAGGTTGAGTATGGGCTTAGAAGGACATTAGCTAACCTCAAGATTCTAAAACACTGCAGTTAATGGTAAAGCAAGATCCCTCTAAACACCAAATGTTTCAGATTTGATGTTAGACTTTTCCTGGTTCTAGGGACAGAAAGAAAGAGGAAACATGTATTGAATCCCTGCTTTTTGCCAGGTACTATGTTAAGCATATCACATTTGTTGTCTTTTAAAATATAAACTCTGTAAAATATGTAATATTACATTTGAGGAAACTGAGATTCAGAGAGACTTGTCTAAGGTCCAATAGCATTAGATTTTTGAGCAAGAGCCATGTCTTTTCAAGTAATAAAGGTAGTTAACACTTGCATAACATTTGCTATGTACAGGTACTGTTCTAAGCGTTTTAAACATATTAAATCATTTAAGACTCCCAAACATCCTATAAAGTAAGTAAAATTATTGCACCATTTTTAAAATAAGAAAACTGAAGTGGAGAGATCACGTTTGTATACCCAGCACTTTGCCCAGAATCTGTGTCTGTCACATTGTAGGCATCATGAAAGTGGTGGGTGATGATTCCAAAGCTGAAATATTTCCAGTCTTGTTCTGGTGATGCAATGAGCCCTCCTGAGCAACGAAAAAAGAAAAGACTGAAGAGGAGCCTCGGAATTTTAATGAGATCAACTTCTTCCATAAAAGAAAAAGAGAATTTCTATCTCTCTCTCTCTCCCTCTCCCTCTTCCCCTTCCACTTCCCTCCTTCCCATTAGACACACACACACACACACACACACACACACACACACACACCCTTTAAGAGCCCAGGCTATCTTGGAAAGTGAAATGAGTTAACGTTTCACGTTTTACATATGAGAATCCACTAGGAGTCCAGAATTTGACTTAATTTGATGTCTCTTTCACCTTAAATCTGTAGCTAGCGAATCTATTCTCCAGGCAGAAATACTGTATAAAACTATCTGCATTTTTATGAGGTCATGCAACTTCCTTGCTATTAAGTTTGCCAGCCCTGCTTTCTGCATTCCAAGCTCTCCTATCTCACCCTGAACTTTACTGCCAAGAAAACACAGCTGGTTTACCATCTCCTTCCCATAGCCCTCAGAGACTTAGACACTTATCTGTTCTTCTTTAAAAAAAAAGACAAAAGAAACTTCCCTAGTTAGAAAGAGATTAAAACATTATGCCAGATCTAACCAGACTCTAACCCTCATTTCCATCTTACCTGTATTTACAAACCTATGTTTATTCATTTATTCATTCACTCTATTTTTATTTAGAGTCTAGTAATAATAGCAATCCTTTATTAAATGTTTGTAATGTTATCAGAAAATGTATTAATGAACTTGGTCCCTTACCTAGATAAGAAACCTGTAACAATCTGTGGTGTTATCCCAACTTCATAGGTAAGTAAATTAAGGTTCAGAAATGTGTAGAGTAATGTGCTCATATCAATAAAGCTAAATCTAGCTCTATTGGGCTATTACACCCTTTACTTTCTCCTCTGTGGCACTGTTAGCTGAAGTTTGCTAGACAGACAAGAAAAAGAATTCTAGACAGAGAAGTATGAAATAGCATGGTGTATTCAAAAAATATAAATTTTCAGTATTGCCAGATCTTAAATGGAAGAATGGCAGTTAGGAGCCAAATTATAAATGTCTCATATGCCATGCTAAAAGTCTGCATGCCTATAGGCTACTCTGAGGAATTAACAGATATTGAGTAAGAGGGAGACAGAATCAGACTAGTGTTATAAAATGATACTCCTAGTGTCACTGAAGAAGATGACAGAGTAGAAAGACCCTGAACTCACCTACTTTCACAAGCACACCAAAATCACAACTATTTGTGGAACAACCATCAATGAAAAAGACCAAAACCTACCAGAAAAGATCTACAACTGAAGACATAAAGAAGGAACCACATCAAGACAGGTAGGAGGAACAAACTCATGATATAATCAAGTCCCATAACTCTGGGTGGGTGACCCACAAACTGAAGAATAATTATATCGCAGATGTTCTCCCACAGGAGTGAAAGTTCTGAGTCCCACTTCAGTCTCCCCAGCCTGGGGGTGTTGCACCAGGATGATGAAACCCCAGAGCATTTGGTGTTAAAGGCCAACAGGGTTTAATTTTGGGAGTCCCAAAAGACTGGGGGAAATAGAGACTTCACTCTTAAAGGCACACACAAAATCTCACATGCTCTGGGACCCAGGACAAAAGCAGTAAGTTGATAGGACTGTGGGCCAGACCTACCTGATGGTCTTGGAGAGGGTCCCAGAGAGGTAGGGGGTAGCTGAAGCTCATCCTGGAGACATAGACACTGGTGGCAGCCATTCTTGGGAGCTGTTTCTACTGTGGGGAAACTGCTGATGGTGGGTGATATTCTGGAGCCCTCCCTCTAGCTCATGAGTGCCAAAACCTGGCCCCACATAACAGCCTTTAGGCACCACTGCCAGGATGCCTCAGGACAAGCAACTAACTAGGTGGGGACCCCTCAGCAGATAGGATGCACAAAGATTTCTTGAGCCCACAGCTGCCTCTAGACATGGCCCTGCCCACCAGAGGGCCAGGACCCAGCTCCACCCAACAGTGGGCAGGCACAAGCCCTGCCCTCCAGGAAGCTTGCACTACCCTCTGGAGTAGCCTCACCCACCAGGGGGCAGACCCCAGATGCAAGAAAAACACTTCCTGCAGCCTGCCTTGAGACCAGCTGGGCCAGATCCTGCCCACTAACAGACCAACAGAAGCTTCAAACTTGGGACCTGGTACCTAGCTGTGTAAGGAACCACTCCCTCCCCCACAAGTGATCTGACAAGAGCTCTGGTATCCCTGGGGCCTGCAGCCAGACTTCAGAACATGCCTCTGTGTGCCAGTAGTTTTGCACCAACCCCAAGACATGACTTCACACACCAGTGGGTGGGCAAAAGCCTCAGAGACTTCTGGATCCTGAATCTACCCACCAGTGAGGCAGAACTAGCCCTGGGCACCCTGGGGTTCTGTAGTAGCCACCTCACGACTAGTCACTGCCAACCAGCAGCCAGCAATATCCACAAAGGTAGAGCCTGGAAAACAACTGAGCTAAGAGCAAACCAAGACTACCAGACCACTCACATAGTCAGCTGGCCAATGAAAAAGACACACCGAGCCCTCTTAGGGGGAACCCATAGAGCATATAGCTTGGATGATGAGGGTAGAGTGCACTGCTGGGACACATAGGACGTCTCCTACAGAAGACCACTTCTCCAAGGTCAAGAAATATAACTAACCTACCGCATACATAAACATATAAATAGCAACTTAGACAAAGTGAGGAGGCAGAGGAATATGTTCCTGATGAAGGAATAAGATAAAACTCCAGAAGAAGAACTAAGTGAAGTGGAGATAGGCAATCTACCCAAGAAAGAGTTCAGAGTAATGATCACAAAAATGATTAAAGAACTTAGGAGGAGAGTGGATGCACAGAATGAGAAGTTGGAAAATTTTAAGAAAGAGCTAGGAAATATAAAGAACAACCAAACAGAGATGAGGAATACAATAACTGAAAAGAAAAATATACCAGAAGGAGTCAATAGTAGACTAAATGATACAGAGGAATGGATCAGAGAGCTGGAAGACAGAGAAGTGGCAATCACTGATGCTGAACAGAAAAGAGAAAAAGGAACAAAAAGAAATGAGGACAGTTTGAAACCTCTGGGACAACAGCAAGTGCACTAATATTAGCATTACAGAGGTCTCAGAAGGAGAAGAGAGACATAAAAGGGCTGAGACCACATTTGAAGATATAATACCTGAAAACTTCCCTAACCTGAAAAAAAGGAAACAGTCACCCAAGTCCAGGAAGTACAGAGAGTCCCATACAGGATTAACCCAAAGACGAACACACCAAGACACATTGTAATTAAAATGACAAAAATTAAAGATAAAGAGAGAATATTAAAAGCAACAAGGGAAAAGCAGCCAATCACATACAGGGAAACTCAAATAAGACTATCAGCTGATTTTTCAGCATAAACTCTACACAGCCAGAAGGGAGTGATGCATTATGTTTAAAGTGCTGAAAGGGAAAAACCTACAACCAAGAATACTTCGCCCAGCAAGGCACTTATTCTGATTTGATGGAGAGATCAAAGCTTTACAGAGAAGCAAAAGCTAAAAGATCTCATCACCAGCAAACCAGCTTTACAAAAAAGTGTTAAAGGAACTTCTCTAAGTGAAAAAAAAATGTCACAACTATAAGCAAGAAACTTACAAAATGAAAAACCTCATTGGTAAAGGCAAACATACAGTAAAGATACTAAATCATCCATGCACAAAGCTAGTAGGAAGGTTAAAAGACAAAAGTAGTAAAATCATCTATATCCACAATAAGCAGTTAAGTAATACACAACACAATTAGATATAAAATATGATATCAAAAACAGTAATCATGAGGGTAGGAGAGTACAAATGCAGGGTTTTAAAAATGCATATGATGGAGGAGTGGGATAGGGAGGGTGGGAGGGAGACGCAAAAGGGAGGGAATATGGGAACATATGTATATGTATAACTGATTAAATTTGTTATAAAGCAGGAAAAATATATATACAACTTGTTAATCAACTATACTTCAATAAAAAATAAATTTGAAAAAAAATGCATATGAAATTAAAACAATCATGGATACATATAGATTGCTAAGTAAAAACTTTATGGTAAACAGAAGTCAAAGATCTATAATAGATATATACACACAAAAAGAGAAAAAGGAATCCAAACATAACACTAAAGATAGTCATCAAATTACAAGAGAAGGTAACAAAAGAAGAAAGGAAAAAAGACCTACAAAAACAAACCTCAAACAAATAAAAAAATGATGATAAGAACATACATATAAATAATTACCTTAAATACAAGTGGATTAAATGCTCCAATCAAAAGACACAGAGTAGTTGTATGGATAGGAAAACATGACCCATACTTATGTTCCCTACAAGAGAATTACTTCAGATCTAAAGACACTCACATACTGAAGGTGTGGGGATAAGACAAGTTATTCCATGCAAATGGAAATCAGAAGAAACCCAGAATAGCAATACTTCTATCAGACAAGGTAGACTTTAAAATAAAGACTGTTACAAGGGACAAAGAAGGACAGTACATAATGATCAAAGGATCAACCCAAGATAATGTTGTAACAATTGTAAATTTATATGCACCCAACATAAGAAGACCTGAATACATAAGGCAAATATAAACAGACATAAATGGAGAAATCAGCAATAAAACAATAATAGTAGGGAACTTTAACACCCCACTTACATCAGTGGACAGACCATCCAGACAAAAAATCAATAAGAAAACACTGGCTTTAATGATACATTAGACCAGTTGGACTTAATTATATATATATATATATATATATATATATATATATATATATATACACATATATATATATATATATATATATATCCTTTCATCAGAAAACAGCAGAATATACATTCTTTTCAAGTATACATGGAACACTCTCCAGGATAGATCACATGCTAGGCCATAAAACAAGGCTTGGTAAATTTAAGAAATTAAAATCATATGAAGCATCTTTTCCGACCACGATGCTATGAGACTAGAAATCAACTACAAGGAAAAACTGCAAAAAACACAAACATGTGGAGGTTAAAAAATATGCTACTAAACAACCAATGGATCACTGGAGAAGTCAAAAGATACATAGAGACAAATGAAAATGAAACATTATGATCCCCAAACTATGGAACACAGCAAATAAATTCTAAAAGGGAAGTTTATCATGATACAGGTTCAACTCAGGAAGCAAGAAAAATCTCAAATAAACAACCTAACTTTAATTTTACATGTAAAGAAACTAAAGAAAAAAGAACAAACAATACTAAAGTTTGTAGAAAGAAAGAAATCATAAACATCAAAGCAGAAATGAATGAAATAGAGAGTAAAAGAACAATAAAAAAGATAGAAAAGATCAATGAAATTAAGTCTGGTTCTTTGAAGAGATAAACAAAATTAACAAACATTTAGCCAGACTCATCAAGAAAAAAAGGGAGAGGGGCCAAATCAATAGTTTCAGAAACTAAAAAGAAGTTACTACTGACACCACAGAAATACCAAGGATCCTTAGAGACTACTATGAACAACTATATGCCAATAACATGAACAACATATAAGAAATGGACAAAATTTTAGAAATGTACAATCTACCAAGACTGAAATAGTAATAAATAGCAAATATGAACAGACCAAATACCAGGAAAGAAATTTAATTAGTAAATAAAAAGCTCCAAACAAACAAAATTCCAGGATCATATGGCTTCACAGGTGATTTCTACCAAACATTTAGAGAAGAGCTAACACCTATTCTTCTCAAGCTATTTGAAAAATTGCAGAGGAAGACTCTTCTAAACTCATTCTATGAGACCAGCATCACCCTGATACCCACAGACACAGATATCACACACAAAAAAAAGAAACTACAGGCCAATATCACTGATGAATATAGATGCAAAAATCCTCAACAAAGTTTTTTCAAACCAAATCCAACAATACATTAAAAGGATCATACACCATGACCACGTGGAATTTATCTCAGGCATGCAAGGATTTTTCTATATCCACAAATCAATCAATGTGACACACCATATTAAAAAAATTTAAGAATAAAAACCATGTGATCATCTCAATCGGTGCAGAAAAAGCTTTTGACAAAATTCAGCATCCATTTATGATAAAAACTATCTGGAAAGTGGACATAGAGAAAACATGCTTCAACATAATAAAGGCCATATATGACAAACCCAGAGTTAACATCATACTCAACAGTTAAAATCTGAATGCACTTCCTCTAAGATCAGGGAAAAGACAAGGATGCCAGGTCTCATTACTTTTATTCAAAATAGTATTGGAAGTCCTAGCCACAGCAATTAGATCAGAAAAAGAAATAAAAGAAAACAAATTGGAAGGAAAGAAGAAAAACTGTCTCTGTTTGTAGATGGTATGATATTATACATAGAAAATCCTAAAAACACCACTAGAAAACTACTAGAGCTCATTTATGAATTCACTAAAAATTTCAGTACACAAAATTAATATACAGAAATCTATTGCATTTCTATACACTAACAACAAACTATCAGAAAGAGAAAGTAAGGAATCAATCCCATCTGCCATTATATCAAAAAGAATAAAACACCTGGGAATAAACCGACCTAAAGCAGTAAAAGACCTGTAGTCGGAAAACTATAAGACTGTGATGAAAGAAAATGAATACAACACAAACAGAGGGAAAGATGTATTGTCTTCATGGGTTGGAAGAATCAATATTGTCAAAATGACTATACTACCCAAGACAAACTACAGATTCAATGTAATCCTTGTCAAAATACCAATGACATTTTTCACAGAATGAGAACAAAAAATGTTAAAATTGTATGGAAAATCAAAAGACCCTGAATAGGTAAAACAATCTTGGGAAAAAAGAACAAAGCTAGAGGAATCAATCTCCCTGACTTCAGACTATACTACAAAGCTACAGTAATCAAAACTATATGGTACCAGCACAAAAACAGACACATAGATCAATGGAACAGAATAGAGAGTCCAGAAATAAACACACATATTTATGGTAAGTTAATCCATGACAAAGGAGGCAAAAATATACAGTGGGGAAAAGGCAGTCTCTTCCATAAGTGTTGTTGGGAAAACTGAACAGCTACATGTAAAACAATGAGTTTAGAATATTCTCTAATCCCATATACAAATATAAACCCCAATTGGATTAAAGCCCTAAATATAAGACTGCAAACCAGAAATCTATTAGAGGAAAACATAGTCAGAACATTCTTTGACATATATCATAGCCCTGTTTTTTTTTTTTGGATCTGTCTCCTAAAGCAAAGGAGAGAAAAGCAAAATAACCAAATGTGACTGAATTAAACTTAAAAGCTTTTGCACAACAAGGAAACCATTGACAAAACAAAAAGACAGCCTACTGAATGGGAGAACATACTTGCAAATGATATGACTGATAAGGGGTTAATATCCAAAATATTTAAACAGCTTATACACTCAACATAAAAAAAAACCCAAATTAAAAATGGACAGGACCTGAAAAGACATTTTTCCAAAGCGGACCTATAGGTGAACAGGCACATGAAAAGATGCTCAACTTTGCTAATTGTCAGAGAAATGAAATCCAAAACCACAATGAGATATCACCTCACACCTGTCAGAATGTCTATCATCAAAAAGAACACAAGTAACAAATGTTAGTGATGATGAGGAGGAAAGGGAACCCTCGTACCCTGTGGGTGGGAATGTAAATTGACAAAGCCACTGTGAAAAGCATTATGGAAGTTACTCAAAAAACTGAAATAGAACTACCATATAACCCAACAAGTCTACTCCTGTGTATATATCTGAAAAAAAAACCAGACTCTAATTTGCAAAGATATATGCAGCCCAATATTCATAGCAGCATTATTTACAATTTCCAAGATATGGAAGCAACACAAGTGTCCATCAACAGATAAATGGACAAAGAATATGTGGTGTACATATATACAATGAAATTCTGCCATTTGCAACAACCTGCATGGACTTGGAAAGTCTCTTCCTAAGTGACATAAGTCAGACAGAGAAAGACAAATATTGTGTGGTATCACTTATATGTGGAATCTAAAAAATACAATGAAGTAATGAATATAACAGAAAAGAATCAGAATCACAGATATAGAGAACAAATTAGAGGTTATCAGTTGGGCAAGGTTAAGGAGGGGTGGGAAAATATAGGCATAAGGGATTAAAAGGTCCAAATTATTATGTATAAAATAAATAAGCTAAAATACTGTACTGTACAACACAGGGAATAGCCAGTATTTTCTGGTAACTATGGATGGAAATAACCTTCAAAAATTGTTAATCACTATGTTGTACACCTGTAACTTATGTAATGTTGTACGTCAACTATACTTCAATAAAAAATGAAAAAAACAAAATATACAAACTCAAAATTTTAAAAATTATATTAAAAACAATGTTTATAAATACTCAAAGCTCATCACATCCTACATCTTTTACTACATTAACTGTTATCTGTGCTGTTGAGGTTATCTAAATATATTATAAATGTATGATAGATATTGCACATCTCTTCCCAACTCCACATTCAGTGATTTCATATTGTAGTTTGAAATTATCCTTGATAAGAGTATTTCAACAACAGAAATCGTAGGTCACTATGAATTTATTGTTATTTTTACTGTCTATATCTTGTTATCACCATTTTTATATGTAAAGAGTCAGATAGCTAATATTTTAGGCTCTGTGGACCATGCAGTCTCTGTTGCTACTGTGTTACTCTGTTGTTACAGTCTACTGTCAAAGCAGCCATACACAATAAATAAAAGAATGCATGTGGCTGTATTACAATAAAATTTTATTTATGAAAATAGGCAGCAGGCTAGATTTGGTCCATGGATAATAGTTTGATAACTCCTGGTCTAGACCTAAGGAAGTGATAGAGAAAATGTTAACACTTCACATTAAACTTGAAACTCGGCTGTGTCTGTATCTATTACATTGTGAATAGCACACAAAATAATTGAGGAAATATTCTTCCAATATTAAAAAGTATCCAATTCAAGAAAAACATCACTCATATTACTGAAAAACAGGTGAAGTTCTACCACAATTTCATTTGTTTCACTTGCATCTTATTTGATAAAATAAACAAAACTATCACCAACATTTTTTTGGAACTGCACTACATCTGACAATTGCAACTATAGGTTGGTTACAAGTATTAGGAAAACATCAACAAAAAGCATTCTATAGGAATCAACTCGGGGTGGGGGGACCTTCAAGATGGCAGAGGAGTAAGGGTGGAGATCACCTTCATCCCCACAAATACATCAAAAATACATCTACATGTGGAATATCTCCTACAGAACACCTACTGAATGCTGGCAGAAGACCTCAGACTTCCCAAAAGGCAAAAAAACTCCCCACGTACCTGGGTAAGGCAAAATAAAAAAGGAAAAACAGATAAGAAAGAAAAGAAATGGGACCTGCACCTCTGGGAGGGAACTTTGAAGGAGGACAAGTTTCCAAACACTAGGAAGCCCATTCATTGGTGGAGACAGGGGGTGGCACTGGGGAAGATTCGGAGCCACAAAGGAGAGTGCAGCAAAAAGGGTGCAGAGGGAAAAGCAGAGAGATTCTTGCACAGATGATCGGTGCTGACCAGCACTCATCAGCCTGAGAGGCTTGTCTGCTCACCCTCCTGGATGGGTGGGGGTTGGGAGCTAAGGCTTCAACTTCGGAGGTCAGATCCTAGGGAGAGCTCTGGGGTTGGCTGTGTGAACACAGCCTGAAGGGGGTGAGTGCACCAGAGCTAGCCAGAAGGGAGTTGGGAAAAAGTCTGGAACTGCCTAAGAGGCAAGAGACCATCATTTCAGGGTGCGTGAGGAGAGGAGATTCAGAGCACTGCCTAAACGAGCTCCAGAGACTGATGCAAGCAGTGGCTATCAGTGTGGACATCAGAAACGAGCATGAAATGCTAATGCTGCTGTTGCAGCCACCAGGAATCCTGTGGGCAAGAACAGGCCACTAACCACACCTCCCCTCCCAGGAGACTGTGCACCCTGCCACAGCCAGGCTCCTGTGATCCAGGGACAATTTCCCCAGGAGAACACACAGAGAGCATCAGGCTGTTGCAAAGTCATGCTGGCCTCTGTCACAGCAGGCTGGCCCAACATTCCATAGTCCTCCCTTCCCACAGCCTGGGTGAGCCAGAACTCCCTAATCAGCTGCTATTTTAACCCAGTCCTGTCTGGGCAGGGAACAGATGTCCTCAGGTGACCAACATGCAGATGTGGGGCCAAATCCAAAGCTGAAAACCAGGAGCTGTGCAAACAGAGAAGAGAAAGGAAAATTTATCCCAGCAGCCTCAGGAGCAGCAGATTAAATCTCCATAATCAACTTGATGTATCCTGCATCTCTGGAATACTTGAATAGACAATGAATCATCACAAAATTGAGGTGATGGACTTTGGGAGCAAATGTAGACATGGGGTTTGCTTTCTGCATCTAATTTGTTTCTGGTTTTATGTTTATCTTAGTTTAGTATTTAGATCTTATTATCATTGGTAGATTTCTTTATTGATTTGGTTGCTCTCTTCCTTTTATTTTAATATATATATATTTTTCCTCTTTCTCTTTTTCTGACTGTTTAAGTGTAGGCTTCTTTGTGTGATTTTGTCTGTACAGCTTTTCTTTTACCATTTTTCCTAGGGTTCTGTCTGTCTGTTTTTTCTTTTTCTTTTTTTTTACTATAGTTTTTAGCACTTGTTATCATTGGTGGATTTGCTTCTTGGTTTGGTTGCTCTATTCTTTCTTCTTTTTTATTACTTTTTCATTTTTTTAATTATAAATAAATGTTTTAATATTTTAATTTTAATAACTTTTATTTTCTTTCTTTCTTTCTTTCTTTCTTTCTTTCTTTCTTTCTTTCTTTCTTTCCACCATTTTCTTCTGAGCTGTATGGTTGACAGGGTCTTGGTGCTACAGCCAGGTGTAAGGCCTGAGGCTCTGAGGTGGAAGAGCCAAGTTCAGGACAATGGTGCACCAGAGAACTCCTGGCTGAATGTAATATCAAATGGTGAAAGCGCACCCAGAGATCTCCATCTCAATGTTAAGACCCAGATACACTCAAGCACCAGCAAACTACAGTGTGGACAACCTATGACAAACAACTAGCAACAAAGGATCACAACCCAACCCATTAGTAGAGAGGTGGCTTAAAATCATAATAAGTTCACAGACACCCCCAAATCACACCGCTGTATGCCATCCTGCCCACCAGAAAGACAAGATCCAGTCTCATCCACAAGAACATAGGAACCAGTTCTCTCTACCAGGAAGCCTACACAACCCACTGAACCAACCTCACCCACTGGGAGCAGGCACCGAAAACAATGGGAACTACAAATCTGCAGCCTGCAAAAAGGAGACCACAAACACAATAAGTTAAGCAAAATGAGAAGACAGAGAAATATGCAGAAGAAGGAGCAAAGTAAAAACCCATCAGACCAAAGAAAAGAAGAGGAAATAAGAAGTATACCTGAAAAAGAATTCAGAGTAATGATAGTAAAAGTGATACAAAATCTTGGAAATGGGATGGAGAAAATACAAGAAACTTTTAACAAGGACCTAGAAGAACTAGAGCAAACAATGATGAAAAACATGGTAAATGAAATTAAACATTCCCTAGAATGAATCAACACCAGAATAACTGAGACAGAAGAATGGATAAGTGACCTGGAAGATAAAACAGTAGAAATAGCTACCACAGAGCACAATAAAGAAAAAAGAATGAAAATAACAGAGGACTGTCTCAGAGACTTCTGGGAAAACATTAAACACAACAACATACGAACTATAGGGGTCCCAGAAAAAGAAGTAAAATAGAAAGGGACTGAGAAAATATTTGAAAAGATAATACTTGAAAACTTCCCTAATATGGGAAAGGAAACAGTCAGCCAAGTCCAGGAAGTGCAGAGAGCCCCATACAGGATAAATCCAAGGAGAAAAACAGCAAGACACATATTAGTCAAACTATAAAAATTAAATATAAAGAAAAAATATTAAAAGCAGCAAGGGAAAAATAACATACAAGGGAATCCCCATAAGGTTAACAGCTGTTTAAGCAGAAACTGCAAGCCAGAAGAGAATGGCAAGACATATTTAAAGTGTTGAAAGGGAAAAACCTACAATGAAGATTATTCTACACAGCAAGGATCTCATTCAGATTTGATGGAGAAATTAATAAATTTACAGTCAAGCAAAAGCTAGAAGAATTCAGCACCACCAAACCAGCTTTACAACAAATGTTAAAGGAACTTATTTAGGCAGGGAACACAACGGAAGGAAAAGACCTATAATAACAAACCCAAAGCACTTAATAAAATGGTAATTAGAACATACATATTGATAACTACCTTAAATGTAAATTTATTAAATGCTCAAACAAAGGACACAGGCTGGCTGAATAGATACAAAAACAAGACCCATACATATGCTGTCTACAAGACACCAAATTCAGACGTAGGGAAACATACAGACTGAGAGTGAGGGGATGGAAAAAGATATTCCATGCTAATGGAAATCAAAAGAAAGCTGGATAGCAATTCTCATATCAGACAAAATATACTATAAACATAAAGATTATTACAAGAGGCAAAGAAGGACATGACATAATGATCAAGGGGTCAATCAAAGAAGAAAACATAAAAATGGTAAACATTTATGCACCCAACATAGGAGTACAAAAATACGAAAGGCAGATGCAAATAGCCATAAAAGGGGAAATTGACAGTAGCACAATAATAGTAGGGGACTTTAACACCCCACTTTCACCAATGGACACATCATCCAAAATGAAAGTAAATAAGGAAACACAAGCTTTAAGTGATACATTAAACAAGATGGACTTCACTGATATTTAAAGGACATTCCATCCAAAATCAACAGAATACACTTTCTTCTCAAGTGCTCATGGAACATTCTCCAGTATAGATCATATCTAGGGTCATAAAACAAGCCTTGGTAAAATTAAGAAAATTGAAGTCATATCAAGAAACTTTTCCAACCACAACAATATGAGAGTACATATCAATTACAGGAAAACATGTGTAAAACATATAAACACTACTAAATAGCCAAGAGATCATTGAAGAAATCAAAGAAGAAATTAAAAAAATACCTAGAAACAAATGACAATGAAAACATGATGACCCAAAACCTATGGGATGCAGTAAAAGCAGTTCTAAGAGGGAAGTTTATAGCAATACAATGCTATCTCAAAAAACAAGAAACAGCTCAAAAAAACAACCTAACCTTACACCTAAAGTAATTACAGAAAGAAGAACAAAAAATTCCTAAAGTTAGCAGAAGGAAAGAAATCATAAAGATCAGATAAGAAATAAATGAAAAAGAAATGAAGAAAACAATAACAAAGACCAATAAAATTATCAGCGGGTTCTTTGAGAAGATAAAATAATTGATAAACCATTAGTCAGACACATCAAGAAAAAACGGGAGAAGACTCAAATCAACAGAATTACAGACGAAAAAAGAGAAGTGACAACTGACACTGCAGAAATACAAAGGATCATGAGAGATTATTACAAGCAACTATATGTCAATACAATGGACAATCTGGAAGAACTGGACAAATTCTTAGAAATGCACAATCTTCCGAGACTGAACCAGGAAGAAATAGAAAATATAAACTGACCGATCTTCTTTCTCTAATTTCTTTAGGTGCAAGGATAGGTTGTTTAATCGAGATGCTTCTTGTTTCTTAAGGTAGGATTTTATTGCTATAAACTTCCCTCTTAGAACTGCTTTTGCTGCATCCCATAGGTTTTGGGTCATCGTGTCTCCATTGCATTTGTTTCTAGGTATTTTTTGATTTCCTCTTTGATTTCTTCAGTGATCACTTCGTTATTAAGAAGTGTATTGTTTAGCCTCCATGTGTTTGTATTTTTTACAGATCTTTTCCTGTAATTGATATCTAGTCTCATAGAGTTGTGGTCGGAAAATATACTTGATACAATTTCAAACTTCTTAAATTTACCAAGGCTTGATTTGTGACCCAAGATATGATCTATCCTGGAGAATGTTCCATGAGCACTTGAGAAAAATGTGTATTCTGTTGCTTTTGGATGGAATGTCCTATAAATAACAACCCAATCCAAAACTGGGCAGAAGACCTAAATAGACATTTCTCCAAAGAAGATATACAAACTAAAAAACAAACACATGAAAGAATGCTCAACATCATTAATCATTTGAGAAATGCAAATCAAAACTACAATGAGATATCATCTCACACCGGTCAGAATGGCCATCATCAAAAAATCTAGAAACAATAAATGCTGGAGACGGTGTTGAGAAAAGGGAACACTCTTGCACTACTGGTGGGAATGTGAATTGGTACAGCCACTATGGAGAACATTATGGAGGTTCCTTTAAAAACTACAAATAGAACTACCATATGACCCAGCAATCCCACTACTAGGCATATACCCTGGGAAAAGCATAATTCAAAAAGAGTCATGCACCAAAATGTTCATTGCAACTTTATTTACAATAGCCAGGAGATGGAAACAACCTAAGTGTCCATCATCGGATGAATGGATAAAGAAGATGTGGCACATATATACAATGGGATATTACTCTGCCCTAAAAATAAATGAAATTGAGCTATTTGTAATGAGGTGGATGGAACTAGAGTCTGTCATACAGAGTGAAGTAAGTCAGAAAGAGAAAGACAAATACTATATGCTAACAAATATATATGGAATCTAAGAAAAAAAGGGGGGGGGAAGACGGGAATAAAGAACAGACCTACTAGAGAATGGACTTCAGGATATGGGGAGGGAGAAGGGTAAGCTGTGACAAAGTGAGAGAGTGGCATGGACATATATACACTACCAAACGTAAGGTAGATAGCTAGTGGGAGGCAGCCACATAGCACGGGGAGTTCGGCTTGGTGCTTTGTGGCTGCCTGGAGGGTTGGGATGGGGAGGGTGGGACGGAGGGAGATGCAGGATGGAGGAGATGTGGGGGCATGTGTATGTGTATAACTGATTCACTTTGTTGTAAAGCAGAAACTAACACACCATTGTTGCGCAATTGTACTCCAATAAAGATGGTAAAAAAAAAGACTCTGTCATCATTCTTAGAGTAATAATCAAAGAAAAATTGGCTTTTACAGGTCTTCAGTGCTTTGTGACCACCTAGAGGATTGGAATAGGGAGGGTGAGAGGGAGGGAGACACAAGAGGGAAGAGATATGGGAACATTTGTATATGTATAACTGATTCACTTTGTTGTAAAGCAGAAACTAGCACACCATTGTAAACCGATTATACTCCAATAAAGATGTAAAAAAAAAGACCGATCATAAGCACTGAAATTGAAACTGTGATTATATCTTCCAAAAAGCAAAAGCCCAGAGCCAGATGGCTTCACAAGCGACTTCTATCAAATATTTAGAGAAGAGCTAACACCTTTCCTTCTCAAATGCTTCCAAAATATAGCAGAGGGAGGAACACTCCCAAACTCATTCTACAAGGCCACCATCACATTGATACCAAAACCAGACAAAGATGTCACATGCACACACACACACACACACACACACACTACAGGCCACTATCACTGATGAACATAGATGCAAAAATACTAAACAAAATATTAGCAAATAGAACCCAACAGCAAATTTAAAGGATCATACACCATAATCAAGGGGGATTTATCCCAGGGATGCAAGGAATCTTCAATATCCACAAATCAATAAATGTGATACACAACATCAACAAATTGAAGAATAAAAGCCATATGATCGTGTATATATGTCCATGCCCCTTTCTCGCTTTGTCACAGCTTACCCTTTCTCCTCTCCTCCCCATATCCTCAAGTCCATTCTCAAGTAGGTCTGTGTCTTTATTCCTGTCTTACCCCTATGTTCTTCATGACATTTTTTTCCTTAAATTCCATATATATGTGTTAGCATACGATATTTGTCTTTCTCTTTCTGACTTACTTCACTCTGTATGACAGACTCTAGGTCTATCCACCTCATTACAAATAGCCCAACTTCGTTTCTTTTTATGGCTGAGTAATATTCCATTGTATATATGTGCCACATCTTCTTTATCCATTCATCCGATGATGGACACTTAGGTTGTTTCCGTCTCTGGGCTATTGTAAATTGAGCTGCAATGAACATTTTGGTCCATGACTCTTTTTGAATTATGGTTTTCTCAGGGTATATGCCCAGTAGTGGGATTTCTGGGTCATATGGTAGTTCTATTTGTAGTTTTTTTAAAGGAACTTCCATACTGTTCTCCATAGTGGCTGTACCAATTCACGTTCCCACCAGCAGTGCAAGAGTGTTCCCTTTTCTCCACACCTTCTCCAGCACTTATTGTTTCTAGATTTTTTGATGATGGCCATTCTGATTGGTGTGAGATGATATCCCATTGTAGTTTTGATTTGCATTTCTCAAATGAT
The DNA here is from genome assembly GCF_964165515.1 of Mesoplodon bidens. Taxonomy (NCBI): domain Eukaryota; kingdom Metazoa; phylum Chordata; class Mammalia; order Artiodactyla; family Ziphiidae; genus Mesoplodon; species Mesoplodon bidens. Next base: position 88,604,787 of record NC_138163.1, read on the forward strand.
TAATGATGTTGAGCATTCTTTCATATATACACTACCAAACATAAGGTATATAGCTAGTGGAAAGCAGCTGCATAGCCCAGGGAGATCATCTCGGTGCTTTGTGACCACCTAGAGGGGTGGGATAGGGAGGGTGAGAGGGAGGGAGACACAAGAGGGAAGAGATATGGGAACATTTGTATATGTATAACTGATTCACTTTGTTGTAAAGCAGAAACTAATACACCATTATGAAGCAATTATACTCCAATAAAGTTATAAAAAAATAATGAATGATAAAAAATATATAATCATCACAATAGGGGCAGAAAAACCTTGTGATAAAATTCAAAATGCATTTATGATAAAAAAATCCAGAAAGTAGGCATAGGGGAACTTACCTCAACATAATAAAGGCCATATGTGACAAACCGACAGCTAACATTGTTCTCAGTGGTGAAAAAAGGAAACCATTTCCACTAAGATCACGAACAAAGCAATGTTGCCCACTCTAATCACTATTATTCAACATAGTTTTTGAAGTTTTAGCCTGAGCAATCCGAGAAGAAAAAGAAATAAAAGTAATCCAAATCGGAAAAGAAGAAGCAAAAGTGTCACTGTTTGCAGATGACATGATACTATACCGAGAGAGTCCTAAAGATGCTACCAGAAAACTACTAATGAATTTGGTAAAGTAGCAGGATACAAAATTAATGCATAGAAATCTCTTGCATTCCTAACACTAATGATGAAGAATCTGAAAGGGGAATTAAGAAAACACTCCCATTTACCATTGCAAGAACAACAACAAAAATACCATGTAATAAACCCATGAAAGGTGACAAAAGACCTATATGAAGAAACCTATATGACACTGATGAAAGAAATTAAAGATGAAGAGATATGCCGTGTTCTTGGATTGGAAGAATCAACATTGAGAAAATGACTATACTACCCAAAGCAATCTACAGATTCAGTGCAATCCCTGTCAAATTACCAATGGCATTTTTCACAGAACTAGAACAAAAATTTCACAATTTGCATGGAAACACAAAAGACCCCGTATAGCAAAAGAAATCTTGAGGCAGAAGAACAGAGCCGGAGGAATCAGGTTCCCAGACTTCAGATTATACTACAAAGCTACAGTAATCAAAGCAGTATGGTACTAGAACCAAAACAGAAATATAGATCACTGGAACAGGATAGAAAACCCAGAGAAAAATCCATGCACATATGGTCACCTTATATTTGATAAAGGAGGAAAAATATATAACTGAGAAAAGACAGCCTCTTCAATAAATGTTGCTGGTAAAACTGGACAGGTCCATGTAAAAGAATGAAGTTAGAATACTCCCTAACACCATACACAAAAATAAACTCATATGGGTTAAAGACCTAAATGTAAGGCCAGTCACTATAAAACTCTTAGAGGAAAACATAGGCAGAACATTCCATGACATAAATCACAGCAAGATCCTTTCTGACCCACCTCCTAGAGAAATGGAAATAAAAACAAAAATAAACAAATGGGGCCTAGTGAAACTTAAAAGCTTTTGCCCTCCAAAGGAAACCATAAACAAGATGAAAAGACAAACCTCAGAATGGGAGAAAATATTTGTAAACAGAGCAACTGACAAATGATTTATCTCCGAAATATACAAACAACACATGCAGCTCAATAGCAAAAAAACAACCAAATCCAAAAATGGGCAGAAGACTTAAATAGACATTTCTCCAAAGAAGATATACAGATTGTCAACAAACACATGAAAAGATGCTCAACATCTATTAGAGAAGTGCAAATCAAAACTTCAATGAGGTATCACCTCACACCTTTTAGAATAGCCATCATCAAAATGTCTACAAACAGTAAATGCTAGAGAGGGTATGGAGAAAATGGAACCTTCTTACGTTGTTGGTGGACATGTAAATTGATACAGCCACTATGGAGAACAGTATGGAGGTTCCTAAAAAAACTAAAAATAGAACTACAATATCACCCAGCAATCCCACTACTAGGCGTATACCCTGAGAAAACCATAATTCAGAAAGAGTGATGTACCACAATATTCATTGCAGCACTATTTACAATAGCCAGGGCATGGAAGCAACCTAAGTATCCTTCGACAGATGAATGGATAAAGATGATGTGGCACATATATACAGTGAAATATTTCTCAGCCCTAAAAAAAATGAAATTGAGTTATTTGTAGTGAGGTGGATGGACATATAGTCTGTCCTACAGAGTGTAGTAAGTCAGAAAGAGAAAAAGAAATACCGTAGACTAACACATATATATGTAATAAAAAATGCTCTGAAGAACCTAGGGACATGACAGGAATAAAGACACAGCTGTAGAGAATGGACTTGAGTACACAGGGATAGGGAAGTTTAAGCTGGGAAGAAGTGAGAGAATGGCATGGACATATATACACTACCAAATATAAAATAGATATCTAGCGGGAAACAGCCTCATTGCACAGGGAGATCAGCTCGGTGATTTTTTTTTTTTTTTTTTTTTTGGTATGCGGGCCTCTCACTGTTGTGGCCTCTCGCATTGCGGAGCACAGGCTCCGGACGCGCAGGCTCAGCGGCCATGGCTCACGGGCCCAGCCGCTCCACGGCATGTGGGATCTTCCCGGACCGGGGCACGAACCCGTGTCCCCTGCATCGGCAGGCGGACTCTCAACCACTGCGCCACCAGGGAAGCCCAGCTCGGTGATTTTGATCACCTAGTTGGTTGTGATAGGGAGGGTGGGAGGCAGATGCAACAGGGAGGGAGTTGGGGGAGATATACATATATATATATATATATATATATATATATATAGCTGATTCACTTTGTTTTTTAGCAGAAATCTATACTGTAATGCAATTACACTCCAATAAAGATGTTAAAAAAAAGAAAAGTACAGTGAGGTATCACCTCACACTGGTCAGAATGGCCACCATCAAAAAATCTACAAACAACAAATGCTGGAGAGTGTGTGGAGAAAAGGGAACCCTGTTGCACTGTTGGTGGAAATATAAATTGATACAGCCACTATGGAGAAAAGTATGGCAGTTCCATATAAAACTAAAAATAGAACTACCATATGACCGAGCAATCCCACTACTGGGCATATAGCCTGAGAAAACGGTAATTCAAAAACTGTCGTGTACCACAATGTTCATTGCAGCACAGTTTACAATAGCCAGGGCATGGAAGCAACATAAGTGTCCATCAACAAATGAATGGTTAAAGAAAATGTGTCACATATATACGATGGAATATTACTCAGCCATAAAAAGAAAATTGAGTTATTTGTAGTGAGGTGGATGGACCTAGAGACTGTCATACAGAGTGTAGTAAGTCAGAAAGGGAAAAGCAAATACCATATGCTAACACACATATATGGAACCAAAAAAAAAAAGACTCAGACATAGGGAGTGGACTTGAGGACACGTTGGCAGGGGGATTTTAAGCTGGGACGAAGTGAAAGAGTAGCATTGACCTATATACACTAACACATGTAAAATAGATAGCTGGTGGGGAGTAGCTGCATCACACACGGAGATCAGCTCGGTGCTTTGTGTCCACCTAGAGTGGTGGGATAGGGAGGGTGGGAGGGAGTTGCAAGAGGGAGGGCAGATGAGTATATATGTATACATATAGCTGATTCACTTTGTCATACAGCAGAAACTAATACAACACTGTAAAGCAATTTTATTCCAATAAAGACATTAAAAAAAGAGACTGATGGAAAAAATAAAAGATGACATAAAGAGATGGGGAGGTATACCATGTCCTTTGATTGGAGGAATGAATTATTGGGAAAATGACTACACTACCCAAAGCAGTGTACAGATTCAATGCAATCCCTATCAAATTATCAATGGCTTTTTTCATAGAATTAGGACAAATAGTTTTACAATTTGTATGGAGACACAAGAGACCATGAATAGATGAAGCAATCTTGAGAAAGAACAATGGAGCTGGAGGAATCAGGCTCCCTTACTTCAGACCATACTACCAAGCTATAGTCATCAGATCAATACGGTGTTGTCATAAAAACAAACATTGATCAGTGGAATAGGGTAGAAAGTCCAGAGATAAACCCACACATTTATGGTCACCTAATCCATGACATAGAATGTAAGAATATACAATGGAGAAAAGACAGTCTCATCAATAAGTGGTGCCATGAAAACTGGACAGCTCCATGTAAAAGAATGAAAATAGAAAATACCCTAACACCATACACACAAAAAAATCTCAAAATGGGTTAAAGACCTAAATATAAGTCCGGATACTATAAAACTTTTAGAGGAAATCATAGGCAGAATGCTGTCTGACATAAATCCCATCAATATTTTTTCTACCTGTCTCCTAGATTAATGGAAATAAAACCAAAAATAAACAATTGGAACCTAATTAAACTCAAAAGCTCTTGCACAGCCAAGGAAACCATCAACAAAATGAAAAGACAACCCACAGAGTGGGAGAAAATATTTGCCCACAAAGCAACTGACAAGGGATTAATCTCCAAAATATACAAACAGCTCTTGAAGCTCAATATCAAGAAATGTGTGGAAGATATAAATGTACAATTCTTCAGAGAAGACATACAGATTGTTAAAAGGCAAATGATAAGATGTTCAACATCACTAATTATTAGAAAAATGTAAATCAAATCTACAATGTGGTATCACCTAACACCTGTTAGAATGGCCATGATCAAATCTACAAACAATAAATGCTGGAGCAGGTGTGGAGAAAACGGAACCTTTCTTTTGCTGTGCAGAAGCTTTTTAGTTTGATATAATGCTACTTATTTTTTTTTGCTATTGTGCTTGTATTTATTGCTTGTGCTTTTATTGTCATATCCAAAAATATCATTTCTAAGACTTCTGTCAGGGAGCTTTCCCCCTATGTTTTTCCTAGGGATTTTACCATTTCAGGTCTTACATTTAAAAATGTAATACAAGGCTTCCCTGGTGGCGCAGTGGTTGAGAGTCTGCCTGCTGATGCAGGGGACACGGGTTTGTGCCCTGGTCCGGGAAGATGCCACATGCCGTGGAGCGGCTAGGCCCGTGAGCCATGGCCGCTGAGCCTGCGCGTCTGGAGCCTGTGCTCCACAACGGGAGAGGCCACAGCAGTGAGAGGCCCGCATACAGCCAACAAACAAACAAAAAGTAATACATTTCATTTTAATTTTTGTGAGTGGTGAAAGATTGGGGTCCATTTTCATTTTTCTGCTTGTGGTTACCCAGTTTTCCCAGGACCATTTATTGAACATACTATCATTCCCCAATGAGTATTTCTGTAAATAAATTTTCTGCTTTCTTATCCCTTTCTTCTCCTTCTGGAATTCTGATTTTTCTAATATTTTTTCTTCTGCTTGAATCCTATGGATCACATAAGTTTTCTTTGCTCTCTTTCACTCTGTTTTCTTTGATCTCCTCTAATTCGGTTATTTCAAAGTTCCTATTCTCTAAATCACTTATTCTTTATTCTGCCTGATCTATTTTGCTGTTGATGTTCTCTACTGCATTGAATTTATTAATTGAATTCTTCAGCTCCAGAATTTCTATTTGGTTCTTTTTATGATTTCTATCTGCTTGTTACATTTTAAACTTTGTTTGTGTATTGTTTTCCTTATTTTGTTGAATTGTTTTTCTGTGTTTTCTTGTATGCAGTTGAATTTTATTTAAACAGCTATTTTGAATTCTTTATAAGGTAAATCACAGACCACCATGTCATTGTATTTAGTTACTAGAGGATTATTGTGACATTTTGGTGATGTCATGTTTCCTCAATTCTTCAGGCTCCTTGGAGTTTTTCATTGCAGGTTTTGCATTTTAAGTAGCAGTCACCTCCTCCTATGTTTACTAGCTGCCTTCAGATGTGGGATACTTTCCATTGTTCCTGTTTTATAGTCTGAGGCTTTCTTTGGCCTTGTATGAATGCACTGATCTACGCTTCTTGCTCTTGTGGAAGAATTCTTAAGTTAGTATATCTCCTCTTGATCTTACAATGCACTAGAGTGGCTGCTGGAAACCTTTCTTTTGTTTTCCTGAAAGTGTCACTGTAGCTCAAGATTGTGCTTTCTCCCTGCTGACTGCTTCTAGCCTGCTTTCTGTGCCTCCTTCCTGTCTACCCAAGCTTGCTCTCACTGCCACCCTCAGGAGTGCACACAATGAGCCAACCACAGAGTGGAGGTATGGATTTGGCACTGGGACATTGGGAGTACCCACGGGCCAGTTGAGAGGATCTTCAGATGAAGTTTTTCCAGTGGCTCATGGATGGACAGGATTTCTTTTGGAGTCTATAAAGCAGTCAACAGGAATTGTGTCCATTTAATGCCCTCTGATATTCTTAACTGCCACTTTCCCAATCTCCTCCCTCCTCCCTGTCATGGAGGGCCTGCTTTAATACTCCAGTTTCTGTAGGAGAGAAATGGGTTTCTTTAACATTGTCCCACACAGCTAGAGAACTCACTAACTACTCTCCTTTTACCCTGTGCAAGAGATCACCGACCTTTTCTAGCACTAAGCTGTGTAGCCTTGAGGGGAGGGATGATGCTGGAAAAGTTCCTCTTACCCATTACAATACATCTAAACTTTTTTTTTTTGGCTTTTTTTTGGTGTTTTGTTTTGTTTGCTCCAGCAGAGTGCTAAAAACTTCTACTCTGGAAACCTGGATTTCTACCAAAGCTTTCTCATCCACGGGTGTCTAACCAAGTCTATGTTTTCCAGGTGCTCCCAGATCATGGCTGAGAGAGGCTGAAACCAGTTCACAGGCTCCTGCTAATTCCTCAGCTCATATCAAGGTCTTTCTACCTATTATCAGATGCAGAGCTGGGCAAGACTCCTCCTGGATCCCTTGACATATGGTTCAGGACACCACAACTCCTACAAAGGCACTTTTGTTTATATATGGATGCCAAAATTTAGTTGTTAAAGAGGAGACAAAAATGAGGGACATCTTATGCTGCCAAAATGCTGATGTCAGTCCTCTCTGACCTCATTTTAAATGCAAGACTCAGCAATGTTTCCCAGACCTGGATATACATTAGAAATACCTGGGGAGATTATTAGAAAAACTGATATGTGAGCCCCACCGTTTGAAACCCTGATTCACTGGAGTTAGACTTGGGCATGAGTATCAGTGTATGTATTTTAAGCTCCTCAGTGTTTCCAATGTGCAGCCATCGTTGAAAATGATTGCTCTTGCTTCTTGCTCTAGAGCAACACTTTCCAAATAAAACTTTTTTGATGAATGAAAGTGTTCTTTAATCTGCCCTATTCAATAGAGTAGTCACTCATATGTCTATGGATCACTAGAAATGTAGCTAGCTTGAGGGAGAAGTTGAGTTTTTAATTTCAACACATTTTAATTAATTTAAATTTGAATAGTTACATATGGCTAGTGGATATAGTATTGGATAGTGCAACTCTAGACCTTAAAAATCAGCCTTCCTCTTTCCCAAAGTACTTGCCCTCACACCGTTTACCATATACTGCTCCATCTTATCTCTGCCTTTCCTAAAGCATATGTTAGTTTTGTATCTCTCCATGCTACTGTATATGGCCCAGTTAGCATCCGACCAGAAATAATTGGGGACACAGAAACAGTTATATCATTTGAGATTCTTATGGTTAAATTTGAAAGGAAATCCTGCTTTAATTGATGGAAAAATAAAATTATTTCACACAAGTGAGAAGTCCAGAGATAGGGCTAGCTTCAGGTGAGGCTTTTTCTGGTAACTCAACAATGTCAAGAAGGTCTGATTTATTTCCCTCTCTTCACCCTGCCTTCCATGATTTTGGCTTCGGACTAAGGCTAGTTCCCCAAGATGGTTGCCAACACCTTCAAGGGATACATTCTTCAATTTTCACATCTAAAAGAAAAAAGAAAGCATCTTTGTTCCAGTTTTCCCATTGTATGTGTGAGATTCATTTTGATTTGACCAGCTTTGATCACATAATCACCCTTGAACTAATCTTTGCAGATAAAGGGTAGAATGTGTTGATTGATCAACTCCTGGAGTTAAGGGTGGAATCAGCCTCTCTGAAACCTCATCGTATAGATCCATAAAGGGAAACCAGGGATTTAGGGGAAGAGAGATGCTGGGGAGTGGATGTTATGAAGGTAAACAATAAATGCCTACTACAACCTTATAGGGCATGCTCAACCTTTTATTGAGCATGTCCTATATGCCAAAACCAGACCAAAGCAGACTGGCAGCAAGTACCATGTGTAAGTCAGATATATATGATACAAGAAAATCAGGTGGGCATTTGGCATTTGAGAAACCTCTTACTTAGCAAGTAGCAGAACCTCAGCCATCAACTTGAGGTTTCAAGATGGATTCTGGTGGCTGGGAAATGAAAAGGCAAGGAAAAGCCTGGACGCTTTTTCCTGAAGGATGATGACATCAGGCAGATTGCTGAGGCAGTGAAAAAATGAGGAATGCAGGAAGGAACTGAACTACCGAAACCAGACTTTAAGGTGGGGACAAGGTTTTGATAGCAAGGCAAAAGCTTAGTGAGTAGTACTGTGATTCAATGTCCAAGCAAGGCTTCCAGCCAATGGCACTTAATGGGGAATCTCCTCAGCCATGATTTAAATTCCCTTTTCTTAGGTCAGTGATAGTTCCAAAGACTAAGGTCGTCTTGGACCTATAGGCAGAGGTCACGTGGCTCCAAGAGGAGCAGATAATGGAGCCAGTCAGGGCCTGAAGTGTTCCAAGACTCTTCCTCCTCCCCTTCCAATTCACGGATATCTGAGGCTCTGAGTAAGACAAAATGGGAGGAAGATTAGGTTTTCAAGTGTCAGAAACACAATTCAAACTGGTGTAAGCAAAAAAGGGGATTTATTGATTCAGAGACCTCAGAAGATCAAGGGTATCTGGATTCAGGAGCTCAATGACATCTTTAGGACCTGACTTCTCTCTCTTCATAGTTCAGTTTCATTCTCAGTCACTCCAGCTTCACCCCCAACTACTTTAGACTTATATAATATATTCATCTACAATATAGCCCAATGGTCAAGAGCACAAGCTCTGAAGTTCCACTGCCAGAAGACTCCCTGTTCTGCCACTTACTGTGTGACTTTGACAGTTACTTGATGTTATGTACCCTGTGTAAAATGGGGTTTATAATACTACCTACTTCATAGAGTTACTGTGGTGATGAAATGAGTTAATCCATGTAAAGGATTTAGAATAATTGTAAATAATCAACAAGGGATTTCTGTTATTATCCTCATCCTTATATCTAGTAATTCCAGTGGAAATAAAATATAATATTACCAGTCGTTTCAGCAAAAGTCCCAGGATTGGCCCAGAGTTGGTCACTTTCTGGTCCTGAACCACTCACTGTGGTCAGGGGAACAATGAGTCAGGAAGAGGAGGTGTGCCAATCTACCTGAACCATTGAGGAAAGGGAAACTGGGGAGACAGCTATCAAAAGGAAGAAAAGGGATGCTGGAAAGATAAAAATGAAAAACACTCAAAAATAAAGATGCCCATACTGTGAGTGAGAAGAGAGATCCATGAAAATGAATGGTCTCTTAAAGTAACGACTGAAATATTCCTGTCCCCCCCTCCTCACCCTAAAGCAATAATATGATGACGGTGATAGTGATAATGATAATGATGGCAATGACAATGATGAGGATGAGGATTGGGGCAGAGTGCACTAGATAGCTGACATTGTAAGAGTACTGAGAAGCAGCAATGTGGGCTTTGAAGATTTTTTTAAAGCAATGTGCAAATGATTTTTTATACATAGCATGCAATTCTTCCAGATTACCTGGGTGTTGGGCCATTTAACAAAGAACAGATGTCTTTGATGGCAACAATTTGTCCCAGCTGTGAGAACTGAGTGAGAAACCTTTTGGGACATCTAAAATCAAGATTACAGGCAGGTTCAGAAAAATATAAAAGCCTGATAAATATCCTCTATATTTTTCACTATCCACTAGTACCCCTGTAGGGATTTTTCTGATGGTGCCAAGCATTAATTCCACAGTGAAGGTTGGTGTTTCTTTCTGAGATAAATTTAACCCAGTATTCTTGCTGCTTGCTTTCATAAATACACACTATTCATTTCTGTCAGGTGCTTCTCAGTTTTCATAGTTGGCCTAGAGAGCCAGAAGCCTCCTGCCCTGAACAGAGTCTGCTTCTCCCACTCACTCTGATGCAGCTTACTTTCCAGCCAGCCACCCTAGACAACCTTCTGTTGTCTGTCCAAACATTTCTGCCACTTTTTCTTCTCTGTGCCTTTACTTAAGCTGTCCCCTCTATCTGAAATTCCCTTCCCTTTGCTTCTTCTCACCTTTGACAGTTCTGTACATCTCCATAACCACAGGTCATATCCCACCTTCTTCCAAAGATTTCAGAAACTACCCTGTTCTGAATTAAGTTCTCTCACTCCTGACATTGCATTGAAGATTATAGACACTCATAGTAGCTACCACATTCTACCTCAGGAGAGTTACTAGCGGGTGGATTTGACTCCCTGTCTAGTTTGTAAGCCTCCTCCTCCCACCCCAGGACAGAAACTCTATCTCCAACTTCCTCTCTCCTCTCAGTATAGCTTAACACAAGATCTGCAGCATATTAGGCCCTTGAAAATGTTTGTTCATATACTCTTTCAACAAGTATTTATTGAGAACCTCCTATGTGCCAGGCACTGTGCTAGTTTTACGGGGGATATAACAATAATCATAACAGTCAAACATCTATGTTCTCATGGTACTTATATTCTATTATGCAATATAGATAATAAATAAACAAATAAATATATCCTATGTTAGACAGTAATAAGTGGTATTTTAAAAGTAAAACATGGTAAGAGGGAGAGAGTTACAAGGGGAGGAGCTATGTTAGGAGAGGCAGGGAAGGCCTCAGAGAAAAGGTGACATTTCAGTAGAAATCTTAAGATAAATAAGGGAGTTAGACATGGGGATATCTAGAGAAAGAGTTCTTTACATTATATAAACAGCATGTGCAAAGGTCCTGAAGTAGGAACATGGAAGGAGGCCAGTGTAGCTGAAGCAGAGTGAACGAGGGAGGGAGAGTGTTAAGAGACAAGGTCAGAGAAGTAGTGGGGAGCTAAATCACACAGGCCCTGTTGACCTAAATTGAGATAAAAAATAAATCAGGAAAGGTGAGCATGGGAGACTGATGGAATAGAAGCAGGGTTTCTTGAATGAATTCTGGGCCCATGGCCAGTTTTGACTCCAGGGTTTACCTCACGCACAGAGCTTACTTCATGACCCTTCTAAGTTTAGCCCTTCCTTTTGGTCCTTGGTCTTCAGGTATCTACCCTACTCCATAGCCACTTAGTGTCTCTGTCCCAGGTTGAATCAAGGGCTCTGACTCAATTAAGCACAATTACAATTCAACACTAAAGAAGAATCTGAGCGCTGCTTGAGGCAGGAAATCCAGAGTCCTCTGTTTTCTAAACTGAACCAGAGACTCAGAGAAGATTTCTAAAATTGAGAGGTTGTTTGGCTTGTTCTTTATTTAATCACTCAAATTCTGGGTCATCTTTTGATCTGTGAAAAGAGCAGAATGCTTCCTCCTCAAATAGGTTTCAATACTTGAAGGAAGGTGCTTGATAGCTTTCTTTTTATTGGGATCAGGTCAAAAGTGGAATGGAACCATGTTTTGTAGAGGGCGTTTTGTGGAAAAGGCAGAGGAAAGATAGGATTGAGTCTTGCAAAGTTATGGGGTGTTGTACTGAAGGAAGTAGTGAGGACGAGGGGGAAGAAAAACCCAGACCGCAAGCAGAAATGTGGCTATTTTTGTTACCAGCATTTAGTACTGGAGCTTGTTTAGTCACAGGAAATTGAACAGCAGATCTGCATGATGGGTGGAACCCCATTAGACATTAGATCTTCCTGCCACAGACTCAGTGCCAGCAACTCTCTCGAGGAGAGAGAAAGACAGAGCTTAAACTCTACACCTCTCATGGCCCCTTGGAAGTAGCAAGTGGGATTAAGTTATGGTTGCTGAGTCCCCTGACTGGCTGAAACCTAGATGGGAAGTAGTGAGCTATGTAGAGGGGATACTCATCAAAGTCAAATCTGGCCTTACTATTTATCCTGGTGTGGGTTACTTAAGGCAGAATATGGTAAAGAGGATAGAGCAAGGGTTGCAAACTGGTGATAGCTCTTCTTATGGCCTGAAGTCATTATTGTTTTGCCAGCAGGATGTTTTTAAAAAATATTAACACGAGTTTTACATGGGGTATGAACTCTCAAGTCCAAAACACTATCTGTTGTCTTATACTGAGAGACAATATGTGCAATGTTTAAGAAGGCTAGAGCTCTGAGATCAAACCTCCTGTTTGTGTAACCTAGATCTGCCACTTACTAGCTGTCCTTCAGTTTCCCCATCTGTATATGAGGAGGGTGATAATGCCAACTCTTAAGGAGTTTGTGAGGATGTAAAGAGTTAATGCAGTAAGTTCTCCATGGCTGAAAGTTCTCCATTATATTTGCCTGACCCCTGAATTCATTTGAGTTTTCAACCTCTCATGTAAAAGGAGGAACTCTGGAGTAGGTAACAAGAATGCTTCACAGAGAAAATGTCATTTTACCTAGATCCTAAATAAAAGGGCAGAGGGACTAATCCAAGCAAAGGAATGGATGCATGAGCCCATAGGCTATGTTTGCATGGCAGAATGTAGCTCTGAGGACTAAGGCAGAAGTGCTTTCTTGGGAAATTGCAGGAGTGGGTCTGGGAAGCCTAAAGATAGATTGTGAAGAACCTGCTGTGTCCTGCCCAGCTGTTACAAATAGTCATTTGAAATCCATTGCCATTTCTACTACAAAGATGTTAGGGCAAGACATCTTTCAATTTATCACCCAGAGCTAATCAAAGATTTATTTCCTCATTCTGATAATGAGATTAATATAATTGATCATATCTCATTTTTGTCTTGGTTATCAGGGAGCTCAGAGCCAAAAGGAAAACTCAACTAGGCCTACGATCTTCATTTTATATTTTTCTTTTCCTTGGTCTTCATTTTCTGTTTACATTCCATTATTTTATGTGTTATGACTTTATTTAGTATAACATTATGAGATATTTTTATAAGTTGCTGCCACTCATTTCTGGGGAGAGTAGAATATAAAGATATTGATAAATAAAATGTAAAGGATTTGAGCTTTACCTTTTAAACAGTGGGGAAATCTGGAATGTTTAAAAGCAGAGTGACATGATTTGGTTTACACTTTAGAAAGACAAGTTTGACTGCATTGTGAAAGATGGATTAGAGAAGGGATGAGATTGGAAATGGATAAACCACACAGGTGATCATTTCAGTTGTGTAGGTGGGAGAAGATGAAGACCTGACACCAGGCAGTAGGATGGAGAGGAGGGGATAGATATAGGATATGTTGGAAACAAGATAAAATTGGCATGATGCAGTGACTGGGGACAGAGAGAGAGGAAGAAGGCAATTAAGTAGATGGTGGTTAAAATGTAGGCAGAATTCTAGGGTGGTATCGGGGATCTTTGCCCCACCCCCCACCAGTGTTACTCTCATGATTATGTTACATTATATGGCAGAAGGAATTTTGCAGATGTATTTAAGTTTACTGATCTTTTGACTTTTAGGAGGGAAGATTTTCTAGATGGGGCCTGTCTAATCACACGAGCCCTTTAAAAGCACAGATTTTCTCTAGCAGGAGGGAAAAAAAGGAAGTCAGAGAGATTTGAAGTGAATGGAATTTGAATTGAGAGTGATTCTTCATTTCTTAAATGGTGGAGGCCATGTGGAAGTAAATACCTAAAAGTGGCCACTAGGAGCTAAGTGTGACACTCAGGTGACAAAGAGCAATGAAAAATGGACCTCAGTCCTACAACCATAAAGAATTGAATCCTGATAAAAATCTGAATGAACTTGGAACTGAACTCTTCCTCAGAACCTCCAGATAAGAGCTCAGTCAGGACAACATCTTGATTTCAGTCTTGTGAGACCCTAAGCAGAGAACCCAGCTAAACCTGCCCAGACTTCTGACATACAAAATTGTAAGCTAACAAAAGGATTTTGTTTCAAACTGCCAAGTTTGTGGTAATTTGTTGCACAACAATAGAATGTAATACAGTGGTTGAACAAAAACTTTGGCACCCATATTACATCCCTTTGGGCCACCTCTGATTTTCAGCTACAGTTATAGTGGACAGGTCTGACTCACCTCTAGCTGTGAGTTTCCTACCTCAAGAGCATACTGAACACCTTTTTGCATTATGCCCCAGTTGTCTTTCTGATGCTGTGGAGCTTTCTCAAAAGTAATCCAGAAGTTCAGGAAAAATTAATGCCCACACTAGCAACCCTCAATCAGCAGAGAAAGGGAAATGGAATTAGATATATCTTCCAGCCCCTGAAAGGCTTTCAGGTAGATAATTCTGGGAGACATTCTGCATGCTTCTCAGAGACCTTGGTGGGAACAAGCTTCTGTTGTCTACATCAATGACCTCAAGAATACATCTTTACATTAGATTTCCTCATTCAATGTCTCTCTCTGCTGCCTCCTTCATGCTTACTGGAAACACCTCCTAAATAAATTACTATTCCTAAATACTTGTGTCAGGCTCTGTTTTCAAGAAAACCTAAATAAGCCAGTGAGGCTGTAAATTAATATATGGAGTACTAGAAGAGAGAGCAGGTACGGTGGTGGAAGCAGAGATGATAAGTTCAGTTTTGTAAATAATGAATTTAATGGTCCTGTAAGATAATAATTCATTGATTAATTCAACAAATATTTATTGATCATCAATTATGTGATATAGGCGGAGTGAAGCAGTGAACAAGGCAAACTAAGTTTAATTCTTCTGATGCCAACAGCTGGATAGGAAAGACAGACAATGAAAAAGTTCTCTGAATGTCTGAAGGATAAGTATGGGGTGCTGAGAAGAACATACTAGGTGGATCTAACCTAATACACATTTTCTTTAAGGGATTCCTAGAGAAAGCAACGTTTCAGATGAGATCTGAAGGATACAGAAACATTACTGGGAGACACGGGAACAGAAGTGAAGGAGGGAGAGAAGTAGGGGTCTAGGCAGAGGGAAACATATGTGTAAATGTCCCTAAGGTGAGAAGGACTCTGATCCATTTCATTATGGCTGTAGCATAGAAGGAAAGAGTATAGTACAAAATGAAGTTGAAGAGGTAAGTAGGACATGACCTTGAAAAGCTTTTCAGGCTATGATGGGGTTTTCTGTTTTAATCGTAATGAAAACTGGAAGCCACAGAAGTGTTTTAAGCAAGAAAGTGTCATCAGCTTTGCATTTAAAAGCATCATTCTAGATGCTCTGTGTAGATTAATTAGGGATGTGGGTAGCCTAGAGTAAGGAAAACTAGCTACAAGGCTGAGTTATAGGTAAGAGACAAAAGTGGCTTGGGTTAGTGTGGTACCAGTGACAATGGATAGAAAATGAACAGACTTGAGAGGTATTTAGAAAGAATAATAGAACTTGGTGACTGGCTTCACATAAGAGTGGGTTTATAGGAGAAGGAGATATTAAAGATGACTGCCAAATGTCTGCCTTAATCAGCTGGGGAAATGGTGATGCCATTTCTGCAGAGGAGGAATAATGAAATCATATAGATGTGGAGGTAATCACTTTTATCTCCCACTCTCTTCCATTGTACTCATATCCAATAGAAATGTGCTATTCCAGACTAGTTGGATTTAATAAATATATATACAAGAATAAAAATGGCAAAAATATAAACGTGGAGAGTAAATAACATGATACTAAAAAAGCAATGGGTCGGGGCTTCCCTGGTGGTGCAGTGGTTGAGAGTCCGCCTGCCGATGCAGGGGACACGGGTTCGTGCCTCGGTCTGGGAGGATCCCACATGCCGTGGAGCGGCTGGGCCCATGAGCCATGGCCGCTGAGCCTGCATGTCTGGAGCCTGTGCTCCGCAATGGGAGAGGCCACAACAGTGAGAAGCCCACATACTGCAAAAAAAATTAATAATAATAATAACTAATAAATTAAAATAAAATAAAGTAAAAAATAAATGACATTTTATATGAAATATTAGTCATATATTTCAAGAAAGAATTACTTAAAGAAAAACAATGGGTCAATGAAGAAATCAAAGAGGAAATCAGAAAATACCTTGAGACAAATGCAAATAAAAGCACAGCTTTCCAAAATCTGTGGGATGCAGCAAAAGCATTTCTAAGAGGGAAGTTTATAGTGAGATAGGCTTACATCAAGAAACAAGAAAAATCTCAAATCAACAGTCTAACCTACCATCTAAAGAAATTAGAAAAAGAAGAACAAGAGATAATTTTTTGAAAAGATAAACAAAATTGATAAGCCTTGAGCCAGGTTCATTAAGAAAAAAATAGAGAGAATCCAAATAAACAAAATAAGAAATGAAAAAGAAGAAGTTACAACCAATATCACAGAGGTACAAACAATCCTGACAATACTATGAACAGTTATATGCCAACAAACTAGACAACCTAGAAAAAATGGATAAATTCCTAGACATACAATCTTCCAAAACTGAATCAGGAAGAAATAGATAACAAGAACAGACTGATCACAAGTGTCTAAATTGAATCAGTTATCAAAAAATTCCCAGGAAACAAAAGTCCAGGAGTAGACTGCTTCACAGTGGAATTCTACCAAACATATAAAGAAGAGTTAATACTTATACTTCTCAAAATATTCCAAAACATTGAATAGGAGGGAATACTCCCAAATTCATTCTAAAAGGCCACCATAACCTTAAACCAAAATCAGACACAGACACTACAAAAAAGGAAAATTACAGGCCAATACCTCTGATGAATATAGCTGTAAATATCCTCAATAAAATATTAGCAAACCGAATTTAATGATATATTAAAAGGGTTGTACCCCATGAACAAGTGGGATTTATTCCAGGGATGCAAGGATTGTTCACTACCTGTTTACCAATTAATGTGACACACCACATTAACAAAACAAAGAATAAAATCACATAATCAGGGCTTCCCTGGTGGCGCAGTGGTTGAGGGTCCGCCTGCCCATGCAGGGGACACGGGTTCGTGCCCTGGTCTGGGAGGATCCCACATGCCACGGAGCGGCTGGGCCCGTGAGCCATGGCTGCTGAGCCTGCGCGTCCGGGGCCTGTGCTTCGCAACGGGAGAGGCCACAACAGTGAGAGGCCCACATACCGCAGAAAAAAAAAAATCACATAATCATCTCAATAGATGCAGGAAAAGCATTTGATCAAATTCAACATCAATTTATGATAAAAACTCTCATCAAATTTGGTATAGAGGGAACATATCTCAACACAAAAAAGGCCATTTAGGGCAAACCCACAGCTCACATCATAGTCAATGATGAAAAGCTAAAAGCTTCTCCTCTAAAATCAAGAACAAGACAAGGATGTCCACTCTTGTCACTTTTATTTAACACAATACTGGAAGTCCTAGCCACAGCAATCAGACAAGGAAAAGAAATAAAAGGCATCAAAATTAGAAGGGAAGAAGTAAAGCTGTCACTATTTGCAGATGACATGATATTGGGTTGGCCAAAAATTTGTTTGGATTTTTCGTAGGAACAGCTGGTTACTGCTGTTCCTAAGAACTACCTCTACCTTTTCCACAGGAGGCAACACTTTATTCTCACCCCACCTCACTCTTGGTCACCTCAAAATCAGTTAAAGCCTCTGTTGTAACTAGAACTTCAAACCCAAAGTTTCTAGACTCTGTTGTCAATTGCATGGATGCTCAGCCTTCTCTCCCCACTTCCAGGTAACTGCCTGAAGACAGATATCTCTAACTTAACCCCCACACACATATCCCCATACCTGACCTGATATTTAAAGCACTTTATATTTTCCAAAGCACTTTATGCCCATTATTAAATTTGATCTCCACGCTAACCTTGCCAGTATCAATATCTCCATTTTCTAGGTGAAAAACCGGAGCCCCATAGAGTGATTAGCCCAGAGTTATATACCTAATAAATGATAGCTCAGGGCTGGGAATTCTTAGAATTCCAGGTATTCTTAGAATTCAAGTATTTTCACCCTATTGTAAATGCCTGTGTAAAAAAATCCAACAAGAAAATAAATAAACATATGAATAAATGAACATACTGCATGTAGAACTCCTGATTAGCAGAGAGAATGCACATTCCATACAATAATGAGCAAGGACAGCACTCATCAGAGTATTTCCACTTAATTCCTACACCATTAATTGTGTATACCATTCAGTTAGCATGGACCTCACCCTATGCAAGGAACATAATAATCACATAAAGCCTCAAAGCCTGAGGTAAAGATTTCCCAGAGTGAGACACCCTGCTGCCCAGAGGCAAGGGAGTTATGACAGGTGCTGGGGAGTGGGGGAGAGGAAAGACAAAGAGGACTCAACAACCTCCCTTCATTCTCCATTAATTTAAAATGCAGGAAACCAAGGAAGTGGTTTGGTTGGAAAATCAACCTTTATCCATTCATTATGTCTGTCATTTATTTAATCATCCAGCATTGAGAACTTCCAGCCCAAAAGCCTGCTAATGGGGATTACAACAAAATAGTCATCTCTAGGGGAACTTGTAGGCTAATAAGGGAGAGAAGATATGTACATGCATAGTAAGAACTGAAAGTTGAAAGAGTTAAGTGTTATGACAGAGGTGCAATGCACAAGGTGGGAGATTCCAAGTCATGAGGAAACACCTCCAAACTTGGGGAATAAGGAATATCATTATAGGAATGGACCTGGTGGCTGGGCCTAGGCAAGTAAGTAGGATAATGTGCTTGAGAT
The DNA here is from genome assembly GCF_964165515.1 of Mesoplodon bidens. Lineage (NCBI taxonomy): Eukaryota > Metazoa > Chordata > Mammalia > Artiodactyla > Ziphiidae > Mesoplodon > Mesoplodon bidens. The sequence goes on from NC_138163.1 coordinate 88,623,550, forward strand.
TGTTAGAGAAGAAGAGAGGAGAGGAAGTAGCAGTGAATTCTGAAAATACCATGGAAGAAATTGTGAAGCATGTCCTGACAACAATGACCTGTTCAGTGTGGCTGGACTGCAAAGTACAAGAAAGGAAAAGTGGGCACCAAGGTGGCAGAGGAAGGTTAAGGCTAGCTTCAGAATTCCACTGTGAGTACCTAAAGCAACAAGGGCACACAGGGTGGATGGAGAGAGGAGATGAATCCTCACAGCAAGTCTCAAGCTTCTCTGTACTGACCCTGAGCCCTCACATAGCCTATCCTGATCCCTTCTGGGAATAGAAGAGCCGAAACGAATTTTTCTCTACATTCAGTTGTACCTTACTTATGCAAGACATGTTCAGTTTCCAGGGAAAGGCTCACCATGGCAACAAGCTAGGCATGGCCTGGTACCACAGTGACGTGCTTCTCTCTGGCTGGAAAGGGCAGGATCTCTGCTATGTGACGACCACCTAGGCTCCCTTCCCCTTCCCAGCTTACCACCTTGGGCCTCAGTCAGCCATACACCCAATTAAGTCTCTTGTTCAATGGGGAATCGGAGTACTTTAGCTTGTCCTCTAATGAAAGATCTGCCTGGGCCTTTCTAACTGGCAAGGCCATTTTCCTCAGTCGCCCTAATTCCTGAACATGTCTTTTTGCCTGGGAGATCCAGGCTGCAAAGAATAATGTAGAAGTCTCAGTTAACTTAAGAATTTTTCTTCTTTCTCCTCCATCTCACCTCTCTCTCTTTCCCTTCAGAGATATGTATATGCCACATTGAGGCTCTATCTAAGATGAAGGCTCTACTGAAGCCACTTCCACCTTTAATTTTTTCCCTGGCTTATTGCTCTACCACTATTTCAAGCTCTTTTCTTAGCAGCAGCCAGTGTGAAAAAGCCTTAGGGGGTTTAGTTAACTAGGAGCTCAATGTCAGTCAGCAGTATAATATGGCTGCCAAAATAAAAGTTAAAGCAATTTCATTAGAAAAAGAGGACCCAGAAGGAGAGCAATGAGACCATTTGCTCTGCTTTGCTCTTCCACCACAGAAGGCAGTATCTGCTGCCTCACCACCATGCCTGAGGATGCTGCAGGTGGGAAGGGAAAGGGGCATTGTCCTGGGAGGCTGCAACCACATTGGTCTCCTGATAGTTCCTCAAAAGATCAGGCACACTCCTGTCTCAGGGCCTTTGAATGGCTCTTGTCTCTACCTGAAACACTTCGCCTGGTTCTTGTCATGACTCACTTCCTCACTTCATTAGGCCTCTGTACAGATATTGTTTCTCCAAAGATGCTACCCCTGACCTCCTATTTAAAATAGTCCCTCTCATCATTCTCTATCTCCCTTTATACTGCTTTGTTTGTCTTCATGACACTTATTATCTCCTGACACATATTCTGTTTCTTCCATTAGAATGTAAGCTCTATGAACATAGGGTTTTTGTGTATTTTCTTTACTGCTGTGTCTAGAGCAGTGCCCGACACAGTGGGAGCTCAATACATATTTGCATAAACAAACTTTTTCATGCCATCTACCTCATTGTATTGCAACTTATTTTTCATTTGTCTTGTCCCCACTCGAATTTTATCTAAGAAACTTCTTTTCTCAATTATTTTGACATTTTTTTATTAATTACCTAGCCAATGCCTGGCATGAAGAGTGTTGGATGGATGTGCTAGCAAGGATGTTGTAGAGGGGTTTCAAACATTGGATGGCGTTGGCCTTGACCCACATTGCCAAATACGGTAGCCACTAGATACTTGTGACTATTGAGCATTTGAAATGAGACTTGTCTGCATATAGATGTGTTGCAAATGTAAAATGCACACCAGATTTTGAAGCCTTGGTATGCAAACATGTAAAATATCTAATCAATAATATTTTTATTGATTATGTGTTTAAATAATAATATTTTGGATGTAATGGGTTAAATAAAATACATTCTTAAAATTAAATTCACCTGTATCATTTTTCATTTTTAATGTGGCTATTAAAATATTTAAGTTACATATATGACAGTCATTGTACTTGTAGTGAATAGCACACAGATTTTTTACAACCTCCATGTTTAAACCTTGACCTTTAAAGGCTTGTGAGAGTGTGTATGGGGGGGGTGGTTTGAAGTGGTTCCCTGTAACTGACAGAGAAGAGGGTTCTCCATAATCACTGCTCCTGGGGACTTGTGCCAGCAGGGTCAAATAAGCACTATGCTTTACTACTCAACCTCATCTTTGTCATTCCCGTCTTCTTTCACTCCAGCTTGTCCACAGTAGCTAGCAACAAGCTAGATGGAATAGTTAGAACTTTTTACCTTCTTTCTTAGCTTCTGCCCACCCATGTTTCCCCTGATGGTGACAACAATGAACAGATAAATGGTCCAAAGGTGAGCTACAAATTGGAAGAGTAAAATCTAGGCACAAGCGCCCTGGATCATCCACACCCAGCAGAATCCTCACTTTGGAAAATCTCTCTTTCCCTGATAAGTGATTTTATGTGTGTAGCCAACTCCCCTAGCAAAGCCCCATGCTGGGTTATCCCAGGAGGGAAATAGAGAAGTAGAAGACAAACAACCTGCCCTTTAGGAGATTATAATAAAGTTGGGAAACAAAACTAATGTGTACGTGAAAAGTTAAACAAGATCACAGGACAGTCATACAGGAAATGTTGGACAAAGTATGATTAAGTCCAAACAAATTACCCAGAGAGTTAGTGCTTTAGTAATTCAAATTATGGTCAGCCCTAAGGTAGAGGCAGGCAGAGAAAGCTTCCTCAAGGAGGTAGTACTTGTGCTGGATTTTGAAGGATGTATGTGATTATTACAAAATCATAGATTTCTAGAGCTTGAAGGGCCCTTAGAGACATAGTGCACTACTCATTGTACAGATAAGGAAACTGAGGCCCAGAGAAAAATATAGTAAGTCAGGAAAAAGTTGGGAGTACAACCAAGATTTTCTACGTCCCAGTCCACTACTCTTCCCTCCAAGTGTTGAGAAGGGAGGGTTTGTGTTCTAGGTGTAAAAACTGTGCAAAAGAACAAATGCTTGAATACTCACTCCCCAATCTGCCCCTCTCCTAACACACACACACACACACACACACACACACACACACACACATCTCCAAACCTAATCTGGGATCTCCTTTTATTTTCCTCAATACTATGTTAATCTAGAAGGTGAATCAGATAACACTGAATTCAAATTCCAGGTCAAACACCAGTGCCTTTTTATTTAGTTAGAAATGGGCCAGGTGTTGATGAATGGCCTCTCTGATGTAACCCGCCATCTTGAAAGCCTTGAGGTTGAGAGACCCTCTTCTTGTTCCTTTGTGTCCCATCAACACAAGGTATACAGACTCGATCTGAACTACTGTCACTGCCTGGCTGCCCCGACTCTGGCCTTTGGTGTGGAGATCCATGGTGTTGTTGCCCTCAGTGTACAGGTTGCCCCGGATCAACAAGCATTTGGTCCCTGCAAGGGTGATTCCCTGAAGAAACAACTTCTCTCTCTCCTCTCTCACCAGCAAGATCTGAATTTCTTCCTGGGTCAATTGGAACAAGTTTCCTTTAGGATAAGAAGCTAACAACCAGGGTGGGGAATTGGTGATTATCACTGCATCACAGCGCATTCCAGTCTGTAGGAAGAGGGTGATGTAGTCTTGCCAGACTTCTTCACTGATATCCCCTATGCACTGCATGATTCAAGTAAGGTGTATCTGAAAGATGAAAAAAGTGCTTTCTGGCAAGTTGGTCTTCAAAAGAAGTTTGTTGGTAGTTGGCCCAAGATGACTGATAAACTGAAACTGAAAGAAGCTAAAAATACAGTCTGTTTCTGATGGCTTCTCCCCAGCAGCAAGGTGGAGGAGGTCTTGATGACTTGTGTGAAGTTATGCCCCAACTGCCCTCTGCTGTGACTTATCAAGCTACCTCTGGAGCAGGAGTGAGGTCACAAAGGCTCTGTGGCTTGTTAAATAGTCATAACGCACCACTTCATGGGTGACTCTTGGCAGCAGCTTTCTTAGGTTATATCTCCAGCTAGTGAGAAATTGGGGCAAAGCACACCTACTTACTTCCCTAGGATACCATGGGAAGAACACCAACCCCTAATAGCAAAAAATCCCTCAAAGTAGAAAATAAGTGGGTAATAACTGAGTTGGAGATTTGCATATAAAGCAGGACAGGTGAGGTTTAGTGTGGCAACTAGTATCTCAGACGTTGGCTAATCTAAGTGCTGAGCTCTAGGTACAAAGTCAGAAAGCCCACAGGCTCACTGGCTTACAACCTTTTGGGGATGAACATAATAGCCTCCTAATGATTTCCTTGCCTCCAGACTCTTTCCCTTTAGTTGTTTACCCTCTGGCCCACACCAGCTGTGAGTCTAGAGTAATTAATTTTCATTTAGTCATTCAGCAAGTATTTATCAAGCATTAGCTATGTGCCAAGTAGTTTTCCAGGCACTGGGGTACAGCAGTGCACAGAGAAAAACCTCATGGAGTTGATATCATAATGGCAGAAAACAAATAAATAATAGATGATAGTATCCCTTTCACAGAAAATATTTTACAAGTCTAATACTTTCTTCTTCCATATTTTTCCTCTTAGTCCCAGGCTTTCTCTACTCCTGTGGGGGTCCAATCTGACATGTGACTCTTCTGCAACCTTTGACAAGTCATCATCTGTATCTTAATTTCCTCTGAAATGACACTAACTTGCCTTAAGGAGGGAATGTTAGGAGGAATGATTAAAGTTAATGGTGGAGAAAATCTGGGATAGCTTAGAATATCCATTTATTCAACACATATTTATTGAGTACCTACTGTGTTCCAGGTCTGTTCTAGACTTTGGAGATCTAGCAGTGGACAGAAAGTCCCTGCCTTCATGAAGCTGACATCCTAGAGGGGGAGACAAATAACTGACAAAGACATTTATAGCGTATCAGGTGGTATTGATAACTATAAAGAAAAAAGCTTAAGAAGATAGAGAATGCTGGGGAAGAAGTGGTGGTGGTTTTATTTAATATGAGGTGCTCGAGTAAGGATTATCTGATATTGTGACATTTGATCAGAGACCTGGCAGAGATGAGGGAGTGAACATGTGGATTTCTAGGGGGAGAGCATTCTAAGCAGAGGGAACAGCAAGTGCTCCTGAGGCAGGAGCATGTCTGGTATATTTGAGAAAGAACAAGAAGATCAATATGACATAAACAGAGAAAGAAAAGTGTGATAGAAGGTATAGTCAGAGAGGCACTAGGCTTAGATCATATGTAGGGCTTCATAGGCCATGTAAGGATTTGGCTTTTACTCTGAGATGGGGAGCCACTGGTAGGTTTTAAGCAAAGGAGAGATGTCTCTATAGATTCTAGAGTCTAGAAGATGCTATGTAGAGAATAGATGCTAGGGGAACCAGGGCCAAAACATGGAGACTAGACTATAACAATAATCCAGGCTAGATAAATAGAGGTTGGGGCCAGAATACAGGGGTGAGAAGTGGTTAGATTTGGAATATTTTGAAAGAAGAGCTAATAGGATTTGATGATGAATTGAGTATGGGGTATGAAAGAAAGAGAATGTCTCCAAGGCTTTTGTCCTAAATAACTGGAGTTGCCAATTTCTGATATGAGATATACTATAAAAAGAGCAGATTTGAGGAGATAAGTAGAAATCAAAAATTCTGCTTTGGATATGGTAAGTTTGAGGTGCCTCTAAGACATCCAAGTAGACATGTCAGTATGCTGTTGGATATTATATAAGTTTAAGAGTTAACAGGATGGATCAGGAATAGAGATAAAATTTTGGAAGTTTTTTGCAAATATGGTATTTAAAGGCATGAGACTGGATGACAGCACCCAGGGAATAAGTGTAAATAGAGAAGAGGACCAAGGTCTGAGCCCTGACAGCATTCCAACATATAAAGAAGGTAAGATAAGGGAGAAATAGCAAAGGAGATTGGGAAAGAGATGTCAGAGAAGTAGGAGAGAGAGGAGTGTCTCTGAAACCAAGTAGAAAAAAACGTATCAAGGGGAAGGGAGTGATCAAATACTGCTGAAATAAAAGAAGTCTGAGGATTACCCATTGGATTTTGCAATATGGAGATTACTGGTAACACTGACAAGGACAGTTTGTTGGAGTGGTGGGGGTAAAACCTGAATAGAGTGTTTCCAAGAGAGAATGAGAGGAGAGAAAAAAAAGTGGAGGTAGATAATTTAGACAAATCTTTGGAGGAATTTTGCTATAAGGTGCAATAGAGAAATGGGGTAGGGAATGGTAGGTGGGGGAGAGGAATGTGGGTCAAGAAAGGGTTTTTAAAATTGGAAAGAAACGTTATTATAAACACGTTCTTGTGCTGATGGAAATGATCTGGTAAAGTGGGGATGTTTTATGATAAAGGAAAGAAGGGACAATTTAGTAGTCGAGGGAGTATGAAATTGAGTGGACGAGTGGAGGAGTTGCCTTAGGAAGGTTCAGGAACAGTTGATTCATTGAAGGAAGATTATATGGGTTCACATGCAGAGCAGCAATTAGATTTGGTTGTGGGAGGATGTGGAAGTTCCTTTTTGATGCCTTCTATTTTACCAGTGAACAAGGAAGCAGGGTAATCATCTGAGAGAGAAGAGAACAGAAATATTTAATAACTGAGTTGAGGAAGGGAAGGTAACCACCAATATTCATTGTGCCCTTATGATGTTCCTGGTACCTGATATATGTTACTTCTTTGAATCCTCACAAGCACCTTACTAGACTTGGTTTACAGATGAGAAAACTGAGACTCAGAGATGTTGTGTAACTTGTCCAGGATCATATACCATTAGCAAATAGCAGAGTCGAAATTTTAACCTGAAGTCCATACTCCTTTTAACTATCCCAAACAGCATGGACATGAGGTTAAAGTCTAAGTAACTGAGTATATGATGGTGGCATTACTAGGGATAAAGAAAACTTGAGAAAGAGCTGGTGGCAGAAGTGGGAGAGGACAAGAGGCAGGAGGAAGGTGTAAAAGATGAGTTTGTTTTCAGTCATGATGCCTTTAATGTGCTAGCTGGAACACCAAAGTGGTACTGTCAGGGGAGAGTTGGAAGTTCCAAACTTGAGCACAGGAGAAAGGTCACAGGACTTGAGGTGTAAATTTGGGAGTACCCTACCAGGGGATAAGGATATAACTTGAGAATGAGATCAAGATTACCAAGGGAAGGAAAACAGAGAGAGTAGAAGAATGAGGACAGAAGCCAGGGAAATGGATAAATAAGGGCAAAGAGGAGTTGGGAGAAAGGCAGAAAAGGAATACTGAGGGATGCCGGCAATGAATCTGCTTTATAATAAAGGCCAAGGGAAGAGAGAATGTCAAAAAGGAAAATGAATCAACAGTGTAAAAACGTGCAAAACAAATGGAGATTGAACACTGCGAAGAGCTATTGGATGCAGCAACTGGAGTTCAGGATGATTGTAAAAGAGCCAATTGAGAGGAGTGTTTAGCATGCAATGAGTATGTTCTGAAGACGTGGAAGTGAAGGGATACTCGGGTCATGGATTGAAGGAAGGGCTTTTAGGCTAGGGAAAAAAGCAAAATATGATGAATAAGTAGTTTAACTAGCAAATGTTATGGATACTAAAAGAAGAAAAAATCACTTTGTAGGGAAGGTGATATTTCAAACCATAACATTACAATAGTGAGGTAGAAATGACCCTACAAATTGTGGCCAATACCCTCATTGTAACCTTGGTCAACTTAAGGCCCAGAGAGGTGACATGATTTGCTCAAGGTCACACAGAAAGTTAGTGGCAGACCTGAGAGTAAAACCCAAGTTTTCCATTGACATATATACACTACCAAATGTAAAATAGATAGCTAGTGGGAAGCAGCTGCATCGCACAGGGAGATCAGCTCGTTGCTTTGTGACCACCTAAAGGGGTGGGATAGGGAAGGTGGGAGGGAGATGCAAGAGGGAGGGGATATGAGTATATATGTATACATATAGCTGATTCACTTTGTTATACAGCAGAAACTAACACGACATTGTAAAGCAATTATACTCCAATAAAGATGTTTAAAAAAACAAAAAAATACCCCAGGTTTTCCAACTCCCAGACTGTTGTTTTGGCCATCACAAGTCTGATTCAGAGAACACTACTGAGTAACTTCATCTCATCTGAGAGGTGGTCCAGTGGGTCCTTGGTCCTTTCCCCACATCTGTGATGACAAAAGTTATGAGGCTACTGTAATAGTCCAGGCTTTAACTAGATTGATGGTAGTAGGCTCCCCTGGATAAGGGGAGTGAAAGGAGGATATGCTTATAAACCATTTCAAAAATATTCTACAGTGACTTGCTCAAGGTCTCACAGGAAACTCTTCAGAAAACCAGTCATCACCACAAGGCAGTCTGTATTATCTCTGCCTGGTGCATCGCTGTTAACATTAAATAGTAGTGGAATGATACTGGTGCTCAGAATCCTTACAGCATCATGGGATGTGAGAAGGGTGTCAGCACTCGAGTCTGGGACTTAAGAACTCCCCGGCCAACCTGGAGTCTGAGCTAGAACAATCTGTCGTTGTTTTTTAATCTTAAGAAAATGGAAGCAGTCCTAGAAATATTTGTGAGCCTAATATGTCACTGTTTTGCCTCCTGTCTACATTCCTAGTAGATTTGCACTTAAAAATATGAAAAAGCTCACAATCACTGGATTTTATTTAAACTAAGTGTTCTTAGAGAGCTAGAATGTATATTTAGCCGTTTCCCCTGCCAAAGAAACAGCATTTTGACAGGCTCCCCCAAAGAAAAGGGCATTTGCCAGGAAGCAAGATGGCGGGAGCGGCCATAGGCGAAGTGTCGCGATAGGAGCCTCCGCGAGGATCAGGTGACGAGAGCTTGATCCAGTATGGGGAGGGCGGGAGCTGGAACCCGGGTTGGGCAAGGAGGCAAGTAGAACGGTGGTGGCGGCAGCAGCCCGAGTAGCGGTGAGGCATTCGGGTGGCGGGAACCGCGGTCATGGACCATATCACGGTGCCCAAGGTAAGGAGAAGAGTTCGGCGAGGCTGGGAGCCGTGGGCTCCCTCTCGGTGCTCAGCCGTGAGCCCAGGCACGCTCCCTCAAGCCTTCTCAGGGTGCTCTTTGACACCCTCTTCCGCGCGGGACCCGAGTGATATTCCTCGGTTCACACCCCCTTTCATCCAATCTGAACTTTCTTCTCCTTGGGATCCGCCTGCTGGTGGCTGCGGCGCGAAGGAGCGGTGGTCCTGTGCCAACCGTCCTCTCACGTGACGCCGACGCCACGCCGGTGCTTGCCTGCCGGATCCCTCCCTGACCTGTCCCTCCGACCCCAGCTCCTCCCAGCTCTCTAGTCGTTACCTCACACACGCCTTTACTCCAGCCTTTTATATACACTCGCTGCAGTTGTAACAGCCTTTCTTGAGCACCGCACTTGGCATCGCCTCCCGGAGAGTTACTTCCTTTATCCAGCGTTTCCCTACTCTCTTCTTGACTCCTCCCCTGACCTGCCCCAGCAGTTGCCCAGACCACCACCATCACCCCCACCCCAGCTCACCCGCATGCATGTGTGGGTTTTGGGGGAAAAAGCATCTGTCCAGCCCCAAGGTGGGCTATGAGAAAGGAAGGAGGTGTAGCAGAGTGGACCTGGCCTTGCTCAGCCGGGAAGGAAAACGCGAGAGGTGACACTGCCAGGACAGCTGGTGTCTGTGTATAGCTGACCCCCCAGTTAGAGCCTCGTCTACTTATTTTCTTTCCAGAGCCTACTCTTTCCCTCCCCAACTCCAGCCTCTTTCTATTCGAATTTCACGTCCCTCCTGTCAGTTTTCTTTCTACTATCAGGCCGAGGATCAGAGAAGAGTTACAACTAGTCTCTGCTTAATTTTTTTCTATCCATCATAATAGATGTGGCCCAGGCTAACTGACACGCACGTAAAAGCCCAGTATGTTGTAATCGAAAGAGCACAGATTTTGAAGCCGGAAGACTCTAGTTAGAATGCTGGTCCCCTCAACTAGTAGCTTATGACTGGACAAATTTATTTGGGATCTTAGAATTGCAATTCAGGGATCACAGAAAGTCTGGAAGAAACCAGAATAGTGTCGCACTAGAGGAAATGGCCAGGGTTTTTAGAGGAAAATAGGGACGTCAATGCAGGCTTATACAAGTTGTTTACCAACAATTTGGATTGGAGGGTAAAATTATTCTGTACATAAGATTGAGTTATGGAATGCATCTTATTCATTACTAGGGAAAGTTATGTTTTCTTAGGCCAGATAAAGTCCAGTTTTTAATATTATTCTTTCCTTTTAGCAACTCAGCAACTCTTTAGCAGTTTTAATTTAGAGTGTTCAACAAAAGTCCAGCATGGGCAGCAAACGTGGAGGTCCTCAGGTCATGTCTTAGTCATTCCTGACATAGTTCTTTTCACATTTCCCCCTTTTGCCCATGCTTTTTCCTGAAGAAAACATCATTGGAACAATTCTTATTCCCACATAGCCAGAATAGCTTGGTTACCTGCTCCAGGTCCATCATGTCCCTTAGAGGGTGGTTGTGTGAATGAATCAATGGATGGATTGTAAAATTCATTGGAGGCACCGTGATGTTGTGCTGCCTCGAGTATATCAACTTGTGTGAACATCAACTGAGCAGTAGAATGGCTAAGTATAGAAGTAATCAATTTAAGCAAGCACTTTATCAATATAAAGAAGCTGACAACAATTATTAAGAGTAATAACCCAGTTTGAAGAACAGTTTTGAACCAAGATCCAATGTTTGAGGGTAACCAACTAAACAAATCAAACATTAGGGGAGTATTAAGACTATCAGAATGAAGTCAATTGGCCTTCTTTTGTTAAGATCTTAATTTGAGTTTCTACTATACCAGAGGCATTTATCCAAGTACAACAGGTGTTATTTAAGATGACACAGATACCTCCAAGTTCTGCAAGAAGGTAATCCAAGGCAAATCTTTTATCTAACATAACATGAGCAAGCAAATTCAGGGAGTCTTTTTGGGAACTTAATGCTCTAGCTGTGGCATTAGCTGTGTCTGCTATGGTAGCAGAGAGATTTTGAATAATTTTATCAATGGCTCCAACTCCCCACGTGGTTTGAATAATTCTTAGGAACCTTTGAAATCCCTCAGAAGGGGTTTCTTGGCATAGGCAGAAAGTAGAGTGTGTGTACCATTTGGTAATTTCTGAAGAATTTAACACAGTCAAAGGACCTATGAAAAGTCCTAGAGCACATTGAGAATGTAGGGTTAGGGTGTTGGGGCAGGACATCCCACAGGTGGTACTCTTCCAACCACAAATAAAGACATAGATGGAACATAGAGAAAGGAAGTGTCAAAGGTGAAATTCAACCATGGGTTGGTTATATTTGAGCAGCCTAGAAGCCTTCCTTGTAGGAATACATGAGGGTTATCATGAGAATATGTTTCGTTTTTGCACAGTGAAGTAAAGTTGGGTGTTTGGAAGCTGGATCTGATGTTTCCAGGTAACCAAAGGGACTCGTTGGAACACATGTTCCTAAGGGAATATTCTGGGTTTTATCTGGTTCCAAACAAGGCAAACAAGGAAAGGGAACTGTGGATTTGAGTAGATGAACATGGTATGCTTGGAGAATAGATGAATTCTGAAAAGGATATGGTAGAGGGATACGAGTAAGATTGGAGATAGCCAAGGCAAGGGGATCCTGGGTATTCAGTGAATTATCTAGGGTGCTGATGGCATATCCAATAGTCTTTTAGATTTCCTCCAGTGGCTAGACTTTGGGAAATGCAGAATAAGGCATTATTTTCCCAGTCATAAGGAGCCTGGGTGGATAATAAGAGAGATAATAACATAACTCTAGTAAAAGAGCTATCCCAAGAAAAGTCAGCTATTTTAATATAAAGAAGACTAAGGGTAACTCCTGGTCTTGGTTGGTGAAAGAATCCCAAGTGGAATAGATTAATCGAATGGGCAAGACTTGGAGCCAGAGGCTTATTCCCAGCAGAGTTAATGCAAGATAGAATTACCACTCATGGAGGATGCCCACTGTATGTAATAGGGTAAAGCACATTAATAAAACTGTAACTTCAAGGAGGAGTCCCAAAAGTTCAATTCTCCAGTCCTTCATAGTCAAAATCGAAGGACCAAAGGGCCAGGGTCATTTCCTCTAAACTTTAATTCCTAGCCATAACCTATTGATGAAAATTTTCAAGCCTTGAAAGTATGTCTGTAAGAAGGAAAGGCAATTTGATGCCTCATCAGTTATTACATAATGAAGGAGATGTAACAACTCTATGATGACGGCAATTAGAACGAGGGTAACTTGAGGGATTTCATCAATGAGGATCATGGAGAGTACCAGCCTTGTCCAAAGTCTTGGGAGAGCCATCTACATTAGGTGCCATCTGAGTCACTTCTGGATCACTTTCAGCTTTAGGTCTCCAACTGTTTCAGAGGCCCACACAGGTGGGGAAGGCTTTTTTAAAAATTGGAAACATGAATCCAAGAATCAATGCCTTTAAGTTTAGCAGCACAGGGCGTTGGTTAAAAGTACCTAATAGGGTCCCTTCTATCTGGGTTGTAAGGAGTCCTTTAAAATATGTTTTTTCCAATAAACATAGTCCACTGGTTTTAAATTGTGGTGTTCTGTATCTCCATCTCCCAGGAGCTCACTGTGGAAAAAGTTTTCAACCAGGTGCTCATTTTTTTTTAGAGCCTTAATGAGACTTTGACAATAATGTAAAAGATCTCCCTTGACTAGAAGGGGCTTATATAGTCCTGAGTCAAGAATCATGGGTTTTTCAATAATTTTTTCAAATGGTTACAGTTTGTGTTTTTGAAAGGGTATAGCTATTAAGTTTACCAGAACTATGGGTAGCAATTTAGGCCAAGGAAGGCCGAAGGCCTCAGAGATTTTTGCTAGTTAGGTCTCGATTATGTCATTTGTTCTTTCCATTAGACCAGAAGAATGAGGATGATAGTCACAGTGGAAATGTGGTAGTATAGGCCAGATTTCACAAACAGCATTTAGAATTTGTCCAGTGAAATGGACACCATTATCACTATGTAATTGCAGAGCAATTCCCCAATTAAGAATAATCCTTTCACTTTGTCACGGCTTACCCCTCCCCCTCCCCATATCCTCAAGTCCATTCTCTAGTAGGTCTGTGTCTTTATTCCCGTCTTACCCCTAGGTTCTTCATGACATTTTTTTTCTTAGATTCCATATATATGTGTTAGCATATGGTATTTGTCATGGACATATATACACTACCAAACGTAAAATAGATAGCTAGTGGGAAGCAGCCGCATAGCACAGGGAGATCAGCTCGGTGCTTTGTGACCACCTAGAGGGGTGGGATAGGGAGGGTGGGAGACACAAGAGGGAAGAGATATGGGAACATATGTATATGTATAACTGATTCACTTCGTTATAAAGCAGAAACTAACACACCATTGTAAAGCAATTATACTCCAATAAAGATGTTAAAAAAAAAGAATAATCCTTTCCAACAATATTTTGGCCACTGTAAGGGGAGTTGCATGTCTGCAAGGAAAGGCTTCCACCAAATGGGAATACGTGCACATCATCATCAGAACATATTTGTATCCTTGAGAGGGAGACAGGTAGATAACACCCAGTTGACAAAGAGCAAAGGGACCAGGAGGCAAAGGAAAGTGGTTCTGAGAAGTATAAATAGGTTTTTCTAGGTTATACTTAGGACAGATCGGACACCTCTGACATATTTCAGCTACTACTTTGGGAGAAGGTTTCCAAAAGTATTGTTTTCCCCATGCTATCATTTTATCAGTTCCCCCAATGAGTCACTTAATGTATTAATTTTAGTATGGTTTCTTGAGTGGCTTCAGAAAGAGGAGGGTGGCCATTGGCTTATACCAAAGCCCAGTAAGTTGATCAAATGTGCATCCTTCAGAAAACCACCTCTGTTACTTAGCTGTAGCATGCAATTGCCCATCTCTAATAATATCCTTTTTTCTTTTATTGGAGAATAGTTGCTTTACAATGTTGTGTTAGTTTCGGCTGTACAGCAAAGTGATTCAGCCATATGTATACATATATCTCCTCTTCCTTGGATTTCCTTCCCATTTAGGTAACCACATAGCCCTGAGTAGAGTTCCCTGTGCTATCCAGTCTGTTCTCATTAGTTATCTATTTTATACATTAGTAGTGTATATATGTCAATCCCAATCTCCCAATCCATCCCACTCCCCATTCCCCCCTTGGTATCCATATGTTTATTCTCTACGTCTGTGTCTCTATTTCTGCTTTGCAAATAAGTTAATCTATACCGTTTTTCTAGACTCCAAATATCTGCGTTAATATACAATATTAGTTTTTCTCTTTCTGACTTACTTCACTCTGTATGACAGTACCTAGGACCATCCATGTCTCTACAAATGACGCAATTTCGTTCACTTTTATGGCTGAGTAATATTCCATTGTATAGATGCACCACATCTTCTTTATCCATTCCTCTGTTGATGGGCATTTAGGTTGTTTCCATGTCCTGGCTATTGTAAATAGTGCTGCAATGAACATTTGGGTGCGTGTATCTTTTTGAATTATGGTTTTCTCCAGGTATATGCCCAGGAGTGGGATTGTTGAGTCATATGGTACTGCTATTTTTAGTTTTATAAGGAACCTCCATACTGTTCTCCATAGTGTCTGTACAAATTTACATTTCCACCAACAGTGTAGGGTTCCCTTTCTCCACACCCTCTCCAGCATTTATTGTTTGTAATTTTTTTGATGATGGCCATTCTAACCAGTGTGAGGTGATACCTCACTGTAGTTTTGATGTGCATTTCTCTAATAATTAGTGATGTTGTGCATCTTTTCATGTGTTTGTTGGCCATTTGTCTGTCTTCTTTGGAGAAATGTCTATTTAGGTCTTCTGCCCATTTTTAAAAAATGTTTGGTGACATTTTTTTATTGGAGTAGAGTTGGTGTACATTGCTGTGTTTCTGCTGTACAGTGAAGGGAATCACCTATACATATACATATATCCCCTCTGTTTTTGGATTTCCTTCACGTTTAGGTCATCACAGAGCATTAAGTAGAGTTCCCTATGCTATACAGCAGGTTCTCATTAGTTACCTATTTTATAAATATTAGTGTATATATACCTATACCAATGTCCCAGTTCATCCCACCCGCACTTTTGCGTTAGTGTCCATATATTTGTTCTCTATGTCTGTGTGTCTGTTTCTGCCTTGTAGACAAGTTCTTCTGTAGCATTTTTCTAGATTCCACATATAGGTGTTAATATACGATATTTGTTTTTCTCTTACTGACTTACTTCATTCTGTATGAAAGTCTCTAGGTCCATCCATGTCTCTACAAATGACCCCATATGTTTCTTTTTATGGCCGAGTAATATTCCATTGTGTATATGTACCACATCTTTTTTTTGACATCTTTATTGGAGTATATTTGCTTTACAATAGTGTGTTAGTTTCTGCTTTATAACAAAGTGAATCAGTTATACATATTCATATGTTCCCATATCTCTTCCCTCTTGCGTCTTCCTCCCTCCCATGTCCCTATCCCACTGCTCTAGGAGGTCACAAAGCACTGAGCTGATCTCACTGTGCCATACGGCTGCTTCCCACTAGCTACCTATTATACGTTTGGTAGTGTATATATGTCCATGCCACTCTCTCACTTTGTCACAGCTTACCCTTCCCCCTGCCCATATCCTCAAGTCCATTCTCTAGTAGGTCTGTGTCTTTATTCCCATCTTACACCTAGGTTTTTCATGACCTTTTTATTTTCCCTTAGATTCCATATATATGTGTTAGCATACGGTATTTGTTTTTCTCTTTCTGACTTACTTCACTCTGTATGACACACTGTAGGTCCATCCACCTCACTACAAATAACTCAATTTCGTTTCTTTTTATGGCTGAGAAATATTCCATTGTATATATGTGCCACATCTTCTTTATCCATTCATACGATGATGGACATTTAGGTTGCTTCCATCTCCTGGCTATTGTAAATAGAGCTGCAATGAACATTTTTGTACATGACTCTTTTTGAATTATGGTTTTCTCAGGGTATATGCCCAGTAGTGGGATTGCTGGGTCGTATGGTAGTTCTATTTGTAGTCTTTGAAGGAAACTCCATACTGTTTTCCATAGGGACTGTATCAATTTACATTCCCACCAGCAGTGCAGGAGGGTTCACTTTTCTCCAGACCCTCTCCAGCATTTATTGTTTCTAGATTTTTTGATCATGGCCATTCTGACCGGTGTGAGTTGATATCTCATTTTAGTTTTGATTTGCATTTCTCTAATGATCAATGATGATGAGCCTTCTTTCATGTGTTTGTTGGCAAACTGGATATCTTCTTTGGAGAAATGTCTATTTAGGTCTTCTGCCCATTTTTGGATTGGGTTGTTTTTTTGTAATTGAGCTGCATGAGCTGCTTGTAAATTTTGGAGATTAATCCTTTGTCAGTTGCTTCATTAGGATACATTTTCTCCCATTCTGAGGGTTGTCTTTTGGTCTTGTTTATGGTTTCCTTTGCTGTGCAAAAGCTTTGAAGTTTCATTAGGTCCTATTTGTTTATTTTCGTTTTTATTTCCATTTCTCTAGGAGGTGGGTCCAAAAGGATCTTGCTGTGATTTATGTCATAGAGTGTTCTGCCTATGTTTTCCTCTAAGAGTTTGATAGTTTCCGGCCTTACATTTAGATCTTTAATCCATTTTGAGTTTATTTTTGTGTATGGTGTTAGGGAGTGTTCTAATCTCATACTTTTACATGTACTTGTCCAGTTTTCACCGCACAACTTATTGAAGAGGCTGTCTTTTCTCCACAGTATATGCTTGACTCCTTTATCAAAAATAAGGTGACCATATGTGTATGGGTTTATCTCTGGGCTTTCTATCCTGTTCCATTGATTGATCTTTCTGTTTTTGTGCCGGTACCATACTGTCTTCATTATTGTAGCTTTGTAGGATAGTCTGAAGTCAGGGAGCCTGATTCCTCCAGCTCCATTTTTCGTTCTCAAGATTGCTTGGGCTATTCGGGGTCTTTTGTGTTTCCATACAAATTGTGAATTTTTTTGTTCTAGTTCTGTGAAAAATGCCAGTGGTAGTTTGATAGGGATTGCATTGAATCTGTAGATTGCTATGGGTAGTTAGAGTCATTTTCACAATATTGATTCTTCCAATCAAGGAACATGGTATATCGTTCCATCTATTTGTGTCATCTTTAGTTTCTTTCATCAGTGTCTTATAATTTTTTGCATACAGGTCTTTTGTCTCCTTAGGTAGGTTTATTCCTAGATATTTTATTATTTTTGTTCCAGTGGTAAATGGGAGTGTTTTCTTAATTTCACTTTCAGATTTTTCATCATTAGTATACAGGAATGTCAGAGATTTCTGTGCATTAATTTTGTATCCTGGTACTTTACCAAATTCATTGATTAGCTGTAGTACTTTACTGGTAGCATCTTTGTTATTCTCTATGTATAGTATCATGTCATCTGCAAACAGTGACAGCTTTACTTCTTCTTTTCCCATTTGCATTCCTTTTATTTCTTTTTCTTCTCTGATTGCTGTGGCTACAACTTCCAAAACTATGTTCAATAAGAGTGGTGAGAGTGGGCAACCTTGTCTTTTTCCTGTTCTTAGTGTAAATGTTTTCAGTTTTTCAGCATTGAGGATGATGTTGGCTGTGGGTTTGTCATATATTGCCTTTATTATGTTGAGGAAAGTTGCCTCTATGCCTATTTTCTTCAGAGTTTTTATTATAAATGGGTGTTGAATTTTGTTGAAAGCTTTTTCTGCATGTATTGCGATGATCATATGGTTTTTCTCCTTCAATTTGTCAATGTGGTGTATCACGTTGATTGATTTGTGTATATTGAAGAATCCTTGCATTCCTGGAATAAACCCCACTTGATCATGGTGTATGATCCTTTTAATGTGCTGGTGGATTCTGTTTGCTAGTATTTTGTTGAGGATTTTTGCATATATGTTTATCAGTGATATTGGCCAGTAGTTTTCTTTGTGACATCCTTGTCTGGTTTTGGTATCAAGGTGATGGTGGCCTTGTAGAATGAGTTTGGGAATGTTCCTCCCTCTGCTATATTTTGGAAGAGTTTGAGAAGGACAGGTGTTAGCTCCTCTCTAATTGTTTGATAGAATATGCCTGTGAAGCCATCAGGTTGTGGACTTTTGTTTGCTGGAAGATTTTTAATCAGTCTCATTTTCAGTGCATGTGATTGTTCTGTTCATATTTTCTATTTCTTCCTGGTTCAGTCTTGGCAGGTTGTGCATTTCTGAGAATTTGTCTATTTATTCCAGATTGTCCATTTTATTGGCACAGAGTTGCTTGTAGTAATATTTCATGATCTTTTGTATTTCTGCAGCGTCAGTTGTTACTTCTCCTTTTTCATTTCTAATTCTATTGATGTGAATCTTCTCCCTTTTTTTCCTGGTGAGTCTGGCTAATGGTTTATCAATTTTGTTTATCTTCTCAACGAACCAGCTTTTTGTTTTATTGATGGTTGCTATCGTTTCCTTCATTTATTTTTCATTTACTTCTGAGCTAATCTTTTTGATTTCCTTCTTCTAACTTTGGGGTAGTTTTGTTCTTCTTTGTCAAGTTGCGTTAGGAGCAAGGTTAGGTTGTTTATTTGAGATGTTTCCTGTTTCTTAAGGTAGGATTTTATTGCTATAAACTTCCCTCTTAGAACTACTTTTGCTGCACCCATAGGTTTTGGGTCGTCGTGTCTCCATTGTCATTTGTTTGTATGTATTTTTTGATTTCCTCTTTGATTTCTTCAGTGATCACTTCGTTATTAAGTAGTGTATTGTTTAGCCTCCATGTGGCTGTATTTTTTACAGATCTTTTCCTGTAATTAATATTGAGTCTCATAGCATTGTGTTCGGAAAAGATACTTGATACAATTTCAATTTTCTTAAATTTACCAAGGCTTGATTTGTGACCAAAAATATGATCTATCCTGGAGAATGTTCCACGAGCACTTGAGAAAAATGTGTATTCTGTTGTTTTTGGATGGAATGTCCTTTAAATATCAATTAAGTCCATCTTGTTTAATGTATCATTTAAAGCTTGTGTTTCCTTATTTATTTTCATTTTGGATGATCTGTCCATTGGTGAAAGTGGGGTGTTAAAGTCCCCTACTATGAATGTGTTTCTGTTGATTTCCCCTTTTATGGCTGTTAGTATTTGCCTTATGTATTGAGGTGCTCCTATGTTGGGTGCATAATTATTTACAATTGCTATATCTTCTTCTAGGATTGATCCCTTGATCATTATGTAGTGTCCTTCTTTGTGTCTTGTTTTTATTTTAAAGTCTATTTTGTCTGATATGAGAATTGCTACTCCAGCTTTCTTTTGGTTTCCATTTCCATGGAATGTCTTTTTCCATCCCTTCACTTTCAGTCTGTATGTGTCCCTAGGTCTGAAGTGGGTCTGTTGTAGACAGCATATATATGGGTCTTTTTTTTTTGTATCCATTCAGCCTGTGTGTGTGTTTTGGTGGGAGCATTCAGTCCATTTACATTTAAGGTAATTATTGATATGTATGTTCCTATTCCCATTTTCTTAATTGTTTTTGGTTTTTTATTGTAGGTCTTTTCCTCCTCTTGTGTTTCTTGCCTAGAGAAGTTCCTGTAGCATTTGTTGTAAAGCTGGTTTTGTGGTGCTGAACTCTCATCTTTTCCTTGTCTGTAAAGAATTTAATTTCTCCATCAAATCTGAATGGGATCCTTGCTGGGTAGAGTAATCTTGGTTGTAGGTTTTTTTCCTTCATCACTTTAAGTATGTTCTGCCACTCCCTTCTGGCTTGCAGAGTTTCTGCTGAAAGATCAGCTGTTAACCTTATGGGGATTCCCTTGTGTGTTATTTGTTGTTTTTCCTTTGCTGCTTTAATATGTTTTCTTTGTATTTAATTTTTGACAGTTTGATTAATATGTGTCTTGGCATGTTTCTCCTTGGATTTATCCTGTATGGGACTCTCTGTGCTTCCTGGACATGATTAAGTATTTCCTTTCCCATATTAGGGAAGTTTTCAACTATAATCTCTTCAAGTATTTTCTCAGTCCCTTTCTTTTTCTCTTCTTCTTCTGGGACCACTATAATTTGAATATTGGTACGTTTAATGTTGTCCTAGAGGTCTCTGAGACTGTCCTCAGATCTTTTCATTCTTTTTTCTTTATTCTGCTCTGCAGTAGTTATTTCCACTATTTTATCTTCCAGGTCACTTATCCGTTCTTCCACCTCAGCTATTCTGCTATTGATCCCTTCTAGAGTGTTTTTAATTTTATTTATTGTGTTGTTCATTGTTGCTTGTTTCATCTTTAGTTTTTCTAGGTCCTTGTTAAATGTTTCTTGCATTTTCTCTATTCTATTTGCAAGATTTTGGATCACCTTTACTATCCATATTCTGAATTCTTTTTCAGGTAGACTGCCTATTTCCTCTTCATTTGTTATGTCTGGTGGGTTTTTATCTTGCTACTTCATCTGCTGTGTGTTTTTTTATCTTCTCATTTTGCTTATCTTACTGTGTTTGGGGTCTACTTTTTGCAGGCTGAAGGTTCGTAGTTCCCATTGTTTTTTTTTTGTTTGTTTGTTTGTCTGTTCGCAGTGGCTAAAGTTGGTTCAGTGGGTTGTGTAGGCTTCCTGGTTGAGGGGACTAGTGCCTGTGTTCTGGTGGATGAGGCTGGATGTTGTCTTTCTGGTTGGCAGGTCCACGTCTGGTGGTGTGTTTTGGGGTGTCTGTGAACTTATTATGATTTTAGGTAGCCTGTCTGCTAATGGGTGGTGTTTTGTTCCTGTCTTGCTAGTTGTTTGCCATAGGGTGTCCAGCACTGTAGCTTGCTGGTCGTTGAGTGAAGCTGGGTGATGGTGTTGAGATGGAGATCTCTGGGAGATTTTTGCCATTTGATATTATGTGGAGCTGGGAGGTCTCTTGTGGACCAGTGTCCTGAAATTGGCTCTCCCACCTCAGAGGCACAGCACTGACTCATTGCTGCAACACCAAGAGCCTTTCATCCACACGGCATATAATAAAATGGAGAAAATATAGAAAGGAAGAAAGAAAGAAAGAAGAAAGAAAGAAGAGAAAGAAGGAAGGAAGGAAAAGAAAAAATAAAGATAATGTCAAATAAAGTTATTAAAATAAAAAATAATCATAAAGACAAAATTTTTTTTAAAGTTAAAAAAAGAAACAAGCAAACAAAGAAAAATAACGGACGGACAGAACCCTAGGACAAATGGTGATAGCAAAGTTATACAGACAAAATGTCACACAGAAGCATACACCTACACACTTAGAAAAAGAGGAAAAGGAGAAAAAATAATATATCTTGCTCTCAAAGTCCACTTTGTCAGTTTGGGATGATTCGTTGTGTATTCATGTATTCCACCGATGCAGGGTACATCAAGTTGATTGTGGAGATTTATTCCGCTGCTCCTGAGGCTCCTGGGAGAAATTTCCCATTCTGTTCTTTGTTTGCACAGCTCCCGTGGTTCAGCTTTGGATTTGGCCATGCCTCTGCATGTCGGTCACCGGAGGTCGTCTGTTCTTCACTCAGACAGGACGGGGTTAATGTAGCCACTGTTTCGGGGGCTCTGGCTCACTCAAGTGGGGGGCGGGAGGGGCATGGAGTGGGGGGTGAGCCTGCGGCAGCAGAGGCCGGCATGACGTTGCACCAGCTTGTGGCGTGCCTTGCGTTCTCCTGTGGAAGTTGTCCCTGGATCACGGGACCCTGGCAGTGGTGGACTGCACAGCCTCCTGGTAGGGGATGTGTGGATAGTGACCTGTGCTCACACACAGGATTCTTGGTGGTGGCAGAAGTTGCCTTTGCATCTCATGCCTGTCTCTGGGCTCTGCACTGACAGCCATGGCTCATGCCAGTCTTGGAGCTACTTTAAGCAGCACTCTTAATCCCCTCTCCTCGTGCACTAGGAAACAAAGAGGGAAGAAAAACTCTCTTGCTTCTTAGGCTGTTCCAGACTTTTTCCCAGACTCCCTCCTGGCTAGCAGTGATGCACTGACCCCTTCAGGCTATGTTCACACCACCAGTCCTCTTCCTGCGATCTGACAGAAGCCCAAGCCTCAGCTCGCAGCCCGCGCCCCCACCCCGACAGGTGAGCAGACAAGCCTCTCGGGCTGGTGAGTGGTGGTGGTCGGCACCGATCCTCTGTGTGGGAATCTCTCCGCTTTGCCCTCTGCACCCTTGTTGCTGTGCTCTCCTCCACAGCTCCGAAGTTTCCTCCCCGCCACCCGCAGTCTCTGCCGATGAAGGGGCTTCTAGTGTGTGGAAACCTTTCCTCCTTCACAGCTCCCTCCCACTGGTGCAGGTCCCATCCCTATTCTTTTATCTCTGTTTATTCTTTTTTTCTTTTGACCTACCCAGGTACGTGGGGAGTTTCTTGCCTTTTGGGAGGTCTGGGGTCTTCTGCCAGCGTTCAGTGGGTGTTCTGTAGGAGTTGTTCCACGTGTAGATGTATTTCTGATGTATCTGTGGGGAGGAAGGTGATCTCCGCATCTTACTCTTCTGCCATCTTCTATCTTTGCACTTTCTATCCTGTTCAATTCATCTATATTTCTGTCTTTGTGGCAGTACCATACTGTCTTGATCACTGTAGCTTTGTAGTATAGTCTGAAGTCTGGGAGCCTGATTCCTCCAGCTCCGTTCTTCTTTCTCAAGACTGCTTTGGTTATTTGGGATCTTTTTTGTTTCAATACAAATTGTGAAATTATTTCTAGTTCTCAGAAAAATGACATTGGTAGTTTGATAGTGATTGCTTTGAATCTGTAGATTGCTTTGGGTAGTAGAGTCATTTTCACAGTGTTGATTCTTCCAATCCAAGAACATGGTATATCTCTCCATCTGTTTGTATCATCTTTAATTTCTTTCATCAGTGTCTTATAGTTTTCTGCACATAGGTCTTTTGTCTCCTTAGGTAGGTTTATTCCTAGGTATTTTATTCTTTTTGTTGCAGTGGTAAATGGAAGTGTTTCCTGAATTTCTCTTTCAGATTTTTCATCATTAGTGTATAGGAATGCAAGAGATTTCTGTTCATTAATTTTGTATCCTGCTACTTTACCAAATTCATTGATTAGCTCTAGTAGTTTTCTTGTAGCATCTTTAGGATTCCCTCTGTATGTTATCATGTCATCTGCAAACAGTGACAGCTTTACTTCTTCTTTTCCAATTTGGATTCCTTTTATTTCTTTTTCTTCTTTGATTACTGTGGTTACAACTTCCAAAACTATGTTAAATAATATCAGTGAGAGTGGGCAACCTTGTCTTGTTCCTGACCTTAGTGGAAATGGTTTCAGTTTTTCACCATTGAGAATAATGTTGGCTGTGGGTTTGTCATATATGGTCTTTATTATGTTGAGTTAAGTTCCCTCTGTGCCTACTTTCTGGAGGGTTTTTATCATATATTGGTGTTGAATTTTGTTGAATGCTTTTTCTGCATTTATTGAGATGATTCTATCATTTTTCTCTTTCAATTCGTTAATATGATTTATCACATTGTTTGATTTGTATATATTGAAGAATCTTTGCATTCCTGGGATAACCTCCACTTGATCATGGTGTATTATCCTTTTAATGTGCTGTTGGATTCTGTTTGCTAGTATTTTGTTGAGGATTTTTGCATCTGTGTTCATCAGTGATATTGGCCTGTAGTTTTCTTTTTTGTGACATCTTTTTCTGGTTTTCGTATCTGGGTGATGGTGGCCTCGTATAATGAGTTTGGGAGTGTTGCTCCCTCTGCTATATTTTGGAATGGTTTGAGAAGGATAGGTGTTAGCTCTTTTCTAAATGTTTGATATATTTAGACTGTGAAGACATCTGGTCGTGGGCTTTTGTTTGTTGCAGGATTTTTAATCACAGTCTCAATTTCAGTGCTTTTTTTTTCTTTTTTGAGAGTCCAGAAATAAATCATTACATTTATTATCAGTTAATTAAAAAATTATTGAGGTAAAATGTCATAACTTAAAATTTTCCATCTTAGTCATTTTTAATTGTACAGTTCTGTGGTATTAAGTACATTCATAATGTTGTGCAACCATCACAACCATTCATCTTCATAACTTTTAATCTTGTAAAACTGAAACCCTATACCAATTAAACAGTAACCCCTCCTCCCAGCCCCTGGCAACCACAGTTCTACTTTCTCTCTCTAGATTTTGACTACTCTAAGTATCTACTTCATATGAGCAGAAATGTGCACTATTTGTCTTTTTGTGACTGGCTCATTTCAATCACCATAATGTCCTCAAGGTTTATCCATGTTGTAGCATATGTCAGAATTTCCTTCCTTTTTAAGGCTAAATAATATTCCACTGTATGTTTATACTACATTGTAGCATTCAATCATCCATCGATGGGCACTTAGGTTGCTTCCATGATTGTACTATTGTGAATAATACTGGTATGAACATGGGTGTACAAATGTCTATTTGAGTCCCTGATTCCACTTCTTCTGGGCATATACCCAGAAGTGGAATGCTAGATCATATGGTAATTGTATTTTTAATATTTTGAGGAACTGCCATAGTGGCTGTACCATTTTACTTTCCCACCAGCAATGTACAAGGGTTCCAGTTTCTCCACATCTCCACTAAGATGTGTTTTTTTTTCTATTCTTTTCTTTTTTTTGATAGTACCCATCCTAATGGATGTGGGGAGGTATCTCATTATAGTTTTGATTTCCATTTCCCTAATGATTAGTGATGTTGAGCATCTTTTCATGTGGTTATTGGCCATTTATAGACAACTTTTTAATTTTTAAATTTTTTTATTTTGGGGTGTGTGGGGTCTTTGTTGTGGCACGTGGGCTCTTCGTTGTGGCACAGGCTTCTCTCTAGTGGTGGCACACGGGCTCAGTAGTTGCAGCACATGGGCTTAGTTGCCCTGCAGCATGTGGGATCTTAGTTGCCCAACCAAAGATCGAACCCATACCCCCTGCAGTGGAAGCATGGAATCCTAACCACTGGACCACCAGGGAATTCCCCCTTATTGGCCATTTATATAACTTCTTTGGAGAAATGTATGGAGGTTCCTTAAAAAAACTACAAATAGAACTACCATATGACCCAGCAATCCCACTACTAGGCACATACCCTGAGAAAACCATAATTCAAAAAGAGACATGTACCAAAATGTTCATTGCAGCTCTATTCACAATAGCCCGGAGATGGAAACAACCTAAGTGTCCATCATCGGATGAATGGATAAAGAAGATGTGGCACATATATACAATGGAATATTACTCAGCCATAAAAAGAAGCGAAATTGAGCTATTTGTAATGAGGTGAATAGACCTAGAGTCTGTCATACAGAGTGAAGTAAGTCAGAAAGAGAAAGACAAATGCCATATGCTAACACATATATATGGAATTTAAGAAAAAAACAATGCCATGAAGAAGCTAGGGGTGAAACGGGAATAAAGGCACAGACCCACTTGAGAATGAACTTGAGGATATGTGGAGGGGGAAGGGTAAGCTGTGACAAAGCGAGAGAGAGGCATGGACATATATACACTACCAAACGTAAGGCAGATAGATAGTGGGAAGCAGCCGCATAGCACAGGAAGATCAGCTCAGTGCTTTGTGACCGCCTGGAGGGGTGGGATAGGGAGGGTGGGTGGGAGGGAGACGCAAGAGGGAAGGGATATGAGAACAGATGTATATGTATAACTGATTCACTTTGTTACAAAGCAGAAACTAACACACCATTGTAAAGCAATTATACTCCAATAAATATGTAAAAAAATATGAAACTTTCCTAAAAGCAGATAATTTTTGGCTTGACTTCCAGGAAACTGAGAACTAAATTTAGTGTTCCACCATATTAACTACATTAGCCCTTGTATTTAGCATTATTGCTTCCTCCTCCTTTTTCATGGCTTTGATTTTCTGTTCTGATAGCATGATTGTAGATTTATGTTTTATTATAAACCACCTCAAATTCATTTAGGAAGAGGCAAGTTCTAAATCAAGATGAAACTGGGTAAAGTGTTTTTCCTTATCAAGGAAATGTGACTTCTAGAGACAAGGGTTATACTCCTCTTTCAGTTCTCAAAAACCTAAATCCAGTTGGCTTCGCTTTGATCCTTTCAGTCAAGGAAGTAGTATCATATAGTGGGGAAAAAACATGGACAGAGCCAGGTTTGAATTCCAGATGTATTATTTCTTAACTATGAGCTCTTGGGCAAATCGCTCAAAAGATCTGGGTCTCAGTTTACTCCTTTGTAAAATGGAGGTAATATCTACAGCTTGGGAGTATGATGAAGATTAAGATATGGTATGATAAGGGACTGACACAAATTAAGTGTTCCATGACTATGTATTCCCTTCTTTTTCCATCAGAGCCAAACACCAATGGTAGAGGCTTTAGTATATGTATTAGTCCTCAAGGGTCTCAAAGATCAGCCCGTCTCAAAGAGGAGTATTTTCCTGAGCATCCTGAGTACCAAGGCTCTTGGCAGTACAGTTAAGAGAGAAAGCCTACCAAGGAAGCCCTGGTAGCAGTGGTCTGATACTGTGGCCACTATTTTATAGGGATTGGAATTGTTTTCCTCACCACCAGAACTTCCTCCTTTGACATAACTTTGTACTTGGGAAACCCCAATGAATATATTACTCCTAGAAACCATTGGGATTTATTTTAGTTAGAGTTGTCTTTTAAACATCATTTTGTGGTTTTGTGGTGCAATATTTAAGTGCTTTAGAAAGAGTTTTCGATAATCTCCAAAGACATTTTCCTTGGTTGAGAAATGCATACTGGACAGGGAGTCAGGAGGCCTGGGCTGATACTGACATGCTGCATGACCTTAGGTTTTATTTTCCTTGTGGATAAAATAATAATATTTAACCTTTATTGAGCAATTACTAAGTGTCAGGAACTATTGTAAGTGCTTTACATAAATATTGCATATTTATATACTAATTTAAGACTCACAACAATAACTATCATTATCCTCATTTCAAAGAAAAAGAAATTAAAACCGAGAAAGCTTAAGCAACTTGCTCAGAGTCAGAAAATGAAGCAGTGTGTGACTCAAGTCTGTGCTCATAACCCCTACACTGTACTGCTTCAATAAAATGAGCAGATTGGATTGTACCAGCACTTCCTAAACTTTGTGCCCGATGACCACTAGTCCCACAAGATAAGTTGTTTAAAAAAGAAAAAAAAAGATTCTAAGGTAAAATATGTTGACACCACAAACACTGTGGAGATTGATAGTGAATTTTAACCTGTTAAAGTCTCTGAGAAACCCTGTAAGAAACCTGCTTATAATGCAGTGTTTCCCTAACCTGACCACAGAACTCTGTGTGTATGTGTGTGCGTGCGTGTGTGTGCATATGCATGCACACACACCTATTAACATTCTGTGGAACTAGGGTTTATAGAACGTGCTTTGAGAAATGCTGGTGTTAATCTGGAAGATTCATTCTCTTAAGTGCTTCTAGCACTTAATAATGATAGGTATGTGGACTGTAAAATGCAGCATTCCTTTCTGAGTCTCAAGTTTTCTTTAATTGGAGGGGTGCTGCAAATTACGGTGTGATGAGGCATAAATTCAAGGCTGGTCTGGGTTGCATTTTTAACACTTGCTTCAAATGACCTTGTACATCTTAACACAAAAGACGTCATTTGCCCTCTACCTTTTCCTTTCCTCCTTCCTGCCCTGTTACATATTTTCTCACTTATTACTTAAAAGAAGAGACTTAAATCAGAGATGCTTGTTAGGAAAATAGGAGAAAGCTTTTTTAATATGTGCAGGGTGCAGCAATTGTTTTCATGATGAATACTCTTTGTTGTCAGATGATGCCACATGGAGCAGGGCTTATGTGGAACACGAGCTGTTAGATATCACCACGCTGTTAGTCCTCCTGGAGCCAGATGTTCTGTCTTTTATTTAATTATTTTTGCAGTGTTTCCAAGTTGTTACCAGTAATTGTGACAAATAAGGATAGTAAATGAATTCACAGACCTCTGAAGTGCACCTGATTTCCTCCCTTCCTCCCTTCCTCCCTTCCTGGAAGGGTAATGAAAAACAAACAAACAAACATGGTTTATGGTCTACATTTTCTCTAAGAGCAAAGGTCTTGTAAATGTCAGCATGTTCTGTTTACAGTCCAGGTGTGCAAAACTAACAAAGCAGTTGGGTGGCCTTACTGGGAATTAGAGTCTCTATAGTACTTAGTGGTGGTCATCTTCTCACCTCTTTTCTTTCTCTCTCCATCTCTCTCTCTTTACTCTTCCTCTCCTCCCTTCTCTCTTTCTCTCTCCTTTTTCCTTTTTCTCCCCCCTCTATCCTTTCTCTCCCCTCACCATACCCTCAGGTCTTTTTTTTTTTTTTTTTTTTGCGGTACGCGGGCCTCTCACTGTTGTGGCCTCTCCTGTTGCGGAGCACAGGCTCTGGACGCGCAGGCTCAGCGGCCATGGCTTACGGGCCTAGGCACTCCGTGGCATGTGGGATCTTCCTGGACCAGGGCACGAACCCGTGTCCCCTGCATCGTCAGGCCGACTCTCAACCACTGCGCCACCAGGGAAGCCCTACCCTCAGGTCTTTTAAGTCTCTTCCCCGCATCTCTATTTTTCTTTCTCTCTTCCCCCTATGTACATACTATGGGACCCAGATTTCTGTGGGAGAAAAGCACACCAGGCAGAGACACCCTCTTACACACTGTCTTAGAACCAGAGGGATCTCTGGTGCCTATGAATAGAGAAAGGAGTGGGTCTGAGTAACCGCAGGTTTCCTAAAAGTTCCTACCTGCTAATACACACAGGTTCCCTGCAGTGTGGAGCCCTCCAGGAAGTCCATATTAACAGTTTCAATATTAACAATTTCCCTCTCTCTCAGGCACTTGGTAACCTTCATACACGGACATTGTAGCCTTTTGGTAGCTAGTGCCCTGGGCCTTAGCAGCAACTCCTTTTGAGTGGCCGATTTTCCCCTTTGTTGCGCATTTCCTACCATTCAAGGCTGCCCAGGAGAGCACTAAAGATGCTTTATAGTTTCAATTTCTACTCCTCACCCCTTGCCATTATTTTCCTGAAGTGTGACTTCTTTTCCTGAGTATGAGAGAGTGAGCCCTTATTCCAACTGGCACTGATGTCTTTTGTTAACCTAATCACAACATAGTTCCTTCTAGCAACAGCAAGACTACTTCCTTTTAACTTTCAATTAGCTGAAGCAATCACATGCTTTTACCAAACTATTCTCATCAATTTTACATTGCCTCCTGCATTCAGATTAGCAAATGCCTACCTACAGCTTCCTCATCAGGAAAGGAAATGGTATGCACTCATGTTTCTTTTGCAGCATTACTTTGCAGCATTTCCTATAAGCATTTTTACCCCGTACCTCATTCCTAACCTTCTTCTACTTGTTCTCTGCCTGAAGGGTGCTGTGGATTCTTTTTTCTTTTTTCTTTTTTCTCTTCTTAGTCCATTTGGGCTGTTATAATAACATACCACAGATTCGTGGCTTATAAACAACAGAAATTTATTTCTCACAGTTCTAGAGGCTAGAAGTCTAACATTAGGGTGCTAGCATGTTTGGGTTCTGGTAAAGTCCCTCTTCTGAGTTGCAAACTGCCGATAACTTCTCACCCTGTTCTTACATGGCAAAAGCAGGCAAGGAATCTCTCTGGAGCCTCTTTTATAAGGGTACTAATCTCACTAATCCTATTTATGAGAACTCCGCCCTCATGACCTAATTACCTCCCAAAGGCCCCACCTCTGAATACCATCACATTTGGGCATTAGGATTTCAACATATGAATTTGGAGGGTGGACACAAGCATTCAGACCAAAGCACCTTCCTTCTCCATTTGGGTTTTGGGCCTTAAAATATCTCCTAGGTTCTAATAGTTCTTTTTTATTTATCTTATACTGGGCCTTCTGAGTTTGGCTTTTTGCTAAACTCTACTTCTCTGGCCTTGTCCTTCCACCCTCCTTCCCTTCTCTAATTGGGCACTTCTTGCTATCTTTCCCTTCCTTCTTTTTCTCCAGTCACCCTTTAGCCACCTTCTATATCTGTACCTCTAGCATGGGTGACTCTGTGCTGCAAATAAATGCCTTCCTGATTTTGGATGCATGCATCAGTAAGCGACAGCTTGCAGCAAGCATCAGCGAGCAGTAGCTGGAAGCAAGATCTTAGTTCCCGGGCCGGGAGTCCTAACTGCTAGGCCACAGAGGCCAGTGGCTAGGGCCTGGGTCCCTAGTTCTTGCCTGCCTTGTCAGGAATGAATTCAGGCGAGGACGCAGAAGGTAAAGAGAAAAGTAAAAAGTTTATTGGAAGAACAATGTACATACGGAAAGACGCATGGGCGAACTCAGAGAGAGAGTCGCACCTTTGGGAAGTTTAAATCCTTTATAAGGGGGCAGTTTTCTGGGTCTTTTTTCCCCTTCTGGCAAATCATCTTGCTTTGTCCCTCCTGGCTAATCAGTCTCAGGACCCTCCTCATAGGTGCACACGCACACCTCTCAGTCAAGATGACCCTGCTGTGAAGGCATCTGGGAGAAGCACGTCTTATGTTTTTCACCATTGAGGACGATGTTGGCTGTGGGTTTGTCATATATGGCCTTTATTATGTTGAGGAAAGTTCCCTCTATGCCTACTTTCTGCAGGGTTTTTATCATAAATGGGTGTTGAATTTTGTCAAAAGCTTTTTCTGCATCTATTGAGATGATCATATGGTTTTTCTCCTTCAATTTGTTAATATGGTATATATCACATTGATTGATTTCCGTATATTGAAGTATCCTTGCATTCCTGGAATAAGCCCCACTTGATCATGGTGTATGATCCTTTTAATATGCTGTTGGATTCTGTTTGCTAGTATTTTGTTGAGGATTTTTGCATCTATGTTCATCAGTGTTATTTGCCTGTAGTTTCTTCCTTTGTGACATGCATGTCTGGTTTTGGTATCAAGGTGATGGTGGCCTCATAGAATGGGTTTGGGAGTGTTTCTCCCTCTGCTATATTTTGGAAGAGTTTGAGAAGGATAGGTGTTAGCTCTTCTCTAAATGTTTGATAGAATTCGCCTCTGAAGCCATCTGGTCCTGGGCTTTTGTGTGTTGGAAGATTTTTGATCACAGTTTCAATTTCAGTGCTTGTGATTCATCTGTTTATGGTTTCTATTTCTTCCTGAGTCAGTCTCAGAAGGTTGTGCGTTTCTAAGAATTTGTCCATTTCTTCCAGGTTGTGCATTTTATTGGCATAGAGTTGCTTGTACTAATCTCTCATGGTCTTTTGTATTTCTGCAGTGTCAGTTGTTACTTCTCCTTTTTCATTTCTAATTCTATTGATTTGAGTCTTCTCCCTTTTCTTCGTGATGAGTCTGGCTAATGGTTTGTCAATTTTGTTCATCTTCTCAAAGAACCAGCTTTTAGTTTTATTGATCTTTGCTATCATTTCCTTCATTTCTTTTTCATTTCTTTCTGATCTGATCTTTATGATTTCTTTCCTTCTGCTAACTTTGGGTGTTTTTTGTTGTTCATTCTCTAATTGCTTTAAGAGCAGGGTCAGGTTGTTTACTCGAGATGTTTCCTGTTTCTTAAGGTGGGATTGTATTGCTATAAACATCCCCCTTAGAACTGCTTTTGCTGCATCCCGTAGGTTTTGGGTCATCGTGTCTCCATTGTCATTTGTTTATAGGTATTTTTTTATTTCCTCTTTTATTTCTTCAGTGATCACTTCGTTATTAAGTAGTGTATTGTTTAGCCTCCATGTGTTTGTATTTTTTACAGATCTTTTCCTGTAATTGATATCTAGTCTCATAGCATTGTGGTCGGAAAAGATCCTTGGTACAATTTCAATTTTCTTAAATTTACCAAGGCTTAATTTGTGTCCCAAGATATGATCTATCCTGGAGAATGTTCCATGAGCACCTGAGAAAAATGTGTATTCTGTTGTTTTGGGTTGGAATGTCCTATAAATATCAATTAAGTCCATCTTGTTTAATGTATCATTTAAAGCTTGTGTTTCCTTATTTATTTTCATTTTGGATGATCTGTCCATTGGTGAAAGTGGGGTGTTGAAGTCCCCTACTGTGAGTGTGTTACTGTCCCCTTTTATGGCTGTTAGTATTTGCCTTATGTATTTAGGTGCTCCTATGTTCGGTGCATAAATATTTACAATGGTTATATCTTCTTCTTGGATCGATCCCTTGATCATTATGTAGTGTCCTTCTTTGTCTCTTCTAATAGTCTTTATTTTGAAATCTATTTTGTCTGATATGAGAATTGCTACTCAAGCTTTCTTTTGATTTCCGTTTGCATGTAATATCTTTTTCCATCCCCTTACTTTCAATCTGTATGTGTCTCTAGGTCTGAAGTGGGTCTCTTGTAGACAGCATATATATGGGTCTTGTTTTTGTATCCATTCAGGCAATCTGTGTCTTTTGGTGGGAGCATTTAGTCCATTTACATTTAAGGTAATTATCGATATATATGTTCCTATTCCCATTTTCTTAATTGTTTTGGGTTTGTTATTGTAGGTATATTCCTTCTGTTGTGTTTCTTGCCTAGAGAAGTTCCTTTAGCATTTGTTGTAAAGCTGGTTTGGTGGTGCTGAACTCTCTCAGCTTTTGCTTGTCTATAAAGGTTTTAATTACTCCATCAAATCTGAATGAGATCCTTGCTGGGTAGAGTAATCTTGTTTGCAGGTTTTTCTCCTTCATCACTTTAAATATGTCCTGCCACTCCCTTCTGGCTTGTAGAGTTTCTTCTGAGAGTTCAGCTGTTAACCTGATGGGGATTCCCTTGTGTGTTATTTGTTGTTTTTCCCTTGCTGCTTTTAATATGTTTTCTTTGTGTTTAATTTTTGACAGTTTGATTAATATGTGTCTTGGCGTATTTCTCCTTGGATTTATTCTGTATGGGACTCTCTGTGCCTCCTGGATTTGATTAACTATTTCCTTTCCCATATTAGGGACGTTTTCCACTAAAATCTCCTCAAATATTTTCTCAGTCCCTTTCTTTTTCTCTTCTTCTGGAACCCCTATAATTCGAATGTTGGTGCGTTTAATGTTGTCCCAGAGGTCTCTCAGACTGTCCTCAGTTCTTTTTTCTTTATTCTGCTCTGCAGCAGTTATTTCCACTATTTTATCTTCCACGTCACTTATCCATTCTTCTGCCTCAGTTATTCTGCTATTGATCCCATCTAGAGTATTTTTAATTTCATTTACTGTGTTTCTAATCGTTGCTTGATTCATCTTTAGTTCTTCTAGGTCCTTGTTAACTGTTTCTTTCACTTTGTCTATTCTATTTCCAAGATTTTGGATCATCTTTACTATCATTATTCTGAATTCTTTTTCAGGTAGACTGCCTATTTCCTCTTCATTTGTTAGGTCTGGTGGGTTTTTATCTTGCTTTTTCACCTGCTGTGTGTTTTTCTGTCTTCTCATTTTGCTTATCTTACTGTGTGTGGGGTCTCCTTTTTGCAGGCTGCAGATTCGTAGTTCCTGTTGTTTTTGGTGTCTGTCCCCAGTGGCTAAGGTTGTTTCAGTGGGTTGTGTAGGCTTCCTGGTGGAGGGGACTGGTGCCTGTGTTCTGGTGGATGAGGCTCAATCTTGTCTTTCTGGTGGACAGGTCCAAGTCTGGTGGTGTGTTTTGGGGGTGCCTGTGGCCTTATTATGTTTTTGGGCAGCCTCTCAGCTAATGGGTGGGTTTGTGTTCCTGTCTTGCTAGTTGCTTGGCATAAGGTGACCAGCACTGTAGCCTGCTGGTCGTTGAGTGAAGCTGTGTGCTGGTGTTGAGATGGAGATCTCTGGGAGATTTTCACCGCTTGATATTATGTGGAGCTGGGAGGTCTCTTGTGGACCAGTGTCCTGAAGTTGGCTCTCCCACCTCAGAGGCACAGTACTGACTCCTGGCTGTAGCACCAAGAGCCTTTCATCCACCCAGCTCAGAATAAATGGGAGAAAATGTAGAAAGAAAGAATTAGTAGTAGAAAGAAAGAAACAAGAAAGAAAATGAAAGAAATAGAAGGGAGGGAAGGAGGAAGGAGGGAAGGTAGGAAAAAGAGAAAGAGAGAAGATGAAATAAATAGAATTAGGTATGATAAAATAGCGTTATTAAAATAAAATAATAATTATTAAAAAATTAAAGAAAAATAAAACGTACAGATAGAACCCTGGGACAAATGGTGGAAGCAAAGCTCTACAGACAAAATCTCACACAGAAGCATATACATGCACATTCACAAAAAGGGAAAAAGGGAAAAAAATCGTAAATCTTGCTCTCAAAGTCCACCTCCTCAATTTGGGATAATTTGTTGTAAAAAGAGGAAAAGGGGAAAATATCATAAATATTGTTCTCAATGTCCACCTCCTCAACTTGGGATGATTCGTTGTCTATTCATGTATTCCACAGATGCAGGGTACATCAGGTTGATAGTGGAGCTTTAATCCACTGCTTCTGTGGCTGCTGGGAGAGATTTCCCTTTCTCCTTTATTCTCACAGCTCCCGGGTCTCAGCTTTGGATTTGGCCCCGCCTCTGCGTGTTGGTCGCCGGAGGTCGTCTTTTCTTCACTCAGACAGGACGGGTTTAAAGGAACAGCTGCTTCGGGGGCTCTGGCTCACTCAGGCCACGGGGAGGGAGGGGTACGGAGTGCTCGGCGAGCCTGCGGCAGAAGAGGCCAGCGTGACATTGTACTAGCCCGAGGTGCGCCTTGAGCTCTCCCGGGGAAGCCGTCTCTGGATCCCGGGGCCCTGGCAGTGGCGGGCTGCACAGCCTCCCAGAAGGGGGGGCGTGGACAGTGACCTGTGCTCGCACCCAGGCTTCTTGATGGCGGCAGAAGCAGCCCCAGCGTCCCACGCCCGTCTCTGGGGTCCGCGCTGTTAGCTGCGGCTCGCACCCATCTCTGGAGCTCCTTTAAGCAGCGCTCTTAATCCCCTCTCCTCGCGCACCAGGAAACAAAGAGGGAAGAAAAAGTCTCTTGCCTCTTCGGCAGCTCCAGACTTCTTCCCGGACTCCCTCCCGGCTAGCCGTGGTGCACTAACCCCTTCAGGCTGTGTTCACGCTGCCAACCCCAGTCCTCTCCCTGCGCTCTGACCCAAACCCGAAACCCGAGCCTCAGCTCCCAGCCCCGCCTGCCCCGGCGGCCGAGCAGACAAGCCTCTTGGGCTGGTGAGTGCCGGTCGGCACCGATACTCTGTGCGGGAATCTCTCCGCTTTGCTCTCCGCACCCCTGTTGCTGCGCTCTCCTCTGCTACTCCAAAGCTTTCTCCCTCCGCCACCCACAGTCTCCCCCCACGAAGGGGCTTCTAGTGTGTGGAAACCTTTCCTCCTTCACGGCTCTCTCCCACTGGTGCTGGTCCCGTCCCTATCCTTTTGTCTCTGTTTATTCTTTTTTCTTTTGCCCTACCCAGGTACGTGGGGACTTTCTTGCCTTTTGGGAAGTCTGAAGTCTGCCAGCGTTCAGTAGGTGCTCTGTAGGAGTTGTTCCATGTGTAGATGAATTTCTGGTGTATCTGTGGGGAGGAAGTTGATCTTCATGTCTTACTCTTCCACCATCATCCGCCCCAGCCCCTTATTTATTTTCATTTTGGATGATCTGCCCAGTGGTGTAAGCGAGGTGTTATAGTCCCCCACTATTATTGTGTTATTGTCGATTTCCTCTTTTATAGCTTTTAGGAGTTGCCAATGTATTTAGGTGCCCCTATGTTGTGTGCATATATATTTATAATTGTTATATCTTCTTCTTGGATTCATCCCTTGATCATTATGTAGTGTCCTTCTTTGTCTCCTGTAACATTCTTTATTTTAAAATCTATTTTATCTGATATGAGTGTTGCTACTCCAGCTTTCTTTTGGTTTCAATTTGCATGGAATATCTTTTTCCACTCCCTCACTTTCAGTCTGTAAGTGTCCCTAGATATGAAGTGGGTCTAATTTAGACAGCATATTGATGGGTCTTGTTTTTGTATCCATTCAGCAAGCCTGTGTCTTTTGGTTGGAGCATTTAATCCATTCACATTTAAGGTAATTATCGATATGTATGTTCCTATGACCATTTTTTAAGTTGTTTTGGATTCGTTTTTGTAGGTTCTTTTCTTCTCTAGTGTTTCCCACTTAGAGACGTTCCTGTAGCATTTGTTGCAGAGCTGGTTTGGTGGTGCTGAATTCTCTTAGCTTTTGTTTGTCTGTAATAAACCTTTTGATTTCTCCATCAAATCTGAATGAGATCCTTGCTGGGTAGAGTAATCTTGGTCATAGGTTCTTCCCTTTCATCACTTTAAGTATATCATGCCAATCCCTTCTGACTTGTAGAGTTTCTGCTGAGAAATCAGCTGTTAACCTTATGGGAGTTCCCTTATATGTTATTTGTTGTTTTTCCCTTGCTGCTTTCAATAATTTTTCTTTGTCTTTATTTTTTGCCAGTTTGATTAGTATGTGTCTCAGTGTGTTTCTCCTTGGGTTTATCGTGTATGGGACTCTCTGCACTTCCTGGACTTGGGTGGCTATTTCTTCTCCCACGTTAGGGAACTTTTCAACTCTAATCTCTTCCAAATATTTTCTTGGGTCCTTTCTCTCTCCCTTCTCCTTCTGGCACCCCTATAATGTGAATGTTGTTGCATTTAATGTTGTCCCATAGGTCTCTTAGGCTGCCTTCATTTGTTTTCATTCTTTTTTCTTTATTCTGTTCCACAGCAGTGAATTCCACCATTCTGTCTTCCAGGTCACTTATCCGTTCTTCTGCCTCAGTTTTTCTGCTATTGAGTCCTTCTAGTGTAGTTTTCATTTTAGTTATTGTATTATTCATCTCTGTTTGTTTGTTCTTTAATTCTTCTAGGTCTTTGTTAAACATTTCTTGCGTCTTCTCGATCTTTGCCTCCATTCTTTTTTCCGAGGTCTTGGATCATCTTCACTATCGTTATTCTGAATTCTTTTTCTGGAAGGTTTCCTATCTTCACTTCATTTAGTTTTTTTTCTGGGGTTTTATCTTGTTCCTTCATCTGGTACATAGCTATCTGTCTTTTCATCTTTTCTATCTTTCTGTGAGTGTGGTTTTTGTTCCACAGGCTGCAGGATTGTAGTTCTTGCTCTGCTGTCTGCCCTGTGGTGGATGAGGCTATCTAATAGGCTTGTGCAAGTTTCCTGATGGGAGGTACTGGTGGTGGGTAGAGCTGACCGTTGCTCTGGTGGGCAGGGCTCAGTAAAACTTTAATCTGGTTGACTGCTAATGGGTGGGACTGTGTTCCCTCCCTCTTGGTCATTTGGCCTGAGGCAATCCAACACTGGAGCCTACCCTGGCTCTTTGGTGGAGCTAATGACAGACTGTGGGAAGGCTCATGCCAAAGAGTACTTCCCAGAACTTCTGCTGCCAGTGTCCTTGTCCCCACTGTGAGCCACAGCCAGCCCCTGCCTCTGCAGGAGACCCTCTAACACTAGCACGTAGGTCTGTTTCTGTCTCCCCTGGGGTCACTGCTCCTTCTCCTGGGTCCCGATGCACACACTACTTTTTGTGTGCCCTCCAAGAGTGGAGTCTCTGTTTCCCCCAGTCCTGTCGAAGTCCTGCACTCAAATCCCACTGGATTTCAAAGTCTGATTCTCTAGGAATTCCTCCTCCTGTTACCGGACCTCCAGGTTAGGAAGCCTGACGGGGCTCAGAACCTTTACTCTAGTGGGTGGACTTCTGTGGTATAAGTGTTCTCCAGTCTTAGTCACCCACCCACCAGTTATGGGATTTG
The DNA here is from genome assembly GCF_964165515.1 of Mesoplodon bidens. NCBI lineage: Eukaryota > Metazoa > Chordata > Mammalia > Artiodactyla > Ziphiidae > Mesoplodon > Mesoplodon bidens. The sequence goes on from NC_138163.1 coordinate 88,661,259, forward strand.
ATTTTACTGTGATTGTGCCCCTCCTACCATCTTGTTGTGGCTTCTCCTTTGTCTTTGGATGTGGGGTATCTTTATTGGTGAGTTCCAGTGTCTTCCTGTCGATGATTGTCCAGCAGCTAGTTGTGATTCTGGTGTTCTTGCAAGAGGGAGTGAGAACACGTCCTTCTACTCCGCCATCTTGGTTCCTCCTTTCCTTAATAATCTCCTGTTAATTTCAGTTATTTTATATATTTTCTTCCTTTCTATCATTAAGGTGTTTTTGTTATTTTTTTTTGCGGTACGCGGACCTCTCACTGTTGTGGCCTCTCCCATTGTGGAGCACAGGCTCCGTATGCCCAGTCTAAGCAGCCATGGCTCACGGGCCCAGCAGCTCCGTGGCATGTGGGATCTTCCCAGACCGGGGCATGAACCTATGTCCCCTGCACTGGCAGGTGGACTCTCAACCACTGCACCACCAGGGAAGCCCTGTTATTAAGTTTTGAAGTCTTTTCCTGTCTCTAGATCCAAGGTGTTTTGCATTTTTTCTAGTAATTTTATAGTTTTACTTCTTACATATAGATATATCTAGATTCCACTTTTGTATATGGTGTTACAGGGGTATAGTTTTATTTTTCTCCATGTATTCATACAGTTTCCCCAACACATTTAGTACATACTCTTATCTTTTGTTCATAATTTATAGTGCCACATTTATCCTATGTGAAGCAACCATTCATACACTAGTCTGTCTTTGAGCTATGGTCCTTTATCAGTGGTCTGTTTGTCTGTTGTTGCACTAGTACTTCAGGCTTTTTTTTTTTACCCCATGACTGGGTATGTCTTAATATCTAGCAGAGCAAATCTTCCCTTTTTCACTGTTCTCTTTTAAGATTTATTTAGCTACTTATGGGGTATAGTCTTCTACTTAAATTTAGAATTCATTTGTGGAAAATCCACTCTGAAATTTAATTGTAGTTGCATTAAATTTATAGATTAATTTGGGGGATAATTGCCAACTTTACAAAATTAAGTTGTCCCATCCAAGAGCATGGATGTCTCTTCATTTCTTTAAGTTGTCTTCAGTTTTCTTATTAGAGTTTTAAAGTTTTCTCTGTAAAAGTCTCATATATGCTTGGTTAAGCTAATTCCTGTATTCAACATGGTGTTTGTTGCCACTGTGAATGGTATTTTCTTAATGGTTATTGCTGGTTTAGAGAAACACTTGATTTTTGTAGGTTGATATTTTATCTTGCAACCTTGCTGAATTCCTCTGATTTAAGTTCTAATAGTTTGTTGATTCTTTTGTTTTTATCTTGGTAGAAGATCTTCTATTATCTTTTTATTGGGAAAATTATCTTCCCAGTAAATTGTGCCAGATATAGCACTTCAGTTCCAATCCTTTCATGTCTTAATTTTCCCCCTCTTTTTTCTTATTGTACTGGCTAGGATATCTAAAAGAGTAGCAGTGATAGATGGGTCCAGTTTGTCTTTTTTGTGATTTTAAATTAATACATTTAGTTTCTCCATTACACATGACATTCTTTGTAGGCTCTTGATATATAATCTTTACCAAGTTCAGGATGTTTACTTCAGTTCTTAATTCACTAAGAGCTATCATAAATAGAAGTGAACTCAAAAGTATTTTTCTCTATTAATTGAGATAAAGCATTTGATTTTTCTCTTTTAATCTGTTAATGTGATGTTTTCCATTGAAGTTTTTCAATGTTGAACTGTCTTTGCTTTCTTGAGTTAAATTTACTTGATCAAATGTACTTTTAAAAATATACTGTTGATTCACTAAATAATTTTTATTTGGATTTTTGCATCTACATTTCTTAAGTGAAATGGGTATACATTTTCATTTCTTATAGTTGTCTGTTTGGTTTTAGAATCAAGATTACGCTAGCCTCATACATAAAATAGACTGTCATTCTTTTTCTAATAACTGGAATCAATTGGATAAGGTAGTCTGTTTCTTGGAAGTTTGGTAGAATTCACTAATAAGTCATACTGAGGTATTTTCCTTGGAATTTTTTCACTTCATATAGGTTTTTCAATTTATTAGCATATTGTTCATAAGACTCTCATTTAAAGAAATTTGTTACATTGTCTTCCCTTTTTCATTCTGTAGCTTGTGTATTTGCCTCTTTTCCCTTTTTTTCCTGATCAGTCTTGTCAAAGATCTATTAACCTTTAGGAATGAAATTGGATCATTTGTAGAGACGTGGATGGACCTACAGAGTGTAATACAGAGTGAGGTAAGTCAGAAAGAGAAAAGCAAATATCATATAATAATGCATATATGTGGAATCTAGAAAAATGGTATAGATCATCTTATTTGCAAAGCAGAAATAGAGACACAGACATAGAGAACAAATGTATGGATCCCAAGGGGGAAAGGGGTGCGGTGGGAGGAATTGGGAGACTGGGATTGACACATATACATTATTGATACTATGTATAAAATAGACAACTGTTGGGAACATACTCTATAGCACAGGGAACTCTACCTAAATGGGAGGGAAGTCCAAAAGGGAGGGGATATCTCTATGAGTATGGCTGATTCATTTTGTTGTGTAGTGGAGGCTAACACAACATTGTAGAGCAACCATATTCCAATAAAAATTAATTTAAAAAGATCTATTAACCTTTTAAAATAATTAAAGTCTAGTTTTGTTCATCTTTTCTGTTGTTTTTTTTGGTGTGTGTGTGTATGTGGGGGGGCAATTCTCTGCTTCTTAATTTCTGTCCTTTGTCTTGCTTGTTTCTCTGTTCTTTTGCTTTCTTCATTGAGTTGAATGCTTAACTAGTTTATCAACATTTCTTCTTTAATGATAAGTGTACTTAAATGTATACATTTCTTTCTTAGTTCTGCTTTAGCTGTGCCCCACAACTTTTCATGTTGTGTTTTTGTTATTATTCACTTCTAAATATTTATTAATTTTATTTATGATTTCCTTTTAACCCAAGGTTAATTTAATAATATGCTATTTTGCTTCCAAACATATGCTAACTTTGCCTATTATTTTGTTATTAATTTCTAATGTCATTGTGTCATGGTTGGAGAATGTAGACTGTGTGATATTGAACCTTTAGAATTTATTGAGGCTTCCTTTACAGCCATTATCATGATGTCTTTTTAGAAATGTTCTATTAGTTGTCTTGAATGACTTTATGTTCTTCATTTGTTGGATATAGAGTTCTCTGTATATCTAATAGCTTGAACTTTGTAGTTGTACTGTGCAAGTATACTGTATCTCTATTCATTTTTGTTTTTTATTTGTATGCTTGATATATCAATTCCTAGCTAAAGTGTTAAAGTATCCAAGTGTTTCTTTTCTCTCTGCAGTTCTGCTACAAGCAAGTACATCAAGCAAGCTGTATTTTGAAACTGGCTTGTAAGATGCATATATATTTATGATCAATATATCTTATTGTCCTGTTGTTCTTTGTCTCTTGATTCTATTTTGTCAGATATTAAATCTACTCAAGCTTTGTTCATATTTGACTAGTATATCTTTTCTATCTTTTTATTTTCAATCTATTTACATCTCTTTATTTTAGATATAATCTTCTGGACTGAATATTGTTGAGTATTTGTTTTAATTCAGTCTGTAAGTCTGTCTTTTAACTGGTAAGTTTAATTTGTGTACATTTGTTATTTCTCTTATATTGGGACTTATTTCTGGCATTTAATTATATGCTTTCCATTTATGGTACTCTTTTTGGGTTTTTTTTGTTTGCTTCTTTTTTTCATTCCTACTTTCCACTGGATACATCAAGTTTTCTCCTGCTTTTTAGAAAATTATATACTCTATTTTCTTGCCCTTTAACTTAAGATCTAATCTCATGTTATTTACACCTATTGATTTTTCCACATACAATAACTGCCACTTCCCTCTAACAAGATTAGTACCTCAGCAGGCTCTTATGTCCTATTTATCTTCCACATACATCTACCCCATCATAGTAACATCATCTAGAATTTTAATCCTTCTTAGAATCCACGTTTCCCTCTCACTTTTATAGTTTCTTCGGGGCTGATTTAGGAAAAGGAAACACAGATCATACCAGTTTGCCACTTTGACAGGACCTAGAAAGACTCAAAGAAGTTTTATATCAAATTAACAGCATTTATCTTGGTTTGAATTACACCACTTTAATCACAGGTGGTGAGTTGATAACTTAATCAGTATTTTTCTCCCCCCTCATATAACAGGTAGAAAACGTGAAATTACTGGATCGTTATGTAGGTAAGAAACCAGCTAATGGGAGTCTATATCTTACTGCAACCCACCTGATCTATGTGGAGGCTTCTGGTGCAGCCCGAAAAGAGACATGGGTATGTTCATGAGAAGAAATATCAAAGGGTCTGGAGGAGTTGTGTATACATGCTTTCTAACATGGTTAAATTTCAGTTAACAGTTAAATTGCTGTAAAACCTTTTCTTCAAAGAATCTATTCTGGGGGGGGGTCTTTTCAGAGATCGAATCATATGATTTCTCGTCCCTCAAGTTGTTGACTATAGTCATCCTAAGCTACATGGGACTTTTCCTCAATATTTTTAGGTAAAGTAGTCTCTGCTCATTTTCTGAGCTTACTTGGTAAGCATCCCGAAGTAATTTAAAGCCTTGCTACCCATGAAATGTGGTCCAAAAACCAAGAACATCTGTATCGCCTGGGAGCTTGTTAAAAATGCAGAATCTCAGGCCTCAGATTTTAAATTTCTAAAGCACTCTCAGGTGATGCTGGTGGCTTATGGACTACATTTTGGGTATCAATAATTTAGACCAATACTCTGACCTAAGACAGGGTGGGGTGTGTGTGTGTGTGTGTGTGTGTGTGTGTGTGTGTGTTTTGTTATACCTTTAAACAATGTTGTCTAATTAGTTTAGCACTGCTTATGTTACTTTATGCCTACCTCATCCTAAAGTAGGACCATTTAATCTTAATCATTAGCCAGACTTATGCTTAGCCCTCTCTAACAAGTAAAACATGCTTCTGGTATATGGCATAGCATAGTGATTAAGATCACAGACTCTAGAGCCAGTCTGCTCAAGGTGAAATCCCAGCTTCAACATTTACTACCTTTGTAACCTTGGGCAAGTTATTTAACTTATCTGAGGCTCACTTCCCTCATCTCTAAAATAGAGGAAATAATACCTGGTTATGGAATAAAAAAGTTAATGTTGTAAATGCTTAAAATGGTGTCTGGCACATGATAGATATGATTATATAAGTATAAAATGAATTAAACAGAACATACATTTGAAAGAAGCATTTTAATACTTCCTTTTTAAAAACACCATGAGCTTTCCTCATATGACATTGTATCTTTTCACTTTGGTATGATGAAGGGAATGAGAAAAGAGGAATCAGGAGAGTTGGTTCTAGCTAGACTCAGTTGTGCACTAACTGGCTATATGACCTTGGGTAAGTGACTCTTGCTCTCTGGGCTTCAGTTTCCTCATATGTAAAATGAGGTTGTTAGATTATATAATTAGTAAGGACTCTTCCATTTCTAACAGTTTGGGAACCAGTTCTTTAGTACTGTGCCATGAGCCTTTCCCCTTTCTACCTGCATTTGCAGACAGCACATGTCTCCAGATTTGTTTCTACTGGGTATAATTTCAAACCTAATGGACTAGATCGGAAAGGGAGAACTTATGTTAATTATTTCTATATGTCAAAGGAGGCATATTTACCCAATTAGTACTATTAATGAAGCTCTTTCCATCCTTAGTCTGCTTCACTTTCTGCCTCTTTCCAATTCACCAGTTTTTGCCTGGCACCTGATCTCGATGATCACTGTTTTACTACCCAAACACAGGTCTCCCATATTGATCAACAGGACTTTGATTTTCTTGAAATTTGATACATTAATTCCTGTTACATTATCAGTAGTTTTTATGGCCCTTCAAAACTGCCATACAGGAATTGAGTTTGACAGAATAGTTAAGACAGAAATTAAGATGGAAAATTCCTTCTCAGAATATGTGAATAGTCCCTACATCTACCCCATTCTTAGATGATGGATATGATTGAAAGATTTCCAGGAACAGATTTCTTTTCCAAATAAATGGGGGCTGGGGCATAGACTGTGTGAGATGGAGGAAAAGAAAAGAGTGATGATCGGAAGGCCATTCTAGGCACAGGACAGGGAGTCCAGAGAATGAAAAGAGTACATTCAGGCTCTAGTTGTAGGAAACATCAGAGACACAGATAGGAGGAGAACATCAGAGACTAAAATGTAAAACCATGATTCCATAGCTTTTTGAAATTATAAAGAGAGACTTGTATTATTTGTATACCGTTTCTTGTACCGGTTCCCTTTCCATGCATTTCTTTTTTGCTGGCATCAGCATGAGCAGGAATGATGAGACTCAAAATTTAATAATCCTTCATTTTTAAAAAAATCTGAATTATTAATCTGTACTCCCATGGGAAACAACTTTATTAACTGCAGTACAGTGCTTATGTATAGTTCCTTTAGTCCTTAGTCTTACAGTCTCCACTCATTCCCTTAGTCACTTAGGTAAAAATTTCCCCCATTTCATTCTTTGCTTTACTGTCACTAGAGTCTAAAATGTGGAAGAGAAATTTTCCCTGTAATATTTCTAGTTAAATCCTAATTCCAAGACTAGAGTTTAGAATTTCTAGACAAATAACCCTAAACAAAGTTAGACTGCCATGGTTCAAATCCTGTTTGTGCCACTTTTTGGCTGTGTGGCCTCTGATGAAAAGTTCACTTCTCAGAGCTTTGGTTTCTTCATTCCTGAAATGGGATGATTATACGTCAAAAGTGTTGTTACAGGGATTAAATAGTTAATGATCATGGACTACCTCATGAGCAGTAAAGCACCATACAAATTATCATTTTAATTAGTGATTTGGTAGAACAAAAGGAAGTTCTATTTTCCTCTCTGACAATCATTCTACTATGATTTTTAAACTCCACCACAGCATGCTAGAAGCCATTTGTTCTGAGCCAGTTCGCCACAATTGCCCCGTAAATCTCTTAACCTTATATCCCTAAGGAGAGGGAAGTTTTATAATATCGTAATTTGCTTTTCATTGCTTTACCACTATTTACTTCTGTTTAAAAAAACCCAGTTGTACCTTACAAAGAATGGTTGTAGGCTGTAGATGTGATCACATCTCTGGCCATGCTGTTACCATTACTGAGAGTCAGGCACACTGAGAGTGATAGATCTAGTGCATGTCTGTGAATTATTTTGGTTCTCTTCTGTTTTGTAGATTGCACTGCATCATATTGCCACTGTGGAGAAGTTGTCCATCACTAGCCTGGGTTGTCCCCTGATCCTCCGCTGTAAGAACTTCCGAGTAGCCCACTTTGTTTTAGAATCTGACGTTGTGTGCCATGAGGTTTACATTTCACTGTTAAAGCTTTCTCAGCCAGGTAGTTATGATAGTATTTTTATCTAAAACCATTGTATTTTTTCTCCCAGAATGGCATAATGGAAAGATCATTGGTTATGGAGTTAAATAGAGCAGAGTTTGAATCTGGGCTTTGCCTCTTACAGCTCCATGGTATTTGGACAAGATACATAACCTTTGAACTCAGGTTCCTCACCTGTAAAAATAATGATAGTATAAGCTCCCTGTGGTGGTTGTTTTGAGGTTTAAATGCATGTGTGCATTTTTACTCTGTACTTGGTATATAGTAGATGTTTAACAGCTGCTATTTCCTTCACTTTCCCTCTTTCCTCTTAAGTATCAACTTGTAAATTTTTCAACACTTCAGGAAGTAATACTGCTTTGGAGCAAAATTTGTTTACTGTTGTCCTGCAAGCTTTATGTTTGGCCTATTGTTCCTACCCCTACTTTTAGTTCCAACTAGCAAACTAGGGAAGTTTATCAGAGTCCTTAATGCAGTTATCCCTGCTTCCTCCAGCCTCACCCTCTCATCTTCCAGCCCCAACTCCAGGTTGCTAACCCATCAGCTTCCTCTGATTTTAGTCTGTGGACTAATGTCCTAGTCTGTGGATTAAAATTACATTTCCCTCCCCATTTTCTTCTACCCTTTTCCTAGAACAATTTCTCAGAATTTGCTGGTGCTCTGTTGACAGAGGCTATCTGTTAGCTGGCCCAACACTTTGTAAAAGGCTCTGGAAGACTCCATCCATCTCTGGAAAAGTTAATGCCACATAAGTTGGTCAAATGAGTTATTGATTACATGTTGAACTTTGTGAAGGGAGGAAGTGGGGTTATCGGAAGAAGAGAAGAAATGGCCATTTATCAGCCAGAAGCAGGTATTGACCTGATGAGTAGAATGCAAGAACACTGTTAATGTTTTGCAGTATGTTACAACAAACAGTGCAATTGGGACATTGAAGTTCAGTTAGAAATTTATGGTAAGGACCACTTGCTTAGCATGTGAAACCTGGAAGCTTGAGTTCAGTCCATTATCCAACAATTCACAGGAAACCAGGCAGAATGTTCCTGCTTTGTATTGGTATCATATAAATTTAAGTATTTTTAAAAGAAGACTGAATCAATATTTCAGTTCTTATGCCTTGTATACAAATAAAGGCAACCTTGTACACAAACTATTGTCCTTTTCAGGGGCTGTTGACAAACATTCCCTTAGAGAAAAGAAAATCTAGGCTTTTTTGCACTATTTAGTATTAAGTTTCACTCATTATTACTTTGTTTTCATGCCTGTCTTTCTTCTCTAGAATTACATGAAGATCTGTACGCTTTTTCTTACAATCCCAAATCCTCAAAAGAGATGAGGAAAAATGGATGGAAGCTGATTGACCCAATATCAGACTTTGGACGTATGGGACTTCCTAACAGGTACTGGACCATAACAGACGCCAACAGAAACTATGAGGTAATTTTTTCATTGTTGCTTTCTTTTGGTTCATTTAATTAAAACAGAAGAATACCAGCAAACACATTTTTTAAAAAAGGGAAAAAACAATTCATGATCTCTCCTTTTAATTCAACATTCAACAATTCAACAAGCTTTTATTAAATAACTAGTGCACTCAAAACACCGAGTCAGAGTTCTCATAGTCTAAAGCATAGGGTGCTATGGGAGCATAGATGAAGAATATGGAATTCAGACTGGGAAGCCAGAAACAGCCTTATGCTTTGGGTAATAGCCTGGAGAAGGCATTCTATCCTAACTTACGCAGGGAGAGGAGGAAAGAGGTCAGTAAGTAAACTCAGATCATGAAAGGCTTCGTGGCTAGATTGAGGAATTTGAACATTATCCTGAAGAGAGCAACCACAAGAGTATTTATTTTAAGCTGGAAGGGACTGTAAGTATATTTTTATTTTAGAAAGATGACTTTGGTTTTGGTATGGAGAATTGGTTTGCTGGAGCTAAGAATGCAGGAGAGTGATATGAGAAGTGATGAGAACATGAGCTAAGGCAATGACTGTGGCTGGAGAGGAGGAGATGGTTTTAAGAGATATTTAGGTGGTAGAATTAAAAGAACCTGGTGACACATTAATGTGGTTGGGAGAAAGAGGGAGAAGTTTAGTATGCATCCCAGGTTTCCTGGTTTCCGGCTTAGGTGACCCAAGTGGTTATGGATATGTTAGCAAGATAAGGAGCAGAAGAAGAAAGACAGACAGTGTCTTCAGTTTTAGACTTGAATACAAGGTGATTAAAAATATATCAGGTATTTGATATCAAGCGTTTGAGTCTAGGTCTCAAGAAAGAGCTTTGAGACAAATATAGAAGTTTTGGAATGTGTTGGGGGTCCCCAAGACCATCCCTCATGCGCATTGATTCAGTAGGAGGACTCGCAGGACCTGGCATATAGTCATACTTGTGACTGTGATTTATTACAGTGAAAGGATAGGAAACAAAATCAGCAAAGGGAAAAGGGGTGAAGTCTGGAGAAAACCAGGCACAAGCTTGAGAGCCCTCTCCCAGGGGAGTCACATAGGACATGCTTTAACTCCTCTAGCAACAACTTGTGAGAACATGTGAAAAGCGTTGTTTATTAGAGAAGCTCATTGGAGAATCAGTGCCAGTTTTTTTATTGGGGGCTGGTCACATAAGCACTCTGCTTGGTGTATACCAAAGTTCTGGATGCTCACAAGGAAAGCAAGTATTTAGCATAAGCCACATTGTTTGTACAGTTTAGGCACAGTGAGTCACTCTTATCAGTTAGGGAATGGAGGGAACCTTTCCAAAATTCAAGCTCACAGGCATCAGCCAAGGGGCAACCTTGCAAGTTGGCCTTTCCAAGGACAGTAGTCAGGCCTGCTATGATAACTTTTCTGCATAGGGTGTTTAAGTGGTATTTCTGAATTGTTGGATCTTCATTTCCAGCTTTTTACTATCATAAAAAAGACAGCGAATTTAATGACTTTCTGATATTTCAGTTTTGTTTTCTTTTTAATATCTTTATTGGAGTATAATTGCTTTACAATGGTGTGTTTCTGCTTTATAACAAAGTTAATCAGCTATACGTATACATATATTCCCATATCTCTTCCCTCTTGCATCTCCATTCCATTCTCCCTATACCACCCCTCTAGGTGGTCACAAAGCATGAGCTGATCTCCCTGTGCTATGCGGCTGCTTCCCACATAGCACATGTATGCTATGTGTAATCAGTGTAATCAAATGTAATCCATTTTACATTTGGAAGTATATGTAAGTCCATGCCACTCTCTCACTTCATCCCAGCTTAACCTTCACCCTCCTGGTGTCCTCAAGTCCATTCTCTACGTCTGTGTCTTTATTCCTGTCCTGCCCCTATGTTCTTCAGAACCTCTTTTTTTTTTTAGATTCCATAAATATGTGTTAGCATATGGTATTTGTTTCTCTCTTTCTGACTTACTTCACTCTGTATGACAGAATCTAGGTCCATCCACCTCACTACAAAAAAATGAATTTCATTTCTTTTTATGGCTGAGTAATATTCCACTGTATATATGTGCCACATCTTCTGTATCCATTCATCGGTCGATGGACACTTAGGTTGCTACCATGTCTGGGCTATTGTAAATAGAACTGCAATGAACATTGTGGTACAAGACTCTTTTTGAATTAAGGGTTTCTCAGGGTATATGCTCAGTAGTGCTGCATCGTATGGTAGTTCTATTTTTAGTTTTTTAAGGAACCTCCATACTGTTCACCATAGTGGCTGTATCAATTTGCATTCCCACCAACAGTGCAAGAGGGTTCCCTTTTCTCCACACCCTCTCCAGCACTTATTGTTTGTAGATTTTTTGATGATGGCCATTATGACTGGTGTGAGGGGATACCTCATTACAGTTTTGAGTTGCATTGCTCTAACGATCAGTGATGTTGAGCATTCTTTCATGTTTCTGTTGGCAATCTGTATATCTTCTTTAGAAAATGTCTAATTAGGTCTTCTGCCTATTTTTGGATTGGGTTGTTTGTTTGTTTGATATTGAGCTGCATGAGCTGCTTGTAAATTTTGGAGATTAATTCTTTGTCAGTTGCTCCATTTGCAAATATTTTCTCCCATTCTGAGGGTTGTCTTTTCGTCTTGTTTATGCTTTCCTTTGCTGTGTAAAAGCTTTTATGTTTCATTAGGTCCCATTTGTTTATTTTTGTTTCTAATTCCATTTCTTTAGGAGGTGGATCAAAAAGGATGTTGCTGTTACTTATGTCATAGAGTATTCTACCTATGTTTTACTGTAAGAGTTTTATAGTGTCTGGACTTACATTTAGGTATTTAATGTATGTTGAGTTTATTCTTGTATATGGTGTCACGGAGTGATCTAATTTCATTCTTTTACATGTAGCTGTCCAGTTTTCCGAGCACAACATATTGAAGAGACTGTCTTTTCTCCTTTGTATATTCATGCCTCCTTTATCAAAGATAAGGTGACCAAATGTGGGTGGGTTTGTCTCTGGACTTTCTATCCTATTCCATTGATCTCTATTTCTGTTCTTCTGCCAGTACCATACTGTCTTGATTACCGTAGCTTTGTAGTATAGCCTGAAGCCAGGGAGCCAGATTCCTTCAGCTCCGTTTTTCTTTCCCAAGATTGCTTTGGCTGTTCAGGGTCTTCTGTGTTTCCATACAAATTGTGAATTTTTTTGTTCTACTTCTGTGAAAAATGCCATTGGTAGTTTGATGGGGATTGCATTGAATATGTAGATGGCTTTAAGTAGTATAATCATTTTCACAATGTTGATTCTTCCAATCCAAGAACATGGTATATCTCTCCATCTGTATCATCTTTTAGTTCTTTCATCAGTATCTTATAGTTTTCTGCATACAGGTCTTTTGTCTCCTTGGATAGGTTTATTCTTAGGTATTTTATTATTGTTGTTGCAGTGGTAAAGGGGAGTGTTTCCTTAGTTTCTCTTCAGATTGTTCATCATTATTGTATAGGAGTGCAAGAGATTTCTGTGCATTAATTTTGTATCCTGCTACTTTACCAAATCCATTGATTAGCTCTAGTAGTTTTCTGGTGGCATCTTTAGGATTCTCTATGTATAGTATCATGTCATCTGCAAACAGTGACAGTTTTAATTCATTTCCAATTTGAATTCCTTTTACTTCTTTTTCTCCTCTAAATTGCTGTGGCTAAACCTTCCAAAACTACATTGAATAATAGTGGTGAGAGTGGGCAAACTTGTCTTGTTCCTGATCTTAGTGGAAATGTTTTCAGTTTCACCCCTGAGAACAATGTTGTCTGTGGGTTTGTCATATATGGCCTTTATTATGTTGAGGTAAGTTCCCTTTATGTCTACTTTCTGGAGACCTTTTATCATAAATGGGTGTTGAATTTTGCAAAAGCTTTTTCTGCATCTATTGAAATGATCATACGGTTTTTAGCCTTCAGTTTGTTTATATGGTATATCACATTGATTTATTTGCATATACTGAAGAATCCTTGCATTCCTGGTATAAACCCCACTTGATCATGGTGTATGATCCTTTTAATGTGCTGTTGGATTCTGTTTGCTAGTATTTTGTTGAGGATTTTTGCATCTATGTTCATCTGTGATATTGGCCTGTAATTTTCTTTCTTTGTGACATCTTTGTCTTGTTTTGGTATCAGGGTGATGGTGGCCTCATAGAGTGAGATTGGGAGTGTTCCTTCCTCTGCTATATTTTGGAAGAGTTTGAGAAGGATAGGTGTTATCTCTTCTCTAAATGCTTGATATAATTCGCCTGTGAAGCCATCAGGTTGTGGGCTTTTGTTTGTTGGAAGATTTTTAATCACAGTCTCATTTTCAGTGCTTCTGATTCATCTGTTTATATTTTCTGTTTCTTCCTGGTTCAGTATCGGAAGGTTGTGCTTTTCTAAGAATTTGTCCATTTCTTCCAGGTTGTGCATTTTATTGGCATATAGTTGCTTGTGGTAATTTCTCATGATCCTTTGTAATTCTGCAGTGTCAGTTGTTACTTTTTTTTCATTTGTAATTCTGTTGATTTGAGTCTTTTCACTCTTTTTCTTGGTGAGTCTGGCTAATGGTTTATCAGTTTTGTTTATCTTCTCAAAGAAACATCTTTTAGTTTTATTGATCTTTGCTGTAATATTATTCCTTTTTCAGTTATTCTGATCTGTTTTTTATGGTTTCTTTCCTTCTGCTAACTTTGGGTTTCTTTTGTTTTTCTTTCCCTAATAGCTTTAGGTGGAATGTTAGGTTGTTTATTTGAGATTTTTCTTGTTTCTTGAAGTAGCATTGTATAGCTATAAACTTCCCTCTTAGAACAGCTTTTGCTGCATCCCATAGGTTTTGGATCATCGTGTTTTCATTGTCATTAGTTTCTAGGTATTTTTCCATCTCCTCTTTTGATATCTTCAGTGACCTCTTGATTATTTAGTAGCACATTGTTTATCCTCCATGTGTTTGTGTTTTTTACTGGGTTTTTTTCCTGTAATTTATATCTAGTCTCATAGCTAGAGATATCATAGTTCTGGTCAGAAAAGATAGTTGATACAATTTCAGTTTTCTTAAATTTACCAAGGCTTGAATTGTGACTTAAGATAGGATTTATCCTGGAGAATATTCATTGAGTACTTGAGGAGGAAGTGTATTCTCTTGTTTTTGGATGGACTGTCCTATAAATATGAATTAAGTCCATCTTGTTTAATGTGCCATTTAAAGCTTGTGTTTCCTTATTTATTTTCATTTTGGATGATGTCTCCATTGGTGAGAGTGGGGTGTTAAAGTCCCCTCTTATTACTGTATAACTATCAATTTCCCCTTTTAAGGCTGTAAGCATTTGCCTTATATGTTGACGTACTCCTATGTTGGCTGCATAAATATTTACAATTGTTATATCTTTTTCTAGTATTGATTTTTTGATCATGATGTAGTGTCCTTCTTTGTTGTAATAGTGTTTATTTTAAAGTCTATTTTGTATGATATGAGAATTTCTATTCCAGCTTTCTTTTGATTTCCATTTGCATGAAATATTTTTTTCCATCCTCTCACTTTCAGTCTGTATGTGCCCCTAGGTCTGAAGTGGGTCTCTTGTTGACAGGGTATATACTCGTCCTGTTTTTGTATCCATTTAGCCAATCTGTGTCTTTTGGTTGGAACATTTAATCCATTTTTTTAAATGTATTGATCGATATATATGTTCCTCTTACCATTTCTTAATTGCTTTGGATTTGTTATTGTAGGTGTTTTCCTTCTCTTCTCTTTTCTGTGTAGAGAAGTTCCTTTAGCGTATGCTGTGAAGTTGGTTTGGTGGTGCTGAATTCTCTTAGCTTTTGCTTGTGTGTAAAGGTTTTAATTTCTCCATCGAATGTGAATGAGATGCTTGCTGGGTAGGGTAGTCTTGCTTGTAGGTTTTTCCCTTTCATCTCTTTAAATATATCCTGCCACTTCCTTCTGGCTTGCAGAGTCTCCACTGAAAGATCCACTGTTAACGTTATGGGGATTCCCTTGTATGTTATTTGCTGCTTTTCCCTTACTGCTTTTCACATTTTTTGTTTGTATTTCATTCTTTTTTTTACATTTTTTATTAGTTTCTGCTTTATAACAAAGTAAATCAGTTACACATATACATCTGTTCCCATATCCCTTCCCTCTTGCGTCTCCCTCCCTCCCAGCCTCCCTATCCCACCCCTCCAGGCGGTCACAAAGCACCGAGCTGATCTCCCTGTGCTATGTGGCTGCTTCCCACTATCTATCTACCTTACGTTTGGTACTGTATATATGTCCATGCCTCTCTCTCGCTTTGTCACAGCTTACCCTTCCCCCTCCCCATATCCTCAAGTCCATTTTCATGTAGTTCTATGTCCTTATTCCTGTTTTACCCCTAGGTTCTTCATGACATTTTTTTTCTTTAATTCCGTATATATGTGTTAGCATATGGTATTTGTCTTTCTCTTTCTGACTTACTTCACTCTGTATGACAGACTCTAGGTCTATCCACCTCATTACAAATAGCTCAATTTTGTTTCTTTTTATGGCTGAGTAATATTCCATTGTATATATGTGCCACATCTTCTTCTTTTTTTTTTTTAAAGTTACATCCCATGGGCTCTTTCCACTTTTTTTTATTAGTTTCTGCTTTATAACAAAGTGAATCAGTCATACATATACATCTGTTCTCACATCCCTTCCCTCTTACATCTCCCTCCCTCCCACCCTACCTATCCCACCCCTCCAGGCGGTCACAAAGCACCGAGCTGATCTTCCTGCGCTATGCGGCCACTTCCCACTATCTATCTACCTTATGTTTGGTACTGTATATATGTCCATGCCTCTCTTTTGCTTTGTCACAGCTTACACTTCCCCCTCCACATATCCTCAAGTCCATTCTCAAGTAAGTCTGTGTGTTTATTCCTGTTTTACCCCTAGGTTCTTCATGACATTTTTTTTCTTAACTTCCATATATATGTGTTAGCATACGGTATTTGTCTTTCTCTTTCTGAGTTACTTCACTCTGTATGACAGACTCTAGGTCTATCCACCTCATTACAAATATCGCAGTTTCGTTTCCTTCTATGGCTGAGTAATATTCCATTGTATATATGTGCCACATCTTCTTTATCCATTCATCCGATGATGGACACTTAGGTTGTTTCCATCTCTGGGCTATTGTGAATAGAGCTGCAATGAACATTTTGGTACATGTCTGTTTTTGAATTATGGTTTTCTCAGGGTATATGCCTAGTAGTGGGATTGCTGGGTCATATGGTAGTTCTATTTTTAGTTTTTTAAGGAACCTCCATAGTGTTCTCCATAGCGGCTGTACCAATTCACATTCCCACCAGCAGTGCAAGAGTGTTCCCTTTTCTCCACACCCTCTCCAGCATTTATTGTTTCTAGATTTCTTGATGATGGCCATTCTGACTGGTGTGAGATGATATCTCATTGTAGTTTTGATTTGCATTTCTCTAATGATTAATGATGTTGAGCATTCTTTCATGTATTTGTTGGCATTCTGTATATCTTCTTTGGAGAAATGTCTATTTAGGTCTTCTGCCCATTTTTGGATTGGGTTGTTTGTTTTTTTGCTATTGAGCTGCATGTGCTGCTTATAAATTTTGGAGATTAATCCTTTGTCAGTTGCTTCATTTGCAAATATTTTCTCCCATTTTGAGGGTTGTCTTTTGGTCTTGTTTATGGTTTCCTTTGCTGTGCAAAAGCTTTGTTTTTTTGTTTTTTTTATTTTTTATTATTATTATTTTTTATTTTGTGCAAAAGCTTTGAAGTTTTGTTAGGTCCCATTTGTTTATTTTTGTTTTTATTTCCATTTCTCTAGGAGGTGGGTCCAAAAGGATCTTTTTATGATTTATGTCATAGAGTGTTCTGCCTATGATTTCCTCTAAGAATTTGATAGTTGCTGGCCTTACATTTAGGTCTTTAATCCATTTTGAGCCTATTTTTGTGTATGGTGTTAGGGAGTGATCTAATCTCATACTTTTACATGTCCCTGTCCAGTTTTCCCAGCACCACTTATTGAAGAGGCTGTCCTTTCTCCACTGTACATTCCTGCCTCCTTAATGAAAGATAAGGTGACCTAATGTGCGTGGGTTTATCTCTGGGCTTTCTATCCGGTTCCATTGATCTATCTTTCTGTTTTTGTGTGAGTACCCCACTGTCTTGATTACTGTAGCTTTGTAGTATAGTCTGAAGTCAGGGAGCCTAATTCCTCCTGCTACATTTTTTGTTCTGAAGATTGCTTTGGCTATTCGGGGTCTTTTGTTTTTCCAAACAAATTTTGAAATTTTTTGTTCTTGCTGTGGGAAAAATGCCAGTGTAGTTTGATAGGGATTGCATTGAATCTGTAGATTGCTTTGGGTAGTAGAGTCATTTTCACAATATTGATTCTTCCAATCCAGGAGCATGGTATATCTCTCCATCTATTTGTATCATCTTTAATT
The DNA here is from genome assembly GCF_964165515.1 of Mesoplodon bidens. Lineage (NCBI taxonomy): Eukaryota > Metazoa > Chordata > Mammalia > Artiodactyla > Ziphiidae > Mesoplodon > Mesoplodon bidens. Next base: position 88,678,560 of record NC_138163.1, read on the forward strand.
TCTTTCATCAGTGTCTTATAATTTTCTGCATACAGGTCTTTTGTTTCCTTAGTTAGGTTTATTCGTAATTATTTTATTCTTTTTGTTGCAGTGGTAAATGGGAGTGTTTACTTGATTTCACTTTCAGATTTTTCATCATTAGTGTACAGGAATGCCAGAGATTTCTGTGCATTAATTTTGTATCCTGCTACCTTACCAAATTCATTGATTAGCTCTAGTAGTTTTCTGGTAGCATCTTTAGGATTCTCTATGTATAGTATCATGTCATCTGCAAACAGTGACAGCTTTACTTCTTCTTTTCCAATTTGATTCCTTTGATTTCCATTTCTTCTCTGATTGCTGTGGCTAAAACTTCCAAAACTATGTTGAATAAGAGTGGTGAGAGTGGGCAGCCTTGTCTTGTTCCTGATCTTAGCGGAAATGGTTTCAATTTTCACCATTGAGGACGATGTTGGCTGTGGGTTTGTCATATATGACCTTTATTATGTTGCCGAAAGTTCCCTCTATGCCTACTTTCTGCAGGGTTTTTATCATAAATGGGTGTTGAATTTTGTCGAAAGCTTTCTCTGCGTTTATTCAGATGATCATATATTTTTTCTCCTTCAATTTGTTAATATGGTGTATCAGGTTGATTGATTTGCATATATTGAAGAATCCTTGCATTCCAGGAATAAAGCCCTGTTCATCTTGGTGTATGATCCTTTTAATGTGCTGTTGGATTCTGTTGCTAGTTTTTTGTTGAGGATTTTTGCATCTATGTTCATCAGTGATATTGGCCTGTAGTTTTCTTTCTTTGTGACATCCTTGTCCAGCTTTGGTATCAAGGTGATTTTGTCCTCGTAGTATGAGTTTGGGAGTATTCCTCCCTCTGCTATATTTTGGAAGAGTTTGAGAAGGGTAGGTGTTAGCTCTTCTGTAAATGTTTGATAGAATTCACCTGTGAAGCCATCAGGTTGTGGGCTTTTGTTTGTTGGAAGATTTTTAATCACAGTTTCAATTTCAGTGCTTATGATTGGTCTATTCAAAGTTTCTGTTTCTTTCTGATTCAGTCTTGGCAGGTTGTGCATTTCTAAGAATTTGTCCATTTCTTCCAGGTTGTCCATTTCATTGGCATAGAGTTGCTTGTAGTAATCTCTCATGATCTTTTGTATTTCTGCAGTGTCAGTTGTTTCTTCTCCTTTTTCATTTCCAATTCTATTGATTTGAGTCTTCTCCCTTTTTTCTTGATGAATCTGGCTAATGATTTATCAGTTTTGTTTACCTCCTCAAAGAACCAGCTTTTACTTTTATTGATCTTTGCTATCATTTCCTTCATTTCTTTTTCATTTATTTCTGATCTGATCTTTATGATTTCTTTCCTTCTGCTAACTTTGTTGGTTTTTTGTTCTTCTTTCTGTAATTGCTTTAGGTGCAGGGTCAGGTTCTTTACTCGAGATGTTTCCTTTTTCTTAAGGTGTGATTGTATTGCTATAAACTTCCCCTTTAGAACTGCTTTTGCTGCATCCCATAGGTTTTGGGTCGTCATCTCTCCATTGTCATTTGTTTCTAGGTATTTTTTGATTTCCTGTTTGATTTCTTCAGTGATCACTTCGGTAGTAAGTAGTGTATTGTTCAGCCTCCATGTGTTTGTATTTTTTACAGATATTTTCCTGTAATTGATATCTAGTCTCATAGTATTGTGGTCACAAAAGATCCTTGGTACAATTTCAATTTTCTTAAACTTCCCAGGGCTTGATTTGTGACCCAAGATATGATCTATCCTGGAGAATGTTCCATGAGCACCTGAGAAAAATGTGTATTCTTTTGGGTTTTGATGGAATGTCCTATAAATATCAATTAAGTCCATCCTGTTTAATGTATCATTTAAAGCTTGTGTTGCCTTGTTTATTTTCATTTTGGATGATCTGTCCATTGGTGAAAGTGGGGTGATGAAGTCCCCTACTATGAGTGTGTTACTGTCGATTTCCCCTTTTATGGCTGTTCGTATTTACCTTATGTATTGAGGTGCTCCTATGTTGGATGCATAAATATTTACAATTGTTATATTTTCTTGGATCGATCCCTTGATCATTATGTAGTGTCCTTCTTTGTCTCTTCTAATAGTCTTTATTTTAAAGTCTAGTTTTTCTGATATGAGAATTGCTACTCCAGCTTTCTTTTGATTTCCGTTTGCATGTAATATCTTTTCCCATCCCCTTACTTTCAATCTGTATGTGTCTCTAGGTCTGAAGTGGGTCTCTTGTAGACAGCATATATATGGGTCTTGTTTTTGTATCCATTCAGGCAATCTGTGTGTTTTGGTGGGAGCATTTAGTCCATTTACATTTAATGTAATTATCGATATGTATGTTCCTATTCTCATTTTCTTAACTGTTTTGGGTTCGTTATTGTAGGTGTTTTCCTTCTGTTGTGTTTCTTGCCTAGAGAAGTTCCTTTAGCATTTGTTGTAAAGCTGGTTTGGTGGTGCTGAACTCTCTCACCTTTTGCTTGTCTGTAAAGGTTTTAATTTCTCCATCAAATGTGAATGAGATCCTTGCTGGGTAGAGTAATCTTGGTTTCAGGTTTTTCTCCTTCATCACTATAAGTATGTCCTACCACTCCCTTCTGGCTTGTAGAGTTTCTGCTGAGAGATCAGCTGTTAACCTGATGGGGATTCCTTTTTGTGTTATTTGTTGTTTTTCCCTTGCTGCTTTTAATATGTTTTCTTTGTGTTTAGTTTTTGACAGTTTGATTAATATGTGTGTTGGCGTATTTCTCCTTGTATTTATTCTGTATGGGACTCTCTGTGCCTCCTGGACTTGATTAGCTATTTCCTTTCCCATATTAGGGAAGTTTTCAACTATAATCTCTTCAAATATTTTCTCAGTCCCCTTCTTTTTCTCTTCTTCTCCTGGAACCCCTATAATTTGAATGTTGGTGCTTTTAATGTTGTCCCAGAGGTCTCTGTGACTGTCTTCAGTTCTTTTCATTCTTTTTTCTTTATTGTGCTCTGCACTCGTTATTTCTACTATTTTATCTTCCAGGTCACTTCTCTGTTCTTCTGCTTCAGTTATTCTGCTATTGATCCCAATTAGAGTATTTTTAATTTCATTTATTGTGTTTCTAATCATTGCTTGATTCATCTTTCGTTCTTCTAGGTCCTTGTTAACTGTTTCTTGCATTTTGTCTATTCTAGTTCCAAGATTTTGGATCATCTTTACTCTCATTATTCTGAATTCTTTTTCAGGTAGACTGCCTATTTACTGTTCATTTGTTAGGTCTGGTGGGTTTTTATCTTGCTCCTTCACCTGCTGTGTGTTTTTCTGTCTTCTCATTTTGCTTATCTTACTGTGTTTGGGGTCTCCTTTTTGCAGGCTGCATGTTCATAGTTCCCGTTGTTTTTGCTGTCTGTCCCCAGTAGCTAAGGTTGTTTCAGTGGGTTGTTTAGGCTTCCTGTTGGAGGGGACTGGTGCCTGTGTTCTGGTCTATGAGGCTTGATCTTGTCTTTCTGGTGGACGGGTCCACGTCTGGTGGTGTGTTTTGTGGTGTCTGTGGCGTTATTATATTTTTAGGCAGCCTCTCTGCTAATTGATTGGGTTGTGTTCTTGTCTTTCTAGTTGCTTGGCATAGGGTGTCCAGCACTGTAGCTTGCTTGTCGTTCAGTGAAGCTGGGTGCTGTTGTTGAGATGGAGATCTCTGGGAGATTTTCGCCGTTTGATATTATGTGGAGCTGGGCGGTCTGTTGTGGACCACTGCCCTGAAGTTGGCTCTCCCACCTCAGAGGCACAGCACTGAGTCCTGGCTGCAGCACCAAGAGCCTTTTATCCACCTTTTGGGGGGTCTGAGGTCTTCTGCCAGCATTCAGTAAGTGTTTTTTAGGAGTTGTTTCATGTGTAGATGAATTTCTGGTGTATCTGTGGTGAGGAAGGTGAGCTCCGCGTCTTATTCTTCCGCCATCTTCTCCCAGCTCCCCTGTATTTCATTCTTGATTGTTTGATTAATATGTGTCTTGGCATGTTTCTCCTTGCATTTATCCTGTATAGGACTCTGCATTTCCTACACTTGATTGACTATTTCCTTTCCCGTATTAGGGATGTTTTCAACTAAACTCTCTTCAAATATTTTCTCAGTCTCTTTCTTTTTCTCTTTTACTTCTGGAAACCCTATAACTTGAATGTTGGTGTGTTTAATGTTTTCCCAGAAGTCTCTGAGACTGTCATCAATTCTCTTCATTCTTTTTTCTTTATTCTGCTCTGTAGTAGTTATTTCCACGTTTTTATCTTCCAGGTCACTTATCCATTCTTCTGCCTCAGTTGTTCTCCTACTGATTCCTTCTAGAGAATTTTTTATTTCATTTATTATGTTGTTCATCATTGTTTGCTCTTTAGTTATTCTATGTTAAACGTTTCTTGTATTTTCTCCATTCTATTTCCAAGGTTTTGGATCATATTTACTATCATTACTCTGAATACATTTTCAGGTAAACTGCCTATTTCGTCTTCATTTGTTTGGTCTGGTGGGTCTTTGCCTTGCTCCTTCATCTACTATGTATTTCTCTTTCTTCTAATTTTGATGAACTAACTGTTTTTGGCGTCCTCTTTTAGCAGGCTGCAGGTTTGTAGTTCCTTTTGTTTTTGGTGTCTGCCCCCATTGGGTAATGTTGGTTCAGTGGTTTTTGTAGGCTTCCTGGTAGAGGGGACTGGTGCCTGTGTTCTGATGCATGAGGCTGGATCTTGTCTTTCTGGTAGGCAGAACAGCATCTGGTTGTGTGCTTTGGGGTGTCTGTGACCTTATTTATGATTTTAGGAAGCCTCTCTGCTAATGGGTGGGGTTGTGTTCCTGTCTTGTTAGTTGTTTGGCATGGGGTGTCCAGCATTGGAGCTTGCTGCTCGTTGAGTGGATTTGGGTTTTAGCATTGAGATGGAGGTCTCTGGGAGAGCTCTCACCGATTGATATTACGTGGGTCTGGGATGTCTCTGGTGATCCAGTGTCCTGGATCAGCTCTCCTACCTCAGAGACTCAAGCCTGGCACCTGGCTGGAGCACCAAGATCCTGTCAGCCACATAACCAGGTGCATGGGGAGTTTCTTGCCTTTTGGGAAGTCTGAGGTCTTTTCCCAGCCTTCAGTAGGTGTACCGTAGGAGTTCTTCCACATGTAGATGTATTTTTGATGCGCTTGTTGGGAAGAAGGTGATCTCCATGTCATACTCCTACATGTCATACTCCTCTGTCATCTTGAAGGTCCTTCCCCAGTAATTACATTTTGAATATCCACTAGATACTGGATTGATGAGCTTTCACTCAGCAGGGTGAGTTTGCTGGTTAGAGTCATAATTAACAGGAATGAGAAGAGATGAGGTGGATTCTTTCCAGTTCAATTATGTGTCTAATAGTCCCCCAAATGAGGTCTGAAATAACTTCTTTGGCACCTTTCACATGTGTAGCCTTCTGAGTTGAATGGGAAACTACATTTATTTCTCTTTTTATTACCAGCTTATCCAAAGCCTACATCTAGGTAAGGGGATGGGTAGAGAACTTTTTCTCTTTCAAATGTTCTGCATTCTGAGACACTGGCTTTAACGATTTACGTAGAGCCATTCCTGATCTATTCCACCTTGAACTTCTTTTGTGTATTCATTTTTTAATTTGTTTGATCCATTCTTAGAGGAGTGATTAGAATTAATATGCCAATATCAGGTCTGTGCTGTTATGATATTTTGTCACTGTCTCTTTGGAACGATAAATTTTGGAAGCCACTAAAAGCTGATAAATTAGAGATAGTTTATCAGTCTTATAGAGTAAGTCCTACCTAAAATGTTGACACTTTTACCCCAAGACTAGGATTTTAAAGGTCCTCAAGATGTGCATATTACGAACCTAGTAGGCATTTTAAGAAAGGGTAAATCATGTTTCCCCCTTCTTTACCTGTCTGGCTTGCATTTGAGTCTATTTGTTTTAATTTACTTGCTTATAATATACATTGTTTTCTCGGTTAGGCAAGTGTAGGAATTTCAGGGTAGATTATGCATTCATTTCTACCTATAAAGTTAGTTATTGTATAGGTATATTTTGTTCTTATATATCTCAGTATCTTCCTTTCTAGAAAATAATAGCATATTTGGAAGAGCTTTTTACATCAAGGATATTTTTTAACATCTTTATTGGAGTATAAATGCTTTACAACATTGTGTTACTTTCTGCTGAGTAACAGAGTGAATCAGCTATATGTATACATATATCCCTATATCCCCTCCCTCTTGCGTCTCCCTCCCACCCTCCCTATCCAACCCTTCTAGGTGGTCACAAAGCACCGAGCTGGTCTCCCTCTGCTATGTGTGTGCTTCCCACTGGCTATATTTTGTAGTGTATATATGTCCATGCCACTCTCACTTCGTCCCAGCTTACCCTCCCCCCTCCCCGTGTCCTCACGTCCATTCTCTATGTCTGTGTGTTTATTCCTATCCTACCCTTAGGTTCTTCAGAACCCTTCTTTTTGTCTTTCAAATTCCATAAATATGTGTTAGCATATTTGTTTTTCCCTTTCTAACATACTTCACTCTGTATGACAGACTCTAGGTCCATCTACCTCACTACAAATAACTCAATTTCATTTCTTTTTATGGCTGAGCAATATTCTATTGTATATATGTGCCACATCTTCTTTATCCATTTATCTGTTGATGGACATTTAGGTTGCTTCCGTGTCCTGGCTATTGTAAATAGAGCTGCAATGAACATTGTGGTACATGACTCTTTCCGAATTATGGTTTTCTCAGGGTATATGCCCAGTAGTGGGATTGCTGGGTCATATGGTAGTTCTATTTTTAGTTTTTTAAGGAACCTCCATATTTTTCTCCATAGTGGCTCTGTCAATTTACATTCTCACTAGCAGTGCAAGAGGGTTCCCTTTTCTCCACACCCTCTCCAGCATTTATTGTTTGTAGATTTTTTGATGATTTCCATTCTGATTGGTTTGAGGTGATACCTCATTGTAGTTTTGATTTGCATTTCTCTAATGATTAGTGATGTTGAGCATTCTTTCATGTGTTTGTTGGCAATCTGTACATCTTCCTTGGAGAAATGTCTATTTAGGTCTTCTGCCCATTTTTGGATTGGGTTCTTTGTTTTATTGATATTCAGTTGTATGAGCTGCTTGTAAACTTTGGAGATTAATCCTTTGTCATTTTCTTCATTTGCAAATATTTTCTCCCATTCTGAGGGTTGTCTTTTCATCTTCTTTATGGTTTCCTTTGATGTGCAAAAGCTTTTACGTTTCATTAGGTCCCATTATTTTTATTTTTATTTCCATTTCTCTAGGAGGTGGGTCCAAAAGGATCTTGCTGTGATTTATGTCATAGAGTGTTCTGCCTATGTTTTCCTCTAAGAGTTTTATAGTGTCTGGTCTTACATTTAGGGCTTTAATCCATTTCGAGTTTATTTTTGTGTATGATGTTAGGCAGTGTTCTAATTTCATTCTTTTACATGTACCTGTCCAGTTTTCCCAGCACCACTTATTGAAGAGGCTGTCTTTTCTCCATTTTATATTCTTGCCTCCTTTATCAACATTAAGGTGACCATATGTAGGTGGGTTTATCTCTGCACTTTGTATCCTGTTCCTTTGACCTATATTTCTGTTTTTGTCACAGTACCATAGTGTCTTGATTACTCTAGCTTTGTAGTATAGTCTGAAGTCAGGGAGCCTGAATCCTCCAGCTCTGTCTTTCTTTCTCAAGAATGCTTTGGCTATTTGGGGTCTTTTGTGTTTCCATGCAAATTGTGCAATTTTTTGTTTTTGTTTTGTGAAAAATGCCACTGGTAGTTTGATAGAGATTGCATTGAATCTGTAGATTGCTTTGTGTATTATAGTCATTTTCACAATGTTGATTCTTCTAATTCAAGAACATGGTATATCTCTTCATCTATTTGTATCATCTTTGGTTTCTTTTATCACTGTCTTATAGTTTTCTGCATATAGGTCTTTTGTCTCCTTAGGTAGCTTTATTCGCAGGTATTTTATTTGTTTTGTTGCAGTGATAAATGGGAGTGTTTCCTTAATTTCTCTTTCTTATTTTTCATCATTAGTGTATAGGAATGCAAGAGATTTGTGTGCATTAATTTTGTATCCTGCTACTTTACCAAATTCATTGATTAGCTCTAGTAGTTTTTTGTAGCATGTTTAGGATTCTCTATATATAGTGTCATGTCATCTGCTAACAGTGAAAGTTTTACTTCTTTTCTGATTTGGATTCCTTTTATTTCTTTTCTTCTCTCGTTTCTGTCACTAAAACTTCCAAAACTGTGTTGAATAATAGTGTTGAGAGTGAACAACCTTGTCTTCTTCCTCATCTTAGAGGAAATCGTTTCATTTTTTCACCATTGAGAACAATGTTTGCTGTGGGATTTTCATGTATGGCCTTTATTATGTTGAGATACGTTCCGTGTATGCCTACTTTCTGGAGGGTTTTTATATAAATGGGTGTTGAATTTTGTCAAAAGCTTTTTCTCCATCTATTGAGATTATCATATGGTTCTTATCCTTCAGTTTGTTAATATGGTGTATCGCATTGATTGATTTGCATATATTGAAGAATCCTTGCATTCCTGGGATAGGCTCCACTTGATCATGGTGTATGATCCTTTTAATGTGCCGTTGGATTCTGTTTGCTAGTATTTTGTTGAGGATCTTTGCATCTATGTTCATAAGTGATATTGGCCTGTAGTTTTCTTTCTTTGTGACATCTTTGTCTGGTTTTGTTATCAGGGTGATGGTGGCGTCGTAGAATGAGTTTGGGAGTATTCCTCCCTCTACTATATTCTGGAAGAGTTTGAGAAGGATAGGTGCTAGTTCTTCTCTGAATGTTTGCTAGAATTCGCCTGTGAAGCTATCTGGTTCTCGGCTTTTGTTTGTTGGAAGATTCTTAATCACAGATTCAATTTCAGTGCTTGTGACTGGCCTATTTATATTTTCTATTTCTTCCTGGTTCAGTCTCATAAGGTTGTGCTTTTCTAAGAATTTGTCCATTTCTTCCAGGTTGTCCATTTTATTGACATAGAGTTTCTTGTAGTAATCTCTCCTGATCCTTTGTATTTCTGCAGTGTCAGTTGTTACTTCTCCTTCTTCATTTGTAATTCTGTTGATTTGAGTCTTCTCTCTTTTTTTCTTGATGAGTCTGGCTAATGGTTATCAATTTTGTTTATCTTCTCAAAGAACCAGCTTTTAGTTTTATTGATCTTTGCTATTGTTCCCTTCATTTCTTTTTCATTTATTTCTGATCTGATTTTTATGGTTTCTTTTCTTCTAGTAACTTTGGGTTTTTTTGGTTCTTCTTTTTCTAATTGCTTTAGGTGTAAGGTTAGGCTGTTCATTTGAGTTGTTTCTTGTTTCTTGAGGTAGGATTCTATTGCTATAATCTTCCCTCTTGGAACTGCTTTTACTGCATCCCAAAGGTTTTGGTTCATTGTGTTTTCATTGTCATTTGTTTCTAGGTATTTTTTATTTCCTCTTTGATTTCTTTAGTGATCTCTTTGTTATTTAGTAGCATACTGTTTATCCTCCATGTGTTTGTGTTTTTTATGTTTTTTTTTCCTGTAATTGATATCTAGTTTCATAGTGTTGTGGTCAGGAAAGGTACTTGATACAATTTCAATTTCCTTAAATTTACCAAGGCTTGATTTCTGACCGATGATATGATCTATCCTGGAGAATGTTCCATGAGCACTTGAAAAGAAATTGTATTCTGTTGTTTTTGTATGCAATGTCCTATAAGTTTCAATTAAGTCCATCTATTTTAATGTGTCATTTCAAGCTTGTGTTTTATTTATTTTCATTTTGGACGATGTGTGCATTGGGGAAACTGGATTGTTAAAGTCCCCTGTTATTATTGTGTAACTATCGATTTCCCCTTTGTTGTCTGTTAGCATCTTACCTATGTATTGATGTACTCCTACATTGGTGGCATAAATATTTACGATTGTTATATCTTCTTCTTGGATTGATTCCTTGATCATTATATGGTGTCCTTCTTGTCTGTTGTGATAGTGTTTATTTTAAAGTCTATTTTGTTTGATATGAGAATTGCTACTCTAGCTTTCTTTTATTTCCATTTGCATGGAATATCTTTTTCCATCCCCTCACTTTCAGTCTGTATGTATCCCTAGATCTGAGGTGGGTCTCTTCTAGACAGTATATATATGGGTCCTGTTTTTGTATCCTTTCAGCCAATCTGTGTACTTGTTTGGAGTATTGAATCCATTTACATTTAAAGTAATGATCAATGTGTATGCTCCTATTACCATTTTCTTAATTGCTTTGGATTTGTTATTGTAGGTCTTTTCCTTCCCTTGTCTCTCCTGTGTAGAGAAGTTCCTTTAGCATTTGTTGTGAAGCTGGTTGGGTGGTGCTGAATTCTCTTTGCATTTGCTTGTGTGTAAATATTTTAATTTCTCTGTTTAATCTGAATGAGATCGTTGCTCATTAAGAGTAATCTTGGTTGTAGGTTTTTCCATTTTATCACTTTAAATGTGCCCTGCCACTCCCTTCTTGCTTACAGAGTTTCTGCTAAATATCAGCGGTTAACCTTATAGGGATTCCCTTTTATGTTATTTGTTGTTTTTCCCTTCCTCCTTTTAATATTTGTTCTTTGTATTTAATTTTTGATAGTTTGATTAATATGTGTCTTGGCGTGTTTCTCCTTGGATTTATCCTGTATGGGACTCTGTGCTTCCTGGACTTGATTGACTATTTCCATTCCCATATTAAGGAAATTTTCAACAATAATCACTTCAAATATTTTGTCAGTCTGTTTCTTTTTCTCTTCTTCTTCTGGAACCCCTATAATTCAAATGTTGGTGTGTTTAATGTTGTCCCAGAAGTCTCTGAGACTGTCATGAATTCTTTTCATTCTTTTTTCTTTATTCTTCTCTGCGGTAGTTATTTCCACTATTTCATCGTGCAGGTCAGTTATCTGTTCTTCTGCTTCAGTTAATTTGCTGTTGATTCCTTGTATAGAATTTTTAATTTCATTTATTGTGTGGTTCCTCATTGTTTGCTCTTTAGTTCTTCTAGGTTAAATGTTTCTTTTATTTTCTTCATTCTATTTCGAAGATTTTGGATCATTTTTAGTATCATTACTCTGAATACTTTTTCAGGTAGACTGCCTATTTCCTCTTCATCTGTTTAGTCTAGTAGGTTTTTACCTTTCTCGTTCATCTGCTGCATATTTCTCTGTCTTCTCATTTTGTTTAACTTACTGTGTTTGGGGTCTCCTTTTTGCAGCCTGCAGGTTCGTGGTTCCTGTTGCTTTTGGTGTCTTCCCCCAGTGGGTAAGGTTGGTTCAGTGCGTTGTTTATGCTTCCTGGTGGAGTGTACTGGTGCCTGTGTTCTGATGGATGAGGTTGGATCTTGTCTTTCTGGTGGGCAGGACCACGTCTGGTGGTGTGTTTTGGGGTGTCTGTGACCTTATTATGATTTTATGCAGCCTCTCTGCTAATGGATCATGTTGTGTTCCTGTCTTGCTGTTGTTTGTCATGGGGTGTCCATCACTGGACCTTGCTGGTTGTTGAATGGAGCTGGGTCTTAGCGTTGAGTTGGAAATCTCTGGGAGAGCTCTCGCCAATTGATACTCCGTGGGGCCGGGAGGTCTCTGGTGGTCCAATGTCCTGAACTCAGCTCTCCCACTTTGGAGACTCAGGCCTGACACCCGGCCGGAGCACCAAGACACAGTCAGCCACACGTCTCAGAAGAAAAGGGAGAAAAAAAAAAGAAAATGTAAATAAAGTAAAATAATGTTATTAAAATAAAAAATAAAAAAAAATTAAATAAAAAAAATTTAAAAAGTAATTAAAGAAAAAAAGAAGAGAGCAACGAAACCAGTAAACAAAGCCACCAATTATAACAAGTGCTGAAAACTATACTAAGATAAACATAAAATCAGAAACTAGTCAGTTACATACAGCAAAAACCCCAAGTCTACAGTTGCTCCCAAAGTCCAGTACCTCAATTTTGGGTTGATTCATTGTCTATTCAGGTATTCCAGATATGCAGGGTACATCAAGTTGATTGTTGCTATTTAATCCACTGCTCCTGAAGCTGCCCAGAGAAATTTCCCTTTCTCTTCCTTGTTCGCACATCTCCTGGGGTTCAGCTTTAGATTTGGCCCCTCCTCTGCATGTAGGTCCCCCTCTGGCGTCTGGCCTTCGCCCAGACAGGAGGGTGTTCAAGGAACGGTTGATTAGCTTGCCTTGGGTCACTCAGTCCATGGGGATGGAGGGGTACCGAATGTGGGGTGAGCCTGCAGTGGCAGACGCCAAGGTGACATTGCAACAGCCTGAGGCGTGCCATGTGTTCTCCCGAGGAAGTTGTCCCTAGAACACGGGACCCTGGCAGTGGCGTGCTGCCCAGGCTTCTGGGAGGAGAGGTGTGGATAGTGACCTGTGCTTTCACACAGGATTCTTGGTGGCTGCAGCAGCAGCCTTAGCCTTTCATGCCTGTCTCTGTTGTCCACGCTGATAGCCGCAGTCGTGCCCGTCTCTGGAGCTCATTTATGCGATGCTCCAAATACCCTCTCCTTGTGCACCCTGAAACAATGGTCTCTTGCCTGTTAGGCAAGTCCATACTCTCTCCCAGACTCCCCGCCAGTTAGCTGTGTTGCACTAGCCCCCTTCAGGCTGTGTTCACACAGTCAACCCCTGTCCTGTCCCTGGGATCTGAACTCCGAAGCCCAAGCCTCAGCTCCCAGTCCCTGCCTGCCCCAATACATGAGCAGACAAACCTCTCAGGCCGGTGAGTGCTGGTCGGCACTGATCCTCTGTGCAAGAATCTCTCCGCTTTGCCCTCTGCACCCCTATTGCTGCATTCTCCTCTGTGGCTCCAAAGCTTCCCCCCCACCACCCTCGTCTCTGCCAGTGAAGGGGCTTCCCAGTGTGTGGAAACTTTCTTCCTTCACAGCTCCCTCCCAGAGGTGCACGTCCCATCCCTTTTCTTTTGTCTCTGTTTTTTTCTTTTTTCTTTTGCCCTACCCTGGTAAGTGGGGAGTTTCTTGCCTTTTGGGAAGTCTGAGATCTTCTGCCAGCGTTCAGTAGATGTTCTGCAGGAGTTGTTCCACATGTAGATGTATTTTTCATGTATTTTTAGGGAGGATGGTGATCTCCACATCTTACTCCTCCACCATCTTGAATGTCCTCTCATCAAGGATAAGTTTGTTCTTATTTCTGAGGAATGGATGATTCTAGATGATAAATAACAGACAGCTAATTCTTGAGTGATTGCTATTCTAACCTGTTGCTAGCAGGTAAAAATATGTAAAAAAAATTGAGTTTAAAAAAATTGAGTTTATTTTGTTTTAGATATGCAGTACCTACCCTCCTGAAATAGTGGTTCCTAAATCTGTTACATTGGGAACGTTGGTTGGAAGTTCGAAGTTCAGAAGTAAAGAACGTGTGCCTGTGCTTTCCTACCTCTACAAAGAGAACAATGTGAGTTGAGCAAACTTATCTCATGAGAACTTAACTTGGTGCTAGAAGAACTGGGTTTAAGTCACACCATTGCCACTTACTAGCTATGTGACCTCAAGCAAGTTACTTCTCTGAACTTTAGTACTTCTGAGAGTTTTTAAGTGTGTAATATGAGAGGAAAATATATGTATACTTTGTAAATTTTAAAGTGTTGTGCAGATGTTAAGTGGCATTTGTAGTGCATTCATTTATTTCTTTTCTTTGTGGGCTTCTGCTTGATGGCAAGTTGTTGAATAAAAGAGAACAGCTGTATGAAAGGATATTTGGGCACTGTGGCCTCCCACTAGAACACAGATGTCCTTGATTCTTTCTCACTATTTTCATACAATTTAAGGTAGTAGGGGAATATTTCACTTGACTCCTCTATTTGAGTTCCCTTCCATAGGAAGGGATAATAGTTCTTGCCTCTTGTGGTCTCTCTGAGACCTGGAATTAGACAAACAGTCAAGTTCTCAGGTAGGCAACTCTCAAGTGCTAAAAAGTACAGTAATACAAGTGGGTGTCTTTGTGTCAAACTATCGAAGTAAGCAGACTCCATAAAAAACACACCAAAGTGTAATGCAGTTCACTAATTATTACCAGATGTATCTGCTAAATAGCTATGTTGTTTTCCTATTGAAATGGCTTGAAACAAACCAGCCCTCTGATTTGGCATTAACTCCTGAAATGAGTGAACCCTGTTCTCTTAAGAGACTCTAGGTCTTTGAATTCTGCTGTCACTGTGAACCTCTGGTTTATATGGATTATATTACTGGGACTATAAAAAGAAAGAAAGCTTCAGGTAAATACTAGCCTAATACATATTGAAAATAGATAGAATTTTATTAAGGAAACACTCAGGGTGTGATTTTCTTGTAGTCTGGATTTGCCGAGACTGGGTTGGGAATCATAACCATGTAGAAGAAAAAAAAGACTATCAGAGCAACAGTTTGTGGTAATACAACCCACATGCTGGAGTGGGGACGGAGGCAGGAGGTTGAGCCCAATGTCAGTGGAATGCCTGGGCTTCAGAGCTACATTTCTTTTTACTTCACTATCCTGAGTTGTCTCATCCTCTTCTTCTACTCACTGAACATGGGATCAAGGAGGATTTTTGACCACCTGTACATTTGACCACTCAACTGTTATATTTTTTCCTTACAGGCTGCCATTTGCCGCTGTAGCCAGCCTCTGTCTGGATTTTATACTCGTTGCATAGATGATGAGCTCCTGCTAGAGGCTATTAACCAGGCGAACCCAGGGAGCCAGTTTATGTATGTTGTAGACACAAGACCAAAGGTATCTATGTATCAATGACCTCTCTAATACCCCTACTTTACTCATGTTATAATCCCCTTCCCCATATGTTGAGCTTTGCAGTGTTAATGGGAAAGTTAGGTTTGTGTATATGGGCTTATTATGTCATAACTGTGTAAAATCATTTGAGTAAGCCATTTGGAACTCCTTTTATCATAGCTGTCACTGTCAAGCAAGACTATGAGAAGGTACTTTGAACAACTTAGTCTTGCCACTGCCTGTGAATGTCACAGAGCGGAGGGTCCTCAGATCAACCTAAACTCTCTGCATTAATTCCTTGATCCTCAACATTTTGTCTAGCTTTAATAAGGGATTTTAGAGTAATTAATTGTGCCCCACAAGGCAAGTAAAGGACAGATTTCCTTTTCTTAAAGGCTGTTCTTTTCACAAACAGCCCCAGAAAGAAATAATTTTGCTTATACTTTGATATGTTGACTGTGGATGATTAGGAGGTTTCATTGCTCACTAGGGATTGCTAAGTCAGTGATTTATATTCTAAGCCTAAGCCAGGTGGTTGTGACTTCAGAGTTAAGCAATTGGTTATGCTTGAAACCAGATAGTGGTTTTAGACAGATGTCTGCCCATTTTGGGGATCTCTCACTGACTGTTCTGCAGGGCTACCTAGAACTGACTGGGCTCAATAGCTAAAATAATTTCCCTTTCTCCTCAGGTACCATCCTTCAGTTTCTCAGAACTTTGCTGTCTTGCTTCAACTATAACTGTGTTTGACATTCTGGGGTTAGAAAGAGTTTAATCAAGTCTGTGTCTTCCATCGGTATTAGTCTTAAAATGGTAAAGAGAAGTACTAAGCTTTTGAAAAACTAAAGGATTGATGCCCTTTGTCCAAATGAAAGACCAAAAAGTCCTTTTTAATAGGTCCCTTTTTCCTCTCTCAGAGAGCCTAGAAATGTCTAGCAACACTCCTCTTCTGGATAGCTAGATATATACTTTTAGTAGAAACTGTATTGTAGTGACAAAGTTACATTCTTAGGAGTCAGTCAAATCTGGAGTCAGATCCTGCCTTCAGCTTTTATCCATATGATCCTGGTTGAAATTGGTTCACGTCTCTGAACTTGTTTCCTTATGGAAATAATAATAGTACCTATCTTTAGGAGCTGTCATGAGGATTAAATGAGATAATATAAGTGAAGGATCTAGCACAGTGTCTGGCACATACATACTAGGGGCTTAGTAAATATTATATGTTCTTTCCTACTTGAACGTTAGGCTGCTAATATGTAGCAGTTTCTCAGATATGCAAGTCCTGTTCCCAAAGAGTGTATACTGGTATGATGTAGCTAGCTATCTGTAGTAGCTGACCTTTCTACTGCTGCCCAGACCTGGGTAGGGACTGCTGTAATTATTGTTTCATTTGCTGAAGCATCCATCAGTCATAACAAACTTTTTTGTTAGTAGGTGGCTGTTGCTTACACCTCCTCAGGTGTCCCATTGATTTGTCATAAATTTAATGAAAGCTCAGTGACATTCTTTGTGTGATAAGAGATCAAAATTACCATCATGTTTCTCCCTTTAACAAATACCCTGCATTCTAAATAAAATATGTTGACATGTAGATTTTTCTTCCCTGCATGTGTTAATGTGAATAGTTTGTGCTTTTGAGGTTTTTAATGGCATTCTTTTTTATTAATACAAAAACTACACCCTATCCATATACATTCTCCCCCTACCTTCTGAAATGCACAATAATGGGAGATTAGAAAATAGGCCTGGAAAACAGAAAATCATTTAATTACTAAGATGGTTATAATCATATAAGATATCTTGGCTGCTTTCTAGTTTTTTTTTATATATAAATTTATGTATTTTTCGCTGTGTTGTGTCTTCATTGCTGCGCACGGGCTTTCTCTAGTTGCAGCGAGTGGGAGCTACTCTTTGTTGCGGTGCGCGGGCTTCTCATTGCGGTGGCTTCTCTTATTGCGGCTCACGGGCTTAGTTGCTCCGTGGCATGTGGGATCTTCCCAGACCAGGGATCGAACCCATGTCCCCTGCATTGGAAGGCAGATTCTCAACCCACTGTGCCACCAGGGAAGCCCCTTTCTAGATTTTGGATTAGTATCTCCTCTCTGCAAGTCTCATTTACTCACTACCCCACCCAACATTCTTCATATGACCTAGAAGTATTCTGATTACCACAAGCTGAATATAGTGTAAAAACAGCTCTTGGTATCTCCATTTCAATGTTATCAGTGAATGAAAGTCATTTATCTTATGCAGTCATGTTTTAGACATTTTTCTAGAGTAGCTATTTATAATTAATTGGCCCTGAAGTTCTTAGACTTCTTTCTAGAGTTTCTCAGTAATAAGGATTTTTGAACTTTCACATGTTTCTCAGTATAAAGCCCATTTGTTTGTGATAGGAAGCTCAAAATTATTATTTTAGTTCTTCAGATCAGATATCCTCATAGCTGCCATATCCTTCTATCAATCTCTTAAGCAGGGTTTTAGTAATAAAATAAAAACACTAAATCTCCTTCTCTTTCCCTATACTACTGTTACTTAAGATACCTGATCTAAATGTCAGTGAGATTCTCTTCATTCCAGAATGTGCACTATGTGATCTAACTTATTTTTAAATGGGTAAGATTTAAAACTGTTTAGAATGAAGCCTTGAGATTGATGAACCATGTTCTTTTATCATCTGCCCGATCTGTTCTATGTCCTCTATATTGCAGTTAAATGCCATGGCCAACCGAGCAGCTGGGAAGGGTTATGAAAATGAAGACAACTATGCCAACATTCGCTTCAGGTTCATGGGCATTGAGAACATCCATGTGATGCGGAGCAGCCTGCAGAAACTCTTGGAAGGTACAGGGATTTCACCTGGGCTAGGCCAGAGGCTATATAGCTTGCATAATTATGTAAGCAAAAAGTATGCCTGATTTTGTGGTGAAACATAAAAGCAGCCAGGTGAGCAGAATCAACAGGTGATAAGATTTTTGACTATAGTATAAATCCAGTTTGCATAGATAGTACTGAATTATAGCAGTGTTGGTCTGACAGAGGAACTACAATGTTTAGTTTTCATAACTCTGTGGAGTTCATCTGGGTTTAGTGGCTATGGAAATAATTTCTCTCTATAGAATTACAGAGACTGCTGTATAGGGGTGGGTAGGTCAACATAAATATAAATGAACTGGGATTTATTTCACCTTCCTCATTTAATCTGCTGTAAGGAGTCAGTCCAGTTTCATCACTGTGCTTATGAAGGGGGCAAATTTAGACTTCAAAGGAATAAAGCTGCTATCAGACAATTTGGGTCATCTGTCATCACCGCAATGTAATTGGGATCAGAATGGGGGCAAGGTGAGATCAGGGCTTTATAGGACTCTTGAGTCTAGAACATTTCTCCCAAAACCACTACCCAGGGTTCCATGATGTGGTATGTCATCTCAGGCAAACATAGGGAAAACCTGCCCTTGTTAAGTGAACTCCTTGTTCTTCCTCTCTTTGCTTCAATTGTTCACTTATGCTGTCTGCCAGGACCTCTCCCTTACACAACCCTTATCAGATCCTGTCTTCTCAGTCTGCAGCCCTTTTAGGATATTAATGTTCCTCTTCATTGGGCGTCTTCCTCCTTTCTTTTTTGTCCCAGAATATTCTATAGTAGGAGTGTAAGAGGACTTTTTGCAGATTTTTTGAGGCAAAAGATTGCCCTCTGCTGCATAACCAGTGCAAAATACATGAAAATTAACTGATGTTTTTTTCAACCTGTTGAGACAGCACAGGGCTGCAAGGGAGTAGGTGGGGATGTGGAAGCAGAGACAGATGTTAAGGGTCTACAAAGTTAGGCTCAGTAGGAGGAGTTAAGATGGGGATCAAATGTGTTTTCTAATCAGAGGAGGTGTGAGTATTTTCCTGTGGATGCTGACTCAGTCTTCTGGCTCTGTTCTTCAGAGATCTCTGTGGGCTTGGGGTGGGTTCTACAAGTCAAGAAAGCAGAGACCCGAACTAGGAGATGCGGTAGGCTCTAGCCCTAGTCCTGTCCCTGATTCACTGTGTGGTTTCCAACTAATCATTTAACCTTTCTGTGCCTCAGCTTCCTCATTTACAAAATGGGGATCCACTTTGTCCCCTTTCTTGGTGAATAAACTGAGGTAATTGTGAATTTCAATCTCTGCTTCCTTTTCTACCTTAGTTTGTGAACTGAAAACTCCAACAATGAGTGAATTTCTTAGCGGCTTGGAGAGCTCAGGGTGGTTGAGACACATTAAAGCTATTATGGATGCTGGAATTTTCATTGCAAAGGTAATAATCAGGACTTTCAAGAACTTGCACTGACTTAATTATGGGATCTCTTGAGGTAGCAGTGTATTCGTGGTGGAAAGAATATTGGAAAAAAAAACCTGGTTTCTAGATTCAAGTCAGCCACTAATTTACTGTGTGCCCTTGGAAAATTTCTTCCCTTCTCTGGGCCTCAGTTTCTCTGTCTGTAAAACAAGGTGGTTCTACTAGAATCTAATGGTATAAGTTTTGGGGGACCCACTGAACTCTTTGAGAATATGATTGACCCTCTGCCCCTAGAAAAATGTACATATGGCTATACATACAGAAAATAGACCTTAATTTCAGGAGGTACACAGACCCCAGATCTCAAGTTAAAAACTCTTAGATAATCTCTCATGGTCCTTCCAGCTCAAATATTCTCATAGTCTTTCCAGCTCAAATACTTTGATGTATTTTTGTGTTGATTCTAAGGTATCAAGTGGAAGTAAGTCTGGATGTAAAATAAATGCAGAGCTTGTGTTTCTATGGGTTTTCAGAGCTCTGAGTATAAAGCAGACTTTTCTGACTTCTTTGTCTAAGTCTGCCTCTGAATGCAGTCTAAGTAGGCTTCATCACTCATTTATGCTGACTGACGTATTTTCTGACCTTCAGAACCCTGGCTTCTGTATCATTTGTTAGGTGATGTTTAAAAAAAAACAGAAGAAGAAATTTGGAGTGTACATTTTCTCATTTTGAAGTTTTGTTTATACATTCCTACATGAAAACTTGCTCTTTTCACCACACCCCTATTATTTGGTAGAAGTAAAGAAAAGGAGAGAATCACTCTTCACCTCTCTGCTGTCATTTTTTCAATTGAAGATAATGAGATTTATAGCTTCTGGCTTAAAAGGTTTTTAAAGAGTGTGTGTAATTAACTGTCTTAAATATCCAGCCCTATTGTTTTCCAATTTCCTAGTCCTGTTGCCTACATTTTTCACTGTAATTTATTATTTGTGCTTACTATGTGACCCCCTTGGTCATTTCAAGCCCACTGTTCTAGCCATTCTTTATACTGTTCCTTTTTCGCATGCCCTATACCCATACATTTCTATTTCCTTTCTGAAACATACTTTATTAGACCAAAGAGAGAGAGAATGGAGAAGAGGGATAGATTTGATAGACCATACAACCTCAGAAATATTGGTTGAATTAAAATGAGTGGATGAAAAAGATAGGCTTGTGATTGCATGATTATCCTGTGCTTCCCATCTCCATCAGTACCTATCCAGTATCCCAAGCTTGAAAACTCAGTCAGCCTTGAATTCTCTCTCTTCCCCTCCATCTGGCAATTGCCTCATCCTGTCAGTTCTCCTCAAAAGCGTTTCTCAAATATCCGTTCTTCCCCACCTCTGCCTTAAGTACTATAACTTCCTGACTGGTTTACTTGTCTCTAGTAGTTGCTCCCCCCAGTATGGCCACCAGATTGCTTCTAAAGCCATCTTTCTTGAGCACATATGATAATGTCAATTTAAACTCAAAATCTTCCAATGGTTCCCCATTGCCCATAAGACCCTGGTAATTAGTGAGATTCTTTTTGCTCTCAAAAACGCTATAGTATCCCTCACTCTCTCGTTTTGTCTCTCATTATCTTTATTTTATTTATTTTTTTCTCATTACAAAAGTTATACATGTACGTTATCTAAGAAGTAAACATTTCAGAAATATATAACATAAAATGTAAATATTCCCTGTAGTTTGCCCCACGACACACACTATTGATAGTTTAATGTATGCTGCTAGATCAGTACTATTTGAACTTTCTGTGATGATGGAAATGTTCTGGATCTGTATTAATACAATAGCCACTAGCCACATGTGGCAGCTGTGCATTTGAAATGTGGCTAGTGAGAGTGAGGAACTGAATTTTTAATTTTATTTAGTTTTGATCAATTTAAATTTAAATAGCCACTTGTGGCTAGTGACCACCATATTGGACAGTACAGGTCTAGAATTTTTCAACATATATATAATTACATATATTATTACTAATTTGTAAAAATGAGATTATATTATGCATATTTTTCTGCAACTAACTTTTTATACTTAATGTATGGTGAACATTTTCCAGGTCAGTTCAGTCAATGTGACCTCATTCTTTTCAGTGACTGTATAATATTCCATTAAGTGAATTTATCATGGTCCCTGTTCATGGGCAATTCAGTTATTCACATTTTTCACAAATGCAGACATTGTTGCATCAAATATCCTTGAACATATATCTTTATATGTGTGTGCATTCCTAAAAGTGGATTTTCAGTTGAAGAGTATGAATATTTCAGACTTTACTAGATGTGGCCAAATTGCCCTTCAAATAGGATGCACCAGTTTCCATTCCCACCAACAATGCCTCTTTCTCCATATAGCCACCAATGGTTATCATCAATCTTTTTAATCTTTGCCAATTTGAATAGGTTATGCATTGCATTTTATGTCATGTTTTAATTTGCATTTCTTTAATCATTAGTGATATTGTGCATCTTTTCCTGTCCACCAGTGACTTTTCACTCCATTTGGAGTCTTAAGGAAAGAGAATAGTTGCTACTATTAGGCCTCTGATACTATCTGCAGTATGTGGTTAACTGAGGAGTTTAAAAGGTTGAGAAACTTTTTTCCAGATCTCTCTAACTCTTGTCTTACTTGCAACCTGACTATCCTTCTAGGAATATCATTTCTTTTGTACCTTCTACTACAAAGGTTACTCATTTTCCCACACCCCATGAACTGCACGGTCCATGACAGGTTCAATACTCCCCTTGCTCCTTACAAAACTCCTTCCTCCTTTTAGGTCTATTGCAGCTAGCTATACCTCTCTGTACCTCTCCTAGTGACTCTTCTTTCTCCATTAAGGTCTTTGGAAACCACTTTAGGTAGGTGGTTTCCTCTCCATCCTGATTCTTCCTCTCAATCCCAGGAGTTTTGAATGTCCCTGTACAACCTATAAAACACTCTGCACTGATAGTTCTTTGAGCTTTTTACTCCAGTTCTTACACTCTTACTCCAGCTAACCTGGTTCTTCTGTCCCATGGAGACCTCTACACTTTTAACTCCACTTTTCCCACCTTTTCCTACCTTCTTCCATATCAAGCCAAAACCTAGTGGTGTAGCACCTCATCTATTCCACCTTGCCTCTTTATCCTTCCACTCTACCTGCCCTGTTAATCCCATTCATTCTCTACTTTCTCTGCTCTTATGCCCTGACAACTAAACATTGCCACAAAGAAATAAATCCCATAGCCATGTTACTTGGTATAATTACAGATCTATGGTCTATAATATTGACTGTAGTCCTATAGTCTTAGGACCACTTAACAGTCATTTTATGTGTCCCTGATTGGTTCCCAGCCCTGTTCCACCAAGCAGATATTCTTAATTTGTATTTTACTTTCAAGCTGGCTACACCACTGTTACTCCTCTCTCGGTAAGCACATATTCAGGCATGTCTCCTCCTTTATAGAAAAATAGAGGTAATCTCTCATCTTCCCACTACTATTCTTACCAACTTTTTTTTGCTCCTTTCTTGCTATCTCAGAGGAAATGGTGCCTCATCTTCTGTGTAAAACTAATCCCTTTACCTGTATTCTTAATCCCATCCCCTCCTTCTTCAAGGAACCTCTTTCCCCTACATTTTCAAACTTTTCCTTTCACTGGCTTCATCCCTCAGAAATACACTCAATACTTTCTTATTCCTAAGAAAAATAACTTTTCTTATTCTCTTCTAGTTACTGTTCTCTTTCCTCTTGCTTAGAGATTTCTTGAAAGTAATTGGCCTTCCCTATTCGCACTTCCTCACCCTCCCTTCACTCTTCAGTTCACTGTGATCCAGTTTACATACCATTACTACTGTTCTTGCTGAGGTCACTAATGGCCCCTAACTTGTCAATCTCAGGGTCACTCTTTAATCTTTATTCTATTTTGACCACTCTGCTGCATTTGACATTGTTATCCCCTTTCTCTTTGAACCATTTTTATAGTTCTGGCCTTAATCCCACTGCTACTCCCTGGTTCTCTTTCTACCTTTCAGGCTTCTTTTTCACAAGCTGACTCCTGTAATAGCCCCCCCCCCCTCCACTTCCTCTACTTTCCCTTTAAACTTTACTACTTTCTAAGGTCTTTCCTTTTCTCACTTTGATCACTGCCTGGACAGCACCAGCCATACACAGTTTCCACTACCATCTGTATTCATATAGTGGTCAAATCTATACTCTGACTCAGATTCCTCCTTCTCCTGAACTCCAGACCCACATATGCAGTTGTCCGCTGGATGCTCCATTAGATGTCCCTCAACTACCTCAGAATCTCCATGGCCCCAAATGAAATCTTATCTACTCCCAACACCAACTCAAGCTTGTTTCTTCTTCTGTCTTCACTGTTCAGGCTAATGGTACTGTAATCCACCTAGTTACTAAGTGCACATCTTTGACTTTTCCTTCTCCTTCATTCCACATCCATTCTCTTACTATGTCCTGTTAAATATTCATTCTTAACATCCCTCTTCTCCTTTTCAGCCCCACTGCTACTGCATTAATTCAGGTCCTTGTTGCATTTCACAATTTTAGTAACTCTTTGACTGGTCTTCCTAAATCCAAATTTATGTCCTCTATTCTCCTACTGTCACCACAGTGAGTACATCTGATCTTGGCACTCCTCTGCTTTTAACACTCCGGTGACTCCCTGTTGCCACCAGATAAAATGCACACTTGTCAGTCTGACCCTTGCCCTCCTGGCCAGACCTGTCTCTCCTCACTCCCTCACTCCCAGCCTAGCCTCAACCACCAAGCTAGTTAAGAATTCCTCACCTATGCCTCACATCCTTGCCTTTGTACATGTTGTTATATTATACCCCTTGCCTGGAATGTCCTTTCCTCCTGGTCCATCTGACAAATGCCTACTCATCTGACAAGACCCACTTTAGTTGTCTCCTCTTCTTTAGTTATTGTGTGCCTTTGTTGTACCTGGTATTAACTTTTATTGTTTTGTTTATCATTGGTTTGTATTCATTCATTTAAATGTTTGTCTTTTTTTGTGTACCTAGTGCACACAATAGTGCATCTTGTATAGTCACTCAGTAATTATTGGCTAGGTGAGTAGATGAATGAATGAGTGAATAAATTTCCTTCTCCTTCCTCACCTGAGAAAGTCCTACATTTTCTTCAAG
Source organism: Mesoplodon bidens (assembly GCF_964165515.1). Classification (NCBI taxonomy): domain Eukaryota; kingdom Metazoa; phylum Chordata; class Mammalia; order Artiodactyla; family Ziphiidae; genus Mesoplodon; species Mesoplodon bidens. Next base: position 88,702,786 of record NC_138163.1, read on the forward strand.
GCTCAAGCTTCCCTGGCTCCTACAAAAGGATATAGTTACTACACATTACCCTATAGCAGCAGTTTTTCCACTGCATTGTATTTATTTATTTACCTTTGGTCACCCTGACTAGTTTGCTCATTGAAGTCAGAAACTGAGTCTCATCTTTGTATCTCTAATACTTAGCACATACCTGGCACAGAGGTATACATAATTAAGTGTTAGAATGAATAAGTGAATGCTCAATATCTACCATTGCCAAAATTGCACAGGTTGAGTAACTGCCCATATTTTTACATAGTTCTGATTGTACAGAAACTTACCTAAGACAGGTAAACCTCTCCATCTTAAGTTGGAAGGATTTATATTAGTAAAGCTAAATGGCTAAAGCTTCCAGAGGAAATTATTGTCAGGTCTGGGACTGGAATGCAGAACTGTCCTGTTTTTGAGCATGAATTCTTCCTCTTGCCCACTTCTCTCTCTGAGAATTGAGAATTGATCCATGTCTTTTTCAGAAGTTTTATGAATGTAGACCTCCTTTTGTTTTTCTTTTTACCCTGTATCGTGTGTTGATTTTGATTTTCTTTTCCTTATTAGGTAAGCTCACCTTCTGTTACACTCCTTTATTTTCTTTGTCATTCCCATACAGGATGCTAATATTTTGAGTAGAAATTAATGTAGCCCAGTAAGACCAAGTTCTCTGCTGTAGGGGTGGTAACCCTATTTATTAAGCCGCATGCTATGAAAAATTGTCTATGCTACTTTTTGCCTCTTGTCTTCACAGGCAGTGAAGGTAGAAAATACCAATGTCGTAGTCCATTGTTCTGATGGGTGGGACCGCACAGCACAGGTCTGCTCTGTGGCCAGCATCCTCCTAGATCCATTTTATAGGACATTCAACGGACTCATGGTAAGAGAACAAGTGATTGGATTTTACTTTGCACAAGTCGGAGATTGTGAATAGATCAAAAATAACTCTCAGCCAACTTGTTTTCTACAAGAAAGAGGTCTACAAAAACAGCTGTGTTTTTCAATTTAGCTTCTTTCTACTAAACTAGGCATTTACAGTCTATATTCTTTCCATTGCACACTCAACATAGTTTCTTACCCATCAGAAGATAAATTGGATGTAATAGGCTGATGTAAGGGGTAGGAAAGACTCCAAAAGTTGGCAAAGTTGAATGGATGACTGTTAAGTAAGCAGACTGATGGGCTCATCATCTTCAGCATCAGCTCTCTGGATGTCAGACTCATGATTTTTTTCTGGTGCTGAATCCAAGGTTTCTTAGTTTGTCTTTCTATGAAACAGAACTCACAGTAGGAGTTTATCCTCATTTTTCTTTTGGAAATGCTTTATTTTTTTAATGGTTGAAAATGTGTTTATATCAAGATTTGTTCTTGGTATAAACTCAAGTACTGCCTTTGGATTCCTGTTTTATCATAGTTGAGTGTAATATGTTAATCAAGATTGCATTTAGTTATGGCTCAAATGGCTTGTCACACATTATGTAAAAGCCAAAAGAAATGTGACAATGGATACAAATCCAGAATAATTTCTCCTGAGAGCTTTGAAATTTGAATGCAGCCTGTATAGGCTTTTAAATGAAATCCAAGTTACTTATTTATCTTTTGGGAAATTAACTTTATGATCAGTTCAACGCAAATTTGTACAAAGTCCACTTCAGCAAAGTGTTTTGATATTTTATAGATATGGTTAATTAATTTTATGGTTTTCCTAATGCAAAGTTTTCTTTTTGTATAAAAATGAAGATCCTGATAGAGAAGGAATGGATATCCATGGGCCACAAGTTCTCCCAAAGGTAAAAATATTACTTTAAAGTTAGAGGCTAAGGAGAATTTATTAGGGTGACATTTATCAAAAACCCCAATATGTTCTTGTGAAAGAAGGAAGAGTAGGTTGAACATGGCATAAATCTCTTTTCATCAAGAAACACATATTCCAGACACTATGCTAAGGGACTAGGGCTACAAGGGTGACTAGAATATCATATCTGCCTTCAAAGTGAACAAATGATTATATCAAATTGTTAAATATTTCAGGGAAGAACAGACACCATGGGCTACAGAGGAAAAAGTGCTTAACTGTTTCTGAAGAAGACAGGATAGCCTTCCAGGAATAGGCAGTATTTAAAAGTGAATTTTAGGGAATGAATAGGAGTTTGCTAGAGAGAACAGTGGGCATTCAGGCAGAGGGAATAATATCTAAGACAATGTACCTTTTTTTTTTTTGCGGTACGCGGGCCTCTCACTGTTGTGGCTTCTCCCGTTGCGGAGCACAGGCTCCGGACGCGCAGGCTCAGCAGCCATGGCTCACGGGCCTAGCCGCTCTGCGGCATGTGGGATCTTCCTGGACCGGGGCACAAACCCATATCCCCTGCATCGGCAGGTGGACTCTCAACCACTGCGCCTCCAGGGAAGGCCACAATGTACCTTTTAACCTTGTATAAGAAGAAAAGGCATGTGCGGATTTCTGTTCTTTGGTAAGAGGTGGATGCAAGGACTTACATTTATTTAGTGACCTAATGCTGCTATAAGCCAAACAGGCTCACTGAGACTTTATGTGTGTTATGAGAACAATAACAAATGTTTACTGAACACCTAACAATATGCTGTATACTATATCAGACACTGAGCTGGTGCCAAAGGCACATAAAATGTGAGTTTTACCCTCAAGGAGGTTACTATTCAGGTCTTATTCTCCTGCATTGGTGTGTATCCATTTAATTTCATTTGATTGTCGCTCTCTAGCTATTTGGGTCCATCCATTCATTCTTCCGTTGTCAACAAACATTGGGCCAGGCAATATGCCAGGTTTTAAGGAGACTGTATTAGATCAGATATGGTCTCTGTCCCTTCTTTTATAGAAAATAAAATCAATGATGATAGTATAGTATGATAAGTGCTAAGTCAAAGGTAAACATATACAAGGGAACCTTACCTATTCTGGGCAAAGAAAGCTTCCTAGAACTGATGGCATTTTAGAACATTAAGAAGATGAGGTTGATTCTATTTTTAGTTTTTGAGAAATCTCCATAATGTTTTCCACAGTGGCTGCACCAATTTACATACCCACCAGCAGTGTAGGACGGTTCCCTTTTCTCCACATGGAGACTCCATGGAAGGACATGAGGAGAAGGAACTAAGTTTTTGAGTGTCCAAGGCAGAAGTTGTATATTTTTACTTGATAGCCTTGATCTTTTTCACTACCACTGTAGACATCAATGTGAAATGGGTTAGGGTTTAAGAAGATAGCTTAAAATTTGCAAGAGCTGTAAGGGTTAATGGGAAAACTGTGTTAAGGATATTCATAAAGGTTATTTGGGAGCAATTAAGTTCCAGCTGAGTATGGAGACTTATGGTATCAATTTGCATGGTTTTATAATTTTCTCAAGCAGCATTTATCAGTCAAGATTTGGGAGTAGAGAACATAGCTTCTTAGGCTCATCAATGGTTGGATTTTGAAGGAGAATAATGACAAAAAAAATGACCAGAAAATTGAAGACAATGGGGAGAGAATAGTTGATGGGGCAGAATATAGTCTGGGTAAGGAAGAAAGGGAGGCTAGTAGGAATCTGGAAAGGTGAGAGGTCCAGAGATGGGGCTGGAGGAGATAAGATGAACAGCCTTTGGAAATATAATATATGGTGATCAGAGTAGGATATTGAGATTAAGGTTTCAAAGTGGAGGAAGGACCTTTAGCTAACATCAAGAAACAGCCATGGATACGAGAGGCTGATGTGAAGTAGAGGTAAAGATCGGTGAAGATAATTAGATTCAAGTTAGTTAAGGAACCTGCTAAGCCAAGTGTAGGTCATCTGCATCGACTCCAAAGATAAGTACTTATGACTGGAGTCAGATTCTTCAGAAAATGTGGAGAAGTGACCCAAAGATTGTGGAACGCAACGTTGAGGAAAGTGAACAACAGCATGACCCATAGTGGAAGTGTTTTTAAGAGAGTGAAAGGAGTAGTAGAAAGGAGAAAGCCGATCCCACTTCTGCTGTTTTAGGATTATATACATGGAGAGTGGAATGATGAGCATTCTCCATTTGATTTGGGCCCCAAGAAGAAGTAGTATCCTTGGTGAGATGGATTTCAATTAAATCAAAAGGTAGAACATTCAATGTAAAAGCTAAGGATGCCATGTTTTTTTTTTTCTAGTGGAATAGTGTTTCTAATGGATGGTAGAGTTGGGAAAGAGGACATCATGGGAGAGGAAACATTAAACAATTCTGGGATGAGGTTTTTTCTTTCATTTAATAAACTTACTAAATACCCTTTTCATACCAGGCACTGTCCAGTAAACAAGATAGATATGGTCCTTGCTCACATGAAGCTAAAGGTAGCTGTTTAAATTACTTAAAATTAAATACAATTGAAAATTCAGTTCCTTAGTCACACTAGCTGCATTTCAAGTGCTTAATAGTTAGTGACTACCATATTGGACAGCACAAATATGGAACATTTTGATCATTGCAGAAAGTTCTATTGTAGAGGATGTAAAAGGAAATAGAATAGATGACCAAGGGCTTACAATCTGGATAATAGTGAAGGATGCTGGTGGCTAAGAGGTCCATTGGGATTAATGAACTTTGAGATTCTGGGTAGCATTTTGGCATTAGGCATTTCCTTACCAATGCCAACAGAGACAAAAGGTGACCTTGATATAGCCTATTCCAAACAGTGTAATCCCTGATGTTAATCATTGTCTTTCTTTACCCTTATTTGCATCTCTCAGGTGTGGCCATCTGGATGGGGACTCTAAAGAAGTATCCCCTATCTTCACACAGTTCCTAGACTGTATCTGGCAGTTAATGGAACAATTTCCTTGTGCCTTTGAGTTTAATGAAAATTTCTTGCTGGAAATTCATGACCATGTTTTCTCCTGCCAGTTTGGGAACTTCCTTGGAAACTGCCAGAAGGATCGAGAAGATCTGAGGTGAATTCAGTTTGTGAAAAAACACTGAATAGGGAGATGGGATCAGTGTAAAAGAAATTTACCCATCACCCTGAATGTGGGACAGCAGTTCACGAAAGGGGAGGAGATGACAACTATAAAAATTTCTTTTGAAGCATAAATCGCTCAGTGTTTGCATGGAGATTCCTCAAAACCTCAGATTCTTTATCTGTGAAATAGGGATAATACCTACTTTTCAGAGCAATCCCGAGGAGCCAGTAAAACAATGGATGTGCAAGGACTTTGTAAGGAATGAATTACTGTGCAGGTGTGAGTAGTCAATAGCTACAGTCCTTTATCATTTGTGTCAGAGATCACCAAATGGCAGCTCATAGGCCAAATCTAGCTTAACAGGTATATTTTGTTTAGTCTGTGGAGTATTTTTTAAACTGTGAATGAGTTGTCAACATTTAAATATCACGATATTTCACATAAAAATCCAGTTATTTTAGGATTTTTTCCTAAATCAAAAAGCTGTTGTGCCAAGATATTCTGCAAAATCAGGAGCTCTGGCAGTACTGGACCTGCATTTTCTAATGGCAGTAATCAGCTAAAGTTGAATAACAGCTGCTCCACTTAAATGAAGCAAACTCACTCTTGTTTGCCACAGTTCTCACCACTCTCTATAGTTTATTCTCAGTGCACTTCTAATGTTGTCTTCCCAGCTCCTATAGGCAGTTGAATTTGCACCAGACTTAAAACTCTAACATCCTCACAATATATAAAACGTAAATAATTTTTGAAGTTGACAAGATAGAGTTTCTGTGAATAGTATTCTCCTTGTTTTAGAGTCAGAGAAAAAGAAATAGGGAAGTAGCTGTCGCACAACCCACTCTTGTTTCATAGCTGTTGGTTGAGTGGCAGTTAGCTCAAGTTCTCAGGCCCCTCTATGATGTATCCTGGATGAATCGGATGACATCTCTAACTCTGTTTTCTTGTCAACACAGAGATGGATCTTGCTGCTTTAACATTTGTGCTTACTTGGTAGCTTCTACGCACATTTCTATTTCATTTTGCAACTAGACCTTTCTTACCCTCTTCACAGATGCTTTCAGACACATTCATTTTGTCTCTGACCTGTTTTTCTAGCATTAAAATCTAAGATCTTTTCCATATTCTTTTTTCCACCCTCTTAAAATGAGGCTAATATATCCTAGACCCATTCCCCACACAAATCTGAATCTCCATGTAAAAGTACGAAAGTTGAAAAATTTAACATGTTAAAATAGTGATTGCATAAAATAAACAGAAATATCATTCATCCATAAAAGAAAAGGCATGGACTCTAGAATCAGAGAGACTGGGTTTCAAATTTTGGCTCTGTCACCTACTTGCTATGTGACTTTTTTAAAATTATTTTTTGTCTCATTTTCTCATTATTATTTTGGGGATAAAATATCTCACAGGGTTTTATTATGAAAATTTAATGAGGTATTTTAGGTAGAGTCTGGAACAGTGTTTCACACATAGTACATACTCAACAAATACTAGTTACCTTACCTCTGCAAGATTTTTTTTCCTTTTTCAACCAAAAACAAATGAGAAAGATGGATATACAAGTCCTTTGACCTCATTGAAATGGTCTGAGGATTCTAAAAGTTACAAGACTACAATGTTTAGGTCCTACAACCCATACCACTTCTCTTTGTTGTCCTCCTTGAACTTTCTTTGACACTGTGTGAGTAAATGAACTACCCATGCATGGTTATGCAGCAGCTCTCATTGGGACAATGGATCCCATGTTTTTTGCAGTGTTAACTAAGTGGCTCCCCAAGGACTCAACTAAAGTATAAGAAGAATCAGTCTTGCAATATAAATATCACAGTCTGTGCTGCTCACCTAGATAACTCACAAATATTTGATAATATAAATTTCTAATTGTCTTTCACTGTCTTACACCTTCTGAGAGGAGGAGAAGCTGGCTTGAAATAAAATAAAATATAGAAAAGCCAGAAATTCACCCTCTAGTCTTTCTGTTAGCTTACCAGATTTTTTAAAGCAATTCTAGATTTTTTAAAACTGGAAAGGTCATTAGTTCATAGAATCTGAGATTTGGAAGAGACCTTAAAGGTCATATTTTACAAATGAGAAAATAGTCCCAGAAAGAGCTAGGGACATTCCTCAGATTACATAGCTACTCCATGGCAGAGACTATACTCAGCATCTGTTGCTCTTCAATGTGGAACTCTTTCTAACCTCTAAGTCATTTAAAAATGGGTAAGTTGAAGCCCAGATAATTTGTTACTCTATCAGTGTTCATTACCACTTATTTTCACTTTCCTCCTATCATATCCTATCCTTCTGTCTTGAATTAGGTTAATTGTTAATAAAATTTGGATGATTATCAAGTTCAACAGGACTGTTGATTTTACTTGCTTGCTGCTTTTAATTCTTTGGCTTGTTTTTTTTTTTTTTTTTTCTGACAGAATCTATGAGAAAACCCATTCCGTGTGGCCTTCCTTGGTTCAGAGGAAACCAGACTTCAGGAACCCTCTCTATAAAGGCTTCACTGTGTATGGGGTACTCAATCCTAGTACTGTGCCCTACAACATTCAGTAAGTTCCTAAGCTGTCCCATCCTTATTTACAGCAAGCCCAGGGTCTCAGCTGCTTTATCTCTCCTTTTATAGCTGACATCATCTCCATAAGCTGGCTATGGAGTAGGACACTCTCTCCCCAGATCACCCATTCCTTGTTGCCTCTGAAAACAAGACCACACTCCCTTTGGTTGTTGTTACTTGCTGAGGGAAATAAACAAGAAACAATAGTTGATTTGTAGTAATACAACCAGTCAAGATGTAGGTTGTTTCATTCCTTTGAGTCTTTCCTTGTATATTCCTCTTCTTTCCCATCCTTTTTCCCAACAAAGAGAAGGAAAAACAGAGAAAGAGAATGTGCTGGTATTGTTTGCTCTACTTTCCCCCAAAAGTGTAAAGTATAGGGTGCCATGCTCACTGACCACAACTCAATGAGTACAAGACAGAACTGAATGCATTTATTAAGTCTAACCGTTTATTTTGTATATTCATTAGGATTTTATATATGTAAGATCATGTCATTTCTGAATAGAGATTGTTTTACTTATTCCTTTCCAATTTGGATGCCTTGTATTTTCTTGCCTAATGCCCTGTTTAGAACTTACAGTGTTGAATAGAAGTAGTGAAAGCAGGCAACCTTGTACTGTTCCTGATCTTAGGGGGAAACCTTTTGGTCTTTCTCCATTGAGTACGTTATAGTTTTGTTTTGTTTTGTTTTGTTTTGTTTTACAAATGACCTTTATCAAGTTTAGGACATTCCTGTCTGTTCCTAGTTTGTTCAGTGCTTTTGTGATGAAAGGGTGTTAGATTATATCAGATGTTTTTTCTGAATCATGTTGAGATGCAGATGACTATGTGTTATTTTCTCCTTAATTTTATTTATTATTTATTTATTTATTTGTTTCTTTTTTGTTTGGCCATGCCACACAGCTTGCAGGATCTCAGTTCCCTGACCAGGGATTGAATCCAGGCAACAGTAGTGAAAGCCCAGAATCCTAACCACTAGGCCACCACGGAACTCCCTCTCCTTAATTTTATTAACATGGTGTATAACATTGATTGATTTTCAGATGTTGAACCACCCATGCTTTCTAAGGTAAATCCCACTTGGCCATGGTGTATAATCCCCTTAATATGCTGCTGCATTCAGTTGGCTACTATATTGTTGAGGATTTTTGCATCTATATTCATAAAACATATTAATCTACAGTTTTGTTTTTTTGTGATGTCCTGGTCTGCTTTGGTATCAGGGGAACGGTGACCACATAGAATGAGCTGGGAGTGTTCCATTCTCTTCAATATTTGGAATAGTTTGAGAAGGATTGTTGTTAATTCTTTAAATGTTTAGTAGAATTCACCAGTGAAGCCATCTGGTCCTGGATTTTTCTTTGTTGGGAAGTTTTTGATTACTGAATCAGTGTCTTTACTTGTTTTAGGCCTGCTCAAATATTTTATTCCTTCTTGAGTCATTTTTGGTAGTTTGTGTGTTTCTAGAAATTTGTCCATTTCATCTGTCTAATTTGTTGGCATGCAATTGTTCAGGATATCCTCTCATATTTTTCTTTATTTCTGTAAGTTCAATAGTAACATCCCTAATTTAATTTATGATTTTAGTAATTTGAGACTTTTTCCTTTTATTTTTTGAGGCCAAAATACTTTAATATCCAAAGCATCCTGTACGTAAACTGGATAATACATATTAAATTATACATTTCTATAATGTTTAGGGGTTTTGGGGGCATTTTTTCCTGCTTTATTGAGATATAATTGACATATAACATGGTGTAAGTTTAAGGTGTACAATGTGGTGATCTGATACATGTAAATATTGTGAAATGCTTACCACAGTAAGATCAGTTAGCACATCCTCTACCTCATACAATTACCATTTTGCTGTTGCTGTTGTTATGGTGAGAATATTAAAGCTCTACACTCATAGCAAAAATATGGAACGATTCACAAATTTGCATGTTATTCTTTCACACGTGCCATGCTAATCCCTGTCTCATTCCAATTATATTATATGTGCTGCTAAGGTGAGCACTCTCATTGTTTTTAATCAGTTGAGCTTAAAGTTTTGTTGAATTTATTGATCTTTTCAAAGACCCAATTTTAGTTTTGTTGATTTTCTCTATTTTTTAATAATCTTTATTTCTTTTATCTCTGTTCTAATCCTTATTATTTCTTTTCTTATGCTGACTTTGGGTTTAATTTGCCCTTCTTTTTTAGTTTCATAAGGTATAAAGTGATTTACTTGAGATCTTTCTTCTTTTTTAATGAATGCATTTACAGCTATAAATTTCCTTCTTAGCAGTTCTTTCTCTGTATCCCATAAGTTTTGGTATATTGTGTTCTTGTTTATACCCATCCCAAAGTATTTTTAAATTTGGATTTCAGATAAACAAAAAATAATTTGCTTAAAAAGCTTGGATGATATGTCCCTTTAATGCATTTAAAGACAGTTCTAAAATGTATACAGAAATGGAATTGAAAGTTACAGTTAAAATTAAGGTGAGGTGGATGGACCTAGAGTCTGTCATACAGAGCTAAGTAAGTCAGAAAGAGAAAAACAAATACCATATGCTAACACATATATATGGAAACTAAGGAAAGAAAAAAAGGTCATGAAGAACCTAGGGGTAAGACGGGAATAAAGACACAGACCTACTAGAGCATGGACTTGAGGATATGGGGAGAGGGAGGGGGAGGCTGTGACGAGGTGAGAGTGGCATGGACATATATCCACTACCAAGCGTAAAGTGGATAGCTAGTGGGAAGCAGCCATGTAGCACAGGGAGATCAGCTAGGTGGTTTGTGACTGCCTAGAGGGGTGGGATAGGGAGGGTGGGAGGGAGGGAGATACAGGAGGGAAGAGATATGGGAACATGTGTATATGTATAACTGATTCACTTTGTTATAAAGCAGAAACTAACACACCATTGTAAAGCAATTATACTCCAATAAAGATGTTAAAAAATAGTAAGAAATGGTGAATTGGAGCATTCAAGGCACAGCTTCTCTCATCTCCCTTGGTGTCATCTTCACCCAGGTGAGACCCCCTGGACATCCATTTTCCCATGCAGGTTCCAGGAAGCAGTCAGTTAAATCACTTTATTCCTTAAAGTTCTATGGAATAGATTTGAAGGAAGGGAATATGTGGGTTGAAGGGAATGTGTGTGTTTAATTCGTTAGTAGGTGATGCCAGATTAGCCTTAGTTGTTTCTTCTTGTGCCTGACCCTCTTGTGGGGGTCATCTGCTCCTCTCTCTCTCAGCAGGAAGAGCTTGACTTCCCAGACCAACCCCTCTACCTACTTCTTTCATGAGACAGCCCTGCCCTTTTCCCCTGACCTGTTTCATCAACAATTTAGGGTTCTGACCAGTGCTGTGATGAGCTATATTGGAGCCTATTGCAATGGGCCTGTATCCGTGCTTCCCTTCTCCCACTACCCTGTTCTCTGTATCTATGTGTTTGTCTTGTTTTGTTTTGTTTGTTCATTTTTCTTTTTATTCCACATGTGAGTGAAATCATACAGTATTTGTCTTTCTCCATCTGACTTATTTCACTTAACATAAAACCCTTAATATCCATCCATGTTGTCACTAATGGCAAGATTTTGGCTTTTTTATGGCTGAGTACTATTCCGTTGTTTAGTGTGTGTGTGTGTGTGTGTGTGTGTATATACACATATATGACATCTTCTTTATCCATTCATCCATCAGTGAGCACTTGGGTTATTTCCATACATACCTAGGCTATTGTAAATAAAGCTGCAACAAATATAGGGGTTGTGTGCTATTGTAAAAGCTGCAACAAATATAGGGGTTGTGTGTGTCTTTTCAAATTATTATTTTTGCATTCTTCAGATGAATACCCAGAAGTGGAATAGCTGGATAGTATGATATTTCTGTTTTCTTTCCATAGTGGCTGCATCAAGTTACATTCCAATCAGCAGTGCACAAGGACTCCCTTTTCTCCACCTCCTTTCCAACACCTGTTGTTTCTTGCCTTTTTGATACTAGCCATTCTGATGGGCATGAGGTGATATGTTGTGGTTTTGATTTGCATTTCACTAATAATTAGTGATGTTGAACATATTTTCATGTGCCTGTTGGCCATCTGTATGTCTTCTTTGGAAAAATGTCTCTTCAGATCCTCTGCCCACTTTTTAATCATATTGTTTATTTTGTTGTTGAGTTGTATGAGTTCTTTATATATTTTGTATATTAACCCCATATCAGATATATAATTTGCAAATAACTTTTCCCATTTGGTAGGTTGTCCTTTCATTTTGCTGATGGTTTCCTTTACTGTACAGAAGCTTTTAAGTTTGATGTAGTCCCATTTGTTTGTTTTTTGCTTTTGTCTTTCTTGCCTGAGGAAAATATCCAGAAAGATATTGCTGAGACCAGTGTCAAAGAGTGTACTGCTTATGTTTTCTTCTAGGGGTTTTATGGTTTCAGGTCTTATATTCAAGGATTTAATCCATTTTGATTTGATTTTTGTGTCATATGAGATAGTGGTCTATTTTCATTTTTCTTTGTATGTGGATTGTCCAGTTTTCCTAACACCATTTATTGAAGAGACTACCTTTCTCCATTGTACATTCTTTGCTCTTTTGTCATAAATTAATTGTCCATATATGCATGAGTTTATTTCTTTGCTGTCATTTCTGTTTCATTGGTCTGTGTGTCTTTTTTCTGCCAATGCTATGCTGTTTTGATACTGCAGCTTTGTGGTATACTTTGAAATCAGGGAGGATGATACCTCCACTTTGTTCTTTTTCCTCAGGATCTATTTTGCTATTCAGGGTTTTTTAAGGATCCACATAAATTTTCGGATGTTTTGTTCTATTTCTGTGAAAAATGTCCTTGGGGTTTTGATAGGGATTGCATTGAATCAGTAGATTGCTTTAGGTAATATGGACATTTTAACAATGTTAATTCTTCTAAGCCACAACCACGGAATATCTTTCCATTTGTGTCTTGTTCAGTTTCTTTCAACAGTATCTTACAGATTTTAGTGTACTGGTCATTCACCTCCTTGGTTAAATTTATTCCTAGGTATTCTTTTTGTTGTGACTGTAAGTGGGATTATTTTCTTTTTAATTTCTCTTTCTGCTAGTTTGTTGTTAGTGTGTAGAAACTCAACAGATTTTGCATATGGATTTTGTACCCTGCAACTTTATTCATTTACTATTTCTAATAGTTTTTTGGTGGAGTTATTAGGGTTTTTCTATATATAAAATTATGTCATCCACAAATAATTACAGTTTTACTTTTTCTTTTCCAATTTTGATGCCTTTTATTTATTTTTCTTTTGTAATTGCTCTGGCTAGGACTTCTTATTTTGAATAAGACTGGCAAGAGTGGGCATCCTTGTCTTTTTCCTGATCTTAGAGGTATAGCTTTCAGTTTTTCATTGTTGAGTATGTTGTTAGCTATGGGCTTGTTATGTATGGCTTTTTTTATGTTGAGGTACATTTATTTTAGACCCATTTTATTGAGAGTTTTTATCATAAACCGGTGTTGAATCTTGTCAAATGCTTTTTCTGCATCTATTGAGATGATCATATGATTTTTACCCTTCATTTTGTTGATGTGGTATATCACATTGACTGATTTGTGAATGTTGAACCATCTCCCATGGGGTCACTGCTCCTTCCCCTGGCTCCCAATGTGCACACTACTTTGTGTGTGCCCTCCAAGAGTGGAGTCCCTGTTTCCCCCTGTCCTGTTAAAGTCCTGCAATCAATTCCCACTAGGCTTTAAATTATGATTCTCTAGGAATTCCTCCTCCCGTCGCCAGACTCCCAGGTTGGGAAGCCTGACGTGGGGCTCAGAACCTTCACTCCTGTGGGTGTATTTCTGTGGTATAAGTGTTCTCCAGTCTGTGAGTCACCCATCCAGCAGTTACGGGATTTGATTTTACTGTGATTGCTCCCCTCCTACCGTCTCATTGTGGCTTCTCCTTTGTCTTTGGATGTGGGGTATCATTTTTGGTGAGTTCCAGTGTCTTCCTATTAGTGATTGTCCAGCAGCTAGTTCAACATTTCATTCTTTTTTATGGCTGAGTACTATTCCATTGTATATGTATATACCACATCTTTATTTGTTAGTTTGTTGATGGACACTTAGGTTGCTTCCATATCTTGGCAATTGTAAGTAATGCTGCCATGAACATTGGAGTACAATCAGCTTTTTGAATTAGTGTTTTCATTTTCTTCACATATACACCCAGCAGTGGAATTGCTGGGTTATATGGTATAATAGTTCTATTTTTAGATTTTTGAGAAACCTCCATACTGTTTTCCAGAGTGGCTATAACAATTTACATTCCCACCAACAGTGTACAAGAGTTCCTTTATCTCCACATCCTTATTTTTGTTCTTTTTGGATTCTGACATCTTTTGACCATTCTGACAGGTGTGAGGTGCTATCTCATTGGTGTTTTGGTTTGCATTTCTCTGATGATTAATGAAGTTTGGCATCTTTTCATGTCCCTGTTGGCCACCTGCATCTCCTCTTTGGAATAATGTCTATTCAGTTCTTCTGCCCATTTTTCAATCGGGTTGTTTGTTTTTTAATGTTGAGTTGTATGAACTGTTTATGTATTTTGGATATTAACTCATTATCAGTCATATAATTTGCAAATATTTTCTCTCATTCAGTAAGTTGTCTTTTTGTTTTGTCAATGGATTCCTTTGCTGTGCAAAAAGCTTTTAAGTTTTATTAGGTCCCATTTGTTTATTTTACTTTTATTTCCTTTGTTTCAGGAGACAGTTCCAAAAAAATACTTCTATGCTTTATTTCAAAGAGTGTTCTGCCTATGTTTTCTTCTAGGAGTTTTATGGTTTGTAGATTTACATTTAGGTCTTTAATCCATTTAGAGTTTCTTTTTGTATATGATGTTAGAGAGTGTTCTAATTTCATTCTTTTACATGTAGCTGTCCAGTTTTCCTAGCACCACTTATTGAAGAGACTGTCTTTTCTCCATTGTAATTTCCTGCCTCCTTTGTCATAGATTAATTGACCATAGTTGTGTGGGTTTATTACTGGACTCTATTCTGTTCTATTGATCTACGTTTCTGTCTTTGTGCCAGTGCCATACTGTTTTGATTTGCATTGTAGTATAATCTGGAGTCAGGGAACATGATTCCTCCAGCTCTGTTTTTCTTTCTCAAGAATGTTTTGTCTATTTGAGGTCTTTCATTTTTTTCCATAGAAGTTTTAAAATTACTTGTTCTAGTTCTCTTAAAAGTTCCTTTTTAACAAGAATTGCATTGATTCTGTATATTGCTTTGTGTTGTATGCTCATTTCAATAAATTAATTCTTCCAATCCATATGTTGAGTTATATTCCCTCTATACCAAGTTTGATGAGATTTTTTTTCATAAATGGAAGTTGGATCTTGTCGAAAGCTTTTTCTGCATTTATTGAACTAATCATATGGTTTTTATTTTTAAATTTGTTAATGTGATATATCACATTGATTTGCAGATATTGAAAAATCTTTACATCCTTGAGATGCATCCCACTTTATAATGGTGTGTGATCCTTTTAATATGTTGTTGGATGTGGTTTGCTAATATCTTTTTGAGGATTCTTGCATCTTTGTTCATCAATGATACTGTCCTGTAATTTTTTTAGTGTTGTCTTTGTCTGGTTTTTGTATCAGGGTGATGCTGGCCTTATAGATTGAGGTCAGAAGTGTTCCTTCCTCTGCAATTTTTTGGAATAATTTATGGAGATATGTTAACTCTTCTCTAAATGTTTGATAGAATTCACCTGTTAAGCCGTATGGTTCTTGAGGGTTTTTTTGTTGAGAGTATTTGTGTTACTGATTCAATTTCATTACTGGTAATTGGTCCATTCATATTTTCTATTTCTTTCAGGTTCAGTCTTAGGAGATTGTACATTTCTAGGAATTTGTCCTTTTCTTGTAAGTTGTCCATTTTATTAGCATGTAATTGTTCATGGTAATCTCTTATGATCCTTTGTATTTCTCTGGTGTCAGTTGTAAATTCTTCTTTCTCATTTCTGATTTTACTTATTTGGGCCCTCTTTTTTTTTTTCTTGATGAGTCTGGCTAATGGTTTATGAGTTTTGTTTATCTTTTCCAAGAACCATCTCTTATTTTCATTGATCTTTATTTTTTAGTCTCTATTTCTCTTATTTCTGCCCCGACATTTATGATTTCTTTCCGTCAACTTTGGGTTTTGTTTGTTCTCTTTTTGTAGCTCCTTTAGTTGTGAGGTTAGATTATTTATTTGAGGCTTTTCTTGTTTCCTGAGGTAAGCTTGTCTTGCTACAAACATCCCTCTTAGAACTGCTTTTGCTGTGTCTCATTGATTATGGATCATTGTGTTTTGCTTTTATTTGACTCCTGCTATTTTTTGATTTCCTCCTTGATTTCTTCAGTGACCCATTGGTTGTTTAGTACCATATGTTTAGCCTCACGTGTTTGTTGTTTTGCAGGGTTTTTTTTGGTAGTTGATTGCTAGTCTCACAGCTTTGTGGTTGGAAAAGATGCTTGATAAGTTTTAAATTTCGTCAATTTACTGATGCTTGTTTTGCAGCCTAGTATGTGATCTACCCCTGAGAATGTTCCATGTGACCTTGAAAAAAATGTGTATTGTGCTGCTTTTGCATGGACTGTTTTATATAATATATATATATATCAAGTCCATTTGGTCTAATATGTCATTTAAGGCCAGTGTTTCCTAATTGATTTTCTGTCTGAATGATCTGTCCTCTGATGTTAGTGGGGTATTAAAGTCCCCTACTATTATTGTGTTACTGTTAATTTCTCCCTGTATGTCTGTTAATATTTGCTTTATGTATCTAGGTGCTCCTGTGTTAGGTACGTATATATTTACAATTGTTATAACTTCTTTGATCAATCTCTTGATCATTATGTAATGTCCTTCTTTGTCTCTTATAACAGCCTTTATTTTTAAGTCTCTTTGTCTGATATATGTATTGATACCCCAGCGTTCTTTTGATATCCATTTGCACAGAATACCTTTTTCTATCCCATCAGTTTCAGTCTATGTTTTGTATTTAGATCTGAAGTGAGTCTCCTGTATATACAGGTATTGTTTTTGTATCCATTCAGCCAGTCTATGTCTTTTAAATTGAGCTTTAAGTCTATTTACATTTAAAGTAATTATTGATATGCATGTTTCTATTGCCATTCTGTTAATTGTTTTGGCATTGTCTTTGTAGGGTTTTTGTCTTACTTTCTTCTTTTATTCTCTTCTCGTGATTTGATAGCTGTTTTCAGTGTTATGTTTGGATTCCTTTTTCTTTTGTGTGTGTGTATTTTTTATAGTTTGTGGTTACCATATAGCAATTGATCTATATACGTGATCGTTTTAAGTTGCTGATATCTTCATTTCAAATGCATTTTTACAACCCTGCATTTGTATTCTCTCCTCATGATTACTGTTTTTGATATCATATTTTACATCTAATTTTTTTCATATATTCCTTAACTGCTTATTGTGGATGTAGACGATTTTACTACTTTTATCTTTTAACCTTCCTACTAGTTTTGTGTGTGGTTGATTTCCTACCTTTACTGTGTGTTTGTCTTTTCGATGAGCTTTTCTTTCATAATTTTCATGTTTCTAGTTGTAACCTTTTCTTTTTCTCTTAGAGAAGTTTCTTTACCATTTAATGTAAAGCTGAACTCCTTTAGCTTTTGCTTGTCTGTAAAGCTTTTGATCTCTCCATCAAATCTGAATGAGAACCTTCCCAGATACAGAATTCTTGGTCATAGGTTTTTTACCCTTCATCACTTTAAATTTATGGTGCTATTCCCTTCAGGCCTGCAGAGTTTCTGCTGAAAAGTCAATTGCGAGCCTTTTGGGTGTTCCCTTGTATGCTATTTGTTACTTTTTCCTTGCTTCTCCTAATATTCTCTCTTTATCTTTAATTTTTGACATTTTAATTACAATGTATCTTGGTATGTTCATCTTTGGGTTAATCTTATATGGGGCTTGGTGCTTCCTGGACTTGGATGTTTCTTTCCTTTCTCAGGTTAGGGAAATTTTCAGCTATTATGTCTTCAAATATGTCCTCAGCCCCTTTCTCTCTCTCTTCTCCATCTAGAACCCCTAGAATGTGAATATTGTGTGTTTGATATAGTCTCAGAGGTCTCTAAAACTGTCCTTATTTCATTTCATTCTTTTCTTTCTTTCTCTGTTCAGCATCAGTAATTTCCACTACTCTGTCATCCAGCTTGCTGATGTGTTCCTCTGTATCATTTAGTCCACTATTGATTCCTTCTTTTCTATTTTCCTTTCAGTTATTGAATTTTTCATCCCTGGTTGTTCTTTATATTTTCATTCTCTTTGTTGAAACTTTTAACTTCTCTATGCCTCCATTTTTTTCCTGAGTACTTTGATCATATTTTTGATCACTATCTTGAACTCTGTCAGGTAGATTGCCTGTTTCCACTTCACTTAGTTCTTCTGGTATTTTATTTTGTTCCTTCGTTTGGAACATGTTCCTCTGTCACATCATTTTTCCTAAGTTGCTGTTTTTATTTTTATGTATCTTGTAGGTTGATTATGTTCCCAGCCATAGAGAAGTGGCTTTTTGTAGAAGACATCCTAATGTATCCCAGCAGCAAATTCCTCTCTCATAACCCAAGATATATGCTCTAGGGGCTCCTGCTATGTAGGTTTTGTGGATCTTTCTTTTGTGTTATGCTGATTATGGGCAGTCTGGTAAATTTGGTTGGCCCCCAGTCTGCTTGGTTGCCATGTCTTGCCTTACACGGAGGCTGCTGGCTGCTGATTGGTGGGACTGGGACACAGGGTGTCTTTGTGGAACCCTGGGGGGCTCTGGTGCAAGTGCTGGGTCACTGGTGGGAAGAGTCAAGGTTAGGAGACCACAGGTCTTTTGCCTGTTTGCTGATGGGTGAAGCCAGGTCCTGGGTCTAGTGCTGGCCTACTTGCAGGCAGTGCCATGTCCTAGAGTCTGGCTACAAGGCCTGGGGGTCCAAGAGCTGGTATTGGATTGCTGATGCTTGGGGCCTTTTCCATGCACAGTTCATTGTACAGTCTGGGCTCTCTTAAGCTTCTGTTGACACGCTTGTAGTTGTGGCCAGGGCCCAGCTGGTTCCAGTGCAGAATCTGGCCTTCTAGTGGGTAGGCTGGGTCCACTGGATATGTGGCTGCTGTTTTCTTATGGCTTCTGTCTGCCCGCTGGTGGGTTAGGCTGAGCCCAAGGCTAGAGCAGGCTTGCTAGTGTGGCATTGCCAGGGCCCAGCTTGTCCCAGAATGGGGCTGGCCTTTTGGTGAGCAGATCAGGTGCACAAATTGCAGGACTGTGGTTTTCTTGTTTGTAGTGTCTGTCCCCTGATGGGTGCAGCTGGTCCAGATGCTATGGTAGGCTCCCTGGAGGACAAGTCCCTCCATGGAATTCTGGAAGATTTTGGTATTCTGGGGCTAGTTCCTGCCAACTGGTGAGTGGAGCTGGGTCCTGGGCCCTCTGGTGGGAATGGCCATGTCCAGAGGCAGTTGTGGACTCGAGGGGTCTTAAGATTGCTTGTCTGCTGGTGGGTGGGGCTGTGTTCCTACCTGGTTAGTTGCTTGACTTGAGGCGTCCCAGTACTGCCATCTATAGTCCATTGGTCTGGGGTGGGGTTGGACCCTGGGGCTAATTGGATACAGGGAGAATTCAACATTGGCACTTGCCAGCACCAGTGTCCACATGGTATAACAAAATCCCTATAATGGCTGCTTCCAGTGCCTATTTCCCCAGGGTGAGCTGCAGTTTTCTCACGCGTGTCTGGCAGACTCTGCAAGATCAGAAAATAGGTCTGGTCCAGGCTCCTATCAGACTACTGCTTCTTCCTGTGTCCCAGAGTGTGTGAGATTTTTGTGTGCACCCTTTAAAAGTGAAGTCTCTGTTTCACAGCCCTCTGACAGTAAGTCCCACTGGCCTTCAAAGTCAAATGCTCTTGGGTCCTTGTCTTACTAGTGCAGGACCCAAGGGCTTGAGAGCCCAACATTGTGCTCAGACGTCGCACTAATTTAGGAAAACCTCTACAATTGTAATGATTCTCCTGTTTGTGGGTCGCCAACCCAGGGGTATTTGACTATATTGAGACTTGACTATATTGAGAACAGTCATTCCTGCCCATATTGTCTTCATTCCATCTTTATTTCTTTAGTTGTAGAAAATCTTTTCTGGTAAGTTCTAGGTTTTTTCATCAATTTTTT
Source organism: Mesoplodon bidens (assembly GCF_964165515.1). Taxonomy (NCBI): domain Eukaryota; kingdom Metazoa; phylum Chordata; class Mammalia; order Artiodactyla; family Ziphiidae; genus Mesoplodon; species Mesoplodon bidens. The sequence goes on from NC_138163.1 coordinate 88,722,511, forward strand.
TTGCAAATAGTTGTGATTTTGATGTGCCTGTAAGAGGAGATCAGCTCAGGGTCTTTCTACTCTGCTTTGTCTGCCAGTCTTAACCTATTCCATGACTCTAAGTTTGATTTCTGGTGAATTGTCATTTTCTTTTTGTGTAACAATATTACTGTGGTTTTTCATGGTGCTTGATGAGTCGTTTATCTACCAGTGTATGTGAAGTCAGAAAGGCCTTTCTTCTTCAGGTAAAGCTTTTACTTTTTTTAATGTTTTATTTTATATTGGAATATAGTTGATTTAAAATATTGTGTTAGTTTCAGATATACAGCAATGTGATTTAGTTATACATATTGGTATATCTATTCTTTTCAGATTATTTTCCCATATACATTATTACAGAGTGTTGAGTACAGATCCCTGTGCTATACAGTAGGACCTTCTTCATTATCTTTTATGTATAGTAGTGTGTATATGTTAATCCCAGCCTCCTAATTTATCCCTCCCCCACTCCTTTTCCCTTTGGTAACCATAAGTTTGTTTACTAAGTCTGTGAGTCTGTTTGTGTTTTATAAATAAGTTCATTTGTATCATTTTTTAGATTACACAAATAAGTGATATCATATGATATTTGTCTTTCTCTGACTTACTTCACTTAGTATGATAATCTCTAGGTCCACCCTTGTTGATGCAAATGGCATTATTTCATTCTTTTTATGGCTAAGTAATATTCCATTGAATATATGTACATCTTCTTTATCCACTCATCTGTCAATGGACATTTAGGTTGCTTTCACATCTTGCCTATTGTAAATAGTGCTGCAGTGAACATGGTCATGCATGTATCTTTTCGAATTATGGTTTTCTCTGAATATATGCCGAGGAGAAGGATGCTGGATCATATGGTAGCTCTAATTTTAGTTTTTTAAGAACCTCCATACCGTTCTCCATAGTGGCTGCACCAATATACATTCCCACCAACAGTGTAGGAGGGTTCCCCTTTTCTCCACACCCTCTCCAGCATTTATTTTTTGTAGTCTTTTTGATTATGGCCATTCTGAGCAGTGTGAGGTGATACCTCATTGTAGTATTGATTTGCATTTCTGCAATAATTAGCAGTGTTGAGCAACTTTTCATGTGCTTTTTGGCTATTGGTATGTCTTCATTGTACAGTTGTCTATTTAGATCTTCTGCCCATTTTTTATAGGGTTGTTAGTTTTTATTGATACTGAGCTGCATGAGCTGTTTGTATATTTTGGAGATTAATCCCTTGTTGGTTGCTTCATTTGCAAATATTTTCTCCCATTCTGTGGGTTGACTTTTCATTTTGTTTATGGTTTCCTTTGCTGTGCAAAAGCTTTTAAGGTTAATTAATGTGTAGACTGCTTTGGGTAGTATAGTCATTTTGACAGTATTGATTCTTTCAGTCCAAGAACATGGTATATTTTTTCATTTGAGTCATCTTCAGTTTCTTTCATCAGTGTCTTATAGTTTTCTGAGTAAAGGTCTTTTACCTCCTTAGGTCAGTTTATTCCTAGGTATTTTATTCTTTTGGATTGGATGGTAAATGGTATTGTTTCCTTAATTTCTCTTTCATTGCTAGTGTATAGGAATGCAAGTGATTTCTGTGTGTTAATTTTGTATCCTGCAACTTTACTGAAATCATTGATGAGCTCTACTTGTTTTCTGGTAGCAGCTTTAGGATTTTCTATGCATAGTATCATGTCATCTACAAGCAGTGACAGTTATACTTCTTCTTTCCAATTTGAATTCCTTTTATTTCTTTTTCTTCTCTGATTGCCATGGCTAGGACTTCCAAAACTAATTTTGAATAAAAGTGACAAGAGTGCACATCCTTGCTTTGTTCCTGATCTTAGAGGAAATGCTTTCAGTTTTTTACCATTGATAATAATGTTTGCTATGGGTTTGTCGTACATGGCCTTTATTAAATTGAGGTATGTTCCCTCTATGCCCTCTTTCTCGAGAGTTTTTATCATAAATGGGTGTTAAATTTTGTCCAAAGCTTTTTCTGTATGTATTGATATGATCATATGGTTTTTTTTTTTTTTTTTTTGCGGTACGCGGGCCTCTCACTGTTGTGGTCTCTCCCGTTGCGGGGCACAGGCTCCGGATGCGCAGGCTCAGCGGCTATGGCTCACAGGCCCAGCCGCTCCGCGGCATATGGGATCCTCCCAGACCGGGGCACGAACCCGTATCCCCTGCATCGGCAGGCGGACTCTCAACCACTGCGCCACCAGGGAGGCCCTGATCATATGGTTTTTATTCTTCAATTTTTGGATGTGGTGCATCACACTGATTGACCTGTGGATACTGAAGAATCCTTGCATCCCTGGAATAAATCCCCCTTGATCATGGTGTATGATCCTTTTAATGTATTGTTGGATTCGGTTTCCAACCATTTTGTTGAGGATTTTTATGTTGATGTTCATCAGTAATATTTGCCTGTAATTTTCTTTTCCTGTGGTATCTTTGTCTGGTTTTAGTGTCAGGATGATGATGGGCTCATAGAATGAGATTGGAAGTGTTCCTCTGTCTGCAATTTTTTTATTTTTTTTTTGGTACACAGGCCTCTCACTGTTGTGGCCTCTCTTGTTGCAGAGCACAGGCTCTGGACACACAGGCTCAGCAGCCATGGCTCACAGGCCTAGCCACTCCATGGCATGTGGGATCTTCCCGGACTGGGGCATGAACCCGTGTCCTGTGCATCGGCAGGCAGACTCTCAACCACTGCACCACCAGGGAAGCCCTGTCTGCAATTTTTTAAAAGAGTTTCAGAGGGATGGGTGTTAACTCTTCTCTAAATGTTTGTTAGAGTTCACCTTTGAAGCCATCTGGTCCTGGACTTTCGTTTGTTGAAATTTTTTTAATAGTACTTTCAGTTACAGTACTTGTGATTGGTCCTTTCATGTTTTCTATTTCTTCCTGGTTCAGTCTTGGAAGGTTGTACCTCTCTAAGAATTTGTCCATTTCTTGCAGGTTGTCCTTTTTTTGACATATAGTTGCTTGTAGTAGTCTCTTTTGATCCTTTTTATTTCTGTGATGTCAATTGTATCTTCTTTTTCATTTCTAATTTTATTGATTTGAGGCCCCTACTTTTTTTCTTGATGAGTCTGACTAAAGGTTTATTAATTTTGTTTATTTTTTCAAAGAATTGACTTTTAGTTTCAGTGTTCTTTTCTACTGTTTTCTTCATCTGCAATTCATTTATTTATACTCTGATGTTTATGATTTCTTTCCTTCTACTAACTTTGGATTTTCTTTGTTCTTCCTTCTCTAGTTGCTCGAGGTGTAAGGTTAGGTTGTTTATTTGAGATTTTTCTTGTTTCCTGAGCTAACATTGTATTGCTATAAACTTCCCCCTTGGAGCTGCTTTTGCTGTGTTCCATAGGTTTTTGGATCGTCGTTTTTTCGTTGTCATTTGTCTCTAGGTATTTTTTGATTTCCTCTTTGATTTCTTCACTTATGCATTGGGTGTTTACTAACATATTGTTTAGCCACCACGTGTTTGTGTTTTTTACACTTTATTTTCTTCTAATTGACTTGTAAGCCCATAGCGTTGTAGTCAGAAAAGATGCTTGATATGATTTCAATTTTCTTAAAGGTACCAAGGTGTGCTTTGTGGCCCAGCATGTGATCTATCCTGGAGAATGTACGATGGGCACTTGAGAAGAATGTGTATTCTGTTGCTTTTGGATGCAGTGCTCTATAAATATCAATTAAGGCCATCTGGTCTAATGTGTCATTTAAGGCTTGTTTTCCCTTATTGATTTCCTGTCTGGATGATCTATCCATTGATGTAAGTGAGGTGTTAAATTCCCCCACTATTATTGTGTTACTGTTGATTTCTCCTTTTATGGCTCTTAGCATTCCCCTTATATATTGAAGTGTTACTATGTTAGGAGCATATATATCTACAATTGTTATATCTTCTTCTTGGATTGATCCCTTGATCATTATGTAGTGTCCTTCTTCATCTCCTGTAACAGTCTTTATTTTAAAGTCTATTTTGTCTGATATGAAATTTGCTACTCCAGCTTTCTTTTGATTTCCATTTGCATGAAATACCTTTTCCCATCCCCTCACTTTAAGTCTGTTTGTTTCCCTAGATCTGAAGTTGGTCTCTTGTAGACAGCATATATATGGGTCTTGTTTTTGTATCCATTCAGCCAGTCTATGATTTTCAGTTGGAGCCTTTACTCCATTTACATTCAAGGTAATTATCAATCTGTATGTACTTATTGCCATTTTGTTAATTATTTTGGATTTTTAGTAGGTCTTTTTATTTTCATCCTCTTTCGTTCTTTTCTCTTGTGTTTTGATTATTATTTTTAGTGTTGTGTTTGGATTGCTTTTTCTGTGTGTGTGTGTATCCATTGTAGATTTTTATTTGCATTCCACATGAAGTTTTGATAGAGCATATCATATATCTACAAGATTGTTTTATGTTGCTGGTCTCTAAATTTCAGATGCATTTTCAATATCCTGCATTTATACTCTTCTCTTCTCATGATTCCTGGTTTAGATATCATATTTGAGTATGGATGATGTCCTACCTTTATTGTATGTTTGCCTTTACTGGTGAGCTTTCTTATTCATAATTTTCTTGTTTCTTGTTATGGCCTTTTATTTTACACCTAGAGAAGTTCCTTTAGCATTAGTTGTGAAGGTGGTTTGGTGGTGGTAAATTCTCTTAGCTTTTGCTTGTCTGTGAAGCTTCTGATTTCTCCATCAAATCTGAATGAGAGCCTTGCTGGATAGAGTATTCTTGGTTGTAGGTTTTTCCCTTTCATCACTTTAAGTACTTCATTATACTCTCTTCTGGCTTGAAGAATTTCTGCTGAAAAATCTGCTGATAACCTTATGGGGATTCCCTTGTATGTTATTTGTTGCTTTCCCCTTGTTGCTTTTAATATTTTCTCTTTGTCTTTAGTCTTTGTCAGTTTGATTAATATGTGTATCGGTGAGCTCTTCCTTTGGGTTTATCCTGTATGGCACTCTCTGTGCTTCCTGGACTTGAGTGAGTGTTTCCTTTCCCCTGTTAGGAAAGTTTTCAGCTATACTCTGTTTAAATATTTTCTCAGGCCCTTTCTCTCTCTCTTCTCCTTCTGGGACCCCTATGATGCGAATGTTGGTGTGTTTAATATTGCCCCAGCTATCTCCGAGACTGTCCTCATTTCTTCTCATTCTTTTTTCTTAATTCTGTTTTGTGGCATTGATTTCCATCACTCTGTCTTCCAGCTCATTTATTTGTTCTTCTGCCTCAGTTATTCTGCTGCTGATTCCTTCTAGTCTATTTTTCATTTCAGTTATTGTATTTTTCATCTGTTTGTTTGTTCTTTAAATCCTCTAGCGGTTTGTTAAACATTTCTTGTATCTTCTCAATCTGTGCCTCCTTTCTTTTCCCAAGATCTTGAATCATCTTTACTATTATTACTCTGAATTATTTTTCAGGTAGATTGCCTGTCTCCACTTCATTTAGTTGTTCTGGGTTTTTATCTTCTTCCTTCTTCTGGACCATATTTCTCTGCCATCTCATTTTGTCTAAATTTCTGTGTTTATGGTCTCCTTTCTGCAACCTGCAGGTTCATAGTTCCTCTTGCTTCTGTTGCCTGCCCTCTGGTGGGTGAGTTTGGTCTAGGGGCTTGTGCAGGCTTCCTGGTGAGAGGGACTTTTGTCTGCCCACTGTTGGGTAGAGCTGGGTCTTGTCCTTCTGTTGGGCAGGGCCGTGTCAAAAGGTGTGTTTAGAGGTGGCTGTGATCTTAGTATTACTTTAGATGGCCTGTCTACTGATGGGTGGGCCTGTGTTCTCACCCTGCTGGTTGTTTGGTGTGAGGCATTCCAGAACTGGAGCCTGCTGGTTCTTAGGTCAGGCCAGGTCTTGGTGCCTAAATGGTGACCTCTGGTAGAGCTCACTCCACTCAGTATTCCCTGGGCCCTCTGCCACCAGTGTCCTTGCCCTCACAGTGAGCTACAGCCAACCCCCATATTCCCAGGAGACCCTCCAAGACCCGCTGGTAAGTCTAGCCCAGTCTTCTATGGAGTCACTGCTTTGTCCTCAGCCCCAGTGCACATGAAACCTTGTGTGTGCCCTCCAAGAGGGGAGACTCTGTTTCCCCCAGTCCTGTGGAGCTCCTGCACTCAAGCCCACTGGCCTTCAAAGCCAAATGCTCTGGGGGTTCCTCTTCCCAATGCTAGACCCTCAGGCTGGGGATCCTGTTGTGGGTCTCAGAAGTCTCACTCCTGTGGGAGAACCTCTGCAATATAATTATTTTCTGTTCGTGGATCGCCCCCTTGGCAGTTATGGATTTGATTATATCACAAAAGTTCCCCTTGTACCATCTCACTGTGACTTCTTCTTTGTCTTTGTATGTAAAATATCTTTTTCAGTAGGTTCCATCCTATTTTGTCAATAGTTGTTCAGCAGTTAGTTGTGATTTTGGTGTTTTCATGATAGGAGGTGAACCCAAGTCCTTCTACTCTGCCATCTTGTTTGGAATCTGTTATAGGCTTCAGGGAAACAACATTCAGAATGGTCAACAAATTCCATTTGGCCCAAGGATAGAGCATACCCATGATGTCTAGTAAAGTTTTTATAGCTTGATTCTGAGCTGCCTCTTGCTATATTTCAGAATGGGCACTTTCATCCATCCAACATCTCTGCCAGAGATGTCACCCAGCACTTTCTTTCCAGGCCCTTGTGCCTCTGGATTTACTGTACATTATTGCTGCCAGTGTCACTGCTGTCTTCAGCATTGCTGCCTGGGCTGCCAAGATGACAGGTGCCTCCAAAACATCTGGGTTCATCTCAGTCACAAGCACCACTTCTTCAAGAGAGCAGGTTGGGTTCATGGACCTGGGGTTACAGGCACCTCTGCCATGTCTGGTTGTTGTGTTCTTGGGCTCTGCCACTGAGAGTGGGGGGCTAGTATCACAGGTGCCTCCATGGCTGGAGTGGTGGGATTGCAAGCCCCACTGCTGCTGACACCTGGTTTGCTGTGGCCACAGACAACACTGAATCTGGGAAGCCAGTGTCATGTGCATCACCTCCCCTGCTGCTACCAGGTTCTCTGAGGCTGCTTAGCCTTAGCCACTTAGCTGCTTAGCCACTGCAGATGGGGCACTGTGATCACAGGCACCTCCTCCACTGTTCCTCTGGTTTCATCTCCTGTATTTGTTCTAGTCCACACACCTTTAGATGAACAGATATATGGAACTGTTCAGTGTCCTGGTGTGTTGAACAAAGGAACCTTTGTTGAGTTATGCATGTTTTACTGGTTGTAGATTGAAGGGGATAGACAAAGAGATTGTCTCACATCACCACAATGCTGACATCAGCAATCCCAAAATATGTTTTATATTCCTTCCTTAATCCACTGATAGTTTAAGAGTGTGTTGTTTAATCCCCACTTATTTGTGAATTCTCTGGTTGTCCTTCTATAACTGTAATTGATTTCTAACTTTATTCAGTTCTGATCAGAGAACATACTTTGTATTATTTCAATCTTTTTAAATTTTAATGACTTGTTTTATGGCTAACATGTCTTCTGTCCTGGAGAATATCTATTTTGTGAATGATATGAATCATCTGAGAAGAGTGTTGATTCTACTGTTTTAGACATAATGTTCTGTACGTCTGTTAGTGTTACTTGGTATATGATGTTTTTCAGGTCTTCTGTTTTCTTATTTATCTTCTGTCTCATTGTTCTATCCATTATAGAAAGTGGGATAGTGAAGTCTCTGACTCCAACTGTGAAATTGTCTATTTCTCCCTTCAATTCCATCAATTTTTGCTACATATACTTTGGGCTTTATTGTTAGGTGCTTATGTGATTATAATTTATATATTCTTGATGAATTTATTCTTTTATGAATACATAATGTCCTTCATTGTCTCTTGTAACAATTTTTGACTTAATGCCTATTTTGTCTTTACTAGTACAGCTGCACCAGCTCTCTTTTATTACTCTTTGCATGGAATATCTTTTTCTGTTCAGTCAAGTTTTTCACTTTGAATCAAAAGTGAGTATCTTGGGGGAGGAGCTTCAAAATGGCAGAAGAGTAAGATGCAGAGATCACCTTCTTATCCACAAATACATGAGAAATACATCTACATGTGGAACAGCTCCTACAGAACACCAACTGAACGCTGACAGAAGACCTCAGCCTTCCCAAAAGGCACGGGTAGGGTAAAAGAAAAAAGAGAGACAAAGGAATAGGGACGGGACCTGCACCAGTGGGAGGGAGCTGTGAAGGAGGAAAGGTTTCCACACACTAGGAAGCCCCTTCGTGGGCGGAGACTGTGGGTGGCGGAGGAGGGGAGCTCCGGAGACATGGAAGAGAGTGCAGCAACAGGGTTGCAGAGGGCAAAGTGGAGAGATTCAAGCAGAGAGGATCAGTGCCGACCAGCACTCACCAGCCCGAGAGGCTTGTCTGCTCACCCGCTGGGACGGGTGGGGGCCGGGGGCTGAGACTCGGGCTTCAGTCGAATCCCACAGAGACGATTGGGTTTGGCTGCATGAACAGAGCCTGAAGGGGCAAGTGCACCACAGCTAGCCAGGAGGGAGTCCGGGAAAAATTCTGGAGCTGCCGAAGAGGCAAGAGACGTTTTCTTGCCTCTTTGTTTCCTGCTGGGCAGGGAGAGGACACTAACAGCTCCACTTAAAGGAGGCCCAGAGACAGGCGTGAGCTGCGGCTATCAGTGCGGACCGCAGAGACTCGCATGGGACACTAAGGCTGCTGCTGCAACCACCAAGAAGCCTGTGTGCAAGCACAGGTCACTATCCACACTTCCCCTCCCAGGAGCCTGTGCAGCCCGCCACTGCCAGGGTCCCGTGATCCTGGGACAACATCCCCGGTAGAACCCACAGCGTGCCTCAGGCTGTTGCAGTGTCACGCCGGCCTCTGCCACCACAGGCTCGCCCCACATTCTGTACCCCTCCCTCCCACTGGCCTGAGTGAGCCAGAGCCCCCGAATCAGCTCCTCCTTTACCCCCATCCTGTCTGAGCAAAGAACAGATGCCCTCAGGTGACCTACATGCAGAGGCGGGTCCAAATCCAAAGCTGAACCCTGGGAACTATGCGAACAAAGAAGAGAAATGGAAATTTCTCCCAGCAACCAGAGTCGCACAGGATTAACTCTCCACAATCAACTTGATGTACCCTGCATCTGTGGAATACCTGAATAGAGAATGAATCATCCTTAATTGAGGAGGTAGACTTTGGGAGCATGATGCATATGTTTTTTCCCTTCTTCTCTTTTTGTGAGTATGTATGTGTATGTTTCTGTGTGTGATTTTGTCTTTATAGCTTTGCTTTTACCACTTGTCCTAGGTTTCTGCCTGTCCATTTTTGTTTTTTTTTAATTTTTAAAAATATTAATATATTTTTATTTTTATTTTAATAATTTTTATTTTACTTTATTTTATTTTATATTATCATCTTCCTTTCTTTTTTTTCCTACCTTTTATTCTGAGCCACGTGGATGAAAGGCTATTGGTGCTCCAGCCAGGCGTCAGAGCTGTGCCCCGTAGGTGGGAGAGCCAAGTTCAGGACACTGGTCCAGAAGAGACCTCCCAGCTCCACGTAATATCAAATGGTGAAAATCTCCCAGAGATCTCCATCTCAATGCCAAGACCCAGCTTCACTCAATGACCAGCAAGCTAAACTGCTAGACACCCTATGCCAAATAACTAGCAAGACAAGAACACAAACCCATCCATGAGCAGAGAGGGTGCCTAAAATCATAATGAGGCCACAGACACCCCAAAATACACCACCAGACGGGGACCTGCCCACCAAAAAGGAAACATCCAGCCACATCCACCAGAATACAGGCACTACTCCCCTCCACAAGGAAGCCTACACAACCCACTGAACCAAAATTAGCCACTGGGGACAGACACCAAAAAGAATGTGAGCTACGAACCTTCGCCTGTGAAAAGGAGACCCCATACACAGTAAGTTAAGTAAAATGAGAAGAAAAACACACAGCAGATGAATGAGCAAGGGAAAAACCCACCAGACCTAACAAATGAAGAGGTAATAGGCAGTCTACCTGAAAAAGAATTCAGAATAATGATAGTAAAGATGATCCAAAATCTTTTAAATAGAATAGAGAAAATACAAGAAGTGTTCAACAAGGACCTAGAAGAACTAAAGAACAAATAAACAGTGATGAACAACAAAATAAATGAAATTAAAAATTCTCTAGAAGGAATCAATAGCAGAATAACTGAAGCAGAAGAACGGATATGTGACCTGGAAGATAAAATAGTGGAAATAACTACTGCAGAGCAGAATAAAGAAAAAACAATGAAAAGAATAGAGGAAAGTCTCAGAGAACTCTGGGACAACATTAAATGCACAAACATTCGAATTATAGGGGTCTCACAAGTAGAAGAGGAAAAGAAAGGGACTGAGAAAATATTTGAAGATACTATAGCTGAAAACTTGCCTAATATGGGAAAGGAAATAATTAATCAAGTCCAGGAAGCACAGAGAATCCCAAACAGAATAACTCCAAGGAAAAACACGCCAAGACACATATTAATCAAACTATCAAAAACTAAACACAAAGAAAAAATATTCAGAGCAGCAAAGGAAAAACAACAATTAACACACAAGGGAATCCCCATAAGTGTAACAGCTGAACTTTCAGCAGAAACTCTGAAAGCCAGAAGGGAGTGGCAGGGCATGTTTAAAGTGATGAAGGAGAAAAACCTACAACCAAGATTACTCTACCCAGGAAGGATCTCATTCAGCTTTGATGGAGAAATTAAAACCTTTACAGACAAGCAAAAGCTAAGAGAATTCAGCACCACCAAACCAGCTTTACAACAAATGGTAAAGGAATTTTTCTAGGCAGGAAACACGAAAGAAGGAAAAAACCTACAATAACAAATGCAAAACAATTAAGAAAATGGTAATAGGAACATACATATTGGTAATTACCTTAAATGTAAAAGTATTAAATGTTCCAACCAAAAGACATAGACTGGCTGAATGGATACAAAAAACAAGACAAGTATATACTCTGTCTACAACAGACACACTTCAGACCTAGGGACACATACAGACTGAAAGTGAGGAGATGGAAAAAGATATTCCGTGCAAATGGAAATCAAAAGAAAGCTGCAGTAGCAGTTCTCATATCAGACAAAATAGACTTTAAAATAAAGACTGTTACAAGAGACAAAGAAGGACACTACATAATGATCAACGGATCGATCCAACAAGAAGATATAACAATTGTAAATATTTATGCACCCAACATAGGAGCACCAAAATACATAAGGCAAATGCTAACAGCCATAAAAGGGGAAATCGACAGTAACACATTCATAGTAGGGGACTTTAACACCCCACTTTCACCAATGGACAGATCATCCAAAATGAAAATAGATAAGGAAACACAAGTTTTGAATGATGCATTGAACAAGATGGACTTAATTGCTATTTATAGGACATTCCATCCAAAAACAATAGAATACACATTCTTCTCAAGTGCTCATGGAACATTCTCCAGGATAGATCATATCTTGGGTCACAAATCAAGCCTTGGTAAATTTAAGAAAATTTAAATCCTATCAAGTATCTTTCCGACCACAACGCTATGAGACTACATATCAATTACAGGAAGAAAATCTGTAAAGAACACAAACACATGGAGAATAAACAGCACACTACTTAATAACCAAGAGATCACTGAAGAAATCAAAGAAGAAATCAAAAAATACCTGGAAACAAACGAAAATGAAAACACGATGACCCAAAACATTTGGGATGCAGCAAAAGCAGTTCTTAGAGTGAAGTTTATAGCAATACAGCCCTACCTTAAGAAACAAGAAACATCTCAAATAAACAACTTAACCTTACACCTAAAGCACTTAGGGAAATAAGAACAAATAAACCCCAAAGTTAGCGGAAGAAAAGACATCATAAAGATCAGATCAGAAATAAATGAAAAAGAAATGAAACGATAGCAAAGATCAATAAAACTAAAATCTGGTTCTTTGAGAAGATAAACAAAATTGATAAACCATTAGCCAGACTCATGAAGAAAAAAAGGGAGAAGACTCAAGTCAATAGAATTAGAAGTGAAAAAGGAGAAGTAACAACTGACACTGCAGAAATACAAAGGATCATGAGAGATTACTACAAGCAACTCTATGCCAATAAAATGGACAACCTGGAAGAAATGGACAAATTTTTAGAAATGTACAACCTGCTAAGACTGAACCAGGAAGAAATAGAAAATGTAAAGAGACCAATCACAAGCACTGAAATTGAAACAGTGATTAAAAATCTTCCAAAAAACAAAAGCCCAGGACAACGTAGCTTCACAGGCGACTTCTAGCAAACATTTAGGGAAGAGCTAATATCTGCCCTTCTCAAACTCTTCCAAAATATAGCAGAGGGAGGAACACTCCCAAACTCATTCTACGAGGCCACCATCACCCTGATTCCAAAATCAAAGATGTCACAAAGAAAGAAATCTACAGACCAATATCACTGATGAACATAGATGCAAAAATCCTCAACAAAATACTAGCAAACAGAATCCAGCAGCACACTAAAAGGATCATACACCATGATCAAGTGGGATTTATCCCAGGAATGCAAGGATTCTTCAATATACGCAAATCAAACAATGTGATACACCATACTAACAAATTGAAGAACAAAAACCATATGATCTTCTCAATAGACGCAGAGAAAGCTTTTGACAAAATTCAACACCGATTTATGATTAAAACCCTCCAGAAAGTAGGCATAGAGGGAAATTTCCTGAACATAATAAAGGCCCTATATGACAAAACCACAGCCAACATCGTCCTCAATGGTGAAGAACTGAAACCATTTCCATTAAGATCAGGAACAAGAAAAGGTTGTCCACTCACAACACTATTATTCAACATAATTTTGGAAGTTTTAGCAACAGCACTCAGAGAATGATAGGAAGTTAAAGGAATCAAATTGAAAAGGAAGTAGTAAAGCTGTCACTGTTTGCAGATGACATGATACAATACATAGAGAATCCTAAGGATGCTACCAGAAAACTACTAGAGCTAATCAATTAATTTGGTAAAGTAGCATGGTACAAAATTAATGCACAGAAGTCTCTAGCATTCCTATACACTAATGATGAAAAATCTGAAAGTGAAATTAAGGAAACACTCCCATTTACCATTGCAACAAAAGAATAAACTACCTAGGAATAAACCTACATATGGAGACAAAAGACATGTATACAGAAAATTATAAGACACTGGTGAAAGAAATTAAAGATGATACAAGTAGATGGAGAGATATACCGTGTTCTTGGATTGGAAGAATCAACAATGTGAAAATGACTGTACTACCCAAAGCAAACTACAGTTTCAATGCAATCCCTATCAAAATACCACTGGCATTTTTAACAGAACAGAAAAAATTACACAATTTGTATGGGATCACAAAAGACCCATATAGACATAGCAATCTTGAGAAAGAAAAACAGCTTGTGGAATCAGCCTCCCTGACTTCAGACTATACTATAAAGCTACAGTAATCAAGGCAGTATGGTACTGGCACAAAAACAAAAATATATATCAATGGAACAGGAAACAAAGCCCAGTGGTATAGCCACCCACATATGGTCACTTTATCTTTCATAAAGGAGACAAGAATATACAGTGGAGAAAAGACAGCCTCTTCAATAAGTGGCACTGGGATAACTGGACAGGTACATGTAAAAGTATGAAATTAGAACACTCCCTAATACCATACACAAAAGTAAGCTCAAAATGGATTAAAGACCTGAATTTAAGGCCAGACACTGTGAAACTCTTAGAGGAAAACATAGGCAGAACACTCTATGACATAAATCACAGCAAGACCCACCTCCTAGAGAAATGGAAATAAAAATAAACAAATGGAACCTAATGAAACTTCAAAGCTTTTGCACAGCAAAGGAAACCATAAACAAGACCAAAAGACAACCGTAAGAATGCGAGAAAGTATTTGCAAACGAAGCAACTGACAAAGGATTAATCTCCAAAATTTATAAACAGCTCATGCAGCTCAATATCAAAAAAACAAACAACCCAATCCAAAAATGGGCAAAAGACCTAAATAGACATTTCTCCAAAGCAGATATATAGATTGCCAACAAACACATGAAAGAATGCTCAACATCATTAATCATTAGAGAAATGGAAATGAAAACTACAATGAGATATCATCTCACACCGGTCAGAATGGCCATCATCAAAAAATCTACAAACAATAAATGCCGGAGAGTGTGTGGAGAAAAGGGAACCCTCTTGCAATGTTGGTGGGAATGTAAATTGATACAGCCACTATGGAGAACAGTATGGAGTTTCCTGAAAACCTAAATATAGAAATACCATATGACCCAGCAATCCCACTATGAGGCATATACCAGGAGAAAACCATAATTTAAGAAGAGACATGTACCAAAATGTTCATTGCAGCTCTATTTACAATAGCCAGGCCATGGAAGCAACCTAAGTTTCCATCTACAGATGAATGGATAAAGAAGATGTGGCACATATATACAATGGAATATTACTCAGCCATAAAAGGAAATGAAATTGAGTTATTTGTAGTGAGCTGCATGGACCTAGAGTCTGTCATACAGAGTGAAGTAATTAAGAAAGAGAAAAACAAATACCATATTCTAACACATATATATAGAATCTAAAAAAAAATTGTCATGAAGAACCTATGGTCAAGACGGAATAAAGACACAGGCCTACTAGAGAAGGGGCTTGAGAATATGGGGAGGGGGAAGTGTAAGCTGTGACAAAATGAGGGAGTGGCATGGGCATATATACAGTACCAAATGTAAAATAGATAGCTAGTGGGAAGCAGCTGCATAGCCCAGGGCGATCAGCTCTGTGCTTTTTGACAACCTAGAGGGGTGGGATAGGGAGGGTGGGAGGGAGGGAGATGCAAGAGGGAATAGATATTGGAGCATATGTATATGTGTAATTGATTTACTTTGTTATAAAACAGAAACTAACAAACCATTGTAAAACAATTATACTCCAATAAAGTTGTTTAAAAAAGTGAGTCTATTGAAGACAGCATGTAGTCAGATGTTTTTATCCCTTTTGCCAACTTTTGCATTGTAATTAGACAGTTTAGTCCATTCATATTTAAAATAATTACTGGTAGGAGGATTTCTGCTACTTTGCTGTTCTTTTCTTTGTATCTTACAACTTTTTTTGTTCCTTAATTTCTTCATTACTATTTTGTTTTGTCTTAAATTGAATTTTATGTGTATCATTTTGATATTCCTCTCTTTTCCTTTTCTGTATATATTTTAGTTATTCTCTTATTGTTAACGTTGGCAGTTACAATTCACATCTTAAATTCATAACAATCTAGTTTTAATTCATGCCAACTTTGCTTCAATAGTGTACAAAATATCTGCTTATATAGAGCTCCATTACCCTCTTTATGTTATTGTCTCAAATAATGTTCTGTACATTTTATACCCATTAACAAAGACATAGTTGTTTAAGGGGAAAAACAGTATTATGAACCAAGAACACATTAATTTTGGCTTTTATTTTTATCTAATTAGTTGCCTTTACTGGTATTCTTTATTTTTTGTTTGGATTAGAATTACTGTATAATGTCTTTTAATTGCAGCCTGAAGTTTACTTTACAGCTTTTCTTATAGTTCGAGACTACTAATGATGATCTCCTTCAGCTCTACTTTATCAGGAAATATCTTAATTTCTCCTTCATTTTAGAAAGATCTGCCAGATACATAATTCTTGGTTGACAGGTATTTTTCTTTTAGCACTTTAAATACACTATCCTACTGCCTTCTGTCCTCCATGGTTTATAATGAGAAATCAGATGTTAATATTATTGAGGCTGGATCCCTTGTATGTGGTGAGTAGCTTCTGTTTTGTTGCTTACCTGATACTCTCTCAGTGTGGATCCCTTTGAATTCATCCTGCTTATTGTTTATTGAGCTTTTTAGATGCACAGATTCATATCTTTCATCAAGTTTAGGATTTTTTTTTTTGGCCATTATGTCTTTGAATATTTTTCCTACCCCTTTCTTTATCTTCTTTCCTTCTGGGACTGTCATTGTGTGTTTGTTGGTATGCTCCTGGTCTCCCATAGGTCACTTATGCTCCCCACTTTTCATTATTGGTTTTCTTTCTGCCCCTTAGAGTAGGTAATTTCAGTGAACCTATCTTTGAGTTAAGTAATGCTTCTGACTGTTCAAATCTGTTGTTGAATACCTCCAGTGAATTTTTCATTTCACTTATTGTACTTTTTATCTCCAGAATTTCTATCTGGTCCTTTTTTTAAAATAATTTATCTCTCTTTATTAATACTCATTATTTCATGAGATTTCATTTACCTGTTGTCCTTTAGTTCTTTTAACAGTTTTAAGACAATTGATTTAAAGTCTTTTCCTGGTAAGACCAATGTCTGGGCTTCCTCATGGACAGTTTATATTAGTTTCTTTTTTTCCTGTGAATGGGCCATACTTTCTTGCTTTCTTCCATGCCTCATTTTTTGTTGAAAACTAGACAGTTGAATAATATAATGTGATAATTGCAGAAATCAGATCCCCCCCTTTAGAGTTTGTTGTTGCTACTTGTTGTGGGTTGTAGTTTTCTGATTAGTGGCTTTTGAAAGCTATTTTTGTCAAGACTGTATTCATTGTCATCAGTCATGACTGAATTCTCTTTCCATTAGCTTAGTTGTCAACTAGTGATTTGCAGAGATTTCTTTAAATGCCAAAAATAAAAATAGTCTCTTGTCTGGGCAGATTGACTCTGTATTGGTGTATACCTTCAATGCTTAACCATATCATTTATAACTCTTCCTTAACCATCACTTCCTGCTTGGGAAGAACCTAGAAGTCAGCAACAGATGAAAGCTTAGGGTCTTGTCAGGTATTTTCTGAACATGTGTCCAGCCCTGGTCATTTACCTGGCTGTCTACTTTCCCTTGTATATAAAGGAGCTTTTCAGTGCCCTTATTTTCCCATGTATCTCCTTGCCAAGACTCTTCCTAGACTTTTCAGCCTGTCTGCTGTTTGTCCCATATATTATCCCTTCCCTCAGGTGGCTGTGGATGGTATATTTGCCTTTAAATTTTTGACAATTCCAGGAAGTCCACTCTAGCCCTGAAAAAGTTCTGAAGTGGACACAAAAAGCCCCTGAACTCATCCAGGAGGAGCTACCAGGGAGGTCAAAATATACAACCACAATAATTTAATAACAAGGTCTGTGTTGTCCCCTCTGGTACCAGAAAGCCACACTTTTAATGTGAACTGCCATTCCCAAAGTTTCTGGTAAGCTGGAGAGTGAGAGTGGAAGTCATGTAAGTCAAAACGTTATAATACTCTCTTACCAAAATTTAGCAGGTTTTTCTTCGATTAAGCCTTCCCCTGATTGTTGTAAGCTTTTGGTTAGGTTTTCAAGTTTAAAATAAGTTGATTATTGCCTGCTTAATCATTGCTTTAGTGAGGGGACAGAGTTTTGGAGATCCCTACTTCATCCTTTTCACTGATATCACCAACGATAGGTATTGTTTTTGTTACCAAAAAGCAACAAAATACCTATTAATGGAAAGATGTAGGAGAAATGTTTTTCCCTACTTCTCCCACTAAGACTAAAACCCAAGGATATTATAAAACAAACATTAAGCTACTACAAAACGTGGAAAGAAGATGGCAGACCGAGTATGTTCCACAGAACTAAAGGAAAACACAATGGTGAATTCCATGGTTTTTTGTTTTTTGTTTTTGTTTTTTTGGTTTTTTTTGATTTATATATCCTAGACTTGAAGCTGAAGAAGTTCACAACCAATAAACATCAAGGAGACAGGAAAAAAAAGACATATGTGAAGCCTGCTCTCTTTAGCCAAAGGACCAAAGAAAGGGCAGCCTACCAAAATACAACTTTTAGATAATAACTGTTCTCCTCCAGTCAAACACTAAAAAAACAGACTGTGGCCCTACGTACGTAGCAAAGGCCAAGTAAAGAGCATAGATTTCTACCCTCATCAAGCTGTAGCAAAGCACCCAAGTGCCCCTATATCCTCTCCCCAGAGTGGTGTCAGAGAAGGTCAAGTGAGGAGCTGGGATTTTTATCCCCACCAGATACTCTCCTCCTGGTAGTGTCAATAGAGACCATGTGGGGAACCTGGAATTCCACCTCTCCGCAGTTTGATGGTATTGAAGGAGGCCTAGTGGAAAGTCATGAATTTAACTACCGTCCAGCATTAATGAGGCCAAACCCTGTGGCATCATTAGAATTGACATGGGGAGAAGTAATGAAGTATGTCTGCCCACTCCAGCTGGGGTACTTTCAACATAACACTAGTGAGGTGCTTGAATCCCCATTCCCATGCAGCAGTACTGTGGTGGCCCTCCCCAACTTGAGTGTCAGTGGAAGCCATGTGGGGAACCTTAAACTCTGTTTCCTCCTGGCACTAATAAGAAGCACCCACATTTCCTCTGCCAGAACAGTGCCATAGTCAGCTTGCTAAAATAGAAGGTTTAGATAAGCACCAGAGTCTCATAACAATATTACCAAAATTTCTTAAGTTTCAGTTGAAAATTACTAATCATACCAAGAATAAGTATCAACTTAAATTAAAAATGTATTCAGTAGACATCAACAGAAAGATAACAGTGATGTTAGAATTGTCTGACAAAGATTTTAGATAGCCATCATTAAAATTCTTCAACAAACATTTACAAATGAAAAAACTCTAAGAAAAGAAATTGAAAACATATAGAACCAATCGGAAATTATACAACTGAAAAATAAAATAATAGGAATTAAAAAAAATACTGAATGGATAAGCTCAAAAGCCCAAGGAATCTAATAAAATTTTTGTAAAATTCCTTTTAGAACTAATAGGTGAGCTCATGATTACAGGATACAAGGTGAATGTACAAAAATCAATTGTGTTTGCATGTACTAGTAACGAAAAAAGGGACACAAATAAAAATGTGTATACTGTTTATAATCATTTCCCTAAATGTAATGCTTGAGATCCTGATTAGCCAGAAAACAATCTTAAATTACAAGAACAAAGTTGAAGGACTCACACTTTCTGTTTTCAAATCTTACTGCAACTCAACAGTAATCAAAATAGTGTACTAGCATATGAACAGACATATAGACCGATGGAATAGTATAGCGAGCCTAAAAATAATCCCACACATATATAGTCAATAGATTTTCAATGAGAGTTGCAAGACCATTCAATGGAGAAAGGACAGTATTTTCAACAAATGGTACTGGGAAAACTGGATATCCACAGCAAAAGAATGAAGTTGGACCCTTACCTTATACCAAATACAAAAATTAACTAAAAATTGATTAAAAACCTAAATGTAGGATCTAGACTATAAAATTTGTAAACATAGAGAAAATCTTCATAACATTAGATTTGGCAGTGGTTTATTGGATATGACACCAAGAGTGGACCAAAAGGAAAAACTACGTAAAATGGACTTGATCACAATTAAAAACTTTTGTGCATGAAAGGGTACTATCAGTACTTCCCTGGCGGTCCAGTGGTTAAGAGTCCATGCTTCCACTGCAGAGGACATGGGTTCGATCCCTGGTCAGGGAACTAAGATCCCGCATGGTGTGCCCCCCCTCAAAAAATGGTACTATCAAGAGAGTGAAAAGTCAAACTAGAAAATGGGAAAATATTTGCAAGTCATATATAGTATGAGATTAATATCCAGGGTATATAATGAACTTCTAAAAGCTCGACAACAAAAAAACAAATAATCCTACTCAAAAATGGGCAAAGGATTTAAATAAAAACTTCTCCAAAGAAGGTATACAGATGGCCAATAAGCACAAGCAGGACAATAAGCTTTCAACATCACTGATCATAAGGGAAATGCAAATCAGACCACAGTGAGATACTACTTCACACCCATTAGGATTGTTACTATCAAAAAAATGGTAAAAAAAAATCAATCAGCAGGGATTTAGAGAAGTTGGAACCCTTGTGCATTGCTGGTGGGAATGTAAAATGATGTACTCACTGTTGAAAATAATTTGGCAGTCCTTAAAAAATTAAATGTAGAATTACCATATGGTACAGCAATCCTACTTCTAGATTTATATCCAAAATAATTCAATATCTCTAAGAACTTTTGCATACCCACATTAATCACAGCATTATTCACAATAGCCAAGAGTTAGAAGTGACCCAAATGTCCATTGACACAGAAATGGATAAAGGATATATGGTATATACAACAAAATGGAATATTATGCAGCCTTTAAAAAGAAGGGCATTCTGTCACATGCTACAACATGGAAGAACCTTGAGGATATTATACTAAGTGAAATCAGTCAGTCATAAAAGGCCAACTGTTGTATTATTCCACTCCTATGAAGTATCTAAAGTAGTCAAAATCAGAAAAACAGGAAGTAGATGGGTGGTTGCCAAGGTCTGGGTGCAGGTGATGATGGAATTTATGTTTAGTAAGTGTACAGTTTCAGTGTTGCAAAATAGAGTTCTAGAGACCTGTTGCACAATAATGTAATGATACACTACTGAACTTTACACTTAAAGTTCACTTAACACTACTGAACTTTACACTTAAAAATGTTTGAGATGGTAATTTTAATGTTATGTCTTTTTTACCACAATAAAAAAAATGTGACCAGGAAACATTCCATCTAACCAATCTAATAAAGAAAAAGAAATACTTAAGTGGCAATCTAACAAATTATATATATATAGGTCTTGTGTGCTGAAAACTATAAAACACTGCTGAAAGAAATAAAAGACTAAATAAATGGGAAGACATAAGATAGTCATGGATTGGAAAACTTAATATAGTAAAGATGTCCGTTCTCCTCAAATTGTTATATGGATATAATACATTTCCTATCAAAATTCCAGAAAGATTTTTGGAGATATTATCAATATTCTGAAATGTATATAGAAAGGCAAAGGAACCAGAATCATTAAAACAGTTTGAAAAAGAAGTATAAACCAATTCGTTTCATGAAGGTAGATGTGAAAGTCCTCAACAAAATATTATCAAATCAAATCCAAAAATTTATATAGAAGAATTATCAGCATCATTTATATATTTTGGATATTAATCCTTTGTGTGAAATGACCATTCTTCTACTACACTCTTTCTTGACCATTGTCACCCTTTATATATTTTGGATATTAATCCTTTGCAGTTACATGTGTTACAAATAAAAATAAAATGTTAATGCTGGGTAAAACTACCAGATGCTGGGGAAGATGCAAATGGCTGATTAACTCTCCCCCATGAGCATTCAAGCCCTGAATAATGATTACCTGGGCTCACTCAATAGCCATAGTCTTGGAACAGACTTTTTCTTTATGAAAAATTACTATTGGAATGAGGTGCCATTTCTACTGTAAAGCCAAGAACAGTCCCTTGGAGGATACTGCTTCATTGTAGAGAAGGATATAAAAGACTCCCTAAGTGGTGAAAATTTAAGGCAAACAGGCAATCCTTGCCAGTGAAAGTTTGTGTGTAGGCATACGTGTAGGTATGTAAAATGTGTGTTGCTTATCAACATTTGCCTTTTCGCTTTATGTGCAATGAGGAGATCCCTTGTTGGGATGTGCTGAGGTGGTCCCATGCATGAGGAGTGAACCAGGCTCCATGGGGAAGATTTATTCCAGCACCTCAGGGGGCTGGGGCTGGGTTCTTCTCCAATGTGGCCCACCTGGCACTGTGCTAAGCATTAGGCAGAAAGGGTTGAGTATGGGAGTGTGATCTAAAAGATAAGCATCCTCAGAGCTTGGGGATGCTGCAGTGGTGATTCAAAGAAAAGAGCTGAGTTAATAGGAGTATCATAGCAACCATGAACAAATTTCCTGCCATCAGAATGTGCAGGACCACCTGTAACCTCATGTGGCAGAGACCCAAGCCACGGTGTTAATGGACTGGTGTGCTTCCTGGTTTTCTCTCTCTTCCTGGCTTCTTGCAGCAAGACCAGTCTTCTTTGAACTGAGTCCCTAGTGTTCCTGCCCAAGTAGGGTGGTTGGAGGAGGCTTTGGGAAATAAGGGGAATTCCTGTCCCTGAGGGCAGGTGGGTGCTCAAACAATAAACTGAATAAATAAAAGTGAAAAGAAAAGAATTATACACCATAATGACAGGGGATTTATTCCAGGTATGCAAGGGTGGTACAACATTTGAAAATCAGTTAATGTAATCCATCACAGAAACATGCTAAAAAGAAAAGTCATAATGTCAACAGTTGCAGAAAGCATTTGACAATATCCAACATTCTCTCAGTAAACTAGGAATAGAAGGGAACTTCCTCAACTTGATAAATAATATCTTCAAAAATCCTAGAGGTAACGTCATAACTAATGGTGAGCAACTCAAAGCCTAAGATTAGGAACAAAGCAGGGATGTCCCCTGTCACCACTCCTTTTCAGTGTCATACTGGAAGTCCTAACTAATGTAATAGACCAGAAAAGGAAATGAAAGGTATAAAGATTGGGAAGGAAGACATAAAATTGTCTTTGTTTACAGATGACATCATTATATGTAGAAAACATGGAAGACTGGACAGAAGATTTCCTGGGAGTAATAAGCAATTATATCAAGGTTGCAGGATACAAGGTTAATATACAGAGGTCAATCAATTCCTTATATACCAATAATGAACAAGTAGAATTTGAATTTAATACCCAATTAAATTTAATTTAATTATAAATGAAATTATAGTTTAATTATAATTCAAATATAAAATATATTTTAAAATAATACCTCTTTATATTAGCACTTGAAAAAATCACATACATAGGTATAAATTTAATAAAACATGTACAAGATATACATGAGGAAATCAACAAAATTCTGATGAAGGAACTCAAAGAAGATTAAATAAATAGAGAGATAGCCCTTCTTCATGGATTGGAAGACTAAATATTTAGTTCTTCCCAACTTGATCTATAGATTCAGTGCAAACCCAGTCAAAATCCCAGCAAATTATTTTATAAATATCAAGAAAATGATTATGAAATTTATATAGAGAGGCAAAAGGCCCATACTAACCAACACAATGTTGAATGATAAGAACAATGGAGGGCTGACACTACTGAACTTCAAGACATACTATAAACCTACAGTAACCAAGACAGTGTGCTACTGGCAAAATAATATACAAATAGATCAATGGAACAGAATAGAGAGCCCAGAAATAGACCCAGACAAATTTAGTCAAGTGATGTTTGACAAAGTAGCAAAGACAATACAGTGGAGCAAAGATAAACTTTTCAACAAATGCTGGAAAAACTGGACATCCACATCCAAACTTAAAAAAAAAAAGAAATCTAGACACGGACTTTATCACCTTCAAAAAATTACCTAAAACTTGATCACAGATATCTACATGTAAAATGAAAACCTATAAAACTCCTAGAGGATAACTTAAAACCTAGATAACCTTGGGTTTGGCAATGAATTTTGTTTGGTACTTTAATTTTTATTTTTTAATTTTTAAACATTTTTATTGGAGTATAATTGCTTTACAATGGTGTGTTACTTTCTGCTTTATAAAAAAGTGAAGCAGCTATACATATACATATATACCCATATCTCCTCCATCTTGCATCTCCCTCCCACCCTCCCTATCCCACCCCTCTAGGTGGTCACAGAGCACCGAGCTGATCTCCCTGTACTATGCAGCTGCTTCCCAATAGCTGTCTATTTCACATTTGTAAGTATATATGTCCATGCCACTCTCTCACTTCATCCCAGCTGGCCCTTCCCCCGTCGTGTTCTCAAGTCCATTATCTACGTCTGTGTCTTTATTCCTGTCCTGCCCCTAGGTTCTTCAGACCTTTTTTTTCTTTTTTTTACATTCCATATATAAATGTGTTAGCATATGGTATTTGTTTTACTCTTTCGGAATTAATTCACTCTTTATGACAGACTCTAGGTCCATCCACCTCTACAAATAACTCAATTTCATTTCTTTTTATGGCTGAGTAATATTCCATTGTATATATGTGCCACATCTTCTTTATCCATTTATCTGTCAATGGACATTTAGGTTGTTTCCACATTCTGCCTATTGTAAATAGAGCTGAAATGAACACTGTGGTACATGACACTTTTTGAATTATGGTTTTCTCAGGGTATATGCCCAGTATTGGGATTGCTGGGTTGTATGGTATTTCTATTTTTAGTTTTGTAAGGAACCTCCATACTGTTCTCCATAGTGGCTGTATCCATTTACATTCCCACCAACAGTGCAAGAGGGTGCCATTTGCTCCACACCCTCTCCATCATTTATTGTTCGTAGATTTTTTGATGATGCCATTCTGAATGGTGTGAGGTAATACATCATTTTAGTTTTGATTTGCATTTCTCTAATGATTAGAGACGTTGAGCATCCTTTCAAGTGCTTCATGGCAATCTGTATATCTTCTTTGGAGAAATGTCCATTTAGGTCTTCTGCCCATTTTTGGACTGGGTTGTTTGCCTTTTTGATATTGAGCTGCATGAGCTGCTTGTAAAATTTGGAGATAAATCCACTGTCACTTGCTTAATTTGCAAATATTTTCTCCCATTCTGAGGGTTGGCTTTTCATCTTGTTTAAGGTTTCCTTTGCTGTGCAAAAGCTTTTAAGTTTCATTAGGTCCCATTTGTTTATTTTTGTTTTTATTTCCATTTCCCTAGGAGGTGGGTCAAAAATCATCTTGCTGTGATTGATGTCATAGAATGTACTACCTATGTTTTCCTCTAAGAGTTTTATAGTGTCTTGCCTTACATTTAGGTCTTTAATCCATTTTGAGTTTATTTTTGTGTATGGTGTTAGGGAGTGTTCTAATTTCATTCTTTTCCATTTAGCTGTCCAGTTCTCCCAGCACCACCTATTGAAGAGGCTGTCTTGTCTCCATTGTATATTCTTGCCTCCTTTATCAAAAATAAGGTGACCATATGTGTGTGGGTTTATCTCTGGGCTCTCTATCCTATTTCATGCATCTACATTTCTGTTTTGGTGTCAGTACCATACTGTCTTGATTACTGTAGCTTTGTAGTATAGTCTGAAGTCTGGGAGCCTGATTCCTCCAGCTCTGTTTTTCATTCTCAAGATTGCTTTGGCTATTCGGGGTCTTTGTGTTTCCATACAAATTGTGAAAATTTTGTTCTCATTCTGTGAAAAATGCAATTGGTAGTTACATAGGGATTGCATTGAATCTGTAGATTGCTTTGGGTAGTATTGTCATTTTCACAAGGTTGATTCTTCCAATCCAAAAATATGGTATATCTCTCCATCTGTATCATCTTTAATTTTTTTCATCAGTGTCTTATAGTTTTCTGCATGTAAGTCTTTTGTCTCCTTGGGTAGGTTTATTCCTAGGTAGTCTATTGATTTCATTGCAGTGGTACATGGGAGTGTTTCATTAATATCTCTTTAAGAGTTTTCATCATTAGTGTATAGGAATGCAAGAGATTTCTGTGCATTAATTTTGTATACTGCTACTTTACCAAATTCATTGATTAGCTCTAGTAGTTTTGTGTTAGCATCTTTTGGATTCTGTGTACAATATCATGTCATCTGCAAACAGTGACAGCTTTACTTCTTCTTTTCCTATTTGGATTTGTTTTATTTCTTTTTCTAGTCTGATTCCTCAGGCTAAAACTTCAAAAACTATGTTGAATAATAGTGGTGA
Source organism: Mesoplodon bidens (assembly GCF_964165515.1). Classification (NCBI taxonomy): domain Eukaryota; kingdom Metazoa; phylum Chordata; class Mammalia; order Artiodactyla; family Ziphiidae; genus Mesoplodon; species Mesoplodon bidens. The sequence continues at coordinate 88,748,213 of NC_138163.1, forward strand.
GAGTGGACAATCTTGTCTTGTTCCTGATCTTAGTTAAAATTGTTTCAGTTTTTCACCACTGAGAATGAAGTTGGCTCTGAGTTTGTCATATATGGCCTTTATTATGTTGAGGTAAGTTTCCCCTTTGCCTACTTTCTGGAGGGTTTTTAAGCATAAATGGGTGTTGAATTTTGTCAAAACTTTTTCTACATCTATTGAGATGATCATATGTTTTTAAGCCTTCAGTTTGTTAATGTGGTGTATCACATTGATTGATTTGCATATATTGAAGAATCCTTGCATTCCTGGGATAAACCCCACTTGATCACGGTGTATGATCCTTCTAATGTGCTGTTGCATTCTGTTTGCTAGTATTTTGTTGAGGATCTTTGCATCTATGTTCATAAGTGATATTGGCCTGTAGTTTTCTTTCTTTGTGACATCTTTCTCTGGTTTTGGTATCAGGGTGCTGGTGGCCTCGTAGAATGAGTTTTGAAGTGCTCCTCCCTCTGCTATATTTTGCAAGAGTTTGAGAATGACAGGTGTTAGCTCTTCTCTAAATGTTTGAAAGAATTCGCCTGTGAATCTGTCTGATCCTAGGCTTTTGTTTGTTAAAAGATTTTTAATCACAGTCTCAACTTTAGTGCTTGTGATTGGTCTGTTTATATGTTCTATTTCTTCCTGGTTCAGTCTCAGGAGGTTGTATTTTCCTCAAAATTTGTCCATTTCTTCCAGGTTATCCATTTCATTTGCATACAGATGCTTGTAGCAATCTCTACTGAACCTTTATATTTCTGCAGTGTCAGTTGTTACTTCTCCTTTTTCATTTCTAATTCTATTCATTTGAGTCTTCTCCCTTTTTTCTTGATGAGTCTGGCTAATGGTTATCCTTTTTTTTTAATCTTCACAAAGAACCAACTTCTAGTTTCATTGATCTTTGCTGTTGTTTGCTTCCTTTCTTTTTCATTTATTTCTCATCTGGTCTTTATGATTTCTTCCTTCTGCTAACTTTGAGGTTTCTTTTGTTCTTCTTTCTCTAATTGCTTTAGTTGTTAGGTTAGGTTGTTGTTTATTTGAGTTGTTTCTTGTTTCTTGAGGTAGGATTGTATTGCTATAAACTTCCCTCTTAGAACTGCTTTTGCTGCATCCCATAGGGTTTGGGTTGTCGTGTTTTCATTGTCATTTCTTTCTCAGTATTTTTTGATTTGCTCTTTGATTTCTTCAGTGATCTCCTGGTTGTTAATTAGTATATTGTTTAGCCTCCATGTGTCTATTTTTTTACAGATTTTTATCTGTAATTGATTCCTAATCTCATAGCATTGTGGTCAGAAAAGGTACTTGATATGATTTCAGTTTTCTTAAATTTACCAAGGCTTGATTTGTGACCCAAGATATGATCTATCCTGGAAAGTGTTCCATGAGCACGTGAGAAGAAAGTGTATTCTGTTGTTTTTGATGCAGTGTCCTATAAATATCAATTAATTCCATCTTGTTTAAAGTATTATTTAAAGCTTGTGTTTCCTTATTTATTTTCATTTTGTATGAGCTATCCAGTGGTGAAAGTGGGCTGTTAACCTCCCCTACTATCATTATGTTTCTGTCAATTTCCCCTTTTGTGGCTGTTAGCATTTGTCTTATGTATTGAGGTACTCCTGTGTTGGGTTCATAAATGTTTACACTTGTTATATCTTCTTCTTGGATTGATTCCTTGATCATTATGTAGTGTCCTTCTTTGTCTCTTGTAATAGTCTTTACTTTAAAGTCTATTTTGTCTGATATGAGAATTGCTACTCCAGCTTTCTTTTGATTTCCATTTGCATGGAATATCCTTTTCCATCTGCTCACTTTCAGTCTGTATGTGTACCTAGGTCTGAAGTGGGTCTCTTGTAGGCAGCATATATACCGGTCTTGTTTCTGTATCCATTCAGCCAGTCTATGTCTTTTGTTTGGTGCATTTAATCCATATACATTTTAGGTAATTATTGATATGTATGTTCCTATTACCATTTTCTTAATTGTTTTTGGTTTGTTATTCTAGGTCTTTTCCTTCTCTTGTGTTTCCTGCCTAGAGAAGTTCCTTTAGCATTTGTTATAAAGCTGTTTGGTGGTGTTGAATTCTCTCAGCTTTTGCTTCTGTGTAAAGGTTTTAAGTTCCCATTGAATCTGAATGAGATCCTTGCAGGGTAGAGTAATCTTGGTTGTAGGTTTTTCCCTTTCATCGCTTTAAATATGTCCTGCCACTCCCTTCTGGCTTGCAGAGTTTCTGCAGAACGATCAGTTGTTAACCTTATGGGGATTCCCTTGTGTGTTATTTGTTGTTTTTCCCTTGCTGCTTTTAATATTTTTTCTTTGTATTTCATTTTTGATAGTTTGATTAATATGTGTCCTGGCGTGTTTCTCCTTGGATTTATCCTGTATGGGACTCTATGCACTTCCTGTACTTGATTAACTATTTCCTTTCCCATATTAGGCAAGTTTGCAACTATAATCTCTTCAAATATTTTCTCAGTCCCTGTCTTTTTCTCTTCTTCTTCTGGAACCTAAATAATTTGAATATTTTTGCATCTGCTATTGTCCCTGAGGTCTCTGAGACTGTCTCCCATTCTTTTCTTTTTTTTTTCTTTATTCTGCTCTGCAGTAGTTATTTCCACTATTTTATCTGCCAGGTCACTTATCCTTTCTTCTGCCTCAGTTATTCTGGTAATGTTTCCTTCTAGAGAATTTTTAATATCATTTATCGTGTTGTTTATCATTGTTTGCTCTTTCGTTCTTCTAGGTCATTATTAAATGTTTCTTTTATTTTCTCCATTCTGTTTCCAAGATTTTGTATCATCTTTACTATGATTACTCTGAATTATTTATCAGGCAGACTGCGTATTTCCTCTTCATTTTTTTGGTCCCATGGGTTTTTGCCTTGCTCCTTCATCTGCTGTGTGTTTCTCTGTCTTCTCATTTTGCTTCACTTACTGTGTTTGGGTTCTCCTTTTTGCAGGCTGTAGGTTCGTAGTTTCCATTGTTTTTGGTGTCTTCCCTCAGTGGCTAAGGTTGGTTCAGTGTGTTGTGTATGCTTCCTGATGGAAGGGAGTAGTGCCTGTGTTCTGGTGGATGAGGCTGGATCTTGTCTTTCTGATGGACAGGATGGCGTCCTGTGGTGTGTTTTGGGGTGTCTGTGACATGATGATTTTTAGCAGCCTCTCTGCTAATGGGTGGGGTTTTTTTCTCTGTTGCTAGTTGTTTGGCATAGGATCTCCAGCACTGTAGCTTGCTCTTAGTTGAGTGGAGCTGGGGCTTAGTGTTGAGATGGAGATCTCTGGGAGAGCTTTTACGGTTTGATATGACATGGAGCCGGGAGGTTTCTGGTCGACCAATGTCCTGATCTCGGCTCTCCCACCTCAGAGGAACAGCCCTTACACCCAGCCAGAGCATCAAGACCCTGTCAGCCATACGGCTCAGAAGAAAAGTGAGAAAGAAAAAAGAAAGAATGAAAGAAAAAATAAAATTATGTTATTAAAATAAGATTTTAAAATTATTATTAAAAATAAAAAATTTAAAAGTAATTTAAAAAAAACAAAGAAAGAAGAGAGCTATCAAACCAAAAAACAAATCTAACAATGGTAACAAGCACTAAAAACTATACAAAAAAAAACCCAGACATACAGAACCTTAGGACAAATGGTAAAAGCAAAGCTATACAGTCAAAATCACACAAAGAAACATATAGAAACAAACTCAGATAAAGAGATAATTGAAAAATGTGTATATATATTTGCTCCCAAAGTCCACTGCCTTTATTTAGGAATGTTTCATTGTCTATTCAGGTTTTCCACAGATGCAGGGTACATCTAGTTGATTGTGGTGATATAATCTGCTGCCCCTGAGGCTGCTGGGAGAAATTTCCCTTTCTCTTCTTTGTTCACAGAGCTGCTGGGTTTCAGCTTTGGATTTGTCCCTGCCTCTTCATGTAGGTCGCCTGAGGGCATCTGTTCTTTGCTCAGACAGGACGGTGTTAAAGTCGCAGCTGATTAGTGGGCTCTGGCTCACTCAAGCTGTGGGGAGGGAGCTGTATGGAATGCGAGGTGAACCTGTGGTGGCAGAGGCCAGTGTGACATTGTAACAGCCTGAGTTGCACCATGTGTTCTCCTGGGGAAGTTGTCCCTGCATCACGGGACCCTGGCATTCGTGGGCTGCACAAGCTCCCGGCAGTGGAGGTGTGAATAGTGACCTGTGCTTGCACACAGGCTTCTTGGTGGCTGCAGCAGCAGCCTTAGCATTTCATGCCCGTCTCTGATGTCTGTGCTGATAGCCTCGGCTTGCGCTCGTCTCTGGGACTCATTTAGGTGGTGCTGTGGATCCCCTCTCCTGGCGAACCCTGAAACAATGGTCTCTTGCCTCTTAGGCAGGTCCACACCTTTTCCCAGACTCCCTCCTGGCTATCTGTAGTGCATTAGCCCCCTTCAGGCTATTTTCACGCAGCCAACCCCAGCCCTCTACCTGGGATGTGACCTCCAAAGGCCGAGCCTCAGCTCCCAGCCCCCATCTATCCTGGCCAGCGGTTGAGCATACAAGCCTCTTGGGCTGGTGAGTGCTGGTTGGCACTGATCCTCTGTGCGGGAATCTCTCCACTTTGCCCTCTGCACCCCTCCCTATCGCTGCACTCTCCTCCGTGTCTCTGAAGCTTCCCCCACGCCACCCCGTCTCCGCCACTGAGGGGGCTTCCTAGTGTGTGGAAACTTTTCCTCCTTCATAGCTCCCTCCCAGTGTTGCAGGTCCCATCCCTATTCTTTTTTTTTTTTGCGGTATGTGGGCCTCTCACTGTTGTGGCCTCTCCTGTTGCGGAGCACAGGCTCTGGATGAACAGGCTCAACAGCCATGGCTCACAGGCCCAGCCGCTCCACGGCGTGTGGGATCTTCCCAGACCAGGGCACGAACCCGTGTCCCATGCATCAGCAGGCGGACTCTCAACCACTGCGCCACCAAGGAAGCCCCCATCCCTATTCTTTTGTCTCTGTTTTTTTTTCTTTTTTCTTTTGCCCTACCCAGGAACGTGGGAAGTTTCTTTCCTTTTGGGAAGTATGAGGTCTTCTGCCAGTGTTCAGTAGGTGCTCTGTGGGAGTTGTTCCACATGTAGACGTTTTTCTGACGTACTTGTGGGGAGGAAGGTCATCTCCACCTCTTACTCTTCCACTATCTTGAAGGTCTGGCAGTGACTTTTTAGATAAAACACTAGAGGCACAATCCATGAAAAAAACCATTGATAAGCTGGACTTCATTAAAATTAAGAAGAAAAATGTGTGCTCTACTAAAGACACTTAAGAGAATGAGAAGCCAAAACCTGTGAGAAAATATTTATAAAAGACAAATATGATTAAGGACTGATATACAAATTACATAAAGAAATCTTAAAACTCAACAATAAGGAAACAAACAACCTGATTAGAAAATGGGCCAAAGATCATAACAGATACCGCACCAAAGAAGGTATACAGATGACAAATAAGCATATGAAAAGATGCTTACATCATATGTCATCATGGAAATGCAAAATAAAACAAAGAGGTACCACTACCTCTATTAGAATAGCCAAAATATCAGAACCTAATGCTGAGAAGGCTCTGGAACAACAGGAACTCTTTTCCATTGCTGGTGGGAATGCAAAAGCGTATAGACACTTTGAAAGATAGTTTGATTGTTTCTTACTAAATTAAGCATATTCTTATCATATATTCCAGAAACTGTGGTCCTTGATATTTACCCAAAGGGGTTGAAAATTTATGTCCACACAAAAACCTGTGCACAAATGTTTATAGCAGCCAAATTCGTAGATGCTAAAACGTGGAAGCAACCAAGATGAGGGTGAAGTAGGAATTTCCAAAACTCTGTCCCCTCACTAAAGCAATGATTAAGCAGGCAATAATCAACTTATTTTAAACTTCAAAATCTAAGCAAAAGCTTACAACAATCCGGGGAAGGCTTAATCAAAGAAAAACCTGCTAAATTTTGGTAAAAGAGTATTGTAACATTTTGACTTATATGCCTTCCAGTCTCACTATCCAGCTTACCAGAAACTTTGGGAAAGGCAGTTCACATTAACAGTGTGGCTTTCTGGTACCAGAGGGGACAACACAGACCTTGTTATTAAATTATTGTGGTTGTATATTTTGATCTCTATGGTAGCTCCTCCTGGATGAGTTCAGGGGCTTTTTGTGTCCACTTCAGAACTTTTTCAGGGCTAGAGTGGACTTCCTGGAATTGTCAAAAATTTAAAGGCAAATATACCATCCACAGCCACCTGAGGGAAGGGATAATATATGGGACAAACAGCAGACAGGCTGAAAAGTCTAGGAAGAGTCTTGGCAAGGAGATACATGGGAAAATAAGGGCACTGAAAAGCTCCTTTATATACAAGGGAAAGTAGACAGCCAGGTAAATGACCAGGGCTGGACACATGTTCAGAAAATACCTGACAAGACCCTAAGCTTTCATCTGTTGCTGACTTCTAGGTTCTTCCCAAGCAGGAAGTGATGGTTAAGGAAGAGTTATAAATGATATGGTTAAGCATTGAAGGTATACACCAATACAGAGTCAATCTGCCCAGACAAGAGACTATTTTTATTTTTGGCATTTAAAGAAATCTCTGCAAATCACTAGTTGACAACTAAGCTAATGGAAAGAGAATTCAGTCATGACTGATGACAATGAATACAGTCTTGACAAAAATAGCTTTCAAAAGCCACTAATCAGAAAGCTACAACCCACAACAAGTAGCAACAACAAACTCTAAAGAGGGGGGAGAAGCTGATTTCTGCAATTATCACATTATATTACTCAACTGTCTAGTTTTCAACAAAAAATGAGGCATGGAAGAAAGCAAGAAAGTATGGCCCATTCATAGGAAAAAAAGAAACTAATATAAACTGTCCATGAGGAAGCACAGACATTGGTCTTACCAGGAAAAGACTTTAAATCAATCGTCTTAAATATGCTAAAAGAACTAAAAGAAAAGGGGTAAATGCAATCTCATGAAATAATGAGTATTAATAAAGAGAGATAAATTATTTAATAAAAGAACTAGATAGAAATTCTGGAGATAAAAAGTACAATAAGTGAAATGAAAAATTCACTGGAGGTGCTCAACAACAGATTTGAGCAGTCAGAAGCATTACTTAACTCAAAGATAGGTTTACTGAAATTGCCCACTCTAAGGGGCAGAAAGAAAACCAATAATGAAAAGTGGGGAGCATAAGGGACCTGTGGGAGACCATGCGCATACCAACAAACACACAATGACAGTCCCAGAAGGAAAGAAGATAAAGAAAGGGGTAGGAAAAATATTCAAAGACATAATGGCCAAAAAAAATCCTAAATTTGATGAAAGATATGAATTTGTGCATCTAAAAAACTCAATAAACAATAAACAGGATGAATTCAAAGGGATCCACACTGAGAGAGTATCAGGTAAGCAACAAAACAGAAGCTACTCACCACATACAAGGGATCCAGCCTCAATAATATTAACATCTGATTTCTCATTATAAACCATGGAGGACAGAAGGCAGTAGGATAGTGTATTTAAAGTGCTAAAAGAAAAATACCTGTCAACCAAGAATTATGTATCTGGCAGATCTTTCTAAAATGAAGGAGAAATTAAGATATTTCCTGATAAAGTAGAGCTGAAGGAGATCATCATTAGTAGTCTTGAACTATAAGAAAAGCTGTAAAGTAAACTTCAGGCTGCAATTAAAAGACATTATACAGTAATTCTAATCCAAACAAAAAATAAAGAATACCAGTAAAGGCAACTAATTAGATAAAAATAAAAGCCAAAATTAATGTGTTCTTGGTTCATAATACTGTTTTTCCCCTTAAACAACTATGTCTTTGTTAATGGGTATAAAATGTACAGAACATTATTTGAGACAATAACATAAAGAGGGTAATGGAGCTCTATATAAGCAGATATTTTGTACACTATTGAAGCAAAGTTGGCATGAATTAAAACTAGATTGTTATGAATTTAAGATGTGAATTGTAACTGCCAACGTTAACAATAAGAGAATAACTAAAATATATACAGAAAAGGAAAAGAGAGGAATATCAAAATGATACACATAAAATTCAATTTAAGACAAAACAAAATAGTAATGAAGAAATTAAGGAACAAAAAAAGTTGTAAGATACAAAGAAAAGAACAGTAAAGTAGCAGAAATCCTCCTACCAGTAATTATTTTAAATATGAATGGACTAAACTGTCTAATTACAATGCAAAAGTTGGCAAAAGGGATAAAAACATCTGACTACATGCTGTCTTCAAGAGACTCACTTTTTTTCTAACATCTTTATTGGAGTATAATTGCTTTACAATGATGTGCTAGTTTCTGTTTTATAACAAAGTGAATCAGTTACAAATATACATACGTTCCCATATCTCTTCCCTCTTGCATCTCCCTCCCTCCCACCCTCCCTATCCCACCCCTCTAGGTTGTCAAAAAGCACAGAGCTGATCGCCCTGGGCTATGCAGCTGCTTCCCACTAGCTATCTATTTTACGTTTGGTAGTGCATATATGACCATGCCACTCTCTCACTTTGTCATGGCTTACATTTCCCCCTCCCCATATCCTCAAGCCCATTCTGTAGTAGGCCTTTGTCTTTATTCCCATCTTGCCCGTAGTTTCTTCATGACCATTTTTTTTAGATTCATTATATATGTGTTAGAATATGGTATTTGTTTTTCACTTTCTGACTTACTTCACTCTGTATGACAGACTCTATGTCCATCCACCTCACTACAAATAACTCAATTTCATTTCCTTTTATGGCTGAGCAATATTCCATTTTATATATGTGCCACATTTTCTTTATCCTTTCATCTGTTGAAGGACACTTAGGTTGCTTCCATGGCCTGGATATTGTAAATAGAGCTGCAATGAACATTTTGGTACATGACTTTTTGAATTACAGTTTTCTCAGGGTATATGCCCAGTAGTGGGATTGCTGGGTCGTATGGTAGTTCTATTTGTAGTTTGTTAAGGAACCTTCACACTGCTCTTCATACTGGCTGTATCAATGTACATTCCCACCAACACTGCAAGAGGGTTCCCTTTCTCCACACCCTCTCCAGAATTTATTGTTTGTAGATTTTTTGATGATGGTCATTCTGACCAGTGTGAGATGATATCTTATTGTAGTTTTGATTTGCATTTCTCTAATGATTAATGATGTTGAGCATTCTTCCATGTGTTTATTGGCAATCTGCAAATCTTCCTTGGAGAAATGTCTATTTAGGTCTTCTGCCCATTTTTGGATTGGGTTGTTTGTTTTATTGATATTGAGCTGCATAAACTGCTTGTAAATTTTGGTGATTAATCATTTGTCAGTTGCTTCATTTGCAAATATTTTCTCCCTTTCTGAGGGTTGTCTTTTGGTCTTGTTTATGGTTTCCTTTACTGTGCAAAAGCTTTGAAGTTTCATTAGGTCCCATTTGTTTATTTTTGTTTTTATTTCCATTTATCTAGGAGGTGGGTCTTGCTGTGATTTATGTCATAGAGTGTTCTGCCTATGTTTTCCTCTACGTGTTTGACAGTCTATGGCCTTACATTTAGGTCTTTAACCCATTTTGAGTTTATTTTTGTGTATGGTGTTAGGGAGTGGTCTAATATCCTACTTTTACATGTATCTGTCCAGTTATCCCAGCGCCACTTATTGAAGAGGCTGTCTTTTCTCCACTGTATATTCTTGCCTCCTTTATCAAAGATAAGGTGACCATATGTGGGTGGCTTTATCACTGGGCTTTCTATCCTGTTCTATTGATCTATATTTCTGTTTTTGTGCCAGTACCATACTGCCTTGATTACTGTAGCTTTGTGGTATAGTGTGAAGTCAGGGAGCCTGATTCCACAAGCTCTGTTTTTCTTTCTCAAGATTGTTTTGTCTATTTGGGGTCTTTTGTGATCCCATACAAACTGTGCAATTTTTTGTTCTAGTTCTGTGAAAAATGCCAGTGGTAGTGTGATAGGGATTGCATTGAAACTGTAATTTGCTTTGGGTAGTATAGTCATTTTCACAGTGTTGATTCTTCCAATCCAAGAACATGGTATATCTCTCCATCTATTTGTGTCATCTTTAATTTCTTTCATCAGTGTCTTATAATTTTCTGCATATAGGTCTTTTGTCTCCTTAGGTAGGTTTATTTCTCGGTATTTTATTCTTTTTGTTGCAATGGTAAATGGGAGTGTTTCCTTAATTTCACTTTCAGATTTTTCATCGTTAGTGTATAGGTATGCTAGAGACTTCTGTGCATTAATTTTGTACCATGCTACTTTACCAAATTCATTGATTAGCTCCAGTAGTTTTCTGGTAACATCCTTAGGATTCTCTATGTATTGTATCATGTCATCTGCAAACAGTGACAGCCTTACTACTTCCTTTTCGATTTGTATTCCTTTTGTTTCTTTTTCTTCTCTGATTGCTGTGGCTAAAACTTCCAAAACTATGTTGATTAATAGTGGTGAGAGTGGGCAACCTTGTCTTTTTCCTGATCTTAGTTGCAAAGATTTCAGTTTTTCACCATTGAGGTTCATGTTGGCTGTGGGTTTGTCATATATGGCCTTTGTTATGTTGAGGAATGTTCCCTCTGTTCCTACCTTGTGGAGGGTTTTCGTCACAAGTCGGTGTTGAATTTTGTTGAAAGCTTTCTCTGCATCTATTGAGAAGATCATATGTTTTTTTTTCCTTCAGTTTGTTAATATGGTGTATCACATTGATTGATTTGCATATATTGAAGAATCCTTGCATTCCTGGGATAAACCCCAGTTGATCATGGTGTATGATACTTTTAATGTGCTGTTGGATTCTGCTTGCTAGTATTTTGTTGAGGATTTTTGCATCTATGTCCATCAGTGATATTGGCCTGTAATTTTCTTTCTTTGTGGTGTCTTTGTCCGGTTTTGGTACCAGGGTGATGTTGGCCTTATAGAGTGAGTTTGGATGCATTCCTTTGTCTGTGATTTTTTTGGAATAGTTGAAGAAGATAAGCGTTAACTCTTAAATGTTTGACAGAATGCACCTGTGAAGACTTCTGGCCCTGGACTTTCGTTTGTTCGGAGTTGTTTTTTGTTTGTTTGTTTCATTGTTTTTTTTGTTTTTCTGTTTTTTTTTCTGGTTCAACTTCATTACTGGTAATTGGTCTTTTCATATTTTCTATTTCTTCCTGGTTCAGTCTTGGGTGACTGTCCATTTCTAGGAATTTATTTCTTCTAGGTCTCCATTTTATTGGCAAATAATTGTTCATTGTAATCTCTTATGATAGTTTTTATTTCTGTGGTATCTGTTGTAACTTTCCTCTTTCATTTCTGAACTTATTTATTTGGGCCCTCTGTCTTTTTTTCTTGATGAGTCTGGCTAAAGTTTTATCATTTTCTTGAATCTTTTCCAATGTCCAGCTCTTAGTTTCATTAATCTTTTTATTGTTTTTCAGGCTCTATTTCATTTATTTCTACTCTGACTTTTATTATTTCTTTCCTTCTACTAACTTTGGTTTTGTTTGTTCTTGTTTTTCTATTTCCTTCAGGTATAAGATTAGGCTGTTTATTTGAGATTTATCTTGTTTCCTGAGGTAGGCTTGTATCATTATACATTTTCCTCTTAGAATTGCTTTTGCTATGTGCCATAATTTTTGAATTACTGTGTTTTTACTTTCATTTGTCTCTAGGTATTTCTTTAATTTACGCTTTGATTTCTTCAGTGTCCCATTGGTTCTTTAGTAGCATAGTGTTTAAACTCCATGTGTTTGTTTTTTCTGCATTTTTTTGTTATCATTGATTTCTAGACTCCGCATTATGTTCGAAAAAGATGATTAATGTGCTTTCAATCTTCTAAAATTTACTGAGTCTTCTTTTGTGTTCTATCATGTGCTCTTTTCTAGAGAATGTTCCATGTGCCCTTAAAAATAATGTTTGTTATGCTGCTTTTGGATGAAATGTTATATATATATATATATAATATATATATATATATATATATATATATATATATTATATATATATATATATATTCATATGTCTAATGTGTTGCTTAAGGCCAGTGATTCCTTATTAATTTTCCATGTGGATGATCTGTGCATTGATGTAAGTAGGGTTTAAAGTTCCCTACTATTATTGTGTTACTATCAATTTCTCCCTTTATGTCTCTTAATATTTGCTTTATATATTTAGGTGTTCCTATTTTTGGTTCATATATATTTACCATTGTTATAGTTTCTTCTTAGATTGATCTCAATATCATTATGTAATGTCCTTCTTTATCTCTTGTTATAGTCTTTATTTAAAAGTCTATTTTCTCTGATAAATGTATTGCTACCGCAGCTTTCTTTTGAGTTCCATTTGCCTGGAGTAACTTTTTCCATTGCCTCACTTTTAGTCTATGTGTTTCTTTAGATCTGAAGTGATTCTACTGTATGCAGCATATAGATGGGTAAAGATTTTCTATCCATTCAGTCGCTCTGTATCTTTTGATTGGAGCATTTAGTCCACTCACATTTTTTAGGACTTTTTTGGTCTTTCTTTTCCTTTTTCTCTCTTCCCTTTTGATTTAATGACTATCTTTAGTGTTATTTTTGGATTCCTTTCTGGGTTTTTTTGCATATGTATCTCTTATAGGTTTCTGGTTTGTCATTACTATGAGGTTTATATATAGCAATCTACATATACACATATGTATATTTTTATTGGAGTACTGTTGTTTTACAATGTTGTGTTAGTTTCTGCTCTACAGCAAAGTGAATCAATTATACATATACATATATCCACTCTTTTTTAGATTTCATTCCCATTTAGGTCACCACAGATCATTCAGTAGAGTTCCCTGCACTATACAGTAGGTTCTCATTAGTTATCTATTCTATACATAGTAGTGTATATATGCCAATCCCAATCTCCCACTTCGTCCCACCCCCACTTCCCCACTTGGTAACCATAAGTTTTTTCTCTACATCTGTGACTCCATTTTTGCTTTGCAAATAAGTTCATCTGTACCATTTTTCTAGATTCCACATGTAAGTGATATTATACGATATTTGTTTTTCTCTTTCTGACTTACATCACACTGTATGACAATCTCTATGTCCATCCACTATTTCATTTCTTTTTATGGCTGAGTAATATTCCATTGTATATATGCACCACATCTTCTTTATCCATTCCTCTGTCAATGGACATTTAGGTTGCTTCCATGTCCTGGCTATTGTAAATAGTCCATTGGGGTTCATGCATCCTTTCAAATTATGGTTTTCTCTGGATATATTGCTTAGGAGTGGGATTGCTGGGTCACACATGTATGATATTTTAAGTTGATGATCTCTTAAGATCAAACACATTTTATAACCCTGCATTTTTACTACCCCCCCAACATTCGATGTTTTAGGAATCATGTTTTACAGCTTTTTCTTCAGTGTATCCCTTAATTACTTATTGTGGAACAGATGATTTTACTACTTTTGTCTTTTAACCTTCCTACTAGCTTTATAAATGGTTGATCTACTTACCTTTACTGCATATTTTACTTTACCAAAGAGATTTTTCTCTCATATTTCCAATTGTGACTTTTTTTTTTCCACTTAGAGAAGTCCTTTTAACATTTCTTCTGAAGCCAGTTTTATGGTGCTGAACTATTTTAGCTTTTGTTTCTGTGGAAAACTCTTGATCTCTCCTTCAAATCTTTATGATAGCCTTGCCAGGTAGAGTATTCTTGGTTACAGTTTTTTTTCCTATATTTACTTTAAATATATTATGCCACTGCCTTCTGGCCTGAAGACTTTCTGCTGAAAAGTCAAGTAATAGCCTTATGGGATTTCTCTTGTATATACCTAGTTGCTTTTCCCTTGCTGCTTTTAACATTCTCTTTAATTTTTGCCATTTTAATTACAATGTGTCTTTGTTTGGTTCTCTTTGGTTTGGTCTTGTTTTGGACTCTCTGTGCTTCCTGGACTTGGATGTCTGTTTCCTTTCCCAGGTTAGGGAAATTTTAGCTGTTATGTCTTCAAACATACTCTCTGCAACTTTCTCTCTCTCTTCTCCTTTTGGGACCCCTATAATGAGGATGTTTATATGCTTGATGTTATCCCAGAGGTCTCTTAGACTGTCCTTTTTTTTTTTTTTTTTTTTGCCACACCATGTGGCATGCGGAACTTCCCCAACCAGGGATCAAACCCATGACCCCTGCAGTGGAAGCATGGAGTCTGAACCACTGGACCACCAGGGAAGTCCTGTCCTCATTTTTTTTTTTTTTTGCGGTACGTGGGCCTCTCACTACTGTGGCCTCTCCCATTGCGGAGCACAGGCTCCAGACGTGCAGGCTCAGCGGCCATGACTCACGGGCCCAGCTGCTCCACGGCATGTGGGATCTTCCCGGTCCGGGGCACGAACCCGTATCCCCTGCATCGGCAGGCGGACTCTCAAACACTGCGCCACCAGGGAAGCCCCTCATTTTTTTAAAAATTGTTTTTTGTTGCTGTTTAGCTTGAGTGATTTACACTACTCTTTCTTCTAGTTCATTGATCCTTTCCACTATATCATTGAATCTACTGTTGGTTCCTCTCAGTCTATTTTTTTTTATTTCAGTGATTGTATTTTCTAGCTCTGCTTTTTTAAAAATTATTTTCTTACCGTTTGTTAGAAACTTATGACTTCTCACTGTGTTCATTTATTCTTCTCCCCAGTTCTTTGAGCATCTTCATGATCATTACCTTGAGCTCTTTATCGGGACAGTTGTTTACCTGCACTTCATTTAGTTCTTCTGGTATTTTATCTTGTTCTTTTGTTTGGAACATATTCTTCTGTTGCCTCATTTTGTGTAATTTGCTGTTTTTATTTCTATATATTTGGCATGTTACATTTCTTGGAGAAGTGGCCTTATGTAGGATACATGTTATGGGTTCCATCAGCATACTCTCCTCTGGTCATTAGTGCTATATGTTCTAAGGTTACCTTCTATGTGGCCTGCATTGGTCCTTCTGTTGTAGCAGTTTTACTACTGTGGATGTGTTTGTAGCCCTGACTGGATGGCCCCCAGTCCAGTTGGTTGCCAGGCCCTGCCTAGTGCAAAGGCTGCTAGCTGCTGGTGGGTGTGGGCAGGTCCTGGCTTGGCTGGCTGCATGTCCTGGGGAGTCCCAGTCCTGTTGCTAGTCTGCTGGTGAGTGAAGCCAGGTCATGAGGCAGTTGGGTGCAATGCCCTGGAGGGTCCCAGTCCTACTGCTGGCCCGTTGGTGGGTGGAATTTGTCCCAGGATGGCTGCATGTGATGCTGTGGGTCCTGGAGCTAGTGTCAGCCTGATGATGGGTGGGGCTGTTCTCTGACTTGGCTGGCTGTGGGTTCCAAGATATCCCAGAGCTGATGTTGGTCCTCTGGTGGATGAGGTCATGTCCTGGGGCTAATGCAGCCCACTGGTATACAGAAGCAGTTCCTGGAGTCTCTGGCTGCAAGGTCAAAGTGTCCCAGAGCTGGTTTCAGCTCGTTGGTCGACCAGGTTGGGTCCCAGGTGGTCCTGGAGCTGGTGTCTGGCCACTGGTGGGTGCCATCATGTGCTAGAGTCTCTGCCTTCAGAGCCCAGGTTTCCTTGAGCTGGTTTCTGCCCATTGGTGGGCAAGGCCAGGGCCCAGAGGATCTTGAGGATAGCACTAGCCCACTGGTGAGCAGAGCCGTGTCCTGGTATCTTTGGCTGCAGGACCCAAGGGTTCTGGAACTGGTGTCTGCCTGTTGAAGTGTGGGGCTGAATTTCTTCCTGGCTGCAGGCCTCAGGGGTCCTGGGGCTAGTGCCAGCCCACTAGTAGTTGAGGCCGAGTCTTGGGCCTTCTGGTGGGTGGGGCAGGATCCAGGGGAGACTTGGTGCTCAGGGAATCCTACAGCAGCTGCTTTGCCTGGGGCATCCCAGGGCTGGTGAGGACCAGCTGGTCAGTGTGGTGGAGTCCTGTCTCTAATCAGCTAGAGGGGGGGATTCCAAAATACTGCTTGACAGTATCAGTGTCCCTGTGGTAGAAGGAGCTCCCCAAAATGGCTGCCACCAACATCTGTCTCTCCAGGGTGAGTTCCAGTTGCCTCCTGCCTCTCCAGAAGGTTCTCCAATATCAGCAAATAGGTCTAATCTAGACTGCTTTCAAATTACTGCTTCTGCCTTGGGTTTTGGTGTGTGTGAGATTTTGTGTGCAGCCTTTATGTGTGAAATCTTTTTTCCACAGCTCTTTGTCTTTCCTGAAAGTAAGCCCCACTGGCCTTCAAAGCCAGATATTGTAGGATTTGTCTTCCAGTGCAAGACCCCCAGGCTGGGGAGCCCAATGTGGACCTTGGAACCCTCGCTCATTGGGGAGAACCTCTGTAGTTGTGATTATCCTCCCATTTATGTGTTGCCCACCTGGGTGTATGAGTTTTGACTATACTGTATCTTGACTCCTCTGCCTGTGTCATTGTGGTTCCGTTTTTATACCTTTATTTGTAAAAGATATTTTCTTCTAGTCTTCAGGTCATTCTCATTGATAGTTACTCTGTAAATAGTTGTAATCTTGTTGTACCCTTGGGAGGAAGTGAGCTTATGGTCTTCCTACTCCCCCATCTTGTCCACTCTCCCAGAACGTTATTGCTTTTTAAGGGTGAATAATATTCCTTTGTATGTCTGTACAACATTTTGTTTAATCATTCACCTGTTGATAGCCATATTGTTGTTTCCATATTTGGCTTTTGTGAATAATGCTCCTATTAACATTGGTTTAAAAATATCCTTTTTGAGTCCTTGCTTTCAGTTATTTTGAGTATATACCTAGATGTGGAATTACTGGATTACATGGTAATTCTATGATTAAATTTTGGAAGGGTTGCTAAATTGTTTTCAACAGTGACAGCAGTTTTCTGTTCTCACCAGCAATGCACAAGTATTCCAATTTCTCCATATCTTTGTTGACTCTTCTTTTTTCCAATTTTTTTGATAGCAGCAATCCTAGCATGTGTGAAGTGGTATCTCATTATTGTTTTGATTTGCATTTCCCTCACAATCGGTGATGGTAAGCATCTTTAATTGTGCTCACTAGCCATCTGTATACCTTCCTTGGAGAGGCACTTACATCCTTTGTCCATTATTTAATAGGATTGTTTGTTTTTTTGTTGTTGAGCTTTAGCAGTTCCTTATATATTCTGGATATTAATCCCTTACCATATATATGATTTGCAAATACTTTCTTCCGTTCTCTATTTTGTCTTTTCACTCTCTTGATATTGCCCTTTCATGCACAAAAGTTCTTAATTTTGATCAAGTCCATTTCACCTATTTGTTTCTTTTTTTGTCTGTGCTTTTGGTGTCTTATCCAAGAAATCATTGTCAAATCCAATGTTGTGAGGATTTTCTTTATTTCTCTCCTAAGAATTTTATAGTCTAGCTCTTATATTTAGGTTTTTAATACATTTCGAGTTCATTTTTGTGTATGGTCAACTTTATTCTTTTGCATGTGGATATCCAGTTTTCCCAGTACTATTTGTTGAAAAGACCGTTATTTCCACATTGAATGGTCCTAGAACCCTTGTAAAAACTCTGTTGACCATTGGACACCACAGGGAATATAGCCAACGTTTTATAATAACTATAAATATAGCATAGTTTTAAAAATTGTGAAGCTTCCCTGGTGGCGCAGTGGTTGGGAGTCTGCCTGCCGATGCAGGGGGCATGGGTTCGTTCCCCAGTCCGGAAAGATCCCACATGCCATGGAGCAGCTGGGCCCATGAGCCATGGCTGCTGAGCCTGCACGTCCAGAGGCTGTGCTCTGCAACGGGAGAGGCCACAACAGTGAGAGGCCCGTGTACCACACAATAAATAAATGAATGAATAAATAAATAAATGTGTAGTTTCCCCTGACTCTAGGGTTCCAGATATGTCAGTACCTCCCAGTGAGTACTTCCCCAAAACTTCCTTTAAAAAAAATTGTGAATCACTATATTGTACACCTGTAACATATAATGTTGTACATCAACTATACTTCAATAAAAAGTCTATTGGTCATATATACAGGTGTTTATTTCTGGACTTTTTTCTGTTCAGTTGGTCTGTATATGAGTCCTTGTGACAGTACAACACTGTTTTGATTATTGTAGATTTGTACTAACTTTTGAAATCAGGCGTGAGTCATCTAACTTTGTTCTTGTATTTCAAAATTGTTTTAGCTATTTGGGATCCCTTCAGATTTCATATGAATTGTAGGATTGACTTTTCTACTTCTGCAACAAATTGCCATCAGGATTTTGATAGGGATTGCATTGAATCTGTAGGTCATTTTGGATAGTATTGACATCTTAACAATATTGTCTTCCAATCAAATGTCTTTCCATTTGTATTTTCTTTAATTACTTTAACGAATGATTTTTAACTTTCAGTGTACAAGTCTCTGACCTCCTTGGGTAAATTCATTCATAAGTATTTTATTCTTTTTGATGCCATTGTAGATGTAATTGTTTTCTTAATTATCCTGTTCAGATTTTTCATTGCTATTATATAGAAATGTAAATGAAACTGATTTTCTCATGTTGATTTCATATCCTGCAACTTTGCTGAATTTGTTTATCAGCTTTGACTGTGATGTGTCTGTTGTTCGTATGTGCATGCATGTGTAATCTTCAGAGTTTTCTACATGTAAGATTGTATTATCTTTAAATAGAGATGATTTTACTCCTTTCTTTCCAATTTAGGTGCCTTTTATTTCTTTTACTTGCCTAATTGTTCTGACTAGGACTTGCACTACTGTGTTGAATAGAAGTGGTGAGAGTGGACATACTTGTCTTGTTCCTGATCTTAGAGGAAAGCTTTTAGTTTTTTGCCATTGAGTACATTGGTAGCTGTAGGTTTTTCATATATGGCCTTTGTCATATTGAGGAATTTTTTTCCTTATTGTATTAATTGTTTCTTTTTTCCATGAAAGTGTTTTGAATTTCATTAAATCCTTTCTTATGCATCAGTTGAGATGATCATATGTTTTTTTTACTTAGTTCTATTAATGTGGTATATTATGCTGATTGATTTTTGTATGTTGGATCATCCTTTCTTTCTTGGAATATATCCACTAGGGATATATTCATCATGTAGGCTGAAGAAATTGATTTGCTTGTATTTTCTTGAGAGAATCATTGCATCAATGTTCATAAGAGATATTGGTCCATAGTTACTGTTGTTGTTGGGTTTTTTTTTTCCCTTGTAGTGTCTTTGTCTAACTTTGTTATCAGGGTATTGCTGGCCTAGTTGAATGAGTTAAGAAGTGTTTTCTCCTCTTATGTCTTTTGGAAGAGTTTGAAAAGGAGTTCTTTTAATTCCTTTTAAATGTTTTATATATATATTACTAGTGAAGCCATTTTCATAGCCTGTTTTGCTATGAGGAGTTTGATTACTATTCCATCTTCTTAGTAGTTTATACGTCTATTCAGGTTTTCTGTTGCTTCATAGGTCAGTTTTGGTAGATTGTGTTTCCAGGAATCTGTCCATTTCATATAAGTGATTGAATTTATTGGTATACAATTATTATAGGAATCTCTAATAATCTTGTTTTATTTCTATAAAATTGGTACCATTGTCATCATTTTCATTTATTATTTTAATAGTTTGAGTCTTTTTTCATAGACATCAATCTAGCTAAAATTTGTCAATTTTGTTAATCTTTTCAAAGAACCAACTTTTGGCTTTATTGATATTCTCTATTTTTTTCTGTTCTTTACTTCATTTATCTTCAGTCTTCTTTATTATTACCTTCCTTCTGCTAGCTTTGGGTTTAGTTTTCTAATATTTTTCTACATCCTTAGGTATAAAATTAGGTTCTTAATTTGAGATATTCATTTTTTAAAGTATGCATTTACAGCTCTAAATTTCCTTCCTAGCACTGCTTTTGAAGCATCTCTAATGTTTGGTATGTTGTATTTTTGTTTTAATTTATCTCAAGGTGTTTTCTAATTTCATTTGTGTTTTTTCTTTGACCCGTTGGTTGTTTAAAAGTGTGTTGTTTAATTTTCTCATATTTGTTAATTTCTCATTTTTCTTTTTTAACTTATTTCTAGTTTCTTCCCACTGTCATTGAAAAAGATAATTTGTATTACTTTAATCTTTTTATGTTTGTTAAGACTTGTCTTGTAGTCTATCCTGGAGAATGTCCCATGTGCACTTGAGAAAAATGTATATCCTGCTGGTTTGAGGTGGAATTTTCTGTATACGTCTATTAGGTCTAGTTGGTTTACAGGGTTGTTCAAGTTCTCTGTTTCCTTATTGATATTCTTCTGGTCATTCTAACCATTACTGAACATTGGCTGTATATAGTTTTACAATTTTAAGTTGTATGTGAATTCATAATGCCTAAGTTTAGTGCCAACAATAAAGAATCTTAAAAAAATCTTATAAGGGAACAAACTAAAATTCCAAAGCACTTTCACAGCCAGTTTGCCCATTTACTGGGGGAAAGCCAGGAGAATATATCAGAAAAGGAATATTCTTTCATTTGTTCAATCTTTGTTAGCATAGTGATATTATGGCTCCTTTAATGCATGTCCCTAGCTGTCTGTAAAACTTGTTCAGTTTTATCTACTTGCATGCATCAAAATGTATTAACACGTTTGCTGACCCTTCCTTCACGCAGGTAATAAACAGTGTAGGGCTATGCAGTTATCTATCACCATAGCTGCAGAAGATTTGGCCAGGAGTTCCAGTCCTTTGTTCCATTTGTTAAATTCATGTGGATAATTTCTTAGAAATGGCTATCTCTGTTTAATTATTGTGTGATGTTCCACACTTATGCTTCTCCTATTGCTCCCAAACTTAATGATGCCAGGGTGGTCAGTACCAGGGAGATAAGTGGGAAACCTCATTTGTAGCATTGAGAAGGTGCAGCAAGTAGGGTTTGTGGGGGCAA
Organism: Mesoplodon bidens; assembly: GCF_964165515.1. Classification (NCBI taxonomy): domain Eukaryota; kingdom Metazoa; phylum Chordata; class Mammalia; order Artiodactyla; family Ziphiidae; genus Mesoplodon; species Mesoplodon bidens. Next base: position 88,769,104 of record NC_138163.1, read on the forward strand.
GTACTGGAAGTTATTCAGCTGTGTAAAATATACTGGATTTTGGGACAAACCCAAATTCAGGAAATATTGTGCAGGGTTGGACAAAATGAAGCTTGTGATAGGAGAAGCCATTTTCTTCCCTTACATGCCCACAAAGCTCCCTCTACTGCCTGTATTCTTTGAGTCTCTTTGAAGGTAAATTTGTATGACTTACCACAGTTCTGAATTCTAGGTGGCAGTAAGAGCATATGATGTGGTTTTAAGGTTTTTTTCCAGCTTTATTGAGATACAGTTTACATATAACATTGTGTAAGTTTAAGGTATACAACACAGTGGTTTTAAACATGTATATATTTAAAAATTATGACTTTACTTAACACATCCATCACCTAACATAGTTACACTTTTTTGTTTGTGGTGAGAACATTTAAAATCAACTGGCTTAGCAATTTTCAAATATGCAATACAGTAATCTTAACTATAATAACTATGCTGCACATTACACTCCCCAAACTTATTAATCTTATAACTGGACGTTTGTACCCTTTGACTGCTTTCACCCATTCCCCACAACACCACTCCTGTTCTGTTTCTGTGAGTTTGTTTTTTGTTTGCTTATTTTTTCCCTAAAATAATTTTGTAAAACTCATAAAGGTCAGAGCAGAAATAAATGAAATAGAGACAAAGAAAACAATAGAAAAGATCAATGAAACTAAAAGCTGGTTCTTTGAAAACATAAACAAAATTGATAAACCTTCAGCCAGACACATCAAGGAAAAAAGGCAGAGGGCCCATATCAATAAAATTAGAAATGAAAAAGGAAAAGTTACAACTGACACCACAAAAATACAAAGGACCATAAGAGACTACTACAGGCAACTGTATTCCAATAAAACAGACAATCTAGAAGAAATGGACAAATTCTCAGAAAGGTACAATCTCCAAAGACTGTACCAGGAAGAAACAGAAAATCTGAACAGACCAATTACAAGCACTGAAATTGAATCTGTGATTTAAAAACTCCAAACAAACAAAAGTCCAGGACCAGATGGCTTCACAGGTGAATTCTACCAAACATTTTGAAAAGAGTTAATACCTATCCTTCTGAAACTATTCCAAAAAAATGGCAGAGGAACACTTCCAAACTCATTCTATCAGGCCACCATCACCCTGATACTGAAGCCAAAGATACCAGCAAAAAAAGAAAATTACAGGCCAGTATCACTGATGAACGTAGATGAAAAGATTCTCAACAAAATACTAGTAAATCCAATCCAACAATACATTAAAAGGTTCATACACCATAATTGAGTGGGATTTTTCCCAGGGATGCAAGGATTTTTCAATATCTGCAAATCAATCAGTTTGATACACCACATCAACAAATTGAAGAATAAACACCATATGATCATCTCAATAGATGCAGAAACAACTTTCCACAAAATCCAACACACCCAACTTATGGTAAAAACTCTCCAGAAAGTGGGCATAGAGGGAACCTACCTCAACTTAATAAAGGCCATATAGGACAAATCCACAGCTAACATCATACTCAATGGTGAAAAATTGAAACCATTTCCTCTATGATCAGGAACAAGACAAGTATGTCCACTCTTGCCACTTTTATTCAACATAGTTTTGGAAGTCCTAGCTGTAGCAATCACATAAGGAAAAGAAATAAAAGTGTTCCAAATCAGAAAAGAAGAAGTAAATCTATGAGTTTGGTTTTTGTTTGCTTATTTATTCCCTAAAATAATTTTATACAACTCATTTCTAGTCACAGCAGGTAAAATTTCTTTTAAACCCCTTCAGACTAATTCTATTACCATATTGCTACAGCACAACTGCAGGATTTAAAAGGCCATCTTTCCATGTAGAATTTCATTATCACACTGAAAGAATCTCTGCTCTTTCCTTGAGTATGGCCTTGAGTTAAATAAAACGTGGAGTTAATTGCACTAAGAATGTCCAACAATCCCATGGAAATGGGAAGGATGGGGCAGGGAGAGGAAAAGAAAGGAATGATTTGGAGGTTCACCTTTAAGAACTTTTTCTCAAATTTGAATCCTCAGATTTATTCTCTGAGACCCTATAGGGTTTTCTATTTTTTACTATTTTTTTAAATGGTGATAAATTGTACTTAACATAAAATTTATCATTTTGACAATTTTTAGTGTACAGTTCAGAAACATTAAATACATTCATATTTTTGTGCAACCATCACCACCGTCTATCCCAGAACTTTTTTATTATCTTGTGAAACTAAAATACTATACTTATTAAACAGTAACTACTCATTCTCTCCTTCCCTCTGTCTCTGGCAACCACCACTCTACTTTCTGTCTCTATGAATTTGACTACTCTAGGTGCCTTATATAAGTAGAATCTTACAGTATTTGTTTTATTATGGTGGCTGGCTTTTTTTTACTCAGCTTAAATGTCTTCATTGTTCATCCATCTTGTAACATGGGTCAGAATTTCCTGCCTTTTTAATGAACTATCAGAAAGAGAAATTAAGGAAACAATCCCATTGCAATAGCATCAGGAAGAATAAAATACCTATGAATAAACCTACCTAAGGAGGTAAAAGACCTATACTCTTTATACTCCTATACTGAAAACAACACAAACAGATGGAAAATATACTGTCTTCATGGACTGGAAGAATTACTGTTGTTAAAATGACTATACTACCCAAGGCAATCTACAGATTCAGTTAAATCCCTGTGAAAATACCAAGGGCATTATTCACATAACTAGAACAAGTAATTTAAATTTTTTTATGAGAAGACGAAAGACATCGAATAACCAAAACAATCATGAGAAAGAAGAACAGAGCTGGAGGAATCATGCTCCCTAACTTCAGACTATACTACAATGCTACAGTAATCAAAACAGTGTGGCACTGGCACAAACACAGACACATAGATCAATGGAAAAGAATAGAGTTCCCAGTAATAAACTTACACACTTATGGGCAATTAATGAGAACGAAAGCAAGAATATACAAATGGAGAAAAGACAGCCTCTTCAATAAGTGGCGCTGGGAACACTGGACGGCTACATGTAAAAAAATTAAGTGAGAACACTCCCTAACATCATATACAAAAGTAAACTCAAAATGGATTAAAGACCTAAATGTAAGACTGCAAACCATAAAACTCCTAGAAGAAAACCGAGGCAGAACACTCTTTGACATACATCTTAGCAACATTTCTTTTGGATCTGTCTCCTAGAGCAAAGGAAATAAAAACGAAAATAAACAAATGGGACCTAACTAAATTTAAAAACTTTTTCACAGCACATGAAGCCACCCACAAAAGAAAAAGACAACCTACTGAATGGGAGAAAATATTTGCAAATATTTTGACCGATAAGGAGTTAATATCAAAAATATATAAACAACTCATACAACTCAACATCAATCAATCAATCAATCAATCAATCAATCAATAAACAACCAAATTAAAAATGGGCAGAAAACCTGAATAGACATTTTTCCAAAGGAGATGTACAAATGGTCAACAGGCATATGAAAATATGCTCAACATCATTACTCATCAGATATGCAAATTAAAATCTCAATGAGATATCATCTCACACCTGTCAGAGTGGCTTTTATCAAAAAGGCCAGGGCTTCCCTGGTGGCACAGTGGTTGAGAGTCTGCCTGCTGATGCAGGGGACACGGGTTCATGTCCCAGTCCAGGAAGATCCCACATGCTGCAGAGCGGCTGGGCCCGTGAGCCGTGGCTGCTGAGCCTGCCACAAACAACAAATGTTGGCAAGGATGTGGAGAAAAGGGAACCCTAGTTCACTGTTGGTGGGAATGTAAAGTTTTGCAGCCACTGTGGAAAACAGTATGGAGGTTTCTCAAAAAACTATAAATAGAACTACCATATGACCCAGCAGTTCCACTCGTGGGTATATATCCCCCGAAAAATGAAAAACACTAATTTGGAAAGATACATGAACCCCAATATTCATAGCAGCATTATTTACAATTGCTAAGCTATGGAAACAACCTAAGCATCCATCAACATATGAATGGATAAAGAATATGTGGTATCAGTCAAGATGGTGGAGTAGGAAGACATGGAGCTCACCTCTCTCCACAAATACATCAAAAATACATCTACAAATGGAACAATTCTCACAGAGCAACTGCTGAACACTAACAGAGGACCTCGGACACCTAAAAGGACAAGAAAGATCCTTGCGTAACTGAGTAGGATGAAAGAAAGAAAAAAAGAAAAGAGGAAGCGGAATGGGACCTGTGCCTCTGGGGGAGCTGAAGGAGAGGAGAGGTTCCCACACCCAGGGAAGCCCCCTCACCAGCAGAGTGATCATCAGGAACAGAAGGGGAACTTCAGGGGCTTAGAGGAGAGTGTGGCAACTGGTCTGTGGCAGGCAGGACAGAGTGAGACCTACACAGATGGTCAGTGCCACAGCCCTGTGTGCCCCTGCCTGAGACATATGTCTGCTGGTGTGGAGGGGGGCTGAGTGCTGGAATATGAGGTTGGGAAAGCAGATCTGCGGAGAGGACTGCTGTTGGCTGCATGGAGACAGCTTGAAGAGACAGGAGTGTGGAGCTCCACAACCAGGAATGTTCATGCAATAAGCCCAGGCTGCCATAGAAGCAAAGTGCCACTGTTGAGTGGCACACAAAAAGTGGGGCTGCCATTGCAGCCTCTTTCCCTACACGCCAACCCGTGCCTCCACAGGCACTAGGAAGTGCTCCTGCCTGGGTGGCCCACACACCCCAACTGCTGTCTCAGCCCCCTCCCACCTGAGCAGGCTTGTACACCCAGGTCACCACCCTGGCCCCCTCCTTCCTGAGCAAGCTCCCGTGCCCAAGTCGCTGCCTCGGCTCCCTCCCACCTGGGCAGGCACATGCACCCCGACTGCTACCCCGGCCCCCTCCCACCTGAGTGGCCTCGTGCACCTCAGTTGCCACTCCAGCCCCCTCCCACCTGAACAAGCATGGTTGCCCTGATCACTACTCTGGCCTCTGCCTGAGCAGGCTTGCACAACCCAATCACTGCTCTGACCCACTACCACCTGAGTGGGCTTGTGATCCTTGAATGTGGCCCTGGCCCACTCCCACATGGGCAGGCTTGTGTACCCCAGGGCTGCCTTGGGAGCAGATGCCAGTGTGTGGCCCACTCACAGAGGTAGGGCTGAAACCACAGCTGAGCCCTAGGCCTGTACAGCTAAGGAAAAAGAGCTGAAATCTCTCTGTGCAGCTGTGCAAACCACAGATTTACACCTCCATTGCCGGCTTTGTAAATCCAATGCCTGAAGAACATTTGAACAGACAAGTGCTCCTGCAGCTGAGACGGGTCTGGCTTTAGCAGCTATGCTCTTTGTGGGCACATACATGTGCAGGTGAGCCAGGCCAGAGTCTGAGCTGCCTCCATAGTTCCCACAATGGGTCCAGGTGCATGACTACTGCAGTCCTGGGACCTGACTTCAGTGGAACTGCACTGATGGCCTGATGAAAACAATGTCTGAGAGACACCAGGGCCAATTGCCAGCATACCCACAGTTAAGGTGGTGTTGAGAGCAGTTCCAACAACAGTGTACTTTTGTGAGCCCACACAGCAAGTGAAAGGTGTCACAAGAGAGCACACTCAACAGGTGAACAGCTCCAGAGGAGTAATACTCCGTGCCTTCTTTCCCAATGGGAGTGCTCCAATCCCACCTACCTCGTACCACAGATCAGAAACAGCTCAAAACTAGATCTGAGGCTTCTACTCCAACAACTAAGGAGCAGACCCTGCCCCTGAAAGGGCAGTGACAAACACAGGGCAACAGAGAGGCCCCGCTCAATATACAGTGCAGGCTCTGGTCACCATAGCAGCAATCACACCTCCTATCAAGGAGATAATGGCCAGCATACACTGAAAGAGGTGGCAGACATCCATACTTAAAACAGCCCTCATACCAAAAAATATTTATCCCACGCAGGCTACAAAGGGGTGTTCCCACATAAAAATAGCCCTCTAAGACAGTCTGAGGGTCTGACATCAACAGGAAGAACCTGCTGAGCATTTGGCTTTGAAGGCCAGTGGGACATGAGTGCAGGAGCTCCACAGGGCTGGGGAAAACAGAGACTCCACTCTTGGAGGGTGCACACAAGGTCTCAGGTGCACTGTGACCCAGCACAGAGCAGTAACTCCATAGGAACCTGGGCTAGACCTACCTATGAGTCTTAGCGGGTTTCCTGGGGAGGTAGGGGTTGGCTGTAGTTCACTGTGGAGACAAGGACGCTGGTGGCAGAGGCCCCAGGGAATACTGATCCGTGTGAGCTCTCCTAGAGGTCCCCATTTCGGCAGCAGCACTTGGCCCCATCCAACAGCCTGCAAGCTCCAGTGCTGGAATGCTCCAAGCCAAACAACCAGAAGGATAGGAACACAGACCCACCCATTAGCAAAGAGGCTGCCTAAAGTCGTACTGAGATCACAGCCACCTCTAAACACACTCCTTGACATGGCCCTGCTGACCAGAGGGACAAAACCCAACACCACCCCACAGTGGGCAGGCACCAGCCCCCCCACACAAGGAAGCCTGCACAAGCCGCTGGACCAACCTCACCTGCCAGGGGGCAGGCAACAGAAGCAAGGGGAACTACAACCCTACAGGCTGTGGAAAGCAGACAACAAACACAGAAAGTTAGACAAAATGAGATGAGAGAGAAATAGGTTTCAGACAAGAACAACTAAATGAAGAGGAGATAGGCAATCTACCTGAAAAAGAATTCAGAGTAATGATAATAAAGATGATGCAAAATCTCAGAAAAGTAATGGAGGTACAGACCAAGAAGATACAAGAAATATTTAACAAAGAGCTAGAAGATTTAAAGAACAGAGATAAACAATACAATAATTGAAATAAAAATACACTAGAAGGAATCAATTGCAGAATAACTGAGGTAGATGGATGAATAAGTGAGCTAGAAGACAGGGTGGTGGAAATCACTGCCACAGAACAGAATAAAGAAAAAAATTAAAAGAAATGAGACCTCTGGAACAACATTAAATGCCCCAACATTTGCATCATAGGGGTCCCAGAAGGAGATGAGAAAGGGAAAAGGTCCTGAGAAAATAATTGAAGAGATTATAGCTGAAATTTTCCCTAACATGAGAAAGGAAGCACTCAAGTCCAGGAAGCATAGAGAGTCCCATGTAAGATAAACCCAAGGGGGATCATGCCAAGACACATATTAATCCAACTGACAAAAAATAATAGAAAGAAAAAAATGTTTAAAAACAACAAATAACATACAAGAGAATCAAAATAAGGTTATCAGCTGATTTTTCAGTAGAAACACTGCAGGCCAGAAGGGAGTGGCATGATATATTTCCAGTGATGAAAGGGAAAAACCTCCAATCAATATTGTACCCAGCAAGACTCTCATTCAGATTTGATAGAGAAATCAAAAGCTTTACAGATAAGCAAAAGCTAAGAGAATTCAGCACCACCAAACCAGCTTTACAAGTAATGCTAAAGGAACTTCTCTAGAAGGGAGACAAAAAAAAAAGGCCACAACTAGAAACAAGAAAATCAGAAATGGGATTTTGACTTTTGTTAATGTAGCGTATTACATTAATTGATTTGCATGTGTTGAACCATCCTTGTGAGCTTGGGATGAATCCCACTTGGTCATGGGTTATGATTGTCTTTATGTGTTGTTCGATTCGGTTTGCTAATATTTTGCTGAGAATTTTTGCTGTAATTTTCTTTTTTTGGTGCTATCATTGTCTGGATTTGGTATCAGGGTGATGGTAGCTTCAGAGAATGTCTTTGTGAGTGATCCCTCCTCTTCAGTGTTTTAGAACAATTTGAGAAGAATCAGTATAAGTTCTTCTTTGTATGTTTGGTACAATTTGCATGTGAAGCCATCTGGTCCTGGACTTTTGTTCATAGGGAATTGTTTTTTTTAATTGTTACAGATTCTATTTCACATCTAGTGATCTGTCTGTTCAAATTATCTATTTCTTCTTGATTCAATTTTGGTGGGCTGTATGTTTCTAGAAAGTTCTCCATTTCTTCTAGGTTGTCAAATCCATTGGCATGTAATTGTTCATAGTATTCCCTTATGTTTTTTTTTCCTAGGGTATCATTTGGTATTTCTTCTTTCTCGTTTCTTATTTTGTTTATTTGAGTTCTCTCTTCTTGGTGAGCCTAGCCAGAGGTTTGTAAGTTTTGTTTACCTTTTCAAAGAATCAGCTCTTGGTTTTATTGATTTTTTTCTATTGTTTTTATCTCTATTTTATTTATTTCCTCCCTAATCTTTATTATTTCCTTCCTGCTGACTTTAGGTTTTCTTTGTTCTTCTTATTCTAATTCTTTTAGGTGGTAGATTAGGTGTTTATTTGAGATTTTTCTTGTTTTTTGAGGAAGGCCTGTATTGCTATCAGCTTCTCCCTAAGAACTGCTTTTGCTGCATCCCATAGATTTTGTATGGTGGTGTTTTCATTGTCATTTGTCTCAAGGTATTTTTTAATTTCCTTTTTGATTCCATTTTTGAACCATTGTTTTTTTTAGTAGCATGTTTTTTTTGTTTTGTTTTGTTTGTGTGTGTGTGTGTGTGGTACGCGGGTCTCTCACTGTTGTCGCCTCTCCCGTTGCAGAGCACAGGCTCTGGACGTGCAGGCCTAGCGGCCCTGGCTCACGGGCCCAGCCGCTCCATGGCATGTGGGATCCTCCTGGACTGGGGCACGAACCCGTATCCCCTGCATCGGCAGGCGGACTCTCAACCACTGCGCCACCAGGGAAGCCCTAGTAGCATGTTTTTTAGTCTCCATGTAGCCGTTTTTTTTTTCTCATTTCTTTTCCTGTGGTTGATTTCTAGTTTCATGCTGTTGTGGTCAGAGAAAATGCTTGAAATAATTTCTGTACTCTTAAATGTATTGAGATTATTTCTGTGCCCTAGTATGTGGTCAATCCTAGAGAATGTTCCATGTGCACTTGAAAAGAAAGTGGTTTTTTTTTTTTTTGGATGTAATGTCCTGAAAATATCAATTAAGTCTGACTTTTCTGTTGTATCATTTAGGATCTCTGTTGCCTTATTGATTTTTCTCTCTAGAAGATCTGTCCAGTGATGTGAGTAGGGTGTTAAAAACTCCGACTATTATTTTATTCCAATCAATTTTTCCCTTTATGTCTGTTAGTATTTGTTTTATATTTTGGGTGCTTCTATGTTAGGTGCATATACGTTGGTGATTTTAAAATCCTCTTCTTGTATTGATCCTTTTGTCGTTATATAGTGTCCTTTTTTATCTTTCTTTATAGCATTTGCTTTAAAGCCTATTTTATCTCATATGAGTATGGCAACTCCTGCTTTCTTTTCATTTCAGTTTGCATGAAATATCTTTTTTCATCCCCTCAATTTCAACCTGTGTGTGTCCTTTGCCCTAAGGTGGGTCTCTTGTAGGCAGGATATTGTTGGCTCTTGATTTTTTTCTATTTTTTTTCATCCAATCTACTACTTTGTGTCTTTTGATTAGAGCATTTAGTCCATTGACATTTAAAGTAATTATTGATATATATGTATTTACTGCCATTTTACACCATGTTTTCCTGTTGATTCTTTGTTTCTTCTTTGTTCCTTTCTTTCTCTTTTTGTCTTTATTTTTGTGTTTTGATGATTTCCCTTTATTTTATCCTCAAATTCTCTCCTTTTTGGCTTTTATGAATATATTGTATGTTTTTTTGTGTGTTTGGTTGCCCAGTTTTTCATGTATGTTAACCCCTTCCTATATCTTCTTGCTTTACACTGATAGTCATAGAGGTTCAAACACATTCTAAAAAAGCCTGCATTTTTGTACTCTCCTTTCCCACATTTTATGATTTTGATTTCCTTTTTTACATTCATCCTTTTGCTGTTGCTTGTGTTTATGATCACTTTCACAAATAGTTTTTTTTTCTCTATTTGATCTGTGTACTGGCTAATTTTATTTACTTTCAAATTATTATTTCCTTCTTTCTATATATTTTTGCTTCTTTTCTATTTAGAGAAGATCTTTCAATATTTCTTTTAGGATAGGTTTAGTATTGTTGTATTCTTTTAGTTTTTGCTTGTCTGAGAAATTCCTTATTTCTCCTCCTATTCTAAATGATAATCTTCTTGGGTAGAGTACTCTAGGTTGCAGATTTTTCCCTTTCAAGACTTGGAATGTATTTTGCCACTTCATTCTACCCTGCAGTGTTTCTGTAGAGAAATCAGCTGACAGCCTTAGCAGGGGTTCCCTTGTAATTAACTCTTTGTTTTTCACTTGCCACATTTATAATCCTCTCTTTGTCTTTAATTTTTGCCACTTTTATTATACTGTGTCATGGCATATGTCTGTTGGGTTCATCTTGTTTGGAACCCTCTGTGCTTCTTGTATCTGGATATCTGTTTCCTTCTTTACGTTTGGGAAGTTTTCTACCATAATTTCTTCAAATACATTTTCAATCCCCTTTTCTCTTTCTTCTCCTTCTGGAAACCCTATTATACATAGATTGGGATGCTTTATATTATCCCACAGGTCTCTTATATTGCTTTCATTTTATTATTCATTTGGCTTTTTGTCTGCTATTTTGACTGGGTAACTTCCATTATTCTATCTTCATCAAAAAGTCTACAAATAACAAATGCTGGAGAGGGTGTGGAGACAGGGAACCCTCCTACATTGTTGGTGGAAATGTAAGTTGGTGCAGCCACTATGGAAAACAGTATGGAGGTTCCTAAGAAAACTCAAAATAGTATTACCATATGATCCAGCAATCCCACTCCTGGGCATGTACCTGGAAAAACTATAATTCCAAATGATACATGTGCCACTATGTTCATAGCAGCGCTATTCACAATAGACAAAACGTGAAAACAACCTAAATGTCCATTGACAGATGAATGGATAAAGAACATGTGGTACATATATACAATGGAATACTACTCAGCCATAAAGAAGAACAAAATAATGCCATTTGCAGCAACATGGATGTGACTAGAGATTATCATACTAAGTGAAGTAAGTCAGAAAGACAAATACCATATGATATCACATATATATCAATCTAAAACATGGCACAAATTAACCTATCTACAAATCAGAAACAGATTCACAAACATAGAGATCAGACTGTGTGGTTGCCAAGGGGCGGGAAGGAGGGAGAGAGATGGACTGGGAATTTGGGGTGGTAGATGCAAACTATTACATTTAGAATGGATAAACAAAAAGGTCCTACTGTATCACACAGGAAATTAAATCCAACCTCCTGGAATAAACCATAATGGAAAGGAATATTTTAAAAAAGAATGTTTATATGTATAAAACTGAGTCACTTTGCTGTTCAGCAGAGAATGACACATTTAAATCAACTATACTTAAATTTCAAAAATAGTAAAAAAAAATAAAAGAAAAAGAAAATCACAAATAGGAAAGTTCAATGGTAAAGGCAAACATACAGTAGAAGTAAGCAATCATCCATACACAAATATGACATCAAAACCAGCAACAATGAGAAGAGGAGAGTAGAAATGCTGGAAATGGGAAATGCATCTGAAATTAAGAGACCAGCAACTTAAAACTAACTTGTATATGTATATAATGCTATATCAAAACCTCATAGGAACTGAAAATCCAAAAACTAAAATAGATACACACACAAAACATAAAAAAAGAATCCAAACACAACACTAAATATAGTCCTTAAATTACAAGAGAAGAGAACCAAAGATGAAGGGAAGAAAAAAGACCTAAAAAATAAATTTCAAAACAATTAAGAAAGTGGCAATAAGAACATGCATATTGATAATTGCCTTAAAAGTAAATGGATTAAGTGCTTCAACCAAAAGACATAGACTGGCTGAATGGATACAAAAATAAGACCCATATATTTGCTATCTACAAGAGACCCACTTCAGATCTAGGGACAAATATGGACTGAAAGTGAGGGGATGGAAACCGGTGTACATGCAAATGGAAATCAAAAGAAAGCTGGAGAAGCAATATATTCATATCAGATAAAATGGACTTTAAAATAAAGACTGTTACAAGAGACAAGGAAGGACACTAAATAATGATCAAGGGATAACTCCAAGAAGAAGATATAACAGTTGTAAATATATATGTACCAAACATAGGGGCAACTCAATATATGAGGCTAATGCTAACAACCATAAAGGGAAAAATTGACAATAAAATAATAGTGGGGGACTTTAACACCCCACTTACACCAATGGACAGATCATCCAGACAGGAAAGCACTAAGGAAACACAGGCCTTAAATGACACATTAGACCAGATGGACTTAATTGATATTTATAGAACATTCCATCTGAAAGCAGAATACACTTTCTTCTCATGGAACACATGAGTGCACATGGAACATTTCTGAGGATCTTGAGGCATAAATCAAGCCCCAGTAAATTTAAGAAAACTGAAATTGTATCAAGCACCTTTTCTGACCACAACACTGAGATTAGAAATCAATTACAGGGGGAAAAGACTCTAAAAAACAAAAACATATGGCATCTAAACAATATACTACTAAACAACCAATGGATCACTGAAGAAATTAAACAGGAAATCAAAAAATACCTAGACACAGATTTGAACAAAAACACGATGATCCAAAGCCTATGGGACTCAGTGAAAGCAGTTCTAAGAGAAAAGTACGTAGCAGTAAAATTTTACCTCAGGAAACAAGACAAATCTTAACCTAAGCTTACACCTAAAGCAACTAGTGAAACAAGAACAAAAAACACAAGGTTCTTAAAAGGAAGTAAGTCATAAAGATCAGAGCAGAAATAAATGAAATAGGGACGAAGAAAACAATAGAAAAGATTGATGAGAGTAAAAGTTGATTCTTTGTAAAGATAAGCAAAATTGATAAACCTTTAGTCAGAATCATCAGGAACAAAAAGCAGAGGGCTCAAATCAACAAAATTAGAAATGAAAAAGGAGACGTTACAGCTGATACCACCCAAATACAAAGGATCATAAGACACTACTATATGCAACTGTATGCCAATAAAAAGGACAACCTAGAAGAAATGGACAAATTCTTAGAAATGTACAACCTTCCCAGACTGAACAAGGAAGAAATAGAAAACATAAGAGAACAATCACAAGTACTGAAATTGAAACTGTGATTTTAAAATTCCAACAAACAAACGTCCAGGACCAGGTGGCTTCACAGGCAAATTCTATCAAACATTTAGAGAAGAGTTAACAACTATCCTTCTGAAACTCTTCCAAAAATTGCAGAGGAAGGAACACTCCCAAGCTCATTCTACAAGGCCACTATCACCCTGATACCAAAACCAGACAAAAATACCACAAAAAAAGAAAATTACAAGCCAATATCACTGAGGAACACAGACGCAAAAATCCTCCACAAAATACTAGCAAATCGAATCCAACAATGCATTAAAAGGATCATATACCATGTATCCCTGTGATGCAACGATTCTTCAATATTGGCAGTCAGTGTGATTCACCATATTAACAAACTGAAGAATAAAAACCACATGATGATCTCAACAGATGCATAAAAATCTTTTGAGAAAATTCAACACCTATTTATGATAAAAACTCTCCAGAAACTGGGCATAGAGTGAGCCTACCTCAGCCTAATAAAGACCATATATGACAAACCCACAGCTAACATCAGACTCAAAGGTGAAAAACTGAAAGCATTTCCTGTAATATCAGGAACAAGACAAGGATGTCCACACTTGCCAGTTTTATTCAACATAGTTTTGGAAGCCCTAGACACAGCATTCAGAGAAGCAAAAGAAATAAAAGGAATCCAAATTGAAAAAGAGTATCTAGAACAGTCACTGCAGATGACATGATACTATACATAGAAAATCCTAAAGATGCTACCAGAAAACTACTAGAGCTCATCAATGAATTAGGCAAATTTGCAGGATACAAAATTAATACACAGAAATCTGTTGCATTCCCATACACTAACAAAATATCAGGGAGGGAAATTAAGGAAGCAATCCCATTTATCATCACATCAAAAAGAATAAAATACCTAGGGATAAACCTACCTAAGGAGGCAAAAGAACTGTACTCTGACAACTATAAGATGCTGACAAAAGAAATCAAAGATGACACAAGCAAATGGAAATATATAACATGCTCTTCAATTGGAGGAATCAATATTTTCAAAATGACTATACTACCCAAGGCAATACACAGATTCATTGCAATCCCTATCAAATTGCTAATGGCATTTTTCACAGAACTAGAATAAAAAATTTTAAAATTTGTATGGAGACACAAAAGACCTGATTAACCAAAGCAACCTTGAGAAAGAAAAACGGAGCTGGAGGAATCAGGCTCCCTGACTTCAGACTATACCAAAAAGCTACAGTAATCAAGACTGTATGGTACTGGCACGAAAACAGGAATATAGATTAATGGAATAGGATAGAAAGTCCAGAGATAAACCCACGCACCTATGGTCAGTTAATCTTCAATAAAAAGAGGTAAGATTATATAGTGGTGAAGACAGTCTCTTCGATAAGTGGTGCTGGGAAAACTGGACAACTACATGTAAAAGAATGAAATTAGAACATTCTCTAACACCATAAACAAAAATAAACTCAAAATGGATTAAAGACTTAGGTTTAAGGCCGGATACTATAAAACTCTTAGATGAAAACATAGGCAGAATACTCTCTAACATAAATTGCAGCAATGTCTTTTTGATCCATCTCCTAGAGTAATGAAAATCAAAACAAAGATAAACAAATGTGACCTTATTAAATGTAAAAGCTTTTATATGGCAAAGAAAGCCATAAACAAAATGAAAAGACAACCCACAGAATGGAAGAAAATATTTGCAAATGAAGTGACTGACAAGAGATTAATCTCCAAAATATACAAAGAGCTCATGCACCTAAAGAAAAAAAAAACATCAAAAGATGGGTGGAAGATCTAAATACACATTTCTTCAAAGAAGAGAGACATATGGCCAAAAAGCACATCAAAAAATGCTCAACATCACTAATTATCAGAGAAAGGCAAATCAGAACTACAGTGAGATATCAGCTCACACCAGTCAGAATTTCCATCATCAAAAAATTTACAAACTATAAATTCTGGAAAGGGTGTGGAGTGAAGGGAACCTTCCTACACTGTTGGTGGGAATGTAAATTGGTTCTACCATTTTGGAGAACATTATGGAGGTTCCTTAAAAAACTAAATATAGAACTACTATATGATCTACCAATCCCACTCCTGGGCATGTATCTGGAGAAAACCAGGTAATTTGAAAAGATACATGCCTCCCAATGTTCATTGCTGCACTATTTGTAATAGCCAAGACTTGGAAGCAACCTAAATGTCTATTGACAGATGAGTGGATAAAGAAGATGTCGTACATATATACAATGTAATATTACTCAGCCATAAAAAAGAATGAAATAATGCCATTCGCAGCAGCATGGATGGACCTAGAGATTGTCATACTGCGAGAAGGAAGTCAGACAGAGAAAGACAAATACCACATGATATCACTTATATGTGGAAACTAAAAAAAAATGATACAAATGAACTTATTTACAAAACAGAAATAGAGTCACAGATGTAGAAAACAAACTTATGGTTACCAGGGGGGGAAGGTGGGGAGGGATAAATTGGGAGATTGAGATTGACAGATACATACTACTATATATAAAACAGATAACTAATAAGGACCCAGTGTATAGCACAGGGAACTCTACCCAATATTCTGTAATGACCTATATGGTAAAATAATCTAAAAAAAAGTGGATATATGTATGCATATAACTGATTCACTTTACTGTACACCTGAAACTAACACAACATTGTGAATCAACTATACTCCAATAAAATTTTATGAAACCTAGATTGGTACATATATGCAATGGAATACTACTCAGCCATAAAAAAGAATGAAATAATGCCATTTACAGCAACATGAATGGATCTATAGATTATTATACTAAGTGAAGTAAGTCAGACATAGAAAGACCAATGTCAAATGATACCACTTCTATCTGGAATCTAATTTAAAACTGATACAAATGAACTTATTTATAAAAGAGAAACAGACTCACGGATCTCAAAATCAAATTTATGGTTACTAAAGGAGAAACATGGGGTGAAGAGATAAATTAGGAGATTGTGATTTACATATGCACACTATATAAAATAGATAGCCAACAAGGACCTACTATATAGCACAGGGATCTCTACTCAATATTGTTTAATAACCTATATGGGAGAAGAATCTGAAAAAGAATGTGTGTGTATATATATATATATATATATATATACACACACACACACACACATGTATATATATATACACATGTATATATATATACATGTATATATATACACACACATGTATATATATATATATATATATATACACATGTATATATATATACATGTATATATATACATATGTACGTATAACTGATTCACTTTGCTATACACCTGAAATTAACACAACATTGTAAATCAACTATACTCCAATAATTTTTTAAAATAGAATATGTGATATATATGTATATATATACATATATCCATATATACACATATATATACACACACACAATGGAATACTACTCACCCATAAGAAAGAATGAAATTTTGCCCTTTGCAACTATATGGATGGGCCTGGTTGGCTTTATGCTTAGTGAAAGGAGTCAGACAGAGAAATACAAATAGTGTATGTTATCACTTCTATGTGGAATCTAAAAAATAAAACAAACGTGAATATATCAAAAAGAAACAAACTAACAGATATAGAGAACAAATTAGTGGTTTCCAGTGGGGAGAGGGAAAGAGGAAGGGGCAAGATAGGGGTACGTGATTAACAGGTATAAACTACTATGTATAAAATAAATAAGCTACAAGGATATATTGTACAACACATGGAATATAGCCACTATTTTATGGTAACTGTAAATTGAATATAATCTTTAAAAATTGTGAATCACTATATTGTATACCTGAAACTTATATAACATTTTACATCATCTAAACCTCAAAAAAAGTAATTTCCTACCTTTTGAAGGCTCAATAATATTACATTGTATGTTTACATGAAATTTTGTTTGTTAGTTTATCTGTTGATGGATGTGTTGCTTCCACTTTTTGGCTATTGTGAATAATGCTGCTATCCACAGGGTTGCACAATATCAGTTAGAGTTTTTGCTTTTAATTCTGTTGGGCATATACCCAGAAATGAAATTGCTGGATCATATGGTAATTTTATTTTTAATTTTTTGTGGAACTTCCATACTGTTTTTTATAGTAACTGCACCATTTTACATTCCTACCAGCATTGCATAACAGGCACAATTTCTCAATATCCTTGCCAACACTTGTTATTTTCTCATTTTACTTTGTGTGTTTGTTTTATAATAGCCATCCAAATGAGTGTGGAATTGTATCTCGTTTTTTTGATTTGCATTTACCTAATGGTTAGTACTAAGCCTCTTTTCATGTAATTATTACCCATTTGTGTATCTTCTTTGGAGAAATGTCTATTCAAATTGTTTGCCCATTTATTTTTTTTAATTGAGATTTGATTGACATTTAATAGTGTATTAGTATTAGGTTTAAGTTTTATTTTCTAAGATTTCACATACAAGTAAGAGCATACAGTATTTGTCTTCCACTGACTTATTTCACTTAGCATAATACCCTCAAAGTTCACCCATATTGTCACAAATGACAGGATTTTCTCTTTTTTATGACTGAATAGTATTCCATTATATATATATATATATATATATATATATATATATATATATATATATATATATCTCACAGTTTCTTTATCTATTTATCTATCAATGGACACTTGGGTTATTTCCATGTCTTGGCTATTGTAAATAATTCTGCAGTGAACATAGGGGTGCAGATATGTCTTTGAAATAGTGAGTTTATTTCTTTCAGGTATATACCCAAAAGTGGAGTTGTTGGATCTGGGAATTCTATTTTTAATTTTTTGAGCAACCTCCATACTGTTTTCCATAGTGGTCCAACTAACCCACCAACAATGCACAAGTGTTCCTTTTTCTCCACATCCTTGCCAACACTTGTTACTTCTCGTCTTTTTGATAACAGTGATTCTAACGTGTGAGGTGATATCTCATTGTGGATTTGATTTGCATTTCCCTGGTGATTAGTGATGTTGAACATCTTTTCATGTGCCTGTTGCCCACCTGTATATCTTCTTCCAAAAAATGCCCATTCAAAGCCTCTGCCCATTTTTTAAATGGGTTGTTTGTTTTTTTGTCGCTGCTGAGTTGCATGAGTTCTTTATATATTTTGGCTATTAACCCCATATCAAATATTTGATTTGAAAATATTTTCTTTCAACTGGTAGGTTGCCTTTTCATTGTGTTGATGGTTTTTTTGGCTGTGCAGAAACGTGTTTGGTTTGATATAGTCCCACTTGCTTAATTTTGCTTTTGTTGCCTTTACTTTTGGTGTCAAAAGGGTTCAACATTTTGGGGGCCTTTTGGGGCTCATGAATCTGGATGTCCATTTCTCTCAATATATTTGGTAAATTTCAGCCTTTATTGCTTTAAATATATTTTCTGTTCCTTTATCTTTTTCTTCTTCCTGGATTCCCATAATGCATTTTTTGTTTCTTTTGGTTTCTCCCATAAATCCAATGGGCTTTCTTCACACTTTTTCATTCTTTTTTCCTTTTTGCTCCTCTGCCTGGATAAGTTCATATGATTTATCTTGTGTTCATTGATTCTTTCTTATTCTTAACTGAGTCTGCTATTGAAGCTCTGTTGAATTCTTCAGTTCAGTCATTGTATTCTTCAGCTCTAGAATATACTTTTTTGTTTCTATTTCTTTATTGCATTTCTCATTGTGTTCATGGATTGTTTTCCTAGTTTTATTTAGTTGTTTGTGTGTTCTTGTTGTTCACTAAACTTTTAGAGCATTATTCTGAATACTTTTCCAGACATTTCATAGATCTCTATTTCTTTAGGGTCAGTTATTGGAACTTTATTAATTTCCTTTGGTGGTGTCATGTTTACCTGATCTGCATATTTGAGTAAGCAGTCTCCTCTTCCAGATCTCACAGATTCACTTCAACAAGGATATTCCTAGTCAGCATACCTTGGTGTTCTGGATGGATCACCTGATAGCACCCTTTTACAGGTGAGGCTTCCTACTGGGATCTTTAAGTCAGGCCGTAATCCTTCCGTACCTTGTCTTACCTGATACTGTGTTATATTTACCACCTACACCAGTAATGGATGATTAACTGGTTTCTACCATGCAATGCCCACCACTTAAACTTGTTCCATGAAATACTTGCTGACTGAAGAGCTCCATTCCCATAATAGGAAAATGGATAGTCTTGGTATAGGGGGTGACAGTTACAACCAGGGCAGAAACTTCTTTTTGTAGAACTGGGCCAATTTTAATAAAGTGGATAATTACTACTTTAATTATTCTTCCTCCCAAGCTTATCACCTCTTGGGTGGGGTGGGGAGTCGAGGGGTCCCTTTAAAACATGAGTGATTTCTTGGATAAGGGAGATTTGGAAAATCGTGGCCAATAAAGCAAGCCAGTGCTGTTTAGATCTTGAAACCCAAACTATAATTATTTATTTTTTCATTTTATATTGACTATAGTTGATTTACAATGTTGTATTGTTTCAGGTGTATAGCAAAGTGATTCAATTATACATATATACATATCTCTTCTTTCTTCAAATTATTTTCCCATTTAGGTTATTACAGAATATTGAGCAGAGTTCCCTATGCTATACAGTAGGTCCTTGTTGGTTATCTATTTTAAATACAGTAGTGTATATATGTCAATCCAAAACTCCCAATCTATCACTGCCCCCGACCCTTCATTCCTGGTAACCAAAAGTTTGTTCTCTATGTCTGTAAGTCTGTTTCTGTTTTGTAAATAAGTTCATTTGGTTTTTGGTTTTTGTTTTAGATTCCACATATAAGTGATATCATATGATATTTGTCTTTCTCTGTCTGACTTCACTTAGTATGATAATTTCCAGGCCCATCCATGCTGCTGCAAGTGGCATTATTTCATGCTTTTTAATGGCTGAGTAATATTCCATTGTCTACATGTACCACATCTTCTTTATTTGTAGATGGACATTTAGGTTGCTTCCATGTTTTGGCTATTGTAAACAGGGCTGCCGTGAACATTGGGATGCATGTATCTTTTCGAACTGTGGTTTTCTCCAGATATATTCTGAGGAGTGGGATTGCTGGATCATATGGTAGCTCTATGTTTAGTTTTTTAAGGAATCTCCATACTGTTCTCCATACTGGCTGTACTAATTTACATTCCCACCAACAGTACAGGAGGGTTCCCTTTTCTCCACACCCTCTCCAGCTTTATTGCTTGTAGACTTTTTGATGATGGCCGTTTTGACTGGTGTGAGGTGATACCTCATTGTAGTTTACATTTGCATTTCTCTAATACTTAGTGGTGTTGAGCATCTTTTCATGTACCTCTTGGCCATCTGTATGTCTTCTTTGGAGAAATGTCTATTTAGGTCTTCTGCCCATTTTTTGATTGGGTTGTTTGGTTTTTTCAAACTCATTCTATGAGGCTACCATCACCCTGATACCAAAACTAGATAAGGATACCAAAGAAAAGAAAATTACAGGCCAATATCACTGATGAACATGGGTGCAAAAATCCTCAACAAAATGCTAGCAAACCAAATCCAACAATACATTAAAAGGATCATACACCATGATCAAGTGGGATTTATCCCAGGGATGCAAGGATTTTTCAGTATGCACAAATTAATCAGTGTGATACACCACATTAACAAATTGAAGAATAAAAACCATATGATCCTCTCAATAAATGCAGAAAATGCTTTTGACAAAATACAACACCAATTGATGATGAACACTCTCTGAAAAGTGGGCATGGAGGGAACCTACTTCAACATAATAAAAGCCATATAGGACAAATCCACAGCTAACATCATACTCAATGGTGAAAATTTGAAAGCATTTCCTCTAAGATCAGGAACAAGACGAGGATGTCCACCCTCCCCATTTTTACTCAACATTGTTTTGGTAGTCCTAGCCACAGCAATCAGAGAAGAAAAAGAAATAAAAGGAATCCAAATTAGAAATGGAGAAGTAAAACTGTCACTGTTTGCAGATGACGTGATACTATACATAGACAATCCTAAAGATGCTACCAGAAAACTACTAGAGCTCATCAGTGAATTCAGTAAAGTTGTAGGTTACAAAATTAATACACAGAATTCTGTTGCATTTGTATACACTAACAACCAAAGATCAGAAAGAGAAATTAAGGAAACAATCCCATTAACCATTGCATCAAAAAGAATAAAATACCTGGGATAAACCTACCTAAGGAGGCAAAAGACCTGTACTCTGAAAACTATAAGATGCTGATGAAAGAAATCAAAGATGACACAAACAGATGGAAAGATATACCATGTTCTTGGATTCAAAGAATCAATATTGTCAAAATAACTATACTACCCAAGGCAATCTACTGATTCACTGCAATCCCTATCAAATTACCAATGGCATTTCTCACAGAACTAGAATAAAAAACTTTAAAATTTGTATGGAGACACAAAAGACCCTGAATAACCAAAGCAATCTTGAGAAAGAAAACGGAGCTGGAGGAATCAGGCTCCCTGACTTCAGACTAAACCAAAAATCTACAGTAATCAAGACTGTATGGTACTGGCACAAAAACAGAAATATAGATTAATGGAACAGGATAGACAGTCCAGAGATAAACGCATGCACCTTTGGTCAATTAATCTTCGATAAAAAGAGGCAAGATTATACAGTGGTGAAGACAGTCTCTTCAATAAGTGGTGCTGGGAAAACTGGACAACTACATGTAAAAGAATGAAATTAGAACATTCTCTAACACCATAAACAGAAATAAACTCAAAATGGATTAAAGACCTAAATGTAAGGCCAGACACAATAAAACTCTTAGAGGAAAACTTACACAGAACACTCTCTGACATAAATCGCAGCAATATCTTTTTTGATCAGTCTTCTAGAGTAATGAAAATTAAAACAAAAATAAACAAATTGGACCTAATTAAACTCAAAAGTTTTTGCACAGCATAGGAAATCATAAACAAAACAAAAAGACAACCCACAGAATGGGAGAAAATATTTGCAAACGATGCAACCTACAAGGGATTAATCTCCACAAAGTTTACAAACAACTCATGCAGCTCAATATCAAAAAAATAAAAACTATATTTAATATGTTGAAAGTGTGATTGTCTACTAGAAGAGGCCAGGTTCTACAACCACCCCTTCTGTTACTGCCAGATCCCTATATGGGGGATGGTGCCTGCCACAGGAGGAGATCAGTAGTAGTCTTTGCAATGGTAGCTGTCTTTGAAGGTGATGCATTTTGAGGATTGTAATCTAACCCTAGTAAATATTGTAATTACTCCACCAGTTTACCAGAGATCATCCAATATGTATTCCCTTTGTTTATTTGGATCCAGTATAACCTCTCTTGTTCACCTCATAGTTCACACTTAAGCACGGGCCTGGTTTTAATTGGTTTGTTTAGCCTAGAGGAAAGAGGCATCACTGTTGATAGCAATTTTAATTTAGGCCAAATAGGGTATTGTTTGTAGAATTAACAAGCGACACAACTCTGAGTTTCTTTCATGAGTTTCTTTTAAATGTAGGGCAGCTGTGACCTCTTCAATTGTTTTAGCATTAGCTGTCATGGCTCATAAAAAGAACTTATACTTAACAGGAGCCCTCCTGTCAAACAACTGGGTAGACTCAGGACCTAATTAAGTCACCTCTGGACTTGCAGAGTCATCATACTTCATGCCATACTGCATCCTCTATTACCTAGTAAGTCCACTCCAACATCCCAGCTGATGGAGGAGACAGTTGGCTTCAGTTAACTTTTTCCATTGCCAGTCTTCCTAGACCTTTATGAGGCCTAACATAGGATGGTTAGCCCTCCAAGGCATACAAATCTATATCAAAAGGTATATATAGACTGGGGTCCAAAGCCTCCTCTGTTGGCCATTCCCACCTTTCACACTAATTAGTAGGGACACTATTTTTTTCCATTTTGAGCCACCAATTCTGGCAACCAATTGCTTAACTTCAGCCCTCATAAGGTGAAGCTTGTTCCTCACCAGATCTATTCTATATAGCCAGGCAGCCCCTTTTTTACTTGATTCCAGGGTTAGGTCTTTAAGGAGAGACTGGGCCTCAGGAAAAAAGAGAGGATATATCTCTTTATCCAAGTGAGAACCAGCCCCTCCTTTTTGGCCCTCCCCTTGTACCATTTCTATATCTAACTTTTGCAACTAGTTACCAGGAAAGCAGAGGGTAATATATCCTCATCACTATCATGATGGTATTGTGCTGCCTTGCCCTCTAGTGGGCACTAGTCCTCTTTCATAGTCTCCTGCCTTCCATTTCATCTCCCCCAGAAGTTTAAGCTTCTACCTCATCTTTAGGCAGTGCCCTGGTGAGAAGCACCCTCTGGCAGAACTCAACACATGTCTAGTGGTTCAGAGCACCTGTTCAGTTATTGCACTGAAATTCATCTTATCTATATGGCTTGCGGATACTGAGTGCAGTTTATCAGGGTATGCAAAGCAAGTAGGCT
The DNA here is from genome assembly GCF_964165515.1 of Mesoplodon bidens. Classification (NCBI taxonomy): domain Eukaryota; kingdom Metazoa; phylum Chordata; class Mammalia; order Artiodactyla; family Ziphiidae; genus Mesoplodon; species Mesoplodon bidens. The sequence continues at coordinate 88,792,744 of NC_138163.1, forward strand.
TTAAATGGCTAAAAACTGCTTATTTGGGCTATGTTTAAAACAATTGGATGGGTAAAATTTTGAGTTTGGCACTGATGGGATTTTCAGCTAACAGGTCCCAGCCTTCTATGAAGAAGTAAACAATATAGAGTCAATATTCAGAGGCCATCTTTAGCTCATTTATATAACAGTAATGTATAATAGTATAATCACTATGGAAAACAGTTTTTCACTTTCCTAAAAAACTAAACATGCAACTACCATATGATCTAACAATTGCACTAATTGCAATCCAGGACATGTATCCCAGAAAAATGAAAACTTTGTTCACACAAAAACCTGTACACTAATGTTCATAGAAATTTTATTCATAATAGCCAAAAACTGAAAACAACCCAAATTTCCTTCAACAAGTAAATTGTTCGTAGGTAAAAAAAAAACAAAACAAAACTCTGGTACATCAATGCCAGAGATTGTTACTCAGCAATAAAGAGGAATGAACTATTGATACATGCAACACCTTGCAGAGAATTGTGATGAATTTTAAAAGCTAATCTCAAAATGTTACATACTTTATGCTTCCATTTATATAAATTTCTTAAAAAGACAAAATTAATTGTTAAGATTAATGGTTACCAGGGGTTAAGGACAGGGTGGAGGATAGAGGATACGGAGGTGTGTGTGGCTATAAAAGTACAATAGAAGTACTCCTTATGGTGAGGGAATTGTTATCTTGACTATATCAATATCATCCTAGTTGTGATATTATACTAGTTATCCTTTGAAGAACCTGGGTAAAGCATTTTGGGGATCACTCTTTATTATTTCTTTTTTTAATTGTGGTAAAATACACATAGCACAAAATTTACCATCTTAACCATTTTTAAGTGTACAGTTCAGTAATATTAAGTATATCTGCATTGTTCAATCTCCAGAAATTTTCCATTTACAAAACTGAAATCTCTGTATCCATTAAACAGTTTTCTATTTCCGCCTTACTCTATCCCCTGCCAACTATCATTCTACTTTCTGTCTCTATGTATTTAAATACTCTAGATACCTCATATGAGTGGAACCATATATTATCTGTCCTTTCATCTCTGGCTTATTTCACTTAGTATGATGTCCTCAAGGTTCATCCATATGAACCTTCTGTCAGAATTTTCATTCTCTTTTAAGGCTGAGTAATATTTCATTGACTGCATATCACATTTTGTTTATCCATTCATCTATCTATAGACACTTGGATAACTTCCACCTTTTGGTTCTTGTAAATAATGCTGCTATGAACGTTGGTGTAAAAGTATTTTTGAGGCCCTATTTTCAAATTCTTTTGGATATATACTGAGAAGTGCAATTAATGGATCATATGGTTAATCTATTTTTAATTTTTTTGAGGAATGACCATAGCGTTTTCCATAGAAGCTGTACCACTTTACAGTCCCACAGTGGTGCACAAGAGTTCCAATTTCTCCACATTCTTGCCAACACTTGTTTTTGTTTTGTTTTGTTTTGTTTTGTTTCAAATAGTAGCCATTCTATTGGGTATGAGATGATATGTTATGGTTTTAGTTTGCATTTCCCTGAGGAGTAGTGATGATAGTTTCATGTGCTTATTGTCCATTTGTATCTCTTATTTGAAAAAATGATTCAGGTCCTTTGTTTTTATTTTTGTTTTATTGGAGTATAGGTGATTTACAATGTTGTATTAGTTCCAGGTGTACAGCATAGTGATTCAGTTATACATATATATATATTCATTCTTTTGCAGATTCATTTCCCATATAGGTTATTATAGAATATTAAGTAGAGTTCCCTGTGCTGTACAGTAGGTCATTGTTGGTTATCTATTTTATATATAGCTGTATGTGTATGATAATCCTAGGATCCTAATTTATCCCTCCCCATCCCCATGTATTCCCTTTGGTAACCATCGGTTTGTTTTTGAAATCTGTGAAACTGTTTTGTAAATAAGTTCATTTGTATCATTTTTTAAATTAGATTCCACATATGAGTGATATCATATGATATTTGTCTTTCTCTCCGTGACTTACTTCACTTAATATGATAATCTCTAGGTCCATCCATGTTGTTGCAAATGGCATTATTTTGTTCTTTTTTAAGGTTGAGTAATATTCCATTGTATATATGCACCACATCTTCTTTATCCATTCCTCTATCAATGGACATTTAGGTTGCTTCCATGACTTGGCTATTGTAAATAGCACTGCAAATACAATTAGGGTGCATGTATCTTTCTGAATTATGGTTTTCTCTGGATATATGCCCAGGAGTGGGATTGCTGGATCATATGGTACTTCTATATTTAGTTTTTTAAGGAACCTCCATACTGTTCTCCATAATGGTTGTACTAATTTACATTCCACCAACAGTGTAAGAGCATTCCCTTTTCTCCTCACCCTCTCCAGCATTTGTTTGTAGATTTTTTGATGATGGCCATTCTGACCAGTGTAAGGTGATACCTCACTGTAGTTTTGATTTGCATTTCTCTCATAATTAGTGATGTTGAGCATCTTTTCATGTGCTTTTGCGCCATCTGTATGACTTCTTTGGAGCAATGTCTATTTTGATATTCTGCCCATTTTTTTATTGTGTTGTTTGTTTTTGTGACATAGAGCTGCATGAGCTGTTTGTATATTTTGGAGATTAACTCCTTGTCAGTCACTTTGTTCACAAATAATTTCTCCCAACCTGTGCATTGTCTTTTTGTTTTGTTTATGGTTTCCTTTGCTTTGCAAAAGCTTTTACGTTTAATTAGGTCCCATTTGTTATTTTTGTTTCTTTTTCATTACTCTAGGAGGTGGGTCAAAAAAGATATTGCTGTGATTTCCTAATAGGAGGGACTGGTTCCTGCCCAGTGGTGGGTGGAGCTGGGTCTTGTTCCTCTGGTGGGCAGGACCGTGCTCAGGAAAACTTTAAGATGCTTGTCTGCTGATGGGTGGGGTTGTGTTCCCGTCCTGTTGGTTGTTTGGCCTGAGGTGTCCCAGGACTGGAGCCTACAGGCTGTTGGGTAGGACTAATGTCAGCCTTCGGGAGGGCTCATGCCAGTGACTCACTGGCATAGAAAGCCCAGAGATAAACCCACGGACATATGGTCACCTTATCTTTGATAAAGGAGGCAGGAATGTACAGTGGAGAAAGGACAGTCTCTTCAAACAGCTCATGCAGCTCTATGTCACAAAAACAAACAACACAATAAAAAAATGGGCAGAATATCAAAATAGACATTGCTCCAAAGAAGTCATACAGATGGCGCAAAAGCACAGTGAGTACTCCCCAGAACTGCTGCTGCCAGTGTCTTTGTCTCCACAGTGAGCCACAGCTGCCCCATGCCTCTGCAGGAGATGCTCCAATACCAGGTAGGCCTGGCCCAGTCTTTTATGGGGTCATTGCTTTTTTCCCCTCTGTCCTGGTGCACAGGAGACCTTGTATGCACCCTCCAAGAGTGGAGTTTATGTTTCCCCCAGTCCTGTGGAATTCCCAAGACCAAACCCCACTGGCCTTCAAAGCCAGATCATCTGGGGGCTCCTCCTCCCAGTGCTGAACTACCAGGCTGGGAAGCCTGATGTGGGGCTCAGAAATTTCACTCCTGTGGGAGAACTTCTGTGGTTTCATTGTTTCCCAGTTTGTGGGTCACCCACCTGGTGGGAATGGGATTTGATTTTATCACAATTGTGCCCATCATACCATCTCATTGTGGCTTCTTCTTTGTCTTTGGATATAGGGTATCTTTTTTGGTCGGTTCTAGCATTTTTTTGTCAATATTTGTTTAGCAGTTAGTTGTGATTTTGGTGTTCTCATAAAAAGGTGTGAACTCACATCCTTATACTCCACCAACTTGAGCTAATCTCATGTCAGAGCGTGTTCTGCCTTTTTTGTTCTAAGACTTTTATAGTGTCTGGCCTTACATTTAGGTCTTTGATCCATTTTGAGTTTATTTTTGTGTATGGTGTTAGAGAATGTTCTAATTTCATTTTTTTACATGTAGCTGTCCAGTTTTCCCAGCACCACTTATTGAAGAGACTGTGTTTTCTCCATTGTATATCCTTGCCTCATTTGTCATAAATTAATTGACCATAGGAGCATGAGTTTATTTCTGGGCTTTCTATCTGTTCCATTGATCTATATTTCTGTTTTTGTGCCAGTACCGTACTGTTTTGATGACTGTAGCTTTTTAGTATAGTCTGAAGTCAGGGAGCCTAATTCCTCCAGCTCCCTTTTTCTTTCTCAAGATTGATTTGGTTACTTGGGTTACTTTTATTTAAATTTAAATACAAATTTAAAATGTTTTATTCTAGTTCTGTGAAAAATGCCATTGGTAATTTGGTAGGGATTGCATTGAATCAATAAATTGCCTTGGGTAGTATAGTCATTTTCAAAAGTTTGATTCTTCCAGTCCAGGAACATGGTATATCTGTTCATCTGTCTGCATCATCTTTAATTTCTTTCATCAGTGTCTTATAGTTTTCAGAGTATAGGTCTTTTCCCTCCTTAGGAAGCTTTATTCTAGGTATTTTATTATTTTTGATGTGATGGTAAATGGGATTGTTTCCTTAATTTCTCTTTCTGATCTTTCATTGTTAGTGTATAGGAATGCAAGAGATTTCTGTGTATTAATTTTGTATCCTGCAGCTTTACCAAATTCATGTTTGCCTTTACTGGTGAGCCTTCCCTTTCGTAATTTTGTTTCTAGTTGTGGCCTTTTCATTTCCTCCTACAGAAGTTCCTTTAGCATTTGTTGTAAAGCTTTTTTGGTGGTGCTGAATTCTCTTAACTTTTGTTTGTCTGTAAAGTTTTTGATTTCTCTGTCAAGTCTGAATAAGAGCATTGCTGGCTAGAGTATTCTTCGTTGTAGGTTCTTCCCTTTTATCACTTTTATCACTTTAAATATATCATGCCAATGGATTCTGGCCTGCAGAGTTTCTGCTGAAAAATCAGCTGATAACCTTATTTTGATTCCCTTGTATGTTATTTGTTACTTTTCCCTTGTTACTTTTAATGTTTTCTCTTTGTCTTTAATTTTTGTCAGTTTGATTAATATGTGTCTTGGTGTTTTCCTCCTTGGGTTTATCTTGTATGGGACTCTGCACTTCCTGGACTTGAGTGAGCATTTCCTTTATCATGTTAGGGAAGTTTTCAGCTATTATCTCTTCAAATATTTTCTCAGACCCTTTCTCTCTCTCTTCTCCTTCTGGGAACCCTATAATGCAAATATTGGTGCATTTAATGTTTTCCCAAAGGTCTCTGAGACTGTCCTCATTTCTCTTCATTCTTTATTCTGTGGCAGTGATTTCCACCGCTCTGTCTTCCAGCTCACTTATTCGTTCTTCTGCCTCATTTATTCTGCTATTGATTTCCTTCTGGTGTATTTTTTATTTCAGTTATTGTATTGTTCATCTGTTTGTTGTTCTTTGAATCTTCTCGCTCTTTGTTAAACACTTCTTATATCTTTTCTGTCTGTACCTCCATTCTTTTTCTGAGATCTTTACTATCATTACTCTGAATTATTTTTTTAAGGATATTGCCTATCTCCATTTCACTTAGTTGTTCTGGGTTTTTATCTTGTGCCTTCTTCTTTTTTTATTTTTAAAATTTTTTTTATTTTTTTATTTTTCTTATTTTTTATTTTTATTTTTATTTTTTTATTTTTTTATTATTATTAGTTTCTGCTTTATAACAAAGTGAATCAGTCATACATATACATCTGTTCCCACATCCCTTCCCTCATGCATCTCCCTCCCTCCCACCCTCCCCATCCCACGCCTCCAGGCAGTCACAAAGCACCCAGCTGATCTCCCTGTGCTCTGTGGCTGCTTCCCACTATCTATCTACCTTACATTTGGTAGTGTATATATGTCCATGCCTCTCTTTCGCTTTGTCACAGCTTACCCTTCCCCCTCCCCATATCCTCAAGTCCATTCTCAAGTAGGTCTGTGTCTTTATTCCTATCTTACCCCTATGTTCTTCATGACATTTTTTTTTCTTAAATTCCATATATATGTGTCAGCATACAGTATTTGTCTTTCTCTTTCTGACTTACTTCACTCTGTATGACAGACTCTAGGTCCATCCACCTCATTACAAATAGCTCAATTTCATTTCTTTTTATGGCTGAGTAATATTCCATTGTATATATGTGCCACATCTTCTTTACCCATTCATCCGATGATGGACAGTTAGGTTGTTTCCATCTCCGGGCTATTGTAAATAGGGCTGCTATGAACATTATGGTACATGTCTCTTTTTGAATTGTGGTTTTCTCAGGGTATATGCCCAGTAGTCGGATTGCTGGGTCATATGGTAGTTCTATTTGTAGTTTTTTAAGGAACCTCCATACCGTTCTCCATAGTGGCTGTACCAATTCACATTCCCACCAGCAGTGCAAGAGTGTTCCCTTTTTTCCACACCCTCTCCAGCATTTATTGTTCCTAGATTTTTTGATGATGGCCATTCTGACTGGTGTGAGATGATATCTCATTGTAGTTTTGATTTGCATTTCTCTAATGAGTAAAGATGTTTAGCATCCTTTCATGTGTTTGTTGGCAGTCTGTATATCTTCTGTGGAGAAATGTCTATTTAGGTCTTCGGCCCATTTTTGGTTGGGTTGTTTGTTTTTTTGTTATTGAGCTGCATGAGCTGCTTATAAATTTTGGAGATTAATCCTTTGTCAGTTGCTTCATTTGCAAATATTTTCTCCCATTCTGAGGGTTGTCTTTTGGTCTTGTTTATGGTTTCCTTTGCTGTGCAAAAGCTTTTAAGTTTCATTAGGTCCCATGTGTTTATTTTTGTCTTTATTTCCATTTCTCTAGGAGGTGGGTCAAAAAGGATCTTGCTGTGATTTATGTCATAGAGAGTTCTGCCTATGTTTTCCTCTAAGAGTTTGATAGTGTCTGGCCTTACATTTAGGTCTTTAATCCATTTTGAGCTTATTTTTGTGTATGGTGTTAGGGAGTGATCTAATCTCATACTTTTACATGTCCCTGTCCAGTTTTCCCAGCACCACTTATTGAAGAGACTGTCCTTTCTCCACTGTACATTCCTGCCTCCTTTATCAAAGATAAGGTGACCATATGTCCGTGGGTTTATCTCTGGGCTTTCTATCCTGTTCCATTGATCTATCTTTCTGTTTTTGTGCCAGTACCATACTGTCTTGATTACTGTAGCTTTGTAGTATAGTCTGAAGTCAGGGAGCCTGATTCCTCCAGCTCCATTTTTCGTTCTCAAGATTGCTTTGGCTATTCGGGGTCTTTTGTGTTTCCATACAAATTGTGAAATTTTTTGTTCTAGTTCTGTGAAAAATGCCAGTGGTAGTTTGATAGGGATTGCATTGAATCTGTAGATTGCTTTGGGTAGTAGAGTCATTTTCACAATGTTGATTCTTCCAATCCAAGAACATGGTACATCTCTCCATCTATTTGTATCATCTTTAATTACTTTCATCAGTGTCTTATAATTTTCTGCATACAGGTCTTTTGTCTCCTTAGGTAGGTTTATTCCTAGATATTTTATTCTTTTTGTTGCAATGGTAAATGGGAGTGTTTCCTTGATTTCACTTTTAGATTTTTCATCATTAGTATATAGGAATGCCAGAGATTTCTGTGCATTAATTTTGTATCCTGCAACTTTACCAAATTCATTGATTAGCTCTAGTAGTTTTCTGGTAGCATCTTTAGGATTCTCTTTGTATAGTATCATGTCATCTGCAAACAGTGACAGCTTTACTTCTTCTTTTCCGATTTGGATTCCTTTTATTTCCTTTTCTTCTCTGATTGCTGTGGCTAAAACTTCCAAAACTCTGTTGAATAAGAGTGGTGAGAGTGGGCAACCTTGTCTTGTTCCTGATCTCAGTGGAAATGGTTTCAGTTTTTCACCATTGAGGACGATGCTGGCTGTGGGTTTGTCATATATGGCCTTTATTATGTTGAGGAAAGTTCCCTCTATGCCTACTTTCTGTAGGGTTTTTATCATAAATGGGTGTTGAATTTTGTCAAAAGCTTTCTCTGCATCTATTGAGATGATCATATGGTTTTTCTCCTTCAATTTGTTAATATGGTGTATCACGTTGATTGATTTGCGTATATTGAAGAATCCTTGCATTCCTGGAATAAACCCCACTTGATCATGGTGTATGATCCTTTTAATGTGCTGTTGGATTCTGTTTGCTAGTATTCTGTTGAGGATTTTTGCATCTATATTCATCAGTGATATTGGCCTGTAGTTTTCTTTCTTTGTGACATCCTTGTCTGGTTTTGGTATCAAGGTGATGGTGGCCTCGTAGAATGAGTTTGGGAGTGTTCCTCCCTCTGCCATATTTTGGAAGAGTTTGAGAAGGATAGCTGTTAGCTCTTCTCTAAATGCTTGAAAGAATTCGCCTGTGAAGCCATCTGGTCCTGGGCTTTTGTTTGTTGGAAGATTTTTTATTACAGTTTCAATTTCAGTGCTTGTGATTGGTCTGTTCATATTTTCTATTTCTTCCTGATTCAGTCTTGGCAGGTTGTGCATTTCTAAGAATTTGTCCATTTCTTCCAGGTTGTCCCTTTTATTGGCATAGAGTTGCTTATAGTAATCTCTCATGATCTTTTGTATTTCTGCAGTGTCACTTGTGCCTTCTTCTTGATCATATTTCTCTGCCATCTCATTTTGTCTAATTTTCTGTGTTTGTGGTCTCCTTTCTGCAGCCTGCAGGATCGTAGCTCCTTTTGCTTCTGGTGTCTGTCTCCTGGTGTTTAAGGTTGGTCCTGGGGCTTGTGCCTGCCCACTGCTGGGTGAAGTTGGATCTTGTCCCTATGGGGGCAGGGCCGTGTCAAGGGGTGTGTTTAGAGGTGGCTGTGAGCTCAGTACGACTTTAGGAAGCCTGTCTTCAGCAGAGATCTTTCCGCTAGGAACTTTACTCTTAAATTATGAGCATGTCCAGTCTTTTTAATGTCATCAAAGTTACCTTACTTTTGAGATATGCCTACCTACCAGGCTAATATTTCCTTGACATGAGGAAAACATAAATAATCTATTTCTCCAGCTAAGCTAACCCACTTTTTTTTCTTTTTGTTTATTCAAGGTTCTGGTGTGGGATGTATAACCGCTTTGACAAAGGGCTGCAGCCCAAGCAGAGTATGATAGAGAGCCTCTTGGAAATTAAGAAGCAGAGATCAGTGCTGGAGGCAGATGTGCACAAACTAGAAAAGGTGAAGAGTTAAATCTCAAAATGAGAACCTCTTGCCCCTTCTGAATAGGCCCAATCCACTGAGAGTTGAATTGGTACTTGTGAGAAGCTGCCTGGCTGGCTTGTTATACTCTCTGCTTTCCAAGCATCCTGTGTCTATAAAGCTCTAAGGCACAACTCTTGTTTTACATCCCATATTAAGTGGTAAATATAACACTCAGCTAAACAAGTGGATTGGTTCCCTTTTTGGATCTGGATGGAATTATTAGGAGGAACAAGAGGGAATGACAGGGAAGTAATACAAATATTTGTTATCCATCAATAAGTATAACTTCTTGGGTGTACTAATGAGAACAATGAAATTGTTATATTTCCAATTAGGAAAACCTTATGAAAAATCTGATTTCCTTCCCATGTAGATTATAAACTCTGCTCATTGTACCAGCAAAACCAAAGTCACACACTTGTTTTTAATTTGAGGTTAAACAAGTCAACGGGGATTTCCTTTCAAAAAAGGGAAAATGCTGAGCTGCTTCTGGAATCCAGAGGTCCCTAAGGGTGTGTTTGAAGTAGAGGGGAGGCATATTTTTTAGAAAAGAATTCTTGGAAAGGGTGTGCTGTTTAGGTACTGGGTGTGAACCTCCTTTCGACCAGATAAGGCATAGCTTTTCTGCTCACTGTAAGTAAACAAATATCCTTTTATTGTGAAAATAAATGTATTGTGATTCCATCAGATCCTAAACTTTTGACTGTCCTCTTGGCAGGTAACAGTCAGTTAGTTACTTGGTTCCATTAAAAAAAAAAAGAAGAAGAAGACGGGGAAGAGGAAGGAAAAAACTGAAGCATAACTCAAAATCATAGGAAACAAAGGAAACAAGCAGCCCCAGGAAGGTCAAGCCCTAGGCAGAACTGAGAAGTAGGAAACATTTTCCTAATGTCTCCTGCCTCTTTTTTTACCTATTAGCAGCCTTCTCCACAAGGCCTCCAGAGCAGGTCTCCTAGTCTAAACACAGCCCTTTCACTTATTCCTGCCTAATTCCTGAGAGAATCACATTCATTCTAGATAGAATCAGATCACTTTCTGATTCTAAAGTTTAAAAGTAAGTAAGGCTTCCTTTTAAAATAATAACTTTTGGGCTTCCCTGGTGGTGCAGTAGTTGAGAGTCTGCCTGCCGATGCAGGGGACATGGGTTCGTGCCCCGGTCTGGGAAGATCCCACATGCTGTGGAGTGGCTGGGCCCGTGAGCCATGGCCGCTGAGCCTGCGCATCCGGAGCCTGTGCTCCGCAACGGGAGAGGCCACAACAGTGAGAGGCTTACATACCGCAAAAAAATAAAATAAAATAAAATAAAATAAAATAAAATAAAATAAAATAATAACTATTAACATTCCTTTTTTAATACAGAGAAGAGAAACAAAAGCAGCCCAACAGATAACCCTGTTGACGTTTAAAAGAAAAAAAAGGCAGTACAAGTATAAAGTTAGAATATGCAGGGCTTCCCTGGTGGTGCAGTGGTTGAGAATCCGCCTGCCGATGCAGGGGATACGGGTTCATGCCCTGGTCCGGGAAGATCCCACATGCCGTGGAGCGGCTGGGCCCGTGAGCCATGGCCGCTAAGCCTGCGTGTCTGGAGCCTGTGCTCCACAACAGGAGAGGCCACAGCAGTGAGAGGCCCACGTACTGCAAAAAAAAAAAAAAAAAAAGTTAGACTATGCAGAATACAAAAATGTACAAAATGGAACGTTGAAAAAACTCTCCCAGCCACCTACCCATTCAGTTTCTCTCTCCAAGGGTTATCACTGTGTGTGTGTGTGTGTGTGTGTGTGATTTTGTGATTTCCAGGAAAATAAGAGTGGTATGCTTATACCCTAAAGCAGGAGCTCTTAACTGGAGTCCATGAACCCATAGATGTCCACAGATTCCCTTCAGGGGATCTGTGAAACCCCTGAAATTATACCTAAAAATTGTTTGTGTGCCATCTCATGAACTCATATGTGAATGCATGCAGTTTTCTGAGAAGAAGGTCCATCATTTTCTTCAGATTTTCAAAGGTGTCTATGACCCACAAAAAGTTAAGAATCACTGTTGTAAAGTATCAGTGAATCATTGTGTTATCCCTGAAGGTGAAAATATCCATTGGAGATAGCATGAAGTAGTAGACAGATCATTGACTTTGGCATTAAGAAGAGGCAGGGTCAGATCCCAGCTCTGCCACTTCCTAAATGTGTGAATTTGGGGTGACTTAAATTCTCTGAGCCACAGTTTCCTCATCTGTAAAATACAGCTAATTCCTAACTAAGAAGACTCTTAAGTATAAAAGGAAATACTATATTTAAATTGCCTGGCACATGGAGGTATTCAATAAATGTTAGTGATCCTTTCCCTTGCCCTCCCTGCTCCCAGTAATAAAATTGCATTTATCAGAAAAGGGAACTTTTATATATACAAGACCCTCGAGGGTCTTTAGTAGTAGGGCTTTTAAAGCACTATGTCAAGTGATGAAGAAAAGATGTTTGAGGTTGAGGAGGGGGCAAAAGGTCATTTGCTACCATATAAGTGACAGCAGGAAAGATCCCTGTAGGTCAATGTGATATTTGCCTAGTTTTACTCCGGTTTCTAATTCTTTTCAACCATTCCTTGCTCCCATGACAGAAAGTGAAAGCCCATGATGAGCCACCAGAAGAAGTCTGTACCTGCTCTCAATTAGGGCGTTTATTATCTCAACACCTGGGAACTCCTTTAACCAATCCTCTCGGCTTTATGGGTATTGATGGAGACCTGAATACCTTGATGGAGAATGGCACTCTTTCTAGAGAAGGAGGCCTTCGAGTTCAGATGGATCAAGTAAAAAGCCAGTGTGCAGACCTCCACCCTGACTATTATGGGACCGTGGGCAACCTTAGGGCCATAAACATTTCTGGGGATGTCGGCTTCTCTGGAGACACAGGCATCTCTGGGCTCTCAGGCATCTCTGGCAACGCGGGCACCTCTAAGGCTATGGGCTTCTATGAAGACATCAGCATCTCGGGGGCCATGAGCTTCTCTGGGACCACAGGCATCTCTGAAGATACAGGACTCTCTAAGGCCATCACCAAGGAGGCAGGTTTCTCTAAGCAACAGTGAGCTATTCATCTGCTTCCATATTAGGTGCACCTGCAACACCCACAATGATCCTTGTCTCAAAAAAGGCTGTGCTGCTTTTCTAATTGGATTAAATGGGCAGGGCCAGGGCACCCCTCCTCCCACTTAAGAGTCTGGAAGGGGATTTAGGGCCTTTACTAGTTAAGCAACCAGTATATGCATGTCAAGCAGCCCAGAATATAGGCAAGAGAAAGAATATGTTATTATTCTAGAATGGGATTTAGCTTTAAAAATATTGCTTTTCAGCTGAGATATTAGGCTGCTTCCATTATTCCATTTTCCTTAAAGATCAGCCTCCCTTACATTTCCACCCTTACTATTATAGCATTAGAACAAGTTGCAATATTGTCACAGTGGAGAATTAAGACTCTGTTGAGGGGGTGGAGAGATGGTGTGCAACAGGTAACTGAATTGCAGAATAGCTTAAAAGAAAATGTTACTTGCCATTATATTTAGTCATACAATGTAAGCTAACATTATTGCCAATAGAGACCCCAACATTTGCCTGAGAAATAAATCAAAATGATCCATGGGTGCTTGGTGGTTTAGAACATACAAGGAAATAGTTTTCTTAAGTTACAACACTTGTTTTTCCCCAACTCACACCCTGGTTAGGTCTTATAATACTCAGCCAAATCCCTTTTTCATAGATAGCCCATTGATAAACTTAAATCCACTACATTCTACAATGATCAATTCTAAAATAGTGAGGTCTGAATTAATAATATTGATCAATAGCATTCTCAACATCAGTTCAGGAGTAAACTGAAAATCTCAGTGCTTTAGACCCTGGCTTGCACATGGCATATGTGCCCATCTAAGTTTTCCTAAAACAGGACTGTTCTTAGGTCTCTTTTTTTTTTTTTGGCCATACCACGTGGCATGTGGGATCTTAGTTCCCTGACCAGGGATCGAACCCATTCCCCCTACAGTGGAAGCATGGAATCTTAACCACTGGACCGCCAGGGAACTCCCTCTTCTTAGGTCTTTTTATGAAGTCCAGTGGTTTTACTTCCCTAGACATCACATCAAGTTTGTGGATTTTTAGACATAATTGGCACTACTTTTAAAATCTGGTAGTCTTAACACCTTGTGCTAATGTACACTTTTGAAAAAAGTCTACTCTTAAAGCATGCCCAAATACTCCAGGGAGAAGGGGATGTGTTGTTTAAACACCAAGCTTTCCCCCATTTGGGGTTGATACACGCTGTACACTTTCCTATTGGAAATTCAGTCATAGTTTACCCACTTCCACATGCTGGGGTAGGGCGAGTCTTGGCTAGTTTGGGTCGTGCACTACGTATTGTCAGCATTTTCAGAACTCCCATTGCCAATAGAATCCATGTCTTCACCTAAGATGTCTATTCTGTATACCATGTGTCTGGTTTAAGCTAAAAAAAAAATAGATGTCTTAGTGAAAGAGCCACCTCTGTTACTACCATATACATTTGTAAATACAGACATCTCTGAAGGATCACCTCATTAGTTACTTTTCTCTATAAGGAAGAGGGACCTTTTAATCGAAGTGTTAGAAATAGCAGAGAAGACCCAGGATAGTTCCTTGATTTCTTACCCCTAGCTAAACTATGGACACAAAAAAATATTCCTATTTAAAGGAAGAACTCTAAGTCATTTTTTATATGTAAATAGGGGCCATTTTTCTACTTATCTCTCCTTGATAGCTGCCTTGTTCCTATAATTTTAAAACATCAATGTGATTTCCTATTGTATCTTCTCATCCCCTCTTTCCACTCTTTGGTCTTTGGCTTATATAACATAAATCATCAGATGTTGCCAGTTGTCATTTGACTTCTTACTTCTGGAAAAAAATGGGATTTGTACAAGTCATTTTGATCTGGAAGCTCCATCTAAACCCTGGCTTTGTGAAGGAAGTTATCAAAGAGGATGACAATACCAATCATCTGCTACAAATGAGTTTATTCTGGATCTTGCTTTATACCCAGGGCTTTCTCCCATATCTCAATCTGAATTTTATAGTCCATTAACTAGTATGATATTTCCAATAGTGTGTTAAGGTCTTTTCAGAGAAATAAAAAAGGGAAATGACCTTTGCAAATCCTATAAAAAGTTAGTTTAAGGGTCTCAGATTTATTTCTACAAGACCTGTACAAGGGCGGTACATAGTACCAAACCTTATTTCTTAGATCCAAAACAAAATTAATCATTAGTGACAAGTTCTTTTCAATATAGTTCTAGACTGAGAAGTGGTGAAGAGCAACACTGCTATTTCCAGTCAATTTGTTTGGTCTTTTATTATTTTTATTCCCCAGCATGTCCTATGTTGCCTGTATATGACATACATGGAACTAAGGAAAACCTTGTAAAAATCCCCTATTTACTCTCAACACATAACACCTCCCTGTTTTACAGTTGGATTTGTAAATCTGAAGGAGGAAAAAAGTTCAGTAGAATCCAAATATTTATGCACTGGTAAAAACCCAGTAGCTATCTGTAGTCGGGAGCCTAGCAATAGAGGGTAGGCTCCTGAAGGAAAGTTACTGGGTGTACTAGTAAAGATCATCTATTAATGGCTTTCATTTCATACCCTCATAAAGCACCTATGCTGTGAAAGAAATGTGACGCCCTCCGCCACTGCCCTACCCTTCCAGTTCCCTGAGCAGAAAATTCCATTCTCATGTGACTGCCCCACTTAAATAGGAAGGCATTTAACCACCTGCCACTGTCTCATCCATGAACCTGACATCTGCCTGTTTCCTACACAGCTTACATGGGCCTGGGGTCACTCTTTATCTTTTCCAAGCATGAGGGAGGCTCTGTGCCTGGGAGTGTGGCCATGCTCAGATTCTACATGAACACCTTTCTTAAAAATGCGTTAAGTATTAGTTTATAGAATAACAGATTCCTCATGGTAATAACTAAAACAATCCTAGATAGCAAACCTAAGTAGCAGCTTTTTAAAGAAGAAATTCAAGGATGGGGTTTGCCGTATGAAAGAAAGCATGAAACTTTATTTGGCACTAACTGGGCAAGAACGTAAAGCTTATGGTACATGTATTAGGCACAGGTATCTTTTGGAAAGTCACCCTAGAAACTGTTCAATTACTACCAAGTCAGTTGTCATGCCTGTCAACATGCATGGACATATTTTGTCTAAGAAACACTTCACACTTCACTGAATGCAAGAATCTTTCCTTAAACACTTCCAACCAGAAGGAATCCAAGTCTTTTTATGAGTTGCTTTCAAACCAGATCGGTAAATATTTAAGCTTGGCCTGAATTTAGCAGACAGAGAAGTTTAATAACTATGTCTGATCTTTGTTACATAGTGACTTTTATTAAACACATAACACCTTTTCTTGATGCTGTTAAGCTTTGATATACCACTGGGAAATTTTTCTGAGAGCATTTTATAAAGTGGCATTTTATAAAAACAGTTGTGTAGGGAAATGTAAATTTCCTGTAAGAAAAATACTTGTCTCAAAAGGGGTCTACTATACTTCAGATTGGTTTCTTCCTAGGAAGATTGTCCTCACTTTCTCTCTCAATTTCCAAAGTATATGATTTAATGATATCTGTTGTACCAAATCTCTCCCCCACCCTCAGGCCTCTCCCTCCCAGAATTCTATGTATGATACAGGCAGATGTGATTGTAACGAAATCTGATTACTTTCTTCTAAGTGCCAAATCTAGACCTGACTTTTTATATAGACATTTATAAATAAAAAGTAGACATGGATTAAGCCTTAAATTTTTTTCCTATTCGGTTATTTTATTTTAACATAATGTGAAGAAATGGCTTGGCTATTAGATGACGCCAAACAAACAAAGGACAAGGGAAAAGCTTTGGGGTTGTAAAGGACTCTTTGTTTCCCTTTTAGAGGCAGTTCCATTTTCAAACATTTGATGGCAGCAACAGAAGCTTTTCCAATGCAAAAAAAAAAAAAAAAAGTGATTTTCAAGCCATACAGAACATGTCTTCTCTGATTCCCTGGCTGTGAGACTTGACAGTCTGTGCCTTCCCCTTAAATAGGAAGTATTGGTTTCATCACCAGTCACAGCAGCCCATGTCTCCTTTAGATGTCAGTGCAAGTAAAAATGTGTTACATGCTCTGCGATTTGTGACTTGTCTTCACAAAAGGCAAGTGCGCTTTGAAAGCTAATTTAGGCCTATGTGTCTTGCTGGGGCTAAACAAAAACATATTCAGAAGTTGGCCTGTGTGAAACCAACAGCTTCTGTGTTAAGCCTGGTGCCCTCTTCCCTGGCATTTTCTAAAGCTTTGGGGGTGACCTAAAAGCCTCTTTCTCTTCCAAAGCTTTGTTGCTTTTCAACCACTTTCATGGCCTTGTACTCTGACTCTTTAGAGAGCTCTACACTAGCCCTTATAGAATCCCAGTTGTGGAGAAGGTGGGGGGAAGGGAGGAGGAAAGAGAAGGTAATATAGAAATACACCTGGCCAATTAAGCTGAAGGAATATATGCTAGTCCAGGATGACCAGCATACCAATTAATTAAGATTGAATGTGCTCCAATAAGGTCCAAAAAAGGTCCTCTTTTCCAGGTAGTATTATGGCTGACATATTTTCTTTTAAGGCTATCTTTTACACTGGTAGAAATTATTTCCTTTAGAATGCTCTGAGTTGTGTATTTTCTATGTCAACAATTTTCTAGGGTATATGGTCCTGGGTTTTCTTTTAAAGTGTCAAGGATGGTAGGTGGTATTCTCTCCTATTAATATATGTCTCTAAGGCTGTTGGGTCCTGAGTTCCTTCTTTGCCTCTTTGTGGGTGAAACATCATTGGACCCCCTGCCACCAGTCAGAAGAGACTATGTACACCAAAGTCACTAGGTGATCACTGTCAAAAGACTCATGTCTCTGATCCTACCTCACATGCAGTTGGCCACACCAGTTCATATAAAGTATTTCCATGCCACCACCTCACATTTGCAGACAGGGTTATTTCTGTATTTTGTGATTGCCAATAGGAATGCAGAGCATGTATACTAGTTTTGAAACATACCATGTCCTGTATTCTAGTTAACAGTGCCTCAGGCTTAGGAACAGGTAATAAATTCAGTCTTTTTGGAATGTAACTCATAGAGTATTTGTGTATGTGTGTGTGTTTACTGTAACTTCAGTAGCATCTGGTTGGACAGGTCATTTGGGCATTCAGATGAAGAGAATTTATCCAAGAATAAAAAACTGTTTTAGTGCTAGACCTCTAACTTTGGTATTGTCCAGCTAAGTGCCATGGGGACTTTAGGACTCGTTAAGCCAGAGATATAAACCAAAGTGATGGTGAAGTAATTGTCCTTTTTGCTGGGGTGTATTGATCAGGCAGCTTTAGAAGTAGTATTCATATATATGACCATTGTTACCTGTAGTGTGATAATGTTAGCCATATACCTGCATGAACGTCATGCAACTGATGTATAAATCAGAACCCAGGCTGTGTAGGTTCTTTGAGAACCTGACTTTTCATTAGCCCCAGGTTTACAGAATGATTGTCACAGCAGCTCAAGTCTGAACTTTCCAAGGTACAACAGTGTATATGATTGACTTGAAACTTCCTGTTGTGTGTTATCTTGAACCTGTCATACCAGTGGGGTATGGGTGTGTGACCCCGTCAGAATGTTCACTGTCATTTGTTTAGCCCAGTGCTAAATTGCTCACTGGCTCCCTTCTGCACTTGTGTTCTGATTTGAAGATGTTGGTTGATACAGTTTTTTTGGTCTAGAATTTAAAATCTTCAATCATTTATGTGTGTGAGTTTACTGTGTAATAGCTACAAATTAAAGGAAAGGTGGCGTACCTTCAAAAAAAGGTACCCTGACCTAGCCTTAATGGATGAACCACCTTATAAAGACAGAATCTGCAGGTAGGTTAAAAGTTGATGTTAAAATAAGACAAAACAGGTATCAGGATGCCTGGTTCTGGACAGCACTGTGGAGTGCAGAGTCTATCTAGCATTGATGAGCTGGGAGGACAAGACTGACACCCACTTAACTCACAAAAGCATACTGACTGAACACCAGTTTGTTCATTCACACTGGGGGATAGATCTATCCAGGGATCTGGCTCTTCACCCCCTCCAGGGCCCCTTCTCTTTTCTCCACCTCCCATCCAACAAGAATATTCACACATGGAGCCTCATGAACTCAGGGGTTATTTCCTCCAGGCCACAAAAGAGGCCAGTGATCTCTCCTTGCCCCAAAGCAGAGCCTCCCTCTTTGGAAACTACATGCCCAGGGCCTCCAGTGGGTAGAACACAAGGAGATCTGGGTTCTAGTCCTGGCTTTGCCATTTATTAGCTGTATGGCCTTGGGCAAGCTAATTCCCCTCTGTGAGCCTCCGAGGCCACATCTGGAAAATGGGGGTAATAATCATACCTTCCACACAGAGTGGTTATGCAGATGAACTGAGCTATCGTGAAGTACTACCTGGTTAAGTGCCTGGCAAATTTTTAAAAATCAATCAAAATACATTAGGCTCCTTCTAATTTCAGCCCTGTTGCTACTAATTAAACTAACAAATTCTTACTCTTAGGCTTCCTTTTTCTTCAATCCATTCAACACCCTTCTTACTCTTGACACATTGTCTTTAGACAATCAAGTTACACTACAATAAGGTTACAATACTATTTCTGTCAGTCCATTTAGGCTACTATAACAAAATACCAGACACTGGGTGGCTTATACAAAGCAAACATTTATTTCTCATGGTCTGGAGGCTGGGAAGCCCAAGACCTGGCAGATGTGGTGTCTGATGAGAGCCTGCTTTCTAGACAGCTATCTTTCACTGTATCCTCACATGGTGGAGAGCAGAGAGAGAAGCATGCTCTCTCATGACTCTTAAAGTGTCACTGATCCCATTCATGAGGGTTCAACTTTCATCATCTCATCTAATCCAAATCACCTCCAAAGGCTCAATCTCCTATTATCATATTGGGGGGAGGGAGAATTTCAATATATGAATTTTTGTGGGACACAAACATTCAGTTCATAACAAGTGGATTAGGCTACGGCTCTTTTATAAGTAACTGAGAAACATTTGTTCATTATAGAATGTTTTTAAAATATAGAGAACCAAAAAAAAAGACTTCATAATTCCTCTATGCAGAGATAAATCTACATGCATGCATATAGAATAAAAATCAGATCATACTATACACTCCTATATGTTTCTTGCTTATATATTTCGAACACCTTTCTACCTCTATATATATATAACTTGATCTCACTTTTAATGATCACATTGTATCTCACTATATGAGCTATAGTTTATTCAACCAACTCCCTATTGTTTGGTCAGGCTATAGCTTTCTACATCAAATTTCAATCTTGCCTTTGTGGACTACACCCCATTTCCCTCTATTGGAATTCAGCAACCTCCTTTCTGATATGATACCCTCTTCCCTGAGGTGACCTGTTCAGATGGATAATTTCATCTATCTGGGAAGACTTTTTACCAACAGATTCTCTAAGGGTAATTTGATTTCTAAATTCTTAGGGTACTTTATATGGAACATAAGCTTGAACTTGGAATTTATCCACTCTTTACTTCCATGGTAACCTACTGTGTTAGTTGCAGCCGAGGACATGGCAAGCTGGGTCCCCTTAAATCAACTATTTCCACAGCCTCCTGTCACCCAGTAAAGGTCTGGTTTCACAGGGGGAAAAGTATCAATAGACGGCTCTGAATGAGAAATCACTTCTGGATGAGTCTCAGTCTCCCAACTTACTATGTTTTCTTATTAGGAAAATAGGAATAATCTCAATCTTGATGGTCTCACACTGTGATTGTGGAAAGCAAGTGAAGTTGTAGCTGCAAAAGCACTTTATAATTTTGGAGGTGCTTTTCATATATAAATTGGTAAATCCCGTCAAACTGAACCTAGAAGTTTCAGGTTTCCCATCAAACATATAAGCTATCACACAGAAGCAGGGAACCAAATAATTGAGAACTGACAATGTCAATTCTTTAAGTGGAAAATGTCACTTGGGTATATGTGAGTCACAGCACATTTGAAAGTCTCCCTCATTTCTCTAGGCCTCTCGGGTATTTCCTGACCTCCAACTTAACAACAGAAGGCAGCCCAGGGAGGCTCATTTCTCCCCCAGATTGAACAGGATTCCCTCTAACAGGAGGTGAGCCTGGCAGCACCAGCAAAGAAGATTGATCAAGACCATATTCCCCACTAATAATAATAAACTAAGTGAAGGGCTCTCATCTCTGCCCTTATCACCCAGAGACACTGCAGTAGCCAGGAGGCATCAATAAGCGATGCCCTGCCACAACAAGTGCTCATCCCAGGAAGCTCTCTCCATTTCCACAGGCAGGGAGGACCCTGTAAAAGTAAAGGACCAGCCAGGGAAGCCTCTTTGTTCTTGCAGACCTGAGATTTCCATCCCCCAATGAGAGACACTGGGCAACAGGCCTGGTGAAAGCCCTTCCACCCTCTGAGGTAGCACAAGCAGAAACCAGTGGGAGCCCTGGTGACACCAGATAAATCAGGCAGGAAAATAGCACCACAAAGGTTCTAAAACCTAAACTTTCATTGGAACCACAGCTGACAGAAGTAGGCCAGAATCCACATGCTAAAATTAAGGTGACTGCCTACTAAAAAAGATTTAAATAGGACCCAGAGTCTCCTAACATACTAAACTAAAATGTTCAGGATACAATAGAAAGTCATTTTCCAGCCAGGAAAAATCACAATTTGAATAAGAAAGACAAACAGCTGACATCAACACTGAGATGAATCAGATTATCTGAAAAGGATTTTACAACTCATCATAAAATACTAATAAAAAGGCAAGTAAATTATTTTAAAACAAATGAAAAATAGAAAGTCACAGCAAAGAAATAGAAGTTATTTTTTTTAAAAAAAGAACCAAACAGAAATTATACAACAGAAAAATACAATAAATTTTTTAACATCTTTATTGGAGTATAATTGCTTTACAATGTTCTGTTAGTTTCTGCTGTATAACAAAGTGAATCAGCTATATGTATACATAAATCCCCATATCCCTCCCTCTTGAGCATCCCTCCACCTTCTCTATCCCACCCCTCTAGGTGGTCACAAAGCACTGAGCTGATCTCCCTGTACTATGCAGCTGCTTCCCACTATCTATTTTACATTTGGTAGTGTACATGTCAATGCTACTCTCTCCCTTCATATTAAAAAAAACAAAGAAAAACACTTCACTGGATGGTATCCTAGTAGAATGAAGATAACAGGATAAAATCTGTGAACTTAAGGACAGGTTAATAGCATTTACCCAATCTGAAAAACATAGAAAATTGACTTTTAAAATAAACAAATAAATAAATAGAGCCTCAGGGACCTGTGTAACATTTTTTGTTTTTGTTTGTTTTATTTATTTTTGGCTGTGTTGGGTCTTCATTGCTGAGCGTGGGCTTTCTCTAGCTGTGGTGAAGGGGGGCTACTCTTCATTGAGGTGCGTGGTCT
The DNA here is from genome assembly GCF_964165515.1 of Mesoplodon bidens. NCBI lineage: Eukaryota > Metazoa > Chordata > Mammalia > Artiodactyla > Ziphiidae > Mesoplodon > Mesoplodon bidens. Next base: position 88,814,501 of record NC_138163.1, read on the forward strand.
TCTCATTGTGGTGGCCTCTTCTGCCATGGAGCATGGGCTCCAGGCGTGTGGGCTTCAGTAGTTGTGGTGCACGGGCCCAGCTGCTCCATGGCATGTGGAATCCTCCTGGACCAGGGCTTGAACCCATGTCCCCTGCATTGGCAGGTGGATTCCCAACCACTGTGCCACCAGGGAAGCCTCTGTGTAACATTTTTTTAAGCCAACATTCGTATCTTTGGAATTGGAGTAGGAAAGTAGAAAGAGAATGGGGCTGAAACAGTATGTGAAGCAATAATGGCTGAAAACTTCCCAAATTTGGTGAAAAGTGCAAACTTACAGATTTCAGCTGAGCAAACCCCAAACAGAATAAACCCAAAGAAATCCATGCCAGGACACATCATAATTAAACTTCTAAAAACTAAAAGCAAAAAATATTGAGAAAAAAAAAAAACTATTGAGAACAGCCAGAGTGAAATGACACATTATCGATAGGTTTTTATAGGGAGCTACCAATTCAAGTGAGAGTGATTTTTTCATAAGAAACTGTGGAAGCCAGAGAAGAGTTGGATATTTTTCAACTGCTGAAAAAAAAAAAACCTATTAACTGCAAACTCTGTACTCATTGAAACTCTCCTTCAAGAATGCATAGGAAAAAGACATCCTCAGATGATGGCAAACTAAAAGAATTTGTTGCTTGCAGACCTACTCTTAAATACTGGTTAAATGAAGTTCTTCAACAGAAGGGAAACATGAACACCATGAAAGAACAGATGGGTAATTTTAGCTGAGTGATGGGAACACTAAGGAAGAATGAAAAAGAAATACTAGAAGTGAAGCACAATGTAATAGAAATGAAGAATGCCTTTGATCAGCTCATCAATAGATTGGACACAGCCAAGGAAAGAATCAGGGACTTGAAGAAACATCGATGGAGTCCTCCAAAACTGAAATCCGAAGAGATTTTTAAAATGGAAATTAAATAACAGAATAACCAAGAACTGTGAAACAATTACATAAGGTATAACATGGGTGTAAGGAGAAGAAAGAAGGAAGGAAGGAAGGAAGGAAGAAAAGAAAAAAAGAAAGGAAAGAAAGAAAAAGAAAGAAAGAAAGAAGGAGGGAGGGAGGAAAACAAGCACTATTTGAAGCAATAGTGACTAAGGATTTCTGAAAGTTAATGATAGATACCAAACCACAGATCCAGGAAGTTCATAGAATACCAAGAAGAATAAATACCGAAAAAATCTGCACATATGTAAATCATATTTAAAATGCAGAAGATAAAAGACAAAGAGAAAATCTTGAAAGGAGCCACAGTGGGGAAAATGCTAGACCTATAACAAATCAAGGATAAGTGTTATATCAAACTAATCTTCAAAACCATGCAAGCACAGAGAGAGTAGAATAAAATATTTAAAGCATTAAAAGAAGAAAACCACCAATCTAAAATTCTGTGCCAGTAAAATTATTCTTCAAATGTGAAGGAGATAAAAGCTTAAAGCAAGATGGTAGAATAGGAAGATCCAAATCCTTATTCCCCCATAGAAACATTTTTTTAAATGACTAGAGACTAAATAAAATGACTTTATAAGACTTCTGGATATCAGACAAATATCTATAGTATCCAAGCAAATGCCCAATCAAGAAAAAGCCCCATTCAAAAAGCTAGAACATTTTGTGATTTTTTAATTCATCCTCAACCCACTCCCTCCCTGGCATGGTGTGGATGGAGGGAAGCAGTGGCCCCGTCCCCAGTTACTTTGTCAAACCAGAGAAAGCAGAGTGGAACTAATCTGCAATGCTGTAACCTTCCTGGGGGCTGCTGGAAGGATCAGTCTCTGTGTTGTTTAAAATGGACCTCAGATCTCAGGCTAGGAAAAACCACGTGAAAGTGAGCACAGCTCATGAAAGTCGCAGAAGGACTACAGAGCCACAGAAAATGGAGGCAAGAAAATACTGGTAGAGGAACACAGTATAAAAGCAAAGGCCTTGAGAAGCTGGGGTGTTAACTCTTAGGGGAGTTATTACATTTATAAGCAGGCATTTGTTATCACAAGACCTGCCCTACTCAAAAAACTTGAGTCCTTCAAGTTGAAGCAAAAGACAAATGCCTAAAAAATAATTGGAAATCTGTGTCAGTGGGTGTACATTGTATAAAGATGTAACTTGTGACATCACTAACATAAAGAAAGGGAGGCAGAACTGTAAAGGGTAGTTTCTGGATGCAATTGAAGTTAAGCTGGTATCAATTTAAAATTGATTATTATAACTTTAAGATGTTTTATGTAATCCCCATGGTAACCATAATGAAAATATCTAAAAAAGATATACAAAAGGCGTTGAGAAGGGAATCAAAATGTATCACTACAAAAAAAGTCAACTGGGCTTCCCTGGTGGCGCAGTGTTTGAGAGTCCGCCTGCCGATGCAGGGGACACGGGTTCGTGCCCCGGTCCGGGAAGATCCCACATGCCGCGGAGTGGCTGGGCGCGTGGGCCATGGCCGCTGAGCCTGCGCGTCCGGAGCCTGTGCTTGGCAACGGGAGAGGCCACAACAGTGAGAGGCCCGCATACCGCAAAAAAAAAAAAAAAAAAAAAAAAAATTACAAAAAAAGTCAACTGAGCACAAAGGAAGGCAATAATGGAGAAAATGAGGTTCAATAAAGGTATAACACAGTAAACAAATAACAAAATTACAATAGTAAGCTTTTCACCAACAGTAATTACTTTAAATGTAAATGAATTAAACTCCCCGATAAAAAGACATATGTTGACAAAATGGATTTCAAAAAAAAAAAAAAAACAGAATCTAACTGTATGCTATCAACAAGGGACCCAACTTAGATCCAAGGGCATGAATAGATTGAAAAAGGTTGGAAAAGGATATTCCACACAAATAGTAACCAAAAAAGAGGAGGGGTGGCTATACTAATACTAGACAAAATAGACTTAAAGTAAAAACTATTACAAAAGGCAAAGAAGGACATTATATAATAACAAAAGTATCAATTCATCAGAAAGATATAGCACCCCAAAGCTGCCAGAAATAAGAAAATAATAAAGACTGGAGCTTCAATAAGTAAAATAGAAAATACAAAAACAATAAGGGAAATCAAAAACAAGAGTTGGCTCATTGGAAAGATCAACAAAATTCATGCAACTTTAGTTAGATTTACTAAGGAAAAAGAGAGAGAAGACTCAAATATCAGAAATTAGAAACAAAAGAGTGGACATTACTACTAATTTTATAGAATTACTACCAATTTTATAGAATTTTCTATATATTTTTATATCTAAAATATAGAATTTAATAGAATTACTACGAATTTTATAAATTTTCCATACATTTCTATATTCTAATTATAGAATTTTATAGAAATTGATTATAATAGAGGATACCAAAAACTTGGATAACTTAGATGAAATAAACAAGGTCCTAGAAACACACAACCTACCAAGAATGAATCATGAAGAAAGAGAAATTTGAATAGACCTATAACTACTAAGGATATTGAATCACTAATCAAAAACCTCCCAACAAAGAAAACCCAGTACAAGATGGCAATCCTGGTGGATTCTAACACTTGAAGAGGAATTAATTCAATCCTTCTTAAACTATTATGAAAACTTGAAGAGCAGTGAACACCTACTACATTATTCTATGAGGCCAGCATTACCCTGATACAAAAGCCAGACAAAGACACTATAAGAAAAGTACAGGCCAATATTCTTTTTTGAATATTGAAGTAAATGTCCTCAACAAAATACTAGCAAACAATTCAACAGCACATTGAAAGCACATACACTATAGCCAAGTGGGATACATTCCTGGAATACAAAAATGGTTCAACATACTAAAATCAATCAGTGTAATATGCCACATTAACGTTACCAAATGCAAGTCTGTGTGTCCAATGCACAGTGAGGCCAAACAATACCGAAACCTCAGAGTTTGAAGCAGAGAAAGGTTTATTGCAGGGCCATACAAGGAGTTAGATAGCTCATGCCTTAAAAAGCTCAAACTCTGGAAGGCTTTCAGCAAATCCCTTTTAAAGGCAAGGTGAGGGAGGAGTGTAGTTAGTTGTTGCAAACTTCTTGGTGTCAGATCCTTTGTTCTTGCAGCTGTCCATATAGGTCAGGTCATAGTCAGGTCACAATGTTCCTGTAAACCTCCAACAAGACAAATGCTATTCTCTGTTCAGGTCAGGTTATGGTCAAGCTATTTTGTATATTTCAAGATATAGGCAACATTCTCTTACAAAAGATGCAGAGACAGCCTAAGCACAGGTGACAGAGTACAAAGCTTAAAGTAAGGTTAAAGTAAAAAGAATGGATCTAATATGGAGTGAGATATGTTCTTTCCTATTACATTAATAAGATGAAAGGGGAAAAAAATCACATGATCATTTCAATTCATGAAGAAAAAACATTTGAAAATAATTCAACACTATTTCATGATTTAAAAAAATATATCAATAAACTGGGACTAGAAGGAAACTATCTCAACACAATAAAGGCCATATATGAAAAATCCAAAGTGAACATCATACTCAATGGTGAAAACTTTTTCTCTAAAGTCAGAAACAAGACAATAGTGCCTGCTTACACCATTTCTACTCAGCATTGTACTGGAAGTTTTAGGAAGAGCTATTGGCCAGAAAAAAAAAAAAAAATATATATATATATATATATATATATATATATATATATATATATATATATAGGATCCAAATTGGAAAGGAAGAGGCAAAATAATGTTATCTATGTTTGAAGACATAAAGGTAAAAAATAAATGAAATATACAATATAGTGTTAGAACTGATAAGTGAACCCAGCAAGATTGCAGGATGCAAAATCAACATGCAAAAAATCATTTGGATTTCTATATGCTAACAATGAATGATTTGAAAAGGAAATTAAGAAATCAATTCCATTTACAAAAGCATGTATAATGATAAAATACCTAGGAGTAAATTTAACAAAGGAGGTAAAAGAAATGTACACTGAAACTACAAAAGGATGCTGAAAGAAATAAGACACAAATGGAAAGACATTCATATTCATGGATTGGAAGAATAAATTTTGTTAAATGTCAATACTACCCAAAGCAATCTACAGATTCAGTACAATCCGTATAAAAATTCCAGAGACATGTTTTTGTCAGAAAGAGAAAATTCCATCCAAAAATTTGTATGGAAATTTAAGTATCCCCATAGAGACAAAAACATCTTGAAAAAGAAAAACAAAGCTGGAGACCTCACACTTCCTGATTTCATAAATTATAGAAAGCTACAGTAATCAAAACAATGTGGTACTTGTATAAAGATAGGCAAATACACTAATGGAGTAGAGTGTCAAGAAGTAAACTCTCATATATATGATCAAGTGATTCTCAATAACAGTGCTAAGATCACTCAATAGAGAAAGGATGGTCTTTTCAACAGGTGGTACTGGTAAAATAATATCTACATACCAAAGAATTGAATTGGAAAATATAGGGGAAACGTTTCATGATATTTGATTTAGCAGTTATTTCTTGTACATGTCATCAAAAGCAGAGACAATAAAAGGAAAGATATATAAATTGGATTTCACCAAAATTAAAAACTTTTGTCTATCACAACACATTACTGAGAGAATGGAAAGGTAAAACATAGAATGAGAGAAAATATTTGTACAGCTTGTATCTGATAAGGGATTAGTACTTAAAATATATAAAGAAACCCTACCACTCAACAACAACAACAAAAAATGAACCTGATTAAAAATGAGCAGGGCTTCCCTGGTGGCGCAGTGGTTGAAAGTCCACCTGCCAATGCAGGGGACACGGGTTCGTGCCCTGGTCTGGGAAGATCCCACATTCTGCAGAGCAGCTAGACCCATGAGTCATGGCCGCTGAGCCTGTGCGTCCGGAGCCTGTGCTCCACAACGGGAGAGGCCACAACAGTGAGAGGTCCGCTTACCACAAAAAATAAATAAATAAATAAATAAATAACGGACAAAGGACTTGAAGAGACATGACTCTAAGGAAGATATACAAATGGCAATAAGTACATGAAAATGTGCTCAGTGTCACTAATCATCAGGGAAATACAAATGAAAACCACAATGAGATATCATTTCACATGTTTCAAAAGGACTATTACCAAAAAGACAAGAGGTAATAAATGCTGGCAAAGATGTGGAGAAAGGGAATCCTGGTGCACAGCTAGTGGGAATGTAAATTAGTAGAGCCACTATGAAAAATGGTATGGTTACTCAAAAGATTAAAAGTAGAACTACGATATGATCCAGTAATTTCACTTTTGAGTGTGTATCCAAAGGAAATTTAATCATTGTCTCAAAGATATATCTGCACTGCCATGTTCATAGCAGCATTATTCACAACAGCCAAGACATGGAGACAACCTAAGTGTCCACTGACAGATAAATGGATAAAGAAAACATTTTAAATATAGATACAGATATATAATATTATGCAGCCATTTCAAAGAAAGAAATCCTGCCAATTGTGACAACATGGATGGACGTTGAAGGCATTTTGCTAAATGAAATAACTCAGACAAACAAAGACAAATACTGAATGATCTCATTTAAATGTGAAATCTAAAAACATCAAACTCATAGAAACAGTAGAATGGTGGTTGTCAGGGCTTGAGGGATGGGGGAAATTGGGAGACATTGGTCAAAGTGTGCAAACTTTCAATTACAAGATGAATAAGTTCAGGGGATTTAAGGTACAGCATGTTAAATACAGTTAACAATACTATATTCTATACTTGAAAGTTTCTATGAGAATAGAGTTTTAATGTTCGCACCATAACAACAAATGATAATTATGTGAGGTGAAAGATGTTTTAACTAACCTTATTTTGGTAGATATTCTACAATATATATGTGTATCAAATCATCACATTGTATACTTTAACTTACATAATGTTGTATGTCAATTATATCACAATAAACCTGGAAAAATAAATAATAGAAATTAAACAAAGTATATTCTCAGACCACAATAGAATTACAGTAGAAATTGATAATCAAAGTATAGCTGGAAAAGCCCAGTATGCTAGGAAATTGAACAACACACTTCTAAATAACACATGGGTCAAGGAAGAAGCCTCAAGAGAAATTTTTTAATGTTTCTAACTAGGTGAAAATTAAAATACAACTTATCAAAATTCATGGGATGCAGTGAAAGTAATGCATTGAAACTTATAACACTGAATAGAAAACAAGAAAGATCTAAAATAAATGATTCCACATTAGGAAACTAGGGAAAATGAGCAAATTAAACCAAAGAGAGGAGAAGGAAAAAAATATATAATTAGAGCAGACATTGAGGAAAACCAAAAAAATCAAATAAGACAGAAATTCAATAAAGAAAATCAACAAAACCAAAAGCTGGTGCTCTACAAAGATTACTAAAATTGCTAAGCCTCTAGCCAAGTTAATTATGCAAAGAAGAGAGAAGACACAAATTATTAATTGGACAATAAAAGGATAGTAAGAGAATATTATGAATAATTGTATGCCCAGAAGTTTGATAACCCAGATGAAACAGACCAATTCCTTGAAAGACAAAATCAACAAAAATTCACACAAGAAGAAATAGACAATCTGAATAGGCCTATCTATTTAAAAATTTAATCAAGAAATAATAATGAAACAGAATAGAGAGCCCAGAAATAAACCCACACTTACATGCTCAATTAATCTACAACAAAGGAGGCAATGGGGAAAAGACAGTCTCTTCAATAAATGGTGTTGAAAAAACTAGACAGCTACATGCAAAAGAATGAAACAGGACCACTTCATTACACCACATACAGAAATAAACTTAAAATGGATTAAAGACTTAAATGTAAAACCTGAAACCATAAAACTCCTACAAGAAAACATAGGCAGTATGCTCTCTGACATTGGTTTTAGCAATATTTTTTGGGACATGTCTTCTCAGGCAATAGCAACAAAAGAAAAAGTAAACAAATGACAGTACAAACTAAAACGCTTTTGCACAGTGAGGAAAACTGTCAACAAAACAAAAAGGCAACCTACTGAATTGGAGAAGATATTTGCAAACAATATATCCAATAAGGGGTTGCTATCCAAGATATATAAAAAATTCCATATTGAAACACCAACAACCCTATTAAAAAATAAGCAGTGGTGCTGAATAGATCTTTTTTTCCAAGGAAGACATACAGATGGCCAACAGGCACATGGAAATATACTCAGTATCACTACTCATCAGGGGAATGCAAATTGAAACCACAATGAAATACCACCTCACACCTGTCAGAATGGCTATTATCAAAAAGACAAGAAACAAGTGTTGGAGAGCATGGGGAGAAAAGGGAACCCTTATACACTTGGTGGGAATGTAAATTGGTATGGCCACTATGAAAAACAGTATGGAGATTCCTCAAAAAACTAAAATTAGAACTACTATCTAATCCACAATTCTATTTCTGAGTACTTATCCAAAGAAATAAAAATACACTAATTCAAATAGATATATGTACCCCTATATTAATTGCAGTACTATTTACAATAGCTAAGATATGGAAGCCACTTAAATGTCCATCAATAGACAAATAGGTAAAGAAGAGATGGGATATATAAATAATGGAATATTACTCATCCATAAAAAAGAATGAAATATTGCAATTTATGACAATATGGGTGGAGTGAAATAAGTCAGAGAAAGATGAATATTGTATGATTTCACTTATATGTTTTGGAATCTATAAAACAAAACAAATGAACAAACAAACTAAAACAGAAACAGACTCATAGGTATGAAGAATAAATTGGTGGTTGCCAGAGGGAAGGGTTGTTGGGTGATGGGTGGATAGATGAAGGGGATTAAGGGGTACAAACTTCCAGCTATAAAAGAAATGTCATGGGGATGTAAAGTACAGTATAGGGAATATAGTTAATAATATTGTGATAACCCTGTCTGGCAACAGATGGTAACTAGACCTATCATGTTGATGAATCACTATGTTGTATACCTGAAACTCATATAATATTTTATGTCAATTATAATTTCTAAAAAATATAATAACCTTCCAAAACAGAAATCACCAATCTCAGATGGGTTCACTGGTGGATTCTACCAAACACTTAAGGGAAAATAATTATACCAATTACTTATAATTTCTTCCAGAAATTGAAGCAGAGGGAATACTTCTTACCTTACTCTATGAGGCCAGCACTATCCTAATACCAAAGCCAGGCAAAGACTTCATAAGAAAAGTACAGACCAATATCTATAAGGAACATAGATGCAAAACCCCTCAACAAAATATTAGCAAATAAAATCAATGTATAAAAAGAATAATACAACATGAACAAGTGGAATGACGACAAGGTTGGTTCAACATTTGAAAATCAATTAATGTAATACATCATAGCAACATACTGAAAAAGAAAAATCACATCATCATATCAATAGATGCAGAAAAAGCCTTTGCAATGTCAAACACTCATTTATGGCAAAAACTCATTAAAATAGGAGTACAGAGGAACGTCCTCAAATTGATAAACAATATCTGTGAAAAATCTGCAGCTAAGATCATACATAATGGTAAGAACTTCAAAGCATTCCCACGAAGATTGGCAAGAAGGCAAGTATATCTCTTCTCACCACTCCTTTTCTACATCATACTGGAAGTCCTAGCTAATGTAATAAGACAAGAAAAGAAGATAAAAGGTATAAAATTTGGAAGGGAGATATAAAACTGTCTTTGTACTAGATGACATTATTGCATGTAGAAAATCCAAAAGAATGGACAGAACAACTCCTGGAACTAATAAGCAATTATAGCAAGCTTGCAGGACACAAGATTAATATACAAAAGCCAATCATTTGCCTATATACCAGCAATGAATAAGAAGAATTTTGAAATCTAAAACACAATACCATTTACATTAGCACCCCAAAAATGAAATACATAAGGATAGACTTAACAAAATATGTACAAGATCTACATGAGGAAAACTACAAAACTTTGATGAATGAAATCAATCAAGAATGAAATAAATGGAGAGATAGTTCTTGTTAATGGATAGAAGACATAATATTGTCAAGATGTCAGTTCTTTCCAACTTGATCTATAGATTCAATGCAATCTCAATCAAAATCTCAGGAAGTTATTTTGTGAATATCAACAAACTGATTATAAAGTCATTATAAATTTCATATAGAGGGGCAAAAGACCCATAATAAGCAACACAATATTGAAGGAGAAGAACAATGGAGAGCAGACACTACTCGACTTCAAGACTTACTATAAATCTACAGTAACCAAGACAGTATGTTATTGGCAAAGAATAGACAAATAGATAAATGGAAAGCTCAGAAATAGACCCACATAAATATAGTCAACTGATCTTTGACAAAGTAGCAAAGGCAATACTATGGAGCAAAGATTGTCTTTTCAACAAATGGTGCTGGAACAACTGGACATCCACATGCAAAAAAAAATGAGTCTAGACACAGACTTTACACTTACACAAAAATTAACTAAATATGGATCACAGACCTACGTGTAAAATGGAAAACTATAAAACTCCTAGAAGATAACCTAGAAGAAAACCTAGATGACCTTGGGTATGGCAATGACTTTTTAGGTACAACACCAAAGGCATGATCCATGAAAGAAATTATTGATAAGCAAGACTTAGTTAAATTTTTTTTAAGTCTGATCAGCAAAAGACACTTTTAAGAGAATGAGAAGCCAAAGACTGGGAGAAAATATTCACAAAAGACACATCTGATGAAGGACTTCTATACAAATTACACAAAGAACTCTTAAAACTTAACAATAAGGAAACAAACAACCCAATTAAAAAATGGGACAAATGTCATAACAGACACCTCACCAAAAAAGATATACAGAGAGCAAATATGCATATGAAAAGATGCTTACATCATATTCATCAGGGAAATGCAAAATAAAAAAAATGAGATACTACTACACACCTATTAGAATTGCCAAAATCCTGAACACTGAGAATACCAAATGCTGAGAAGGATCTGGAATAATAGGAGCCCTTGTTCATTGCTGGTGGGAATGCAAAATGGTACAGCCACTTTGGAAGACAGTTTGGCTATTTCTTACAAAGCTAAACATAATTTTACCATACATTCCAGAAACTGCACTCCTTGGGATTTACCCAAAGGAAATGAAAACTTATATCCACACAAAAACTCCCATACAAATGTTTCTAGCAGCATTATAATTACCAAAACTTGAAAGCCACCAAAATGTCTTTCAGTAGGTGAATTCATAAATAAACTGTGGAACATCCAGACAATGGAAAATAATCCACCACTGAAAATAAATGAGATATTAAGTGTAAAAAGACATGGAAGAACTGTAAAAGCAAAGCAAGAGAACCCTCAATTAAATAGTTGGGAGACAAGAAGGGGGAGCTCTCATGCCCTGTGAGGATATCAGAGCCCAAAAGGAAGAAGAGGACTTTTTTCCTGGCAAGGACTCTGCCAATGAAAAGTGATGAATTCTGTTTACTAAAGCCTTCCCAACTTCCTTTTCCCCTCTATAAAAGTGTTCTGGGGCTTCCCTGGTGGCACAGTCATTGGGAGTCCACCTGCCAATGCAGGGGATGCGGGTTCATGCCCTGGTCTGGGAGGATCCCACATGACGTGGAGCGGCTGGGCCTGTGGGCCGTGGCCACTGGGCCTGTGTGTCCAGAGCCTATGCTCCACGGTGGGAGAGGCCATGATGGTGAGAGGCCCACGTGCTGCAAGGAAAAAAAGAAAGTGTTCTGAAACCAACTTGATTAGACGGTTGGAACTTTCAGGCCAACACCCTGATTACCAAGAAGGAAGAGAAAGGTTCTGGAGGTTGAATTAATCACCAATGACTAAGGATTTAATAAACCATGGCTGTGTAGTGAAGCCACCATTAAAAGCCAAAAGGAGGGGTTTCAGAGAGCTTCCAGGTGGGTGAAGCAGAATGCCTCCATGTGCCACTGTGCTGGGCTCCAAACTCCAAGAGGACTGAAGTTTCTTTGTTCTCAACCTCAGCCTATGAATCTCTTCATCTGGCTGTTTGTTGTGTGGTTTAATATCCTTGATAATGAGCCACTCATCTGTCATGTGGCTGACAGGGTCTTGGCGCTCCACCCTTGTGTCAGGCCTGAATCTTTGAGTTGGGAGAGCCAAATTCAGGACATTGGACCACCAGAGACCTTCAGGCCCCACATAATATCAATCAGCAAGAGCTCTCCCAGAGATATCTGTCTCAACAATAAGAGCCAGCTCCACCCAATGGCCAGCAAGTTCCAGTGCTGGACGCCCCATGACAAACAACTAGCAAGACAGGAACACAACCCCACCCATCAGCAGAGAGGCTGCCTAAAATCATAATAAGTTCACAGACACCCTAAAACACACCACCAGATGTAGTCCTACCAACCAAAAAGACAAGATCCAGCACCGCCCACCAGAACAGAGGCACCAGTCCCCTCCACCAGGAAGCCTGCACAACCCATGGAACCAATATTAACCACTGAGGTCAGAAACCAAAAAGAACAGGAACTATGAACCTGTAACCTGCAAAAAGGAGACACCAAACACAATAAGTTAAGCAAAATGAGAAGACACAGAAATACACAGGAGATGAAGAAGCAAGGTAAAAACCCACCAAACAAAACAAATGAAGAGGAAATAGGCAGTCTACCTGAAAAATAATTCAGAGTAATGATAGTAAAGATGATCCAAAATCTTGGAAATAGAATGGAGAAAGTACAAGAAATGTTCAACAAGGACATAGAAGAACTGAAGAGCAAACAAACAATGATGAACAACACAATAAATGAAATTAAAAATAATCTAAAAGGAATCAATAGCAGAATAACTGAGGCAAAAGAACAGATAAGTGACCTGGAAGATAAAATAGTGGAAATAATTACCACAGAGCAGAATAAAGAAAAAAGAATGAAAAGCATTGAGGACAGTCTCAGAGACCTTTGGGACAACATTAAATGCACCAACATTCGAATTATACGGGTCCCAGAAGAAGAAGGAAAAAAAGGGACAGAAAATATTTGGAGAGATTATAGGTGAAGATGTCCCTAATATGGGAAAGGAGATAGTTAATCAAGTCCGGGAAGCAGAGAGAGTCCCATACAGGATAAATCCAAGGAGAAAAATGCCAAGACACATATTAATCAAACTATCAAAAATTAAATACAAAGAAAAAATATAAAAAAGCAGCAAGGGAAAACAACAAATAACATACAGGGGGATCACCTTAAGGTTAATAGCTGAACTTTCAGCAGAAACTGTGCAGACCAGAAGGGAGTGTCAAGACATATTTAAAGTGATGAAAGGGAAAAACCTACAAACAAGATAACTCTACTCAGCAAGGATCTCATTCAGATTTAACAGAGATATTAAAACCTTTACAGACCATCAAAAGTTAAGAGAATTTAGCACCACCGAACCAGCTTTACAATGAATGATAAAACAGAACTTATCCAGGCAGGAAACACAAGAGAAGGAAAAGATCTAAAAAAACAAACCCAAACCAATTAAGAAAATGGTAATAGGAACATAAATATCAATAATTACCTTAAAGGTAAATGGATTAAATGCTCCAACCAAAAGATGTAGACTGGCTGAATGGACACAAAAACAAGACGCATATATATGCTGTCCATAAGAGACCCACATCAGACCTAAGGACATACAGGCTGAAAGTGAGGGGACGGAAAAAGATATTCCATGCAAATGGTAATCAAAAGAAAGCTGCAGTAGCAATTCTCATATCAGATAAAATAGACTTTAAAATAAAAACTGCTACAAGAAACAAAGTAGGACACTACATAATGATTAAGGGATCAATCCAAGAAGAAGATATATCAATAGTAAATATTTATGCACCCAACATAGAAGCACCTCAATACATAAGGCAAATGCTAACAGCCATAAAAAGGGAAATTGACAGTAACACAATCATAGTACGGGACTTTAACGCCCCACTTTTCCCAATAGACAGATCACCCAAAATGAAAATAAATAAGGAATCACAAGCTTTAAATAGCACATTAAACAAGATGTACTTAATTGATATTTATAGGACATTCCATCCAAAAACAACAGAATACACATTTTTCTCAAGTGCTAGTGGAACATTCTCCAGGATAGATCATATCTTGGGTCACAAATCAAGCCTTGGTAAATTTAAGAAAATTGAAATCCTATCAAATATCTTTTCCGAACACAATGCTCTGAGGCTAGATTTCAATGAAAGGAAAAAAACCTGTAAAAAATACAAACACATGGAGGCTAAACAATACACTATGAAATAACCAAGAGATCACTGAAGATATCCAAGAAGAAATCAAAAACTAGCTAGAAACAAATGGCAATGAAAACACGATGACACAAAACCTATGGGATGCAGTAAAAAGCACCTCTAAAAGGAAAGTTTATAACAACACAATCCTACCTCAAGAGACAAGAAACATCTCAAATAAACAACCTAACCTTACACATAAAGCAATCAAAGAAAGAAGAACAAGCAAAACCCAAAGTTAGCAGAAGGAAAGAAATCATAAAGATCAGATCAGAAATAAATGAAAAAGAAATGAATGAAACAATAGCAAAGAACAATAAAACTAAAAGCTTGTTTTTGAGAAGATAAACAAAATTGATAAACCACTAGCCAGGATCATCAAGAAAAAAAGGGAGAAGACTCAGATCAACAGAATTAGAAATGAAAAAGGAGAAGTAACAACTAACCATGCATAAATACAAAGAAACATGGGGGATTACTACAAGCAACTATATGCCAATAAAATGGAAAAACTGGAAGAAATAGACAAATTTTTAGAAAAGCACAACCTTCTGAGACTGAACCAGGAAGAAATAGAAATATAAACAGACCAATCACAAGCACTGAAACTGAAACTGTGATTAAAACACTTTTCAACAAACAAAAGCCCAGGACCAGATGGGTTCACAGGCGAATTCGTTCAAACATTTAGAGAAAAGCTAACACCTATCCTTCTCAAATTCTTCCATAATATAGAAGAGGCAGGAACACTCCCAATCTCATGCTACAAGGTCACCATCACCCTGATACCAAAACCAGACAAAGATGTCACAAAGAAAGAAAAATACAGGCCAATATCATTGATGAACATAGATGCAAAAACCTCAACAAAATACTAACAAACAGAATCCAGCAGCATATTAGAAGGATCATACAGCATGATCAAGTGGGGTTTATCCCAGGAATGCAAGGATTCTTCAATATACACAAATCAATCCATGTGATACAACATACTAACAAATTGAAGAGAAAAACCATATGATCATCTCAATAGATACAGAAAAAGCTTTTGACAAAATTCAACACCCATTTATGATAAAAACCCTCCAGAAAGTAGGCACAGAGGGAATTTACCTCAAAATAATAAGGGCCATATATAACAAGCCTACAACCAACATCATTCTCAAAGGTGAAAAACTGAAACCCTTTCCACTAAGATGAGGGACAAGACAAGGTTGCCCACTCTCACCACTATTATTCAACATAGTTTTGGAAGTTTTAGCCACAGCACTCAGGGGAAAAAAAGGAATCCAAATTGGAAAAGAAGAAGTAAAGCTGTCACTGTTTGCAGATGTCATGATACTATACATAGAGAATCATAAATACGCTACCAGAAAACTACTGGAGCTGATCAATGAATTTGGTAAAGTAGCACGATACAAAATTAATGCACAGGGGGCTTCCCTGGTGGTGCAGTGGTTGAGAGTCTGCCTGCCGATACAGGAGACACAGGTTCGTGCTCTGGTCCAGGAAGATCCCACATGCCGCGGAGCAGCTGGGCCCATGAGCCATGGCTGCTGAGCCTGTGTGTCTGGAGCCTGTGCTCCACAGCGGGAGAGGCCACAACAGTGAGAGGCCCATGTACCATAAAAAAAAAAATGAATGCACAGAAATCTCTTGCATTCCTATAAACTAATGAAAAATCTGAGAGAAAAATTAAGGAAACACTCCCATTTACCTTTGCAACAAAAAGAATAAAATACCTTGGAATAAACCTACCCTAGGAGAAAAAAGACCTGTATATAGAAAACTATAAGACACTGATGAAAGAAGTTAGAGATGATACAAAGAGATGGAGAGATATACCATGTTCTTGGATTGGATTAATCAGCATTGTGAAAATGACTATACTAACCAGAGTAATCTACAGTTACAATGCAATCCCTATTAATGTGGCCTCTCCCGTTGCAGAGCACAGGCTCCAGATGTGCAGGCTCAGCAGCCATGGCTCACGGGCCCAGCCGCTCCACAACATGTGGGATCTTCCTGGACTGGGGCACGAACCCATGTGCCCGCATCGGCAGGGGTACTCTCAACCACTGCACCACCAGGGAAGCCCCAAAGCAATCTTGAGAAAGAAAAATGGAGCTGGATGAATCAGGCTCCCTGACTTCAGACTATACTAAAAAGCTATAGCAATCAAGCCAGTATGGTACTGGCACAAAAACAGAAATATAGATCAATGGAAAAGGATAGAAAGCCCAGAGATAAACCCATGCACATATAGTCACCTTAATTTTGATAAAGAAGGCAAGAATATGCAATGGAGAATAGACAGCCTCTTCAATAAGTGGTGCTGGGAAAACTGGACAGCTACATGTAAAAGTATGAAATTAGTACAGTCCCTAACACCATATACAAAAATAAACTCAATATGTATTAAAGACCTAAATGTAAGGCCAGACACTATAAAACTCCTTTTAGAGGAAATCATAGGCATAACACTCTATGACATAAATCACAGCAAGATCCTTTGTGACCCACCTCCTAGAGAAATGGTAATAAAACAAAAATAAACAAATGGGACTTAATGAAAATTAAAAGCTTTGGCACAGCAAAGGAAACCATAAACAAGACCAAAAGATAACTCTCAGAATGGGAGAAAATATTTGCAAATGAAGCAACTGACAAAGGATTAATCTCCAAAACTTACAAGCAGCTCATTCAGCTCAATATCAAAAAAGGAAACATCCCAATGCAAAAATGGGCAGAAGACCTAGAAATAGACATTTCTCCAAAGAAGATATACAGATTGCCAACAAACACATGAAAGAATTCTCAGTATCACTAATCATTAGAGAAATGCCAATCGAAACTAAAATGAGGTATCACCTCACAGAGTCAGAATGGCCTTCATCAAAAATCTAGAAACAATAAATGCTGGAGAGGGTGTGGAGAAAAGGGAACCCTAGTGCACTGTTGGTGGGAATGTAAATTGATACAGCCACTATGGAGAATAGTATGGAGGTTCCTTAGAAAACTAAAAATAGAACTACCATAAGACCCAGCAATCCCACTACTGGGCATATACCCTGAGAAAACCATAATTCAAAATGAGACATATACCACAATGTTCATTGCAGCACTATTTACAATAGCCAGGACATGGATGCAACCTAGTTGTCCATCGACAGATGAATGGATAAAGAAGATGTGGCACATATATACAATGGAATATTACTCAGCCATAAAAAGATATGAAATTGAGTTGTTTGTAGTGAGGTGGATGGACCTAGGGTCTGTCATACATAGTGAGGTAAGTCAGAAAGAGAAAAACAAATACCGTGTGCTAACACATATATATGGAGTCTAAAAAAAACATTGTTCTGATGAACCTAGGGGCAGGGCAGGAATAAATATGCAGACGTAGAAAATGGTCTTGAGGACACAGGGACGGGGATGGATAAGCTGAAACGAAGTGAGAGAGTACCATTGACATATATACACTACCAAATGTAAAATAGATAGCTAGTGGGAAGCAGCTACATAGCACAGGGAGATCAGCTCGGTGCTTTGTGACCACCTAGAGGGGTGGGATAGGGAGGGTGGGAGGGAGATGCAAGAGGGAGGTGATATGGGGATATATGTATACATATATCTGATTCACTTTGTTATACAGCAGAAACAAATACAACATTGTAAAGCAATTATACTCCAATAAAGATTTTTTTTAAAGTGTGCCTCTTTCCTTGCTGTGGGGGGACTTGCATATGTCTCACCATGATAACAGACCCCAAATTACAATTCTCTGCTGATCTTGAAGAAAGCCATTTTTTCTGGAGAAATATTTGGTAGTCTATTTGTTTTAGGTCAACACAAACTTAAATGCGTATTACTAAGTGCAAGAAGCCAATCTGAAAAGGCTACATATTGTATGACTCTAACTATAAGACATTCTTGAAAAGGCAAAGCCTTGGAGACAATAAAAAGGTCAGCGTTGCTTGAGCTTGGATGAGGATGGGATGAATAGGTGGAGCACAGAGTAATTATTAGGCAATGAAATATTCTGTATGATGGATACATATCATTATACATTTTTCCAAACCCATAGAATGTACAACACCAAGCAGCATGAACCCTAATGCAAACTATGGACTTAGGGTGATTACAATGTGTCAATGTAGGTTCATGAATTGTTAATAGCCCACTCTGGTGGGGGATGTTGATAAAGGGGAAGGCTATTTGTGCATAAGGATGGGGCATATGGGAAATCTATGTTCCTCCTCTCAATTTTGCTGTGAACATAAAACAATACATAAAACAGAACATAAAACAAAAAAATAATGTTTTTAATGTGAGTAAAATGATAAATATATATCCACAATAAAATAATTGATTAATTGTAAAAGGGAATGCTATGAACAGCTTCACACTTATAAATATGACAATTTAGAGAAAATTGACCTTCAAAACCCACAAACTACTAAAACTTTAATAAAGATGAAATATCTGATATGAATAGTTCTATACCCATTAAATAACTGCAATTCTTTATGTAAAAACTCCCCTCCCCCCATAATCTCAAGGCCCAGATGGTTTCACTGGAGAATTCTACCAAACATTTAAAGAACTAACACCAATCTTATGGATTTACACAATCTCCTCCAGAAACAGAAGAAAAGAGTAGACTTCTAAACTCATTTTGGGAGGTCAGTATTACCCTGATACCAAAATCAAAGAGAGAAGAAAAAAAAAGAAATCTACACACCAATATTTCTCATCAACTTAAACATAAAATTTCTTGCCAAAACATTAGCGAACCTAATCCCACAATGCATTAAAAAAATTATACACCATTACCACGTGGAATTTGTTCCAAGGATGAACGGCTGATTCAACATTTCAAAATCAACGAGCATAATCCACCATAGGAACAGGTTAAAGAAGAAAACTTACACGACCACATCTATTGATGCAGTAAAAGCATTTAACAAAATCCAACATCCATTCCTGATATAGACTCTCAGTGAAATATGAATAGAGGGGAATTTCGTGAACCTAGATTTTTGTCTATAAAACAATGGGCATCTATAAAAAAATACTACAATTAACATCATACCTAATGATGAAAGACTAAATGCTTCCCCTCAAGACTGGAAAAAAGCAAAGACGTCCACTCTCACCACTCTTATTCAATATATTTCTGGAAGTTCTAGCCACTGCAAAAGGAAAGGAAAGGAAATAGGCATTCAGATTGGAAAAGAAGAAATAAAGCTGTCCCTATTTGCAGATGACATGATTGACTACATAGAAATTCCCAAGGAATATACAAAAACAAAAACACTGGAACTAGTGAAGTCAGCACTGTGGCAAGATATAAAATCAATATACACACACAAAAAAAATCAAATTTCTACATGAACACATGGAAACTGAAATCAAAACCCAATGTAATTTATAATTTATCCAAAGAAATTCAAATACATAGGTATACACTTAACAAAATATGTACATGATACATATGCTGAAAACTACAAAATGTGATGAAAGAAATTAAGGACTTAAATAAATGTAAAAACATACCATGTTCAGAGAAGAACAAATATCATATGATATCACTTATATGTGGAATCTAAAAAAAGGGTACAAGTGAACTTACCTACAAAATAGAAATAGAGTTACAGATGTAGAAAACAAACTTTTGGTTACCAGGGAGGAAAGTGGGGGGAGATGAGGGATAAACTGGAAGATTGGGATTGGCATATATACACTACTATATATAAAATAGATAACTAATAATAACCTACTGTATAGCACAGGGAACTCTACTCAAGACTCTGTAATGGCCTATATGGGAAAAGAATCTTAAAAAGAGTGGATATATATATATATGTATAACTGATTCACTTTGCTGTACAGCAAAAACTAATACAACATTGTAAATCGACTATACTCCAATAACAATTTAAAAAAATACCATGTTCATGGGTTCAACACAGTAAAGCAGTCAATTCTCCTGAAATTGTTATATAGACTTAACACAGTTTCTACCAAAATCTCATCAAGTTTTTTTTTTTTTTAGACATAGGCAAGCTTATTCTAAAAAGTATATTAAAAGCCACAGGCCCTAGTATAGCTAAAGGAATCTGACACGGAAGAGTAAAATGGGAGTAATCACTTTAGGGTTAGGGTTAGGGTAATCACTTTACTCAATAAGGCCTATGATATTACTAGAGTGATAAAGACCTGTGCACAGATGTTCATAGAAGCCTTATTCTTAATAGCCAAATACTACATACAATCCAGATGTCCTTCACTGGGTCAATGGTTAAAAAAATCATGGTACATACATACCACCAAAACAAAAACTTGATACAGGCAACAACTTGGATGAGTCCCAAGGGCATGCTGGATGAAAAAAAGCTACTTTCAAAAGGTATGGTTTTGGGACTTCCCTAGTGGCACAGTGGTTAAGAATCCACCTGCCAATGCAGGGGACACACGTTCGATCCCTGGTCCTGGAAGAGCCCACATGCTGCAGAGCAGCTAAGCCTATGCACCTCAACTACTGATCCTGTTCTCTAGAGCCCATGAGCCACAGCTACCAAGCTCATGCGCCACAACTACTGAAGCTTGCGCCTAGAGCCTGTGCTCTGCAATGAGAGATGCCACCACAATGAGAAGCCCGCGCACCACAATGAAGGGTAGCCCCAGCTCACTGCAACTAGAGAAAGCCTGCGTGCATCAACGAAAAATAAATATTTTTTTAAAGTCAAATAGAGACATGGAAAATATTTTTAAAGAAATGTATGGTTTCATTTATATAATTTTGAAATGCCAAAATTATAGAAATGGAAAAGAGATTAGATGTTGCCAAGGGTTAGGGACCAAGGAGGGAGAGTGGGAAAGGAGTGGATATGGCTATAAAAAGGAAATCTGAGGTATCCTTATTGTGATAGAACTATTCTGTATATTGTCTGTGGTGGTATATGCAAGAGCCTACTATGTGATAAAATTGTACAGAAGCACACACACACACACACACACACATGACTACAGGTAAACTTTGGGAAATCTGAATAAGATAGGTGGACTGTATCAATGTCAGTATCTTACTTGTGGCACTGCATTGTCTTGCAAAATTCTACTACTGGAGGAAATAGTAAAGTCTACAGGGGATCTCTGTATTTTTTGTTTGTTTGTTTGTTTTCAAAAGCAATAAGCTTTATTCAACAGCCCCTGGAGTATATTATTTCACAGAATCAATGTCATAGCTTCTCTCAGCCTCCTCAATAGTGTACACGTTCCCACCATGTTCTAACTGACAAAAAATTAAAAAGCAAAGAGGATGACTTCCTTTGTGGGGATAAAACAGAAATTTAAGTGAACCTTTTAAAAATACCATCAATATTTATTTTTCTTGTAGAATTATATGTCATTTAAGTGGATACTTAAAGAGTTCTGTTGCACAATTGATTTTTGAAAGCTTTGAAATTGAGTAATTTGCCATTTCTTAGTGCTCTCTGAGTAAATACATGTATATTTTTTTCTGAGTTTTCACAGCTGCTAGAAACACCAGAAAGTGTATTTCTAACCAGATGACAGAGAGAGAGAGAGAGAGAGAGAAAGAGAGAGAGAGAGAGAGAGAGAGATGTGTATGGTGTAGGGAAAATGGATGTGGAAAGTGGGTGATGTTAATTTTAATTTTGTTAGTTGAAAATATTCCCCAATATCTGTATTATTTTTACAACTGTATGTTAATATACAATTATCTCCAAAATTTTCTATTAAAAAATCCTACTAATCTTTTTTTTCAAGAATAATACTGCATCATAATAGCTTGTTTATTGGCTGCTAATCAGGTTTGCATGAAACCTCATAATAAACAGCTACAGGCCACTGGCTCAAACTGAGGTGAAGGAGATATGCTTTTTGATGTTTCTGATAGTGAGAGTCATTGATCACACTGAGACACACTTGACACTTTCCTAAGAAGTCATCTGACTTCCTGTGAATTCCCTGGTACTGTTAATGTGTAAGCAGTCTTCATGACCACTTCATGAGTGTGGTAGACAATACTTGGGAAGTGACTGGATAGATACCAGCTTGAAATAAACAGTTGAAGGAGCTGAGCTGTTTTCACTGAGATAAGGTGACATGAAGGATAAGATACCTGGGTTCAGATCCCTAGAGGGCTGTTTTGGGGCAAAGAAAGTAACTGTGTTCTCTGAGGTCCTAAGGGTAAATGAAGATCGGATCAGCAGTTGACCTCAGGGATGCTTTATAGATGCAGATATAGGCTCAGCAGAAAGAAGGACTAACTGAGCTGTCCAATAATGAGATGTGTTACTTCTGGCTGTAGAGAGTGTCCTATTATTGGAAGCATTTAAGCAGAAGTCATTGAACATCTCTCAGAAATGTGGAAATTTCCTTTCAATGTGCAGATTCTAACACCAAAGTAATCATGTGAAACAGGGCTGCCAGTGCTTTATCCCAACACATATCTCATTCCCTCACTGGCTTTTCTTTTTTCCTGACTGGAACCTTCTCTTCCTTGGTGACTGGAAGGGAAAGAAAGGGACTCTGAGGTCTTGGGATCAATGTTCTATATAGACTGGAATATCTTTGCAGGAAAATTCAAGTTAATATTGGTTTTGGTGGATGTAGGGACATAGAACACTGCAGTAACCTCCCAGACTAATCTGGGAGATTGACAAGGACACAAGATAACCACAGGCAGCTTTTAGTTCTGGCATTTTTGCATTATGAGAAATACAATTGTTTTCATGTCTGTTTTTCCTAATAAACTCTAAACTCTTTCAGGGATACTATATTTTACATTTCATGTGTTCTTCCTGCATTTAGAACCTTACACATAGTGGCTTCTTGATTGTTTCTCCATAAAGTGTTTCTCAGACATGATCAGATGGTTTGTGATGCAGTTTGTATACCAAATGCTAGGCTGGCATTTCCTCCCAGAGGGAAGAAAGCACTGGCTTCCACTTTCTTTTGGGTGACATCTAAAGTAGATAATGTGACTATTTCTAAAGGTAGCTCCCTACCACTTCCTTCATTTCATGGCAACCAGGGAGCTAAAACAATACATTTAAGACCTGAGCTTTTGATAAAGTTCCTAGTGCTGGACACATGAATCTGGTTTGATGCCTTAGGTGTGAGAAGAGTGGAGAGGCTGTGGGTATTTTCTTCAAGCTAAGCCTGGTAGGTTGGTGGACTGGGGAGGCATTTATAAATGATCAGGCCTTCTAAATGTTAGAAAACCTTGTTGATATATGTACCAGTATGGAGGTCTTTGCTTCCCACCATCCTCCTCACTCTTGGGAGTGGGGGCATTGGGGTGGGGGAAGGAGAGAGCAATGTGTTGCTGGTCCTTCAAAAAAGGAAAAAGGAAATCCAGAGTGGCTAAGTTAGGGAGAGAAAAAGAAGAGGCCTGGGCCGGAGGAAGGTGTGCTAAGGGAGACCAGGCCTTCTCAGGCCCCTTGGTGAAAGGATGAGAACACTCACAGCACAGGAGTCTGGCCTTGTAGCCCATATGAATGGTGGGGAGGGGTACCCTAGGACACACTAGGAGCCTGAGTCCTGGCCCAGCCAGACACCTGCCTGTCAGTCCTTCCAGGACTTCCCCGAGGATGGCCCTCCTCTCACTGGGATCTCTCCCAGTATGGCATTAGTAAGATAATACGGCCCTGGGAGGGAGGGTGGAGGGTAACCTAAAATTAGCCCTCTGGACCTGTTCAGCCAGCCCTTTAGGCTGTGTTGTTAACAGTGGAAACTGAGGGCCCTGCCTGCACCAGCCCCCGGGGCAGTAGGGGGCTCCCCTTGGAGGGGCCACCAGGGCCCCGTGCTTCGCAGAGGGGTAGGGGCAGCCTGGTGAGTACCTGGAGCCTAGGATGCGATGATGCTGTCAGGGACGAGTGAACCCTAAGCGCTGCCATCCAGATGACCTGCGATCACCACCTTGGTAGTCTGATTCCACTGGGTCTGGTTTCTGGGGGTGCTTGGGAGGTTAGTGGGGGAACCTTCCCGCAGAGGGAAGGATGGTTTCCTGCCGCATCTGTCCCAGGAAACTGTGTCTGCCTAGGCTCTGGGGTACAAATGGGCCTACTTCTTGAGGGAAATTGCTGCGGTTATGCAATACAGGGAAGGTGAAGTTTTGTCTTTGTGTCCCTGTGTAGTATTTGTGATTCTGTGTGTGGATGCAGCAGGGTGGGCTCAGGGCAGAAAGGCAGAGCTCCTCAGTGTGTGTGTTGGGGGGGGGGGAAAGATGAGTACTAAAAATAGTCTACTAATGCCTGGCATACTATTCTAGGGCCCACTGAAACCAGCCACCCTCCCATAGGAGTTCTTAACCTAGATTCACAGACACCCCCCCCACCCAAGAGGGCCTAAGATAGAATTCAAAGTGTCCAAAAATACAGATGGGGCAAACAATCACCTTTATATCCCCCTAATCTCTAACTGAAATTTACCATTTACTTCAAGGATGAATGCAGGCAGCAAATGGCAACAGTATTACTAGTTCCTGTAACTTGGTCACCAGAAGAAATCATAGATATTCCCTATCATATTACAGTTGTGGCAGAAATCTGGAAATGTCATTTATGCTCATAATCACTTAGAACTTATTAGTAGATCTTGTTATTTAACATGTTAGTAAAGAACTTCTATTACTATATCATGCAGTTTTAAAAATATTTTGATAGCTGTATTTCAATATAATTGGTTTCCTTTAATTCTATATATTTTATGTATTAAAAATCATTCTGAGGGGACCAGAGACTTAGCCAGATTGTCACAGGGGCCAATGCCACCGAAAAAGGGTTTAAAACCCCTGCATTTTGGGGATCAGGACGAGGATCCTTGCACAGAATTGTCACCCATAGAAACTCTTTGATTAATAAACCAGAGTACGGTGAGATTAGACAAAAGATGAGTTTGGTTTTTTATCCTATCTAATGAGATGAGGCACAATTCACTCAAGTGTCCAAGGTAGCTGGGGTCATGCCTTGTTCTCCCTCTGGAAGCTCATTATATGGGCCCTGATGTGGGCTCATAGTATGACCTTGGTGAGAGCTTCAGCATTTCCCTTCACACTCCCTTTCCTCTTCATTTCTCTGAACACCACTCCCCCAAATAAAATAGTAAGGAGAGAATCCCTACTGGCTGTCAGAAGAAATGATTTGTAAAGCAACCTTCTATGATTGAGATCCTGGAATCCAGTATGACCCTCAGACATGAGGATCCTGAGAGCTACAATATGATTGCTTGAGGCAAGGGGGAGAGGCATGTGTTTATTTTCCAGGTGGCAGTAGAAAGAACAGGATGGGGAATAAGGAAACCTGGATTCTATTTCTGGCCCTGCTATTGCCCTGATATAAGGCACCTGGAAAATCCCTTACCCTATTGGACTTCAGTTTCCTCATCCACAAAATGGGAATAATATTACCTATTCCACTATGTGAAATAGCTCTGAAAATCACACAATTATAGATGTGTTCTGAGCTCTTGCTAATGAGACAACTGTCAATAACAGCCATGTGACCTTAGGAAAAAGTCTCTGCTCTCCTCTAAACCTTGGTTTTCCCATCTCTAAATTGAGGAAATTAAAGTAAATAATTTATTATGTGCATTCCATCTCTGAAGTTATAGAGCTTTAACCTCAGGAGGGAGCAACAGCCATAGAAATTAGAGACCTAAGTAATAATAAAAATCATAGTGAAAATAGTTACTGAGTACTACATACAGGTGGTATTCTAAACATTTAAGATGTATTGATATTAACTCATTTAATCCTAACAATAACCCTCTGAGGCAGATACTACTATCATACTATCTTTACAGATGAAGAAATAGGCACAGAGAGATTAAATGATCTGCCCTAGATCACACAACTACTAATTGGTAGAGCTGAGATTGAAGCAGAATCCTAGACCGTGTTTTACCACTTCCATATATGGCTTCCCAATCTGCACTGGGGTCAAAACAGACCTATGTAGAAGGAGTTATGATATAGTGTGATGACTGCTATAGTACTATTAAGAGCAAAGACTCAAGGAACTAACCCATTAGAAGGAGTTACATGTGACAGAAGGAAGCATGATATATATCAACAGCCATCATTTCTCTTCCCTTATCAATGGATCTTGGGGTATAAGTAGAGGAGTGGTAGGAAATGAGGCTGGAGATATTGGCCAAGGTTTTCTCATGAAGGACCTGTGAGCCTGGCAAGGCATCTGGGCTATACTCTGAAAGAAAGGGGAGTGATTAAAAGATTTAAAATAGAAGATTGACACAGAGAGGATTTGTACTTTTAAATGATCACTTTAGCTAAAATGTGGAGAAATTATTGAAAAGATAAACTAGCTAGGAGACTACTACAACAGTTGATGCAAAAGATGATGGGGGTCTGGATAAAGCACTAGCAATTGGGTTGGCTATAGAGGCCTCTAGGAAGTAAAATCCTACATTTGATGACCAATTAGATGCGAGCGGAACAATGAGATAAGAGGCCTGACATTAGTCTTGGGTGTTTGGTTTGGTTGACCAGTTGGATGATGAGGAACTGAGATGTGGATCTAGTTTGGTGATGGTGATAGTAGTAGTGGTGGTGTGATACTGCTGACTTTGAAGTACTTGAAAGAACTCAGTGAATACATACCTTTTGCTGAAGAGAGAGCTGGGGGACTTGGAGCGGTAGGCCTGAAATCATCCTGATAAAGGTGAGAGCTACAGCTCTAGAAAAAGGAGAGACCAAGGGGAACAAAACTATTACAGGGGACAAAAATCAGAAGAGTGTGCTGGCCAGGAAGCCAAGGGAAGACTCCATAGGAGGAAGTGGTCAGTGGAGACAGATGTCCCAGAAAAGTCAGAAAAGGAAAGAGCTGAGAAACAGCCAGTAGATTTAACCACAAGGATGACTTTTAAAGAAATATCTCAGTGTGTGATTGAGGGTGGGTAGAGACAGACTGCAGAGGGTGGAATTGGAGGTGAGGAAATGGATGGCAGACACCTCTTTGGAGATGTTTGGTGAAAAAGAGAGAGAAGAGAAGAAAAGTAGCTAGAGTAGGACAAAGGACAATAGAAGTGTTTTGTTTCCAAAGATGATTGAGGGGGAGGAGCCATTGGAGAGGTTGAAGGCACAGAGGGAGCTCACCTTTGAAGATCTAGTACATGGTAGCTTTCTTTCTCTTAACAACCCCATGAGGCAGGGCCTATCATTTCTATCTTATAAGTGAGGAAACTGAATCCCAAAGAAGGGAAGAGACTTTCCCAAAGCTTACTCAGATAGGAAATGGGGGTGCTGAGTTGCAAACTTAGGTCTGCCTCATTTCTAAAATTATCTTCTTATAATTACACCCGAAAAGTGAATAAATAAAAGACCATATATGGAGTTGATGCTGACTTGTGGCAGGGGGGCTAAAGTTGAGGGAGACCCCACCCACCCACCTCACAGTTTATTCTATGGGTGTGTATTTGAGGTCCCAGGCTAACAAAGAGGGGTGGAGGTGGACAGTGAATAAAAGGAGGTGTGAGCCCAGGGCTGCAGGGTATGGGAGAAGAGGGAGACTCAACCTCTGAAAACCCTACCAGCTTACCCTGATGACATTACCAACTGAGGGGGGTGACTTTGATTTTGAAGCACTAGGAACAGGACTAGGAATGCCAAGGGTTTAGGTTGAGTCAGTCACTGGGCCATGGGTGATTTTGTAGGGCCTGGGAATAATGAGGAGAGAAGAGTTGAGGGTTGAGGCAAGGCTCCAGGCTGGGTGGAACAGAGAGGATGGGAAAAGGCTTGACTCAGAGAGACTGGGAAGCAATAGTTCCCAAAAAGATGCTGGCAATCAAAGGGACTCCTGGATTGAAATGGTCCTGGTGGAAAAACTAGTTGTCGACAGAGAGGAGGACTTGTCCTGGAAACTTCAACTACTTCCTACTATCTCTTTGACTATGTTTTACTTGAATCCACCTTTTACTTTTACTTGTAATGTCACCTCTTTATTTAATCAGTGAATGCCATTCAACATCCATTTCCTGAGCAACCCTGTTGCCTGAAGTCTGAGGGGCCTGAGTCTGAGGGGAGATCACATATGTGGGGCTGTGAAGAGGCTGAATCTCATCTAAAAGGTTGAGAGGTAGGGTTGAGGGCCTGCCCCACGAGACGGATGTCAGAATGCTCAGGGATTACAGCTTGACACCACAAAACACCATTCTGTTGGCTTATCAACTACCAGACCAGAACCACCTCATTAGTCCACACATTCTGAACCCAGGAAGATGTATCTACCAACACCCCAGCCATGATGTAGGCTCTACTGGGAGTGGAGGAATAATAAGATGGAGACAGGAGTCCTCACCCTGGAGTTTACACACTGATGAACCACAGATAAGTGTAAATGTGATGTGAAGGTTCATAGCTAAAGACTAGCTGTAATCCTTTGGAATCCCTGAGCAGAGGAGGAGGAGATTAGGGAAGGTTTCCCAGAAGTAGGAGTTTAAAGGGAAGGCAGAAGAGCATATGCAAAGGCACCAGGCTGTGAAATGGCCTGATCTATTTTGGCAGCCATCTCTGGGGTCTGAAATAAGATGGAGTAGGAGTTAGAAGCAAGGGACCCATGAGTGAAGAGCCTGATGGTGAAAGATGGGGGGCAAGCATCCAGGCTTTTGATGGGAGCCCTCAGTCTCTCCTGTTTCTATCATCCACAGATCTGGCATATCCTCCTGCTCATAATGAGAATAGTTCTGCTCCAATCAGCCAAGGTGAACCTCATGGACATCACCAAAATCTTCTCCCTCCTGCAGCCCGATAAAGAGGAGGAGGACACTGACACGGGGGAGAAGCAGGCTCTCAATCAAGCAGTGTACAACAACGACTCTTATACCTTGGACCAGCTTTTGCGCCAGGAGCGTTATAAACGATTCATCAACAGTAGAAGTGGCTGGGGCGTCCCTGGGACACCCTTGCGCTTGGCTGCTTCTTATGGCCACCTTAGCTGCTTGCAGGTCCTCCTGGCACATGGTGCTGATGTTGACAGCTTGGACGTCAAGGCACAGACACCACTTTTTACCGCCGTCAGTCATGGCCATCTGGACTGTGTGCGTGTGCTTTTGGAAGCTGGTGCTTGTCCTGGTGGTAGCATCTACAACAACTGCTCTCCTGTGCTCACAGCTGCCCGTGACGGTGCTGTTGCCATCCTGAAGGAGCTCCTGGGTCATGGTGCAGAGGCCAACGTCAAGGCAAAACTACCAGTCTGGGCATCGAACATAGCTTCATGTTCTGGACCCCTCTATTTGGCTGCAGTCTACGGTCACCTTGATTGTTTCCGCCTGCTTTTGCTCCATGGGGCAGACCCTGACTACAACTGTACTGACCAGAACCTGCTGACTCGAGTCCCACAGCCCCGCACCCTCCTCGAAATCTGCCTGCACCATAATTGTGAGCCAGAGTACATCCGGCTGTTAATTGATTTTGGTGCTAACATCTACCTTCCATCTCTCTCCCTGGACCTGAACTCACAGTATGATAAAGGCACTGCATTGCTGCTACAGGCCCGAGGTGAGTGTCAGGCAGCCCAGCTCTAATAGGCCTCCTGGCTTGGAGGGCCGAGGGCCCCAAATCACCCCCCAAGCTAATCCTTCTGGGATGAGTTGGAGAAAACACCATCTTCTTCCCTCTCCTGGGGCCCCAGTGGAGAAGAGGTTACAGATTCCTTTTTAGGGAAGGGATCACTAAGATGAGGTAGGGGATAACACTAGCCCAGTTTCTTCTTCTGGCATTGCCCATGACTGTTTTGTGGCCTTGAACATGCCCTCTCTAGGCCTCAGTGTGTCCCCATTGGTACCATGCATTGAGGGCAGGGAGGGGACATTTATTAGAAGGGAGAGAGCAATTAGGGCTGCAGCAGCCAGGGCAGGATGGATGTAAGCTTGGGTGGGAGAACTACACTGAGAATTGCTTCTCATGACCTGTTTTTTCCTTCCCGTAGCCACTCCACGGTCACTACTATCACAGGCTCGTTTAGTTATCCGCAGAGCCCTGCGCCATGCCAGCCAGCCACAAGCCATCGACCAGCTGGATATTCCCCCTGTGTTGATTAGCTATCTTAAACACCAACTGTAACCTTGCAGCCTGCCCAGAAACACACAATGCCTCCAAAAAACCACCTGGGGACCCAGGTAACTTGAGGATACTACAGCTCTACCCACTTGCCTGAAGCTGCTCTCCTGTATTATCCTCCACAATAAAATCCTCAACAAAATAAATCCTGGGGGCTGTTGTGTTGGTGTGTGTGGGGGGTGGGGGAGTTCACTGGGGGAAAGGGTCTGGTTGGCCATGGGGAAGGATTAGAGTGATCTGGCATTCAACAGGCATAGGAGCCTAGCCACTGAAAGAGAAAACTAACCCAATGGCCTATACATCCCCACCAAGATCCTTGAGAGAATTTGGAGCTGTAATGTCCTAGAAGCAAGGTCCTGAAGAATTCAGGTAGGTATAAGGGTAGCATCATCTTGCTCAGCCCTGTATCTCCATTGAATCTCTGGCTGCTAATTGTTAGCGAACCAAACTTGGGTCCACAGCCAATCTACTGACACCGGGTTGTGGTGAAGTAAAGGGGCTTCACCCTTTTCAGGGGCTGTTGCCCAATACCCTATTTGAGTCAAGTGACCAAGGAGTCTCCCATTCACTCACCTTGAATCATAGGCTGCAATTACACTAGTCTATTTTATAGTCAAGATCTAACTAGGAAAACAAACTACCAAATATTTGTCACAATGAATTTAACACAGAGAAGAAATTGGTTACATAGGTGATAGGCAGAGAATCTAAGAAGTACAGGAAGTTAACCCAGAGTTTAGTGACAGCAGGAGGCCAACATCACCCTTAGGTTGGAGGGGTGAGGGAGGAGGTATGTCCAGACTCTAGGGACAGGGGTCACCTGATAGAAAGTAGAATCACAGGCTTATCATGGGTATCCAAACAAGAGAAAAGGAATAAATACCCTCTCCTTTCCCTCATTCTTGTCCTTCAATCTGCTTTCAACGTCTGTCTCACTGAGGGAAACTAGAAGTCAACAAATATGAGAGCCTGGGAAACACAGCCTGCAGTGGTTAGTCGTCCTAACTGGTCCAGGCCACCAGGGCCTGGTCCAGCACAGATAACCACCCGAATCCAGATCCAGGCACCTTCAATTTTGCTAAATCTTCATCTTTCCACAGTACCTTCTTTTATATCTCCTGCACCACTATGGGTGAGGGTGTGTATGAGCAGTGAAAAGGACACAAGGTGAAGGGGTACAGGATGCGAGCCCAGATAATCTGTATATGGGGAGTACTTTAGATGTTTGGAGCTTTTTCTGGGAGCTGCCTTGACAGACCCACCCCCCATGTCCCTACATAATTATCTCCCATCATGCAGGAAGAGAGGCAGGGAATGGGATCTTGAACTGACTTGCCTCTCCCCATTCTTACCTCTCCCACTCTCCCTAGCTCCTAGTGCCTAAGAGGCTTTAGGAAGGAAGGCAAGAATACTGGACATCTATCCCCATGGTCCAGCCCCACTCAGCTTCCAGACTTTCAAATGCATAAAGCATTTTGGAGAGCAGTGCAACTGTTTATCTCCAAGGGGCAAGAGAACTGAAGGACTGGACTGTAAACACAGACTTTAGGGCAGTGAGCTGCAGGTCTCTTCTACCTTTCTTTCAGTCTGGGTTCCTGAAGCGTGAGTTATCTGGGATTGCACTCCTCACTCTGCTCCCCATCCCCTTAGTCAGGGCTTAGGAGATTAGGAGTCAAGCTCAGCAGCTCCATCTACTTTAGGACCCCAGGAAAGTACACCCTTCAAATGGGGCCTGGCCAGGGTGGCCTCCCTTGTGCCATCTGAAACACCGATTCTCTGGTTGACCCTTGAAAGCACGTAGATACTCTGGGCATATCAAAATAATTGCATTTGATGAGGATGTAGGAGTATACCAAATTCTAGGCAGAGAGGAAGAGCTGCAACTCTTTGCCCCATTTCCCAGATGAGCAGACTGAGAAACTTTCAAAGTTAAGTGCCCATGTTATTAGCAGCTGAGCTCTCCAGACCTCTCTGAGCTGTTGTTCTTCCAGTTGCCTGTGCTGCTGTGGGCAGAAACAACTTTAAGGCCTGCTGCCTTGGTTTCTTCCCTATCCAGACAACAGGTCTGGAGTGAAAATGGATCATCTCAAATTCTGATGATGAATCTTCTGAGGCAACTTTCCCTAGGAGGTGCGAGGAGGAGGTTCCTGGAATGAAATGTCACCCTTGGCCTTTAGTCTCTTGTTGGCATTGCCCCCAGATAATATCCTAGCCTCCCCCCACCCTCCATTACAACCACCAGTTTCCAGGTAATTTGTTTTCCCAGTTAGATCTTGACTATAAACTGAACAAGTGGGAATGCAGCTTCCAAGAAAGCTGAATCTTAACCCTTCTCTCCCACTCTCCCTGTCTCCTCCTAACTTCCCTTTTTTCCTTCTTTCTTCTCTCCCTCTCCCCTTCCCTCCCTCCCTTGCTGGAATTGCCATTAGCCTAGGGCTGGCTCTGCTCTGCACATGCCACAGACCAGTCTGCATTCTTTCCTGCAATGGGAAAATTCTTTCGCTTTATTCGGAAAGGTGGCCCACAAAGACAAGATCCAAAGTGCAAATGGTCCACTGTACTGCCGAAACCACAGAGCTCTCCTTCAGCTGCTAACTTGAGGGAAAGGATAACGGAAGAGGTAGTGTTTGATCTTGGCCTTGAAGGGTGTAAAGTGTTTTAATTAGTAGAGAGGAAAGAAAAGGTATTAGTGGAGGGAACTCAGTGAGCAAAGACATAGAAGTGGGAAAAAGCAGGGCAGTTTCGGTAACCAATTTAGTCTGGTTCGAGTTCAATGTGTTTCAACAAGAGCTAGCCTGGGGACTAGACTGGAGAGGGCCCTGAATATCCTGGTCTTTCGAACTTGAAGATTTCAGTCCATAGAATGGGGCATGCATAGTCATAGGAATGACTTACTGACTGTATAGAGAACATGTTCCCTGATTTCCCAGGGCAAATCTGGCATAATTACATTTTTTACTGAAATATAACTGACATACAACATTATATTAGTTCCAAGTGTACAACGTAAGAATTCAATGTTTGTGTATATTGTGAAATAATCACCACAACAAATCTAGTTAACATCTGTCACCACACACTTACAATTTTTTCTTGTGATGAGAAATTTTAAGATCTATTCTCTTAGCAACTTTCAGATAGGCAATACAGTAATATTAACTATATTCACCATATTGTACATTACAGCCCCATGACTTATTTATTTCATAACTGAAAGTTTGTCCCTTTTGACACCCTTCACCCATTTTGTCCACCCCCAACCCCTGCCTCTGGCAACCACCAATCTGTTCTCTGTGTGTATAAGCTCGCTTCTTTTTTTAATTTTAGATTCTACATATAAGTGAAATCATATAGTATTTGTCTTCCTCTGAATTATTCACTTAGGAAAATGCCCTCCAGGTCAATCCATATTGTTGCAAATGACAAGATTTCATTATTTTCTATGGCAAAATAATATTCCAGTGTCTGTGTGTGCACACGCACATCACATTTTCTTTACCCATTCATCCATTCTTGAACACTTGGGTTGCTTCCATGTTTTGGCTATTGTAAATAATGCTGCAGTGAACATGGGGGTGCACATATCTAGTGTCTTTGTTTTCTTTGGATAAGTACACATAAGCGGGATTGCTTGATCATATGGTAGTTCTATTTTTAATTTTGAGGCACCTCCATACTTTTATACATAGTGACTGCATCAATTTACATTCCCATGAGCTGTTCACAAGGGTTCCATTTGTTCCACATCCTTGCCAGCATCTGATATTTCTTATCTTTTTGATAACAGTCATTTTAACAGGGGTGAGGTCATATCTCATTTTGGTTTTAATTTGCATTTCCCTGATGATTAGTGATATTGAACACCTTTCCATGTCCCTGTTGCACATCTGTATCTTCTTTGAAAAAATGTCTATTCAGGTCCTCTGCCTATTTTTTAATCAGGTTGTTTGTTTTTTTGATGTTGAGTTGTATGAGTTCTTTTGATATTTTATATTAACCCCTTATAAGATATATTGTTTGCAAGTATCTTTTCCCATTTGGTAGGTTGCTTTTTCATTTTGTTGATAGTTTCCTTTGCTGTGCAGAAGCTTTTTAGTTTGATGTAATCCCACTTGTTTATTTTTGCTTTTGTTGCCTTTGCTTTTGGTGTCAAATCCAAAAAATCACTGCCAAGACTGATGTCAAGGAGCTTACCACCTATGTTTTCTTCTAGGAGTTTTATGGCTTCAGGTCTTATGTTCAAGTCTTTAATCCATTTTGAGTTAATTTTTGTGTATGGTGTAAAATAGAAGTCCAGTTTCATTGTTTTGCATGTGACTCTCCAGTTTTCCCAACACCATTTATTGAAGAGACTGTCCTGTCCTCATTGTATATCTTGGCTCTTTGTCATTAATTAATTGACCACATATGCTTAGGTTTATTCCGGCAGCATTAATTTAACCACCCTCTTGTGGGCCCAGGGCATTTGACTGCTTACAGAACATTTACACATCCATTATTTCATTTACTTCTATTACAACTCTGAGGTAGGCAGAACAGTTTTTGTACAGATGTGGAAACTAAGGCCCAGAGAAGGGAAGAAAGTTGTCCAAGGTCACACAGTGAGGCAATGGTAGAACAAGAACTAGAACCCATGAGGTTTCTTGTCTAAGACAGGGCTTTCACAGGATACCATGTTCTGCTTCATATGTGAGTGGGAGCACTGGGGAAGAGGGAGGCAAGCCCTGACTTCATTTCATAGGCCTGGGCAGTGTATATACAGGCCTCTCTCTTACTGAGAATGGTGGCAGCCCCTTAGTTGTCAGAGGCCCCAGCTCTTATCCCCATGATAGAATGGGCGCTCAGAAGTAATGCAGCAAGCAAGGGACAGTGGCAGCCCCAGGCACTGAGGATAGGCTAAAGGGCTTGGGACAAGTCCAGAGTGAAGGTCTGGACATATGGGAGGAGCAGAGCTCTCCCTCTCCCTGCTCTATTTTTGTTGGTTATTTCCAAACTCTAAAGGGGTTTCATTGCTCTCCTAGCCTCAGGGAAACCCTGCTCTTCCATGTTCAAGCCATCTTCTTGATGAAGATGCGAGACGAACAACTATCTGTTTCATCCTGGTACCTTCTAAGTTACAGTCACAGTCGACATTGGCTTCCAGAAACTAGTCTACTTGCTAGCTCCTACTTTGCCAGTCTCCTCCCAGTACAGGTTGCCTCCTCCTAGTAGAAAAGTGGAGCCCAGGCTGATGGCAAGTTCTGCTCAAGTGACTCATCCAATACTTTCACCTGCAGTTCCTTCACCTCCTTGACTCTCACAACATCATCTACCCTCCATTTTACCACCTGCTCCCTTGGCTTCACTTGGAAATGCTGGTCCTCCTTTGTAGTTAGAATTGCCTGTTTCCAGAAGTGACATTCCTGGAACCTTATGGTTTGACCCCACAGAATCTCCCATTCTTTCACACAACAAATATTTATTGAGATCTACTCTGTGTCAGGCTCTGTGTTTTAGGGACCATGTTATCTCCTACCTTCTCTTCATTTGTTTCCCTCCCGTCTTCACTTCCTTCCCTGTCTATCTTTGACCCTGTGTTCATTAAATCACTTCAGTCTCTCACCCAGTAACACACAAACTTTGGTTCAAGCCATTGTCCTCTCCTAAGCCTGGACTGATGAACACTATAGAAGAAATAATAATAATAACAAAAGGGCCTTTATTGACTTTCCCATTCTCTACAGTAACTATTTCAAACTTTGTCCAATAATAGCAAGTTTCCTTGAACCTCCCCAGTTACTGCTTTTCCTCTCACTTTGGGGAATTTGCCTTCCACTCTCCAGAGCAAGTAGAGATCATTAGATGTGATATCATCAACTTTCCATAACAACACATTCTATGGCATCCACACATCCTTCCCTCTTGTCTTAGTCTTTCCTCCCAGCCAAGGCCCACTCATCCGTAGGGGCTCTGGTTCCCATCCCCAACCACATCCAGGGCCTCCCACCCATCAATTATCCTGTTTCCTATATCTTCACCTTGATTGGTTTTCCCCCTCAGCATATAAACAAGCTCATATCTTTCCATCTTGTAAAAACAAACCTGAACCCAAGAGCCCCCTCTACCTACTATCTCTTTGCAGTCAAACTTCTAGAGCAAGGAAGCTGCATACATTCTCCCTTTCCTTGCAGACCAAATTCTTGACACTCCACTGAAGTCTGGAATACACCCTCATGTCTGTTCCAAACTGGCCTTGCCCACATCACCAGTGACTACTCAGATCCATATCCAATGGCACCTTTTCTACTTTTATCTTGCTGTGCCTCTGGGCAGCATCTGACACATACACTCTTGGTAATATCACCTTTTATAAAACCCCTGTGTCTCCCCTGGCTTCTGGGAGAGTCAGCTCTCCTGGCTCTGGTCTCACTTGCCAATCCCTCCCTCTCAGAGTTTTGAAAGCTCCTATTCCTTTTTTTTTTTTTTTTTTGTGGTACGCGGGCTCTCACTGTTGTGGCCTATCTCGTTGTGGAGCACAGGCTCCGGACGTGCAGGCCCAGCAGCCATGGCTCACGGGCCTAGCCACTCCGTAGCATGTGGGATCTTCCTGGACTGGGGCACGAACCCGTGTCCCCTGCATCGGCAGGCGGACTCTCAACCACTGCACCACCAGGGAAGCCCTGAAAGCTCCTATTCCTTACTCTTCTCTTTCTCTCACACCCTTCATCACCAAGTCTGGCCAGTTCTATCTTCCAAATACATCTAGAACTCAACTGCTTCTCACCACCTCTAGTGCCTCTACCCTCCTCTCACCTGGATCACTGTAGGGGCCTCTGTCCTGATCTCACTGCTTCCTCCTTCCTTGCTGCTACAGCTCCCTAGACATTTCACTAAGACCATGCCAATTCCTCAGCTCAAAATCTGCAAAGTTTAAA
Organism: Mesoplodon bidens; assembly: GCF_964165515.1. NCBI lineage: Eukaryota > Metazoa > Chordata > Mammalia > Artiodactyla > Ziphiidae > Mesoplodon > Mesoplodon bidens. Next base: position 88,851,835 of record NC_138163.1, read on the forward strand.
GTCTTTACAATAATGCAAAAAGTCATATGCCATCTGCCTCCCATGTTCTCTCTGACCCCCTCTCCCACCACTTTTCTCCACAGTCACTCTACTCTAGCTATACTGCCTACCTTGTTGTTCCTCTAATATTCCAGCATGTTCCCACCTCAGGATCTTTGTACTTGTTGTTCTTTCTGCCTGGGATGCTTCTCCTCCAGATAGCCTCATAGTTTGCTCCCTCAGTTCCCTCAGATCTTTGCTTGACTTTCACCTTTTCAGTGAGGCCTACCCCAACTGCCCTGTTTAAAGCAGCACCCTCCCACCAATACTCCTTCTACCCCTTTCCTGCTCTATTTTTCTTCATAACATTTATTGCCATCTGACATACTATATACTTTACTTATGTATTTTGTTCATTGTCAGCCCTCATGGAGCTTTCATTATAATGATGGGAAATAGACAGTTAAAAAGTGACAATAAAAACAAATAAATAACAATAAAAATAATATACCAGGAAGTGGTAAATGCTATGGGTAAGAAAAAGAGGCCAATTAAGGGGTTGGGGAGTAAAGGGGTTAGGAATGGGGATTGCTATTTTATATTCAAGTATCCAGGGAAGGTTTCACTAATAAGGTGACATTTGAAGGAAATGAAGCACAAACTATGTCAGTAACTATGTCAGAGCCCCCAGAGCATCTGGCTTTGAAGGCCAGGGAGTTTGAGTGCGGGAGCTCCACAGAACTGGGGGAGACAGATAATCCATTCCTGGAGGGTGCACACAAGGTCTCATGCACATGAGGACCCAGAGCAAAAGCAGTGACTTCATAGGAGCCTGGGCCAGACCTACCTGTGGGTCTTGGAGGGTCTCCTCGGGAGGCAGGGGTGAGCTATGGTTCACTGTGGGGACAAAAAAACTGGAGGAAGGGGTACCAGGGGATATTCATCAGTGTGAGTTTTCCTGGAGGTTGCCATTTGGCACTAAAACCTGGCCCCGCCCAACAGCCTGTTGGTTCCAGCACTGGGATGCCAGAGGCCAAAAAACCAATAGGGTGGGAACACAGCCCCACCCATCAGCAGACAGGCTGACTAAAGGCTTCCCAAGCCCACAGCTGACTCTACATGTGCCCCTTGACACAGCCTTGCCCACTAGAGGGCCAAGGCCCAACTCCACACACCAGTGGGCAGGCACCAGCCAATCCTGCCAAGAAGCCTGCACAAACATCTAGACCAGCCTCACCCACCAGAGGCAAACACAAGAAGCAATAAAGCTACTATCCAGGACACTGCAGAACTGAATCCACACATACAGATTAGAACCTACTCTGGGACCAGTTGGTTGCTGGCCCATGGGTGACAAGAGGGGAGTGTACTGTTGGGATATATAGGACATACTCTACAAAGGGCCAATTCTCTAGGGTCGAGAAACATAACTAACCTTCCACACATAAAAATACAAAAAGAAATTGAGACAAAATGATATGGCAGAGGATGAGATAAAACCCCAGAAGAGTAACTAACATGGAGTTATGCAATATGCCCAAGAAAGAGTTCAGAGTAATTATCATAAAGATGATCCAAGAATTCGGGAAAGGAATGGATGCACAGAGTGATAAGTTACAATAAAATTTTCACAAAGAGTTAGAAAATATAAAGAACAACCAAACAAAGTTGAAGAATACAATAACTGAAATGAAAAACAAACTAGAAGAAATCAATAGCAGAATAAATGAGGCAAAAGAATGGATAAGTGAGCTGGAAGACAGAGTGGTGGAAATCACTGCTATGAAATAGAAGAAAGAATGGAAAGAAATGAGGACACTTTAAGAGACCTCTGGGACAATGTCAAATGCACCAACATTCACATTATAGGCATCCCAGAAGAAGAGAGAGAAAGGGCCTGAGAAGATATCTGAAGAGATGATAGCTGAAAACTTCCCTAACATGGGAAAGGAAACAGTCAAACAAGTGCAGAAAGCACAGAGAGTCCCATATAGGATCAACCCAAGGAGGAACCCACCAAGACACATACTAATCAGATGGACAAAAATTAAAGATAAAGAGAAAATATTAACAGAAACAAGGGAACAGTTACAAATAACATACAAGGGAATCCCTATGAGGTTATCACCTGATTTTTCAGCAGAAACACTGCAGGCCAGAAGGGAGTGGCACAATGTATTTAAAGTGATGAAAGGGGAAAACCTAAAACCAAGAATACTCTATGCAACAAGGCTCTTGTTCAGATTTGACAGAGAAATCAAAAGCTTTGCAGACTAGCAAAAGCTAAAGAATCCAGCTTGACAAGAAATGCTAAATTAACTTCTCTAGAAGGAAAAGAAAAGGCCAAAATTAGAAATAAGAAAATTACAAAATGAGAAAGCTCAATGGTAAAGGCAAACATACAGTAAAAGTAGGAAATCATCCACACACAAATATATCTAAACCAGCAATTGTGAGAGGAGGAGAGTACAAATGCAGGATATTTGAAATGTATTTGAAATTAAGAGATCAGCAACTTAAAACAATCATGAATATATATAGACTGCTATAACAAAACCTCAGGGTAACAGCAACCAAAAATCTACAATGGATATACACACAAAAAAGAAAAAGGAATGCAAACGCAACACTAAAGATAGTCAACAAATCATAAGAGAGGAGAATGAAAGAAGAAAGGAAGAAAAAAGACTTACAAAAAAATCCGAAACAATGGACACAATGGCAGTAAGAACATACATATTGATAATTACCTTAAATGTAAATGGATTAATGCTCTAACAAATGACACAGACTGGCTGAATGGATACAAAAACAAGACCCATATATATGCTGACTACAAGAGACCCACTTCAGATCTAGAGACACATACAGACTGAAAATGAGGGGATGGAAAAAGGTATTACATGCAAATAGAAATCAAAAGAAAGCTGGATTAGTGGTACTCATATCAGACAAAATAGACTTTAAAATAAATCTGTGGGCTTCCCTGGTGGCGCAGTGGTTGAGAGTCCGCCTGCCGATGCAGGGGACTGGGTTCATGCCCCGGTCTGGGAAGATACCACATGCTGCGGAGTGGCTGGGCCCGTGAGCCATGGCCACTGAGCCTGCACGTCTGGAGCCTGTGCTCTGAAACGGGAGAGGCCACAACAGTAAGAGGCCCACGTGCTGCCAAAAAAAAAATAATAAAATAAAATAAAAAATAAAGACTGTTAAAAGAGACAAGGAAGGACAGTACATAATGATCAAGGAATCAACCTAAAAAGAAGATATAACAATTGTAAATATATATGCACCAAACATAGGAGCACACCATATATAAGGCAAATTCTAACAGCCATAAAAGGTGAAATCAACAGTAACACAATAATATTGGGGGACTTTAACACCCCACCTACATCAATGGACAGATATTTCAGACAGAAAATCAATAAGGAAACACAGGCCTTAAATGACACATTAGACCATATTGACTTAATTGATATTTATAGAGCATTCCATACAAAAGCAGCAGAATACACTTTCTAATAAAGTACACATGGATTCTCCAGGATAGATCACATGCTGACCCACAAAGCAAGGCTCAGTAAATTTAAGAAAATTGAAATCATATCCAGCAACTTTCCCAACCACAACACTATGAGATTAGAAATCAACTACATGAGAAAAACTGCAAAAGACACAAAACATGTGGAGGCTAAACAATATGCTACTAAATAACCAATGGATCACGGAAGAAATCAAAGAATAATAATAAAAAATACCTAGAGACAAATGAAAACAAAAGCACAATGATCCAAAACCTACAGGACACAGCAAAAGCAGTTCTAAGAGGGAAGTTTATAGTGATACGAGCTTACATCAAGAAACAAAAAAAATCTCAAATACACAACATAACCTTACACTTAAAGCAACTAGAGAAAGAAGAACAAACAAAACCCAAAGTTAGTAGATGGAAAATCATAAATATCAGAGCAAAACTAAATGAAATAGAGATGAAGAAAACAATAGCAAAGATCAATGAAACTAAAAGCTGTTTCTTTGAGAAGATAGACAAAATTGATAAACCATTAGCCAGACTCATCAAGAAAAAAAGGGATAGGGCTCAAATCAATAAAATTAGAAATGAAAAAGGAGAAGTTACAAACAACACCACAGTTATGCAAAGGACCATAAAAAACTATTACAGGCAGTTATATGCCAATAAATTGAACAACCTAGAAGAAATGGACAAATTCTTAGAAAGGTACAATCTTCTAAGACTGAACCGGGAAGAAACAGAAAATATGAACAGAATGATTACAAGTGCTGAATTGAATCTATGATTTTAAAACTCCCAATAAACAAAACACCAGGACCAGACGACTTCACAGGAAATTCTACCAAACATCTAGAGAAGAATTAACACCTATCCTTCTGAAACTGTTCCAAAAAATTGTAGGGAAGGAACACTTCCAAACTCATTCTATGAAGCCACCATCACCCTGACACCAAAACCAGACAAAGATACCACAAAAAAAAAAATTACAGGCCAATATCACTGATGAACACAGATGCACAAAGTGCCACAAAATACTAGCAAACCAAATGCAACAATCCATTAAAAGGATCATATACCATGATCAAGTGGGATTTATACCAGAGATGCAAGGAAATTTCAATATCCACAAATCAATCAGTGTGATACACTACACTAACAAATTGAAGAATGAAAACCATATGATCATGTCAAAAGATGCAGGAAAAGCTTTTGATAAAATTAAACATCCATTTATGATAAAAACTCTCCAAAAAGTGGGCACAGAGAGAATGTATCTAAACATAATGAAGGTCATATATAACAAACCCACAGCTAACACCACACTCAATTGTGAAAAATTGAAAGCATTTCCTCTAAGATCAGGAACAAGACAAGGATTTCCACTATCATCACTTTTATTCAACATAGTTCTGGAAGTCTTAGCCACGGCAATTAGAGAAGAAAAAGAAATAAAAGGAATCCAAATTGGAAAAGATGAAGTAAAACTGTCACTGTCTGCAGATGACATTACACTATACATAGAAAATCCTAAAGAGGCTACCAGAAAACTACTAGAGCTCATCAATGAATTTCGTAAAGTTTCAGGATACAAAATGAATACACAGAAATCTGATGCATTTCTATACACTCACAATGAAAGATCAGAAAGAGAAATTAAGGAAACAATCCCATTTACCATTGCATCAAAAAGAATAAAATACCTAGGAATAAACCTACCTAGGGAGGCACGAGAACTGCACTACAAAAACTATAAGATGCTGATGAAAGAAATCGAAGATGACTCAAACAGATGGAAAGATATACCACGTTCTTATATTGGAAGAATCAATATTGTTAAAATGACTATACTACCCAATGCGATCTACAGATTAAAGCAATCCCTATCAAATTACCAATGGCATTTTTCACAGAACTAGCATAAAATAATTTTTAACTTCGTATGGAAACATAAAAGACCCCAAATAACAAAGCATTCTTGAGAAAGAAAAAGGGAGCTGGAGGAATCAGGCTCCCTGACTTCAGACTATACTACAAAGCTACAGTAATCAATACAGTGTGGTATTGGCACAAAAAAACAGAAATATAGATCAATGTCACAGGATAGAAATCCCAGAAATAACCCATGTGCCTAAGGTCAATTAATCTATGACAAAGGAGGCAAGAATGTACAATGGAGAAAAGACAGTCTCTTCAATAAGTGGTGCTGGGAAAACTGTACAGTTACATGTAAGAGAATGAAATTAGAGCATTCTCTAACACCATACACAAAAATAAACTCATAATGAATTAAAGACCTAAATGTAAGAGTGTATGCTGTAAAACTCTTCGAGGAAAATATAGGCAGAATACTCTTTGACATAAATCATGGCAATATCTTTTTGGATCTGTCTCCTAGAGTAATGGAAATAAAAACAAAAATAAGCAAATGGGACCTAATTAAACCTAAAAGTTTTTGCACAACAAAGGAAACCATAAACAAAACCAAAAGACAACCTACAGAATAGGAGAAAATATTTGAAAATCATTTGACCGACAAGGGCTTAACCTCCAAAATATACAAACAGCTCATGTAGCTCTATATCAAAAAAACAAACAACCCAATCAAAAGATGGGCAGAAGATCTAAATAGACATTTCTCCAAGGAAGACACACAGATGGCCAAAAGGCACATGAAAATATGCTCAACATCACTAATTATTAGAGAAATGACTACAGTGAAGTATCACCTCACACCCGTCAGAATGGCCATCATCAAAAAGTCTACAAACAATAAATGCTGGAGAGGGTGTGGAGAAAAGGGAACTCTCCTACACTGGTGATGGTAATGTGAATTGGTGCAACCATTATGGAGAAGAGTATGGAGGTTCCTTAAAAAAATTAAATAAAGAACTACCATGTGATACAGCAATCCCACTCCTGGCATACATCCAGAGAAAACCATAATTTGAAAAGATACATGCAGTCCAATGTTCATTGCAGCACTATTTACAATAGCCAGGGCATGGAAGCAACCTAAATGTCCATCAACAGATGAATGGATAAAGAAGATGTGGTATATTTATACAATAGAATATTACTCAGCCATATAAAAGAATGAAGTAATGCCATTTGCAACAATACGGATGGACCTAGAGATTATCATACTAAGTGAAATAAGCCAGACAGAGAAAGACTAATATCATATGATATCGCTTATATGTGGAACCTTAAAAAAAATAAAGATACAGATGAACTTATATGCAAAACCGAAACAGATGTACAGACATAGAAAACAAACTTATAGTTACCTAAGGAGAAAGTTGGGGGGAGGGATAAATTAGGAGTTTGGGATTAACTACTATGTATAAAATAGATAACCATCAAGGACCTACAGTATAGCACAGGGGCCTAGAGTCAGCATTTTGCAATAATGTATAAGGGAAAAGAATCTGGAAAAAAAAAGATATATATGTTGTATAACTGAATCACTTTGCTGAACACCTGAAACTAACACAACATTGTATATCAAGTATATTTCAATAAAATAAGCAAGTTTTTAAAAAAGCTCTGTATAAAGAGTCACAGGCTCTTTTGTGTTTATATGAAAAAATGGTTTCAAAATTAGTTCTATAACTTTGAAGAGCTGTACACTGAATCAGAAGTAGACCAACAATACTAATACAGTATCAGCAGCTAACATTTATTGAGAGTTTTGTATGTATCAGGCTCTGTGCTGAGTACTTCTGTGTTATACTCATTTAATTCTTACCACAACTCTGTGACATGGGCACTCTTATTATTACTTTTTTTCAGAAGAGAAAACTGAAACTCAGAGAGGGGAATTAACCTGCCAGTTCACACTGCTCCAAAGTGGTATGGCCAGCATCCCAGCCCAGGCAGTCTGGTAGCAGAGCCACTACACTATTTACCTTGCTTCCATGGGAAGGAAAAACTTAGCTAGCTGAGCCTCAATTTAACCAGACAGCCATGGTCTTTTACACTTTCGTTCCAGACCTATCTTTCCAGCCCAGTTTCCAGCTCTTCCTCTCTCTATATATACAAATACTCAGCCCCAGATGTCCAGAATCCTAGCTTTTGCTTAACCCACCATACTCTCTCAGACTGATGGGCTTTGTATTGGGCAGGAATCCTTTCCCTACTTTTCTGACTTGACGTAATCCTCAAGGCCATCCTCCATGGAACTTTTCTCTGATGCCCTTCTCTGCCCTGGAGGGAAGGAACCTCTTCATCTGCAATGCTCCAGATGACCTTGGCCAGACCTCTAGTCTAGCTTTCAGCTCCTCTCAGAACTCCATCGCCAGAGTCCCCTTTCTCCCAGAATGTTACCACTGTACCCACTCCTCCCAATGCCTATCACCAGGCCTGGCATAGAGAAGGTGCCCATGGAACATTTGGTGAAGAAAGAAATGAGCAGTGTAGTCAGGTGAATCAGTCTGTCTACCTGAGTTTATAGAGATGCCTCCACACAGCCTGCACATCTGTTCTCATGGGCTTTTCACCACAGAAACAAGGTATTGAGCAGCAGAGTGATTATCTTCACTTTGGAGGTGAAGAAACTTAAGACAAGAAAATATTCTTGCTCCCCAGCACCAGCCCCTGTAGTGACCAAACAAGTTGATCATGCATCACTCAGCATGTGTAATGGGGGCCTGGAGGGCACCCTCTTCAAGAAGGCAGTTTGAGGTACAAGTTTATGCGCATACTTGGTCTTGCCTTACATTGTCCCTGGGGAGGAGTGGGCCATACAAACAAGGAGCTGTGCCACCACCCCCAACATCCCTTCTACCTTAATGTGTACATACACAATCTCTACCTGAGACTTAGAAATATCAGGACCAAGAAGGGCACCCAGCTGAGACCTCTTTAGCATGTCAAAGACTACTTTCATTTTCATCAATCCCTATTTATTTTTGGCCCAGCCCAATGTCAAATATCTATCAGTCCCAAATCTGACTGGTGTGGCAGAATGTTTGGTAGCTGGGTAGAGGATATGGAGGACTAGATCCTGCGACAGGAGCCGTGCAACAGTGCCCCCTCACCTCAGGGTTATTTCAAGCCCACCACTTGACTACTTTGTACGTCTCTTCTCCCTTTTCCCACAGCTGAGACTGTCCTGGCCCTGTGCTTCCCTGGGCTCCAGATTTGGAAACTGTCTTCTCCAAATTGTAATCTTTGGTCTACTCCAGTGAATCAAGGTTCCAGGTGAAAAGGGAACAGATGGCAGGCAACCAGAGGCACGAGGCAGTGAGAAAGCCTATGAAGGAGGTGCTGGGAAAAAAAAAAAGACACCTCCAAATCAGGTCCAATAAATGAGAATCAGGACTTTGCAAAGCAGGAAAGCACAGCACCAGGGAAACATTATAGTCCAGCCATCCTGATGGGGAAACTGAGGCTAGGGAGAAGAAGGCACTTGCCCAACAAAGTTGCACAATGAGTTAGCCACAGCCCCCTCCTCCCTGACATTTATTTGGACCTAGGACTAGGAGAGGAGGTCTGATGTTCAAATACTGATTTTTGTTGGCCATGTATAGAATGTCATGGAAAGTCACGTAATATTATAAAAAGAATTGAGTTGAACTGTCAGAGTTGGAAGACATCAATGCGCTCGAACAATCTTACTCCCTCCTTATGGAGATGGGGTAATGGACTGGCCCAGAGAAGAAAACGGACTGGCCAAGGTCATACAGCAACTCTGAGGCAGAGTTGGAGCCAGATCCCAGCTCTAGCAGCCATGTCACTTCCTGTGCCCCACACATGCAGGGGCAGCAGTCCTCCTCTGACTAGTTTAGCAGCTGGATCTTTTCAAGGCAAACAGGACCCAGTACAGCAGCAGAGAACACTCCTCCTGCAGTGCAAAAATGGCAGGCATTGTTCTCTAACCCCTCCCCTCTCCTCAACTTTACCACCTCCACCCCCACCCCCACCCCCCCTGCTTTTTAGACTTTCACAGAGTTTTAGGGCTGGGCGTTCTGGATATTCTTGAGCTAGTGGTAGAACTGGATTCTTTGTTTCCTCTGCTCACCTGGCCCTGGCAGCCACCAATGCCACTTAATGCCCTCAGGCTAGTTAGAGACCACCGAAGTTCAGGCTGGCCCCCTGCCACATCTCAGACACATCAGCGGCAAGGCTAGTACAGGCCTCCTCACTCCACCTTCAACTTTGACCTCCAGTCTGGGCCCAGACAAGATTTTTCTCTAAATATCCATATTTTTCAGGGACAGGAAACTGCACAGAGCCTAGTTCACCATTAAAAGGTTGAGGAGTCCACTAGAGACTTTGGGGATCCCCTCAAGTTCCGTAAAAGTTGGGAAATTTGGGTGAGGGTCAATCACGAAAACAGGTCTTTACAGAGAAAAGTGAAAGCAGCCCTGGACTGAGAGCCTGAGTTCTGAACTCCAAATCTGCCCCAGTCGCTGGCAGGGTAGGTGACCTTGTGGAAGCACTTTCTCTTCTCTGGGCAGCAGCAGGCCCTTCAGTAACTGGTGGAAGCTGGACTCTATGGTCTCTTAAGGCTCCAGCGTGCCGAAGAGGCGGAGGAAGCTGGGACGCGGGTGCTGCAGTTCGCTTTCCTGGCAGGTGAGTCCCTCGGCGCGGCCCCGGGGCGCGTGCCCCGGGGCCCTGTTTCTATGCCTAAGGATGGACCCGGCAAGTTGCCAAGGGGCTTTGTAGTCCCCAACCTCTCCGCCCCCGCCTCTCCCCGCCTGCCTCTCGCTCTGGAATAAACTGCCGGGTGGCGGCCAGGACGCCGCAGCGCGATTGCACCGCGGCCACGGAAATGGGAACGCATGCAAAATCGAAACCGAGCTCCAAGGCTCCAGCGAGCCCCATCCGGGCGGGACCGGCCCCTCGAGCTTGCGGTGTCGCCAAGCAGCGACCAGCCCGGCGTGGGGGGCGGGGGAAGTGGGGAGTCCCAGCGAGGGGTTCTGCAGCCTCTACGTCCCCTGCCAACACCACGCCCGCGCTTATTTGCATTTAAAGAGAAACGCACCAAGGAAAACAGTGGGCGAGTCGGGAAACGCCTTCTCACCGTGGCGATTGGGCCATAAGCCTGCCAATCAGGGCGCCGATGCCCCACCCTGTGGCTGTGGAGTCCGGGGGGAAGGGTATGGGGGAGCTGCCCAGAGCTTGGGGTAGGGGAGCCGGTGCAGGAGGTGACTGGAGCCACGGCGGCGGCAGGGGCGGCAGTGGCGACGCTCTCAGCCGTGGCAGCCAAGGTTCCAGCCCCGGCCAGGGAGGCGCAAAAGACAATAAGCGGGCTGGAAACCGGACCGGGCCGGGTAAGCATTACGCGCGGCCAGGAGCCTCCGCCTGCCCGCCGTCCGATGCAGTCTCGCGTGCTCCGCTCTGGCCGCCTGGAGAGGAGCTCTAAGGGCTGGGCCGGTCGGCATCCGGACCGCTCTGCGCTCCCCTTTGGAACCCGCTTTGAGGACTGTCCGGTAAGGGCCAGAGCAGTGTCCCCTGGGCGCGAGCGACCGCGGCTAGAGGCGGAAAAGAGGTGGGCAGGCCGGCGGGTTATCCTGGGCCATGCCTTGGGGCGTTCGGGGGAGGCGGGGATGGGGCCCGCACGTGCTGCCCTGCGGTCTCGGGAGGGGAGCAGCCAACCAGCACTCCCAGCGGTGCATTTGTAGGCCAGGATCTTTACAGCTTTGTTGTAGCACATTAGCTGGAACAGCTGTGTTACGCGGGTATTGCTCACCCCAGCGGCTCGTCTGCCGCCCCGCCCCTCCCCTCCCCTGCGCATCTCCTGCCTCTCCCTGTCCTCTAGGGACGAAGCCAGCGCGCTAGGCTGGGCCCGACGGGTACTTACTTTGGCGTGGATTGGGGTATCTACATTGTCTGCCTCCTCCCTGGGGGAGCTCAGTTGGGCCTGTGGTCTGCTCACTTCCCTTTGGAACCTCGGCCTTGAGGCCCCAACAGCCGCGCCCCCTGCTCCTGGGCCTCCGGGCGCATCTGGCGCCCCCCCCATCCGCGGACAGGCGGGCTGGCAACCCGGCTCTCGCTGTACCTTGCGTTGGGGCAGCAGCTCAAGCTAGTCCTTGGGTCAGAGCTGCAAGGCCGCTTTGTGTCCCCCACCTACCCCCACCCCCCGCCTCGCCTCCTCTCCCCTTGGAGGGCACTGGCCGCGTTTTCCTCTCCAGCCAACGGTTTAAAAATAGCGATAAGCATGGTGGGGTGTGTGTGTATGTGGAGGGGGGGAGGGTGTTCTGTGCCAGAGGCCGAGGGAGCAATTATTGTAGTAGGGAACGAACCGTTTGGGTGTGTGTGAGAGAGCTAGAGAGGCAGCCAAACCCTCCAACTTCGCAGTTACTTAAAATACCCAGGCTGCCAGGCCGCTGTCATTGTCTGCTGCAGACACCTTTGACACTGGTGACCTCTGGACTTTGCCTAGGCTTTCCGGTGGTGAGGGGTTGTGCCCTCCAGGCGCACCACAGCCCAGGCGGCAGCTGGACTGGCTCCGCAGAGCCAGCCTCGGTTTGGCCAGACTTGTCTTGGCATGGGCCGCGGGGTCAAGGTGAGCCTTTGCCCCTCACACACTAACATCTCCCTCTGCAGCTTTGCCTGCCTGCTGCATTCATCTGGGCTGGGTGGAGGGTGCTGCGCTGTTGGACTCTGCACCCCACCCCTTGGGGATTCCAGCAGAGCCCCCTCCCCGAGTGCAGCTCTGCTCATTCGGCCCCATCCACTGCTGTGTGCCTCTGGCAATAGACTCTAGGCCTTTCTGAGGAACAAGAGGGAGGGAGCTACGTAGGGGCTTGAAAGGCTCTTCTTAGACATTTGACCCACCTCTGAGGGTGGAGAACTCTGTGGGCTGCAGGGCCCAGGCAAAGCCTAGGCATCTTTGAGAGGAGACAGTGAGACCCAATAAATCCCTCACTTAAGGGAAGGCTAGCTGGGGACCTTTGTGACACTAGCCAGGACTGCAGATACTACACTACAGTCACCTCCTCTCACTTTGACCAAGCACCAATACAGTCCCCCTACTTTCAGCTGGGCATCCCCGGCCCAGAGCTAGACATGTCCTCTGCACTGCCTCAAACCAACAGCCACCTAACATATCTGCCCTATATAACTCCCTCCCCACACCCAAACCCACTCACCCTGCACTGTCCAAATTCTCTTCCCTCTCAGCTCTGGGCCTATCTTCTCAGTGCCTTTCCTGACCGTCTCTTGCAGTCCATGATGACCTCTTCTTTCTCAGAACTCAGAACTCCTCCAGGCTGCCTGCATCCCTTGGGCATTTTGGGGCTTAAATTATAATAGGAGACAAATTATAATTGAGTTTCCCTGCCTCTACTTTGTCTCCTTGATATCATGGATGTTTGGGTTCTTTCGGAACCTCTCAGGGGGGTAAAGAAAACCTGGATCTCAGCCACAATCCCCTCAAAGCCTAGCAATGCATAGCAGTTAATGAATGCTCCGGAAGGACTTGCCGTCTGTAAAGCTTTGGAGAAGACCTTAACCTCTCCACTGGCACTTGTCCTGGTTCATATGAAAATGATTAGAAAAATGATACTGAAGGCTTAGCTATTTATTGAGTATACTTAATGAAAATTGAGAAGGGGGGTGGGTTACATCTAAAATTAAAAGTAAATAAATCATGATGTCTCCCTTCAATAAGCTCAGGACCTGGACTGCCCAGTCCCCAGACTACACTACCTTTGGTTGCTGATTCATGAGTCTAGAGGCAAACTACCATGGAGAGAGACGAGAGATCTGTATATACAGGGGAATTGTCCTGGGAAGGCTCCAGAAATTAGAGGGGTTTGGTTAGGCAAAGGATAGTGGTATAAGCAAAATTAGGAGTAGGAGGGGGTGGCTTGCAAGCAGGCTGAGTGCAGTGCCAGTCTTTTCTGGTTGATACTGTAAGGTAGAAAGGAGGTTGGGGTCCAGTGGTGGTGGGGTTCCCAAATGCCAGGTTGTGGAATGAGGATCTGATCTTGGGGGAATGGAGGAAGGGGCCATCAAAGAATGGGGAATTGGGAGGTTTTGATATTTTTTGTGTGCAAACATGACACAATAAAATGGGATTTTAGAAAGGGTTTTAGAATGGGGTCTTAGAAAGGGATAGGAAGAGCACCATAAATTGGGCAGGTAAGAGGCCACCTTTGGATCTGAAAGAACTGGGGGGCAGGCTATCTCTAGAGGGAAACTGTATCTTGTCAGCCTCTCTTTGGCCTTGCAGGGGGTTGGGGGAAAGGAGGGAGCCTGGAGCCTACATACCAACGTGGTGGAGGCTAAGCGGCCCTCAGGCCTCTGCTGATCCTTTTTCTCCCAGCTGGACAGGCCTTCACGGAACACCAGTTTGGACACCTATGTTTACAGATGGGAATCCTGAGGCATTGGAAAGCAACAGGGACTTGCTTAACGTCACACAGCATTTAGGGAGAGGCTGCTGCCTCCTGTGCAGTGACTCCACTGTATCCCACTGTCTCCAGCAGCCTCCATTCAACACAAATCAGCACAAATTGCATTAACTAACCCCTCATCTTACCTCACCCATTCATCAAGAGTGAAGGGATACTAAGTTAGCTTGCTAGGAACTCCTCCCCTGGCATGTCTCTTGTGTTTTCGTCTTGGTCTACAGCCTGTCAGGGGCTGAAAGTTTCAGGAAGGGAGGTAATTGAAAGAAGTTGGCAGTCCAGTGATTCTCTCCTAGTATAGTGGAGGTGTTAAAAATTCCTCAAGAACTGTTACATTTACAATCTCTGAACCAGGGGACAAAGGGAATGAGAGAAATAGCAACAAGTCTGGCTTGCTTGTAGAATCAAAGAGGGAGAAGGGCTTCCAGCCCCCTCATTTACAGATGGGCTACAAGAGGGCATGCCCAGTGTTATTTCATCAGTGCCCCTGCCTCAAATCCTGACCAGGCAGATAGACTAGGTGATAAAAGTAAAGCCCTCAGGGGCTTCCCTGGTGGCGCAGTGGTTGCGAGTCTGCCTGCCGATGCAGGGGACACGGGTTCGTGCCCCGGTCCGGGAAGATCCCACATGCCGCGGAGTGGCTGGGCCCGTGAGCCGTGGCCGCTGAGCCTGCGCGTCCGGAGCCTGTGCTCCGCAATGGGACAGGCCGCAATAGTGAGAGGCCTGCGTACCGCAAAAAAAAAAAAAAAAAAAAAAAAAAAGTAAAGCCCTCAGAGGAGGCATTTTCATAGCCTTCCTGTGTCATTCATTCCTGGGTTACCCATCTCATTGCCAGGAAGTTCTTTCTCAGATCTAACCTGAGCCTCTCATGCTATGCTTAAACCAACTGCGTGTGTGTGTGTGTGTGTGTGTGTGTGTGTGTGTGTGTGTGTGTGTTGGGGGGTGGGGTTGAGAGCAGCTGGCCACCATTGCTCTTCTGCTTAACAATTCATTGGAGATTTCATGGGCATTAAGCCATCTCTTCCACCTCCAACTTCTATTCTCTGAAATAAATAATCACAGAGTCTTTTCACCTCTCCTTGGTCTTATTTTTCAAACCTGTGCATGCCTAAGTATATCGCTAGCAAGGCAGGCAGGGAAACCAGAACCACTGCAGAGGTGCGGGTGCCAGCCGAGTGAGGGTGCATTGCTCCCCTGCACCTCCCCTTTTGGGATTAGGGGATAATATGAACAGTGGAGGAAATGGCCCGAGGGAGCTTGTGGAGTCAGAGGCAGCCATAGTGGTGCTGCAGGGGGTGGGGGTGGGGGTGGGGGAGCTTTGCGACCCTTTGATCTACATTTCTTGCTGCAGAGCGTTCATTGCTTTCATCTCCTACAGGGTTTTTTTTTCCCCCTGCTGGATTTGCAAGCAGATACTAACCCCTCTTCTCTAGTCAGTACTCCTCAGCCCTCTCTTCTGGGGGCTGCAGCTCTTTCCGGAGAGAGAGGGCTAGGCCCAGACAGTTGTGGTCCCCCTCCTCTCTGTATATGTATGAAATATTCATAGGCTAGGCCTTGTGCATTCAGAAAGAGTAAAATGCTGGGTGGGCTTGTAGGGGGTAGAAGTGAGAGGCATGAGGAGTGAGGCTGGGCCACAGTACACCTCTGTTCTGCAGTGGACCCAACCAGCTAGGCATCCAGGCCTCCCAGTGAAGCCTAGGATCCCCAACATCCCATTCCCTCAACATGCCTCCTGACTCAGCAGCCACTAGAAAACTGGGCACAGGACCGCCCTTTCCCCAGCTTCTCATGCATCCTGGGGGAAGCAGATCCCCGGTCCAATCTCCCATTTCTACATGGGAAAACAGAGGCCCAGAACAGGGAAGGGATTTATTTGCCCAAGGTTACCTGAGAGCACAAAGCTCCTGGCCCCCAATTCTAGGCTTCTTTCTCTAAGCACACTGATCCCGATCCCCCCCCACCCCCAAACCTCAGTTTCCTTACCTGGTCTCTCACATAGGGTATGGTGCATACAGAGGAGTGGATACATAGGAAAGTCAGGAGTCTCCACTGTTCACTCCACCCAGCTGCTCCTCTGCAGGCTTTCCTCGGCTGCCTTGTCACATCTGTTTCCCTGGGGTTAGCTCCTCTCTTGTTCTTCATCTGAACAGGGATGGAAGGAGGTAGTGCCTGTCTTTGATCTCACCCTTGCTGGGTTAGTACTGACATAGTGGAAACCTTATGATGCAGGCATGACACCTTCTTTTGATACATTCCTCTTTAAGGGGGTTGGGAGCCTGAGAGTCCCCTCCCAGAGCCCCCACTGTTCCAGGCAAGTGGGGTAGGCAGCCTCCGCAGCCTGAGGAGAAAGACGGAGCATCCAGAAGATTCCCCAGGAAGGCCTGTTTCTAGGGAGAGGCAGAGTCTGGGTGACCACACGTCCCAGACTGGAGAAGCCCCTGTATATTTGAGGCTGAAGCTAAGGGGCAGAGAAGTGAGCCTAGGAAACCTGCAAAGGGCATGCAGAGAGCAAGTCTTGAAAGTCAGGCAAAGGGATTTGGCCTTGATCCTGTAGGCAATGCGGAAGATTTGGTAAGTAGAGAAGTGATGTGCTGAAATCAGGATTGTAAGAAAATGAACCTGGCAAGGGTGTGCAGGCTGGATGAGATGGAAGTGGGGAGGCACGGGGTGGGATTTCAGTGTCATGGCAGGCAGGAACCAGAGGGAACTCTGCTAAGACACTTTTATCATCCTCATAGGACCGGGAGGGGTGGGGGGGGGAATCTGACGAGCTGGAGTGGAGAAGGTAGCTGCAAGGGCACGTGATTGAACATCTGCTTGGTACCTAGCAAATAATCTGTCTTTTACATTTATCATCTCTAATCCTTACTGCGATTCTAGATGGTAGGTAGCATTTTCTTTATCCTATAGATAAGGCATTTGAGTTTCAAAAAGGTTAGGCCACTTTCTCATATCCCACAGCCTGAAAGGGATGAAGCTGGCGTTTTAGTTCTGGGCTGACAAACTCCAGCTAAATTAGAATTCAGTTGAACCAACGTTGTTTGAGCTCCTGCTCTGTGCTAGATATGGTGACTACTGTATAAGATGAAGGAGGGTGCATTGAGAGAAAGGAAAAGACAGACTGAGCCCTGCCAGAATGAATTGCCCAAGGCTGAGTACGTTCATTCATTTGATGGACTAGTGGTGGGGGAATAGGAGCAGGGGCTAGAGGGTCCAGTTTGGGGTCTGTGCTGCATCTAGAGTTGGTGGGATGCCCCCTTGAGAAGAGGTGCTCCTCAGGAAGCCTGCAAATTAGGGGAGGAGTGGTTTCAGGGGTAGCTTGGGTGGGGCTATGCCAGCAGCCTTTACAGCTCCACCAAAGAATACCAAGCTAGACAGCCCTTCCTTCAGGTCCTGAAAAAAATGGTTTTGAGAGTAGACTTTGGCTGTGGGTTTTAGACATGGTTGGTTCGAATTCCAAATCTCATAGATCATTTTCCTTAAATAATAGCTCAAATTCTTTGTCCCCATTTTGTCTTTACCTTTATCTTTGTCCCCACTGGCAGGTTTCTGTTTGGACCTTTTTTTATTTTGGCCCCTCAAACTTATCTCCCAAGGAAAAGAAGAGTCTAGAGGAACATATTCCACGGTTTGGGAGTAGTGATGGTGGGGTTGCTGATGAGGAGAACAGCCACAGGCTGGGTTGGCAGCTCTTGGATTCTGAAGTCAGCAGGCTTTCTGGAATGTGCTAGGTGGGGCCAAAATAGTGGCAGCCAGTGAGGACTGGAAATGCTTCAGAGAAGGCTCAGCTGGGTTGGGACAGGAGTGTGATGGGAGGGGGAGATGATGGCTCTTGCAGGTGTGAGGAGAACCTGCAAAGTCCTTACTCTCAGTCTTCTTCCTTTGATTATGGGCCAGAATGGTGCAGCAGAATGGCATAGAATTGGGACTCAAAGAGGCCTGGAAACTGGTGTGGCTCTGTCATCATCCCACTGTGTGACCTTAGGCAAGTCTTTTCCCAAGCCTAGGCAGTTTCCTTTTCTGTGACAAGGAGTTACCATCCCCTACCAGGCCTGATTAATGGATGGCTGGGAAGGAGAAATGGGGAGTGAGGAAGTGGGGAACACTTTGTAAACTGGTGAGTACCATGAGTGGGTAAAGGACATCCGTTGATTTGCATTTCCTTTTATGCTGGTACTTTAGCTGAATTTGAATCGTTGACCTTTCTGGCTTGGGCTAGAGAACCTGGCTACTTGAAATTCCCAGATAATCCAGAGCTGTTAGCCAGTAGCTGATTTGAGGCAACATGTTGAGTTCCTGAATGTCAAAGGTTGGCTAAAAGAACAACTGAAGCCTCCTGTGAGATAACTGCACAGTCACCCTCATTTACCATTTGGGTAAACTGAGGCCCAAGGAGGTTTGGTGACATACCCTTAGAGCACTGGGGAGCACTTTAGTCAACCCTGACTGAGGTAGTTTTGCTGCTAGAAACTGTCCAACTATAGTTTGAATAAAATACATATAAAACTAGTCGCCATGTTTTTGAGCCTCTGTTATATAATGCATTTTATTTGATACTTTATATACACCGGTTTTCTTCCATAAAATAGCTTTAAGAGGTAGGCCCTCTTAATAGCATCATTTTCCAGTTGGGGAAACTGAAAGAACTTGCTGGATTTCCCCCAGGTAGGCAGAGCTGATTACAGTGCAGAACTGGCTGACTCTCAGGGAGTGGGGGGCTGGGCTTCCTGTCCTTACTACTCCTTCCTTAGGCCACCCTCCTCCACATACATGAGGGCAGGATGGGCCCAGAGTGGGCTTGCTCCCAGGAAAACTTCTTGGAGGAGGTCTGGGAAACTATGACTGGTTGAGGCCATGCCTCTGCAGCTACGGCATAAATCCACACACTTCTTCCCTGAACTCAGCCTTCTCTAAGTTGGCTGAGCTGGCCCCAGGAAATAGGGCTGGGAGCAGAATGTTTAAGACTTGGTGGAGCTGTTTCCTCCTTATCGAGAAGGATTCCTGGGGCAGGTTTGTGACTTGTCTCCTGCCTGTATTTTGAGAGGAGGGGAGAAGGAAGAAGCTCTGCCCTAGCTCTGACCTAGCCTTTCACTGGTCCGAGAATGGCCTGAGGCTGGCCTCGGGAGCAGGGATGCCCACAGCTCAATTCTGGCCATGCTAGCAACAGCTGTAGCAAGTGGCCCCTGCCATGGACCACAGAGTAGCCTTACAGGGTTCCCTCACCCACCAGTCCACCGGAAACTTAGACAGCCATACAGGCTGAGAAACCTAAGGGTGGAGGGGCTCTGCATTTAGCAGAACCACTTTCTTGGCAGGAACCATGAAGGGAGCTAGCCTCAGCCTGGGGAAGCTGAAGAATCTGTCCCTTTGCTGTCTCCTTTGCCTTCAGCCCCACCTCACTCTCCTGACCAGTGTACTCTGTGGTCCCGAATAAAGGCAGCATAGCCCACTGGGGAAGGACAGCATTGGGACCTGGTGAGGTAGTAAGGTGTATGGAGAAGGGGCCTGGGCCAGAAGTGGCTAGGTGGGGCCGGGCTAGGGGGCTACTAGCTATGGGTGATTCCTGCCACCTCCTGTCCTACTGTCTTGAAGGGGGATGCAGGGAAGAGACACTATGAGTGGGGTACATGGCTCTGGGAGGGACAAGGCAGGGAGGTAGTAGGAGACAGCATAGTTTCAAGGCTGGTCCTTGCCAGCAAAGATAACCCTGGGCCTAGTTAGGAGGAAAGCCTGAAGCTGGGGGAAGAGAATTTCATTCCCAGGGCCACAACCTTGCCTAGTTCACCCACTCCCACCACATACACAGAGGACTTTGTATAAATCCAGGAACATGTCTTTAAAATCCCCTCACACCTGGCTCTTCCTCAGCATGAGCCAAGGCAGCTAGTCCCTTGGACTTCCTGTAGTGAATGGCTTTCTCAAATGAGTGGCCTTTTACACATGGTCTACTACTTCCTAAGAAACTGGGATCTGACCTGAAATAATGGTAATGCCAACCTTTCTCATTTGTTTTGCACTTTACAGTTTACAAAGTGCTTTTGGTGTCCATTATCCCATCTAACCTCACATTACTGCAGTGGACTGGGGAGATAGAGGGGGTAGATAGAGGAGCTATTTTGATCTCCATTTCACAAGCACCCAAGGCTCAGAGGAGTGCCTTGGCCAGTTCAGGGTCCCTTGGCATGGTATGCAACACAGCCCTGTGACCCATGGCTCCTTCCACAATATACTGCAGATCCCTGTGACAGGGAAGGGGACAATGTAGAGAGCAGTGGGCTGGCCTCTACTCTAACAGAGCACAGAAGCAAGGGCAAGAGAAAGCCCAAAGGGACTACCCTCAAGCCAAGGCATCAAGGTTCTGGAAAGCAGCCCTCTTTGAGATTCAGTCTGCCTAATTCTTCTGTTCACAGGAATTCCAGCTCCAAAACCAGTAGGACAATTAAGCCTTTGATTCACAAGGATGGGTAAGCCCATAAGGTTTTTCACTTAGCCCTTGGTCTTCCTTGATGACTAGTCTTGCCCATCCTTTCCCCTAAATAATTGCTGTTTTTACTCACTCCTGTCTAACAAGACCCAAATTGAATGCCTCCTTATCAAGGCAGCTTTTCTGAGCCCAGGAGCTATCTTTCTGCCTTTCAAGTTTATCCTGGGATATGATCACAAGGTCTGAAGAATGACACTTCAACACTCCGCTTAAGCAATAATGGGGACTCTTCTCTAAGGCCTGCATCATATTGTGCCTTCAGACTATTATATATAGGTTTTTCTACCTGTTAGCCTAGGGGATCCCCAAAAGCAAGGACTGGGGTTTCCCCTTCTGGCAGCACTGAGCTTAATAACTATCATTTAACCAAATGTTCTGGAGAGGTTCATTTCATGAATTCCACAGAGGGGAGTAGAATTTCACAAATAACTCCATTTATTGCCACCCCATCTCCTCAATGCCCAGCACCATAATGACAACACTGTCAGTAATTTCAGGGCTGAGGTTAAAACATCTGTGCTCTGGAAAATGAGCGATTCAGATAGATGATAGGGCCCTTATTCCCATGAGACCCTGGTGCAGAGAACTCTGAGTGTATGTGTGTGTGATTGTGTATTTGAGGGGTAGCACTGTCTATTGTGGGCCTATCAGTTACAGGGGTGAGCTGGAACAATGCCATGTTAAAGTATGTCACACAGAATCAAAAAAACAAAAACCTAACGTGAGCAAATGGCAATACAGATCTCTGCAGAGAAGGGATCAGATGAGTGGTTTTTTTCTCTTATTTTCTGGATAACCAGCCATTACCTTGCTCCTAGTTTAATATTCAGTTCTGCAGAGCCCCTGATGGAAGCCTGGATCAAGTTGATGATTCAAGTGTCAGGCCAAACAGGGCACAAGGCACAAAGTTAATATTTGCTAGACAAGATCAGGGACTCCAGCAAGGTTCCTCTAATGAAGTCAGAGGTCAGAGGCCAGAGTGTAGCTGCCAGGCTCTCTCCACCTCGAATGCTGATCCTTAGTTTCACTGCAGGTGAATGTGTGAGTGTTATTACAGTGGCAACCAATCACAGGGCTGATGTGCTGGCTAGGCTGCTCTTAGGACAACAGTGTTGCTTGCCTCTCCTTCTCTCTCTCTGGCTCCCAGCAGCTGTTCTGCCTCCCTTCCCTACCCAAGCTCCTTATCTGCTGGTGGCTATCCTACAGAGAGGGGACAGTGGTGAGGGACTTTCCAGGGAAGGGTCATTGGGTTTTAGCAGGCTGGTCGCTGATCCAGCTGTCAATCAGTTGTAGTCACTGGAATGAATACATCAGACAATGGGGTTGGGGAGGGGGATATGTTGGGGTAGGTGCTGGCTAGCTCTTCCTTTTATTCCATCTCTGTGACATTTGGATATTTAGAGGATTGGGAGCTTAGACCAGAAGGGTGTGTCTTGCGCCAGGTTTGTTTATTTATTTATTTATTTATTTTTAAAAAATTATTGGAGTATAGTTGCTTTACTATATGTTAGCATATAGAAACTAATGTTTTGTTAGTTTCTGTTGTATAGCAAAGTGAATCAGCTATACGTATACGTATATCCCCTCTTTTTTGGATTTCCTTCCCATTTAGGTCACCACAGAGCACTGAGTAGAGTTCCCTGTTGCACCAGGTTTATTTATTTAAATAGCTGTTGAGAGCCTAACTCCCAGACCAGGGACATGAATCATGTGGAGTTGTGCCTTCAAGGAGTTCCTTTTCTAGATAGGGAGCTAGATGGGGGCCAAAGTAACGAAAGGAGCAAAGAAGAAATAGTCTGCCTCCTGGTTCTAAAGTGGAACTTGGAGGTTTCAGTTGCTGAGGGCCACATTAAAATCTGTTCCCAGCAGGACAGTCACTAGAGAGTCTGACCTAGACCTACCCCTCACATAACCACTATGACAGGGAGGTATTTCTAGGTGTCTTGGACAGAGGATACTGAATCCCGGAGAGTGCCTTGCCCCAAGGCTACCATGCCATCTTAGCTGATCCTGGATTGCAGCTCTGGAATGTGGGTCTGCAAGGCTTCTACTCTGAGCTTTTGAAGGTATGAGCATGGTCCTACAGGCAATTTAGGGAGCCTGGGGAAGAAGGTGAAACTTCAGGTCTACTTTTCTACCCAGCTCAAGGCAAAATGTCAGTGAGAGCCCTGGCTAATGTGAAATTGAGGCCTGGATGTTGCAGAACCCAGTGAATACTTAGTGGGCTATTTTGCCAGATGCTTTTCAAAAATTCTGTGTCATAAGAATTGACTTCCCTTCTGCCTTTCCTGCCTCTCTACTCCACCCCCTTTGATAATCCCTCTCATGACAAATAGCACTGTGGGCCTTTTTCATATCTGCAGTTCCCCCTGCCCAGTGCTCCCCTGAGTTTAAGGTGACCTGAAGTGAGTGGACCCAGCAAGTGGGGTAGGGGTGATAGCTGCCTGTTGCTCAGTGTAGGGTTTTGCTGCCTTGGGGCCCAGAGGAGGCTGGCCCAGCAAGTCAAGCATATGGAGTGCATTAAGGTTTTCCCTACATTTTCTCTTACTTTCTGGTTCCACTCAAGCCTGAAACCACAGACACCTGTGAAAACAAACCCAGCCTGGCTGCTTGCTCACCAGTACTGTCTCTCTGTCTTTGTTTCTCTCATCTTCAGCCCCAACTGTGATGCTTCCTGACTGATGATGTTATAACAGTGCCCAGAAGCCAGAAGGCTGCATTTTTCAGCTGAACATACCTGAGTTGTCCCCAACAACATGGAGTCCCAAAAGGACGAAGCTGCTCAGGCCAAGGGAACAGCAGTCTCTGTGGATACCCAGGACCAATGGGCCGAGAAAGGAGCCAAGAACAAGGCAGCTGAGATGACAGAAGGGCCAGCATCAGAGCAACCCTCATCTGGCCCAGGTAGGCTGAAGAAAACTGCTATGAAACTCTTTGGTGGCAAGAAGAGCATCTGTACCCTGCCTAGTTTCTTTGGAGGGGGACGAAGCAAAGGTTCTGGGAAAGGCAGCTCTAAGAAGGGTCTTAGCAAGAGCAAGACCCACGATGGCCTGATTGAAGCAGTCCATGGCCCTGAAGACATTGTCAGTGAAGGAAATGGCCTCTCCTTACATTTGCCTGAGTCATCCTGCCGACGTCCCGGCTCTCAGAGTGTCCATGGATCTTTGGAGACAGACTCCAGATGCAAGACGTCTGTGGCTGGAGCCACAGAGAAAGCTAGGGCTGAGAAGGCTCCCTTTGTGCCCAAGCCAAAAAAAGGCCTGAAAGGTTTTTTCAGCAGTATCCGCCGTCACCGGAAGAGCAAGGTCTCTGGGGCTGAGCAAAGTGATCCAAGAGCCAAGGAGCCTGAGGGGGCCAGAGGCAGGCCTCATGAGCACGTGAGCTCAGCCCTTCTATCCCGCACTGAGACCCTCCAAGCCCCAAGAAAGGAAAATGCAAAATCCCAAGATGTCCCTGGGCCAAAAGTTTCTTCAGTACCAGAGACTTCTCCAGCAGCCACTGAGCAGACAGCCTGCAAAGATCCAGAAAAAACCATGGAGGCCTGTGCCTCAGGTCTCCTGCAGCCCAAACCTGCCCCTGAAGCCAGTGGCCCAGAGGAGCCCCATAGCCCAGAAACAGGGGAGAAGGTTGTGGCAGGAGAGGTAAATCCACCCAATGGCCCTGTGGGGGACCAGCTGAGCCTCCTCTTTGGGGATGTCACATCCCTGAAAAGTTTTGACTCACTGACAGGTTGTGGTGACATAATAGCAGAACAGGACATGGACAGTATGACAGACAGCATGGCCTCTGGAGGCCAGAGGGCCAATCGAGATGGGACCAAACGAAGTTCCTGCCTGGTGACCTACCAAGGAGGGGGCGAGGAGATGGCCTTGCCGGATGATGATGACGAGGAAGAAGAGGAAGAGGAGGTGGAATTAGAGGAGGAAGAAGAGGAAGTCAAGGAGGAAGAAGACGATGACTTAGAATATCTGTGGGCAAGTTCCCAGGTGTACCCAAGGCCCATTCTAAATCCAGGCTACCATCCCACCACATCCCCAGGCCACCTCGGTTACATGCTCCTTGACCCAGTTAGGTCTTATCCTGGCCTAGCCCCTGGGGACCTTTTGACTCCTCAGAGCGATCAGCAAGAGTCTGCCCCCAATAGTGATGAGGGTTATTATGACTCCACCACACCTGGACTTGAGGACGATTCAGGTGAGGCCCTGGGGCTTGTCCGCAGGGATTGCTTGCCCCGAGACAGCTATAGTGGTGATGCCCTCTATGAGTTCTATGAGCCAGATGATAGTCTTGAGAACTCCCCACCTGGGGATGACTGCCTTTATGACCTCCATGGTCACAGCTCTGAGATGTTTGACCCCTTCTTGAACTTTGAGCCCTTTTCTTCCTCTCGGCCACCTGGGGCAATGGAGACAGAGGAAGAACGGCTAGTGACCATCCAGAAACAGTTGCTGTATTGGGAGCTTCGGCGGGAGCAGCGAGAGGCCCACGAGGCATGTGCCCGAGAGGCTCACACCAGGGAGGCCTACACCCAAGAAGCTCACACCAGGGAGGCCCATGCTCGAGAGGCCCACACCCGAGAAGCTTATGTCAGAGAGGCCCGAGCTCGAGAGGCCTATGCCAGGGAGGCCTGTGGCCGAGAGGTCCGTGCTCGAGAGGCTCAAGTCCGAGAGGTCCAAGTCCGGCAGGAGAAGCCCATCATGGAGTATCAGATGAGGCCTTTAGGGCCGTCAGTGATGGGCCTGGTGGAAGGGGTGTCAGGGGCCTCTCAGACTTCCCACAGAGGAACCACCTCAGCTTTCCCTGCCACTGCAAGCAGTGAGCCAGACTGGAGGGACTTCCGTCCTTTGGAGAAGCGTTTCGAGGGAACCTGCTCCAAGAAAGATCAAAGTACCTGCCTGATGCAGCTCTTCCAGAGTGATGCTATGTTTGAGCCAGACATGCAAGAAGCAAATTTTGGAGGATCTCCCAGGAGGGCTTACCCTACTTATTCACCCCCTGAGGAGCCAGAGGAAGAGGAGGTTGAGAAGGAAGGGAATGCCACTGTGAGTTTCTCTCAGGCCCTTGTGGAGTTCACCAGCAATGGGAACCTCTTCTCCAGCATGTCCTGCAGCTCTGACTCTGACTCATCCTTCACTCAAAACCTCCCTGAGCTGCCCCCCATGGTGACCTTTGACATCGCTGATGTGGAACGGGATGGGGAAGGCAAGTGTGAAGAAAATCCTGAGTTCCACAATGATGAAGACCTTGCAGCCTCCTTGGAAGCTTTTGAACTGGGCTACTACCAGAAGCGCGCCTTCAACAACTACCACAGCCGATTCTACCAAGGCCTACCCTGGGGTGTGAGCAGTCTCCCTCGATACTTGGGACTGCCTGGCATGCACCCTCGTCCTCCACCTGCTGCCATGGCCCTCAACAGGAGGAGCCGCTCCCTCGACACTGCTGAGACCCTGGAGCTGGAGCTCTCCAATTCTCACCTGGGCCAGGGCTACATGGAGTCTGATGAGCTTCAGGCTCAGCAAGAAGATTCAGGTGAAGAAGAAGAGGAGGAAGAATGGGGCCGAGACAGTCCCCTGTCCCTCTATACTGAACCGCCAGGGACCTACGACTGGCCTGTCTGGGCTCCCTGTCCTCTCGCAGTGGGGCCAGGCCCTGCAGGAATAAGTCCTAGCCAGTTGGATGGGCCTTCCGGCCAGTCTCTATATGGACAGGCAGTCTGTTGCATATCTCCTGTCGCCATGTCCATGTTGCTGTCAGTATCAGGGCCAGAGCCAAGGGCACCTGGGGAATCCAAGTCTCAGCTAGCTCGACCTTCGCACCTACCCCTGCCCATGGGCCCTTGTTATAACCTCCAGCCAAAGGCCTCCCAGAGTCCGAGGGCCAGGCCTCGAGATGTGCTGCTGCCTGTTGATGAACTCAGTTGCTCCTCCATTTCTGGAGGCTTCAGCCCCAGCCCTCTGCCCCAGGCCAAGCCTGTAGGCATTACCCATGGCATCCCTCAGCTGCCCAGGGTCCGGCCTGAGCCCCCAGAGCCTCAGCCCATTCACTATGGGGCTTCCAGCCTTGACCTGTCAAAGGAGAGGGCCGAGCAAGGTGCCTCTCTCCCCACCAGCTACTCCTCCACTGCCATGAATGGAAACCTAGCTGAGTAGTCATCATCAATTCTGGAGTGGGGGGCATGGGGCCTGAGCATGTGAATGGGGATCAGGGTTGGGCAGAGGGGTGGGGGGTGGGGGTTGCTGTTTAACTTGAAAATCCTTTTGGCCAAGGAAAGCTCCTATGAGTTTTCACCTTTTTTTTCCCCACTTCCCTTGTCTGCCATCTGTGGCCACATTCAGCTCAAGTACATCTGCCCTGGGAGATTGCTGCTGCTGCTGCTGCTGCTGCTGCTGTGCTCCAGTTTTTTCTTTTGGGTTTTTTTCTTGTGACCCATGCAGGGTTTGGGATGCTGTAATTTTGTGCCTATTCCAGTTGCCAAGGTAGTGATTATATATATATAGCATGCATCCTTGACACAGACTGAACCCTTAGCACCCTCTGCCACTTCTCCACCCAGTGAATGATGAACCACTGATGAGCAGCCGCATCTACACTGCCTCCCACTTGGGGACAGGGAGCTTGTTTGCTGTTAGCAATGTGAAATTACGGTACAGATCCCCCCACCCCCACTTCCTTTGGTCTTGGCATAGCTGCCACCATTACATCAGATGATATAATCTATTAGCCCCAGCTAGCTGTCCTCAGAGAGGATCAAGTAGCATGTGTCTCACTGCCTATTGCTGTGGACTTTGGCATCATAACCAGATGAAGGCCTTTTAACCTGGCCTGCTACAGCTTGGGTTGAAGACAAAAACGTTAATTCCCTTAATGGAGTGATCAAATTCATCTAGTTGCAAACAGAAGACAAAATAGCATTCTATTGTAGACACTGCCATAAGTCTTGAGCTCTGGAATGATAGGATTTTTTCCTTTTTCGTTTCTTCAAGCTTGTGACTGCCTGAATTGCAGATGCTTTTGAATTTTGGTTCCTTTTTCCTCCAAAGGAAATTTTTATTTCATTACAAGGAACACATTCTTTTAATTGATATACAGGAAGAGAAGTGGCCTAAATTAGGCTTGGCTGTAGGGGCTGGGGTTTTTGCAGGTTGCAAGAAGATAGAAAAAGGAGGTTCATTTGTCCAGCCATCAGGAGAGAGGATTTCATACACTGTGGAACTCATGGCAACTCAGCTTCTTTTGGGAAAATTTCTTCCCTCCCAAAGACAAAAGCTTCCTTAAGCCTTGCCCACCCCTTCACTGGACGCAGTAAAGAGGCTCCATGCTAGCATTCCCAAGAGACAGGACACCAAGGATATTTAGGCTGCTGTTCCAGGCTCTCTAAAGACCTTTCATTTTCCAATTAGCCAAGTTCTTAGCATCATCAAAGGACCATGCTTCTTGAGAGAAAAGACTGTGACCTGCCCTCACTCTGCCAAGCTGAAGGACTCCGATTTGTGTGGTAATTGCAGCCCTTTATGGAATGAATGGCACCCTCCCTTCTGCATTCACACAGTTTTCATGTTAAACTAGCTTGGAAATATTTCTGGGGAAGAGTTGCTGTCAGGAAAACATTGCAACAGGCTAATCTTGCTAGGCTCTACCTCATTAATCACCAACATGAGAGGGGTCCTTTTAAATTTCTTTATTGGAAATGGTATATGGAACATTTTTACCTGGATATGTTGACCCAAATTATGATCCTTGCTCCCCTGACCCTGTCCCTATCCCCCCACCCATCTCCATGCCTGTTAAGAGAAGTGGTAAACAGGGGCTCTTGCTATTCCCAAGATATGGCAACTTAGCTTAGGAACAGATGCTGTTGGCCCCCCAAGTCAAGATGACTGTGGGCAAACTGCCACCTGGACAAGGGATGTGTCTGTGCTGGTCTTTGTCACCATTTCTCAGAGTGGGGTTGGCCCAGTGCCCCTCACCACAAAGAGCAAACCTGGATGGTAGAAGCTGTACCCCTGGAAGCACCACATGAATTTGCATGGCACTGACACCAACACTCAAGGGACCCAGACCAGCTCTCCAGGCTGACTTTGTCTGCATTGTGAAGAAATGCATTAGTCATGGAGCTGGAGAATCAAAGAGGGTGAGGAAGGCCCTCCTCACCCCTAGCACAGCATTCCAGGAGAGAAGTGCCCAAATTCTGGCCTCTCACCAAAGCTGCCCTGGGAGGGTGGGGCTGAAATTGGCCTGGCTATTTGGCAGGCAGGAAACACTCACCAAATGCCTTTACAACAGGGGAAAACCCACCACTTGCCTCTTCTGTCTGCTTGTCCTTCATGGCAGCCTAAGCTGCTGTTTATATGTGGACTGTGCCAGCCACAGCAGGTAGTAGAGCCATCACCAACCTCCAGAGCCTGCTGAGTCTATCTGAGAAGAGAAAAAG
This sequence comes from Mesoplodon bidens, assembly GCF_964165515.1. Lineage (NCBI taxonomy): Eukaryota > Metazoa > Chordata > Mammalia > Artiodactyla > Ziphiidae > Mesoplodon > Mesoplodon bidens. The sequence goes on from NC_138163.1 coordinate 88,880,628, forward strand.
TAGGTTGTCAGCCTTTGGCCAAGGGCTGAGAGCTGCCCTCTGTAACAAGAGGGCAGCAAGAGGTGCCACCTCTGCAGGGGGCAGTCATAGCCCTGACATACTTTGCTGGGCTTTGGAAGGTCGCATATCACAGTAAGTTTAAGGACTGTGTCAGCTCATGGTTTGAACATTGTTGCCTGCAAGTCCTTTCACTGTCCCGGCCAGCCCAGAGACAGGATCCTCACCAGCAAAAGTAAGGCAGTCAGGGTGCATGGCTGCAGAAGCAGGCTTCTTTGAGTCTCACTCTAGATCCAAGCAGTTCATGGCTGAATCCCAGCTGCAGCCTAGAAGAGGAAGGAAGACTGGCTGGGGACTCATGATGACAGAACAGGGTGACACTGGGAGAGCCAACCAAGCTCCAGGCCTCTCCCCAAGCATATGCCAGTGTTTGCTTAGCTAACACCAAATATGTCCCGGACTACTAACTGTGTAGATGTAAAGTCCACAAATGAACACCATTTCTGCACTGCAAGGTCATGAGATAATGCTTTTGGATATGACTTCAAGGGAAGATACGACTTGAGAGAAGGTGACTGCTCTTATCTTTCTACCCAGTAAACAGGCTTATGTAGTGTCAGATAGCTCTGATCCTGAGAATTCTCAAATGAGACTGGTCTTCAGGGGACCAGTGACTGGATAGAGAAGGCCACCTAGAAGGTCTCTCCCAGGGCTGTCAGTTTCTCAGTGCTTTAACGCCTTCAAGGAAGTCCTGCCTTGGGGCTCAGTTAGGGCCTGCCCCAATCATCTGGACTCAGCTTGGGCACCAGTCCATGAGCCTCCTGGGCCAAAGGCTTTGGTCAAAACCAGTCTTTTTCCCTCAGTACTGTACCAAGGGGGGAAGTAGCTTCCCACACCCAGGTGCATTCCCCTCATCCTGCTGCCAGTGGCTTTCCCACCCTTGCCAGTGCTACCACCCCACCTGCCCTCGGCCCCCGGGCCCAATAGCTAGAGGGAGGCTTAGGGGGTTTAGCAGGGAGACTTCAAGTTTACCCATGTGTATGTTGCATCCAAGTTGTTTTTAATATATATATATCAAAATCAATTATCTATTTTTGTATTGTTTGCATTTTATATTCATGGAAAACAATGTTTATCAATTGTTCTTTTCTGATATATTTTATTTTTAAGCGGTGCTGTTTACAGTTTTAGACAAAACGAAGATGACACAATAATTGCTGCTGCTTGTGCAGAGGGCTGGCATCTCAATTGCCCAGGACTCTCGCTCTTTCCCCTCTCCCCATCCCTGATGTATCGTATTGTCCATTCCCTCCCTCCATGATAGGGACAGCAGAAGATGCCCAGGTACTAAGACAAATGCCAGGTGACTCAGGCATGTGGGACCTGGTAGACAGTGTGTTGTTTATGGTTTATTTTTTTCTTTCAGACCTTGCCCTTACCCGTGTATAGACCTTCTGTCTCTGTCTCTCTTTCCTCTTTATGTTTTGTGCTCTAGTTTTGAAACAAGAGTGCCCACGTTTTGCTGTTTGTCATGTTGAGTTTCTCCAAAGGAGCATTTTGGGGACATTCTCCACCCAGTGAGGAGGGCAGGGGGTTTCAACTATTCCCCCTCTCCCCAAGAAGCTGGGGGAGACAGATGGGAGTGATGCTTGAACCATCAGGAATTGGCCATCTCATTGAGGAAACCCTTACATGGGACTTTCCAGGAGCTCAGTTGATTGTGACATTCGCCCAGAAGAGACGTTGGGGAATTCCTTGAGCCCTCTTGCTGCTTTGGGGGAATCTCTTCCTCTGCCGCCATTCCCACTCCCCTGCCCTGCTCCAGCTCACACATGGATGGGACTTTGCGGAACAGTGACTGTTAGGGTGATGGCTTTCTGGCCTGATCCCTACTTTTCCATCCTATAGTCACTCCAAAGAAGAAAATCCACATGGTGTGTATATGTGTGAGGGTTGGGCCTACTGAGAAGCAGGGCTTTGATTATTATTCTTGTTACTATTGGTGCTTATTTTCCCTGATGTATACGGGGTTGGGGGGGAAGAAACCAGGAATGTATATTTAGGTCATGTTAAATAAAATGGCTGGGGGACAAAGGGAAGAAATTAGAAACTGCAGTAAATCCTCACCCCAGGTGTAAGAGTTCTTTCTCTTCCAGTGCAAAAAGGGGAGTATGGCCCCTGGATGTGCCCTAGCTTCCCCTTCCCTATCCCTGAGACATCATGGAATTGCCTGGATTGTGACCTCTCCAATCCTAGTTCTCATTGACATCTGAATATCTTGATGCACTGCCTGTTTGTAACAAATATTTCTTTTGCTGAATGCTAATAAACTGGGTTCAAGAGGGACCCCCAGTCACTAAAGTGCATTCTTGTGGTTTGTTCCACAGCAACATGCCTGTGACCCATGGTTGTTGGGTTTGCCCTTGAAGGGAAATGGAGAAAAGCAAGGGTGTGTGTGGGAGTCAACAAGTAGGGGGAACAGAAGCCAGAGCTGAAACTGAAAAAGGAAACTTCAGTTCATCCAAGCCATACCCTGCATCTCAGTCTGATGATGTGTTGCTCCCCATCACACCATCCATGCCCTGAGACCTGCCTGGGGGCTGGCTAGCACTTCTGAAATTAGCCTCAGTTCATGTAAGTGTGCTGGCTTCCCCACCAGCCAGGAGGCAGAGATGTGGACCTCCTACTGATGGCTTCAGCAAAAGGATGCATCTAGTGGTGGGACTCTCAGGCCAACCTGAAAGGAATAGCATCCAGGCCTATGGGCAGAGATGCTGGCCATAGGGGATGATTGGGGAGCATGTGGCTTCTGCCCCTTATTGCAAGCCATCTCATCTGTTGGCACCAGCAACAGATGTCACAGCAACAACTCAGTCACCTGTGTCATATCCTGATACCCAGGCCTGTCCAAGCCTAGGCAGTAATCACTTTCCCTTTTCTATTACCCACATGAAGGCCTACCTGTGCCATCAAACAGGAGAAGGTGATTGTGCTAATGGCTCAGGTTTCTCTAATCCAAACTCTTACCACTGGCCCCTGGTAAGCAAGGGCATCTGGCACCTGTTGGTGGGCTTCCTTGAGTTCTGCCCAATTGCCATGTACAAGCCAGAAGGCCTGAAATAGCAGCCGCTCGAACGTGCTGTGGATAGTGCTGCTAGGCTCCCTGGGGCCCCTTTTCAGACTAGATAAGAAGCTTGTGGCCCCCAGGACCTCGTGAATCAAGCAAAGCCAAAATAGAAGCAAATTACCAAGAGAGAAAAGAGAACATCCTGGGAGGGAAGTTGATAATGTATAGAAATGGAATTCTCCACCCTGGGCTGCTCATGAAAGGAAGAAGAGTGTTGTAGCTGCTCAGGGAGCTTTTGGAGCAAGACTTTCTGGGAAGGCCTTATTACATCCATTGGAAATTCACGGGAGTCATGGAGTCAGGGAGGCTTGGGCTTCTGCCCTAATCTTTGCCCCTCATTAATCTATGAGGACTTGGGCAAATCCTTTCTCCTTCTGAGTCTCAGTTTCCCCAACAATAATATGCGGGTGGCATGGGCATAGATTTGACTAGACTAGTTTCCGTATGCAAGACAGAAGATTGGGCTACCTCAGAGTGACCAATGGAACTTTGTCAACTACCTAAGTCCAGCACTCCCCACACTGATTCTAACTCAGTTGGCCTTGGGGGGAGTTCTTTTTGTGGTACCTGACATGACTGATGTATTGCACCTCTTCCTGTTCTGCTGTGACTGATAGCTACCTTCACTGTGACCTCCTGGGGAGTCCTTTGCAATACTAGAGAGGGCCATTGGTGGAGGGAACCTCCTAAGACCTTCCTTAGATCATCAAGAAAACTGGCTTGGTCAGCTTTAGTGCTATTCTCTGGTCTGCTTGAGGGCTGGGGTTGTGCCTAGCAAATGGGCTGCCTCTGTTCCCAGTTTCTGTTTAGAGCAGATGGAAACCCTGCAGAGAAGAGAACTTTGTGCAAGACTTTTGGAGGATGCTGTCGGCAAGCTGCTAGCTCCCCACTGCCCCCACCCTGACTGGGCTCTGGGACCTACTGACTGAGTTCCTCTTCTGGATAATTCCTAGACTTTGACTGGCCTGCATGACTTTCGGGAGCCAAACCTAGCCAATAGGAACAAGTGACCTGTGGTAGCACTTTCTAGTCTGCAAATTCCTTCTATCTCCATTTTCTTCTAAAAGACCCCTGAAGCAGTTGGGCAGAAAAGATTATTTTATACCCAGTTTACAGGTAAGGAAATGGAGGCATAGAGAAGTGAAATAACTTGCTCATGGTGATCTAGAACATTGACTGCAAATCAGGGTGGGAAAGAGGATGGGCAGGCTGGGATGGAGGATGTGGTGGAAGAGAAAGATTAATAATAATAATTTTCCAAACATAATAATATCATTGATGTGTGTTAAGCCATAGACACTTTACATTATCTTGTGTAATCCTTACCTTAACTGTATGAGGTCAGCATTGTTGTTATCTGCATTTTCAGATAAGAAAACAGGGCCTCAGAAAGGTTAAGACCCTTGCCAAAGCTCACACAACCAGATCACTAGACTTCAAATCTCCTGCTATTTCTGTTGTAGCGAAGCTGCTGTTACAATGTACATTATGAGTGCTAGGGGTGAATCCCAGCAATGTTCCCAGCAGCAGGCCCAAAGTCAGAGCATCCTAAAGCTAAAAGGGACCTCTGGCTGCTTCCTTATCCCACTGAGCCCAGCCTAGCTTCCCAGCTCCAAGCCCAGGTCAGAGGCCCTTGTGAGCCCAGGGAGCAACCCCTTTCCCCCACACCCACCAGCAGCCTTGGATCTCTGGGAATTGTTCCCAGCCAGGTGGGCCCAACCCTCCTCCCACTTAAACCTGCTAATAAGCAGCCTGGGAAAAATGATGAATAGCAGAGTGAGTCAATAGACGTGAGCCTGGAGAACTGGCCTCTGGCCACTCAGACCTTCACCATCAATTGGAGCATTGCCTCATGAAGAGTTACTTAATCGCAAATCACTTAATAGCCACAGTGGGAAAGTCTCATTCTCTGGAATAATAATTGCTGTCTGATGGGCTCTTGAAGGCTGCTCTCCTCTGCCCCTTCAGTTTCTCTCCTGCTTTTCCACTTCCTCCTTCTGGATGCCTGAGCATATTTTCTATGTGGTTCTCCCAGCCCATCAAGAACCTCATGAGGTTTCCCACAATTTCTTGTGGGCAAGAAATAGTCCTTGTTTGTTTTATTTAAAGTAACTGAATTCTGACTCCAAACCTCCCATCCTAGCAGGGAAAAAGAAAATTCCATGTTTGTCATGACTGGGGACCCACTCAAGGGTGGCACTGGAATCCAAGGGGTATTTCGATTACCCAGAAATTAAGGCAAGGGCAACTAATCTCTAATCTATTCCAGTCATCACTGATACCCTCATTTTCCATGTCAGCAGTGAGGGAAGGGAAGCTGAGAGCCCTGAGGTCCTAGGTCCTCCCTCCCTCTGGGTACCTTAGAGCCATCTCCTCCCCATCTTTGAGACACTACCCTAAGCAGTGCTTGTGCTTCTCTACTGCTCCAGACTCAGGAGCTCTCCCTTTCCAGGTGGGGCTGGAAGTGGTAGGGATCTCTTCTTTTATTATTTTTTTTCTCTCTGGGCTTTTCCTTCTCCTTTATGACTATATATCTTCAATGGGATTGTCATACTTTTATAAAAGAATGATAGATTTGGTGACTTCAGCCTGCTTTGGCTTTCTATACTGTGAAATCCATCTTGCAAGAGGTCTTTCAAAGGCCTGGTTACCTCCATGGAGCAGGAGAATGGGGAGTGGGTACATAGAGGGACAACAGACACAAACAAACATGAATATTTCCAGAAATTACCCTGCCACAAAATACTGCCTTATTGAAGAAAAAAAAAATATTTCACTGTCCTAGAATTTAGAACACCAAGATTTTAGTCCCTTTAGTTGGCCTGCAACTGATGGAAACTTGATTTCTCAGAGCCTCAGTTTCTACATCCGTAAGTGAGGGGTTGGAGAACACAGAATCTCAAGCTGTGGTCCTTTCCTTATCCTTTCCCTTGTGATGCTTAAATTTCTCCTACAACATCTGTCTTCTTCCTGCTCATATCCCCTAACATAGAATCCTGGGGCAGTTTTAATACCTAAGATGTCCCTACTTATATTGAGCTGGAATAGGCCTAGCTTAGTCCCTGGGAGCCACACAGATCCTGTTTGCTAACTACTCTCTTTGCCCTGTAACAGTCCTTCCAGATCGGAAGGCAGAGATGGTGTTCTTTGTTTCAACAAATATTGAGTACCTATTATATGCCAGGTTCTGTTCTAGGTTCTGAGGGTGCGACAGTGAATAAGCAAGATAAAAAAAAAAATCCCTGCCCTTTTGGGGCTTACTTATTTCCACAGGTGGGCAGAGAATAAAACAAAATGAATAAACAAAAGTTATAGTATGTCAGATGGTGATAGGTACAATGGAGAAAAATAAAGGAAAGATAGGAGGTTGCAATTTAAAATAGAGTGGTCGTATGGTAGTTCTATTTGTAGTTTTTTAAGGAACCTCCATACTGTTCTCCATAGTGGCTGTATCAATTTACATTCCCACCAGCAGTGCAAGAGCATTCCCTTTTCTCCACACCCTCTCCAACATTTACTGTTTCTAGATTTTTTGATGATAGCCATTCTGACCAATGAAATGATATCTCATTGTAGTTTTGATTTGCATTTCTCTAATGATTAATGATGTTGAGCATTCTTTCATGTGTTTGTTGGCAATTTGTATATCTTCTTTGGAGAAATGTCTATTTAGGTCTTCTACCCATTTTTGGATTGGGTTGTTTGTTTTTTGTTATTGAGCTGCATGTGCTGCTTGTAAATTTTGGAGATTAATCCTTTGTCAGTTGCTTCATTTGCAAATATTTTCTCCCATTCCCACTACTGGGCGTATACCCTGAGAAAACCATAATTCAAAAAGAACCTAAGTGTCCATCATCGGATGAATGGATAAAGAAGATGTGGCACATATATACAATGGAATATTACTCAGCCATAAAAAGAAACGAAACTGAGCTATTTGTAATGAGGTGGATAGACCTAGAGTCTGTCATACAGAGTGAAGTTAGTCAGAAAGAGAAAGACAAATACCGTATGCTAACACATATATACGGAATTAAAAAAAAAAATGTCATGAAGAACCTAGGGGCAAAACGGGAATGAAGACGCAGACCTACTTGAGAATGGACTTGAGGATATGGGGAGGGGGAAGGGTGGGCTGTGACAAGGCGAAAGAGAGGCATGGACGTGTATACACTACCAAACGTAAGGTAGATAGATAGTGGGAAGCAGCCGCAGAGCACAGGGAGATCAGCTCGGTGCTTTGTGACCGTCTGGAGGGGTGGGATGGGGAGGGTGGGAGGGAGGGAGATGCATGAGGGAAGGGATGTGGGAACAGATGTATATGTATGACTGATTCACTTTGTTATAAAGCAGAAACTAATTTAAAAAATAAATAAATAAACTTAAAAAAAAATGGAAAAAAAAAAAAAAAAAAAAGAGTCATGTACCAAAATGTTCATTGCAGCTCTATTTTCAGTAGCCAGGAGATGGAAGCAACCTAAGTGTCCATCATCGCATGAATGGATAAAGAAGATGTGGCACATATATACAATGGAATATTACTCAGCCATAAAAAGAAACGAAATTGAGTTATTTGTAGTGAGGTGGATGGACCTAGAGTCTGTCATACAGAGTGAAATAAGTCAGAAAGAGAAAAACAAATACCACATGCTAACACATATATATGGAATCTAAGAAAAAAAAAGGTCATGAAGAACCTAGGGGTAAGACGGGAATAAAGACACAGACTTACTAGAGAATGGACTTGAGGATATGGGGGGGAGGGGTAAGCTGTGACAGGGTGGGAGAGTGGCATGGACATATATACACTACTGGGCGTGAGGTGGATAGCTGGTGGGAGGCTGCTGCGTGGCGTGGGGAGATCAGCTCGGTGCTTTGTGACCACCTGAGGGGGTGGGAGGGAGAGAGACACAGGAGGGAGGAGATATGGGAACGTATGTATATGTATGGCTGGTTCACTTTGTTATAAAGCAGAAACTAACACACCATTGTGAAGCAATTATACTCCAATAAAGATGTTAAAAAAATTAAAAATAAATAAATAAATAAATAAAATAGAGTGGTCAAGAGAGGACTCACTGAGCAGGGGACATTTGAGAGACGAACTAAAACCTTGAGGTGAGAACAGATAATAAATACCAGGAGCAACCAGGAGTCCAGTGTGCCTGAAGTGGAGTGAGTAAAGGGGGCAGTAATAGGAGATGTGGTCACAGAGATAATGTTGGAGTAGGGGAGGTGGGAAGACCATTGTAAAGACTTTGACTCTTGTCCTTAGTTAGATGGGAGCAGAGGATGACATGACCTGATTCATGTTACCTGGAGTTGTCTCTTTTCCAGGCTAAACAGCTCTAGGTCCTTCCAACCTTTCCTCATATGTCCTTGGTCTAAGCCCCTTCCACAGCCTTCTCAATCCCTCCTGGCCACACTCCAATATTAGTGGCCCTCTTCAAGTTTGGGTCCCAGAACAAGACTCTTTAGACAAATTCACCTGGGTCCTTTTTCATTACTCCTGGACACCTACAAGAGGCTAAGTGGTATGAGTTTTGGAGGGAAACAGACCTGGATACTCTTCTTGGCTCCACAACCTACCAGCTATGTGAGCTTGGATAAGTGAGACCTTCTCTAAGCCTCAACATCTTCATCTGTAAAATGGAAGAAATAATCTGTATCTTGTGAGGATTAGTGATGATGTGTATAAAGCTTCTCTATACAGTGCCTGGCCCATGTGAGCCCTACCCAGATGATGGTCAGTCTCAGTTGTCATTGTGGCTTGTATCCTTGGCACATAGACAGCCTCACTTTGGATACTTGGTAGGTGTGGACCTGTAGTGGGAGAGAATCTAGTCAACCTGGTCACCCTCTGTGAAGGCCTAAGCTGCTGGGGAAGTAAGAGTATGGGCCCATCATGTTTCTCCCATTGAGTTCTGGGAGTGCCTGTTGATGGCTGGACTTGGGGCTCCCAGAAAAGCCAGGGCTGTCAGTATCTAGGATCAAGGTCCCATGTCCTACCCCAAGGGAAGGTAGGATTGGAGACTTCAAGGAGAATGCATGCCAAGTTTGACTTCTTTTATCAGAAATTGGAGGTGCCTGAAGCCAGGAAAGCTGTAGTGGGCTGTACCTGGAAGAGCATGCTAAGGTCTGAACTGTATAATCAGGATTAAAACCATCATCTAAGTAAGGAGCTTAAAGTAGGCATGAGAAGCCCAGGTACAAAGGGAGGAAGAACGTGAGGAACAGGAGGACCAAACAGGTGAGTGTGAAGGAGATAACAGTGGCTGGTGCTTGGTGTCAAGGCTGGGCTTCTATGAGTTCCCAACAACTGTGTAAGAGTGTGAGCTGTGTCTACATACAGGGTGCAAACAGAGGACTAACCAAAATGCTTTCCTCAGGGTCCCTACCTTGAGGGCTTCTTTCAGGCCTTAAAGCCAAGTACTTGTAGGGTATTTATAATGCCACTTCTGGGGCTGGGCTTAGTGGTAGGCCAGTCTGAAGAAGGACTCTACTCATCTGGAAGCTGAAAAAATGGCTTGAGGCAGCCCCGTGCTGGGAGCAGCCAGAGTGTGTAACAGGCAAGTTCTGGAGATTCCGAATAGGTCTGTCATCAGCCTTGAGCATGTTTTCTCACCTGCTAAATGGGGCCATTAATGCCTACTCAGCCTCCCTCCCACCAATCCTGTACTTCAGCAGAGGCCACCTTCATTTTCCTACTGGAAAATGCAGTAGACACTAAATGTGAAAGTACTTTTTAAAAAATTGTAAAAGGCTACAGAAATGCAAGGTGATAGTAGTACTCAAATGCTTTGGCACTGGTTGTCTGCCCTCTATGAGCTCATCTTTCTCACAAAGCCAGGGCCCTATGAAAAGACAGTAATCACATCCTACATTGTAACAACCAGTCATTGGACACAGTGACTTTAAAGTCTTATTTTTGACGTGTATGTGTGTGGGGGGGTATGTTTTCTTTTTTTTATTTTGAAAAATTGTTGTAACTAAAGGAATTCACTTTCTTGATTATCCCAACTCCTCAATCTCAGTTTATCCCCAACTTCCTCATCCATAAGGTAAGAATATGAATTCCTGTCCTGTCTCCCTCTGTCTTCCTCCTGAAATGGATATACAAGTTATTTGGAAAACTGTAAAGCAAAGTGCCAAATGGTTGTCATTATTACTGGCATTATTTGTGCAGCTTGGATTCTTCTGGAGGAGGCTGCATCTTCTAATTGACAATTACTGCCCTCATACTAAGTCTGAGATCCTGTGCTAAGTGTTATAAATGGATGTAGAGATAAGCAGTGGTGTGTTACAGCCAGCTTGTACCAGCTCTCAAGAACCGATTGTACACATCTCTTTCCAACTCCACATTCAATGACATCACATTGGTAGATGAAATTGGCAACGGTGAGAGTAATTTCCACCATGGAAATCGGCAAACACTACAAATACGGAACTTTTTTTTTCAGGGATCTAGAACTGTTTCAATCATAAAGGAGGTGCCAATTTAGCGGTTGTGTGTATTTCTGTGTGTGTATGTCTGTTACTGCACATGCATACATGCTGTGGGAAAGTGGTAAGGTAAGCAGGCATATGATTACAATAGAGGAAAGTACTGAGTTGAACCATGTGATATTGCTGTTTGTGCCAGTCAAAACTAGGTGAGTACTGGCAATTTCATGTAGTTCAACCTAATAGAATTTCATCTTTAGCAGAGGGGAGTACCTGGAATGGAAAAGGATTTCTCAAGTCCCCTCAGATGACCTGAGGCTGATCTGGAGTTAGGCCCCGGGACTCCTAGTTCCTTGTCTTAACCCTGAAGGCTCCATTACCATTTTATTTTCCTCTGATTCCTTGTCAAAATGGACAAGGTTCTGACATGAAAACCACAGTAGTGATTGGGTAAGATAACCACAGGCCTTTTACCTCATTGCCTCCTCTAAGTTAAGGTTAAAATTCAGGTCATATCCTTATTCCATAGCCTCATTGTCCCAAACACACACTTACTCTCTCCCTCACTCTTTCTCTTCACCCCCACCCTCACCAGTCTGCCTGTGTCTTGCATCCTAACAGTGCAAGAAATTAGAGTATGTCCAGAGGAGAGCAAAGGAAAGTTATTATAACAGTTGGAAATAGGATCTATGAGGAAAGGTGAAAGGAAGTTTGCCTTGAGAAAAGAAATTTGCCTGTCAACAGAATAATAATGTCCACATCTCAAAAGACAGATATACAGGGGATGCTATACTGTTTTTTTCCATTTCCTGAAGCCAAAAGAATTCAACATTTCACTTAATGGCATTACCAGCCATCCAGACTCCTAAAAATAGTCATCATTGACTCCTTTCTTTTGCTCAGTTGCCATATCTAATCGTTCACTAAATTCTGTTGACTCTACCCCTTAAATATTTCTTGAATCCATCACCTCCTCTCCATCTCAGCTGCCATGGTCCTAGGTCAGGCATTCACCCCTAGTCTTTACTGAGCTCCCTGCATGTACTCTCAGCTGCTGCCACCAGAATGTTCTTTAGAAATCACCCAACTGTTCAGGCCGTGCCTCTTGTGAAGTCACTATTGCCTGTGAAATTAATACTGACTTCCTCAACCTGGCATTCAAAACCTTCTATCTTACAACTCCAAACATTTTTGTAGTCCTAACTCTCACCACTCTATATACTAGATGCTTTAGCTGATTCCTCAATAGGCCCCCACTGTTACCACCACAGGACCTTTATACATGCTCTTCCCTCTAACTAGACTTCCACCGCCTTCACCCGTTGAAATCCTACTTATCCTTCATTACACTTCCTAAATGCCACCTCCTCCTGTTTTCCACATCATAGGAGGTTCATTTGCTGTTCTGAACCCTATTCATTTGCCTTTCTGTGTTGTTAACCAACTTAGTATAGTGGTAAGAGTAGTAGCTTTTAAGCCAGACTGCTTAGGTCCCAGTCCTGACTTTGATACCTACTAGCTGTGTCACATTGAGCAAGTTGCGTAACTTTTCTTGTGCATATTTAAAATGGCAACATATTAGTACCTCCCTCAGAGGTTGTTATAAAATGTTAAACATTTATTAACTTAATGTTTGTTAACTGTAAACTGAAACATAGCAAATTCTGCTGTTATATTTATATTCTTGTCTCATCTCTCTGACTAGCCTATTGTTCCTTAAGGGCAGAGGTAATACATTACTCATCTTTATGACAGGTAATAATGATTTTTAAAAAATGTTTTACAGGGTCTTCTTGTCCAGATGTACTTCCCCTAAAGTACAATTATAAATTCTGGAAATAACATAAGACACAACCAAAGGAGAACTTGATAAGTGGAAAGAAGAGGTGAGCTGGCTAGGGATCATAGAATTGGAGGAAAATAGCACAACAGCAGGACATCATGCTTCCTCCAACCCATGAAAAAATGGTGACATGGACCTGGCATTTCCTGACCCCAAACCGAACAATAGAAAGCAGCCAAGGAAAGTTTAACCCTCTCCCAGAAGGAACAGATGTCCCTCTGACAACATCATGTGATTCCAACAGCACCAGCAAAGAGGATTGACTGGGAATCCTGCTAATAATAAGCAGTAAAAGGAATCATTCTCTTTCTCTGCCAGACCTCAGATTCCTCTCTACTATTAAGAGACATCAGGTAGCTATGTGGTGCCAGCAAGAGTTATCCTAGCAAAGCAAGTGGCCCAGCTTGGGATATGCTCATCCTCCTTGCAGGACAGTGACTATTTTCCCCCTAACCTAGGTTCACCAGGTAGCCTGGCCTGGGGGATTCTCTCCACCCCTCAGGCAGCAACATCAGAAACAAATGGGAATTCCATCAGCACCAGATAGACCAAGAAGACTAAAATAGTACCATAAAGACCACAAAGAAAACTATATTACCATTGAAGCCACAGCCCACAAAAGTAGTCCAGGACCTGCATGTTAAACCTAAACAAGGTGACTGCCTGCTAACATAAAACATTTATATCGGACGCAGAGTCTCCTAACATACTATGCAAAATATCCATGATAAAATAAAAAATCACCCATCATACAAGAGCAAGGAAAATCAAACTTTAACTAATATGACATTTCTGTTGAGAAATGACAATCAACAGATGCCAACACTGAGATAAATCAGATGTTGGGAATAATCTGTTAAGGATTTTAAAGCAGCCATCATAAATATGCCTCAGCAGCCAATAACAAATTCTCCTGAAGCAAATGAAAAATTAGAAAATCTCAGCAATGAATTAGAAGTTATCAAAAAGAACCAAATGAAATTTTTAAAACTAAAAAAAAAACCCAGTAACTGAATTTTTTTAAATGCTGGATAGACTCAAATTGAAGGATATAACAGAGGATAGAATCAGTGAACTTGAGGACAGATTAGTCGAATTTATGCAATCTGAACAATAGAGGGAAGATAGGTTGAAAACAATGAACAAAACCACAATACCACTGGGACAAAAACAGAAGATATAACATTTGTATCATTTGAGTCACAGAAGGAGAGAAAAGAGAATGGAGGTGAAAGAGTATATGAGAAAATGATGGATGAAAACTTCCAAATTTTGGTGAAAGATATAAACTTACATATTCAAGGAACTGAGTGAACCCCAAATAGGACCGATACAAACAATCATGATTAAAACTTGAAAACTAAAGAAAAGAAAAAACCTTGAAAGGATCCAGAGAGAAACAATATATTACTTATAGGGGAACAAGAATTTGATTTTATTTTAATAATTATTAAAGAAAGTCACAATTTTATTCAATTTATTTTTTTCTGGTTTTATTAGATAAATAAAAATGTTCAATGGTTCAGAAATAATTATTTTTGTATTGAAATATAGTTGGATTATAATATTATATTAGTTTCAGGTGTACAGCATAGTGCTTTAGTATTTTTAGATTATACTCCATTAAAAGATGTTACAAAATAATGGCGATAAGCCCCTGTGCTACACAATATATTCGTGGTTGCTTATCTATTTTATACATAGTAGTTTGTATCTCATAATCCTGTACTGCTATCATGTCCCTCCGCCCTTCCCTCTCCCCACTGGGAACCATTAGTTTGTTTCTTATATCAATGAATCTGTTTCCATTTTACTATATATATTAGTTTGTTAAATAAAACAAACTATTTATTAGATTCCACATATAAGTGATATCTCTGACTTAAATCACTAAGCATAATATTCTCTACGTCCATTCACGTTGTTGCAAATGGCAGAATTACATTCTTTTGTATGGCTGAGTATTCCATTGTACACACAGAACACATCTTCTTAATCCATTTTTCTGTTGATGGGTACTTGGGATGCTTCCACATATTGGTTATTGTAGATAGTGCTGCTATGAACATTGGGGTGCATGTGTCTTTTCAAATTACAGTTTTCATTTTTTCCAGGTGTATACCCAAGAGTGGAATTGTTGAATCATATGGTAGTTCTATTTATAGTTTTTAAAGGAACCTCTGTACTGTTTTCCACAGTGGCTGCACCAATTTACATTCCCACCAGCAGTGTACAAGTGTCTCCTTTTCTCCACAACCTCGCCAAAATTTGTTATTTGTAGACTTTTTGATGATAGCCATTCTGACAGGTGTGAGGTGATATCTCATTGTGGTTTTAATTAGAATTTCTCTGATTATTAATGATGTTGAACATCTTTTCATGTGCCTGTTAGTCATCTGTGTATCTTCTTTGGAAAAATGTCTATTCAAGTCTTCTGCCCATTTCTTGATTGGATTTTTTTTGATATTCAGTAGTATGAGCTGTTTATATATTTTAGATATTAACCCCTTGGCAGTGATATCAATTACAAATATTTTCTCCCATTTCATAGTTTCTCTTTTCATTTTGTTGATAGTTTCCTTTGCTATGCAAAAGCCTTTAAGTTTAATTAGGTCCCATTTGTTTATTTATTTATTTATTTATTTATTTTTGGCTGTGTTGGGTCTTTGTTGCTGTGCACAGTATTTCTCTAGTTGCGGCGAGTGGGGGTGACTCTTTGTTGCAGTGAGCGGGCTTCTCATTGTCATGGCTTCTCTTGTTATGGAACACGGGCTCTAGGCACACGGGCTCAGTAATTGTGGTTTGCGGGCTCTAGAGTGCAGGCTCAGTAGTTGTGGTGCACGGGCTTAGTTGCTCCATGGCATGTGGGATCTTCCTCGGCCAGGGATCGAATCCTTGTCCCCTGCATTGTCAGGTGGATTCTTAACCACTGTGCCACCAGGGAAGCCCTCCCATTTGTTTAATTTTGCTTTTATTTCTTTTGCCTGAGGAGACAGATCCAAAAAAAAAAATATTGCTATGATTTATATCAAAGAATGTTCTGCCTATGTTCTCTTCTAGGAGTTTTAAGGTTTCAGGTCTTATATTTCAGCCTTTAATCCATTTGAGTTTACTTTTGTATAGTATGAGGAAATGATCTAATTTCATTCTTTTACATGTAGTTGTCCAGTTTTCCTGGCACCACTTATTGAAGAGACTGTTCTTCCCTTTTGTATATTCTTCCCACCTTTGTTATAGATTAATTGGCCATAGGTGTGTGGGTTTACTTCTGGGATCTCTATTCTGTCCCATTGTTCTATGTGTCTGTTTTTGTGCCAGTACTGCACTATTTTGATCACTGTAGCTTTGTAATTCAGAGAGGGTGATACTTCCGGCTTTGTACTTTTTTTTTTTTCAAGATTGCTTTGGCAATTTGGGGTCTTTTGTTGTCCCATATACATTTTAGGATTATTTATTCTAATTCTGTGAAAAATGTCATGAGTGTTTTGACAGGAATTACATAAAATCTGTAGATTGGTTTGGGAAGTTTGGCCATTTTAACAATATTAATTTTTCCAATACAAGAGCACCAGATATCTTTACATTTCTTTGTATCATCTTTAATTTCCTTCCTCAGTGTTTTATAGTTTTCAGAGTATAAGTCTTTCAATTTCTTGGTTAGGTTTATTCCTAGGTATGTTATTCTTTTTGATGTGATTTTTAAATAGGATTCTTTTTTTAACTTTCTCATTCTGATAGTTTCTTATTAGTGTATAGAAAAGTAACAAATTTCTGTATATTTATCTTGTATCCTGCAATGTTACTGAATTCACTTATTGGTTCTAATAGTTATTTAGTGGAGACTTTAGGGTTTTCTATATAAAGTATCATGTAGATGACAGTAGTGACAGTTTTACTTCTTCCCTCCCAATTTGGATGCCATCTATTTCTTTTTCTTGTCTGAATGCTATGGCTAGGACTTCCGATACTACATTAAATAGAAGTGGTGAGAATGGGCATCCTTGTCTTTTCCCTCAATTTAGAGGAAAGGCTTTCAGGTTTTCACCAATGAGTATGATGTTAACTGTGGATTTGTCATAAACGGTCTTGCTAATGTCAAGATATGTTCCCTCTATATTAACTTTGATGAGAGTTTTTATCATGAATAGATATTGAATTGTGTCAAATCCTTTTTCTAAATCTATTGAGGTGATCATATGATTTTTATCCTTCCTTTTGTTACTGTGGTATATTACATTGACTGATTTGTGAATATTGAACCATCCTTGAGTCCCTGGAATAAATCCTCCTTGATCATGGTGTATGACCACTTTATATATTGTTGGATTCATTTCATTAATATTTTGTTGAGGATTTTTGCATGTATATTCATCAAAGATATTGTCCTGAAATTTTCTTTTTTTGTAGGGTCTTTGTCTGGTATTGGTATCAGGATAATGGTGATCTTGTAGAATGAATTTAGGATTGGTGCATCCTCTTCAATTTTTTGGAATAGTTTTAGAAGGATAGGTATTATTTCTTCATTCTATGCTTGGTAGTATTCCCCTGTGAAGCCATTCAGTCCTGGACTTTTGCTTTCTGGGAGTTTTTTTTTTTAATTACAAATTCAATTTCACTTCTACTGATTGTTTTTTTCAAATTATCTGTTTCTTCTTGATTCATTCTTGGCAGGTTGTATGCTCCTAGAAATTTGTCCATTTCTTCTATGTTGTCCAATTTGTTGTGATATAGTTCATAGTATTCTCTTATGATTTTTTGTATCTCTGTGGTATTGGTTGTTATTTTCCCTTTTTCATTTCTTATTTTGTTCTTTTGTGTCCCCTCTTTTTTCTTCTTGGTTAGTCTGGCTAAAGGTTTATCAATTTTGTTTATCTTTAAAAAATAGCTCTTGGTTTCATTGATTTTTTTTTTTGGTTTCTATGTCATTTATTTTCTCTCTGACCTTTATTATTTTCTTCCTTTTTCCAATTTCAGACTTTTTTTCTTGTTTTTCTGTTTAAGGTGGTAGTTTAGGTTGTTTATTTGAGATTTTTATTGTTTCTTGAAGGAAGTCTGTATCACTATAAAATTCCATTTTAGAACTGCTTTTGCTAGATCCCGTATATTTTGGAGAGCTGTGATTCCATTTTCATTTGACTTGAGGTATTTTCTGATTCCCTCTTTGATTTCCTCATTTACCCCTTTGGTTTTTAGTAGCATGTTGTCTCATCTCCATGTGTTTGCTCTTTTCCCATTTTTCTTACGGTAATTGAGTTCTAGTTTCATAACATTGTGATCAGAGAAAATGCTTGATATATTTTCTATCCTCTTAAATTTGTTAAGCCTTGTTTTGTGACCTAACATGTGACATACCCTGGAGAATGTTCTATGTGCACTTGAAAAGAATGTATATTCCACTGTTTTCGGTTGGAATGTCCTGCAGGTATCTATTAATTCCAACTGGTCTATTGTGCCATTTAATACCAATGTTGCCTTATTGATTTTCTGCCTGGATGATCTGTCCATTGATGTCAGTTGGGTGTTAAAGTCACCTACTATTATTGTATTATTGTATATTTCTCCCTTTATATCTGTTAGTATTAGCTTTATATATTTAGGTGCTCCTGTATTCGGTTCATATATCTTAAGAGTATAATATTCTCTTCTTGTATTGATCCCTTCATCATTATACAATGCTCTTATTCATATTTTGTTTTAGCCTCTGTTCTAAAGTCTATTTTGTCTGATATGAGTATTGCTACCTCTGCTTTCATGTCCTTTCTGTTTGCATGAAACGTCTTTTCCAATCCCCTCACTTTCAGTCTGTGTGTGTCTTTAGGTCTGAGGTGAGTCTCTTGTAGGCAGTATATAGATGGGTCTTGCTTTTTTATCCAGTCACCCTATGTCTTTTGATTGGCGCATTTATTCCATTGACATTTAAAGTAATTATTCATAGGTATGTACATATTGCCAATTTAATATTTGTTTTCAGGTTGTCTTTTTAGTTCTGCTCTGACCATTACTTCTTTTTGTCTCTTTCCTTATGGTTTGCTGCTTTTCTTTAGTTTTATGTTTGTGTTCCTTTATTTTTAGTTTTTGTGTATCTATTGTAGGTTTCTGTTTACCATGGGTTTCATATATGTTGACCTATATCTTCTTCTTTTAAACTGGTAGTTACTTAAGTTCAAACACATTCTAAAATATCTATGTTTTTTCTCCCTTCCTCATATTTTGTGTTTTTGATGTCATATTTTAAATCTTCATGTTAATCCTTTAACTCTTTATCATAGTTGTAGTTCATTTTACATGGTTTTCCCCTTTTGTATAGATTCTTACTTCTCCTCCACTCAGAGAAGACCCTTCAGCATTTATTTTAATGCAGGCTTAGTACTGATGAACTTTTAAAATTTTGCTTGTCTGAGAAGATCTTTTTCTCTCCTTCAATTCTAAATGATAATCTTGCTGGGTACTGTATCCTAGGTTGCAGGCTTTTCCCTTTCATCACTCTGAATATATCATTCCACTACCTTGTGATCTACAAATTACATGCAGAAAAGTCAGCCTTGTGGGAGTTTCCTTGTATATGACTCTGTTTTCTCTTGCTACCTTTAGAATTATTTCTTCATCTTTAACTTTTGCCATTTTAATTATGATATGTCTTAGTGTAGCTCTTTTTGAGTTCAGCTTGTTTGGGACCCTCTGTGCTTTTGTACCTGGATATCTGTTTCCTTCTTAAGATTTGGGAACTTTTCAGCCATAATTTCATCACATATTTTTTCGATCTCCTTCCCTCTCCCTTCTCCTTCTGTGACCCTATAATGTGAATGTTAATATGCTTATTGTTATCACAGAGATCTCTTAAACTGTTCCCATTTTTAAAAATTTGTTTTTTTCTGTTCCGACAGTTGATTTCCATTATTCTATTTTCCAGATCACTTATGTGTTCTTCTGTAATACTTAGTCTGCTATTCATTCCTTCTAGTGTGCTTTTCATTTCAGTTATTGAATTCTTCCTTTATGATTGGGTTTTAAAAAATATTTTCCAGTTCATTGTCAAAATTCTCACTGTATTCATTTATTATTTTCCCTAATCCAATTAACATTCTTATTACCAATGTTTTGAATTCTTTATCTGATAAATTGTTTATTTCTGTTTCATTATTTTTCAGGGTTTTTCTCTCACTCTTTCAATTGTGATGAGTTCCTTTGTCTTTTCCTTTTGCTTAACTTCCTTTGACTCAATGAATTTAGGCGAAACTGTTACCTATTGTGATCTTGAAGGTGTATTCTGATGTGGGAGCATCTCTATACAGACTGTATGTGCCTAGTGCTTTTGGTAGGAGAGCTGAAATTGACATGGATACAAGTCACATCTTTCCTCAGGATGTGCTGGGAGCTATCACCTTCATAAGGGGTGGGGCTGGAGATGGAAGGGCTACAGCTGGAGCCAGGTGTTAGATAGGATTTCTCCTCTGCTAAATGGCTATCACCACCTGACTGGGCTGAGGTCTGATCCCAAGTTGATGGAGCAGCCCTGAGGGTCGGGCCTGGGATGGCTCAGTTTCCTTTAAGTGTATGCTTTCCCCTCTCCAGCACTGGGACCCTTGCCCCAGAGAGGGAGAGTGCTGAGACAAGGAAAGCTTATGTAAGCTCTCAGCTCATGTTGATCACAGAGAGAGTTCTGAGCTGTCTCTGATGTGTTGCCTGTGCCAGCACCAGCAACTGTTTCCTTTGCTTTGCTCAGACACAGATTCTGGTGCAAGTCCCCTTTGTCCCCCATAGCTGGCAACTCCTTACAGCCTCTGCAGCCCCCACCCTCTTGTTGGACAGGGCAGGCAGTCCTTTGTGGACTCTTGGTGTAAATTAGCATGTGAGCTGTGGTGGAGTGGCTGCAGACACAGTTCTGGGCTGCTTCTGAGGCAGTGCTTGAAAAAGTGCCAACAGTGGCTGTTGCTGCTCTGCCCAGGGTCTTCCCTGGGACCAAGTCACCTATCTGTCCCACGGTTGAGTTTTCTCTTAAGTTGTGGAAGCCCTGGATCCAGTGCTACACTGTGACATGGAGTAAGTGGGGCTGGAGCATTTGCTTGGCTCAGGCTAGGGCACAGGGCTAGATGGTCATCAGGAAGGAGTCAGCCAGCCATGTGGTTTCAATCTACCCTTTCTGCCCTGCCTGTAGGGAAAACCAGGGTTCACATGATCCTCAAGAGCAGAGTCCATGCTTCCCTCAGCCTTCTTTTAAGTCCCAGCTCTACAACCAGCCAAGCAGGCTCATCTCCCCTGTGTAAGACCCCAAGACTGGGGCACCCAATCTATGGCTCAAACCACTTACTCCCCAGGGTAGATCTCCACCCATGTATTCTCTTTTCCTCTGAGTCTCTTCCTAGGTGCACAGGTCCTGACCTGATCACTTTCGTTCCCTTACTACCCAATTACATGTGGATCTATCTTACAACCTTGGTTGTACAGAAGTCTTTCTGCCAATTTCCAGTTAGTTTTTAGTGAGAACTGTTCCACATGTAGGTGTAATTTCGATGTGTGCATGGAGGGAGGTAAATACCACATCCTCCTATGCTGCCATTTTGATCTATCCCCCAGGGGAACAAGAATTTAAATGGCAGCAGATTTCTCATCAAAAACCATGAAGGGCGGGGCTTCCCTGGTGGCACAGTGGTTGAGAGTCTGCCTGCTGATGCAGGGGATGCGGGTTCATGCCCCAGTCCAGAAGGATCCCACATGCCATGGAGCGGCTAAGCCCATGAGCCGTGGCCACTGAGCGTGCACGTCCGGAGCCTATGCTCTGCAGCGGGAGAGGCCACAGCAGTGAGAGGACCATGTACCGCAAAAAAAAAAAAAAAAAAAAAAAAAAGAAGGACAAAGGGAAATGGCAGAATATTTTTCAAATGCTGAAATAAAAGAAGAATGACCTGTGAATTCAGTGTCCTATGAATAAAGGGAAATAAATAAAAGCATCCTTGGAAAAGCAAGTCTAGAAAGTTCAGCAAGGTTGAGAATATAAGATCAATACACAAAAGTTAATTGCAACCCTATATAATAACAATGAACATGTGTAAAGCAAAAATTAAAGACCAAATATCATTTACAACTCAAAGCAGATCAGGTACTTAAAAGTGAAATGTAAAACTATAACACTTAAAAAATAGAAGAAAATTTGGAGAGATCTAGAGCTAGGCAATGAGTTCTTAGACTTGATAACAAAAGTGTGATATATAAAAGGAAAAACTATTAAATTGGATCCTTGGAAAATTAGAAAACTTTATTTTTTATTTTTATTTTTACAAGAGACAAATAAAGTGACCCAAGCATTGTAAATGGATGACCACAACAAAAGCAACAATGATTGCAATTACCAAACACGAAACACACTCATACTATGTCATAATATTGACTTTCAGTCCAGTAATCCTCCACAGTAACAGCTCCTTTACTTTGCAGTGAAAATTGATTTGTATATTTCTGGCCTCTGAGTCCTTGTGGAATTTTTTATTTTTTATTCAAACAGAAAGTCACAAAAATTATAATCATCCTCATCAGTACACTCAGTCCCATGTAATTAATTTTTTTTCATCTTGGTCTTTTGTTAGCACTTTTATGAATTAATCAGTTTTCCATTAGAGTTCTGAAAATGCTTATTCATTCACTTCAGCAGTATAGTGAGTTACTAGAAACCTGTACTTGTCAGAGTCTTTTCCATGAATTCCTGGAAGATGAAACCGTTTTATAGGAATATTTTTGCAAAAGTATCAGAGTACACCCAGACAGTCTGTAAATGAAAAAATACTTAAAAATGACCACAGTTAAAGATTTGATGAAAGTTCATAATAATGAAATTGACAAGGAAATTTAGTTATTTCTGAGATATACATTTTAAACTAACAACTAGAATTATCACTTATAACATTATACCAGAGCATATAAGATTTTTAGAAGTTTCGTGTAATGTCTGAAACATTTATATTAACATATTTCCATACAAATAACCCAAAGAAAGTTTAGTATTAGCTTTTTATGGTGTGTTTGTTTTTTTATACTGTAGGTCCTTATTAGTCATCAATTTTATACACATCAGTATATACATGTCAATCCCAATTGCCCAATTCTGCACACCACCATCCCCACCCCACCGCGGTTTTCCCCCCTTGGTGTCCATATGTTTGTTCTCTACATCTGTGTCTCAACTTCTACCCTGCAAACTGATTTATCTGTACCATTTTTCTAGGTTCCACATACATACATTAATATACGATATTTGTTTTTCTCTTTCTGACTTACTTCACTCTGTATGACAGTCTCTAGATCCATCCACATCTCAACAAATGACTCAATTTCGTTCCTTTTTATGGCTGAGTAATATTTCATTGTATATATGTACCACAACTTCTTTATCCATTCGTCTGTTGATGGGCATTTAGGTTGCTTCCATGACCTGGCTATTGTAAATAGTGCTGCAATGAATATTGGGGTGCGTGTGTGTTTTTGAATTATGGTTTCCTCTGGGTATATGCCCAGTAGTGGGATTGCTGGATCAAATGATAATTCTATATATAGTTTTTTAAGGAACTTCCATACTGTTCTCCATAGTGGCTGTATCAATTTACATTCCCACCAACAGTGCAAGAGGGTTTCCTTTTCTCCACACCCTCTCCAGCATCTGTTGTTGGTAGATTTTCTAATGATACCCATTCTAACTGGTGTGAGGTGATACCTCATTGTAGTTTTGATTTGCATTTCACTAATAATTAGTGATGTTGAGCAGCTTTCCATGAGCTTCTTGGCCATCTGTAGGTCTTCTTTGGAGAAATGTCTATTTAGGTCTTCTGCCCATTTTTGG
Source organism: Mesoplodon bidens (assembly GCF_964165515.1). Classification (NCBI taxonomy): domain Eukaryota; kingdom Metazoa; phylum Chordata; class Mammalia; order Artiodactyla; family Ziphiidae; genus Mesoplodon; species Mesoplodon bidens. The sequence goes on from NC_138163.1 coordinate 88,903,866, forward strand.
ATTGGGTTGTTTGTTTCTTTAATATTGAGCTGCATGAGCTATTTATATATTTTGGAGATTAATCCTTTGTCTGTTTATTCATTTGCAAATATTTTCTCCCATTCTGAGGTTTGCCTTTTCATCTTGTTTATGGTTTCTTTTGCTGTGCAAAAGCTTTGAGTTTCATTAGGTCCCATTTGTTTATTTTTGTTTTATTTCTATTACTCTAGGAAGTGGATCAAAAAAGATCTTCCTGTAATTTATGTCAAAGAGTGTTCCTCCTATGTTTTCCTCTAAGTGTTTTATAGTGGCCAGTCTTACATTTAGGTCTCTAATCCATTTTGAGTTTATTTTAGTGTATGATGTTAGTGAGTGTTCTAATTTCATTCTTTTACATGTAGCTGTCCAGTTTTTCCAGCAACACTTATTGAAGAGGCTTTCTTTTCTCCATTGTATATCCTTGCCTCGTTTTTCATAGATTAGTTAACCATAGGTGTGTGGGTATATCTCTGAGCTTTCTATCTTGTTCCATTGATCTATGTTTCTGTTTTTGTGCCAGTACCATATTGTTTTGATTACTGTAGCTTTGTAGTGTAGTCTGAAGTCAGGGAGACTGATTCCTCCAGCTCCGTTTTTTCCCTTCAAGACTGCTTTGGCTATTAGGGGTCTTTTGTGTCTCCATACAAATTTTAAGATATTTTGCTCGAGTTCCATAAAAAATGCCATTGGTAATTTGATAGGAATTGCATTGAATCTGTAGATTGTTTTGGGTAGTAGAGTCATTTTCACAATATTGATTTTTTTTCAATCCAAGTACATGATATATCACTCCATCTGTTGGTATCATCTTTAATTCCTTTCATCAGTGTCTTATAGTTTTCTGCATACACGTCTTTTGTCTCCTTAGTAGGTTTATTCCTAGGTATTTTATTCTTTTTGTTGCAATGGTAAATGGGAGTGTTTCCATAATTTCTCTTTCAGATTTTTCATCATTAGTGTATAGGAATGCAAGAGATTTCTGTGCATTAATTTTGTATCCTGCAACTTTACCAAATTCCTTGATTAGCTCTAGTAATTTTCTGGTGGCATTTTTAGGATTTTCTAGGTATAGTATCATTTCATCTGCAAACAGTGACAGTTTTACTTCTTCTTTTCCAATTTGTATTCCTTTTATTTCTTTTTCTTCTCTGATTGCCGTGGCTAAGACTTCCATAACTATGTTGAATAATAGTGGTGAGAGTGGACATCCTTGTCTTGTTCCTGATCTTAGGGGAAATGCTTTCAGTTTTTCACCATTGAGAATGATGTTTGCTGTGGGTTTGTCGTATATGGCCTTTATTATGTTGAGGTAGTTTTTCTCTATGCCCACTTTCTGGAGAGTTTTTACCATAAATCAGTGTTGAATTTTGTCAAAAGCTTTCTCTCCATCTATTGAGATGATCATATGGTTTTTATTCTTCAATTTGTTAATATGGTGTATCACATTGATTGAGTTGCATATATTGAAGAATCCTTGCATCCCTGGGATAAATCCCACTTGATCATGGTGTATGATCCTTTTAATGTGTTGTTGGATTCTGTTTGCAAGTATTTTCTTGAGGATATTTGCATCTATATTCATCAGTGATGTTGGTTTGTAATTTTCTTTTTATGTAGTATCTTTGTCTGGTTTTGGTTTCAGGGTGATGGTGGCCTCACAGAATGAGTTTGGGAGTTTTCCTTCCTCTGCAATTTTTTGGAAGAGTTTGAGAAGGATGGGTGTTAGCTCTTCTCTAAATGTTTCATAGAATTCACCCGTGAAGCCATCTGGTCCTGGACTTTTGTCTGTTGAAAAGTGTTTTAATCACAGTTTCAGTTTCAGTGCTTTTGATTGGTCTGTTTATATTTCTATTTCTTCTGGTTCAGTCTTGGAAGGTTGTACCTTTCTAAGAATTTGTCAATTTCTTCCAGTTTGTCCATTTTATTGGCATAGGGTTGCTTGTAGTAGACTCTTAGGATGCTTTGTATTTCTGCTCTGTCTGTTGTAACTTCTTTTTCATTTCTACTTTCATTGAGTTGAGTCCTCTCCATCTTTTTCTTGATGAGTCTCTCTAATGGTTTATCTATTTTGTTTATCTTCTCAAGGAACCAGCTTTTAGTTTTATTGATCTTTGCTACTGTTTTCTTTGTTTCTATTTCATTTATTTCTGCTCTGGTCTTTATGATTTCTTTCCTTCTGCTAACTTTGGGTTTTGTTTGTTCTTCGTTCTCTAGTTCCTTTAGGTGTAAGGTTAGATTGTTTACTTGAGATTTTTCTTGTTTGTTGAGGTAGGCTTTTATAGCTATAAACTTCCCTCTTAGAACTGCTTTTGCTCCATCTCATATGGTTTGGATCATCGTGTTTTCATTGTCATTTGTCTCTAGGTATTTTTTGATTTCCTCTTTGGTTTCTTCAGTGTTCTCTTGGTTATTTAGTAACGTATTGTTTAGCCTCCATGTGTTTGTGTTTTTATGTTTTTTTTCCCTGTAATTCATTTCTAATCTCATAGCGTTGTGGTCAGAAAAGATGCTTGATATGATTTCAATTTTCTTAAATTTACTGAGGCTTGATTTGTGACCCAAGATGTGATCTATCCTGGGGAATGTTCCGAGCGCACTTGAGAAGAAAGTGTAATCTGCTGTTTTTGGATGGAATGTCGTATAAATATCAATTAAATCTATCTGGTCTGTTGTGTCATTTAAAGCTTCTGTTTCCTTATTTGTTTTCATTTTGGATGATCTGTCCATTGGTGTAAGTGAGGTGTTAAATTCTCCCACTATTATTGTGTTACTGTCGATTTCCTCTTTTATAGCTGTTAGCAGTTGCCTTATGTATTGAGGGGCTCCTATGTTGGATGCATATATATTTATAATTGTTATATCTTCTTCTTAGATTGATCCCTTGAACATTATATAGTGTCCTTCTTTGTCTCTTATAACATTCTTTATTTTAAAGTCTATTTTATCTGAAATGAGTATAGCTACTCTTGCTTTCTTTTGATTTCCATTTGCATGGAATATCTTTTTCCATCCTCTCACTCTCAGTCTGTATGTGTTCCTAGGTCTGAAGTCGGTCTCTTTTAGACAGCATATATATGTGTCTTGTTTTTGTATCCATTCAGCCAGTCTATGTCTTTTGGTTGGAGCACTTTGTCCTTTTACATTTAAGATAATTATTGATATGTATGTTCCTATGACCATTTTCTTAGTTGTTTTGGGATTGTTTTTGTAGGTCCTTTTCTTCTCTTGTGTTTCCCACTTAGAGAAGTTCCTTTAGCATTTGTTGGTTTGGTGGTGCTGAATTCTCTTAGCTTTTGCTTGTCTGTAAAGCTTTTGGTTTCTCCATTGTATCTGAATGAGATCCTTGCTGGGTAGAGTAATCTTGGTTGTACGTTCTTCCCTTTCATCACTTTAAGTACATCATGCCACTGCCTTCTCTTTTGTAGAGTTTTTGCTGAGAAATCAACTGTTAACGTTATGGGAGTTCCCTTGTATATTATTTTTCATTTTTCCCTTGCTGCTTTCAATAATTTTTCTTTGTCTTTAATTTTTGCCAATTTGATTACTATGTGTCTCTGAGTGTTTCTCCTTGGGTTTATCCTATATGGGACTTGCTGTGCCTCCTGGACTTGGGTGGCTATTTCCTTTCCCATTTTAGGGAACTTTTCGACTATAATCTCTTCAAATATTTTCTCTGGTCCTTTCTCTCTCTCTTCTCTTTCTGGGACCCCTATCATGCAAATATTTTTGGTTTAATGTTGTCCCAGAGGTCTCATAGGCTGCCTTCATTTCTTTTCATTCTTTTTTCTTTATTCTGTTCCACAGCAGTGAATTCCACCATCCTGTCTTCCAGGTCACTTATCCGTTCTTCTGCCTCAGTTTTTCTGCTATTGATTCCTTCTAGTGTAGTTTTCATTTCAGTTATTGTATTGTTCATCTCTCTTTGTTCTTTAATTCTTCTAAGTGTTCGTTAAACATTTCTTGCATCTTCTCGATCTTTGTCTCCACTCTTTTTGGAGGTCCTGTATCATCTTCACTATCATTATTCTGAATTCTTTTTTCTGGAAGGTTGCCTATCTCCACTTCATTTAATTGTTTTTCTGGGGTTTTATTTTGTTCCTTCATCTGGTATATAGCCCTCTGCCTTTTCATCTTGTCTATCTTTCTGTGAATAGGGTTTTTGTTCCACAGGCTGTAGGACTGTAGTTCTTCTTGCTTCTGCTGTCTGCCCTCTGGTGGATGAGGCTATCTAAGAGGGTTGATGGAAAGGGCTGGTGGTGGGTAGAGCTGACTGTTGCTCTGGTGGGCAGGGCTCAGTAAAACTTTAAACCACTTGACTTTTGATGGGTGGGGCTGGCTCCCTCCCTGTTGGTTGTTTGGCCTGAGGCAACCCAACACTGGAGCCTACCTGGGCTCTTTGGTGTGGCTAATGACAGACTCTGCGAGGGCTCATGCCAAGGAGTACTTCTGAGAACTTCTGCTGCCAGTCTCCTTGTCCCTACGGTGAGCCACAGCACCCGCCCCCCAGCCTCTGCACGAGACCCTCCAACACTAGCAGGTAAGTCTGGTTCAGTCTCCCCTGGGGTCACTGCTCCTTCCCCTGGGTCCTGATGCACACACTACTTTTTGTGTGCCCTCCAAGAGTGGAGTCTCTATTTCCCCCTGTGCTGATGAAGTCCTGCAATCAATTCCCACTAGGCTTCAAAGTCTGATTTTCTAGGAATTCCTCCTCCTGTTGCCGGACCCCCAGGTTGGGAAGCCTGACGTGGGGCTCAGTACCTACACTCCAGTGGGTGAACTTCTGTGGTATAAGTGTTCTCCAGTCTGTGAGTCACCCACCCTCCAGTTATGGGATTTGATTTTACTGTGATTGCACCCCTCCTACCATCTCATTTTGGCTTCTCCTTTGTCTTTCAATGTGGGGTATATTTTTTGGTGAGTTCCAGTGTCTTCCTGTCAATGATTGTCCAGCAGCTAGTTGTGATTCTTGTGTTCTCGCAAGAGGGATTGAGGGCACGTCCTTCTACTCCACCATCTTATTTCCTCTCTAAAAACTTTTGATTTGCAAAAGACTAGCAAGAGGATGAAAAGATAAGTTACATAAAGGGAGAAACTTTTTTGTTGTTGTTACTGTCATAACTGTAGGTGTGAAGTGACATTGCATTGCACTTTTTTGAATTGTGTTTTCCTAATAAAGAATGATGCTGAGCATTTTTCTTGTGCTTATTTACCACTGTATGTCTTCTTTGGAGTAACATCTATTTAAATCCTCTGCCCATTTTTAATTAGGTTATTTGCCATTTTTTCTGGTTGTGCTGTAATTTATTCATATATTCTAAATACTATGCTCTTATGAGATATATGATTTCCAAATATTTTCTCCATCTGCAGGTTATTTTTAACTTTCTTGATAGAGTCCTTTGATTCACAAAAATTTAAAATTTTGATGTCCAATTTTTCTGTTTTTTTTCTTTTGTCACTCATTCTTTTGCTTTCAGATGTAAGAAAACATTGCTTGACTTAAGGTCATGAAAGTTTACTCCTATGTTTATGTATTAGTATACGTGGGATGTTGTAAAAAAGCACCACAAACTGGGTGGCTTAAACAGCAGAAATGTATTGTCCCACAGTTCTGGAAGCTAGAAGTCCATGATCAAGGTGTCAGTAGGATTGGTTCATTCTGAAATCTATGAGAAAAATTCAGTTCCATGACCCTTGCCTAGCTTCTGGTGGTTTGCTGGCAATTGTTGGAGTTCCTCAGCTCGTAAAGGCATCCTTTGATCTCAGTTGTCACCTTCATGTGGCATCATCTCTGTGTGTGTATATGTCTCTGTGTCCAAATTTCCCCTTTCTATAAGGAAACCAGTCATGTTGGGTTAGGGCACACCCTAATGGCCTCATTTTAACTTTACTATCTCTGTAAATACCTTATCTTCAAATATGGTCACATGCTGAGGTTTAGAAATACAACATATTTTTTTGGGGAAATGCAATTTAACCCATAACAGTTTTTCTCTATAAATTTTATAATTTTAAATTAGTTTTAGCTCTTACATGTAGGTCTCTGTTCCATTTTGAGTTAATTTTTGTATATGGCAGGAGGTAAGCATCCGAATTCCCTCTTTTGCATGTGGATATCCAGTTGTCCCAGAACCATTTGTTGAAAAGATTAATCTTTCTCCCATTGAAATATCTTGGCATCTTTGTCAAAAATCAATTGACAAATAGTGTAAGGGTGTGTTTATGGACTCTCAATTCTATTTTATTGATCTATGTGTGTATCTTTATGCTAGTGCCACACAATCTTGATTAATATAGGTTTGTAGTAAGATTTGAAATTAGGAATATGAGTCTTCCAAATTTGTTCTTCTCTTTCAATATTATTTTGACTTTTCTGGGTCCCTTGAATTTCAATATGAATTTTGGGATCTACTTGTTAATTTATGCAAAAAAGTTGGAATTTTAGTAGACTGCATTCAATCTGTAGATCAGTTTGGAGAGTATTGCAATCTTAACATTAAGTCTTTCAGTCCAGGAACATGGGGTTGCTTTCCATTTATTTAGGTATTAAGTTCTTTCAACAATCTTTTGCAGTGTCAGTGTACAAATCTCTCACTCCTTTTGTTGAATCTTTACCCACATATTTTATTCTTTTTGATTTAATTATAAATTGAATTATTTTTTAGTTTTCAGATTGTTCATTGCTAGTGTATTCAATTGATTTTTGTATATTAATCTTGTATCTTCCAACATTGCTGAATTAATTTATCAACTCTAATGTTTACTTTTGGCGGGTATATTTATTAAGATGATGTCATCTACAATAGAAATACTTTTATTATTTCCTTTCTAATATGCAAAACTTTTTCCTTGTTTAATTGCTCTGACTAGAATCTCAACTACAACGTTGAATAGAAGTGGTCAGAATGAACATCATCGCCTTGTTCCAGATCTTAAGGGGAAAGATATCACTATTTCACCATTGAGTATGATGTTAGCTGTGGGTTTTTTGTAGATATGCTTTATCAGATTGAGGGATTCCCTTTCTATTCTTAATTTGTTGAATATTTTTTATTATGAAAGGGTCTTGGATTTTGTCAGATGCTTTCTTTGTATCTATTGAGATGACCATTTGATAGTTTTTTTCTTTATTATGTGGTGATTTGCACTGACTGATTTTCATCTGTTGAACCAACCTCTCATTTCTGTAATAAATTCCACTTCTGTCATGATGTGTGATCCTTTTTATAAGCTGCTATATTTTGTTTGCTAGTATTTTGTTGAGGATTTTTACATCATATTCATAAGGGACATTAGTCTGCAGTCCCATATTCTTATGATGTCTTCATCTAATTTTTATATCAGAGTAATACTGGCCTCATAAAATGAGTTGGAAAGTGGTCCTTTCTCTTCTATTTTTTTGGAAGAGTTTAGGAAGTATTTATGTTAATTCCTCTTTAAAACTGTAGTAGAATTCAATAAGGAAATCATCTTATCCTTGGTTTCTCTTAGTAAGATTTTAGACTACTAAATAAATCTCTTTATATGTAATATGTCTATTCAAGTTTTCTATTTTTTATTGAATAATTTTCAATAATTTGTGTTTTCATGGGAATTTGTCCATTTCATCTAGGATAACTAATTTATTGGCATACAATTGTTAATAGTATTCCCTTATAATTCTTATTTCTGTAAAATTTGTATTAATGCCCCCTCTTTTATCCCTGATTTTAGTAATCTGAGTTTTCTCTCTCTTTTTTTCTTCATCACGAGGTAAAAGTTTGCCAGTTTTTTACCTTTTCAAAGAACAAAGGTTTTTTTTTTGCAGATTTTCTTTATTTTTTTATATTCTCTATTTCATTTATTTATGCTCTTTTCCTTATTTGATTGGAAAGACACGAGAAGGCCTTAATCTCTCACTTCTGGCTGACTTTGTGGCACTTCACTATGAACATGAAAACTAAGGCAGAGTTGAAAACTGCCTGACTGAATTTTGAAGGCTTGCTCCAACATATACACTGAGCTCCTTGGCAACAGTTGGAAAATGTACTGGTTCCAGGCATTTAAGGACATTTTAATCAATTTATTAGTTGATCATTAAGTTATCCAAGCAGGGACTTCAATGGCCACATATGTTAAAGAATACAGACTTTACAGAGTTAGATGAGGAGAGCCACTAAGCAAAAAAACAGCAACAAAAATAAGAGCAACAAAAACAAACCCTGTGGAAGAGAGCAACTGGTTTCGTGAGATGCCACATTATATTAGTTAAAAGGTTATTTTTTTTCACCAAAAATTATGGCACATGTAAAGAAAACATTCCTAAAGAACTAAAGAAAAGTATTAGAAAAATGTCTCACTAAATATAGACTTAATAAAGAGAAAGTCTTAAAAAGAACTGAATAAAACTTTTGGAATTGAAAAGTTAACTGAAATAAAAAATTCATTACAGGTGCTCAATGGAAGATTTAAACTAATAGAAGAAAGAATAAATAAATGTGAAGGATAGATCAATTGGCATTATCCAGTCTGAGGAACAGGAAGAAAAAAAGAATGAGAAAGAATAAAGAGGCCCGTGGGACTCCATCAAGGGTATATATACACAATGGGAGTCCCAGAAGGCAATAAGAGAGAGAAAGGGAAAGGAAGAGTACTTGAAGAAATATTAGTTAGGATCATCCCAATTTTGATTAAAAAACAGTAATCTATACATCCAAGATGCTCAATGAACTTCATGTAGGATAAATTCAAAAATATCCACATCTAACCACAATTAAACTGCCAAAAAACAAAGACAAAGAAAGACACTTGTGCTTCCCTGGTGGCGCAGTGGTTGAGAGTCCACCTGCCAGTGCAGGGGACACAGGTTCCTGTCCCGGTCCGGGAAGACCCCACATGTCGCGGAGAGGCTGGGCCTGTGAGCCATGGCCGCTGAGCCTGCATATCTGGAGCCTGTGCTCCGCAACAGGAGGGGCCACAACAGTGAGAGGCCCGCGTACTGTAAAAAAAAAAAGAAAGACTCTTGAAAAGAGCAAGAGAAAGATTTATTTAGAACCCTCTCCTCCTCCCTCCTCCTCATAGGAAAATTCCCTCTTTATCAAAGATAATTTTCCATGAGGGAGTTCACTGTCTAGGCCTAGAAAATGGAACTATTGTACCATTTTTCAAATCTACATTAAGGAGCCCTATAATAAAAGCTTTTCATTAAGATGGCAACTGATGGAAGCCTTTTGATTAAAGAGGCAGAATGGTAGGGCAGAAACAGTCCCATACTGAGTGAAAAGATACCTAGTGGTCCAGCCTTAGCTTGGCCATTTAAAAATCATGTGGCACTTGGACAATCCTTTCCCCTCTCTGGGTCTCAGTTTCCCTGTTCGTAAAATGTAGGGTCCAGTCTCTCATTTCTCTATGGAGATTTTCAGTTCTGACTCACAGTGACTTGGCTGACATGACAAATGGGATGATCAGCCTGTCACCAGCACCTGCCACTGAGGTCTGGGAGCGTTTTGTGACCCAAAGCCTCCTGTTTAGAATAAGGTCAGCCCTCCTGCTTCTGTCAGCCATATAGCCACTCTGTGATGGTTCCTTTTTCCCCAGGAGAAGGTGAGGATAGGATGGGGGTTTCCTTGGAGCTGGAGGAGGAAAGGGGGTATATGAAAGTCTCTAGCCACTAGTGGCTTGATGTCAAGGATACACCCTCAGGTAGAGCCTAAAGATGGCTTTTGTACTCCAAGCTTGTAGGAAGAGAGGGATGTGAACCACACTTGTCATTTTCTCACAGGTGCTCTGTGAACCTGAGTATCTTCAGCAACATCTTTCAGTCAGTTGGTCAGTCAAGAAACATTTATCAAGTACAAGTACTTTCTATGTGCCGGGCACTGTGTTAGGTGCTGATCACATACAAACACACACACACACACAAACACGCACACACAGGCACAACCTTTAATCTCAAAAACCTCATAGTCTGTGGAGGAAATAAGACAGGAATCTATGACACAGGAATTCAGTAGAGGGAGAAAGAGGTCTTCCATGGAAAGACCAGGTGACTCTCAAATGGAGGTGACATTTGAGCCCTTATGCAGAAGACTATAATAATTAAGCTCCTGGACCTTGGGTTTAGCCAGACTTGGCTTCCAAAGCCAGCACATCCACTCCTTAGCTATGTGCCCTTAGATAAGTTACTCAACCTTTTTAAACCTCAGTTCTTTCATCATAAAATGGGGATATCCTGACCCACTCTGTAGGATGAATGTGAGGATGAAATGAGAGAGAGTATGTGAAGCATTTAGTACAGGGTAAAAACTTGAGATATGAAGTCAGTATTATCTGTTATCATTTGAACTACTGTTAACATTGCTTTAATTTTTATCTCACTACTATCTGACTCTAATTCAGGGCCTCTTACATCAGACTCCCTGGAGCTGGAAGATTTATTTCTGAATTGTGCAGGAGTGGTAAATAGGTAAGTGTTGGTCCTTCCAACCATTCTCTCTTCTCCTTTCCTGGTTCTGGGGGAAGGGACTGGACCTGGGAATGACCCTAATTTCTTTAAAAGGAGCCTTTGATGTCAGACCTGGGCCTTATTCACTGACCTTAGACTTGATTCATTTTCTAACCTTATGTGTTCCTTCTCTGTGCCTCAGTTTCTCTATCTATAACATGAGGATGCTTTTCTAAAGGATTTCAAAGGGGTCTTTCAGTGACAAAATTCTAGTATTTCCAATTTCATCTGGGAGATGTTAAAAATACTTCCAGCTAACTTGTAGGAAACACCATTTTCTCCAAAGAACTTCTTAAAGTCAGAGGGAAAAAACAACAACAAATGTTAACTACGGTACTTATTTGACTTGGAACAGAATCATATTCAGGACTGACCTTATTTCCAACAAGCAGAACCCGATCAGTGCAGTAAAAACTGTTGTTCCTGACATTTATACAGCACTTTAAGCTTTTCAGGCAGTTGGATAAGTGAAGGTGCCTCCTCTCCCCTATTGCTCTCAGCCTGGTAAGGAGAAGCTGCCCTTCAGGTGACTATAACCTTGACTATTGGAAGCGGAAGCCTCAGCTGACCAAGGCCTGGGGATTTCAGACAAGTGAAGTGAAAGCATTTCCAGTCTGAAAAATCTCTGGATCCCCTACCCCATTCTCTCTGACAAAATATCATCAGGAACTCTCTCCTGGGTGTAAAATCCTTGTCTCCTTCCCTCCTAGCTCCCTGCATCCTAGTGTGTGTATGTATATGTATACACATGTGCACATGGGTCAGTGGAGGGTCAAAATGAAGCTACAGTGGTCAGTTTGGACACCATAAGGGAGACTCTGTGTTTGTCCGCCTTCCTCTATTTCTTCTTTCCCATGGCACTGAGTACCTAACCTCAAATGGACATGAGCTCAGTACTAGCACTGGAGTCCCCTTCTATACCTTACCTTGGCAGGGGTAGCAAGTGATAAGGGCCTCCTGCCTAATGTGCCCAGTCTGTGATTTACGTAAGGAATAGTTAAGTCACTCAGAGTGAACAGTTTATTTCCCTCTCCCTCTTAGGGAAAACGGGCTGGGTTTAGTGTTCCAGTGTTCTTCCAAACCTAACTTTCTGGACAAAAACAAACTGAGGAGCCAACTGGGATGAAACAAAAACTGGCTTCCAAACCAGCTGGTAAAATCATCAGGTGTTTGGTTTCTCCAACTACAGGTTTTTCCTGTATTTGCTCTTGAGATGTAATAAATGCCCCTGGCAATCCGCTACTTCATCCCGCTTAGTCCCACATCTCCTCTAAGTGACAGTCTCTCCCTCACCCCATCCCAATTCTGCAGATGTAGAAGAGTTGGCCAAGAAAGATTACAGAATGTTTCTCAGGAGCTATTCTATAAGCAGTGATCCCCGAGGAAAGAAACATTCACATTTCTGAGTACACACATAAACTGAACACTCTAGTTGGGTACATTATTAGTCAATATACAACAAGAATCAGAGTATGATCACCTTAGTTTACAGATGAGGAAAGTAGGTCATAGAGAAATTAGGTAAGTTGCTTGGGGTCACCCAAGCAGAAGTGGTTGAGCTTAGGTGACAGAGAGTTGTCTGATGCTCAGGCCCACAAGTCACCTTGCAAAACAAAAAAATCCTAGATTCTCACAGTAAGATCCAGCATATTGTAGTTCAATGGACTGCTGTGCCTGGGGAGGGTTCTGGTCAGAACCAGGAATGGTGTGGGGAGATAAACTCACAGAGGGGTCTATTTCTGCCTGCTGGGGAATCAAATCACAGCCTTCAGGCAGTATAAGACTGTTAGAAGTAAGTGTTGCCCCCCAGCATGTTGAGTCCCTCTGAGATAGTACCTCTCTAAAGGTTTCTAAACCCTTCTCATGTTCTCTTCCTTACCTTTCTTCGAATGGCTCTCAGGAAAAGCTCAGCTAACAGTCTTTGGCATTCTAAAAGAGGTTTAATATCAGCGTATATCTGCTGAAACTCAGCATAGATAAGTTTCAACATGGAAACAAGCCCATAGAGATAGCCATCTTCTGTCTTTTTCTTTTTAAATTTTTATTGGAGTATAGTTAATTTACAAATTTGTGTTAGTTTCAGTAGTACAGCACAGTGAATCAGTTATACATTTACATATATCCAATCTTTTTAAAGATTGTTTTCCCACATAGGCCATTACAGACTATTGAGTAGAGTTCCCTGTGCTATACAGTAGGTTCTTATTAGTTATCGATTTTATACATAGTAGTGTGTATATGTCAATTCCAATCTCCCAATTTATCCCTCCCCCACCTTATCCGCTGGTAAACATAAGTTTGTTTTCTACATCTGTGACTCCTGTTTTGTAAATAAGTCCATCTGTACACTTTTTTGGGTTCCATGTAAAACTGATAACATATGATATTTTCTTTCTCTGTCTGACTTACTTCACTCAGTATGACAATCTCTAGGTCCATTCATGTTGCTGCAAATGACATTATTGTCTGCTTTTTTATGACTGAGTAATACTCCATTGTATATATGTACCATATCTTCTTTATCCCTTCCTCTGTTGATGGACATTTAGGTTGCTTCCATCTCCTGGCTACCGTAAATAGTACTGCAATAAACATTGGGGTGCATGTATTTTTTCGAATTATGGTTTTCTCCAACTATATGCCTAGGAGTGTGATTACTGGGTCATGTGATACTTCTAATTTTAGTTTCTTAAGGAACCTCCATATTGTTCCCCATAGTGGCTTTATAAATTAACATTCCCACCAACAGTGCAAGAGGGTTCCCTTTTTCTCCATACCCTTTCCAGCATTTATTGTTTGTAGACTTTTTGATGATGGCCATTCTCACCATGGCCATGGTGTGAGATGATATCTCATTGTAGTTTTCATTTGCATTTCTCTAATGATTAATGATGTTGAGCATTCTTTCATGTGTTTGTGGGCAAACTGTATATCTTCTTTGGAGAAATGTCTATTTTGGTCTTCTACCAATTTTTGGATTGGGTTGTTTGTTTTTTTGATATTGAGCTGCATGAGCTGCTTGTAAATTTTGAAGATTAATCCTTTGTCAGTTGCTTCATTTGCAAATATTTTCTCCCATTCTGAGGTTTGTCTTTTCATCTGGTTCATGGTTTCCTTTGCTGTGCAAGAGCTTTTAGGTTTCATTAGGTCCCATTTGTTTTTATTTCCATTTCTCTAGGAGGTGGGTCCAAAAGGATCTTGCTGTGATTTATGTCATAGAGTGTTCTGCCTATGTTTTCCTCTAGGAGTTTGATAGTGTCTGGCCTTATATTTAGGTCTTTAATCCATTTTGAGTTTATTATTGTGTATGGTGTTAGGGAGCGTTCTAATTTCATTCTTTTACATGTAGCTGTCCAGTTTTCCCAGCACCACTTATTGAAGAGGCTCTCTTTTCTATGCTGTATATTCTTGCCTCCTTTATCAAAGATAAGGTGACCATATGTGCATGGGTTTATCTCTAGCTTTCTATCCTTTTCCATTGACCTATATTTCTGTTGTTGTGCCAGTACCATACTGTCTTGATGACTGTAGCTTTGTAGTATAGTCTGAAGTCAGGGAGACTGATTCCTCCAGCTCCGTTTATCGTTCTCCAGATTGATTTGGCTATTCGGGGTCTTTTGTGTTTCCATACAAATTGTGAAATTTTTTGTTCTAGTTTTATGAAAAAGGCCATTGGTAGTTGGATAGGGATTGCATTGAATCTGTAGATTGCTTTGAGTAGTAGAGTCATTTTCACAATGTTGATTTTTCCAATCGAAGAACATGGCATATCTCTCCACTTATTTGTATCATCTTTAATTTCTTTCATCAGTGTCTTATTAATTTTCTGCATACAGGTCTTTTGTCCCCTTGAGTAGTTTTATTCCTAGATATTTCATTATTTTTTGTTGCAATGGTAAATTAGAGTGTTTTCTTAGTTTCACTTTCAGATTTTTCATCATTACTGTATAGGTATGCAGGAGGTGTCTGTGTGTTAATTTTGTATCCTGCTACTTTACCAAATTCATTGATTAGCTCTAGTAGTTTTCTGGTAGCATCTTTAGGATTCTCTATGTATAGTTTCTTGTCATCTGCAAAGAGTGACAGCTTTACTTCTTCTTTTCCGATTTGGATTCTTTTTATTTCTTTTTCTTCTCTGATAGCTGTGGCTAAAACTTCCAAAATTATCTTGAATAATAGTGGTGACAGTGGGCAACCTTGTCTTGTACCTGATCTTAGTGGAAATGGTTTCAGTTTTTCACCATTGAAGATGATGTTGGCTGTGAGTTTGTTATATATGGCCTTTATTATGTTGAGAAAAGTTCCCTCTATGCCTGCTGTCTGGAGGGTTTTTATCATAAATGGGTGTTGAATTTTGTCAAAAGCTTTCTCTGCATCTATTGAGATGATCATATGGTTTTTCTCCTTTGATTTGTTAATATGGTGTATCACATTGATTGATTTGTGTATATTGAATAATCCTTGCATTCCTGGGATAAACCCCACTTGATCATGGTGTATGATCCTTTTAATGTGCTGTTGGATTCTGTTTGCTAGTATTTTGTTGAGGATTTTTGCATCTATGTTCATCAGTGATATTGGCCTGTAGTGTTCTTTCTTTGTGACATCCTTGTCTGGTTTTGGTATGAAGGTGATGTTGGCCTCGTAGAATGGGTTTGGGAGTGTTCCTCCTTCTACTATATTTTGGAAGAGTTTGAGAAGGATAGGTGTTAGCTTTTCTCTAAATGTTTGCCTGAAGTCGCCTGTGAAGCCATCTGGTCCTGGGCTTTTTTTGGTCGGAAGATTTTTAATCACAGTTTCCATTTCAGTGCATTTGATTGGTCTGTTCATATTTTCTGTTTCTTCCTGGTTCAGTCTTGGAAGGTCGGGCATTTCTAAGAATTTGTTCATTTCTTCCAGGTTGTCCATTTTATTGGCATATATTTGCTTGTAGAAATCTCTCATGATCCTTTGTACTTCTGCAGTGTCACCTGTTACTTCTTTTTCATTTCTAATTCTATTGATTTGAGTCTTCTCCCTTTTTTTCTTGGTAAGTCTGGCTAATGGTTTATGAATCCTGTTTATCTTCTCAAAGAACCAGCTTTTAGTTGTACTGATCTTTGCTATTGTTTCCTTCATTTCTTTTTCTTTTATTTCTGATCTGATCTTTATGATTTGTTTCCTTCTGCTAACTTTGGGGTGTTTTTTTCTTATTTCTCTAATTGCTTTATGTGTAAGGTTAGGTTGTTTATTTGAGATGTTTTTTGTTTCTTAAGGTAGGATTGTATTGCTATAAACTTCCCTCTAAGAACTGCTTTTGCTGCATCCCATAGGTTTTGGGTCATCGTGTTTTCATTGTCATTTGTTTCTAGGTATTTTTTTATTTCCTCTTGGATTTCTTCTGTGATCTCTTGGTTATTAAGTAGTTTATTCTTTAGCCTCCATGTATTTGTATTTTTTTATAGATTTTTTACTGTAATTGATATCTAGTCTCACAGCACTGTGGTAGGAAAAGATACTTTATATGATTTCAATTTTCTTAAATTTACTAAGGCTTGATTTGTGACCCAAGATATGATGTATCCTGGAGAATGTTCCATGAGCACTTGAGAAGAATGTGTATTCTGTTGTTTTAGATGGAATGTACTATAAATATCAATTAAGCTCATCAGTTTTAATGCATCATTTAACATTTGTGTTTTCTTATTTATTTTCATATAGGGTGTTTTTTTCCCCTGGTGAAAGTGTGGTGTTAAAGTCCCCTACTGTGATTGTGTTACTGTCGATTTCCCCTTTTATGGCTGTTAGCATTTGTCTTATGTATTTTGGAGCTCCTATGTTGGGTGCATAAATATTTACAATTGTTATACCTTCTTCTTGGGTTGATCCCTTCATCATTATGTAGTGTCTTTCTTTGTCTCTTGTAATAGTCTTTGTTTTAAAGTCTATTTTGTCTGATATGAGAATTGCTACTCCAGCTTTCTTTAGATTTCCATTTGCATGGAGTATCTTTTTCCATCCCCTCACTTTCAGTCTTATGTGTCCCTAGGTCTGATGTGGGTTTATTGTAGACAACATATACACGGGTCTTGTTTTTGTATCCATTCAGCCAGTCTATGTGTTTTGGTTAGAGCATTTAATCCATTTGCATTTAAGGTAATTATCAATACGTATGTTCCTTTTACCATTTTCTTAATCGTTTTGGGTTGTTATTGTAGTTCTTTTACATGTCTTGTGTTTCCTGCCTAGAGAATTTCCTGTAGCATTGGTCGTAAAGCTGGTTTGGTGGTGTTGAGTTCTCTTCATTTTTGCTTGTCTGTAAAGGTTTTAATTTCTCCATCAAATCTGAATGAGATCCTTGCTGGGTAGAGTAATCTTTGTTGTAGGTTTTTTCCTTCATCACTTTAAATATGTCCTGCTACTTCCTTCTGGCTTGCAGAGTTTCTGCTGAAAGATCAGCTGTTAACCTTATGGGGATTCCCTTGTGTGTTATTTGTTGTTTTTCCCTTGCTGCTTTTAAGATGTTTTCTTTGTACTTAATTTTTGATAGGTTGATTAATGTGTGTCTTGGCGTGTTTCTCCTTGGATTTATTCTGTATGGGACTCTCTGTGGTTCCTGGGCTTGATTAACTGTTTCCTTTCCCATGTTAAGGACGTTTTTAACTATAATCTCTTCAAATATTTTCTCAGTCCCTTTCTTTTTCTCTTCTTCTTCTGGGACCCCTATAATTCGAATGTTGGTGCATTTAATGTTGTCCCAGACGTCTCTGAGACTGTCCTCATTTCTTTTCATTCTTTTTTCTTTATTCTGCTCTGCAGTAGTTATTTCCACTATTTTGTCTTCCACGTCACTTATTCGTCCTTCTGCATCAGTTATTCTGCCATTTATTCCTTCTAGAGATTTTTAAGTTTCATTTATCATGTTGTTCATCACTGTTTGTTTGCTCTTTAGTTCTTCTAGGTCCTTGTTATACGTTTCTTGTATTTTCTCCATTCTATTTCCAAGATTTTGTATCATCTTTACTATCAGTATTCTGAATTCTTTTTCAGGTAGACTGCCTATTTCTTCTTCATTTGTTAGGTCTGGTGGGTTTTTGCCTTGCAGTTTCATCTGTTGTGTGTTTCTCTGTCTTCTCA
Source organism: Mesoplodon bidens (assembly GCF_964165515.1). Lineage (NCBI taxonomy): Eukaryota > Metazoa > Chordata > Mammalia > Artiodactyla > Ziphiidae > Mesoplodon > Mesoplodon bidens. Next base: position 88,921,483 of record NC_138163.1, read on the forward strand.
TTTTGCTTAACTTACTGTGTTTGGCGTCTCCTTTTCACAGGCTGCAGTTTCATAGTTTCCTTTCTTTTTGGTGTCTCTCCCCAGTGGCTTAAGTTGTTTCAGTGGGTTGTGTAGGCTTCCTGTGGAGGGGACTAGTGCTTGTGTTCTGGTGGATAAAGTTGGATCTTGTCTTTCTGGTGGGCATGTCCATGTCCAGTGGTGTGTTTTGTGGTGTCTGTGTCCTTTTTTTGATTTTAGATAGCCTGTCTGCTAATGGATGGGGTTGTGCTCCTGTCTTACTAATTGTTTGGCATAGGGTGTCCAGCACTATAGCTTGCTGGTCGTTGAGTGGAGCTGGCTCTTGCTGTTGAGAAGGAGATCTCTGGGAGATTTTCACTATTTGATATTACATGGATCTTGGAGGTCTCTTGTGGACCAGTGTCCTGAACTTGGCTCTCCCACCTCAGAGGCACAGCCCTGACACCTGGCTGGAGAACCAAGCATCTGTCATCCACACGGTCATGTGGCTGTAGGTAGGAGGCCTCAGTTCTTTGCCACATGGTTCTCTTCTTAGGGCTGTTAGAGTGTCCTTATGTCATGGCAACTGGCTTACCCCAGGATGACTGATAAGGCCCGCGGTCCCCAGGACTGTCGTGACTTCAGCTGCTGTGACCCCTCCAGAGCCAGCAGCCTCAGTGAGGCAGCCCTCCCCTTGGGCTCCCGGATAATTCAATGATGGCAGAGGGAAGAGACCCTGAGCCAGGAGTTAAAGGTCTGTGGAAACACGGGCTCCATTCTGGGTGCACGGGGTGGGACCTGTCTATGTCTTCTTAATTTTGTTGTTCCTACAGGTTTTTATCTAGCTCTTTCATCTACAACGTATTTCTCTGTCATCTCATTTTGTCTAACTTACTGTGTTTGGGGTCTCCTTTCCGCAGGCTGCAGAATTGTAGTTCCTCTTGCTTCTGGTGTCTGCCCCATGGTGGGTGAAGTTGGTCCAGGGCCTTGTGCAGGCTTACTGTTGGGAGGGACTGGTGCTTGCCCTCTGGAGCGTGGAGCTGGTTTGTGTCCCTCTGGTGGGCAGGTTCATGTCAGGGGGTGTGTTTTGGGGTGGCTGTGAGCTTAGTACAACTTTAGGCAGCCTTTCTGCTGCTGAGTGGGTCTATCCTCTCTTGCTGGTTATTTGGCCTGAGGTATTCTAGTACTGGCGCCTGTAATCTGGTTGGTGTGTCTGGGATTTGGTGCCAAAGTGGGGACCTCTGGGAGAGCTCATACCAATTAATATACACTGGATACTTTGCTACCAGTCCCCTTGTTCCCACAGCAAGCCACAGGCGACCCAGACCTCCTCAGCAGGCCCTCTAAGACCCTTACGTAGGTCTAGTCCAGGTTCCTATGGAGCTACTGCTTTGTGCTGGGTCCCAGTGCACACGAGACCTTGTGTGTGCCCTCCAAGAGTGGAGTTTCTGTTTCCCCCAGCCCTGTGGAGCTCTTGCACTCAAGCCCCTGGCTTTCAAGGCCAAATGCTCTGTGGGTTCTTCCTCCCTATGACAGCCCCACAGACTGTCTTGGAGGGCTATTTTTATGTGGGAATATCCCTGTGTGACCTACATAGGTTTAATTTGTTTTTTGTTTTTTTTTTTTTTTGGTGCTAAAGCTGTTTTTGGTATGGATGACTGCCACCTCTTCCCTTACTGTATGCTGGCTCTTATGCCCTTGATAGGGGGTTTGCCTGGTGTTGTGGTGACCCTAGCCTGCCCTGGATATCGAGCAGGGGCTCCCCTTTGCTCTGTGGTTGTTACTGTCTTGTCAGGGGCAGAGTCTTCACCCTAATTGTTGGAGTAGAGGCCCCCAGATCTGTTTCTTAGCTGTGTTTCTGATCTGTGTGTGCAAGATAGGTGAGATTGGAGCACTCCCACTGGGAAGGAACTTACTAAGTATTCGTCCTCTGTAGCTGTTCACCTGTGAATGTGCTTTCTTGTACCGTTTTGCCCATTGTGCAGGCTCTCAAAAGTACACTGTTGTTGGCACTGCTCTCAGTTCCACCTTAACTGTGGGTATGCCAGCAATTGGCCCTGGTGTCTCTCAGGAGTTGTTTTCACCAGGCCACCAGTGCAGATCCACTGAGTTCAGGTCCCAGGACTGCAGTACTTGTGCACCTGGATTTGCTGTGGGAGCTATGGATGAGGCTCAGACTCTTGCCTGGCCCAAGCCTCACATGTACATGCCCACAAAGTTCACAACTGCTAAAGCCCAACCTGTCCCAGCTGCAAGAGCCCTTGGTGTACTTTCAGGTGTTTCACAGGTGCTGGATTTAGGAAGCTGTCAGTGGAGGCGTAACTCTGCAGTTCATGTAGTGTGAGGAGAGATTTTCAGCTCTTCTTCCTTAGTCACACAGCCCCTGGGTCTCAGCTGTGGTTTCAGCCACACCTCAGGGTGATTTCCTAGTGGGAGGAAGCTATCCGTGACCTCCTGGGACAGCGGGATGGGCCTCAGCCCCCACTGACAGGTTTCCTAGTAGCAAGAGCTATCCTCACTCTCCCAGAAAAATAGGACAGGTCCTGGCACCCACTGATGGATTTTCTAGTAGTGAGAGCTATCCACACTTCCAGGACAGCAGGGCAGGTCCTGGCACCCACTGTTGGATTTTGTAGTCATAGAAGCTATCCACAACTTCCCAGGACAGTGCGGGCAGGTCCTGGGGCCCACTGGCAGCATTCCTAGTGGCACGAGCTGTCCATGCCCTTCAGGGTCATTGGAGGTGGGGCCTGGCATCTCCCTGCAAGTTTGGAAGAGGCAGCCAGTACCTACCTTTGGAGCCTAAGTTAGCAGCAGTGACTTGCGCCCACCCCCGAGCTCCTGTAGGCAGTGTAGCTATGTCTTGTTTCCTGGGAGTGCTCACATGGAAAGAAACTCTTATGGTAGTCCTGGCCTCTCCTCATGCACTTCCCAATAATGGTGCCTTACATCTCTGGCAGGTCCAGGCTTCTTCCTAGTACACCCTCCGTTGCCACAGCCTAGCCTCTTCAGGCTGTTTCCACACCTAACCCTGGTCCTCTCCCTGTGACTGACCTCCAGAGCCTGAGCTTCAGTACCTGACCTCCCCTCACTCCGACAGAGGACTGTCTCTAGTTGGGGAGCGCAGGGTAGTGGTGCCATACTCCTGTGCGGGTTACTCTCCATTTTGCCTTTCACAAAACGGTTACTGCTCTCTTCTCTTAGGCTCTGAAGCTCCCCCTCCATCCAGGTTGATCTCCCTGCCGCTGGTGAGGAGACTTCACAAGGTGCAGGGACCTTTCCTCCTTTGTATCTCCCTCCCTGGGGCACAAGCTGCGTTATGAGTTCTGATTCCTTCTTTTTCTTTTTCCTTTTGTCCTACCCAGTTATGTAGAGGTTTTCTTGTCTTTTTGGATGTCTGAGTCTTCTGTCTGTGCTCAGTAGCTGTTCCCTGTGAATCGTTCCACTTGTAGATGTATTTTCAATGTTTCTGAGGAAGAAGGTGAACTCTGCTTCCTACTCCTCTGCCATCTTGATTTCTTCAACCATCTTCTTTCTTGAGGAGATTTATGTTCAGCTGGAATCAGGTCTGAGAAAAAATAAAACAACACAGACCTACTAGAGAATGGACTTGAGGATATGGGGAGGGGGAAGGGTAAGCTGTGACAAACTGAGAGAGTGGCATGGACATATATACACTACCAAACCTGAAATAGATAGCTAGTGGGAAGCAGCCACATGGCACAGGGAGATCAGCTCGGTGCTTTGTGACCACCTAGAGGGGTGGGATGGGGAGGGTGGGAGGGAGGGAGACGCAAGAGGGAAGAGATATGGGAACATATGTATATGTATAACTGATTCACTTTGTTATAAAGCAGAAACTAACACACCACTGTAAAGCAATTATACTCCAATAAAGATGTTAAAAAAAAAAAAAGCAGGACACCAGTCCTGGAGAGGGATCTCCAGGAGACAGCTTCTTTCCCTTGTGTTTTTCAGAGCCCTTATTTGGTGTTTGTGTGGGGGGAGGAAAGATAGTGGGGGTGGAAGAGTACCAGCCGAAGTGTGTGGGTGAGCACCTACTCAAACCCAGAGATGATAAGCTTTTCGTTTTACAAGAATTGGAAACAAGCAGAATGCAGAAAGCTTTTTAGCAGTAATTGACTCCTCTGAATTCCAGAGATGTGTGTAGCAGGAAAGGGGTCTGTTGTGTCTTAGAGTAGGGAAGGAAGCTGGGGCATCCTATCCAGAAACGAGATTCTTGCAAACTCTCACTATGCAGCTCACTGAAGAAAGTTTAAGACCTCTTTGTAACATGGGCTCACTTTGGCTTCATTAGCTTGGATTTCTTTCTTTTCTTTTCTTTCCATGGTCACTTAGCCCAGTTCAGGATCAAGTGATCTTCCGAATATCTGTATGTTCTTCTTCTTAGGCTATTCACATTCCCCTCCCCGCCCCCACATCCAAATCTTATTAGGGAGTGAAAGTCTTGCCTCTACCTCCCCCTTAGATCACCCCTTCCCAGGGTCCCTGAAACACTACCACATGACACTGAGACCCAGCAGGGAAGATATGGGAAAATAACATGTCAGAACCTCAGTACTAGCTCATGTTTACATTGGGAGTATGATCACAGCTAAGCTGTATGACACAGCCTGATAAATGAGGACTCTCACCACCCCCAACTGTACTCTGAGAGAGCTCCAGCCTATCCAGACCAGAAGTCCCAAATTAGACCTTCTCTTTGAAAACAGCTGCTCTCTCTCTTTATTCTTTTTTTTCTTAACATCTTTATTAGAGTAAAATTGCTTTACAATGGTGTGTTAGTTTCTGCTTTATAACAAAGTGAATCAGTTATACAATATACATATGTTTCCCTCTGTTTATTCTTACTCTCACACCTCTTTCTTTGAACTTTTAATGGTGTACTTTGTGTTTTGAGTGCCCTCTAGAGACCACATTTCACCAATGCAGCCCCAGCCAGGGTATGGGTTTATAGCAAATTGATAGTTTTTCCAAGCTGGCATATCTTTCCCCTGGCATTTTAACTAATGTCTCCCCAGCTTCAAAGCAGTAGATACAGAATCTCAGGAGCCTAAAAATATGGAGCTTTACAGGACCTTGTAGATCACCTAATACTTCTTTATTTTACAGATAAGCCCAAACAGATAATTACTGAATCAGGCCCCACCAATCCTAGGCAGGTGAGCTTTTCACGGCAGACAGTTGTCTGAGAAGTGGGCAGAGTGAGAAGTACAGAAAGGGGAAGCAATGCATTTCTCAGTAGAAGGAGAAATAATAGCTCACACATATGAGTGCCTCCTATGTGCTGGGTACTTCTCTCTATATGTAGTGTCTTACTTAATCCTCACGGCAATCCTCTGAGATAAGTACTATTATCACCCTCATTTTACAGGTGAGAGAACTTGAGGCACAGTGACTTGCCTATGTTTGCATAGCTAATAAATTGCAGAGTCAGAAATGAGACTGAGGCAGTCTGATTCCTGTGCCCAAGATCCTCTTTAGTCTCTTCTCTTTTTCCTTGTCTTCCATCCCACATCTGATTAGTCACTAAATTCAACAAATTCTTCTTTTTATTGAAATATAATTGACATATAACATATTAGTTTCAGGTGTACAACATAATGATAGGATATTTGTTATGTAATGGGAAATGCTTACCACAGTATATCTAGTTAGCATCCACCACCACAAATAGTTACAAGTTGTTTCTTGTAAAAAAGCTTTTTAAGAACTACTCTCTTAGCAACTCTCAAATATGCAATACAGTATTTTCAACTATAGTCAACATTCTGTAAATTACATCTCTAGGACTTATTTTATAAATGGAAATTTGTACCTTTGACCTCCTTACTCATTTTCTTCACTCCTCACACCCCACCTCTAGCAACATCCAATCTGTTTTCTCTATATATGATTTCAGTTTTTTGTTTTTTTAGGATTTTTAAAACATTCCATATATAAGTGAGATCATACAGTATTTGTCTTTCTCTGTCTGACTAATTTCACTTAGCATAATGCCTTCAAGATCCATCTATGTTGTCACAGATGGCAATATTTCCTTTTTATGGTTGAATAATATTCCATTATAATATATATATATATATATATATATATATATATATATATATATATATATATATCACATTTTCTTTATCCATTCATCCATCCATGGACACTTACACTGTTTACACTGTTTCCATGTCTTCGCTATTGTAAATAATGTTGCAGTGAACACGGGGTTGCATATATCTTTTCTTTTTTTTCTATCCTCAATATTTATTATTTTGTCATTTAAAAAATGCTACATAAATTTAATCATATGACGTAAGTTTTGAGATTGGACTTTTTTACTCAACATAATTATCTGAAGTTCATCTAGATTATTGCATATATCAATAGTTTGTTCTTTTATATTGCTGTGCAGTATTCATGGTATGACTATACTACTGTTTGTTTAACCATTCCCATGTTGAAAAACGTCTGGGTTATTTCTAGTTTTGTACTATTTCTGACAAAGAAAGCTGTCATGAACATTCATATACAGGTTTGTGGTTAACTTAAGTTTTCATATCCCTGGGATAAATGCCCAGGATTATGCTATATGGGCCTGTGGTAGTTTTGTTGTATATTTAGTTTTTTAAGAAATTTTCAAAGTGCTGTCCTGAGTGGCTGTACCATTTTACATTCCCATCAGCAACATATGAGTTATCTAGTTTTTCCATATCCTCAAATTTTGTTACTGTCTTTTTTGTTCTTTTTTTTAGTTTAGCTATGCTGAAAGACATGATGAAATCTCATTTTGGTTTTATTCAGCATTTCCCTAAAGGCTAGTGCAGTTGAACATCTCATGTGTTTATTTGCCACCTCTATATCATCTTCAGTGAAATGTCTCTTCTTGTCTTTCCTTTATTCTATTGCAATACTCAGGGGTTTTTTTACTGTTGAATATTGAGGGTTCTCCATATTTTATTATTTATTTTTCTTTTCTTTCTTTTTGTTATTTTTTATTGAGGTATAGTTGATTTACAATATTATATTTATTAGTTTCAGGTGTACAAAATAGGAATTCAAATTTTTTACAGATTATACTCCATTTAAAGTTATTATACGTGCATCCCGATGTTCATTGCAGCACTATTTACAATAGCCAAGACATGGAAGCAACCTAAATGTCCATGAACAGATGAATGGATAAAGAAGATGTGGTACAGACATACAATGGAATATTACTCAGCCATAAAAAAGAGCAAAATAATGCCATCTGCAGCAACATGGATGGACCTGGAGATTGTGATACTGAGTGAAGTAAGTCAGACAGAGAAAGACAAATATCATATATCATTTATATGTGGAATCTAAAAAAATGGTACAAATGAGCTTATTTACAAAACAGAAATTGAGTCACAGATGTAGCAAACAAACTTATGGTTACCAAGGGGAAAGGGGGGGAGGGATAAATTGGGAGATTGGGATTGACATATACACACTACTATATATAAAATAGATAACTAATAAGGACCTACTGTATAGCACAGGGAACTCTACTTACGACCTACTCTGTAATGACCTGTATGGGAAAAAAAAATCTAAAAAAGGGTGGATATATGTATATGTACAACTGATTCCTTTTTCTGTACAGCAGAAACTAACACAACATTGTAAATCAACTATACTCCAATAAAATTAATTAAAAATAAAGTTATTATAAAATATTGGCTATATTCCCTGTGCTGTATGATATATCCTTGTAGTTTATTTTTTACATAGCTGTTTGTACCTATTAATCCCCTACCCCTATCTTTCCCCTCCTCCCTTTTCCTCTCCCCTCTGGTAACCACTAGTTTGTTCTCTCTGTCTGTGAGTCTGTAGCTTTTTTGTTATATTAACTAGTTTGTTTTATTTTTTTAGATTCCACATATAAGTGATTTCATATAGTATTGCCTTTCTCTGTCTGACTTATTTCACTAAACATAATGCCCTCCAATTCCATCCATGTTGTTGCACATGGCAAAATTTTACATCTTCTTTATCCATTCATCTGTTGTTGGACACTTAGATTACTCCCATATCTCAGCTATTGCAAATAATGCTGCTATGAACACTGGGGTGTGTATATCTTTTCAAATACAATATATTTTTTGGTTTTCTTTGGATATATACCCAGGAGTGGAATTGCTGGATCATAAAGTAGTTTTATTTTTAGTTTTTTGAGGAGCTTCCATATTGTTTTCCTCAGTGGCTGCACCAATTTACACTTCTACCAACAATGTACAAGGATTCCCTTTCTCTACATCTTCACCAGCTCTTGTTATTTCTTGTCTTTTTGACAATAGCCATTCTAACAGGTGTGACATGATAACTCATTGTGGATTTGATTTGCATTTCCCTGATGATTAGTGATATTAACATCTTTTCATGTGCCTGTTGGCCATCTGTATGTCTTCTTTAGAAAAATATTTGTTCAAATCCTCTGGCCAGTTTTTAAGTGGATTTTTTGTTTATTTGTTTTTTGCTATTAAGTTATAACTGTTCTTTATATATTTTGGATATTAACCTCTTATCAGATATATGGTTTGCAAATATTTTCTCCCATTTGGTAGGTTGCCTTTTCATTTTGTTGATGGTTTCATTTACTGTGCAGAAGCATTTTAGTTTGATGTAGTCCCACTTATTTATTTTTGCTTTTGTTGGCTTTATTTTGGTGTTAAATCCAAAAAATATTATCACCAAGACCAATGTCAAAGAGCTTACCGCCTATGTTTTCTTCTAGGGGTTTTGCAGTTTCAGGTCTTACATTCAAGTTTTTAATTCATTTTGAATTAATTTTTGTGTATGATGTAAGATAGTGGTCCAGTTTCATTCATTTGCATGTGGCTTTCCAGTTTTCCCAACATCATTTATTGAAGAGACTGTCCTTTCTCCATTGTATATTCTTGGTTATTTTGTTGCAGATTAATTGACCTTATATGCATGGGTTTATTTCTGGACTCTATTCTGTTCCATTGAGCTATGTCTCTGTTTTTTTTTTTTTTTTTTTTTTTTTGCCCATACCATATTATTTTTATTACTATAAATCTGTAATGTTTTTTTGAAATCAGTGAGCGTGATGCCTCCTGCTTTGTTCTTTCTCAAAATTGCTTTGGCTATTTTGGGTCTGACTTGTTTCTTAATGAAACTGCTTCTAAGCCTGTTGGATTCCACTGTGTTAAATTCCCTGAGCAGTGGCTGTAGTCCTAGGTTTACTCTTCTGATGCTTTTCTGTCCTGAAAGCAGCCAAATAAAAGTGCAGTTGAACATCTCATGTTTCTACTCCTTCTACCAGTAGAAAAGTTCAGTGAGGGCCAGAAGAGGTGGAAGAGACTTCCTAAGGACAGGAGGATTGAGCTGAGCCTGGAACAGTGGCCAGGTTTGAATGAATAGAAGACAACTGGGAGGGCATCCCAGGAGGGGAAAACAGAATGGCTAAATGTGTGGAGACAGGAATAGCAAAATCTGGAAGTAACCAGATTAGCTGAAGAAGAAATCCTTGTTGGGTAGGAGTGGGAGATAGAGATGAAAGGTAATGTGGGACTGTTTTATAAAGGAGCTGGAATGCAAGGCTGAGGAATTGAGATGTACAAAGGCAATCAAAACTGAGAGTCTCCAGGCAGTCTCAAGCAAAGCTCCAGCCTCCTGTCAGCAAATATTCAGACGGCACAAGAGGGCTTCTTATTTACCCCTGGGGCCTTTCTCATCCTCTTCCTGGCACATAGTAGACACTCAATAAGTGTATTTTTTCTCCCCTGCCTTGTCTATAGAGCATATGGTCAGGGTGAGGTCAATTTTCTCCTTCTAATTCCACAGACCACTTCTCATGTAAATGCAAATCATTGAGAGTTGTGGAGGCAATTCCCTAAGGCCTTTCACATTTTCTTTCCTTGGAGATAGCTTGTGAGGCTCCCAGGACCTCCATGAGGCCTCCTGTATTTGATCATATTAACTTCAACACTAGGACAAGCCAAGATCTTATTGGTTTGTTGGTGTATTAATTTTATATTGCTGCATAATAAATTACCACAAACTCAGAGACTTAAAACAACACCCATTTCACATTTCTCAGTTCTATAAGTCAGAAGTCTGGCATAACATGACTGGGTTTTCTGCTCAGGGTATCACAAAGCTAACATCTAAATGTGGTCTGTGCTGCAACTGTAACTGGAGGTTCTGGAGAAAAATCCATTTCCAAGCTAAATCTTGTTGGCAAGATTCAGTTCCTTGTTCCTAGAAGCAAAGTCCTAGGTCCAAGCTCTTAGGTCCTTCCATGTGGCCTCATCTACCTTCAGACTAACCAGGGTATGCTGAATTCTTCTATTTCTTTGTATCTCTTAACTTCCTCTTCTGCCACCAGACTAAGAAAACTGCTTCTTTAAATTGAAGTATAATTGATTGACTACAATATTCTATTAGTTTCAGGTATCCAGCATAGTTATCCAACATTTATATACATATGAAATGATCACCACAATAAGGCTAGTTACTATCTATCAGCATTTAAAGCTATTACAATGTTATTGACTATATTTTCTATTCTGTATATTACATACTGATGACGTATTTATTTTATTTTATAACTGGCACTTCGTGTGTCTTAAGCCCCTTTACTGGCAATATTTTTAGTGTCCATATTTCTAATAACAGTTTATTCATGGCAATCAAGGCTTCCTCTATCATACTCCTTAAAATTCTTCCAGCCTTCACCCATTGCCTGATTCCAAAATTGTTCCCATATTTTTTGGTATTTACAGCAGCACCCCACTTCCAGGTATCAAAATCTGTATTAGTTTTCTATTGTTGTATAACAAATTACCACAAACTTAGAAGCTTCAAACCACAATCATTTATTAGTTCAAAGTTATTTAAGTTAGAAGTCTGGGCACAGTGCATCTGGGTTCTCTGCACAGAATACCCCAAAGCTGAAATCAAAGTGACAGTTATGGTGACTTCTCATCTGGAGGCTCGGGGGAAAAAAATCTACTCCAGCTTATTCTTGTTGTTGACAGAATTTAGTGCCTTGAAGTTATAGGACTAAGGGCCCCATTTCTTAGCTGAGTGTCAGTCATGGACTGCTTTCAGCTCCTAGAGGCCACCCACATTCCTTGCTACTTGGCCTCTTCCATCTTTAAGCTAGCAATAACACTTCGAGTCCTTCTCAGTCTCACCAGATAATCTAATCAAATTCACAGTCCTCAGGAGTTATGCAGAGCATGTACATGATGGGGGTGGGAAATCTTGGGGGCTATCCTCGAATTCTGCCTACACAGTGGGTTTACCTTACTCTATAATTATGGGATCATTCACTGTCTGGTTTTATAACCCCCTAACACTTGGTGAATTTGTCCCCAGTCTGTGAAAGCATCTGAAGTTCTGAGTTTATCCTTGTGACTTTCACTTTCCTTGTAGAGGTCTAGTCACTTTAGCTTCTCTAGGGCTGGAATCCCAGCCTGATACTGCTTTTGAGGTCTTGTAACTGAGGTCATTAAAGCCAGCTTCGCTTTATCAGCCAAACTAATTTTTACTTCTGGTTTATTTAATCCATGCTTTCCTTTCACCGCTCCCAGAACAAAAGATGTGGGACCTCCATGGGGCAGATATCCCTGATTTTCCCAAACCCAAGATATAGCAGGCACACCAGTGGATTTATTGATATTCTCTTAGCACTTCTAGAAAAACTGCACAGTCATTCCTTTTGTTTTCTTTTTCCAGTCCAGCAGAACTGCAACTGAAAAAGGAGGTAAAATCTTTCTGGGTATGAACAAATGATTTCTGTCTTTCTTTCCAGTAATCGAAACACTGCACTCCTATTTTCTGCCCTCTCCAATGAACAATTGAAGTTTCATATACTAGGGAGGGACCGGGGAGGAAATGGTTAAAATACCAAATCTCTGAAAAGGCCATCTGACATTACTCCATCTTCAAAGAGGAGAAGGCAGGCAAGAGTTAATAGTGTATGATTTAGATTCTTATGGAATTAACAGAATGTCAGGACTGGAAAATAACCCATTGTGGGCTTTGTACATTGGTAGCCTCTTGGGTGAAATTAAGCCTGTGAATGTGTTTTGTTTGGCCAACCCAGTATTTTCTTTAAATGTTTGAATCTGAAAGCTTTTAAGTAGGGCACACATGGTCCAGTTTTTGACACAGTCCTCACCACTCCTTAGTGTCTTATACCAGGGTTCATACATTTTCTCAAAGTCTGAGAAATAGAATGGAAAGATGAAAAATGTGGCCTCTGAAGCCAGACTGCATGGGTGCAAGTTTGGCTCTTCTATTTGTGATTTTGTGCTAAGTACTTTACTTCGGGCTTTAATTCCTGAATCGGTAAAAATGAAGTTAATAAAGTAGCATGGTATTACTATGAGCTCTACCTCATAGAGCTGTTGCAAGTATTAAATGTGGTAATACTCATGATGGGCTTAAAACAGTGCCTGGCAAATAGCAAGTGCTATAGAAGTATTAGTGCTGTTAAACCCCTGAAATCATTTCAGCTTGTGTCTCCTGATTTCAGTAAATTTTACGATTCCCGTATTTTACAGGTGAGGAAATTAAAGCCTGACAAGGTCAAAGGGTTACCCTAGTTGCCTGATGCCAAGGTCTAGGTGCTTAGTCTCTGTTTATTGACAAAACTGTAATAATAATATTATAACAGACTTACATAATATTTCTATGTACCTGGTGCTGTTCCAAGTACTTAATATATATTAACACTTTTTTTTTTTTCCTGTACGCGGGCCTCTCACTGTTGTGGCCTCTCCCATTGCGGAGCACAGGCTCCAGACGCGCAGGCTCAGTGGCCATGGCTCACGGGCCCAGCCTCTCTGCGGCATGTGGGATCTTCCCGGACCAGGGCACGAACCCGTGTCCCCTACATCGGCAGGCAGACTCTCAACCACTGCACCACCAGGGAAGCCCCATATTAACACTTTTAATCCCCATGGCAATCTCAGGACATAGGTATTAATATTTGTTCTGTCTTAGTCAGTTCGGGCTTCAATAACAAAAATATCATAGACTGGGTGGCTTAATTAAACATTTATTTCTCCCAGTTCTGGAGGCTGGAGGTTCAAGATCAGGAACCTATTAAATTCCTGATGATGGTCCTATTCCTGGTTTGCAAATGACCATCTTCTTGCTGTGTCCTCACATGGTAGAAAGCAGAGAGGGGAAGCAAGTTCTCTCACTTTTCTTATGAGGGCGTTGATCCCATCACGAGGCCTCCACCTTCATGATCTAATTACCTCCCCAAATCCCCATCTCCAAATACCATCACAGTGTGATTAAGGTTCCAACATATGAATTTTGGGGGGACACAAACATTCAGTTCATAGCAAGCTCCACTTTTTACAGTTGCGAAAACCAAAGCATGGAAGACTTAACTACTTTCTAAAGTTACCAGCTTAAATTATGTTTTACCCAAGGAAGTTTAGTGTTTTCCTTGGTTTCCACACAGATGGGTTTAATATGGTGCATACTATAGTGGATAGGGTCTGGGATTTGAAGTGGGGCAGTGTGAGGTCCTCTACTACCAAGCTATGAACTTGGAAAAGTCATTTAACCTCTCTGAGGCTCAATAAAAATAGTGATGAGAGATATATCCCAGGGTTGATGCATGGGTCAAACGAAGTGATATGTGAAAAATCTCAGCACATAATTACATAGTTAAGCACTCAAAAAATGTATTCTTTTTTTCCCAACTATGTACAGAAGTTGTGTTCCTGTATAGTGCTATTTTTGTATATAAATCTCTCAATTGACCCCCAACACTGACCACCACCTAGAGCATATATTATTTTTAAATCTTCACACCACGGGTCTGGGCTACATTTTGGCTTTGCTGTCTTTGGCACTTCTACTGGTGTGTTGTTTCTGTCAACAGTATATTCTGGAATGTCTCATAGTTATAGTTATTTTCTTCCCTTTGCTCCATATATCTATTGATTTAGGGAATCCAGTCCCCCTTTTGGGAAGACGTGGGTCCAAATCCCAACTCTTCCCTGTGTGACCTTGGGCCTGTTCTTTCTCTTCTCTGGCCCTCAAATCTCATCTGAAAAATGAGAGAAGTTGGATTAAATCATCTCTAAGGACCTTTCAGCACCCAACATTGGAGTTCTTTTGGGCTATGACAAGATTGTGGCCATTTTGGCAGTAGCTGTGGGCAACCTCTAGGTGAGGGAATGGAGGAATGTCCCAGCTCTGAACCTAGATAGCCTGTGACAAGTATGTGAGGATTTCTGCTAGGCCCACCAGTGCTCAATTGAAAACATTTTAAAATGCCTCCGATCTTAAGCAGAACAATGTATCAATTTTGCTCATTAATGTTCTCTTCGGCTTTTTGTTCCCAGGGATAAAGGTTGCTTGGTTTGGGAAGCAATGTCTTCTTTGATTAATAATTAACAACTGAGAAAGGAAAAGTGTCATTGAAATGCAGTCAAGTTAGCATTTCTCAAATCTTCCAGTGTGTTGCAGAGAGCCATATCTTGCCAGCAAACTTGTATGTGTTAAGCTTTGAATTGTGACAGAGACCCTTGCTTTATGTTACTTGGCATTGTCAGATTTCAGTCTTCAGTTCTACCTACAATACATTCTATTTAGATTCTGTCACTTTCTGTGTGGTCTTGGATCAATCTCTTTCCCTTCCTAGGCCTCAGTTTCCTTCTCTGTACAATGGGATTGGTTGACCTAGAAAGCTATGATGGTAGGATTCCATGAATGACGATGATGATGAGCTTACACTTATCTCGCATTTACTATGTGCCAGGCATAGTAAATGTACCTTCTTATGTGGATTATCTCATTATAGTTTCATAACATTGCTATGAGGTAAATACTATTTTATAGGCAAGAGTATCGAGGCAACAGAGAAGATAACTCCAAACAACCTGCTAGCTGGGCTTTATTAGTTCTATTCCACTGATGAGGAAGCTAAAGTTCAGAGAAACTTAGTAGCTTATCCAATATCATTCAGATAGTAAGTGACAGAGTGAGATTTGAATGAAGGTTTGTCTGCTTCCCACCTTCTGAACCACAGCAGATTCATAGGAAAAGGTGGGCAGCTTCTCAGGGAGAGAACTTTGCAAAACAATCTTGCTGGGATATGTAAGTTGAAGAAAAAGAAAACTCATCTCTTTATTTGGCAATCACATATAACATATTTATGTAATAGCAGAGAGGCTCTGATTCCAAGGCAATTTACTCATGAAGCTGAGCACATCAACATTCACATCCACAGACTGACCCTGATTCACTTGAGCATCTAATGTAAGGATGGAAGAGAGAGTGCTAAGTTAGGGTGGGGTATAGCACCTGTGTTGGCACCACTCATGGTGTGATTTCAGATGTCCAATCTATACATTCCAACTGACCAATGCCTGAAATTCCTCCATTAAAGCAACATCCTTCTAGCTTAAGGTTCTCCTCATTAAAATACAGCTTCCAAGGGAAAAAGTAATAGCATAAATATTTCTCAAAGGGCAACCTGTTTTGGACATCTGGGCTGGGGTAATATTACTAGGTGTTAATAGTTAAAAAAAAAACAGGGGGTTCTTTGACCTTGAAAATTCACAGTGTACATTTTGTGTGTGTGTGTGTGTGGTACGCGGGCCTCTCACTGTTGTGGCCTCTCCTGTTGCGGAGCACAGGCCCCGGACGCGCAGGCTCAGTGGCCATGGCTCACGGGCCCAGCCTCTCTGCGGCACGTGGGATCTTCCCGGACCGGGGCACAAACCCGTGTCCCGTGCATCGGCAGGCGGACTCAACCACTGCGCCACCAGGGAAGCCCTCATTGGGATTTTGATTTGCATTTCCTTAATGACTAGTGATTATCTTGAGCATCTTTTCATGTACCTCTTGGCCTTTTGTATATCTTTTTTGGAGAGATGTCTATATATATTTGGGATATTAACCCCTTATCAGATATAGGGTTTGCAAATATTTTTCCCACTCTGTAGGTTGTCTTTTCACTTTGTTGATTGTTTCTTTTTCCGTGCAGAAGCTTTTTAGTTTGATGTAGTCCCACTTGTTTATTTTTTTATTTTGTAGCTTGTGCTTTAGGTGTCATATCCAAGACCTATGTCAAGGACATTTTTTTCCTGTTTTCTTCCAGGAGTTCCATGGTTTCAGGTCTTACATCTAAGGCTTTAATATATTTCGAGTTAATTTTTTGAGTGGTGTAAAATAGGGGCTGAGGGAATTCCCTGGTGGTTCAATGGTTAAGATTCTGCACTTTCACTGCAGAGGGCTCGGGTTCAATCTGTGGTCAGGGATCCCACAAGCCGTACGGTGTAGCCAATAATAATAATAATAATAAATTTCACTCTTAAAAAAATAGGGGCTGAGTTTCATTCTTTTACATCTGATTCTTCCCACACCATTTGTGGAAGAGACTGTCTTCTCTCCATTGTGTATTCTTGGTTCCCTTGTCAACTATTCATTGGCCATATATGCTTGGGTTTACTTCTAGGCTCTTGGTTTTGTTTCATTGATCTATTTGTCTGTTTTTATGTCAGTAGCATACTACAGCTTTATAGTATAGTTTGAAATCAGCAAGAGTGATGCCTCTGATTTTGTTTTTATTTCTCAGGATTGTTTTGGATATTTGGGGTCTTTTGTGGTTCCATACAATTTTTAGAATTAAAAAAAAATTCCGTAAAAAATGCCATTGGAATCTTGATAGGGACTGTATTGAGTCTGTAAAAATAAATAACAAAAAACGTCTTTTAAAATGGAATTAGAAGGGACTCCCATGGTGGTCCGGTGGTAAAGAATCCACCTTCCAATGCAGGGAACGTGGGTTCGATCTCTGGTTGGGGAAATAGGATCCCACATGCTGCAGGGCAACTAAGCCTGTGCGCCACAACTACTTAGCTTGCACGCCTCAAATAGAGAGTATGTGTGCCACAAACCACAGAGTCCACATGCCTTGGCGTCCACGTATCACAACTAGAGAGAAGCCTATGAGCCACAACAAAGAGTCTGTGCGCTGCAACGAAAGAGCCTGCATGCCTCAGTGAAGATCCTGCTTGCTGCAAATAAGACCTGAGACAGCCAAATAAATAAATAAATATTTAAAAAGATAAAAAGGAATTGGAAGCCCTGAAGGGAAAGTTCTCATGCACATATCACTTGTTGCAGCCTGCAAAACCAGCAGGAAGAAGGAAGATAAGAATTATTTTAAAAAGGTCTGTTTGTATAGAATTCTTTGTATACAATTCTCTCAGTCTCAATTTCTTATTCCTGATGATAAGAATGTTACTTTTCTTCTGATAAAAGTGAGGACATATTTCACATGGGGATTTCATCTCCCGCTCTTTTAAAAAAGGAACGAAGATCCCTCCCTGCCCCAGCAACAATGAGCTAACCACCACTTGCAGCCAATAAGAAACTGCCACAACCTTGAACTCTTGTTCTTTTTCAATTAATTTTTATTCAGAACTACCCTCCCCTGTTGCCTCCTAAAGCCTAATAAAAGCTGATGTTCCCTTTGTCTCTTCAGACTTGGCTATGATTCACCATAGCTTGCCTGTCTCGAATTGCAATTGTCTGCTATTCCTGAATAAACCATTTTTTTTTTCTGGTAAAATAACAGGCTGTTTAATTTTTGAGTTTGGCATTAACTGGTGACCAGAAGTGGGGTCCAAAGAAGAACCCAGACGACTCTGAGGCTGGTGTGCAAATAGGTACTGGTACTCACAGAGTCCACTGAGCACACTGCTTTCTCATCAACCCTGGAGTTTGAAGATAAGTCTCTCCTGGATCATAGCTGTGCTCTTTTCCTGTTTTGAGCTCTCTGGCTTTATTCGGCATCGGTTTTTATGAAGATTCCTGGTAAGTCAACTATTCTGTTCAAAAGAGGAAAACGTGATTCCTGGTGTTTTAGAACAGCTGTTGGAAAACAGGGCCCCCTCATAATTAAGATGCTTTAGGGAATTCAAAGGCAAGATAAGTTCCACCTGGTCCTTGGACCATGGTCTTGTGCCTTTCTGGAAAAATGGGTGAACTTTTGAATAATTTGGAATTATAATGGCCATTCTGGGGAAACTTTGTTTTAAATAAGTCCATCTTAAAGAGTGCCCTTAAAAGAGAAGATCTCAAATCTCTCAGACAATGGAATGCATTCTTTGATTAGTATGCAGAAACTTCTAAAAACAAAATTACTTACAGCATGCAAATAAAAAAAATTAGTAAAATCTTTGGCCATCTGAGCAAGTAACCTTAATTTACTCTGTCTGTCAGAAACACAGCTTGGATCTAACTACTCCTTTGCATTTTCTGCCTGAGACATGGTTAAATTTTTAAAAAGCAAACCTTGTAAGATCTCTGTGTCTGTATATTACGTCTGTCTATAGGTGTGTGTTATAAGTATACGATATTTTTTATACCTTCTGGTGGTATTGCCAAAATTAATTTGTAAAGAGCTCTATTTAACTAACTTAAAGAAAAATTAAGTATATATATATATATATATATATATATATATATATATATATATATATATATATATATAAAGTATACACTTAGATATATAAAAACTAACCCAAATGTTCTTTGAGTTCACATGATCTGAGATAAGTTTTAATAAATAAGAGCTAGTTTAAATTTGTTGGTTTAATGAAAACAAGTGTGTTTTCAGCATTATCAATATTGAATGAAATGCAAAGGTACAACTTTTTCTACCAGGGTTTTCTGATCAAACGAGCTCATGTAATTTCTGTTACAGAATTTGCCAACAACAACAACAAAAAACAACTTAAGGTGATGGCTAGCTGTTTAATGTCTAATCAAAACATAACTGTTAAAAAAGTTTTAAATAAATGAAAATAAGATAAAAGTTTATGCTAAGTTAAACTAAATAATGGATATTCATTAAATATCTAAATCCTTTCCAGATAAGATAAACATTAAATACTAAACATAGGTTTATCTACTTATAGCTTTTTAATTTTTACAGAGACAAAAATATTTGGGTCTATTAAAACTTATTGCGGGGAAAAGTATACTTCTAAAAATTTTAAATGTGTTTATAAGTTTGCTAGTCTACTGCAGAATATGATAGTTCACAATTGCTTGCTTCCTAATATTCACTGGAAGGCAAAGATTACAGATGGTTGAAAGAAGGTTTGGAAGAGCTGAAGTGCAGGGTAAGCCAGGGAATAGTGTTAGAACATTTGGAGTGATAATCATGAATTAACTCTGCATGAGCTCTGTATTGGTGTTGAGAGGATACAATCAGGGCAGCAGGTGCCCGTTTGGGGTGTGGGGGATGATGAGGCTACCATGAGAGCTTTCTCCTGCTGTGGAATGAGCAAACATGTTTGAAAGCCACTGCTCTTATGCCACAATGAGTTAACCTACAAAAGGGTTGTGCAGTCAGCTGAAAAGACAAAAAAAATAGACCCTTTTTTGTCCGGTACATACACAGAGATAATTCCTTAAGGGCAGGCTGTAATCACTATTTGATAAGCTCAAACATCTTTGCCATTGTCTTTTCAGATTTGTAGCCAAGCAGCAATTTTTGCTTAAAAGAGCCCCCTCCCCCATTTCTTATAACTACTTGCAAGGCTGGGAACCCTGAAGGTGGCTTCCCAGATATTGATAGCTCTGACATCAGTTTAGAAGTTGTTTTCTCACATTTTACATTTTTATTCTGCCTACTCAATTTACAGCAACCCTCTCCAGCAATAATGTGGGTAATGTGGTGCATAGGCACTTATGCTATCCTCTAAGAGTAAATCTGTAATTATTCTGTAACAAATACCTTGCATAATTTCTTTTCTAGACAAGCTTTGTATGTTTTTGAAATTGAAAAAAAATAACATTTTAATTAATAAAGTTGAAATTGTCAGCAAAAAAGGAGTCTTAAAAAGTAGAAAACAAGGACTTCCCTGGTAGTCCTGTGGGTAGGACTCTGTGCTCCCCATGCAGGGGGCCTGGGTTCAATCCCTGGTCAGGGACTAGAGCCTACATGCCACAACTAAGAGTTCACATGCCACAACTAAGAAGCCTATGCCACAGCTAAAACCCAGCACAGCCAAAATAAGTACATAAATATATAAAAAAATAGAAAACAGATTTGTAAAAGAACAAAGTTGTTGTTTTGCTTTTTGTTGTTTGTTTTTTATAAAACTAATAAAATGATGATGGAAAGAAAATGACACTAGACGTGGATGGATCTAGAGACTGTCATGCAGAGTGAAGTAAGTCAGAAAGAGTAAAACAAATATCATATATTGGCACATATATGTGGAACCTAGAAAAATGGTACAGATGAACTGGTTTGCAGGGCAGAACTAGAGACACAGATGTAGAGAACAAACGTATGGACACCAAGGGGGGATAGTGGCAGGGGTGGTGATGGTGGTGGGATGAATTGGGAGATTGGGATTGACATATATACACTAATATGTATAAAATAGATAACTTATAAGAACCTGCTATATAAAAAAATAAATAAAATAAAATTCAAAAATAAAAAAAGAAAATTACACTATAAAAAGTGGAATATGTTTTTGGTAAAAGAAGGTATGAAATAAAGATGCATTTTTGCTAAGATGCATTTTTTTGGTCCTAAAGTAAAATGATTCTTCCAGGGTAAGAAAGGGAAAAGATTGTACAATGTCTAAATGGATATAGGAAGTTGTAGAAGGTTTGTGGAAAAGATATATCAGAAAAGTAATTTTATGTGTGATCAAGTTTGAATGAGTATATTATAAGGGTTTTAAAATTAAGCTTCAATATCAGTAGTCTACTTATGTAAAACTGGAACTTATTTTTTCCTCTGCTAAAAGGACAAAGTTTGGTTGGACTATTGGTCAGCTCCTGATAAGCGATTATGAAAGTTTTTTTTTCCTAACCCTTTTAGGTAATCTGCTTGAAAGCAAAGATTTTGTTTCACACTATCTACACAGTGTCTTTGATTAGTTAAGAAAACCTAATCCTCTCATTTTTAAAAGAGGTAAGTTTTGCTCAGAACTATGTAACCTGTATTTGCCTGTGGAGTGCTTGTTACCTTGGTTCACTAGATAACTATGTATTTTTTCACAGTGACCTATGATCTTACTTAACCAAGGGTTTTGAAATCTTTAGATATTTTTTACAAACTCTCCTCCCCAAATCAAACTCTAAATGTAGTCTTTTTGACCTCAAACAAACGTTGGGATTTTTGAGAGGTCCCAGGGAACATCTATCTCAAAAGATTTGTTCTCTCTACTTATAAAAAAATATATTATACTAATTAGGCTTATCTGATATGTTAAATTATGGGGAAATCACTGTCAAATAAGTGATGCTAGTTGTTGATGGGATTATGTTTATGTAGAAATATGTTATTAACATGAGTATTCCAGAAATTATATGAAATTCCTAGAGATCTGATATGTCCTGGCATGTTATCACTTGTAATTCTAGTTATTATCTTGAAATGTTATGTGTCACAGAAATAAACAATTTTTTTTGGCAATTGTAACTTTAAGCAGATCTTTAAGTGTGGAAATTTTTAAGTCTTTTGTCATTTATAGCTATTGTTTTACTCTGATGCATTTATAAAAGTGTTCCTATGAAAAGCTTGGAGGTGGGATCAGATGGTGGAGTAGGAAGATGCTGAGCTCACCCTCTCCCACAAACACACCAAAATTACAGCTCTGGGAAAAACATATAGAAAAACTATCTCTGATAATGACCTGAAGACTAGCAGATGGCTCTTCTACAATTAAGGATATAAAGAAGAAAACGTATCAAGACAGGTAGGAGGGGAAGAGAAGTGATCCAGTCACAACCCATACCCCTTGTGGGCAAACAAGAAGAGGAAGGGGATATCACAAATTCGGAGATCCCCCCTATGGAGTGAGGAATTTGAGCCTGACATTGGGCACCTCAGCCCTGAGGTCCTGCACCAGGAAGATAAAACCCCATAACTGGTTTTGAAAACCAGTAGGGCTGATGACTGGGAGAACTGGAGTACTCTAGGAAACAAAGACTCTGCAGTTAAAGGGTGCATGAACAAACTTACTTATTCCCAGTCCCAGCACAGAAGCTCAGATTGAAAAGTTCCTGGTGCTTAAAGTGGTCTGCCAAAACTACCTCATCATGCCCACCAGCCTGTACTGGGCTCTGGATGGCCACCAGCAAACCAGGTGGCCACCAGCTAACCCCAGGAGAAACTGTACCTTGAATCAGACTCTGGCTTTAACCTTTCAAAATCCACTCACAACCCCTGCTGAGGCAGAAGATTCCAGGGTGCCCTTGGCAAAGCCCCACCTCACATGAGACTCCAGCTTTATCCCATCCAGCTCCAGCACCACCCCTCCATGAAGGCAGCAACTACCAGCGCACCCCAGAAGAAGCCTTGGCCCACACTCGCTTCAGATCAGCCTCTCTCACCAAAGCCACTGGGCACAAGCAGACTGCAAAGTGATGCTCCCACACAAGAACATGCCTTCAAGAACAGGATAAATCACTGTTTCACCTAATTTCATAGACACTAATAGAAAGTCAAACAAAATGAGAAAATAGAGGTATATGTTCCCCAAAATAAAGAATATAAAATCTCAGGGAAAAACTCTAATGAAAAAGATATAAGTATTTTACCTGATAAAGAGTTCAAAGTAATTGTCATAAATATGCTCACTGAACTCAGGGAATAAAATAGAAGAACACAGTGAGAACTTCAACAAATAATTAGAAAATATAATATCAGAAAATATAAAATCAAAGTTGAAGAATATAACAACTGTACTGAAAAATACACTAGAAGGAATCAAAACAGATTGGATGATATAGAAGAATGAATAAGTGACCTGGAGACAGAATAGTAGAAATCACCAAATAAGAAAAACAAAAATATATTTTTTAATGAGGATAGTTTAAGGGAACTCTGGGAAAACATAGAGTGTACTAACATTAGCATTATAGTGGTCCTAGAAGAAGAGGAAAAGGAGAGTAGCAAATGTATTTGATAAAATAATGGCCCAAAACTTCCCTAACCTAAGGAAGGAAACAAATATCCAGGTACAGGAAGCATAGAGAGTCTCAAAGAAAATGAACTCAAAGAGATCCACACAAAAACATAGCATAATTAAAATGGCAAAAAGCAAAAGTGGGAATTTTAAAAGCAGCAAGAGAAAAAGAATCACAAACAAGGAAACTTCCATCACAAAATCAGCTGATTGTTCAGCAGAAACTTTGCAGGCCAGAAGGGAGTTGTGTGATATATTTAAAGTTCTGAAGGAAAAAAAAAACCTACAACCAAGGATCCTATGCCCAACAAGGCAATCATTCAGAATGGAAGGAGAGATAAAGAGTATCTCAGACAAGCAGAAACCAAGAGTTCATCACCACTGAACCAGTCTTACAAGAAATGTCAAAGGATCTTCTTTAAGCAAAAAATAAAAGGCCATAACAAGAAATAAGAAAATATATAAAGGAAAAAATCTCATTCCTAAAGGAAAATATAGTAAAGGAAGTGGAACAAACACTTAAAAATTTATTACAAAGGATGAAAAACAAAAATTGTAAAATCAGCTATAACTACTAACAGTTATTACAGTTAAGGAACTCATGTAAAGATGTAAAATATGACATCAAAAACATGAAATGTTGGGGGGGAATAAAATGTAGAGGTTTCAGAATGTTTTGGAACTTACATGACTATCAGTTTAAAACATCTATCTATCTATCTATCATCTATCTATCTATCATCTATCTATCTATCTATCTATCTATCTATCTATCTATCTATCATCTATCTATCTATCTCATGGTAATCATGAACCAAAAACCTACAAAAGAGACACAGAAAACAAACAGAAAGGAACCCAAACAGAACACTAAAGAAAAGTATCAAACCAAAAAGGAAGAAACTAAAAGAAGAAAAGAACAAGCAACAAAAACAACCAGAAAACAAGTAACAGAATGGCAATAAAATCATACCTATCAATAATCACTTTAAAATAAGTGGACTAAGTACTCTGTTCAAAAGAGGGGCTGAATGGATAAAAAACAAGACTCATTTATATGCTGCCTACAAGAAACTCACTTCAACATTAAAGGCACACAGAGAATGAAAGTAGAAAGGATAAAAAAATATATTCCATGCAAGCAGAAATGAAAAGAAAACTGAGGTAGCAATACTCATCAGACAAAATAAACTTTAAAACAAAGGCTATAACAAATGGCAAAGAAGGGCATTATGTAATGATAAAGGGGTCAATATAAAAAGAGGATATAACATACATAAACATATATGCATCTAATGTAGGAACATCTAAACATCTAAAATAAATATTAACACACATAAAAGGAGAATTTGAAAGTAGTATAATAACAGTAGGGGACTTGAATACCCCATGTACATCAGTGGATAGATCAGACAGAAAATTAATAAGAAAACAGTGGTCTCAACACAGATATGGATACCAAGGGGGGAAGGGTGGGTGGGATGAACTGGGAAATTGGGATTGACATATATACACTACTATGTATAAAATAGATAACTAATGAGAACCTACTGTATAGCACAGGGAACACTATTCAGTTCTCTGTGGTGACCTAAATGAGAAGGAAATCCAAAAAATAGGAGATATATGTATATGTATAGCTGCTTCACATTTCTATACAGTGGAAACTAACACAACATTGTAAAGCAACTATACTCCAATAAAAATAAATTAAAAAAAGAAAACAGTCATCTCAAGTGATACTTTAGACCAAATAGACTTAATAGATATCTACAGAACATTCCTTCCAAAAACAACAGAATACACATTCTTTTAAAGTGTACATGTACTGTTCTCCAGGATAGATAACATACTAGGCTACAAAACAAGGCTCAATAAATTTAAGAAGATTGAAACCATATCAAGCATCTTTTCTGGCAAAAAGAGTATGAAACTAGAAATCAATTATAGGAAAAAAACTGGAAAAATCACAGATATATTGAGACTAAACAACAATGACTACCAAAAATCCAAGGGGTCAATGAAGAAATCAATACAGAAATCAAAAAGTACCCTGAGACAAATGAAAATAGAAATAAAACTTTCAAAAATCTATGGAACACAGCAAAAGCATTTCTAAGAGATAAAGTTTTAGTGATATAGGTCTACCACAGGAAAGAAGAAAAATCTCTAATAAACAACCTATTTTTTTAACCTAAAGTAAGTAGAAAAAAGAAGAAAAAAAGCAAAGCACAAAATCAGCAGAAGGAAGGGAATAATAAAGGTGAGAGCTGAAATCAATAAAATAGAGACAAAAAATAGAAAAGATCAATGAAACAAAGAGCTGGTTCACTGAATAGGTAAACAAAGCTAATAATCCTTTAGCTAGACTCATCAAGAAACAAAGAGTGTTGGCCTAAGTAAATAAAATTAGAAATGAAAGAGAAGTTACAACTGATATCACAGCAATACAAAGAATCATAAGGGAATACTATAAAGGTTATATGCCAACAGATTGGACAACCTAGAAGAAATGAATAAATTCCTAGAAACATACAATCTTCCAACCCTGAATCAGGAAGAAATAGTAAATCTGCACAGACCTATTACTAGTAATGCAATTAAATCAGTAGTCAAAATACTACCAACAAATAAAAATCAGGGACAAGATGGCTTCACAGGGGAATTCTACCATATGAATTAAAGAGGAGTTAATGCCTATCCTTCTCAAACTATTCCAAAAAGTTGAGGAGGATGGAATACTTCCAAACTCATTCTATGAGACCAGCATTACCCTGATACCAAAGAAACTACAAAAAAGAAAATTACAAGCCAATATCCCTGATGAAAAAAGATGCAAAAATCCTCAACAAAATATTACCTAAGTGAATTCAACAGTACATTAAAAGGATCATACATCATGATCAAGTGTGATTTATTCCAGGATGCAAGGATGACTCAAGATCCACAAATAAATCAGTGTGATACACCACATAAACAAAACAAAGAATAAAAATCACATGATCATCTAAATAGATGCAGAGAAAGCATTTGCAAAATTCAACATCCATTCATGATAAAAACTCTCAACAAAGTTGGTATAGAGGAAACGTCATACCTCATAATAAAGGTCATCTATGAGAAATGCCCAGCTAACATAATAATCAAAGTGAAATGCTGAAAGCTTTTCCTCTAAGATCAGGAACAATACAAGTATTCTCACTCTCACTGCTTCTATTTAATATAGTACCGGAAGCCCTTGCCACAGCATTCAGACAAGAAAAAGAAATAAAAATCATCCAAATTGGAAGGGAAGAAGTAAAACTGTCACTATTTACAGATGACAGGATACTATATGTTGAAAACCCTAAAGACTCCACCAAATAACTATTAGAACTAATAAATGAATTTAGAATTATTACAGGATAGATTAATATAGAGAAATGTGTTGCATCTCTATATATTAATATAGAACATATTCTATATATTAACACTAATAATGAACTATCAGAAAGAGAAAGCAAGAAAACAATTCCATTTACAATTACTCAAAACCATAAAATACCTAGGAATAAATTTAACCAAGGAAGTGAAAGACCTATACTCTGAAAACTATGAGACGTTGTTGAAAAAAACTGAAAATGATACAAATAAGTGGAAAGATATTTTGTGTTCATGAATTGGAAGAATTAGTATTACTAAAATGTACATATCATTCAAAGCAATCTACAGATTTAATGTAATCCCTATCATAATGCTCAGGCACTTTCCATAGAACTAGAACAAATAATCCTAAAATTTGTATGGAACCAGAAAAGACCATGAATAGTCAAAATGGTCTTATACTCTCTGACTTCAAACAAAGCCATAAAGCTATAGTAATAAAAAATATGGTATTTCCACAAAAACAGACCTAAAGATTAATGGAGAATAATAGAGAGCTCAGAAATAAAACCAGCCTTATAGGGTCAGTCTCCTAC
Source organism: Mesoplodon bidens (assembly GCF_964165515.1). NCBI lineage: Eukaryota > Metazoa > Chordata > Mammalia > Artiodactyla > Ziphiidae > Mesoplodon > Mesoplodon bidens. The sequence continues at coordinate 88,948,427 of NC_138163.1, forward strand.
AAAGGAGTTAAGGAAATACATTGGGGAAAAGAGAATTTCTTCAGTATGTAGTATTGGGAAAGCTAGGCAGATACATGTAAAAAAATAAAACTAGAATATTTTAACACTCCATATACAAAAATAAACTCAAATTGGGTTAAAGACTTAAATGTAAGACCCCAAACCATGAAACCCCCTAAAGAAAACACAGGCAGTATGCCCTTTGACATCAATCTTAGCAATATTTTTTTGACTCTGCCTCCTCAAACAAGGGAAATGAAAGCAAAAATAAACAAATGGGACTTAAACTAAAATGCTTTTTCACAGTGAAGAAAATGATGAATAAAGTGAAAAGGCAACTTACTAAATGGGAGAAGATATTTGCAAACAATTTGCCTGATAAGGGTAATATCCAAATACATAAATAACTCATACAACTTAATATCAAAAAAACCAAACAATCCAATTAAAAAATGGGCAGAGGACCTGAATAGGTATTTTTCCCAAAGATGACATACAGATGGCCAACAGACACAAGAAAATATGCTCAACACCTCTAGTCAACAGGGTAATGAAAATCAGAACCACAATGAGATATCACCTCACACCTACCATAATGGCTATCATCAAAAAGACAACAAATAAGTTTTGTGAGGACGTGGAGCAAAGGAAACCCTTGTGCACTGTTGGTGGGAATATAAGTTGGTACAGTCACTATGGGAAACTGTGTGGAGATTCCTCACAAAATCAAAAATAGAACTACCATATGACCAAGCTATTCCACTTCTAGGTATTTATCCAAAGAAATTGAAAACACTAATTTGAAAAGATATATGCATCTCAATGTTTATACTAGCTTTTTAAAATATAGCCAACTAAGATATGGAAACAACCTAAGTGCCCATTGACAGATTAATGAATAAAGAAGTATGCCCTTTGACACAATGGTATATTACTCAGCTATAATAAAATAATATAATCTTGCCATATTTGACAACATGTATGGATCTGGAGGTTATTATACTTAGATAAATAAGTCAGACAGAGATAGACAAATACTGTATGCTTTCACTTATATGTGGAATCTAAAAAAACAAAACAAATGAACAAACAACAAAACAGAAACAGAGTTACAGATACAGAGAACAAACAAGAGGTTAGGAGAGGATGGGGTGCGGGAGGGGGGAAATAGGTAAAAATGATTAAGAGGTACAAACTCAATTAAGAGGTATAGCAGTTACAAAATAAATAAGTCACAGGGATGTAATGTAGAGCACAGGGAATAGAGACAATATTATATTTTAAGTTTGCATGGACTATAATTTATAACAATTCAAATCACTATATATACACCTGAAACATATAATACTGTAAGTCAATTATACTTCAATAAAAAATTAATTAATTTTTAAAAAGTGTCCGGCAAAAATGCAACATCTTCAGAAAGATACATGGGAAAGACTGTGACAAGTATTCTAGAATACAGGTTTTTTAAAAATTGAAGTATAGTTGATTTACAATGTTTTGTTAGTTTTAGGTATACAGCAAAGGGATTCATTTATACATACATATATATTTCTTTTTTTTTCAGATTCTTTTCCCTTATAGGTTATTTAAAAATATTGAGTATAGTTCCTTGTGATATACAGTAGGTCCTTGATGGTTATTGATTTTATATATAGTAAAGTGTATATGTTAATCCCAACCTCCTAATTTATCCCCAACCTTCCACTTTGGAAACCATAAGTTACTTTGCTCTCTGTGGATCTATTTCTGTTCTATATATAAGTTCATTGACATCATATTTTTTAAGATTCCACATATATGAGATATCAAATGATATTTGTCTTTGTCTCGCTTACATCACTTAGTATGATAACCTCTAGGTCCATCCATGTTGCTGTAAATAGCATTATTTCATTTTTTTATAGCTGAGCAATATTCCATTGTATAAATATAGCACATCTTATTTATCCATTCATCTAGATCTGTGAAGAATGCCATTGGTATCCGATGGGGATTGCATTAAATCTGTAGATTGCCTTGGGTAGTATAGGCATTTTGACAATATTGACAATTCTAATTCAAGAACATCATATATCTTTACATTTGTTTGTGTCATCTTCAATTTCTCTTTCATCAGCGTCTTATAGTTTTTGTAGTGCAGTTATTTTGTCTCATTAACTAAGGTTATTCCTAGGTAATTTATTCTTTTTGATGTATTGTTGCATTCAGTTTGCTAGAATTTAGTTGAAGATTTTTGAGTCTATGTTAATCAGTAATATTTGCCTGCAATTTTATTTTTTTGTGTGGTATCTTTGGTTTTGATATCACGGTGATGTTGGCCTTATAAAATGAGTTCAGAAGTGTTCCTTCCTCTGCAATATTTTGGAATAGTTTCAGAATGATAGGTGTTAACAATTCTCTAAATGTTTGATAGAATTCAACTGTGAAGCCACCTGGTCCAGGACTTTTTATTCATTGCGAGTTTTAAAATCACAGATTCAATTTCAGTACTTGTAATTGGTCGTTTATGTTTTATGTTTCTTCCAGGTTCAGTCTTGGGAGATTGTACCTTTTTTTTTTTTTTTCCGGTACGCGGGCCTCTCAATGTTGTGGCCTCTCCCACCGTGGAGCACAGGCTCCGGACACACAGGCTCAGCGGCCATGGCTCACGGGTCCAGCCGCTCCACCGCATGTGGGATCTTCCCGGACTCGGGCACGAACCCGCATTCCCTGCATCGGCAGGCGTACTCTCAACCACTGCGCCACCAGGGAAGCCCTTTTAACACCTTTATTGGAGTATAATTGCTTTCCAATGGTGTGTTAGTTTCTGCTTTATAAGAAAGTGAATCAGTTATACATAAACATATGTTCCCATATCTCTTCCCTATTCTGTCTCCCTCCCTCCCACCCTCCATATCCCACCCCTCTAGGTGTTCACAGAGCACCGAGCTGATCTCCCTGTGCTATGCGGCTGCTTCCCACTAGCCATCTATTTTACATTTACTAGTGTATGTATGTCCATGCCACTCTCTCACTTTGTCACAGCTTACTCTTCCCCCTCCCCATATCCTCAAGTCCATTCTCTAGTAGGTCTGTGTCTTTATTCCCGTCTTACCCCTAGGTTCTTTATGACATATTTTTTCTTAGATTCCATATATATGTGTTACCATATGATATTTGTCTTTCTCTTTCTGACTTACTTCACTCTGTATGACACTCTCTAGGTCCATGCACCTCACTACAGATAACTCAATTTCATTTCTTTTTACAGAGAGTAATATTCCATTGTATATATGTGCCACATCTTCTTTATCCATTCATCCGATGATGGGCACTTAGGTTGCTTCCATCTCCTGGCTACTGTAAATAGAGCTGCAATGAGCATTTTGGTACATGACTACTTCTGAATTATGGTTTTCTCAGGGTATATGCTCAGTAGTGGGATTGTTGGGTCATATGGTAGTTCTATTTGTAGTTTTTTAAGGAAACAACATACTGTTCTCCATAGTGGCTGTATCAACTTACATTCCCACCAGCAATGCAAGAGTGTTCCCTTTTCTCCACACCCTCTCCAGCATTTATTGTTTCTAGATTTTTTGATGATGGCCATTCTGACGGGTAAGAGATGATATCTCATTGTAGTTTTGATTTGCATTTCTCTAATGATTAATGATGTTGAGCATTGTTTCATGTGTTTTGTTTTCTAATAAATATTTTTTATTAGTTTCTGCTTTATAACAAAGTGAATCAGTCATACATATACATCTGTTCCTACATCCCTTCCCTCATGCATCTCCCTCCCACCCACCCTCCCCATCCCACCCCTCCAGGCGGTCACAAAGCACCGAGCTGATCTCCCTGTGCTCTGCGGCTGCTTCCCACTATCTATCTACCTTACGTTTGGTAGTGTATATATGTCCATGCCTCTCTTTCGTTTTGTCACAGCTTACCCTTCCCCCTCCCCATATCCTCAAGTCCATTCTCAAGTAGATCTGTGTCTTTATTCCCGTTTTACCCCTAGGTTCTTCATGACATTTTTTTTTAATTCCATATATATGTGTTAGCATACGGTATTTGTCTTTGTCTTTCTGACTTACTTCACTCTGTATGACAGACTCTAGGTCTATCCACCTCATTACAAATAGCTCAATTTCGTTTCTTTTTATGGCTGAGTAATATTCCATTGTATATATGTGCCACATCTTCTTTATCCATTCATCTGTTGATGGACACTTAGGTTGTTTCCAGCTCCGGGCTATTGTGAATAGAGCTGCAATGAACATTTTGGGACATGTCTCTTTTTGAATTATGGTTTTCTCAGGGTATATGCCTAGTAGTGGGATTGCTGGGTCATATGGTAGTTCTATTTGTAGTTTTTTAAGGAACCTCCATACTGTTCTCCATAGTGGCTGTACCAATTCACATTCCCACCAGCAGTGCAAGAGTGTTCCCTTTTCTCCACACCCTCTCCAGCATTTATTGTTTCTAGATTTCTTGATGATGGCCATTCTGACTGGTGTGAGATGATATCTCATTGTACTTTTGATTTGCATTTCTCTAATGATTGAGCATTCTTTCATGTGTTTGTTGGCAATCTGTATATATTCTTTGGAGAAATGGCTATTTAGGTCTTCTGCCCATTTTTGGATTAGGTTTTTTGTTTTTTTGTTATTGAGCTGCATGAGCTGCTTATAAATTTTGGAGATTAATCCTTTGTCAGTTGTTTCATTTGCAAATATTTTCTCCCATTCTGAGGGTTGTCTTTTGGTCTTGTTTATGGTTTCCTTTGCTGTGCAAAAGCTTTTAAGTTTCATTAGGTCCCATTTGTTTATTTTTGTTTTTATTTCCATTTCTCTAGGAGGTGTGTCAAAAAGGATCTTGCTGTGATTTATGTCATAGAGTGTTCTGCCTATGTTTTCCTTTAAGAGTTTGATTCTTTCTGGCCTTGCATTTAGATCTTCAATCCATTTTGAGCTTATTTTTTGTTTGTTTGTTTGTTTGTTTTTTGCGGTACGCGGGCCTCTCACTGTTGTGGCCTCTCCCGTTGCAGAGCACAGGCTCCGGACGTCCAGGCTCAGCGGCCATGGCTCACGGGTCCAGCTGCTCCAAGGCATGTGGGATCCTCCCAGACCGGGGCACGAACCTGTGTCCCCTGCATCGGCAGACGGACTCTCAACCTCTGCGCCAACAGGGAAGCCCATTTTGAGCTTATTTTTGTGTATGGTGTTAGGGAGTGTGCTAATGTCATATTTTTACATGTACCTGTCCAGTTTTCCCAGCACCAATTATTGAAGAGGCTGTCCTTTCTCCAATATACATTCCTGCATCCTTCATGAAATATAAGGTGACCATAGGTGTGTGGGTTAATCTCTGGGCTTTCTATCCTGTTCCATTGAACTATATTTCTGTTTTGGGGCCAGAACCTTACTGTCTTGACTACTGTAGCTTTGTAGTATAGTCTGAAGTCAGGGAGCCTGATTCTTCCAGCTCCATTTTTCGTTCTCAAGATTGCTTTGACTATTTGGGGTCTTTTGTGTTAGCATACAAATTGTGAAAATTTTTGTTCTAGTTCTGTGAAAAATGTCAGTGGTAAATTGATAGGGATTGCATTGAATCTGTAGATTGTTTTGGGTAGTAGAGTCATTTTCACAATGTTGATTCTTCCAATCCAAGAATATGGTATATCGCTCCATCCATTTGCATCATCTTTAATTTTTTCATCAGTGTCTTATTAATTTTCTGCATACAGGTCTTTTGTCCCCTTGAGTAGGTTTATTCCTAGATATTTCATTATTTTTGTTGCAATGGTAAATTAGAGTGTTTTCTTAATTTCACTTTCAGATTTTTCATCATTACTGTATAGGTATGCCAGAGATTTCTGTGTATTAATTTTCTATCCTGCAACTTTACCAAATTCATTGATTAGCTCTAGTAGTTTTCTGGTAGCATCTTTAGGATTCTCTATATATAGTATCATGTCATCTACAAACATTGACAGCTTTACTTCTTTTCTGATTTGGATTCCTTTATTTCCTTTTCTTCTCTGATAGCTGTGGCTAAAACTTCCAAAACTTTGTTGAATAAGAGTGGTGAGAGTGGGTAGCCTTGTTTTGTTCCGGATCTTAGTGGAAATGGTTTCAGTTTTTCACCATTGAGGATGATGTTGGCTGTGGGTTTGTCCTTTATGGCCTTTATTATGTTGAGGAAAGTTCCCTCTATGCCTACTTTCTGCAGGGTTTTTATCATAAATCAGTGTTGAATTTTGTCAAAAGCTTTCTCTGCAGCTATTGAGATGATCATATTGTTTTTCTCTTTCCATTTGTTAACATGGTGTATCACATTGATTGACTGGTGTACATTGAAGAATCCTTGCATTCCTGGAATAAATCCCACCTGATCATGGTGTATGATCCTTTTAATGTGCTGTTGGATTCTCTTTGCTAGGATTTTTTTTGAGGATTTTTGCATCTATGTTCATCAGTGATATTGGCCTGTAGTTTTCTTTCTTTGTGACATCTTTGTCTGGTTTTGGTATCAGGGTGATGGTGGCCTCGTAGAATGTGTTTGGAGGTGTTCCTCCCTCTGCTATATTTTGGAAGAGTTTGAGAATGATAGGTGTTAGCTCTTCTCTAAATGTTTGATAGAATTCGCCTGTGAAGCCATCTGGTCCTGGGCTTTTGTTTGTTGTAAGATCTTTAATCACAGTTTCAATTTCAGTGCTTGTGATTGGTCTGTTCATATTTTGTATTTCTTCCTGATTCAGTCTTGGCAGGTTGTGCATTTCTAAGAATTTGGCTATTTTTCCAGTTTGTCCATTTTATTGGCATAGAGTTGCTTGTAGTAATCTCTCATGATCTTTTGCATTTCTGCACTGTCCATTGTTACTTCTCCTTTTTCATTTCTAATTCTATTGATTTGGGTCTTCTCTCATTTTTTTTGATGAGTCTGGCTAATGGTGTATCAATTTTTTTATCTTCTCAAAGAACCAGCTTTAGTTTTATTGATCTTTGCTATTCTTTTCCTTCATTTCTTTTTCATTTATTTCTGATCTGATCTTTATGATTTCTTTCCTTCTCTTAACTTTGGGGATTTTTGTTCTTCCTTCTCTAATTGCTTTAGGTGAAAGTTTAGTTTGTTTATTCGAGATGTTTCCTGTTTCTTAAGGTAGGATTGTATTGCTATAAACTTCCCTCTTAGAACAGCATTTGCTGAATCCCATAGGTTTTGGGTTGTCGTGTCTCCATTGTCATTTGTTTCTAAGTATTTTTTTTGATTTCTTCTTTGATTTCTTCAGTTATCACTTCGTTACTAAGTAGTGTATTGTTTAGCCTCCATGTGTTTGTATTTTTTACAGATCTTTTCCTGTAATTGATATCTAGTCTCATATCATTGTGGTCAGAAAAGATACTTGATACAATTTCAATTTTCTTACATTTACCAAGGCTTGATTTGTGACCCACGATATGATCTATCCTGGAGAATGTTCCATAAGCACTTGAGAAAAATGTGTATTCTGTTGTTTTTGGATGGAATGTCCTATAAATATCAATTAAGTGCATCGTGTTTAATATATCATTTAAAGCTTGTGTTTCCTTTTTTATTTTCATTTTGGGTGATCTGTCCATTGGTGAAAGTGGGGTGTTAAGAATTTGACACCTACTATGAGTGTGTTACTGTCAATTTCCCGTTTTGTGGCTCTAACTATTTGCCTTATGTATTGAGGTGCTCCTATTTTGGGTGCATAAATATGTACAATTGTTATATCTTCTTCGTGGATTGATCACTTGATCATTATGTAGTGTCCTTCTTTGTCTCACTTAGTAGTCTTTATTTTAAAGTCTATTTTTTCTGATATGAGAATTGCTACTCCAGCTTTCTTTTGATTTCCATTTGCATGGAATATCTTTTTCCATTCCCTCAATCAGTCTGTATGTGTCCCTAGGTCTGAAGTGGGTGTCTTGTAGACAGCATATATATGTGTCTTGTTTTTGTATCCATTCAGCCAGTCTGTGTCTTTTGGTGGGACCTTTTAATCCATTTACTTTTAACGTATTTATCAGTATGTATGTTGCTATTCCCATTTCCTTAATTGTTTTGGGTTTGTTTTTGAAGGTCTTTTCCTTCTCTTGTGTTTCTTGCCTAGAGAAATTCCTTTAGCATCTGTTTTATAGCTGGTTTGGTGGTGCTGAACTCTCTCTGCTTTTGCTTGTGTGTAAAAGTTTTAGTTTCTCCATCAAATCTGAATGAGATCCTTGCTGGGTAGTGTAATCTTGGTTGTATGCTTTTCTCCTTTATAACTTTAAATATGTCCTGCCAGTCCCTTCTGGCTTGCAGAGTTTCTGCTAAAAGATCAGCTGTTAACCTCATGGTTATTCCCTTGTGTGTTATTTTTGTTTTTCCCTTGCTGCTTTTAATATATTTTCTTGTATTTAATTTTTAATAGTTTGATTAATATGCATCTTGGCGTGTTTCTCTTTGGATTTATCCTGTATGGGACTCTCTGCTTCCTGGACTTGATTAACTATTTCCTTTCCCATATTTGGGAAATTTTCAACTATAATCTCTTCAAATATGTTCTTAGTCCCTTTCTTTTTCTCTTCGTTTTATGGGACCCCTATAATTCGAATGTTGGTGTGTTTAATGTTGTCCAAGAGGTCTCTGAGACTGTTCTCAGTTCTTTGCATTCTTTTTTCTTTATTCTGCTCTGCAGTCGTTATTTCCATTATTTTATCTTCCAGGTCACTTATCCATTCTTCTGCCTCAGTTATTCTGCTATTGATCCCTTCTACATTGTTTTTAATTTCATTTGCTGTGTTGTTCATCATTGTTTGTTTCCTCTTTAGTTCTTCTACATCCTTGTTAAATGTTTCTTGCATTTTCTCTATTCTCTTTCCAAGATTTTGGATCATGTTTACTATCATTATTCTGAATTCTCTTTCAGGTAAACTGGCTATTTCCTCTTCATTTGTTATGTCTGGTAGGTTTTTACATTGCTCCTTCATCTGCTGTGTATTTTTCTGTCTTCTCATTTTGCTTATCTTACTGTGTTTGGGGTCTCCTTTTCGCAGGCTGCAGGTTCATAGTTCTCATTGTTTTTGGTGTCTGTCCTCAGTGGCTAACGTTGGTTCAGTGGGTTGTGTAAGCTTCCTGGTGGAGGGGACTAGTACCTGTGTTCTTGTGGATGCGGCTGGATCTTGTCTTTCTGGTGGGCAGGTCCACGTCTGGTGGTGTGTTTTGGGGTGTCTGTGGCCTTATTGTTATTTTAGGCAGCCTCTCTGCTAATGGATGAGGTTGTGTTCCTGTTTTGCTAGTTGTTTGGCATAGTGTGTCCAGCACTGTAGCTTTCTGTTCCTTGAGTGAAGCTGGGTCTCGGCATTGAGATGGAGATCTCTGGGAGATTTTCTCCATTTATATTACCTGGAGCTGGGAGGTCTCTTGTGGACTAGTGTCCTGAATTTGGCTCTCCCACCTCAGAGGCACAGCACTGGTTCCTAGCTGCAGCACCAAGAGTCTTTCATCCACACGGTTCAGAATAAAAGGTAGAAAATGTAGAAAGAAGGAAAGAGGATAAAATAAAATAAAGTAAGATAAAAAATAGTTATTAAAATAAAAAATAAATATAATAATTAAGAAAAAAATTTTTAAGTAAAAAAAAAAAAGGATAGACAGAACCCTAGGACAAATGGTGCAAAGCTATACAGACAAAATCTCACACAGAAGCATACACATACACACTCACAAAAAGAGGAAAAGGGGAAAAATAATATATCTTGCTCTCAAAGTCCTCCTCCTCAATTTGGGATGATTCACTGTATGTTCGATTGTTCCACAGATGCAGGGTACATTAATTTGATTGTGGAGATTTAATCCACTGCTGCTGAGTCTGCTGGGAGACATTTCCCTTTCTCTTCTTTGTTCACACAGCTCCTGGGGTTCAGCTTTGGATTTGACCCCGCCTCTGCGTGTAGGTCACCAGAGGGCGTCTCTTCTTCACTCAGACAAGACGGGGTTAAAGGAGCCGTTGATTCGGGGGCTCTGGCTCACTCAGACCGGGGTTAGGTTGGGGTACAGTGTGCAGGGCGAGCCTGCGGCAGCAGAGGCCATTGTGACGTTGCACCAGCCTGAGGCGCACAGTGCGTTCTCCCGGGGAAGTTGTCCCTGGCCATGGGACCCTGGCAGTGGCAGGCTGCACAGGCTTCTGGGAGGGGAAGTGTGGATAGTGACTTGAGCTCGCACACAGGCTTCTTGGTGGTGCAGAAGAAGCCTTACTGTCTCATGCCCGTCTCTGGGGTCCACGCTGTTAGCTGTGGCTTGGGCCCATCTCTAGAGCTCCTTTAAGTGGCACTTTTAATCCCCTCTCCTCGAGCACCAGGAAACAGAGAGGGAAGAAAATTTCACTTCTGTCTTCGGCAGGTCCAGACTTTTTCCCAGCCTCCCTCCCGGCTAGCCATGGTGCACTAACCCTTTCAGGCTGTGTTCACACCACCAGTCCTCTCCCTGCACTCCGACCAAAGCCCGATCCTCAGCTCCCAGCCCCGCCCACCCCGGCAGGTGAGCTGACAATCCACTCGGGATGGTGAGTTCTGGTCGGCACCAATCCTCTGTGTGGGAATCTCTCTGCTTTGCCCTCCTCACCACTGTTGCTGTGCTCTCCTCTGTGGCTGTGAAGCTTCCCCCCTCCACCACCCACAGTCTCCGCCCATGAAGGGGCTTCCTAGTGTGTGGTAACCTTTCCTCCTTCATGGCTCCCTCCCACTGGTGCAGGTCCCATCTCTATTCTTTTGTCTCTGTTTTTTCTTTTGCCCTACCCATGTACGTGGGGAGTTTCTTGCCTTTTGGGAGGTGAGGTCTTCTGCCAGCATTCAGTGGGTGTTCTATAGGAGCAGTTCCACGTGTAGCTGTATTTCTGATGTATCTGTGGTGAGGAAGGTGATCTTCGCATCTTACTCTTCCACCATCTTCCTCCTCCCCCCTGAGATTGTACCTTTCTTAGAATGTGTCCAGGTCTTCCAGGTTGTCCATTTTATTGGCATATAGTTGCTTGTAGTAGTCTCTTATGATCCTTTGTACTTATGTTGTGTTGGTTGTAACTTCTCCTTTTTCATTTCTAATTTTATTGATTTTGTGCCTCTCCCTTTTTTCAGAGTCTGGCTAAAGGTTTATCAGTTTTGTTTATTTTTCCCAAGAACTAGCTTTTAGTTTCATTAATCTTCTCTATTGTTTTCTTCATCTCATATTCATTTATTTCTGCTCTGATCTTTATGATTTCTTTTCTTCTACTAACTTTGGGTTTTGTTTCTTTCTCTAGTTTCTTTAGGTATGGTTAGGTTGTTTATATATGATTTTTCTCATGTCCTGATGTAAGCTTGTATCGCTAATAACTTTCCTCTTAGAACTACTTTTGCTGTGTTCCATAGGTTTTTGATTGTTTTGTTTCATTTTCATTTGTCTCTAGTTGTTTTTTGATTTCCTCTCTGATTTCTTCAATGACCCTTTGGTTTTTAGTAACATATTTTTTAGCTTACATGTGTTTGTGTGTTTTTCAGTTTTTTTTCTTGTAGTTGATTTCTAATCTCATTTTATTGTGTTCAGAAATGATGCTTGATATGATTTCAATTTTCTTAAATTTACCAAGGCTTGCTTTGTGGTCTAGCATGTGATCTATCCTCGAGAATGTTCCATGTGCATTTTAGAAGAGTGTGTATTCTGCTGCTTTTGGATGGAATGTTCTTAAATATCAATTAAGTCCATCAAGTCTAATGTGTCATTTAAGGCCTGTGCTATCTTGTTGATTTTCTGTCTGGATGATCTGTCTGTTGATTTAAGTGGGGTGTTAAAGTCCCCTACTATTCTTGTGGTACTGTCAGTTTCTCCTTTTATATGTGTTGACATTTGCCTTATACATTGAGGTGCTCCTATGTAGGGTGTGTATATATTTCCACCTGTTATATCTTCTTGGACTGATCCCTTGACCATTATGTTGTGTCCTTCTTTGTCTCTTGTAACAGTTTTAATTTTAAAATCCATTTTGTCTGATATGAGTATTGCTACTCCAGCTTCTTTTGATTTCCATTTGCATGGAATACCTTTTTCCATCACCTCATTTTCAGTCTGTATATGCCTGTAGACCTGAAATGTGTCTCTTTTAGACAGAATATATATGGGTCTTATTTTTGTATCCATTCAGCCAGTCTATGTCTTTTGAGCTTTTACCTGATATTTATGTTCTTATTTCCATTGTGTTGTCTTGGATTTGTTTTTGTAAGTCTTTTTTTCTACCTTTCCTTTTTGTCCTCTTATCTTGTGATCTGATGACGATCTTTAGTGTTGTGTTTGGATTCCTTTTTCTTTTTTTGTGTGTGTATCTATTATAGATTTTTAACTGGTGGTTATTATGAGGTTTTGATATAGCAGTCTCTCTCTCTCTCTCTCTCTCTCTCTCTCTCTCTCTATATATATATATATATATATATATATATATATATGTATATATATGATTGTTTTAAGTTGCTGATCTCTTAATTTCAAATGCATTTGAAATATCCTGCATTTGTACTCTCCTCCTCTCATGATCACTGTTTTTGATATCATATTTTTGCTTGAATGATTTCCTACTTTTACTGTATATTTGCCTTTACCAGTGAGCTTACTCAGTTTATAATTTTCTTGTTTCTAGTTGAGTCCTATTTTTTTTCCACCTAGAGATGTTCCTTTAGCATTTGTTGTCAAGCTGGTTTGGTGGTGTTGAATTCTCTTAGCTTTTGCTTACCTGTAAAACATTTGATTTCTCCATCAAATCTGAATGAGAGCCTTACTGGGTAGAGTATTCTTGGTTGTAAGTTTTTTGCCTTTCATCACTTTAAATATATCATGCCACTCTCTTCTGCTCTGCAGATTTTCTGCCAGAGTTTCTGCTGATAAATCAGCTGATAGCCTTTTGGGGATTCCCTTGTATGTGATTTGTGGCTTTTCTATTGCTGCTTTTAATATTTTCTCTTTATCTTCAATTTTTATCAATTTGATTACTATGTGTCTTGGTGGGTTCCTCCTTTAGTTTATCCTGTGTGGGACTCTCTGCTCTTCCTGGACTTGGGTGACTGTTTTCTTTCCCATGTTAGGGAAGTTTTCAGCTATTATCTCTTCACATTATCTTCCCAGGCCCTTTCTCTCTCTCTTATCCTTCTGGGACCTATATAATGTGAATGTTGATAAGTTTGATGTTGTCCCAGAGGTCTCTTAAACTGTCCTCATTTCTTTTCATTCTTTCTTCTGTTCCATAGCAGTGATTTCCACCTCTCTGTCTTCCAGCTCACTTATCCATTCTTCTGCCTCATTTATTCTGCTATTGATTTCTTCTAGTTTGTTTTTCATTTCAGTTATTGTATTATTCAACTTTGGTTGTTCTTTATGTTTTCTAACTCTTTGTGAAATACTTATTGTAACTTATCACTCTGTGCATCCATTCTTTTCCTGAGTTCTTGGATCATCTTTACGATCATTACTCTGAACTCTTTCTTAGGTATATTGCCTATCTCCATGTTACTTAGTTATTCTTCTGTGGTTTTATCTTGTTCCTTTATATGGAACATATTCCTCTGCCATCTCATTTTGTCTCAATTTCTTTTTGTATTTTTATGTGTGGAAGGTTTGTTATGTTTCTTGACCCTAGAGAAGTGGCCCTCTGTAAGGGATGTCCTATGTATCCCAGTAGTACACTCCCCTCTCATCACCCACAGGCCAGGGACCAGCTGGTCACAGAATAGATTCTAATCTGCATTTGTGGACTTGCTTCCACAGGCTTCTGGATAATAGCTTTCTTGTTTCTTCTGTTTTCTTCTGGTGGGAGAGGCTGGTCTAGAGGTTTGTGCAGGCTTCCTGGCAGGAGGGGCTGGTGCCTGCTCACTGGTGTGTGGAGTTAGGCTTTGGCCCTCTAGTGGGCAGGGTTTTGTCAAGAGACATGTCTAGAATCATCTGTGGGCTTAGGAAGTCTTTAGGCAGCCTGTCTGCTGATGGGTGGGCTGTGTTCCTGCCTGATTGGTTCTTTGGCCTCTGGAATCCCAGTGCTGGAACCTATAGGCTTTTGGGTGGGGCCAGGTCTTAGTGCCAAAATGGTGATCTCCAGGGGAACTGCTGATGAATATTCCCTGGTACCTCTGCCTTCAGTTTCCTTGTCCCCACGGTGATCCACAGCTCTCCCCTGCCTCCCCAGTAGACCCTGCAAGACCCGCAGGTAGGTCTGGCCCAGGCTCTTATGAAGTCGCTGCTTTTGCCCTGGGTCCTGGTGTGCAAAAGATTTTGTGTGCACCCTCCAAGAGTGGATTCTCTGTTTCCTTCAGTTCTGTAGAGCTCCTGCTCTCAACCTCCTCTGGCCTTCAAAGTCACATGCTCTGGGGGATCCTCCTCCCAATTCCAGACCCCCAGGATGGGGAGCCTGATGTGGGGCTCAGAACTCTCACTCCTGTGGGAGAACTTCTGCAATATAATTGTTCACCAATTTGTGAGTTGCCCACCGGCTATGTGTGGGTTTTGATTATATTGCAAGTGCACCTCTCCTTCTGTCTTGCTGGTTCTCTTCTTTATGTCTTTGGATGTATAATATCTTTTTTGATAGGTTCCAATCTTTTTATTGATGGTTGTTCAGAATTTAGTTTGGATTTTTGTGTGCTCATGAAATGGAGTGAACTCAAGGTCCTCTTACTCTGCCATTTATCCCTCCACAGTCTTGTGATGTACTGTGTTTGAGGCACTGGATGCAGATATGAGAAATGGGCTTCCTATCCTAAGTGGTCTGCTCCCTACAGGCTGATATTGCCCAGTGTGAAGAGTGGCTGAATTTCCTGAAACAGAGGCTGTGTGGAGCTTCTTTGGGCTAAGCTGCAGCTGCAGCTGGAGCCAGAGCAGGACCCAGAGCTTGTGTAGAATACAGGTTTCAGATCATTTTTCAGATCATACCACTGACCTAGGTAAGAATTTACAGAACACTAATAGAGAAATTGGTGGCTTTATTTCTTCTAACAAAAGATCAATATCAATAAGAATTAATTGCATGGGACTAAATTATCTGACTAGAATTATTGATTCAGTTTTTAATGAATTTTTATGTAAAACATTGCTGATTTTTAAAAATATCTAAATTTTCCAGATTTAAGAGAACATTTTTCCTTAAGCTATCCATGACTTACAGCAATTTGATAAAATGTAAGCTTTGGACACTTTGTCACTTTGTAAAGATGAAGCATTTACTTTTTTTCTCTGCCTAATACCTTCAGAATTTGGAAACTCTCAGTGAGTATTCTTATTTTCATGGCAATATCGTTGTTTGCATGAGTTCAATAAAATTGGTTCTTCTTGTAACAGGACACTATTGGAAACATTGGTTATGTTACCAAGACTTTGACTGGAATGTTATATTTGAGAAGGATATGGATAGATTGGGATATGCCCAGACAGCTTTAAGGAACTAACATTGACTTTATGGAGCCAATATAGCCCCTTGGAAAGACAGCCTGGTACCTTGCTTTCAGGGTTTTCACAGCATTACGAAGTTTTATTATACACATATACTTGACTGAATCCTAAAGTCTTTTAGTTTCTTCAAATATCTGGCTATAAATCTCCAAACTAAATGTTTCCAATTTTCTCCACATTTCTGATTTGGAATCAATAAGAACAAAGACTTCCATTAAATCTCCTTGGAAGGGATTATACTAGGTCCTTCTCACTACACTGATGGCAGCCAAACTTCAGAGACTTGACCCTAGGTACACATCTTGTAGCTAAAGATGGCTCCAGCTGACATCTGGTCCTATACAAGCTCTGGAGACCTCCAAACCAATTGATCAGGAATTGGAGCAGATGACAGCTAAAGGAGATAGCCTTCCCAAGATAACGTTACTAAGCCTGTATACCTTTTCCTCACTGTTACTTCTTACCTTATCTCTTCCCTCTCTTTCTTGTCTACATTTCTCACTCTATTGATATTACAAAAGGGGTAATGTCTTCTAACTATTGGGTTTACCAGAAACTTTGATTTGTTCACAATAATGGTGACCCTTTAGTCCATTCTGTAATTAATTTTTTCACTTGTCCCAAGTGCTACTGTTAATTTCACCCAGTGTTCCCTTGACATCAGCTAAGAGTTTTGAAGACTCTCATAGTCCACCCCATTAAGTCCCCATGGCCACCTTAAATGGGAACTATTCAGGGGCATATATTACTCTGAGTTTGCCTCCACAGAAAGAGCCTTTCTCCTTTGGGACAGAATAAGTGCAAATGAACACATGATCAGAAATCTCTCCCTAGCATTAGGAGAGATAGCCAGTGACACAGCCAAAGCAGTCACAGCCCAAAGCCATCACTTGGCTCATTGGCTAAAGTAGTTTTAGACAATCACGTGGCCCTTGATTATCTACTTGCTGAGCAAGGAGGTGTTTGTGTGATAGAAAATACCACCTGTTGCACATGGATAAATACCTCTGGAGAGGTAGAAATTCAATTACACAAGACCAGGGCCCAAGCACGCTGTTTACAACAAATTTTCTCTGAAAATCTAAGGTCTGTTGATCTATTTAGCTAGCTCCCTTCAGGTTTGGGCTCCTAGTTTAGAACCATCATAAAACCTGGACTTCTCATATCACTTTTAACTCTGCTTTGTGTAATTATTATTATTTTTAAATTAATTAATTATATTTATTTTTGGCTGCATGTGGTCTTCATTGCTGCACATGGGCTTTCTCTAGTTGTGACAAGTGGGGGCTACTCTTTGTTGCAGTGCAAGGGCTTCTCATTGCTGTAGCTTCTCTTGTTGCAGATCATGGGCTCTAGGCACGTGGGCTTCAGTAGTTGCAGCATGCAGGCTCAGTAGTTGTGGCATTTGAGCTCTAGAGCACAGGCTCAGTAGTTGTGGCACAGGGGCTTAGTTTCTCCATGGCATGTGGGATCTTCTGGACCAGGGCTCAAACCTGTGTTCTCTGCATTGGCAGGCAGATTCTTAACCACTGTGCCACCAGGGAAGTACCTGCATAATTATTTTTAAGCTCTGTCCCTGTGGCCTGTCAAACCTTTGTAGAAATGATGTGTCCAATAGGGTGACGCACTTTGAGATGATCTTCAACACTTATGTGACTTTGATAGAATATAGACTTTGGATGAAAAATGTCTGAAAATTCTCTCTCCTGTCATTCTTTGTTACTCAAATGTGGTCTAATTCATTTCTAATAACCATGCACTTTCCCTCTGACATGGGACATGACAACCAGGAAAGATCCTCACTGGCACTGAGGTACAAAAGCACTACATATGGACAACCTGACTCGATCAACAGTGCTTTCAAGGAAAGATATTAATCAAAAGGGGTAAAATGTGAAATAAATAAATGAAAACCTCACTTAAAATAAAGGCAAGAAGCCCTGAAGGGAGAGATCTTTTGCACTTACCACTTGTTACGGCCTGCATAACCAGCAGGAAGAAGGAAGATAAGAATTATTTTAACAAGGTCTGTTTGTATAGAATTCTTTGTATAAAATTCTCTATCTCAACTTCTTATCCATGATGGCAAGATTGTTACTTTTCTTCTGGTACAAGGGAGAACATATTTCACATGGGAATTTCATCTCCTGCTTTTAAGAGAAGGATGGATGATCCCTCCCTGCCCCAGCAACAATGCACTAAACACTGCTTGCTGACAATAAGAAACTGCCACAACCTTGAACTCTTGTTCTTCTCCAATAAATTTTGTACAAAATAACCGTCCCCAATTTCCTCCTAAAACCTAAAAAAAAGCTGATCCTTTATCTCTTCAGACTTACCTATAATTCACCATAGCTTCTCTGACCTGAATTGCTATTCTCTGCTATTCCCAAATAAACCTATTTTACTGATAAAATAACTGGCTATTTTATTTTTGAGATTGACAGATATTTGGATGGTGTGGAAATTTTAGTAATGTTAATTCTTCTAATCCATGAACACAGGATACCTTTCATTTATTTGTGTTTTCTTTGATTTTTTTCATCAATGTCTTGTAGTTTTCAGAGTGAAGATCTTTCATGTTCTTGGTTAAGTTTATTCCTAAATATTTTATCATTTTGATGTTATTTATTTTATTTTTTAAATTTATTTATCATTTACTTATTTTATTTATTTTTGGCTGTGTTGGGTCTTAGTTGCAGCGCACAGGATCTTCATTGAAGCATGCGGGATCTTTCATTGTGCACACAGGCTCTTTGTTGTGGCACATGGGCTTCTCTCTAGTTGTGGCGTGTGGGTTTTCTCTTCTCTAGTTTTGGTGCTCAGGCTTCAGGGTGTGTGGGCTCTGTAGTTTGCAGTACACAGGCTCTCTAGTTGAGGCGCATGAGCTCAGTAGTTGTGGCATGCAGGCTTAGTTGACTTGCGGTGTGTGGGATCTTAGTTCCCTGACCAGGGGTTGAACGTGCATCCCCTGCATTGTAAGGTGGATTCTTTACCACTGGACCACCAGGGAAGTCCCAATTTCCCCTTAATTTCTTTGGCTGTGTCAGGTCTTAGTTGAGGAACATGGGATCTTTGTTGTGGTGCATGGGCTCTAGAGCATGCAAGCTTAGTTGTCCTGCAGCATGTGGGATCTTAGTTCACCGAACAGGGATAGAACCCACGTCCCCTGCATTGGAAGGTGGACTCTTAACCACTGGACCACCAGGGAAGTCCCTTGATGCTATTTAAATGGGATCATTTTCTTTATTTCTTTTTAGGATAATTTGGTTTTAGTCACTACTGATTTTTGTACATTGATTTTGTATCCTGTAACTTTTCTGAATTTGTTAGTCTTTAGACTTTTCTATATATAAAATCATGTCATCTGCAAATAGAGACAATTTTACATCTTTCTTTCCAATTCTGATGCCTACTTTCTTTTTCTTGCCCAATTACTCTGACAAGGATTTTCAGTTGAGAGTGGCAACCTTATCTTGGCCTGATCTTGGAGGAAAAGCTTTCAACCTTTCACCATTGAGTATATTAGCTTTGGGCTTATTATGTGTGGCCTTTATTATATTGAGGTATGTTTCTTTTATACCTAATCTGTAAAATGAGACTGTTTCCTTCTATTTTATACAAGTGATTGAGAAGAATTGGCATTAATTATTCTTTAAATGTTTTGTAAAATTCACCAGAAAACACATCTCATCTTGGGATTTTCTTCATTGGGAGATTTTTGATTAATTATTCAAACTTCTTACTAGTATTTGGTCTATTCAAACTTTCTATTTCTTCTTGATTCAGTCTTGGTAGATTGTATGTTGCTAAGTATTTTGCCATTTCTTCTAGGTTGTCCAGTTTGTTGATGTATAGTTGTTCATAGCAGCCTCTTATGATTCTTTGTATTCCTGTGGTATCTGTAGTAATGTCTCCTTTTTCACCTATATTTTTGTTGATTTGTGGCCTCTTTTTTCCTTCGTTAGTTGATTGCTAAAGGTTTGTCAGTTTTTTTAAAATCTATTCAAAGAACCAACTTTTAATTTGGTTAATATTTTCTATTGTTTTCCTCTTCTGTATTTCATTTATTTACGCTCTAGTCTTTATTATTTCATTTCTTATGCAAATTTTGGGCTCAGTTTTTTATTTTTCTTATTTCTTAATGCATAGAGTTGGATTGTTATTTGGGGGTATTTCTTGCTTCTTAATGTAGGCATTTATTGCTGTGAAGTTCCTTCTTAGAATTGCTTTAACTGTATCCCATAAGTTTTCGTACATTATGTTTCCATGTTCATTTGTCTCAAGATGCTCATTAATTTCCCATTTAATTTCTTTTTTTTAAAGGGAAGGCATTTTATTTTAAATACAGCAGTGAGTATATGTCAATTCCAAACTCCCAATCTATCCCTCCCCCGCCACCTTTCCCTCCTGGTAACCATAAGTTCGTTCTCTAATTCAGTGAGTCTCTTTCTGTTTTGTAAATAAATTTTTTGTATCATTTTTTTAGATTCCACATATAAGTGATATTATATATTTGTATTTGTCTGACTTCCTTCACTTAGTATGACAACTTCCAGGTCCATCCATGTCACTGCAAATGGCATTATCTCATGCATTTTTAAAAATATACCCTCAAGTATTGCAGGGCTTTTAATTTTATTTTTCATTTTTTTTCACCATTCCACATGGCATGTGGGATCATAGTACCCTGACCAGGGATTGAACCCATGCCCCTTGCATTGGAAGCATGGAGTCCCAACCACTATACTGCCAGGAAAGTCCCTATCACCTGCTTTTTAAAGGCTGAGTTATATTCCACTGTATATATGTACCACATCTTTATCAGTTCATCCATCCATGGACATTTAGGTTGATTCCATGCCTTGGCTATTGTAAATAGTGCTGCAATGAACATTTGGGTGCATGTACCTTTTCAAATTATGGTCTTCTCCTGGCATAAGCCCAGGAATGGGAATACTGGATCACCTGGTAGCTCTATTTTTAGTTTTTAAAGAAACTTCCATAATGTTTTCTATAGTGGCTATACCAATTTACATTCCCACCAACAGTGGAGGAGGGTTCCCTTTTCCTCACACCCCCTCCAGCATTTATTATTTGCAGATTTTTTGATGATGGCCATTCTGACTGGTGTGAGTTGATATCTCATTGTAGTTTTGATTTGCATTTCTCTAATAATTAGCAATATTGAGCATCTTTTCATGTGCCTGTTGGCTATCTGTATGTCTTCTTTGGAGAAATGTCTCTTCAGGTCTTCTGCCCATTTTTTGACTGCATTGCTTGTTTATTGATATTGAGCTGTATGAGCTATTTGTAAATTTTGGAGACTAATCCCTTTTCGGTCACATCATTTGTAAATATTTTCTCCCATTCTGTGGGTTGTCTTTTCGTTTTGTTTATGGTTTCCTTTGTTGTGCGAAAGTCTTTGAATTTAATTAGGTCCCATTTGTTTATTTTTGTTTCTATTTCCATTACTCTGGGAGATAGATCAAAAAAGAACCTGCTTAATTTACGACTTTGATGCATGTGTTCTGCCTATGTTTTCCTCTAAGAGTTTTATAGTATGCGGTCTTACATTTAGGTCTTTAATCTATTTTGAGTTTTGTGTATGCTATTAAAGAATGTTCTAATTTCATCTTTTACAGGTAGCTGTCCAGGTTTCCCAGCACCATTTATTGAAGAGACTGTCTTTCTTCCATTTTGTAGTCTTGTCTCCACTGTTGTAGATTAAGTAGCCATAAGTGTGTTGGTTTATTTTGGGGCTTTCTATCTGGTTCCATTGATCTATAATTCTGGTTTTTGCCAGTAACATACTTTTGCTTTATAGTATAGCTGAAGTCAGGGAGCCTGATAACCCCAGCTCCCTTTTTCTTTCTCAAGATTGCTTTGGCTATTCAGGGCCTTTTGTGTCTCCATACAAATTTTAGGATTTTTTTCTAGTTATGTGAAAAATGTCTCTGGTAATTTGATAGGGATTGCATTGAATCTATAGATTGCCTTGGGTAGAATAGTCATTTTGACAATATTGATTCTTCCAGTCCAAGAACACGGTATATCTTTCCATCTGTTTGTGCTGTCTTTGATTTCTTTCATCGACATCTTATACTTTTCAGAGTACAGGTCTTTTGTCTCCTTAGGTAGGTATATTCCTAGGTATTTCATTCTTTTTGATATGATGGTGGGATTGTTTCTCTAATTTCTGTTTCTCATCTTTCATTTTCAGTGTATAGATATGCAACAGGTTTCTGTGTATTAATTTTGTATCCTGCGACACTACTGAATTCATTGCTGAGCTCTAGTATTTTTCTGATAACATGTTTAGGGTTTTCTATGCAGAGTATTATGTCATCTGCAAAGAGTGACAGTTTTACTTCTTTTTCAAACTGGATTCCCTTTATTTCTTTTTCTTCTCTGATTGCCATGGCTAGGACTCCCCAAAACATGTTGAATAACAGTGATGAGAGTGGACATCTTTATCTTGTTCCTGAACTTAGAGAAAATGCTTTCAGCTTTTCACCATTCAGTATGATGTCAGCTGGAGGTTTGTCATACGTGACCTTTATTCTGTTGAGGTAGGTTTCTTCTGTGCCCACTTTCTGGAGAGCTTTTATCATAAATGGATGTTGAGTTTTCTCAAAAGATTTCTCTGCATCTATTGAGATGATCATATGGTTTTAATACTTCAATTTGTTGATTTGATGTACCACAATGATTGATTTGCAGATATTGAAGAATCCTTGCATCCCTGGGATAAATCCCACTTGAAAATGGTATATGATCATTTTAATGTACTGTTGGATTTGCCAATATTTTGCTGAGGATTTTTGCGTCTATGTTCATCATTCATATTGGCCTGTAATTTTCTTTCTTTGTGTGATATCTTTGTCTGCTTTTGGTATCAGGGTGATGGTGGACTCGTAGAATGATCTTGGGAGTGCCCCTCCCTTTGCAATTTTTTGGAAGAATTTGAGAAGGATAGGTGCTAACTCTTCTCTAAATGATTGATAGAATTTTTCTGTGAAGTCATCTGGTCCTGGCTTTTAATTTTTGGAAGATTTTCAATCACAGTTTCAATTTCATTACTTGTGACTGGTCTGTTCATCTTTTCTATTTCTTCCTGGTTCAGTCTTGAAAGGTTGTACCTTTCTAAGAATTGTTCATTTCTTCCAGGTTGTCCATTTTATTGACATATAGTTGCTGGCTGTCATCTCTTATGATCCTTTGTATTTCTGCAGTGTCAATAGTTACTTCTCCTTTTTCATTTTTAACTTTATTGATTTGAGTCCTCTCTCTTTTTTTTTTTTGATGAGTGTGGCTGAAGGTTTATCTATTTTGTTTATTCTCAAAGAACCAGCTTGTAGTTTCATTGATCTTTGCTACTGTTTTCTTCATTTCTATTTCATTTATTTTTACTCTGATGTTTATGATTTATTTCCTTCTGCTAACTTTGGGTTTTATTTCTTCTTCTTTCTCTAGTTGCTTTTGTTGTATGGTTAGGTTGTTTGTGATTTTTCTTGTTTCCTGAGGTAAAATTTTATTGCTCTAAACTTCCCTCTTAGAACTTCTTTTGCTGCATTCCATAGATTTTGGAATCTTGTACTTCTGTTTTCATTTGTCCTTAGGATTTTTTATTTCCTTTTTGATTTCTTCAGTGATCCTTTGGTTGCTTAGTAGCATATTTTTTATCCTCCATGTGTTTGTGTTTTTTACAATTTTTTTTCTTGTTTTTGATTTCTAAGCTCATAGTGTTGTGTTTTTAAAAGATACTTGATATGATTTCAATTTTCTTAAATTTACCAAGGCTTGATTTGTGACCCAAGATATGATCTATCCTAGAGAATGTTCCATGAGCACTTGAGAAGATAGTGTATTCTGTTGGTTTTGGATGGAATGTCCTATAAATATCAATTAAGTCCATCTTGTTTAAGGTAACATTTAAAGCTTGTGTTTCCTTATTTATTTTCATTTTGGATGATCTATCCATTGGTGAAAGTGGGGTGTTAAAGTCGCCTACTATGATTGTACTACTATCGATTTCCCCTTTTATAACTGTTAACATTTCCCTTAAATATTGAAGTTCTCCTATAGCAGGTGCATATATATTTCCAATTGTTATGTCTTCTTCTTGGATTGATCCCTTGATCATTATGTAGTGTCCTTCTTTGTCTCTTGTAATAGTCTTTATTTTAAAGTCTATTTTGTCTGATATGAGAATTGCTACTCCAGCTTTTTTTTTGATTTCCATTTGCATGAAATATCATTTTCCATCCCCTCACTTTCAGTCTGTATGTGTTCTCAGGTCTGAAATGGTCTCTTGTAGACAGCATATATATGGGTCTTGTTTTTCTATCCATTCAGCCAGTCTGTGTCTTTTGGTGGGAGCATTTAATCCATTTATATTTAAGGTAATTATCAATATGTATATTCCTATTCCCATTTTCTTAATTGTTTTGTGTTTGTTATTATAAGTCTTTTCCTTCTCTTGTGTTTCTTTCCTAGAGAAGATCCTTTAGCCTTTGTTGTAAAGCTGGTTTGGTGGTGCTGAACTCTCTCAGCTTTAGTTTGTCTGTAAAGTTTTAATTTCCCCATCAAATCTGAAAGAGATCCTTGCTGGGCAGAGTAATCTTGTTGGTAGGTTTTTCTCCTTCATCACTTAAAATATGTCCTGCTGTCCCTTCTGGTTTGCAATACTTCTGCTGAAAGATCAACTGCTAACCTTATGGGGATGCCCTTGTGTGTTATTTGTTGTTTTTCCCTTGCTGCTTTTAATATATTTTCTTTATATTTAATTTTTGACAGTTTGATTAATATGTGTCTTGGTGTGTTTCTCCTTGGATTTATCCTGTATGGGATTCTGTGCTTCCTGGACTTGATTAACTATTTCCTTTTCCATATTAGGAAAGTTTTCAACTATAATCTCCTCTAATATTTTCCCAGTCCTTTTCTTTTTCTCTTCTTCTTCTGGAACCCCTATAATTCAACTGCTGGTGCATTTAATGTTGTCCCAGAGTTCTCTGAGACTGTCCTCAGTTCCTTTCATTCATTTTTCTTTATTCTGCTCTGAAGTAGTTATTTCCACTATTTTATCTTCCAGGTCACTTATTCATTCTTCTGCTCAGTTATTCTGCTATTGATCCCTTCTAGAGTACTTTTAATTTCATTTATTTCATTGTTCATCATTGTCTGTTTCATCTTTAGTTCTTCTAGGTCCTTGTTAAATGTTTCTTGCATTTTCTCTATCCTATTTTCAAGATTTTGGATCATCTTTACTATCATTACTCTGAATTCTTTTTCAGGTAGACTGCCTATTTCCACTTCATTTGTTAGGTCTCGTGGGTTTTTATCTCACTCCTTCATCTGCTGTGTGTTTTTCTGTCTTCTCATTTTGCTTATCTTACTGTGTTTGGGGTCTCCTTTTTGCAGGCTGCAGTTTCATAGTTCCCGTTGTTTTTGGTGTCTGTCCCCAGTGGCTAAAGTTGTTTCAGTTGGTCATGTAGGCTTCCTGGTGGAGGGGACTAGTGCCTGTGTTCTGGTGCATGAGGATGGATCTTGTCTTTCTGGAGGGCAGGTCCATGTCTGGTGGTGTGTTTTGGGGTTTCTTTGGCCTTAATATGATTTTAGGCAGCCTCTCTGCTAATGGGTGGAGTTGTGTTCCTGTCTTGCTAGTTGTTTGGCATAGGGTGTCCAGCACTGTAGCTTGCTGGTCGTTGGGTGAAGCTGAGTGTTGGTGTTGAGATGGAGGTTTCTGGGAGATTTTCACCGTTTGATAGTATGTTGAGCTGGGAAGTCTCTTGTGGACCAGTGTCCTGAAGATGGCTCTCACCCTCAGAGGCCCAGCACTGACTCCTGGCTGCAGCACCAAGAGCCTTTCATCCACATGGCTCAGAATAAAAGGGAGAAAAAGTAGAAAGAAAGAAAGAGGATAAAATAAAATAAAATAAAGTAAAATAAAGTTATTAAAATAAAAATAATAATTATTAAGAAAAAAATTTTTTATAAAGTAAAAAAAAAAGACAAAAAAAGGACAGATAGAACCCTAGGACAAATGGTGAAAGGAAAGCTATACAGACAAAATCTCACACTGAAGCATACACATACACACTCCCTAAAAGAGGAAAGGGGGAAAAATAGTAAATCTCGTTCTCAAAGTCCACCTCCTCAATTTGGGATGATTCGTTGCCTATTCAGGTATTCCACAGATGCAGGGTACATCAAGTTGATTGTGGAGATTTAATTCACTGCTCCTGAGGCTGCTGGGAGAGATTTCCCTTTTTCTTCTTTGTTTGCACAGCTCCCGGGGTTGAGCTTTGGATTTGGCCCCTACTCTGCATGTAGGTTGCCGGAGGGCGTCTGTTCTTCACTCAGACAGGACGGAGTTAAAGGAGCCGCTGATTCGGGGGCTCCGGCTCACTCAGGATGGGGGGAGGGAGGAGTACGGAGTGCGGGGCGAGCCTGCAGCGGCAGAGGCCAGCGTGATGTTGCACCAGCCTGAGACATGCCGTGTGTTCTCCCTGGGAAGTTGTCCCTGAATCCTGGGACCCTGGCAGTGGCGGGCTGCACAGGCTCCCCAGAAGGGGAGGTGTGGAGAGTGACCTGTGCTCGCACACAGGCTTCTTGGTGGCGGCAGCAGCAGCCTTAGCATCTCATGCCCATCTCTGGGGTCTATGTTGTTAGCCGTGGCTCGCACCCATCTCTGGAGCTCCTTTAAGCAGTGCTCTTAATCCCCCCTCTTCGCTCACTGGGATACAAAGAGGGAAGAAAAAGTTTCTTCCCTCTTCAGCAGCTCCAGACTTTTTCCCGGACTCCCTCCCGGCTAGCCGTGGTTCACTAACCCCCTGCAGGCTGTGTTCATGCCGCCAACCCCAGTCCTCTCCCTGCACTCCGACCGAAGCCCAAGCCTCAGCTCCCAGCCCCGCCCGCCCCGGCGGGTGAACAGACAAGCCTCTCGGGCTGGTGAGTGCGTCGGCACCGATCCTCTGGGCCGGAATCTCTCCGCTTTGCCCTCCACACCCTTGTTGCTGTGCTCTTCTCCGCTACCCTGAAGCTTTCCCCCTCTGCCCCCCCAGTCTCCGCTCCCGAATTGGCTTCCTAGTGTGTGGAAACCTTTCCTCCTTCACAGCTCCCTCCCACTGGTGCAGGTCCCATCCCTATTCTTTTGTCTCTTTTTATTCTTTTTTCTTTTGCCCTACCCAGGTACGTGGGGAGTTTCTTGCCTTTTGGGAGGTCTGAAGTCTTCTGTCAGCGTTCAGTAGGTGTTCTGTAGGAGTTGTTCCACATGTAGATGCATTTCTAGTGTATCTGTGGTGAGGAAGGTGATCTCCACGTCTTACTCTTCCACGACCTTCCCCCTCTCTCCGAGCTCATGTCTTTCTACTCCATCACCTTGAGCTAATCTTCCCCATTAATTTCTTGTTTGATCCATCAGTTTTTCAGGAAAGTGTTGTTTAATTTCCATGTATTCATAAAATTTCCAGTTTTCATCTTAAAGAATAGAAATCTTTGATATGTGTACTTCAGCTTTGAGCTTATGGAACATAACCCAGAGTTTTACTTTTGTCTCTGGACCTGACATTTTTTCTAGGCAATGGAAAGGAACTTTGACAGAAAAGGGAATAATCCCTTAGACAATCAGATGAGGGCCTTGTGGGAGAATCATCATCTCATTAATGTTGAGGTATTAAAGGCAGAGAGAGAGAGAGAGAGAGAGAGGAGAGAGAAAGAGAAGAGAGAAAAGAAAGGACATGCATTCCTCCTCTAGTGTTTGCCTTTTCACCAGACACTGTAGCAGAATGATTCAAGGGACTTTTATTTTGAATACCTCCTCTTGCCACCTTTGTAGGCTAAGATGTATCCCCATTGTAATGGGGTCATAGGTATACTTGGCCACGAGCTGGCTGTGTGCCTCTTGGCCTCAGTTTCCCCATCTGTAGCTCAAGGTGCTTGGAGTTCATGTCCTCTGAGGACTCACCCAGGCTGAGGATTTGGCCTTTGAATGGAAGTATCTATCACTGTTGTGGTTGTTTTATACCTTGCCCCTTTATGTTTTCCCTGGTGACTTTGGCTTTTTGAAAATCTGCTGTATTGTTTATATTTTCCTGTGTTACAAAATATCTCAAAAGTGAGGTAAACATTTGTTATCTCACACAATTTCTGTGGGTCAGGAGTGATTTATCTGGGTGCTTCTGTTTCAGATGCTGTCATAAGGTTACAGACAAGATATTGGCCAGGGCTGGAGTCACCTGAAGCTTGAGTAGAGCTGGAGGATCTGCTTCCAAAATGGTTCTCTCACATGAATAGCATATTAATGTTAGTTTTTGGTTAGAGGTCTCAGTTCTTCACCATGAAGGCCTCTTGAGTGCCCTCATGGCATGGCACCTGGATTTTCACAGCAAGTGATCCTGGAGATAGCCATGGTGGAAACTGCAATGTTTTCTTTATGAACTAGTCTCAGAAGTCACACTCTCCACAATATTCTATTTGTCAAATACATCTGCCCTATGTAGGATGGGGACTACATAAGGGTGTAAATACCATTTGTCAAGAGTTATCAGGGGCTGTCTTGGATGGTGGCTACCACATATATATTGTAGCCACATAGCCACTTGGGTTCATGAACATTTGTGACTTCCTGGTATCTGTCCTTCTGCTTTTTTATCCAGGTCCATAATGCATAGTTGTGCAAATTGGGACACTGAACTAGGGCTCCAGGCCAAGTGGGAAAAAAGGTGCTGAAACAGAGCCTGAGCTCCACTTACCAAGTCTTGCCCTTGTAGGGCTGCATCCTCCCAAACAATACGTGCCTTTTAAAATTTTTCATTAGGGCATCACCTGAGATATTTGGGCCAAAAATCATTCAGATTTGCCTGGCTCATTCTATCAGAGGGCTTGCTTTGACCTCATTCCATCCTCATTCCCCAGCTCTTACCTCAGACTGCCTAGCCCTTCTGTTTGTTTTCTCTCCTAACATTCTCATTGTTTACCTTTCCCCTGTGAAGCTTTTTGTCTGTTATCTAGAGTTCAGTGCTTCTCAAGCTGTTATTTGTATGGGAATCCCTGGGGAATCTTATGAAAATGCAAATTTGTTTTCAGCAGATCTGTGGAAGGGCCTGAGATTTTGCATTTCTCCTAGGCTCCTAAGTGATGCTCATCTGCTGGTCCATGGGTCACACTTTGAATTGTAAGAGGTTAGAACCTGCTCTGACTTTCTGCAGCTCTGACCACTTTTCAGCAGAGAATAACAAAAACAACAGTAACAATAGTAATAATACAAGCCAATATTTTTAAATTAATTTTTATTGGAATGTAATTGCTTTACAATGTTGTGTTAGTTTCTACTGTACAGCAAAGTGAATCAGCTATATGTATACATACATCCCCTCCTTTTTGGATTTCCTTCCCATTTAGGTCAGCACAGAACATTGAGCAGAGTTCCCTGTGCTATACAGTAGGTTCTCATTAGTTATCAATTTTATACATAGTAGTGTATATATGTCGATCCCAATCTCCCAATTCATCCCAACCCCCTCCCTTTCCCCCTTGGTATCCATATGTTTGTTCTCTATGTCTGTGTCTCTATTTCAATAGCAGTTAATATTTAATAGTTTACTACATGTCAGGGACCTTTCTAAACATGTTACAAACACTAATTCATTCAGTTCTGAGAACAAGCCTGTGAGGTATGTCTATTGTTATCACTCCCATTTTGTACAGGAGTAAATTGAGACACAGAAAAGGTGAAGCCTTTTTGTGGGGGAATAGGCAATGGCTTGCTCAAGGGCATGCATCTAGTGAATGGCAGAGTCAGGATTCTAACCTAGGTGGTCTGGCACCAGAGTCCTTTCTCTTAACTGCATCGTCATACTATCTCTTGTTTAATCAACTACCATTTGCCTGGTACTGTGTTAGGCACTTTCTACATAGTCTCTCTTAATCACTATGAGCTAGGTAGTACGGTTCCCATTTTATAAATAAGGCACAGAAAGCTTAAGTGATTCTCTGAAGATCACACAGCAAAAGTTGCTACAGGAATCCAATTTGTTCTATAACCTCTCCTTTACCCACTTCTCAAACTGCCAGAAATTTGAGGCTTTTCAGTCACTTAAGGTTCCTTATTCAAAGTGATCCCCGTCATGGAAAAAGAAACAGCCAATACTCTCAGTTGGATGTGCCAGGTTACTTAGAAAGGCCAGTGCTTTCTAAGAGAGAGAGGGAAGGGTCTGAGGATTTAGGGCCCCAGCCCTGTATACAAGGATTGGGTGAGTAGTCTGGAAAAGAGCAGTGGATGGGGTCAGTGGCAGACTGTGAAGTCTTTTCAGTTTTTCTAGGTCCCTGTGTCTCTTGGAACTCCTGGGAGGGTATGGGGTTGTGGAGGGAGTGAAGTGCCATCTGGCCCTCTATGAAGACACCTTGTTGTTTGGGGGAAGTGAGTCAGAGCCCTGCCAGGCAATGCTTTCCTAGCCTTCTCAGGAAGGTGAACTGACATTCTGTGGTGGGAACTAAAGCCCAGAGGCACTCCCCTGAGCCTCTCAGCAGGCCTTTCATCTTGGGACACCCTGAGATACCCTGGAGGTTCCTTCTACCCAGTGCTTCCCAGACTTGAGTGCTTAGAGCCTCCTTCCTCCCCAGACCTGGCAGAACTCTTGACGTCTTGCCTGCCTCAGCTCTTAAAGGTCAATCTCCCTCATCCACCCCCCACTCCACACCAGACTGGATTCATGTCACTCCACCCAAGTCGTTTTGTTCATTTCCTTGTTCACTGAGGCCTGCAAATTTTTCAGCTGGAAGTTAGGCCTTCTTTCCATAGAAAAGAATCAGGCCTAGAATGCTGAGTATGCCAGTTGAGAAAACATGAAGACTGCCATTTTCTTCTATTCCCACCAAGGAACTAGTAACCATGGTCTCTGTGGGATGAAAACAACAGTGGGAGTCACAAGGCCTGGGTTTCATTCCTGGTTTGCCCACTACTAGCTGAATGAATTTGGGTACATCCCTTCTCAGAGTTTCAGATGGGGAAACTCTGGGACTCAGTTTCCCCATCTGAAACCTGAGAGGGTAAGTCTAGATGGTATCTAAGAGATCACGCTGCTCTCACATTCTGTGCCTTGCATTCCCTGGGAGAAGTAAGTTACTGAGAAAAATAACAGCAACAATAAGAATAACTAACACTAACTGAGCATTTGCTATGTGCTAGGCATTGTAAATTCTTCATATATATATTAATTCAGTGACTACTCGCTTAATATTAGTAAGGATTCTATTATTTGAGGTAGATATTATTATTGCCATTTTACATATATGAAAATTAAGGCACAGAGAAATTAGTCAAGGTGATCCAGCTAGTGAGAGGAGGCTATCCTAGCATAATAATTGTATTGAAGGTCCAGAAAGAGAAGGTTCAGGAAGATGCTCTGCCTCCTTTCATCATCTACCTTGTTTAGTCTGTCTCTCTTATTCTCTCTCTCTCGTTTTGTCACTATGCTTTGGTCTACCTCAGACCCCGACAGCCCAAGAACAGAACAGTCAACTCTCTTCTCTACTCTTATGAGTCTAGTAAACCACAAAGGACTTAAAGAGAAGGGGATTGTGTGACAGGAGGTAGTTCCTCGCATCTGTCACAGTACCTGATAATCTTCCATTAGAGCAGAGGATCTAGGAACCATGGTAGTACGGGAACACAAAGCCTGGGAAAGAGGGACAAGCAGATGGATGCTGGAGCTCTGGCATTTTTTCCCCCTTAACTCCATAAGTAGGATAATGGCTTTTAGTATAACTGGACATTCTTGAAGGGCATATTGCTACTTCCCACCAGGGACCATTTCTTATATACTGATCTGAGCTTCAGTTTTGCTACCTTTACTCATCTTTACTCTCCAGGGTGGCATCAAACCCAGCAGAGAAAGAAAGTGCTTAGGGAAGAGTAGTGCCCCAAGTAGCAGCTTACGCAAGCTGCAAGGTCTGAGGATGGCAATCCCTCTGTCACTCTCTGTCCCAGGCTGGAGGATTTCTAGGAGCTGGGTCTATTGAGGCTAATGCAAAGAATATCTGTGTTCACCCCTATGGATAAGGTCTGTTTAGTCTGTTTTGAGAGAAATCCTTAAAAATTACTAGTATTTTGACAGGAAGAAAAATGAATATGGAGGTAGACAGGAAGGGTATTAGTGGAAAGACAACATGTGCCAAGCCCTAGAGGTGGGAAGGCATACACTGTGTTTGGAGGCTAGAGTTAGGCAGAGTGGCTAGAATATGTGATCAAAGTATAGGCAGGAGAATGAAAAGAGATGGGGCTGCAGAGGTATAAAACAGCCAGATTACAAAGATCCTTGGATGAGTATTTTTTAATATCAAAAGATTTTTAAAATCTACTTTTGAGAAACTTGAAGCTGAGGGAAGTTTTAAGCAGGAGAACGGGTGGATAATAGTAACAATAACAGTAATAATAATAAGCACTTACTGAGAGGTTACTACATGCCAGGACTTGTGCTAAGTGCTTTATGTATATCCTGTACTATCCTGTTTAATCCTCACAACTACCTTATGAGATGAATAGGATGAGATACTAGCTCCATTTTGCAGATGAGAAGTTGAAGCACAGAGCAGATAGGGAAATATGTAAGCCAAACTGTGTTCAATTTTGCAGCCTCCTGTATAATCACTGTCCTTAGGAGTGACCTGAGGCCAGTGCTGGCAAACTTATAAGACCTCAATTCATCTTCTTTTGGTTTTTCTCCCTGAACATCAAATGAGAAAGAGTCTGAGAGGATCAAGATCTTGCTGGGATAGTGTATAGAAGGATCCCTGCCTGGTCCAGTTGAGGCCTCCATGCTTGCCCCAGGCCTGACTGCTGGAACTTGGCTGTCATGGAAGACTCCCCTGAGGGTCCCCATCTCTGCAGTCTCACCTTTGCCACTCACCTGGTCACATATCCTTCACTTTCTGGAGCTCCAGCTCCTCACTTGTGACCTAAAGGAAAGCTATGTGCCATGAACTATTCTGGGTGCTGGAGGTATAGTGATGAATTAACATAGCTAAATCCCTGCATTCATGCGGCTAACATTCTAGTGGTGAGAACCAGTAAACAAAGAAATGATTATTTTAAATGACAATGAGAACCATGAAGAAAGCAAAATATGATAATGTGCTACGGAGTGACTGGGCACGGAATGTACTGTCAGTAGAGTGATCAGGGAGGGCTTCTATGAAGAGGTAACATTTCAGCTGAGATCTGAAGGATGAGAAAAGCCAGTCAAGCAGAGTAGGGGAAGAATATTCCAGGTAGTGAAAACAGCAAAACAAAGGCCCAGAGGTAAGAACTATCTTCAAGTGTTTGAGAGACAAAAGAAAGCTTGATGAGGCTGGTATATAGTTAAGTGTGTAGGAAGTGAGTATAAAATGAAGTAAAATAGGAAACAGGGGCTAGACCACATGTAGCTTTGTAAAACACAAAAAGGAGTTTGGACTTATTCTAAATGTGATAGGAAGTTTTAAGTAAAGGCATGACATAATCTGATGCAGATTTTTAAACGTGATCCTTCTGGTTGTAGCATGAGTGCTTGTAGCAGAATGGGAGCCCAGTGATGAGGCCATTGTATTAATCCATGTGACATAGGATTGGTGTCTCAGACTAGGGTGTGGTCAGTGGAGAGGAGACACAGTGTTGTAATTGGGATGTGTTCTGGAGATAGTATTACCCGGATTTGTTGTTGGCTTAGCAGTGGGAGGAGAGCTGAGAGAAAAGAGATAAATCAAGAATGACTCCTAAGTTTGGGATTTTTCTGCAACAAGACTGATGTTTGTATTATTTTCTGAGATGAGAAAGTTTAGGTAAGGGAGTTGTGTAATCCAAGTAGTTAAAATATGGACTTCGGAGCCAAGCTGCTTAGCTTCAAATCTCAGTGCTATAGCCTGTGGCCTTTGGCAAATTTTTAAATCTGTGGGCCACAGTTTCCCCATCTGCACAAAGGGGATAATAGCAGTGATAATAATAGTACCTACATAACAGGGTTGTTGTAAGGATTACATAAATGAATGGTTAAAGCACTTGGAACAATGTCTGTCATAGAGTAAATCCTCTGTTATTTGTTACAATTCTCCCTTCTAGTGGATTCACTTGCAATTTTGTAAACTTCGTCCCTCTAACTCTGTGCTCTGGATCTCACTTTATGTTTATTATTTTGTCCTCTTCCTGCTTCTGACTGAGTCTTCCTTCTATTGGGATCCAGGAGATAAGCAGAGGAGGCTCATGTGGCCAACTCAGGCTCTGTGGGTAAGCTGTATGCAATTAGGTAGAGGAGAAGTTGCCTCAGGCAGGAAGGGAGACTACACTTATCTTGGCAGTCAGCGTATCTTGAGGGTCCAGGATGGGCTGACTTTGATAGGGTTTGTTACAGACCATGCAAGAGTGTATGCTGGGGAAAGGCCTTGGCAAGCTACTGATGTTTCAAGAAACTGCACTCTGGCCTCTTTTTCCCTTTTCTGGATAATTTGTTCTATTCTCTGTCTTATCTCTTCAAAAGATACCTACAAATTAACCCTTGATCTGTATGTTCCCTTCAAATGGATATCCTGCTGAATATTAATAGTTTTTTTTTCCTGAGGGGAGGGTGAGGTGTCCTATGATCATATTTCATGATAAAGAAAATTAAACATTTTTAGGAGCCTTTACTCTGCTAATGTACATTGTGAATCTCCAAAAGGAAAGATAAAGTTACAGCATTTCTTAAACTTACTTGAACAGGGAGCCCTCCTTTTAGAGGAGTATGTCACATTTGGGGAAATGTTGTCATAGCCACACCCCTCTCAGGAGAGCCCAGCACCATGACCCTTCTTTTGATAGGGACACACTCGTGTCTAAGTTCACTGTCCTAGAAGATTTGCCTTCTCAGCTCAATTTTTAATGTGGAAAGAAAAAATGTCAGACTTTAGAACCTGTCAAGCCTGTCTCAAATTCTGACCCTGCCGCTTATAAACTGTGTGCTTTAAGCAAGTTCCTTTACCTCTCTGGATTTTAACAAAAGCCTTATTTGTATAATAAAAATTTAGTATTCATGTTCTTCAGGAGTATTATGAGAGTTGAAATACTGTATCTGAGCGTAACTGGTACACTAAATGTGGTCCACAGTCTTGAGAAGTTATTTTTCAGACATCAGCAGGCAGGTGGGGCATTTAAGTGTTTCTGTTGTTTAGGGCATGGCATTGCACAGGAAGTGACTTGCAGAAGAAGACATGATGCTGGACACCTGACTAGAAATGGGATTGGAATAGCCCTGGCACACAGGTCTGTAATACTCAGATATAACCACTAGAGGACAAGGACGTATGCTCAGAAGCTTTTTTAAAAAATGAAATCTTTTCTGATTATAAATTTACCAAATATACCAAAGGGGAAATGTGGGGGGAAGTGATAAATTAGGAGATCGAGATTAATATATACACACTATTATATATAAAATACATAACTAGCAAGGACCTACTGTATAACACAGGGAACTCTACTCAATATTCTATAATAAGCTATATGGGAAAAGAATCTGAAAAAGAGTGGCTATATATATATATATATATATATATATATATATAATTAATTTAAATTATATATAATTTATATAATTAATATAAATTAATTTATATATATATATATATATACATGTATAACTGACTCACTTTGTTGTACATCTGAAACTAGCACAACATTGTAAATCAAATATATTCCAATAAAAATTAAAAAAAAATAAACTTACCAAATAAATGTTCATTGTAGAAATTCTGGAAAATATAGAAAAGTTAGCAAGGAAAATTTAAAAATCTTTCATGATTCCATTCCACCCCTAGAGACATTGTTAATGAATATTTTATTTTCCTCCAGAGTTTTTTGCATTGTATATATTTACAGAGTTTATATCATGCCGTGTACATAATTTTGGTTCTTGCTTTATTCATTGAACACAACCACATAACCATTTCCCCTTTCAAGTCACTTGAGAATTATTTGTCAATATGCTATATATTTTAGAATAAGCATTTTAACTTATGAATGTTTTCTAAAATGAATGTAAGTTGAGGTTGCTACTGAATTTTTATTATTTTAAATAAAGCTGTGGTGAAAATCTATGTGCATAAAATGTTTCTGTATTTCAAGTAATGTCTTTAGGCTCAATTCCCAGAAGTGGGATTCCTGGGCTCAGGAACTTGTTGTTTGAAGGCTCATGATATATGTAGCTGGAATTCTTTCCAGATTGGGTACATCAATTTTTATTTCCACCAGCAGTCTCAGTTACTCTACACTCTCTGACAATTGGTATGCATATTCTAAAAGGTCTTTGCTAATTTGATAGGAGAAAAATACTGACTTGTTTAATTTGTATTTCTTTGATTACACATGACTTTGAGTATTTTTCAATGTGTGTATTATCCATTTGTATTTCTTTAGTGATTTGTCTGTTCACATCTTTTACTCTTTATGCACTGGGAGTCTCATTCATTCCTGTGAATTATTCAGATTTTAAGGTTTTTGAACTTTTTGTCTTATTTGTTGCAAATGGTTTTTAGTTTTGCTTTCTTTAAAATTGCATTTTGGGGGCTTCCCTGGTGGCGCAGTGGTTGAGAGTCCGCCTGCCAATGCAGGGGACATGGATTCGTGCCCCGGTCCGTGATGATCCCGCATGCTGTGGAGTGGCTGGGCCCGTGAGCCATGGCTGCTGAGCCTGCACGTCCGAAGCCTGTGCTCTGCAACGGGAGAGGCCACAACAGTGAGAGGCCTGCGTACTGCAAAAAAAAAAAAAAAAAAAAAAAAAAAAAATTGCATCTTGTATTTAGGTATATAAATAACTGTTGAGACTTATGACCAAGCATTTGTAGAGACTGATGAAGGACAGAGCAGTAATTTGAAAAGCATGTAGAGATATTGGAGGCAATGGAAAATCAAGTACCTATCTGAAATTCTTTGGTGTTGGAGCTGTAATAATAATGATGGTTCATGTGTATTGAGTGCTTGTCAGTTGCCAGGCACACTGCTGAGTGACATCAGTAATCTCATTTAATTTCTACCCCAACATCATGAAGAAGATATTATAATTATGATATTTAGAGAGAAAAGTCACTTTTCTGAAGTCAGCTGATAACAGCTATCTCTAGATCCTGCAGTTCTAAACACTGTGCTCTATTTCCTTGGTATTGAGTGCTGAGGGCCTTGTGTATGGTTACACAGTTTATTCACTATTCAAGGAGTGCCACTCACATTGTAGTCCAGTTTGTGCATGGTACAACTCTAGGGAGTAGCAGAGTTGTGTCATGCACAAACTGTGTGATCATATGCAGTTTTCCAGTGAGTTCCTTCCCTTTGATAAAGGAATTTTGGAGAATATATTTGGCCATTGGAAATATGAGATCTGACTATGGGGATGTGCTCAAACTATTTTTGACTTCTGAATCAATTTTCCTATAGAGAAAAGTGATGGATTCAACTAAATCAATGCCCTAAAAAAGTGTAGCATGGATTCCAGAGATGACATCAGGCATGCTCATAGAAGGTAATTCCCATGACGATTTCTTTAAAAGTAACAAATTTATTTTATACTTACCTTCTAATAGTGACATATTACTGGTTCTCCACTTGTAATAGTGTTATAATTTCCTTTAAAAATAAATGTCTGTAAGTAAAAAGTAGATTTAAACAAAAAATTAAATGTAATCACATAGGTAGACTTTGAATGTCTATTTCTTTACTGCCTGTCTTTTTCAATGAGAATGTAAACTCCACAGAAGGACATTTGTCTATCTTACTCACTATTGTATTCCCAGATCCTAGAGCAATGTTTGGCATGTAGTAAGTACTCAATGAATGTCATTGAATTAATTTAAAAAGAATGAATGGAATTCTGTGTTCCAGTCTGGCATGTAAGGAGCCTGGAAATTGTTGCTCTCATTCTCACAATAAGAACAAAGCTGAACAAATGGAAAACCAACAACTCTTTTTAGATTCATTAAGAATTTAGGTCACAGATCAAAACTACCATAAAGTATCACTTCACACTGGTCAGAGTGGCCATCTTCAAAAAATCTACAAACAATAAATGCTGGACAGGATGTGGAGAAAAGGGAACCTTCTTACACTGTTGGTGAGAATGTAAATTGATATAGCCACTATGGAGAACAGTATGAAAGATCCTTAAAAAACTAAAAATAGAACTACCATACGACTCAGCAATCCCACTCCTGGGCATATGCCCAGAGAAAAACATAATTCAAAAAGATACATGCATCCCAATGTTCACTGCAGCACTATTTATAATAGCCAGGTCATGGAAGCAATGTAAATGTCTATCAACAGGAGAATGGATAAAGATGTGGTACATATATACAATGGCATATTACTCAGCCATAAAAAGGAATGAAATTGTGCCATTTGCAGAGACATGGATGGACCCAAAGACTGCCATACAGAGTGAAGTAAATCAGAAAGAGAAAATATCATATAATATTGCTTATATGTGGAATCTAGAAAAATGATACAGATTAACTTATTTGCAAAGAAAACATAGAGACATAGATGTAGAGAATGGACATATGGATACAGTGTGGGGGGAAGGGGGTGGGACGAACTTGGAGATTGGGATTGACATATATACACTACTATGTATAAAATAGATAACTAATGAGAACCTACTGTATAACACAGGGAACTCTATTCAGTGGTCTGTGGTGACCTAAATGCGATGGAAATCCAACAAAGAGTGGATATATGTATACGTATAGCTGATTCACTTTGCTGTACAGTAGAAACTAGGACAACATTGTAAAACAACTATATTCTAATAAAAATTAGTTTAAAAAAAAGAATTTAGGTCACAATAAAGAAGGTGAAGTAAGAGGATGTGGATTCTCCCTTCATGAACATATCAAAAGTACATACACACGTGAAAATATTCTTACAGAAAACTAACTAGAAACTGGCAGAAGGACTCTTATACAACGAAGCCTATAAGAAAGATAGACATGTAATCAGGTAGGATGGGAAGAAAAGCATCAAGTTAGGACCTGTGCTTCTAGGAGGGTACTAAGAAGAAAAGGGAGATCCCATGGATAAACACTTGCCCTGGGGAGTGAGTGGGTTGAGCCACAGACTGGCATCCCAGTCCTGGGGTTCTACACATAGGAGACAAGGCCCACTGGCTGCTTGGAGAAATTCTGGGACAGATAGAAAGACTAGAGAAGCATAGACTCATGAGGACTGCACAGGTGCTCGTTTGCCCCCAGGCAGGGTTGAGAGAGGTCTTCCCTAATGGCTGCTGCCTTGCTGAGCTCGCCAGTCTGAGCTGAGCAAACATGCTGGCCTCACTTTCTCCATGCCACAGCTTGGCACTAGATCTAGGGCAACCAGGGCCTGGGAAAAGACTCAATCTAGGGACATAGAAGTGACCCAAGGGCCCAAAGCATTGCCCAAGTGGGCAGTGGCAGACATTGTTGGCACTCACTCAAACAGCACCCCAGAAGCAGCCCAGACTTCTGACAGAAGTGAAGCAGATGGAATTCTTGGACTGCCTCATTACATGCCTGAGCCCAAGCTGGATGAATGCTCCAGCCCCACTCACTCCATGCCACAGAATAGCACTAGATCTGGGGCAACCATGAATGGGAAAAGATGTGAACATGGACTCTGTCTGAGTGGAGCTGTAGACACCTACACAGGCAGTACATTGGACCTCTCTAAGTACATGAGCCCCACTTTAGCACTCCCTTCCTCTAAGGCAAAGGCCCCAGTGTGTGGAGAAGAGCAAACACACACAAAGGGAACAGAGCCAGCTTGAGCTCAACCCTCTGGGCTTCCACTCCAGCAACTAGGAAGACCTCACACCTGT
Source organism: Mesoplodon bidens (assembly GCF_964165515.1). NCBI lineage: Eukaryota > Metazoa > Chordata > Mammalia > Artiodactyla > Ziphiidae > Mesoplodon > Mesoplodon bidens. Next base: position 88,987,732 of record NC_138163.1, read on the forward strand.
TATGGCCACTGAGGAGAAAGGAGGTCCCCATCTCACAGCTTGCATAGGCTCTATCTCCTCCATCACAAGCCACAATCCCTACCAAGGTGACAGTGGCCAGCAAATCCTGAGGAAAAATGTGACTGGTGTCCACATCAAACCTAGCCCTCCCACTAAAGGCATTGGGCACACACAGTCTACATAGGGATGCTCTCACATAAGAACACCCTTTCAGGACCATAATAGGTAATTGTTTCACCCAAATTCATAGAGACAGAGAAAGTTAGGTAAAATGAAAAAGCAGAGGAACTACTCTCAATTGAAAAAGCAAGAGAAAACGCCTGAAAAAATAAATAATGAAAGAGAAATAAGCAATCTATGAGAAAAAGAATTAAAAACACTGGTAATAAAAATGCTAACTGAATTAGGGAAGAGCGTTGAACTAAACAGAGATCACTTTAACAAGAAACTAGAAAATACAAAGAAGACCCAATCAAAAATAGTTAACTCAATATCTGATATAAAAAGCCCTCTAAAAGCAATGAACAGCAGACTAAATGACACAGAATGAATAAGTGATCTGGAAGATAGATAAATGGAAATGACCCCATCAGAACAGCAGACAGAAAGACATTTTTTTAAAAACAATGAGCACACCATATAATATCACTGGAATAACATCAAACATATCAAAATTTGCATTAAAGGGTTTCCAGAAGAAGAGAGAGAAGAGTACCAATAAATGTATTTGAAGAAAATACTGCTTACAGCTTCTCAAACCTAAATAAGGAAACTGATATCCTGGTACAGGAAGCACAGAGTTTCTTAAACAAGATGAACTCAAGCAGATCCACAAAAAGACATATAATTAAAATGGCAAAAGTTAAAGATAAAAGAGAATTCTAAAGGCAACAAGAGAAAACAAATAATCAGTTACAAGGGAAACCCTGAGGGCTATGAGCTGATTTCTCTACAGAGCTTTGTAAGCCAGAAGGGAGTGGCATGATATATTCAAAGTACTGAAAGGAAGAAAACCTGAAACCTAGGATACTCTACCCAGCAAGATTATCATTTAGAACAGAAGGAGAGACAAAGAACTTCTCAGACAAGCAAAAACTGAATGAATTCAGCAGTACTAAACATACCCTAAGAGAAATGTTGATGTGTCTTCTCTAAATGGAAAAGTAGTAAGATATATAGGAAAGGGAAAATCCCAATAGGAAAGGCAAATACATAATAGGTATTGAAGATTACTTAAATAAGCCAGTACATGGATTAAGAGTCAAAAACATTTTTAAGCAAATATAATTACAGTAAATAGTAAAGGGATAAGCATGAAGATGTAAAATAGGACAAACACTCAAAATGTGGGGTAATAAACAATATAGAGCGTTTAGAATGTGTTTGAATTTAAATGACTATCAGTATAAATCAAGTAGACATAATTATGGGTCAACATATATGAACCACATTGTAACCACAAATCAAAAACCTACTATAACTACACACACACAAACACAAAGAAAGGAACTGAAGCATACTGAAGAAGAAAATCATTGAACCATAACAGAAAGTAGAAGAAATGAACAGAGAACTACAAATAAGACAAACAAACAAAACCTGGAAAACAAGTAATAAAATGGCAATAAGTACAAAACTATCAATAAGTACTTAAAATGTGAGTGGACTAAATACTTTGATCAAAAGACAAAGGGTGCCTGACTGGATAAACACACGCACACACACACAAACAAAAATGAAAAACAAACAATAAAAAAACCCAAGACCCTTCAATATGCTGTCTGCAAGAGACAGAATTCATGGATAAAAACCCACAGACTGAAAATGAGGGAATGGAAAAAGATATTTCATGCAAATGGAAACAAGAAAGAGAGGGTAATAATACTCTATCAGACAAACTAGATTTTAAAACAAAGGCCATAACAAAAGACAAAGGAGGGCATTATATAATGACGAAGAGATCAATACAAGAAGAGGATATTCCACTCATTAAAATATATGCACCCAATACAGGAGCACCTAAGTGTATAAAGCAAACACTAACAGACATACAGGGAGAAATTGAAAATAATACGATAATAGTAGAAGACTTTAACACCCTACTGACATCAATGAACAGATCACCCAGACAAAAAGTCCATAAGGCAAGAGTGGCCTTAAATGACACAATAGACCAGTTGGAATAAATTGGTATTTATAGGTTATTACATTCAAAAACTGCAGCATATAAACTCTTTTCATGTGAACATGGAACATTCTCCCCAAGATGCCACATACTACACTAAAAAACAAGCCTCAGCAAATTTAAGAGGATAGAAATTATATCATGTATTTACTCTGACCACAATATAATGAAACTAGAAATCAACTACAAAAAGAAATATGGGAAAATAACAAACGCATGGAGACTAAATAACATGCTCCTAAAAAACCAAGGGGTCAATGAAGAAATCAAAGAGGAAATCAGAAAATACCTTGAGACAAATGAAAATAAAAACATAACTTTACAAAATTTATGGGATGCAGCAAAAAGTTATAAGGAAAGTTCATAGTGATATAGGCCTTTCTCATAAAACAAGAAAAAATCTAAAATAAACAACTTTGCCTACCACCTAAAGGAGCAGAGAAAGAAGAAGAAAGCCCAAAAGTAAGCAGAAGGAAAGAAATAATAAAGATCAGAGAGGAAATAAATAAGACAAAGATAGAAAAACAATAGATCAATGAAACGAAGAGCTCTTTTTTATGAAAAGATAAACAAAATTGATAAACATTTAGCCAGGTTGACCAAGATGAACAGAGAGAGGACCCATATAAAGGAAATAAAAAATGAAAGAGGAGAAATAAAAACTGATACCACAGAGATTAAAAAAATCATGAGAATACAATTAACTTTTATATGCCAACGAATTGGACAACCCAGAAGAAGTGGACAAATTTCTAGAACCATACAGCCTGCCAAGACTGAGTCAAGAAGAAACAGAGAATTTGAACAGACTGAAGTAAAATTGAATTTGTAATAAAAAAAATCCTCCCACCACACAAAAGTCCAATAAAGAAGTATAAATATCTACCCTTCTCAAACCACTGAGTAAAATTGAATAGGAGAGAACACTCCCAAATTCATTCTACAATGCCACCATTACCCTGATACAAAAACCAAACAAAGACACTTAAAAAATTACAGACCAATATCTTTTTTTTTTTTTTTTTGCGTTATGCGGGCCTCTCACTGTTGTGGCCTCTCCCCTTGCGGAGCGCAGGCTCCGGACGCACAGGCTCAGCGGCCATGGCTCATGGGCCCAGCCGCTCCGCGGCATGTGGGATCCTCCCAGACCGGGGCACGAACCCGTGTCCCCTGCATCGGCAGGCGGACTCTCAACCACTGCGCCACCAGGGAAGCCCCAGACCAATATCTTTGATGAATATAGATGTAGAATTCTCAACAAAACATTAGGAAACTGAACCCAACAATACATAAAAAGGATCATATACCATGATCAAGTTCAATTTACCACAGGGTCACTACAATGGTTCAACATTCTCAAATGGAGCAATGTGATACACCACATTAAAAAAAAAAAGAAAAGATAAAAATCACATGATCATCACAATAGACACAGAAAAAACATTTGACAAAATTTAACATGTCATGATGAAAACTCTCATCAAAGTGGATATAGAAGGAACATATCTCAACATAATAAAGACAATTTATGACAAAACCATAGCCAACATCATAAGCAATGGTGAACAGCTGAAAGCCTTTCTGATAATTCAGGAAAAGTTAAGCATTCCCACTCTCACCAACTCTATTTAACATCGTTTGGAAGTCCTAGACAGAGTAATCAGACAAGAACACCAAATAAAAATTATCCAAACTGGAATAGAAGAGACAAAACTGTCACTATTTGCAGATGACATGATATTTTATAGAGAGAACTCAAAAGCTTCCACCCTCAAAATATTAGAAATAATAAATGAATTCAGCAAGGTTGCAGGATACAGGATTAATATACAGAAATCTGTTTCATTTCTATACAATAATAATGAAATATCATAAAGAGGAAGTTAAAAAATCCAGTTAAAAATCAGATAAAGCACAATAGAATAACTAGGAATAAACCTAAACAAGGAGGTGAAAGATTTATACTATGAAAATTGTAAAATATTGAGGAAGAAAGCTGAAGATGACACAAAGAAATGGAAAAATACTTAGTGCTCCTGGATTGGAAGAATTAATATTGTTAAAATGGTCATAATCCCCAAAGCAATCTACAGATTTAATGCAGTCCCTATCAAAATACCCATGACATTCTTCACAGAACTAGAACAAGTTCACATGGAACCACAAAAGACACCAAATTGCCAAAGCAATCTTGAGATAAAAAAACAAAGCTGGAGGTAACCCCACCCCAGACTTAAGACTATACTACACAGCTACAGTAATGAAAAGAGCTTGGTATTGGCATAAAACAGACACCTAGCTCAATGGAACAAAATAGAGAGTCTGGAAATAAACCCATGCACCTATGGTCAATTAACCTACAGCAAAGAAAGAAATAATATACAACAGAGAAAAGACAGTCTCTCAATAAGCGGTCCTGGGGAAACTGGGCTGCCACACGTAAAACAATGAGATTAGAACATTCCATATACAAAAATAAACTCAAAATGTATTAAAGCCTTAAATGTAAGACCTGAAACTATCAAACTCCTAGAAGAGAACATTGAATGAATATTCTTTGAAATGAAATGGAGCAATATTTTTTTTGATCAGTCTCCTAAGGCAAAAGAAATAAAAACAAAATTAAGCAAAAGGGATCTAATTAAATTTAAAAGCTTTTCCATGGCAAAGGAAACCACTGACAAAATGAAAAGACAACCTACAGAATGGGAGAAAATATTTGCAAATGATGCAACTGACAAAAGGGGTTAATATCAAAAGTAAACAAGCAGCTCATACACCTTGATATCAAAAAGACAAACAACCCAATTGAAAAATGGACAGAACCTGAATAGACCTTTCTCCAAAGAAGACATACAGATGGCTATCAAGCACATGAAAAGGTGCTCATCATCACTAATTATTAGAGAAATGCAAATTAAAACCACAAGGAGATATCACCTCACACCTGTCAGAATGGCTATTATCAAAAAATCTACAAATAATAAGCTTTGGTAAGGATGTGGAGAAAAGGGAACACTTGTACACTCTTGGTGAGAATGTAAATGGGTGAAGCCACTGTGGAAAAGGGTATGGAAGTTCCTCAAAAAACAAATAGTAGAACTACCATATGATCCAGCAATTCCTTTCCTGGGTATATATCTGGATAAAATGAAAACAGTAATTCAATGAGATACATCCACCCCAATGTTCATAGCAGCACTATTTACAATACCAAGAAATGGAAGCCAGGGGAGACCTTCAAGATGGTGGAGGACTAAGACGTGGAGATCACCTTCCTTTCCTCAAATACATCAGAAATACATCTACATGTGGAACAACTCCTAGAGAACACCTACTGAAAGCTGGCAGAAGACCCTGGATTCCCAAAAGGCAAGACACTCCCCATGTACCTGGGTAGGGCAAAAGAAAAAAGAAAAAATCAGAGACAAAAGAATAGGGACAGGACCTGCATCTCTGGGAGGGAGCTGTGAAGGAGGAAAAGTTTCCACACACAAGGAAGCCCCTTCACTGGTGGAGACGAGGGTGGAGTGGTGGGGGGGAAGCTTCAGAGCCATGGAGGAGAGCACAGCAATAGGGGTTCAGAGGGCAAAGTGGAGAGATTCCTACACAGAGGATTGATGCTGACCAGCCCTCAAAAGCCTGAGAGGCTTGTCTGCTCACCCGCTGGGGCAGGTGGGTACTGGGAGCTGAGGCTCAGGCTTCAGAGTTCAGATCCCAGGGAGAGGACAGGGGTTGGCTGCGTGAACACAGCCTGAATGGGGTTAGTGCACCACAGCTAGCCAGGAGAGAGTCCAGGAAAAAGTTTGGATCTGCTTAAGAGGCAAGAGACCATTGTTTTGGGGTGCTTCAGGAGGGGGGATACAGAGCACCGCCTAAACGAGCTCCAGAGATGGGCAAAAGCCATGGCAATCAGTGCGGACACCAGAGACTGGCATGAAATGTTAAGACTGCTGCTGAAGCCACCAAGAAGCCTGTGTGCAAGCACAGGTCACTATCCACACCTCCCCTCTTGGGAGCCTGTGCAGCCCACCACTGCCAGGGTCCCGTGATTCAGGGACAACTTCCCTGAGAGAATACATAGGACACCTCAGGCTGTTGCAACGTCACACTGGCCTCTACCACCACAGGCTCAGCCCGCATTCCGTACCTCTCCCTAACCCTGGCCTGAGTGAACCAGAGCCCCCTACTCAGCTGCTACTTTAACCCTGTCCAGTCTGAATGAAGAACAGACACCCTCAGGTGACCTACATGCATAGGCAGGGCCAAATAAAAAGCTGAAACCCAGGAGCTGTGCGAACAAAGAAGCGAAAGGGAAATTTCTCCCAGAAGCCTCAGGAGCAGTGGATTAAATCTTCACAATAAACTTGAAGTAACTTGCATCTCTGGAATACCTGAATAGACAGTGAATCATCCCAAAATTGAGGCAGTGGAACTGGGGAGCAACTGTAGACTTGGGGTTTGCTTTCTGCATCTAATTTGTTTCTGGTTTTATGTTTATCTTAGTTTAGCATTTACAGTTTATTATCATTGGTAGATTTGTTTATTGATTTGGTTGCTCTCTTCCTTTAAAAAATGTGTATATATATATATAGATATATATTTTTTGCCTTTTTCTCTTTTTGTGAGTGTGTATGGGTATGCTTTCTTTGTGTGATTTTGTCTGTATAGCATTACTTTTTACCTAGAGAGTCCTAGGGTTCTCTCTGTCAGTATTTTTTTTTTCCTTCTTCTACTTTAGTATAGATTTTAGCACTTGTTATCATTAGTGGACTTTTTTTAGTTTGGTTACTCCTTTCTTTCTTTCTATTTTTATTACTTTTAAATATTTTATTTTTAATAATTTCTTTATTTTAATAACTTTATGTAATTTTTTTTCTTTCCTTCTTTTTTTCTCCCTTTTCTTTTGAGCCATGTTGCTGAAAGGGTCTTGGTGTTCCGGCTGGGTGTCAAGCCTGTGTCTCTGATGTGGGAGAGCCAAATTCAGGACATTGGTCCACCAGAGACTTCCAGGCTCCACGTAATATCAAATGGTGAAAGCTCTCCCAGAGATCTCCATCTCAACGCTAAGACCCAGCTCCACTCTATTACTAGCATACAGTGCTAGATACCCTATGCCAAACAACTAGCAAGAGAGGAACACAACAAAACCCATTAGCAGAGAGGTTGCCTAGAACCATAATGTCACAGACACCTCAAAACACACCACTGGACATGGTCCTGCCCACCAAAAAGACAAGATCCATCCTCATCCACCAGAACACAGACACCAGTCTTCTCCACCAGGAAGCTTACCCAACCCACTGAACCAACCTTAGCCACTGGGGGAAGACACCAAAAACAATGGGAACTATTAACCAGCAGCCTGTGAAAAGGAGATCCCAAACACAGTAAGTGAAGCAAAATTAGAAGACAGAGAAACACACAGCACATGAAAGAGCAAGGTAAAAACTCACCAGACCAAACAAATGGAGAGGAAATAAGCAGTCTACCTGAAAAAGAATTCAGAATAATGATAGGAAATATGATCCAACTGTTGGAAATACAGTGGAGAAAATATAAAAAACGTTTAACAAGGACCTAGAAGAACTAAAGAGCAAACAAACAATGATGAACAAAACAATAAATAAAATTAAAAATTCTCTAGAAGGAATCAACAGCAGAACAACTGAGGCAGAAGAACAGATAAGGGGCGGCAGGAAGAGAGCCTGAAGGGGATAGTGCACCACGGCTAGCCCGGAGGGAGTCCAGGGAAAATGTCTCGAGCTGCCGAAGAGGCAAGAGACTTTTTCTCCCCTTTTGTTTCCTGGTGCACGAGGAGAGGGCATTAAGAGCGCTGCTTAAAGAAGCTCCAGAGACGGGCGCAAGCTGCAGCTAAAGGCGCGGACCCCGGACACAGGCGTGGGACGCTGGAGCTGCTTCCGCTGCCGCCACAAGGCCTGTGTGTGAGCGCAGGTCACTGTCCACTCCGCCTTCCGGGGAGCCTGTGCAGCCCACCACTGCCGGGGTCCCAGGACCCAGGGACGGCTTCCCCGGTAAAGCGCACGGAGAGCCGCGGGTTGGTGCAACGTCACGCCAGCCTCTGCTGCCGCAGGCCCGCCCTGCACTGCGCGCCCCTCCCTCCCCTCGGCCTGAGTGAGCCAGAGCCCCCGAATCAGCGGCTCCTTTAAACCCGTCCTGTCTGAGTGAAGAACGGACGCCCTCCGGCGACCTACGTGCAGAGGCGGGGCCAGGTCCAAGGCTGAGACCCGGGAGCTGTGAGAGCAGAGAAGAGACAGGGAAATCTCTCTGTGCAGCCTCGGAGGCAGCGGATTAAAGCTCCACGGTCCACTTGTGCCCTGCGTCTGTGGAGTGCATGAATGGACAGCAAATCATCCCAAACTGAGGAGGTAGACTTTGAGGACAAGATTTAAGACTTTTTCCCCTTTTCCTCTTTTAACAACGAGTTATCCCAAATTAAGGAGGTGGACTTTGAGAGCAAGATTTCAGACATTTCCCCCTTTTCCTCTTTTTACAATGAATTATCCCAAATTGAGGAGGTGGACTTTGAGAGCAATATTTTCTATTTTTCCCCCTGCTCTCTTTTTGTGAATGTGTATGTTTATGCTTCTGTGTAAGATTCTCTCCGTATAGCTTTGCTTCCACCATATGTCTCAGGGTTCAATCTGTCCGTTTTTTTTCAATAATTACTTTTTAATTTTAATAACGCTACTATATTTTATATTTTATTCTATTTTACTTTACCTGCTCTTTCTTTTTTCCTACCTTCCCTTCCTCCCTCCCTCACTCCGCCCCTCCTTTCTTTCTTTCTCTGATTCTTTCTTTCCTTCCTCCCTCCCTCCCTCCCTTCTTCCTTTCAATCTTTCTTTTTCTTTCCTTCCTCCCTCCCTCTCTCCTTTCTTTCTTTTCTTTCCGTCCTTCCTCCCTCCCTCCCTCCTTTCTTCCTTCCTTCCTTCCTTCATTTCTTTCCTTCTTCGTTTTATTCTCTCTCTCTTTCTTTCTTCTACTAATTCTTTCTTTCTACTTTTTCTCCCTTTTATTCTGAGCTGGGTAGATGAAAGGCTCTTGGTGCTGCAGCCAGGAATCAGTGCTGTGCCTCTGAAGTGGGAGAGCCAACTTCAGGACACGGGTCCACAAGAGACCTCCCAGCTCCACATAATATCAAGTGGCAAAAATCTCCCAGAGATCTCCATCTCAACACCAGCACCCAGCTTCAGTCAACGACCAGCAAGCTAGAGCGCTGGTCACCCTATACCAAGCAACTAGCAAGACAGGAACACAATGCCACCCATTAGCAGAGACGTTGCCTAAACACATGATAAGGCCACAGGCACCCCAAAACACACCACCAGACGTGGACCTGTCCACCAGAAAGACAAGATCGAGCCTCAACCACCAGAACACAGGCACCAGTCCCCCCCACCAGGAAGCCTACACAACCTACTGAAACAACCTTAGCCACTGGGGACAGACACCAAGAACAACGGGAACTACGAATCTGCAGCCTGCAAAGAGGAGACCCCAAACACAGTAACATAAGCAAAATGTGAAGACAGAAAAACACACAGCAGGTGAAGGAGCAAGATAAAAACCTACCAGACCTAATAAATGAAGAGGTAATAGGCAGTCTACCTGAAAAAGAATTCAGAATAATGATAGTAAAGATGATCCAAGATTCCATTTCCAAGATCCAAAATCTTGGAAATAGAATAGACAAAATGCAAGAAACAGTCAACAAGGACCTAGAAGAACTAAAGATGAATCAAGCATCGATTAAAAACACAATAAATGAAATGAAAAATACTCTAGATGGGATCAATAGCAGAATAACTGAGGCAGAAGAACGGATAAGTGAGGTGGAAGATAAAATAGTGGAAATAACTGATGCAGAGCAAAATAAAGAAAAAAGAATGAAAAGAACAGAGGACCATCTCAGAGACCTCTGGGACAATATTAAATGCACCAACATTCGAATTATAAGGGTTCCAGAAGAAGAAGAAAAAAAGAAAGGGACTGAGAAAATATTTGAAGAGATTATAGTTGAAAACTTCCCTAATATGGGAAAGGAAATAGTTAATCAAGTCCAGGAGGCACAGAGAGTCCCATACAGAATAAGTCCAAGGAGAAATACGCCAAGACACATATTAATCAAACTGTCAAAAATTAAACACAAAGAAATCATATTAAAAGCAGCAAGGGAAAAACAACAAATAACGCACAAAGGAATCCCCATCAGGTTAACAGCTGATCTCTCAGCAGAAACTCTACAAGCCAGAAGGGAGTGGCAGGACATAATTAAAGTGATGAAGGAGAAAACCCTGCAACCAAGATTACTCTACCCAGCAAGGACCTCATTCAGATTTGATGGAGAAATTAAAACCTTTACAGACAAGCAAAAGCTGAGAGAGTTCAGCACCACCAAACCAGCTTTACAACAAATGCTAAAGGAACTTCTCTAGGCAAGAAACACAACAGAAGGAATATACCTACAATAACGAACCCAAAGCAATTAAGGAAATGGGAATAGGAACATACATATCAATAATTACCTTAAATGTAAATGGACTAAATGCTCCCACCAAAAGACACAGATTGGCTGAATGGATACAAAAACAAGACCCACATATATGCTGTCTACAAGAGACCCACCTCAGACCTAGAGATACATATAGATTGCAAGTAAGGGGATGGAAAAAGATACTCCATGCAAATGGAAATCAAAAGAAAGATGGAGTAGCAATTCTCATATCAGACAAAATAGACTTTAAAATAAAGACTACTAGAAGAGACAAAGAAGGACACTACATAATGATCAAGGGATCGATCCAAGAAGAAGATATAACATTTGTAAATATTTATGCACCCAACATAGGAGCACCTCAATACATAAGGCAAATATTAACAGCCATAAAAGGGGAAAGCAACAGTAACACACTCATAGTAGGGGACTTTAACACCCCACTTTCACCAATGGACAGATCATCCAAAATGAAAATAAATAAGGAAACACAAGCTTTAAATGATACATTAAACAAGATGGACTTAATTGATATTTATAGGACATTCCATCCAAAAACAACAGAATACACATTTTTCTCAAGTGCTCATGGAACATTCTCCAGGATAGATCATATCTTGGGTCACAAATCAAGCCTTGGTAAATTTAAGAAAATTGAAATTGTATCAAGTATCTTTTCTGACCACAATGCTATGAGACTAGACATCAATTACAGGAAAAGATCTGTAAGAAATACAAACACATGGATGCTAAACAATACACTACTCAATAATGGAGTGATCACTGAAGAAATCAAAGAGGAAATAAAAAAATACCTAGAAACAAATGACAATGGAGACACGACGACCCAAAACCTAAGGGACGCAGGAAAAGCAGTTCTAAGGGGGAAGTTTAGAGCAATACAATCCCACCTTAAGAAACAGGAAACATCTCGAGCAAACAACCTGACCCTGCACCTAAAGCAATTAGAGAAAGAAGAAAAAGGAACCCCCAAAGTTAGCAGAAGGAAAGAAATCAGAAAGATCAGATCAGAAATAAATGAAAAAGAAATGAAGGAAACGATAGCAAAGATCAATAAAACTAAAAGCTGGTTCTTTGGGAAGATAAACAAAATTGACAAACCATTATCCAGGCTCATCAAGAAAAAAAGGGAGAAGACTGAAATCAATAGAATTAGAAATGAAAAAGGAGAAGTAACAACTGACACTGCAGAAATACAAAAGATCATGAGAGATTACTACAAGCAACTCTATGCCAATAAAATGGACAACCTGAAAGAAATAGACAAATTCTTAGAAATGCACAACCTGCCAAGACTGAATCAGGAAGAAATAGAAAATATGAATAGACCAATCACAAGCACTGAAATTGAAACTGTGATTAAACTTCCAACAAACAAAAACCCAGGACCAGATGGCTTCACAGGCAAATTCTATCAAACTTTTAGAGAAGAGCTAACACCTATCCTTCTCAAAGTCTTCCAAAATGTAGCAGAGGGAGGAGCGCTCCCAAACTCATTCTATGATGCCACCAAATCACCTTGATACCAAAACCAGGCAAGGATGTCAAAAAGAAAGAAAACTACAGCCCAATATCACTGATGAACATAGATGCAGAAAACCTCAACAAAATACTAGCAAACAGAAACCAACAGCACATTAAAAGGATCATACACCATGATCAAGTGGGGTTTATTCCAGGAATGTAAGGTTTCTTCAATATACGCAAATCAATCAATGTGATACACCATATTAACAAATTGAAGGAGAAAAACCATATGATCATCTCAACAGATGCAGAAAAAGCTTTCGACAAAATTCAACACCCATTTATGATAAAAACCCAGCAGAAAGTAGGCATAGAGGGAACTTTCCTCAACATAATAAAGGCCACATAAGACAAACCCACAGCAAACATCATCCTCAATGGTGAAAAACTGAAACCATTTCCACTAAGATCAGGAACAAGACAAGGCTGCCCACTCTCACCACTCTTATTCAACTTAGTTTTGGAAGTTTTAGCCACAGAAATCAGAGAAGAAAAGGAAATAAAAGGAATCCAAAGCGGAAAAGATGAAGTAAAGCTGTCACTGTTTGCAGATGACATGATACTATACATAGAGAATCCTAAAGATGCTACCAGAAACCCACTAGAGCTAATCAATGAATTTGGTAAAGTAGCAGGATACATAATTAATGCACAGAAATCTCTGGCATTCCTGTACACTAATGATGAAAAATCTGAAAATGAAATCAAGAAAACACTCCCATTTACCATTGCAACAAAAAGAATAAAATATCTAGGAATAAACCTACCTAAGGAGACAAAAGACCTGTATGCAGAAAATTATAAGACAATGATGAAAGAAATTAAAAATGATACAAATAGATGGAGAGATATACCATGCTCCTGGATTGGAAGAATCAATATTGTGAAAATGACTCTACTACCCAGAGCAATCTACAGATTCAATGCAATCCCTATCAAACTACCACTGGCATTTTTCACAGAACTAGAACAAAAAATTTCAAAATTTGTTTGGAAAAACAAAAGACCCCGAATAGCCAAAGCAATCTTGAGAACGAAAAATGGAGCTGGAGGAATCAGGCTCCCTGACTTCAGACTATACTACAAAGCTACAGTAATCAAGAGAGTGGGGTACTCACACAAAAACAGAAGCTAGATCAATGGAACCGGATAGAAAGCCCAGATATAAACCCACACATATATGGTCAACTTATCTTTGATAAAGGGGGCAGGAATGTATAGTGGAGAAAGGGCAGTCTCTTCAATAAGTGGTGCTGGGAAAACTGGACAGGGACCTGTAAAAGTATGAGATTAGATCATTCCCTAACACCATACACAAAAATAAGCTCAAAATGGATTAAAGACCTAAATGTAAGGCCAGAAACTATCAAACTCTTAGAGGAAAACATAGGCAGAACACTCTATGACATAAATCACAGCAAGATCCTTTTGGACCCACCTCCTAGAGAAATGGAAATTAAAAACAAAGATAAACAAATGGGACCTAATGAAACTTCAAAGCTTTTGCACAGCAAAGGAAACCATAAACAAGACCAAAAGACAACCCACACAATGGGAGAAAATATTTGCAAATGAAGCAACTAACAAAAGATTAATCTCCAAAATTTATGAACAGCTCATGCAGCTCAATAGCAGAAAAACAAACAACCCGATCCAAGAATGGGCAGAAGACTTAAATAGGCATTTCTCCAAAGAAGATATACAGACTGCCAACAAACACATGAAAGAATGCTCAACATCATTAATCATTAGAGAAATGCAAATCAAAACTACAATGAGATATCATCTCACACCAGTCAGAATGGCCAGCATCAAGAAATCTAGAAAAATAAATGCTGAAGAGGGTGTGGAGAAAAGGGAACCCTCTTGCACTGCTGTTGGGAATGTGAATTGGTACAGCCACTATGGAGAACAGTATGGAGGTTCCTTAAAAAACTACAAATAGAACTACCATATGACCCAGCAATCCCACTACTAGGCATATACCCTGAGAAAACCATAATTCAAAAAGAGACATGTACCAAAATGTTCATTGCAGCTCTATTCACAATAGCCCAGAGATGGAAACAACCTAAGTGTCCATCATTGGATGAATGGATAAAGAAGATGTGGCACATATATACAATGGAATATTACTCAGCCATAAAAAGAAACAAAACTGAGCTATTTGTAATGAGGTGGATTGACCTAGAGTCTGTCATACAGAGTGAAGTAAGTCAGAAAGAGAAAGACAAATACCGTATGCTAACGCATATATATGGAATTTTTAAAAAATGTCATGAAGAACCTAGGGGTAAAACAGGAATAAAGACACAGACCTACTTGCGAATGGACTTGAGGATATGGGGAGGGGGAAGGGTAAGCTGTGACAAAACGAAAGAGAGGCATGGACATATATACACTACCAAACGTAAGGTAGATAGATAGTGGGAAGCAGCCGCAGAGCACAGGGAGATCAGCTCGGTGCTTTGTGACCGCCTGGAGGGGTGGGAGGGGGAGGGTGCGAGGGAGGGAGATGCATGAGGGAAGGGATGTGGGAACAGATGTATATGTATGACTGATTCACTTTGTTATAAAGCAGAAACTAATAAAAAAATAAAAATAAAATTTAAAAAAATGAAGAAGAGATAAGGGACCTGGAGATAAAATAGTGCAAATAACTAACACAGAGCAAAATAAAGAAAAAATAATGAAAATAATTGAGGACAGTCTCAGAGATTTCTGGGACAATATTAAACCCACCAACATTCAAATTATAGGGGTTCCAGAAGAAGAAGAGAAAAAGAAAGGGACTGAGAAAATATTTGAAGAGATTATAGTTGAAAACTTCTTTAACAATGGAAAGGAAATAGTCAATCAAGTCCAGAAAGCACAGAGATTCCCATACAGAATAAATCCAGGAGAAACACACCAAGAAACATATTAATCAAACTATCAAAAATAAAATACAAAGAAGAAATTTTAAAAGCAGGAATAACAAAACAACAAATGACATACAAGGGAATCCCCATAAAGTTAACAGCTGATCTTCCAGCAGAAACTGTGCAAGCCAGAACGCAGCGGCAGGACATATTTAAAGTGAAGAAAGGGAAAAATCTAAAACCGAGATTACTCTATCCAGAAAGATTCTCATTCAGATTTGACAGAGAAATTAAAGCCTCTACAGATGAGCAAAACCTACGAGAATTCAGCACCACCAAACCAGTTTACAACAAATGCTAAAGGAACTTCTCTAGACAGGACACACAAGAGAAGGAAAATACCTTCAATAACAAACCCAAAACAATTAAGAAAATGGTAATAGAAATTGACATATTGATAACTACCATAAATGTAAATACATTAAATGCTCCAACCAAAAGACATAGACTGGCTGAATGGATACAAAAACAAGACCAATATGTATGCTGTCTGCAAGAGCCTCATGTCAAAACCTAGGGACACACACAGACTGAAAGTGAAGGGATGAAAAAGATATTCCATGCAAATGGAAATCAAAAGAAAGCTGGAGTAGCAATTCTCATATCAGACAAAATATGTTTTAAAATAAAGACTATTACAAGGGACAAAGAAGGACCCTAATAATGATCAAGGGATCAATTAAAAAAGAAGTTATAACAATTGTAAATATTTATGCACAGAACATAGGAGCACCTCAATACATAAGGCAAATGCTAACAGCCATAAAAAGGGAAATCAACAGTAACACAGTAATACTGGGGACATTAACACCTAGCTGTTACCAATGGACAGATCATCCAAAATGAAAATAAGTAAGGAAACACAAGCTTTAAATGATACATTAAAGAAGATGGACTTAATTGATATTTATAGGACATTCCATCCAAAAACAACAGCATACACTCGCTTCTCAAGTGCTCATGGAACATTCTCCAAGATAGATCATATTTGGGTCACAAATCAAGTCTTGGTAAATTTAAGAAAATTGAAATCGTATCAAGTATATTTTCCAACCACAACACTATGAGACTAGATATCAGTTACATGAAAAATGTGTAAAAAACACAAATACACTACTATAAAACCAAGAGGTCACTGAAGAAATCAAAGAGGATATCAAAAATTACCGAGAAACAAATGCCAATGAATACACGATGACCCAAATCCTATGGGATGCAGCAAAAGCTGTTCTAAGAGGGAAGTTTATAGTAATAAAATCCTACCTCAAGAAACAAGACACATCTCAAGTAAACCACCTAATCTTACAACTAAAGCAGTTAGAGAAAGGAGAACAAAAAACCTCCAAAGTTATCAGAAGGAAATAAATCATAAAATTCAGATCAGAAATAACTGAAAAAGAAAGGAGGCAAACAATATCAAAGATCAATAAAATTAAAAGCTGTTACTTTGAGAAGATAAACACAATTGATAAACCATTATCCAGACTGAAAAGAAAAAAAAAAAGGAGAAGGCACAAATCAATAGAATTAGAAATGTAGAAGGAGAAGTAACACCTGACACTGCAGAAATACAAAGGATAATCAGAGGTTACGACAAACAACTATAAGTCAATGAAATAGACAACCTGGAAGAAATGGACAAATTCGTAGAAAAGCACAACCTTCTGAGACAGAAGGAGGAAGAAATAGAAAATATAAACAGACCAATCACAAGCACTGAAATTGAGACTGTGATTAAAAATCTTCCAACCAACAAAAGCCCAAGACCAGATGGCTACACATATGAATTCTATCAAACATTTACAGAAGAGCTATCACCTATCCTTCTCAAACTCTTCCAAAATATAGCAGGGGGAGGAACACTCCCTAACTCATTCTATGAGTCTACCATCACCCTGATACCAACACCAGACAAAGATGGCAAAAACAAAGAAAACTACAGGCCAATATCACTGATGAACATAGATGCAAAAATCATCAACAAAATACTAGCAAACAGAATCCAATAGCACATTAAAAGGATCATACACCATGATCAAGCGGGTTTTTTTCCAGAAATGCAAGGATTCTTCAATATACACAAGTCAATCAGTGTGATAAACCATATTAAAAAATTGAAGGATAAAAACTTTATCATACCAATAGATGCAGAAAAAACTTTTGACAAAATTCAATACCCATTTTGATAAAAACCCTCCAGAAAGTAGGGATAGAGGGAAGTTTTCTCAACATAAGAAAGGCCATATATGACAAACCCATAGAAAACATCGTTCTCAATGTTGAAAAACTAAAACTATTTCCTCTAAGATCAGGAAAAAGACACGGTTGTCCAGTCTTACCACTATTATTCAACAGCGTTTTGGAAGTTTTAGCCACAACAATCAGAGAAGAAAAAGAAATTGAAGGGATCCAAATCGGAAAGGAAGAAGTAAAGCTGCCACTGTTTTCAGGTGATATGATACTATACATAGAGAATCCTAAAGATGCTACCAGAAAACTAGTAGAGCTAATCAATGAATTTGGTAAAGTAGCAGGATACAAAATTAATGCACAGAAAACTCTTGCAATCCTACACACTAATGATGAAAAATCTGAAAGAGAAATTAAGGAAACACCCCTATTTACCACTGCAACATAAAGAATACAATAGCTAGGAATAAACCTACCTAAAAAGTCAAAAGACCTGTATGCAGAAAACTAGAAGACACTGATGAAAGAAATTAAAGATGATACCAACAGATGCAGAGTTATACCATGTTCTTGGACTGGAAGAATCAACATTGTGAAAATGACTATACTACCCAAAGCAATCTACAGATTCAATGCAATCCCTATCAAACTACCAGTGGCATTTTTCACAGAACTAGAACAAAAAATTTCACAATTTGTATTGAAACGCACAAGACCCCGAATAGCCAAAGCAATCTTGAGAAAGGAAAAAGGAGCTGGGGGAATCAGGCTCCCAGACTTCAGACTATAGTACAAAGCTACAATAATCAAGACTGTAAGGTACTTGTACAAAAACAGAAATATAGATCAATGGAACAGGATAGAAACTAAAAGATAAACCAACACGCTTATGGTCCCCTTATTTTTGATAAAGGAAGCAAGAATATACAGTGGAGAAAAGACAGCCTCTTCAATAAGTGGTGCTGGGAAAACTGGACAGCTACATTTAAAAGAATGAAATTAGAACACTCCCTAACACCATAAACAATAATACACTCAGAATGGGTTAAAGACCTAAACATAAGGCCAGACATTATAAAAGTCTTAGAGGAAAACATAGGTAGAACACTCTATGACATAAATCACAGTAAAATCCTTTTTGACCCACCTCTTAGAGAAATGGAAATAAAAACAAAAATAAACAATGGGACCTAATGAAACTTAATAGTTTTTGCACAGTGAAGGAAAACATAAACAAGATGAAAAGACGACCCTCAGAATGGGAGAAAATATTTGCAAATGAAGCAACTGACAAAATTAATCTCTAAAATTTACAAGCAGCTCATGCAGCTCAATAGCACAAAAACAAACAACCCAATCCAAAAATGGCCGAATACCTAAGTAGACATTTCTCTAATGAAGATATACAGATTGCCAACAATCACATGAAAAGATGATCAACATCACTAATCATTAGCGAAATGCAAATCAAAACCACAATGAGGTATCACCTCACACTATTCAGAATGGCCATCATTAAGAAATCTACAAACAATAAATGCTGGAGAGAGGGTGGAGAAAACGATACCCTCTTTCACTGTTGTTGGGAATGTAAATTGATACAGCCACTGTGGAGAACACTATGGAGATTCCTTAGAAAACTACAAATAGAACTATCATACGACCCAGTAATCCCACTACTGGGCATATACCCTGAGAAAACCATAATTCAATAAGAATCATGTACCACAATGTTCATTGCAGCTCTATTTACAATGGCTGGGACATGGAAGCAACCTAAGTGTCCATCATCAGGTGAATGGATAAGGAAGATGTGGCACATATATGCAATGGAACATTACTCAACCATGAAAGGAAATGAAACTGAGTTGTTTGTGATGAGGTCGATGGATCTAGAGTCTGTCATACAGAGTGAAATAAGTCAGAAAGAGAAAAACAAATACCGTATGCTAACACTTATGTATGGAATCTAAAAAAAAAAATTATTTTCTGAAGAACCTAGGTGCAGGACAACAATAAATACACAGACATAGAGAATGATCTTGAGGACACGGGGAAGGGGAAGTGTAGGCTGGGATGAAGTGAGAGAGTACTATGGACATATATACACTACCAAATGTAAAATAGATAGCTAGTGGGCAGCAGCCGCATAGCACAGGGAGATCAGCTCAGTGCTTTGTAACCACCTAGAAGGGTGGGATAGGGCGGGCGAGGGGGCGACACAAGAGGGATGAGATGTGAGGATATATGTATATGTATAGCTGATTGACTTTGTTATAAAGCAGAAACTAACACACCATTTTAAAGCAGTTAATACTCCAATAAATACATTAAAAAAAAGAAGGAAAGAAATGGAAGCCAGGCACATTCTCATCAACAGAAGATTGGATAAATAAGATGTGCTGTATATATACACAATGGACTATTAGCTCAGTCCTAAGAAATAATGAAATACTGCCATTTGCAGCAATGTGGATGGACCTAGAGAATACTATTCTTTGTCAAATAAGTCAGACAGAGAAAGACAACTATTGTATGGTATCACTTATGGAATCAAAAAAATAATACAAATGAATGTATGTGCAAAACAGAAACAGACTCACAGATATGGAAAACAAACTTGTGTATACCAAAGGGGGGAGGGAAGGAGGAAGCGACAAATTAGGTGTATGGGATTAACAGATACAAGCTACTATACATACAATAGATTAGCAACAAAGATATATTATATAGCACAGTGAATTATACACTTTATCTTGTAATAACCTATAATGAAGTATAATCTGCAAAAATACTGAGTCACTATGCTGTATGCCTGAAAGTCACATAATATTGTAAATCAAACATACTTCCTTTTTTTAAAAAAGAAAAAAGTATATATTTGGCATAATGTTAAAAAAAATGGAATTGCAGTCATAGGGCAAACCACTGCCCCCCAATTTGGACAGAAAGAAGGGCAGATGCAGAGAATCACAGAACTGGAGTAGAAGACCAGGAGCAAAATCCTTCAATGAAACCAGTACAGGAATAGAAAACATTTCCCTCAAAGAGTTGAATTCTGGAGGCTCAGTTTGGACATGGGGTGGGGCACACATACTTTTGTGAACTTTACCTCTAGAAGCCATGCTGTGTTGCCACAGGGAAGATCTGTGAGAATCCCCCTCCCACTTCTAGCAGGGGAAAGGGAAAATAGACATTTTAAAATAAAGTCAGAGCATTCTATTCTTCTTAATAAGGCCTGCCCTCAAGATAAACTATTTCACCATATCTTAACTGACTGGGGTCAGTTAAGGAGAAATAACCAGCTCCAGCCCTGCCCAGCCTCCCTATCTCACCTGACAGGGGAACAAAAACAGAAGCACTTGTAGAGGTTACATCCCAGGGGCAGAGGCTCACTAAAAGTCTGAGACCTAATCAGAGAATGCTCCTCCTCTCCCATCTTCCCAGCATATCAACAGGGTTTCTGTTTAGCAACAGGGTAATGTAATAAATGTGCTGCATGTTTCAGAACGTGTTTAAGAAAAGAACCTCCAGGAAATCCCAAGACATCAGGGGGACAATAACAGGGGCACCAGAGGTAGTTTAACCTCTGACATTTACAACTATAGTAAACAGTAAACAACAGACTAACTCTTATTCAGGTAAACACGGAACCTCATACTGAAGCCCTATTTACCTTAATTCCTCTTAGTCAATACATCATGTTTGGCTTTCAACAAAAATATTACAAGGCATCCAAAAGTGAAAAAAAACATTTTAAGGGGCTTCCCTGGTGGCGCAGTGGTTGAGAGTCTGCCTGCCGATGCAGGGGACACGGGTTCGTGCCCCAGTCTGGGAAGATCCCACATGCCACAGAGTGGCTGGGCCCGTGAGCCATGGCTGCTGAGCCTGTGCGTCCAGAGCCTGTGCTCTGCAACGGGAGAGGCCACAACAGTGAGAGGCCTGCGTACCACACAAAAAAATAAATAAATAATAAAAAAAAAATTAAGAGATAGAGTCAGACTCAGGTACAGCAAGGATATTGGAATTATCAGACCAAGTATTATAACATCCATGATTAAAAAACTAAGGACTTTACTGGAAAAGTAGAAAACAGGCAAAAAATAGATGTGTGAGTGAGAGTGAGATAAAGACTATCAAAAAGATTGAAAAGGAAATGCTAGAAATCAAACATTATACAACAGAAATAAAGAAAGCTTTGGATGGACTCGTTGATAGTTTGTAAACGGTCAAGAAAATGTCAGTGAGCTTGAAGAAACATCAACTGAAACTTCCAAAACTGAAATGGAAAGAGAAAAAAGAAAGAAAAAACAGAGCAGAATTACCAAAATTTGTGAGACATTTGCAAAAGGTGTAACATACACATACTGAGAATACCAAAAGGAAAAGGAAAACAGAAAGAAACAAAGAAATATTTAAAGCAATAAGGACTGAGAATTTCACAAAATTAATGATAGACTCCAAATCACAAATCAAGGAATCTCAGAGAATACCAAACAAGGTAAATGTTTAAAAATCTACACTGAGATATATTCAAACTGCAGAAAATCAAGGACAAAGAGAAAAATTTGAATGGATTCAGCATGGAGGAGGGGCAGGATCTATTTATCAAAGAGTAAAGATAAGAATTAGCTTAGATTTCTTTTCAAAAACCATGCATTCAAGAACATAGTAGAGTGAAATATTTAAGGTGTGGAAAGGAAAAAAACACACCAACCCAGAATTTTGTATCTAGTGAAATTATCCTTCAAAAGTGAAGGAGAAATACTTTCTCAGACAGACAAAAATTGAGACATTTTGTCACCAATACAGCTGCCTTGTAAGTAATGTTTTAAAAACTTTTTTTTAGAAAGAAGAATATAGATCAGAAACTCAGATCTATATGAAAAAAGGAAAAGCATTATAAAATGAATAAATGAAAGCAAATTAGGATCTTTTATTTTTCTTATTATTAATTGACTTAATAGTTAACAGTTTGTTGAAAATAATAACAGCAGCAACTTGTTCACTAATTATAGCTTATGGACAAGTGAAATGAACAACAATATTATAAGACATTGGAGTGTGGAATTCAGAATACTCTGTTATAAGTTATTTGCATGTACTACATGAGAAGTGGTATAGTATTATCTGACAGGCGATTTGGATTAGTTGTAAATGTATACTGCAAAACTCAATGACAACCACTTTAAAAAAGTTAAAAAAGAAGTATGAAAGGTATACTAAGAGAGGAAAAAAAATAGAACCTTACAAAATGCTCAATTAAAACCAGAGAAGAACAAAAGAGTAGAAGACAAAAAAGAAAAAAAGAACATGATGAACAAATAGAAACCATTAACAAATATGGTAAATATTAATCCAGATATATAAACAATCACTTAAAACATCATTATTCTAAATATACCAATTAAGTGCAGAAATTATCTTTTTAAACATGAAAAAAAATGAGACTACACTACATGTGGTCCACAAGAAATGCATTTTACAATAAAGATAGAGATTAAAACTAAAGAGATGGGGAAACGTAATATGCTAACACTAATCAAAATAAAGCTAGAGTAGCTGTATTAATTTCAGACAAAGTCAAGTTCAGAGCAAGGAAAATTATAAGGTAAAGAGGGGCATTACACACTGATAAGGGGTCAATTCTCCAAGAAGACATAACAATCCTTAATGTGTATGTGCCTAACAACAAAGTGACAAAATAGGTGATGCAAATAATAATAGAAATGCAGGGGAAAATAGCTTAATCCACTATTATAGTTGAAGACTTCCACACCCCTCTATTACTAACTGACAAATTCAGCTGGCAGAAAATTGGTAAGGGCATTGTTGAAAAGAAAAGCACCATCAATCAACTGGATATGTCACATCTATTGAATATTTACACATCTATTGAATACACATCTATTGAATATTTTACACAAATACACATTCAGAATACACATTCTTCTCATGTCACACAGAACATTGAGCAAGACAGACCACATTTTGGGTGATAAAGCATCCCATAACAATTTTAAAAGAATAACATTCATGCAAAATATGCTCTCAGACTACAATGAAATTAAGTTAGAAATAAATGACATAATGATAGCTGGCAAACCACAAAATGCTAGAGTGAACTCCCCCCTTCATTGTGTGTGTGTGTGTGTGTATACACGTACATACACATATAAAATATTAAACTATATATATATTATATTATATTATATATATAGCTATATATAAACATCATGGTAACCACAAAGCAAAAATTTATATTAGATACTGATGACAAATTGAAATTATAATGGAGTAATCATAGTTCAGGAATACAACAATTGAGTCAGGTGGTCATTAAGGATCTGGTCTCAGATATGTCTCTGCACCACTGAGACCTACAATTTTTCTCTGAATCGTATTAAACCCAAGGACACCACCAGTCTTATTTAGAACACCCACCAGCTCCAAACTTATAATCTCAAGGTCCCTCTTTTAAATATGCAACCATTTCAGACTCCAACAAAGTATTACACCCTTACTTCTTGCCAGCTCCAATTATAATTCTTGACAAATAATTTATGTAACTAACTGTGGCCTTGCAGTTTTTTTTTTTTTTTTTTTTTTTTTTTTTGTGGTATGTGGGCCTCTCACTGTTGTGGCCTCTCCCGTTGCGGAGCACAGGCTCCGGACACGCAGGCTCAACGGCCATGGCTCATGGGCCAAGCTGCTCCGCGGCATGTGGGATCCTCCCAGACCGGGGCACGAACCCGTGTCCCCTGCATCGGCAGGCGGACTCTCAACCACTGCGCCACCAGGGAAGCCCGGCCTTGCAGTTTTTGCCTTTGTTAGCTTCCTCCATTTTGTCGTCTGGTGGAACACAAGCCAAGTGCTCCTTGAAACTGTGTCTCCTGGGCTGTAGTCCTAACAAGCCTCCAATAAATGTCTCTTTATTTCAATCATGTCTCTGTTTCTGAAATTTTGGTTGACATAACTGGCATAGTGTGCAGAATCCAGAGTGACCCTTTCAGAAGTCCCATACTTCTTCAGACTTAGTGTACAGTACCTACACGGATCCATTTTGTTCAATTTGGTCACATGGGGACTGGAAGTTGAGTGCTCCTGGATGTGAACCTCCCATTTGGTCAATTCAGATCTTTATTTGGGGATTTCTTTCATGTTTTTTCCACCTCGAGACTCAGGTTCAAGGTCTTTTCTATCTAAAGATTCAGGTTCAAAGTTTTTTTACAACTTGAGATTCAGGTTTCAGGTTTTTCTGTCTCTGCCACTTGGTGAGAAATTTGGGTTTCAGGTTTTCTTTTTACTTTTGGTGAATACTCAGAATAATGGCACGTTCTTATAGCAGAGATTCAAAGAAAGGTGTACCCCCCCCAGGAACCCCTGCTGGTTTTATGTTTAACACCTATGTACCTTCATTCTATAGCTACCTATATAAATGGGTTCATGTAGCTTGGGATGATTTAAAGTTATATTGGGCAAAATGGGGAAATTGTAAACTTCTCAAATGAGTTTATCATCATGCATGACTAGAGAAAAGTATCAGAACCAGACAAATAATGGGAAGTATAGTGTAATTGGTACCTAGAGGCTTCTAAACATAACACTGAGAAAATTGTCTCCCTCCAAGCTGTAAATGAAAAGTTGACTTACACTGTCTCTAAACTTGAAAAATCAGCTGAACATTGTCACCCTTCTCCTGCCTCCTACCCTAATTCTGCATCTTTTCCTCCAGCCCTCTACCTGCTTCTTTCCCAAACCCCCTTTTTTTTGTCCAGATGACTCCTTCCATACTCCTCCTCCACCAATTGACATCCCTGAGCCTGAAGTCTCTCTTGACCACCCTGTTCTAGCAGCCCCTTTAAAAACTAAGTCCACTTGACAAGGGGAAAAAACTGTTCCATTTCAGCAATTCCCTGTGCCTTCCTACAAATAATCAGAAAATAAATCACCTGGAAACCAATATTCAAGGGCTAATAGAAACAACTGTCTTTCTCTTGCAAATCTCTACGAAACCAGAAGTACAACTTTAAAAACAAATCAAGGGCTATGTATTTTACCAGTCCCAAGGTCTCATCTATTCCTCTCAAAGTGATTGTAGGTATTATAAAAGACCAGGATATTAGAGCAAAATTGTTCTGTACTGAAGAAAAAGTTAATAAAAATTACCCCATGACATGATAATAGACAAATGTACTCAAAAACTCCTAGGAGAAAACTTATATTTTCTTTCTCTGTTCCTTAAAGTTATAAATCTTTTCATGTCTTTGAAAAGTAAACACAGTCCCCATTGTCTGACACTGCAGCCTTGGCTGAATCAGTAACACCTGAAACTTAAAAAAAACAGACAAACAATAAAAACAGCCTTTTGAACACAAACTGCTAAAAAGACCCTCTTGCCTCCTTAGATTGCTTGTCAAGGGCAAAGAAAGATTTTTTTTTTTTTTTTTTTTTTTTTGCGGTATGCGGGCCTCTCACTGCTGTGGCCTCTCCTGTTGTGGAGCACAGGCCCCAGACGCGCAGGCTCAGTGGCCATGGCTCATGGGCCCAGCTGCTCCGTGGCATGTGGGATCTTCCCAGACTGGGGCACAAACCCGTGTCCCCTGCATCGGCAGGCAGACTCTCAACCACTGCGCCACCAGGGAAGCCAAAGAAAGATTTTTAAAGTCTTCTCTACAAATAATAAATACTTTAGTCTCCTGAGAGAATAATCTAATTTATTCCAACCATCATTTATAAACTAGCGAGTTTTGTATTGTATCTGATTCATGACTAATTTTTTAAATGAAAACTGAGATCTCTGGTTGTCTGTCTATATGCCTATATGTGTATGTTATAAATATGGTATCTTCCTACCTCCAGATAATGCTGACAAAATTAAATTGTAAAAGAGTTCTATTTAATTGACTTAAGCAAACAAACACTTATGTAAAAACTTTCAAAAATATAGCAAAAACTAACCCAAATATTTTTCAAGTTCATACGGTCTAGGTTAGTTTAAAAGCTAATTTTAAGCTTGTTGGTTTAATTAATACAGGTATGTCTTCAGAGTTAGCATTAAAAATAATGGAGATAAACAACTCTTGTTCTACCTGGGTTTATTAGCCAAATGGGCTAATGTTGCCTCTGTTGCTAAATTTACTTTTTTAAAAAAAACTTAAAATAATTATTAACTACTTTACTGTCTTATGAAAATTTCATGAGTAAGTATGATTGTTAAGAACAAGTGAGTTAAAAAGATGTAAATGAGATAAGGATTTTAGGTAAACATTGTAACAATAATTGTTTTATTATATGTCTACTTAAATAGTTCCCTAAATCTCTTTGGTAATTTGCACGCTTAGAGTTGTGCTAAGTTAAATTATGATGAGAATTAATTGAATGCCTAGATCATTTCCAAACAATGTAAAATACTGAAACATTAATTGCTAAACTAGTCTAAGTTTACCTACTTTTGACCTCTTATTACAGTGACTAAGTATGTTTGCGTATACTAGTAAATATGTTTTGTGCTTTATTGAAAGATTGTACTATGAAGTGTACATGTTTCTAAAATATATTTATGTTGGCTAAGACAGAAAATATTAATACTTCTGTATTTTCATTTAAAAATTAAAATTTCAAAGGATTAAGACTTCTAATTAATATATTTGGTCAAAGGTACCAGGTATAATAATAGAAATATGATATATATTAGGGTAAGAAAAGGTATAAGCTATACAGATGATTTTTGTTAAGAAAAAAGAAAGTGATTTTATCCTAAAGATGGTTATTTTTTAAAATTGAAGTATAGTTGATTTACAATGTTGTGTTACTTCCTAATGTACAGCAAAGTGATTCAGTTATATATATATAATTATATTTTTATATGTAGTTATATATTCATATATACATTCACATGTATTCAATATATTCTTTCTCAGATACTTTTGTAGTCTTTTCCATTATGGTTTATTACATGATATTGAATATAGTTCCCTGTGCTATACAGTAGGACATTGTTTATCTTATATATAATAGTTTGTATCTCCTAATCCCAAACTCCTAATATATCCCTCCCCCTCCACTTGCCCCTTTGGTAACCATAAGTTTGTTTTCTATGTATGTAAGTCTACTTCTGTTTTGTAAGTAAGTTTTTTGTATCTTTCTTTTTTAGATTTCACATGTGTGTGATATCATATATTTGTCTTTAACTTACTTCATTTTGTATGATAATCTCTAGATCCATCCATGTTACTGCAAATGGCATCATTTCATTCTTTGGATGGCTCACATTCCATCCTATACATATATACCACATCTTCTTTATCCACTCATCTGTTTATGGACATTTAGTTTGCTTCTATGTTGTAGCTACTATTAATAGAGCTGCTATGAACATTGGGGTGCATGTATCATTGGGAATTAGAGTTTCCTCCACATATATGCCCAGGAGTGGGATTGCTGGATCATATGGCAGCATAGTTTTTTTTTAATTTTTTAATTTTATTTTATTGATTTTTTTATACAGCAGGTTCTTATTAGTCATCCATTTTATACACACCAGTGCATACATGTCAATCCCAATCGCCCAATTCAGCACACCACTACACCCACCACCCCACTGCTTTCCCCCCTTGGTGTCCATACATTTGTCCTCTACATCTGTGTCTCAATTTCTGCCCTGTAAACCGGTACATCTGTACCATTTTCTACATTCCACATATATGCATTAATATATGATATTTCCTTTTCTCTTTCTAACTTACTTCACTCTGTATGACAGTCTCTAGATTCATCCACATCTCAACAAATGACCCAATTTTGTTCCTTTTTACGGCTGACTAATATTCCATTGTATATATGTACCACAACTTCTTTATCCATTCGTCTGTCGATGGGCATGTAGGTTGCTTCCATGACCTGACTATTGTAAATAGTGCTGCAATGAACATTGGGGTGCATGTGTGTTTTTGAATTATGGTTTTCTCAGGGTATATGCCCAGTAGTGGGATTGCTGGATCATATGATAATTCTATTTTTCGTTTTTTTAAGGAAACTCCATACTGTTCTCCATAGTGGCTGTATCAATTTACATTCCCACCAACAGTGAAAGAGGGTTCCCTTTTCTCCACAGCCTCTCCAGCATTTGTTGTTTGTAGATTTTCTGATGATGCCCATTCTAACTGGTGTGAGGTGGTACCTCATTGTAGTTTTGATTTGCATTTCTCTAATAATTAGTGATATTGAGCAGCTTTTTATGTGCTTTTGGCCATCTGTCTGTCTTCTTTGGAGAAATGTCTATTTAGGGCTTCTGCCAATTTTTGAATTGGGTTGTTTGTTTTTTTAATATTGAGCTGCATGAGCTGTTTATATATTTTGGAGATTAATCCTTTGTATGTTGATTCATTTGTAAATATTTTCTCCCATTCTGAGGGTTGTCTTTTCGTCTTGTTTATGGTTTCCTTTGCTGTGCAAAAGCTTTCAAGGTTCATTAGGTCATATTTGTTTATTTTTGTTTTTATTTCCATTACTCTTGGAGGTGGATCAAAAAAGATCTTGCTGTGATTTATGTCAAAGAGTGTTCCTCCTCTGTTTTCCTCTAAGAGTTTTACAGTGTCCGGTCTTACATTTAGGTCTCTAATCGAGTTTGAGTTTATTTTTGTGTATGGTTTTAGGAAATGTTCTAATTTCATTATTTTACATGTAGCTGTGCAGTTTTCACAGCAGCACTTACTGAAGAGACTGACTTTTCTCCATTGTAAATGCTTGCCTCCTTTGTCATAGATTAGTTGACCATAGGTGCGTGGGTTTATCTCTGGGCTTTCTATCTTGTTCCATTGATCTATGTTTCTGTTTTTGTGCCAGTACCATATTGTCTTGATTATTGTAGCTTTATAGTATTGTCTGAAGTCAGGGAGCCTGATTCCTCCAGCTCCATATTTTTTCCCTAAAGAATGCTTTGGTTATTTGGGATCTTTTGTGTCTCCATACAAATTTTAAGATTTTTTTTTCTAGTTCTGTAAAAAATACCATTAGTAATTTCATAGGGATTGCATTGAATCTGTAGATTGCTTTGGGTAGTAGAGTCATTTTCACAATATTGATTCTTCCAATCCAAGAACATGGTATACCTCTCCATCTGTTGGTATCATTTTTAATTTCTTTCATAAGTGTCTTATAGTTTTCTGCATACAGGTCTTTTGTCTCCCTAGGTAGGTTTATTCCTAGGTATTTTATTCTTTTTGTTGCAATGGTAAATGTGTTTCCTTAATTTAATTTTCAGTTTTTTTCATCATTAGTGTATAGGAATGCAAGAGATTTCTGTGCATTAATTTTATATCCTACTAATTTACCAAATTCATTGATTAGATCTAGTAGTTTTCTGGTGACATCTTTAGGATTCTCTATGTGTAGTATCATGTCAACTGCAAACAGTGACAGTTTTAATTCTTTTTTTCCAATTTGTATTCATTTTATTTCTTTTTCTTCTCTGATTGCTGTGGCTAGGACTTCCAAAACTATGTTGAATAATAGTGGCGAGAGTGGACAACCTTGTCTTGTTCCTGATCTTAGAGGAAAGGCTTTCAGTTTTTCACCATTGAGAATGATGTTTGCTGTAGGCTTGTCCTGTATGGCCTCTATTATGTTGAGGTAGTTTCCCTCTATGCCCACTTTCTGGAGAGTTTTTTTCATAAATTGGTGTTGAATTTTGTCAAAAGCTTTTTCTGCATCTATTGAGATGATCATATGTTTTTTATTCTTCAATTTGTTAATATGGTGTATCACATTGATTGATTTGTGTATATTGAAGAATCCTTGCATCCCTGGGATAAATCCCACTTGATCATGGTGTATGATCCTTTTAATGCGTTGTTGGTTTCAGTTTGGTAGTATTTTGTTGAGGATTTTAGCATCTATATTCATCAGTGATATTGGTCTGTAATTTTCTTTTTTTGTAGTATCATTGCCTGGTTTTGGTAGCAGGTGATGGTGGCCTCATAGAATGAGTTTGGAAGTGTTCCTTCTTCTGAAATTTTTGGAAGAGTTTGAGAAGGATGGATGTTAGCTCTTATTGAAATGTTTGATAGAATTCACCTGTGAAGCCATTTGGTCCTGGATTTTGTTTGTTGCAAGATTTTTAATCACAGTTCCAATTTCATTACTTGTGATTGGTCTGTTCATATTTTCTGTTTCTTCTGGTTCAGTCTTGGAAGGTTATACCTGTCTAAGAATTTGTCCATTTCTTCCAGGTTATTCATTTTATTGGCATAGAGTTGTTTGTAGTAGTCTCTTAGGATACTTTGTATGTCTCTGGTACCTGTTGTAACTTCTCGTTTTTCATTTCTAATTTTATTGATTTGAGTCCTCTCCCTCTTTTTCTTGATGAGACTGGCTAATGGCTTATCTATTTTGTTTATCTTCTCAAAGAACCAGTTTTTAGCTTTATTGATCTTTGCTATTGTTTTCTTTGTTTCTGTTTCATTTATTTCTGCTCTGATCTTTATAATTTCTTTCTGTCTGTTAACTTTGGATTTTGTTTGCTCTTCTTTCTCTATTTCCTTTAGGTGTAAGGTTATATTGTTTGAGTTTTTGTTTGTTTGTTTCTTGAGGTAGGCTTGTATAGCTATAAACTTCCCTCTTAGAACAGCTTTGCTGCATCCCATAGGTTTTGCATTGTCGTGTTTTCCTTGTCACTTGTCTTTAGGTATTTTTTGATTTCCTCTTTGATTTTTTCAGTTATCTCTTGGTTGTTCAGTTACGTATTGCTTAGCCTCCATGTGTTTGTGTTTTTCACATATTTTCCCCTGTAATTCATTTCTCATCTCAGAGTGTTGTGGTTAGAAAAGATACTTGATATGATTTCAATTTTCTTATATTTACTGAGGCTTGATTTGTGACCCAAGATGTGATCTATTATGGAGAATGTTCTGTGTGCACTTGAGAAGAAAGTGTAATCTGCTATTTTGGGATGTAATATCCTATAAATATCAATGAAATCTATCTAGTCTATTGTGTCTTTTAAAGCTTCTGTTTCCTTGTTTATTTTCATTTTGGATGATCTGTCCATTGGTGTAAGTGAGTTGTTATAGTACCCCACTATTATTGTGTTACTGTCAGTTTCCTCTTTTATAGCTGTTAGCAGCTGCTTTATGTATTGAGGTGCTCCTATGTTAGGTGCATATATATTTATTATTGTTATATCTTCTTCTTGGATTGATCCCCTGATCATTATGTGTTGTCTTTCCTTGTCTCTTGTAACATTCTTTATTCTTTCTTTCTTTATTTATTTGCGGTACGCGGGCCTCTCACTGCTGTGGCCTCTCCCGTTGCAGAGCACAGGCTCCGGATGTGCAGGCTCAGCGGCCATGGCTCATGGGCCTAGCTGCTCCATGGCATGTGGGATCTTCCCGGACCAGGGCACGAACCCGTGTCCCCTGCATCAGCAGGCGGACTCTCAACCACTGCGCCACCAGGGAAGCCCAACATTCTTTATTTTAAAGTGTATTTCATCTATTATGAGTATTGCTACTCCAGCTTTCTTTTGATTTCCATTTGCATGGAATGTTTTTCCTTCCCCTCACTTTCAGTCTGAATGTGTCCCTAGGTCTGAAGTGGGTCTCTTGTAGATAGCATATATATGGGTCTTGTTTTTGTATCCATTCAGCAAGACTTTGTCTTTTGGTTGGAGCCTTTAATCCATTAATGTTTAAGGTAATTATCGATATGTATGTTCCTATTACCATTTTCTTAATTTTGGGGTTTTGTTTTATTCAGTCCCTTTCTTCTCTTGTGTTTCCCAGTTAGAGAAGTTCCTTTAGCATTTGTGGTGTAGCTGTTTTGGTGGTGCTGAATTATCTTAGCTTTTGCTTGTCTGTAAAGCTTTTGATTTCTCCATTGAATCTGAATGAGATCATTGCCGGGTACAGTAATTTTGGTTGTAGGTTCTTCCCTTTCATCACTTTAAGTATATCATGCCACTCCCTTCTGGCTTGTAGATTTTCTGCTGAGAAATCAGCTGTTAACTTATGGGAGTTCCCTTGTATGTTATTTTTCATTTTTCCCTTGCTGCTTTCAATAATTTTTCTTTGTCTTTAATTTTTGCCAATTTGATTACTATGTGTCTCTGAGTGTTTCTCCTTGGGTTTATCCTATATGGGACTTGCTGTGCCTCCTGGACTTGGGTGGCTATTTCCTTTCCCATTTTAGGGAACTTTTCGACTATAATCTCTTCAAATATTTTCTTTGGTCCTTTCTCTCTCTCTTCTCCTTCTGGGACCCCTATCATGCAAATGTTTTTGGTTTAATGTTGTCCCAGAGGTCTCTTAGGCTGCCTTCATTTCTTTTCATTCTTTTTTCTTTATTCTGTTCCACAGCAGTGAATTCCACCATCCTGTCTTCCAGGTCACTTATCCGTTCTTCTTTTTTTTTTTTTTTTTTTTTTGCGGTACACGGGCCTCTCACTGTTGTGGCCTCTCCCGTTGCAGAGCACAGGCTCCGGACGCGCAGGCCCAGCGACCACAGCTCACGGGCCCAGCCGCTCCGTGGCACATGGGATCTTCCCGGACCGGGGCACGAACCCCTGTCCCCTGCATCAGCAGGCGGACTCTCAACCACTGCGCCACCAGGGAAGCCCTTTATCCGTTCTTCTGCCTCAGTTTTTCTGCTATTGATTCCTTCTAGTGTAGTTTTCATTTCAGTTATTGTATTGTTCATCTCTGTTTGTTCTTTAATTCTTCTAAGTGTTCGTTAAACATTTCTTGCATCTTCTCGATCTTTGTCTCCACTCTTTTTGGAGGTCCTGTATCATCTTCACTATCATTATTCTGAATTCTTTTTTCTGGAAGGTTGCCTATCTCCACTTCATTTAATTGTTTTTCTGGGGTTTTATCTTGTTCCTTCATCTGGTACATAACCCTCTGCCTTTTCATCTTGTCTATCTTTCTGTGAGTGTGGTGTTTGTTCCACAGGCTGCAGGATTGTAGTTCTTCTTGCTTCTGCTCTCTGCCCTCTGGTGGATGAGGCTATCTTGGCAACTTAGTTTTTTAAGGAACCACGATACTGTTATCCACAATGGCTGTACTAATTTACATACCCGCCAACAGTACAGGGAGGTTCCTTTTTCTCCACACTCTCTCCAGCATTTATTATTTGTAGACACTTTGACAATGGCCATTCTGACTGTTTTGAGGGGATACCTCATTTTACTTTTGATTTGCATTTCTCTAATAATTAGTGATGTTGAGCATATTTTCATGTGCCTATTGGCCATCTGTATGTCTTCTTTGATGAAAGGTCTATTTAGGTCTTCTGTCCATTTTTCAATTGGGTTGTTTGTTCTTTGATATTGAGCTATATGATCTGTTTGTATATTTTGGAAATTAATCCTTTGTCAGTCACATGATTTGCAAATATTTTCTCCTCTTCTGAGGGTTGTGTTTTCATTTTGTTGATGCTTTTCCTTTTCTTTGCAAAAGCTTTTAAGTTTGATTAGGTCCCATTTGTTTATTTTTGCTTTTATTTCTTTTGCCTTGGGAGACTGACCTAAGAAAATATTATTACGATTTATGTTAGAGAATGTTTTGCCTATGTTCTCTTTTAGGACTTTTATGGCTTCTGGTCTTACATTTAAGTCTTTAATTCATTTTGCATTTACTTTTTATATGGTGTGAGGGAATGTTCTAATCTCATTGTTTTACATGTGGCTTTCCAATTTTCTCAGGACCACTTGTTGAAGAAATTGTTTATTCTCCATTGTATATTCTTTCCTCATTTGTTGAAGATTAATTGACCATAGGTGTGTGGGTTTATTTCTGGGCTCTCTATTCTGTTCTATTTGTTCATATATCTGTTTTTGTGCCAATACCACTTTGTTTTGATCACTGTAGCTTTGTAGTATTGTCTGAAGTCTGAGAGGGTTATGCTTCCCGCTTTTTGTTGTTGTTGTTGTTGTT
Organism: Mesoplodon bidens; assembly: GCF_964165515.1. Taxonomy (NCBI): domain Eukaryota; kingdom Metazoa; phylum Chordata; class Mammalia; order Artiodactyla; family Ziphiidae; genus Mesoplodon; species Mesoplodon bidens. Next base: position 89,022,028 of record NC_138163.1, read on the forward strand.
GTTGTTTTTCCCCTCAGGTTTGCTTTCACAATTCTGAGTCTTTTGTGGTTCCTTGTGAATTTTAGGATAATTTGTTTTAGTTCTGTGAAAAATGTCATGGGTATTTTGATAAGGATTGCATTAAATCTGTAGATTGCTTTGTGGAGTATGGCCATTTTAGCAATATTAATTCTTCCAATCTAAGAGACTGTGATACTTTCTATTTCTTAGAATCTTCTTCAATTTAGTTTATCAATGTTTTATTGTTCTTAACATACAATTCTCTCACTTCCTTGGCTTATTTCTGGTATTTTTTGATGAGATTTTAAAATGGACTTTTTTTTACTTTCCCTTTCTTATATTTCATTGTTAGTGTAAAGAAATGAAGCAGATTTCTGTATGCTAATCTTGTATCTTGCTACCTTGCTGAATTTGTTTACCAATTCTAGTAGTTTTTGTCTGAAGTCTTTATGGTTTTCTATATATATAGTATCATGTCATCTGTATATAATGACAATTTTACCACTTTCCTTCCAATTTGGATATCATTTATTTCTTTTTCTTGTCCGACTGCTGTGGCTGAGACTTCTAATACTATGTGGAGTAGAAGTAGTGAGAGTGGGCATCCTTGTCTTGTTCCAGATTTTATCAGTAATGCTTTCAAGCTGTTCATTTTTAAATGGGACAAAAACAAGGGACAAACTAAAATAGGCACAGAAAATTTTAAAAAGTTTGTAAAAAAGGAATCTTCAGAAAGGAATTTTATGTGTGGTCAGGACTAGATAACATTGACATTAATTTAATTAATTGTGTTTTAATATAAAAAAATAAACTGGTGCAAAATTACAGTTTGGTTTGGTCTCTGTTAAAAGGACAAAATATTTTTCTATTGGTCTGCTGTCAGTAATAAGAGATTATGAAAAGTTTTTCTCTACCTTTACATAACCTGCAAAAAAAAAGAGATTTTATGTCTTGTCAAAAGAATCACTTATGTTCTATATTGTCTTTATCAGGTCTTTGATGATTTAAGGGACCTAGTCCTTTCAATATTAAAGCAGCTAAGTTTTGTTTAAAACTATCTAACCATCTATATTTGAAGGTTTTAATTGTTATTTTGGTTAAATGAGTAATTAAGCATTGTTTCACAGTGACCGCTTTGACTTAGTGTTTTAAAAACTTTTTGATATTTTTGACAAATTTCCCTAAAATCAAATTCTAAATGAAGATTATTGACTTAGAACTGACTTTGAGATTTGTTCTTTCTTCTTATAAAAAGGGATATTAAACTAACTATGCACACTTGATATGTTAAACTACATGGAAACTATTAGCAGATAAGAAGTAAGATTAAGCCTTCTTTACACTATTTCTGTATAGTTATGTGTTTTATGTGTTCCAGAAATTGTATGAAATTCCAGAAATCTTATACGTTCTGACATAAAATGTTGCCTGTCATCAAAATTCAGGCTCACACTAAAGGAACTGAACCCAAGTATCAGGGAAATGTCCTGACTTTCATGCAAAGGCAGCAACAAGAAAAGAATCTGTAAAGATTATATATGGTAGGGACTTCCCTGGTGACGCAGTGGTTAAGAATCCACTTGCCAATGCAGGGGACATGGGTTTGATCCTTGTTCCGGGAAGATCACACATGCTGCAGAGCAACTAAGCCTGTGAGTTACAACTACTGAGCCTGCACTCTAGAGGTCGTGAGCCACAACTACTGAGCCCATGTGCCACAACTAGTGAAGCCTGTGTGCCTAAAGCCCGTGCTCTGCAACAAGAGAAGCCACTGCAGTGAGAAGCCTGCGACCACAACAAAGAGTATCTCCCACTCTTCGCAACTAGAGAAAGCTCCTGTGCAGCAGTGAAGACCCAACACAGCCAAAAACAAACAAATAAATAAATAAAAGATTATGTATGGCACATGGGGATGAAGACCATTCTGCTTCTGCAAAATAAATAAATAAATAAACCCTCATTGCCTGATTTTGCCATCCTGATATCCTTGTAACATAGCAAAATTCTGCTTCTAAATCAGAAAAAAATTAAGATGGGTAAACAATAGCTGTAAATTGAACAAATAGTTGGGGCTATGGGAAACTGAAGACAGCCACTTTGCTCCTCCAGGCTTCCTGACAATCCCATTTTAAACTTTTATTTTGCATTCCTTCACCCACCATAGTGCAGCTAAGATGATTCAAGTTGTAAATAGTCATTGGCAGGGAGATTTCTATAAAATTGTGAAAATATTCTACAAGCAATGTCTGACCTGTCAGGCCCATGAGATTGGGGTAAAATATTTTTGTCCCCAAAGGCCTCAGATTTCTTCCCTCTAGACCTTTTGAACATCTGCAACTTGATTACAGTCAACTGAAACTTTGTATGGTTTATAAAAATGTTTTTGTTATTGAATGGAAGTTTTCTAGGTGGGTTATAGCCTTCCCTTACTGTGAGACTGATGCCCTCACAATGGCAAAGAAACTGTTAGAAAATGTGTTTTCCACTTGGGGTATACCTTCCACAATCTCCAATGACCAAGGCACCCACTTAACTGGGCAAACCATATGAGTTCTTTTTTTTTTTTTTTTTGCGGTACGTGGGCCTCTCACTGTTGTGGCCTCTCCTGCTGTGGAGCACAGGCTCCGGACGCGCAGGCTCAGCGGCCATGGCTCATGGGCCTAGCTGCTCTGTGGCATGTGGGATCTTCGTGGACCAGAGCATGAACCCGTGTCCCCTGCATTGGCAGGCGGACTCTCAACCACTGTGCCACCATGGAAGCCCCAAATCATATGAGTTTTAACAAAAACTTTGCAAACTTCTTGAAATTATCCCTGTCACTATCACCCTCAATCATCTGGCAAGATCTACAGAACTAATGGAAAAACTGGACTCAAGTACAACAAGAATTAATTACATAGGATCAAATGAACTGAAAAATATTATAATTTTTATGTCATTTTGTCTAAAATATTACCAGTTTTTAATCCTTTGTTCTCCAGATACAAGGAAATTTTTAAAACACTTACAACAATTTGGTAAATTATATCTTTGCAAGAAAATTTAAGTTTATATTTTCCTCCCTGCTTGATACCTCCAGAATTCACAAACTCTCAGTGAGTATTCTTATTTTCTTATAATATAGTTGTTTTCATAAATTCAATACGAATCTGCTCTCCTAATAATTAGCATTGTTGAGCATCTTTTCATGTGCCTTTTGGCCATCCTTATGTCTTCTTTGGAGAAATGTCTAATTACAAATCTTCTGCTCATTTCTTATTGGATTGTTTTCTTTATATTGAGCTGTATGAGCTAATTTTATATTTTGGATATTAATCCCTTGTCAGTTGCAACGTTGGCAAATATTGCCTCCCATTCTGTAGGTTGTCTTTTTGTTTTGTTTATGGTTTCCTTTGCTGTGCAAGAGCTTTTAAGTTTAATTAGGTCCCATTTGTTTATTTTTGGTTTTGTTTCCATTACTTTAGGAGATGGATCCAAAAAGATATTGATGGTTTTATGTCAGAGAGTGTTCTGCCTATGCTTTCCTCTAGGAGTTTTATAGTATCTGGTCTTACATTTAGGTCTTTAATCCATTTTGAATTTGTTTTTGTATATGGTATTAAGGAGTGTTCTAATTTCATTCTTTTACATGTAGTTGTCCAGTTTTCCCAGCACCACTTATTGAAGAGGCTGTCTTTTCTCCATTGTATATTTTTGTCTCCTTTGTTATAGATTAATTGACTATAGGTGTGTGGGTTTATTTCTGGGCCTTCTATCCTGTGGTATTGATATATATTTCTGTTTTTGTGCCAGTAGCTACTGTTTTGATTACTCAGTAGTCTGAAATCAGGGAGCCTGATTCCTCCAGCTCCATTTTTCTTTCTCAAGATTGTTTTGGCTATTCAGGGTCTTTTGTGTTTCCATACAAATTTTTAAAAAATTGTTCTAGTTCTGTGAAAAATGCCATTGGTAATTTGATAAGAATTGCATTGAATTCGTAGATTGTCTTGAGTAATATAGTCATTTTGACAATATTGATTCTTCCAACCCAATAACATGGTATATCTTTCCATCTGTTTGTTTCATCTTCAGTTTCTTTCATCAGTGTCTTATAGTTTTCACAGTAAAGATATTTTGCCTCCTTAGGTAGGTTTATTCCTAGGTATTTTATTCTTTTTGATGCAGTGGTAACTGGCATTTCTTCCTTAATTTTTCTTTTTGACCTTTTGTTGTTAGTGTATAGAAATGCAACAGATTTCTGTGTATTAATTTTGTATCTTGCAAATTTACCAGATTCATTGATGAGATCTAGTAGTTTTCTGGTAGCATCTTTAGGATTTTCTCTGTATAGTATCATGTCATCTGCAAACAGTGACAGTTTTATTTCTTCTTTTCCAGTTGGGATTCATTTTATTTCTTTTTTTTTCTCTGATTGCTGTAACTAGGACTTCCAAAACTATGTTAAATAAAAGTGGTGAGAGTGGGAATACTTGTCTTGTTCCTGATCTTAGAGGAAATGCTTTCAGCTTTCACCATTGAGTATGATGTTAATTGTGGGTTTTTCATATATGGCCTTTATCATGTTGAAGTAGGTTCCCTCTATGCCCACATTCTGGAGAGTTTTTATCATAAATGGATGTTGAATTTTATCAGAAGCTTTTTCTGCATCTATTGAGATGATCATAATGGTTTTTATTCTTCACTTTGTTAGTGTGGTGTATCACACTGATTGACTTGCAGATATTGAAAAATCCTTGCCTCCCTAGGATAAATCACACTCGATTATGGTGTATGATCTATTTTTAATTAATTAATTAATTTTTATTTATTTATTTTTGGCTACTTTGGGTCTTAGTTGTAGCATGCAGGATCTTCATTGAGACATGCAGGATCTTTCCTTGTGACATGTGGGCTCTTCATTGTAGGCTCTAGTTGTGGTGTGCTGGCTTCTTTCTAGTTGTGTCATGTGGGTTTTTCTCTCTCTAGTTGTGGTGCATGGGTTCCATAGCGTGTGAGCTCTGTAGTTTTTGGCACATAGGCTCCAGTTGAGGTGTGCGAGGTCAGTAGTTGTGGCACACAGGCTTAGTTTCCCCGAAGCATGTGGGATCTTAGTTCCCTGACCAGGGATCAAACCCATGTCCCATGCATTTTAAGGCGGATTCTTTACCACTGGACCACGAGGGAAGTCCCTGCGATCCTTTAATGTATTGTTGAAGTTGGTTTGCCAGTATTTTGTTGAGGGTTTTTGCGTCTCTGTTCATCAGTGATATTAGCCTGTCATTTTCTTTTTTTGTGTGGTATCTTTGTCTGGTTTTGGTATCAGGGTGTTGGTGAACTTATAGAATGAGTTTGGAAGTACTCTTTCCTCTGCAATTTTTGGGAATAATTTCAGAAGGATATGTGTTAACTCTTCTCTAAATGTTTGATAGAATTCGCCTGTGAAGCCATCTGGCTCTGGACTTCCATTTGTAAACTACAATGAGGTATCACCTCACACTGGTCAGAATGGCCATCATCAAAATTCTATAAATAATAAATGCTGGAGAGTGTGGAGAAAAAGGAACCCTCCTACACTCTTGGTAGGAATAGTTTATAATTTGCTCCAATCATTAACCTTTGTTTTTCTTTTGTTTCCATAGAAGTGTCTCTTGTTAAATACCTGATTGCTTGAACTATAAGCCTAGCTTTGGGAGCCCACCTGCATTACCACCTCCTTAAATAAAATATAACTGTTTAACTAACCTGACCTGTTCTCAGAAGTAAAAAACTGGTTCAAAGGAAAGGAAAACCGTACTAACCTGTTTTCTCACAATTACAGTCACCAGCTCAGCTTTTAATATGTGAAATTTCCAGAGACGTTTTGGAGGCAGGAACTGTTGGGAGCCAGGGTAGCCTGCCCCAAAATATTACTCAATGGCATATTGATTATTTTAAATTAAAGTTAATTAAGAAGCAACCAACGCAAGGTAACACTCTGACCCTACTTTCTGTCTCCCCAAAAGCAGGAAATAAATCTATGTGAAAGGTGCATTCCCTGCATCTGAAAGTAGAAGGACTTCCTTATTGCTAGAGATTAGGAAATTCAGGTCAATAAGCTTATATAAACAAACTTTGTTACTTCTTTAATTTACTACTCTAAATCCAAACTCTGTTCAGATTTTTCACTAGTTGTGTACCCAAAATCTAAGTATCTTGGTCTTGTCAATTTCTAACAAATTTATTTTTTCTTTGTCTATAACCACCCAACAAGGAGGAACTTTTGCTCTCCTTGGAGGAAAGTGCTGTTTATATATATATATATAAATCATAAAAGGTGGTCCAACAATTAGAAATATTAAAGGCTAATATTGTTATTTTTAAAAAAAATTCTGAGAAATCCCCTGGAACTGGACAGACCTATAGTTGGTTGTCTTCTTGAGTAAGGTCCCTTTTAAAATCAAGACTGAAATTTGTGTTACTAATTGTAATCTTAGCCCTATCTATTTGGTTGTTATTCAAACTAATTGTGTTTTGTTTCAAAAATGTTTAAACACCAGATCTATAAGGATAATGGTGAACCAGAGACTGGGGACTATTCATCAAGCTTTCACCTCATAACCTGCTTTGCATCACCTGAGAGATCAACTAACTATGAACTTAATTGAGATTTGACTTGCCTGAGATCATATCCCTAAAGCCCCTTGTTACTCAAATGCGGCCCAAGCCTGAAACACTAAAACTCTCTCCTCTCACTCATTTTGCCCCAAATGCAAACTTCCTGGGACAGGTCTGTGGGACAAAAAAATCTAATTGATACAGATTAGATACAGATTAGATACAAATCTAATAGATACAGATTCCTGGGAAAAATCCATCCCAGTTCCATGGGACAAAAGATCTAATCAATAGAGAAGGTAGAAAGGCCTCTTTTTGTTTACATACTTTTGTCTAGTTATCAATGTTAGGGGAAAACTAAGTCATAATGAACAAGCACAGAGGTATGCTAATTAGGAAACATTTTATAGGCTATATATTTATCAGTTATACAAAACTGTCACACAAACATTATATGTGTGCTTTTAGCAGTAGACTTGAAACAAGCAGTGATATATGTCATGAGTAGTTATGCACTTTGACAACTTTACTAAAGAATTTGTTTTCCCTCCTGAGCACTGGGACAAACGTATAGCTAGCAATAAAAGAATAATTTTCAATTTTGATAGGGTAGTTAAATTGAATTAGTAGGATGAGCCTTATAGGCCTGGTCCAAATTCTTGGGTCAGCCACCTACTATTGCTGTTGTCTTCTTCTCCTCTTGGTATGGGTGTCATTTGAGATCAGAAGTCCTTTCTATAGACCAGTCCAGTGTATAGGCTTTCTTAAAGTCAGAAATATGAAATCAAGAGCCAATTCCCTGCAGTGTTACAGTGTGTGAGATACTTAAGAATATCTGATAAGGGTCCTTTCATTTAGGTTAGAATGAGAGACCTTTATATTATGTATTTTACACTGTGCATAATCCCCTAGTTGCAGGTCATGGGGCATCTGATCTTCACACAAAGATTATCGTGATCAGCTTCAGAAACAAGTTTAGAATATCTTTTTAATAATTAAACTTTACAGGGCTTCCCTGGTGGCACAGTGGTTGAGAGTCCATCTGCCGATGCAGGGGACATGGGTTTGTGCCCTGGTCCGGGAAGATCTCACATGTCATGGAGTGGCTGGGCCCATCAGCCATGGCCACTGAGCCTGCGTGTCTGGAGCCTGTGCTATGCAACGGGAGAGGCCACAACAGTGAGAGACCCGCATACCACACACACACAAAAAAGATTAAACTTTACAAAAATGTAACATAGCAACAAGGAGTCATGTTGGATACAGGGAATAAATACATTACCTCAATATTCACAAAGGTATATACAAAACCTCAATATCCATAAAGGTATATTATTGAAACATTTTTTCTCTCTAGATTATCCTCATTTCTACTAAATCTAGCCAAATAAGACTGATTTGTTTGCAAAATAAGTCTGGTTTCAATTAACTTGTCCTGATTATTTACATGAGTGCAATTGATCATATAAGCTCTTTTAAATTGGCTGTGTTGGAATTTTTCATAAGGAATCTCAAATTAAACTTTAAAAAATCCTCTCAAGGCCAGGAAAGTTACATCAAGGATTTGCCATCAGATTTTGCCTGCAACATCTACAGATTTGGGCAAACTCCTCTCTTCTTTAGGTCCCCCAAATATCTTGAGATTCCCACACTTGCCAGAAAGTTGCCTTTCTTATTCACCTGGAAATACTTCTGGAAACCCTGTAAGCAAGGTACCAGGTTGTTTTTCCAAGGGGCTTTATGACTCCATAAAGTCAAACTTAGTTCTTTGAAGCTTTCTGGTCATATTTGATTTTATGTATATTCCAAATATGACATTTCAGTCAAAACCATGGTAATATAACAAATATTCCCAACTGTGCCCTGTTTAGGAGAACAGATTCTTACTGAATTCATGCAAATAACTATATTGTCATAAAAATAAGAATGCTCTCCGAGGGTTTCCAAATTCTGGAAAGATTGGGTAGAGAGGAAGGATAAATATGTATTTTATGTAAAATGTATAACTTACCAAATTGCTATATGTCATATTTTGCTTAAGGAAAAATATTTCCTTATATCTGGAAAACACAGATTAAAAGCCAATATTATTTTAGACAAAGCCCATAAAAGTTATAACCATATTTATCAGTTCACTCAGTCCTGTGTAACAACTAATTCTTGATCTTCTGTTAAGTGTTTATGAAGCCATCATTTTTAAAATTATAATTCTTTAATTTCTTACCCAGTTCAGTGGTGTGATCTGAAAGTTTTCAGAAACCTGTACTTGTCAAAAAGTCTTTTCTGTGAATTTTCTTGAAGATGAAACTTTTTTTCAAAAACATCAGAGTAAAACAATAACTGTCCACAAATGACAAAATACTTAAAAAGCCATGGTTAAAGATCTGATTACAATGTACTTGACAAAGAAACTTGGTTATTTTTGTGACATATAATAATTTAAGATAATAACTAGAATTGTGACTGATAGTATACCAGGACATTTTTAAAATTTAACAACTCCATATAATTTCCCTAATTTTTATATTAATAACATTTACCCATACAAAGTAACCTAAGAAGGGTTATCACCATTCATTTTGCAAGGCTTCCCATGTAATTTAATATACTAAATAAGCTTTATTTTAATTTCTCTCTTTGAGGTACTTCAGGGGCCCTCTGAAATGTCCTAAAGTTAGCTAGAGTTCAAAACAATTTCATTTATAATTTGATTTCAGGAATTTTATCAAAAATGTTTTAAAATGCTTGGTCAAATAAGATCATAGGTGACTGTGAAAATATACTTATTCAGTTAACCAAAGTGACAATAAATGATTTCAAAGGCAATATGGCAAGTTACAACAGATTACTTAAAATGTAAAGAAACTTAGAGTCTGTTATCTAAAGCAGCTCAGTAGTCCAGGAAAACTTTATTCTCTTAACAGAGAGATGAAACCAAACTCCAGTCTTGTACCAACTTACTTTAAATAAAAAAAATCATTTACTTTGTTAAATTCAATCTAATCTTAGCCAGTCTTGACCATGTACAAAACTATTTTCTCAGGGTTCCTTTTCCTTCTATAAATTCTGTATCCATATTAGTCTGTCCCTTATTTTCTTTCCCATCCAGAAACTACCAGCTTTAGGATGAAATTATTTTATTTTCCCTTAACAAAAATCTATCCATTCTTCATACCTTCTCTTACCACAACATATAGCCTACTGTTTTTTAATCAAAAAATAATTTGACTTCTTTTTTCTTATTATCAGTCTGCAAAAAATTTCAAAGTTATTGAATTACCAAATAAGTAATTTTAATTGTTAAAGTAAATAATGTAAAGCATCATTTCAGTTCTGCTTTAAACTTCAAGAAAAAAAGGAAATAAAATTTTAAATCCACATGCTTTCAGAATTCAAGGGATATGGCATCCTACTTTCTTTACATACTGAAAAGTTTCCCTTGTAAGTTCTAGCAGCTTTAATTACATATATATTAAAATTTTGACCCATAAAACCCTAACCTCTAGCAAAAACCAAGAAGCAAGAAATTGTGAACTATTTGTCATACCAGCATGTTTTGATTGGCAAACTTATAAACATATTCTATAACCTCTATAAATATATATTTTCTCATAGCGGAATTTATTTTCTCAATGTGGGACATGTGTCCAATAAACCCAAATATCTTTAGTTCCTTCTCATAAGAAGACAAAATTAAGTAAACTTAGACTTGTCTAGCAATCAATGTTCCAGTATTTTATCTTATTTAAAAATCATCTAGACCTTTTACAAATTTTCATTGTTTAACTTAATTAGGAAAACCCTAATGTTCCAAGTTACCAGAAATCTTGAAAAACTATTTTAGATAGACATACATAAAACATAATTATTCCTAAAAGAGTTAATCTAAAAACTCTTATCTCATGTACCTCTATTTCATTAATTATGAAAATATTACCATACAAATTTCATTTTTTATTGTTGACAAATATTGCAACATAAATAATATCTTATTTGATTTATAGTAAACTTAGGTACAATAAAAATATTATATTCAAAATTAATGACTCCAAAACATGTCTGTATCAATTAAATCAACAAACTTTAACTTTAATATAAAATATTAATTTAATCTTAAATATTTCCCACATTCATTTCTTTTGTATTTTTGAGGATTTATATAAGCTCTTAATTTTCTTTAAGCCAGTTAAATAGAGCTCATTGATAAATTGATTTTGGTATAATCCTCTGGAGGTAAAGATATATCATATTTATAATGTACACACAGATATAAAGACAGAACCAGATACCTCATAGTTTTATTTTAAAACATAATCATGAATCAGATATTAAAATATAAACTCATTATTTTGTAAATAGAAGTTGTAATAAGTTAAGGTTACTCAAGTTTTAAAAGTCCCCTCTTTTCCTTTTTTTTTTTTCAATTTTAGGTTCTACTAATAGAACCAAGGCTGTAGTCTCAGGCAATGTTTATTGTGTTTGCATTTCAAGGACATGATAAAAGTTCCTGAAAACCCATGTAGAACATTTACATCTTAAAGGCACACGAAGGAAAAAGCAAGGTCCTAGAAGGACTTGTTTCCTTAGAATTCTGAAAAGATGTATTATTAAGCTGGCAAATCCAGTTTTGGAATGTCAAATGAGCCAAATCTTGAGCATTGTTTTCCAGAGTCTAAAGAATATTGTGTCCATGTGGTGTTACAAATAAAATATCTTTTTTGCCCGTAGTTGCAAAACAAAATATTTTCCAATTCAATAAAAAAAAAAAAACATCATAAGGGGCTACAAGATGGGACAGAGCTGTGCATCTCATTTTTGTTTTTCACCGATGGTGTTGTCAATTATTTAGCAAACAAGTAAATAAATACTAAGTGGTCTCTCTGGGTCTCAGTTCCATAGTCCAAAAGGGAAAGTCCCAACAAGTGGAGTCAAATGACAGAGAATAATAGCCTGGTGTTGTCATATGTGAGTTCTGCTATTTACCAGAGATGTCTCAAACAGCCAGTGCCTTGTTTCCTTTAACAGAAACTCTAAAGGATTGTAAGCCTCTGATGCCTTATTTGAAGCAGGTGCTCAGGGATTCCCCTGAGACAAAGGTGCTCAGTACAGAATCTGAGAGTCTCCAAGCCTCCACCAGCCAGATGCTGATGTGCCATGGGCAAGATGCTTACCCAGGAGAGTGATGCCTTTCATGGTCACCAAAATTTTTAACAAACTGAACTCGGGTTCACTCGTCTGACATACAGCAAAGCCAATCTGGGTTGAGGTGAAGGAAAGTACAGCATTTATTTGCAAGGTACCAAGCAAGCAGAATGAGCAGATAATGCTCAAAAGATCTGAACTCTGCACTGGCTTACATGTAGAGGTTTTTAAAGGCAACATTAGGGGTGAGGGTCACAGGTGCATGATGTTTGTGGACATCCTTCTGATTGGTTGGTGGTGAGGTAACAGGGTGATATTTTGGGAATTTGGGGAATCTCAATCATCAATTTTCTGGCTCCAACCAGTCTGTGGTCTATGTGTTTGTGATCAGTATGCAGTCAATTTCTTCCACCAAGTGGGGGGTCATAGTTTCTACAAAATTACTCAAGGATATGCATCAGGATAGCTTAACTGCTTTCCTTAGTTTCTGCATTTTTTCACTTCTGTAATTGTTAACTAATCAAATTTGCTATTTAGAATTCAGAGAAGACCTAAGATGCTAAAGTTAAGCAGGGGACTAAGGGAGACTTGCATCTGGGAAGGCCCCACAGGGTCTCGCTCAGTTTCACCTAGCACATGGTAAGTATTCAATGAATATTTATTGACTAAATAAAAGAATTGTATTTGAACCTCCCATAATCAGACCATGGTTTATTTCTCCAGTCTCATCCCCTACTTCCCCATCCTCTTGCACTCTAGGCTCTAAGCCTATCAAACAATGGCATTGCCCTTGAATGCACCACATTCTTTCATATTGCAGTAATGTTTTGTGTGCTCTTGCTCCTTTCTCAACTGGTAGACTTCCTTCGATCCCAGAAGGCTCTGCACACTCATCAACTTTTCTGGAGGAGCCCATACCTACACACTTTCTCTTAAATACTCTTATTGTAGCACAGACTATATCATATTACCTTTGGAATCCTCCTGTAGCTAGGAGCTCCTCATGGGTCAGGACTAGATGAAAGTCCTATTCATGTTCCCAGTGCCTGAAACATACCCACTATGTAATAAGAGCTCAAGAAATGCTTGCTAAATAGATGGATGAAATAAAAAAATGAATCAATCAGCTAAGGAGAGATGAGAGTCAGAGTGGAAGCAAGTGACTACGGTTTTAAAAAGATAAGGAGCAGGTTGATGTAGTGAAAGGAGCTTTTTTGGAGGAAGGTATACTTGGCTTAGAATCCTAGCTTCACTATTAATATCTGTGTGACCTTGGTCAAATAATTGCACAGCTTGTGTCTTAGCTTCTATATTAGTAACACGGGTCTAATAATTACTTCTGGATATGTTGTGAGTAACAGAGGAAACAACACCCACAAAATGCCTAGTATAGAAACAGATACATGGCATATAATCAAAATGAGTTTTCTTTCCCTTCCTACTCTCGTCTACTTGTCACACTGTTTGTTCCCAAATACGTTCTTCTTTACTAACCTCCACCAACTCCCTCTTTATCCTGTCCTCTGCTAATTCCCAAGAGGTCTTAGTCCCCAACCACCTAGCTGCTGGGAGACTGAATCTTCTCCACAGGACAGACTTCTGACTCGGGATTTCTGTTCCACTCCCTTCGGAAGTGCTGTTATTGTGGGTCATCAGACTGACTCCAGGCCACTTTCTTATTAGTACTTGACCACTCTGGAACCAATGGCTGTTGCTTTATAAGTGCTTTTCCTAGATTTGTTTTAATATTACATAGAGCAATTGTGCTCTCTAATGCACCGCTGCCCCCAACCTCCATCTTGCCAGTGGGGAATGTCATCTCTTCTCCTTGAAGAGGTGGAGACTATGTTGCTTCACGGTACAGCCCTGTCTGCCTTTTCTCCTGAGACTTCCTATTCTAGGCCCCTGGGAGCCAAGCAATGGAAATAGCCGAGAGGTTAGAGCCTTGCACGTTCCTGTCAGCCTGTCTTCCTCTAAGCCTTGTTTGTGTATGTTAATTTTGGGGTCAAGAATACATTGGTAGTGGAGAAGGTGTGAGGGAAAAGCCAAGATATTTTTTTTTCTGGGGAAAGGAATTGGTACCTTTTCTTTACCTCTTTTATAAGTATCTCTCTAACCTCAAGCTATTCTGGAGTCCTGTAGGTAACTATATAGGCAAATCTAGTCTCAGAGCTGAAAAAGACCTTCACAATTTCCTTAGACTATCCCGTCATTTTTAAGACAGGGAAATCAAAGTCTAGAGAAGTGGAAATAATTTACCCAAGGTTGCCCAGTGAGTTATCTCTTTTGTGAGTCTTTAGACTTTCCTTAGAGAATCAGGTGGCTCAGATGAGTAGCAGTTCCATTCTCTGGGGCCTCTAAATGTGTCATGAACTAAAAATTTTACTCAGGGTAACCCAGAGAAAAAGGGGCATCCTAAAATAAGAAGATTTTTCTGTTCCCAGGCAAAGTATATCGAGCATGTCATGAGTACCTCACTGATGTTTTCAAAATTCTTGTTGCCATGTTGGGTTCCATTTCAAGTACAAGCATTAACCAATGATCCTGGAGAGTCGGAGAAATTATGAAGGATAAGAAAGAAAAATGCTTCATTTTTCCAAAATGAAATGAGCAGATACTGAAAACCAGGGACCAAACAGTTTAATTTTTACATTAGGCAAGATTCTGGGACAGACTATGCAAATAATGATGTGTGGAAACTTAGAAAAGGAAGTGGTAATCAGGACAAATATAATAGGCTTGCCTGGAAGGCAAACATTTCAGGTGAATCAACTGCATTGCTTTTATGCAATGAAACTAGCCTTATGAATTGGGGAAAAGGAGATAAATGATTATCTGGCCAAGCAATGGAAATAGCTGAGAGGTTAGATATGTCTTTTCTGATTGCTTCTTGGTCTACATAGATAAATAAAGATTGACTGACAGGGCAGTTTTGTGAATTTGTAATAAGCTAAATGATTATACCCAATATATGGTTACTGCTATGATTACTGCTATCATTGTGGCTACTGCTGCTATATTATTAACATTAATAGCATAAAGGCCCATAGAATTAAATAAAATTTTTAAATGCTTACTATTTATTATAAAGGATATAGATGAACTGACAGATGAAATATTTTGGTTTCTATAAATTAATAAGACATATATTTGTGGCCAACTTACTTTTAACAATGATGCCAAGACCATGCTATGAGGGAAATAATAGTCTCTTCAACAAATTTCTTTAGAACAATTAGATAGCCACATGAGAAATAATTAATTTGGACTCCTATCTCAGACATTATACATAAATTAACTCAAAATGGATCAAAGTCCTAAATGTAAGAGCTTAAACAATAAAACACTTAGAAGAAAATATAGATACACATTTTTATGACCTTGAGTTTGGTAGTGGCTTTTTCGATATGATGCCAAAAACATAAGCAATAAAAGAAAAATGGAGTTCATCAAAATTAAAAACTTTGCACTTCAAAAGATACTAACAGTAAAGTGAAAAAGACAATAAACATAAATTTTTTACACATCATATACCTGTTAAGTGTCTAGTATCCAAAAATGTATAAAGAACTGAATATATTACAACTCAAAGTAAAAGACAAATAACACAATTTTTAAATGTACAAAGATGCCAATAGACACTTATCCAAAGATATACAAATGTCTAATAGTCACATGAAAATATGCTCAACATCGTTAGTCAATTTGAATTAGGAAAATGCAAATTAAAACCACAATGAGATGCCACTTCACACCTTTTATAATGACTATAATAAAAATTAGCAACAACTGTTGAGGATGTGGAGGAACATTTATATATCACTGATGGAGATATAAAATGGTACACCCAATATGGAAAACAGCCTGGCAGTTTCACAAAAAGTTAAAAATAAAGTTACCGTTTGACTCTACAGTTTCACTCCTAGGTATATACCCAAGAGAAATGAAAACTTATGTCCATACCAAAACTTGTACACACATGTTCATAGCAGCATTATTCATAGGTAGACAAAAAAGTCAAGATAGCACAAATGTCTATCAACTCATGAACAGGAAAACAAAATGTGTTATATCCACACAATGAAATATAATTCATTCATAGAAAGCAATAAAGTGAAGGTGAGAGAGAAGATGGCAGAGTAGAAAGCAATAGGGATCTGTCTCTGTACACTAGACAAGAATTGTATTTTCAGAAACTGCTAGAGTATCTATTTTGGAACTATGGATTCTGTTCAAACAACTGAAGTTTCCAGGGGAAATCAGACTGGTAAATTATGATTAATTTAGGTCAATTTCAACCATTAGGGAGACTCCCCCATAATGAACAGCAATGCCTGCATTCTGGAAAAGGCTTGTGAGAGCCAGAGTTGGCAATAAGGACATTATCCTCCAAATATTGGGAATCTATGTTCTGACCACTGATTATTGCTTCTGATCACAGAGGTTCAGGTAAAGAGTCAGGCTGTCACTCTTTCATCCCCAACATCCATTGTTTCTTCTCCTTCAAGTTGAAATGGCTTCCAGGAGATTTATAGGAACAGCTCCTGTTATTTTTTTCTTCTTTTTTCCTTTTTCTAATTTTGGGAGACAAGAATTTAAGGATTAATTCATTCAAAAGTAACTGCATATATCAGGTAATTTAGAAAGCTACCACATATGACCAGAGAAAGACACAGGCTCAGAAAAGACCCGAGGAGACCTTACACTTTCACCTCAGGCTGATACCTGGCACAAAGACACCCTACAACAATTGCCAAAATAACAAACTTAAACCAAGTGGTGAAATCTGATTTTCAGATTTAGCACACCAAGGTTCAGATTTTGTTTTCAACAACAACAACAAAAACCCACAAAGGCATATAAAGAAACATGAAAGTATGGCCGATTTAAATGAATAAAATAAATCAATAGAAATGTCCTGTAAGGAAGCTCAGATTATGAAATTTCTAAATAAAGACTTTAAAACAATTGTGTTAAAGATGCTCAGAGAGCTAAAGGAAGACATGGACAAAAACAGGAAAACCGTGCATTAACAAAGTGAGAATATCAATAAAGAGAAAATACAGAGAGAAACTGAAAAGAAATGCTGGACCTGAACAATACAATAGCTAAGATGAAAAATCAATTATAGGTTTCAAAGCAGGTTTAATCAGGCAGAAGAATCAAACCTGAAGACAGGACAATTGAAATTATCAAGTTTGAAAAGAGAGAAAAAAGATGGAAGAAAAGTGGACAGAGACTAAGACATCCATGGGATACCATCAAGCAGACCAACATATGCATTGTGGTAGCTCCAGAAAGAGAAAAGGAAGTGGTTAAAAAGAATATTTAAAGAAATAATGGCTAAAAACTTCCCAATTTTTTTTTTTTTTTGCGGTACGTGGGTCTCTCACTGCTGTGGCCTCTCCCACTGTGAAGCACAGGCCCCAGACAGGCAGGCTCAGTGGCCATGGCCCATGGGCCTAGCCGCTCCACAGCATGTGGGATCCTCCCAGACCAGGGCCCGAACCCACGTCCCCTGCATTGGCAGGCAGACTCTCAAACACTGCGCCACCAGGGAAGCCCAAAAACTTCCCAAATTTGATGAAATACATGACTCTATAAACTCAAGAGTCTTAACAACCTCCAAGTAGAATGAACTGATACCCACACTGAGATACATTATAATCAAACTGTCAAAAGCCAAGACAAAACGAGAATCTTGGAAGCAGAAAGGGAGAAGCAATGCATCACATTTAAGGGATCCTAAGTAACTTTATCAACTGATTTCTCATCAAGAATCTTGGAGGCCTGAATGCAATGGGTTGATATGTTCAAAGTGCTGAAAGAAAAAAAACTATCAACTGAGAATACCATATCCAGCAAAATCACCCATCAAAAAATCAGGGAGAAATTAATACACTCTCAAATAAACAAAAGCTAAGAAGGTTCATTACCACAAGATCTGTCCTGAAAGGAATGCAAACGGAGTTTATCAGACTGAAATGAAAAAAACACAAGAGAATGGCTTGAAGCTATATGAATAAATAAAGATCCCTGGAAAAGGTAAGCACATGGACACTTATAAAATCTAGTGTGTAATTTTGTTGTAAACTCCACTTTTTAATTTTCTACATTATTTGAAAGGCAGATGCATAAAGTAACTATTTACCTATGTTATTGGGTATGAAATGTATTAAGATGTAATCTTGAGAGCAATAACAGAAAAATGTGGTTGGAGCTGTAGAAAAGCAGAGTTTCTGTATACCATTGAAGTTAAGTAGGTATATATTTAAATTAGATTTTTATTACTTTAGAATGTTAATATCATCCTCATGGTAGCCACAAAATATATCTACAGAACATGCACAAAATAGAATGAGAAGAGTATCAAAATGGTTCAGTATGAAAATTAAATGCAAAAGAAGGCATTAATGGAGGAAATGAGGGAGAAAAAATGTACAAGATATATAGAGAACAAATAGAAAAGTGGCAGAAATAAGCCTTCTTATCATTATTTTAAATATAAATGGATTAAACATTTTGTTCAAAAGGCAGAAACTGGGGGACCTCTCTGGTGGTCCAGTTGTTAAGACTCCATGCTTCCACTCCAAAGGGACTGGGCTTGAGCAACTAAGATCCCACATGCCACACAGTGAGGCCAAAGTAAATAAATTAATTAAAAGGCAGAGATTGGCAGAATAGATTTAAAAAATGATACTACTGTATGCTGCCTACAAGAGACTCATTTTAGATCCAAAGACACAAGTTTAAAATGAAAGGATAAAAAAGGTATTCTGTACAAACAATAATCAACAGCGAGCTGGAGGTCTATCCTAACATGAGACAAAATAGAGTGTAAATGCAAAAATATTACAAGACAAAGAAGGACATTATATGTTAATAAATGGCTTAGCACAGCAAAAGCTACAACAATTATAAACATTTACAAACCTAATAACCAACCTTCAAATATAGGAAGCAAACCTTGATTTAATTGAAGAGAGAGATAAATAGTTCTACAATAATATTTGTAAACTTCAATACCCAACTTTCAATAATGGATAGAACAACCAGACAGAAGCTAAGTAAAGAAATGGTGGACTTGAGCAACACAATGAATCAAGTAGACTTAACAGATATATGCAGGACACTCCATCCAATAACAGAATACACAATCTTCTCAAGTGCACACAGTATATTCTCCTGGATAGACCAGAGATTAGGCCACAAAACAAGCTATATCTGAGATTATTTTATACAGTTAGCTCACTCCAGTACCCTTTTTATTCCATTTCTGGCAGGGCTGAAGTTCACTGTTTGTCTCATTCTTCCAAACTTCCCTGATGTGAAACACAACTGGCACCAGGCCCCATGAATACATGCGTGTATGAGTGTATTTGTATATTTATGTATGTGTGTGAATATGCACACGGCCTCCCCTATCAATGATGCTAATAATGGATGGTGATGGACTTTACCTGGCGTTTGTACTCTGGATATAAACAAGGGCAAGAAAATGAAGCCAAAAGAGTTGCTAGGGTCAAAGCCAATATGCAGGCTGGATTCCTAATTCCAAGCAGGAATGGTGGCCCAGGAAATGCCAATGAGAGAAGATGTATGGGTACTTAGGAATCTTTCACCGGCAGGTCAGGTCTCAGTGGAGAGAGGAAACTTCTTCAATGTATGTGCATTCATGGATGCTGAAGGCTTCTGTCTTCGGAAGTGGATTATGAATCTTGTCCTCATTTTTAGGAGAGGAAACTGAGATGTGAGATGTTCTCAGGAGGATTGCAGCCCCACTCCATAGCCTTTTCCAGCTATGAAGGAAGTTCCTCTGGCAGGAACAAGGACCATGACTCACCATGGGCAGTGTGTTGGGACCTACAACACCCAAAGATGGTACTGTCTCAAGATATGGGGATGAAAGCGGGGAAAAATATATGAGACAAAAGCTAGTAAAAATCAAGCTATACTAGATAAAGCAAGCTGCCTACAGAAGTGACCCAGCCCAAAATCAAAGAGGTTATGTGCAAATGGCTGCAGATAGGGCCCCTATAATTCTCAACTCAGTCAGGTAAATAAGCCGATCCTAAAAAGGCATCACTCACCCACTGCTGAAGAGGGAAGTGCCCTAGAGAGCCCTAGAGTTTGGGTGTCACTTCTGCTCTTAATTTGCCACGTGACCTTAAGCAAGTTCTCCTTCTGTGGAAATTTCATTTCTCTAAAATGAAGGGACAGGAGCAGGGGATCTCTATGTACCTCCTTTTGATGATTCCAATAAATTTGTTATAACTTGTTTGAGGTAATTGTTGTGTTGTCATAGCAGAATGTGTAGCGGGGGGACATATAGGCTGGGAAAAAGGAAGAAGTGTAGTCTTACAATTTTTAAGAAGGTGTGAGTATGACTCTGATATTTACAGGAAAACTTGAGCTGTGAGATCACAAACAATCAAAATAATCAAGGGAGATATCTTTCTAGAATGCTGAATCTCCTTTGTCTTAATTCTCTCATGACCAAGAAACTTCCCAAGTAAGCATTCAGCCTCCAAAGTAGACTGGCATACCCGGAAAGAAGGCCCTTAAATGAATGGTGCTTATGGGTGATTGGCTCTTTCCCTCAGGGAAAATTAATGAGTTGACAGCTGCTCTTTCTTACATCAAGCTCTAAAGAATTTGATTAATGAGGAATTTTGATCCTGAGCCTGAACATCCCTGCTAGGGACAGTAAAATTTCATTTCTGACCCCACAAAACTGAGGCCAGGTCCATATTCCCATGGCAAACCCTTCAAGATGTTGACTCTCTATTGAATCCAGCTTCCCTAACCACCAACAGCCAGAACCTCCTTCTCTTTGATATCTCTGGAGCAGCACCATTCTCTCTTTCCTCTCTCTTTCTCTCTCTCTCCCCCCCAACCAGACTGTGGAATGAGGAAACATGCCACAACCTGGGCCGCATATACTTACCTTCACACAGGTGTGACCTGATAAGCCTCTAGGCACTGTAACCTTCACTGCTTGGAGGACTAAAGTTGATGCCTAGCTTGACAAAGCACACCTACAAGATGGCAGCTGTTTATAGGTGAGGCCACCCAGGGCAGAAAAGAGCACTAGCCTTGGGAACAGAGGCCTAGGCCCTCAACATTTCAGTGCCATAAATTCTTTCCATGACTCTGGGCAAGTTACATTCCTTCCCTATCCTTTCATTTCTTCACTTGGAAAAATATGGGGAACAGACTAGTCTAGGGATGAAAACTCAAACGACCTCTAAAACATGAACACTGAGAAATAAATGGAAGTTGCTTAATGCAATGCAGCAGGGAGTAGTGGAAATTTTAGTGAACTGAAGAGTGTATATTCTAACTAAAAAGTGTAACTGATCCTTAGCTGATTATGGTCATGTAAAAATGTATGAAGTGGTAAAGATCTGGAACTTTTAATATAAAATCTTCTAATTTATAATTATTGGATGCTAATTTAATTCTTTAAAAATAATATTAACCTCCTAAAATATGTCTGCAGACTGGCATATGTAGTAGAAATTCTCTAAAGCCCTTGGCATTCAGGGCAGCAGTGCATTTGACAGGAAAGGACACTGAGGTATAGATGAGGGATCCAACTACAAGCTTGCCCTGAACATGAGGGGCCTGAATTTCTGCTCTGGGATCAGTTTCTTCAACTGTAACCTGGGGATAGTAATTTTGCCCTGCCTCCCTCACAAGGTTGTTTTGAGGGGGCAAGGAGATCAGTACATTGAAAACATTAAGTATTTTGAAAGTACTTTGAGAACAATATCACCTGTAGAGAATGATGTCAGCAAGATGGCAGACTAAGAGTATGTATGTAGTGTCCTTCTTTGTCTCTTGTAGTAGTCTTTATTTTAAAGTCTATATTTTTTTGATATAAGAATTGTTACTCCAGCTTCTTTTTGATTTCCATTTGCATGTAATATCTTTTTCCTTTCCCCTCATTTTCATTCTTTATGTGTCCCTATGTCTGAAGTGGGTCTCTTGTTGACAGCATATTTATGGGTCTTGTTTTTGTATGCATTCAGCAAATCTATGTCTTTTGGTTGGAGCATTTAATCCATTTACATTTAAGGTAACTATGAATATGTTTTGCCTATTACCATTTTCTTAATTGTTTTGGGTTTCTTTTTTTTAACATCTTTATTGTACTATAACTGCTTTACAGTGTTGTGTTAGTTTCTGCTGTATAACAAAGTGAATCAGCTATATACATATGTATATCCCCATATCCCCTCTGTCTTGCATCTCCATCCCACCCTCCTTGTCCCACCCCTCTAGGTGGACACAAAGGCCTTTTCCTTTTCTTGTTTTTCCTGCCTAGAGAAGTTCCTTTATCATTTGTTGTAAAGGTGGTTTGGTGGTGCTGAATTCTCTTAACTTTTGCTTGTCTGTAAAGATATTATTTTCTCCATCTAATCTGAATGAGATCCTTGTTGGGTAGAGTAATCTTGGTTGTAGGTTTTTCCCTTTCGTCACTTTAAACGTATCATGCCACTCCCTTCTTTTTTTTTGTTTTTTATTTTATTTTATTTATTTTTTTATTAGTTTCTGCTTTATAACAAAGTGAATCAGTCATACATATACATCCATCTGTTCCCACATCCCTTCCCTCATGCATCTCCCTCCCTCCCACCCTCCCCAACCCACCCCTCCAGGTGGTCACAAAGCACCGAGCTGATCTCCCTGTGCTCTGCGGCTGCTTCCCACTATCTATCTACCTTACATTTGGTAGTGTATGTATGTCCATGCCTCTCTTTCGCTTTGTCACAGCTTACCCTTCCCCCTCCCCATATCCTCAAGTTCATTGCAGCTCTATTCACAATAACCCGGAGCTGGAAACAACCTAAGTGTCCATCATCGGATGAATGGATAAAGAAGATGTGGCACATATATACAATGGAATATTACTCAGCCATAAAAAGAAACGAAACTGAGCTATTTGTAATGAGGTGGATAGACCTAGAGTCTGTCATACAGAGTGAAGTTAGTCAGAAAGAGAAAGACAAATACCGTATGCTAACACATATATACGGAATTTAAAAAAAAAATGTCATGAAGAACCTAGGGGCAAAATGGGAATAAAGACACAGACCTACTTGAGAATGGACTTGAGGATATGGGGAGGGGGAAGGGTAAGCCACTCCCTTCTGGCTTGCAGACTTTCTTCTGAAAGATTAGCTGTTAATCTTATGGGGATTCCCTTGCATGTTATTTGTTGCTTTTCCCTTGCTGCTTTTAATATTTTTCCTTTGTATTTAATTTTTGATAGTTTGATTATTATGTGTCTTGGCATGTTTCTCCTTGGATTTATCCTCTGTGGGACTCTCTGCACTTCCTGGACTTGATTGACTATTTCCTTTCCCATGTTAGGGAAGTTTTCCACTATAATATCTTCAATATTTTTTCAGTCCCTTTCTTTTTCTCTTCTTCTGAGACTGCTAAAATTCGAATGTTGGTGCATTTAATGTCCCAGAGGGCTCTGAGACTGTCCTCAATTCTTTTTCATTTATTCTGCTCTGCAATAGTTATTTCCAGTATTTTATCTTCCAGGTTACTTATCTGTTTTTCTGCCTCAGTTATTCTGCTATTGATTCCTTCTAGAGAATTTTTAATTTCATTTATTGTGTTTTGCATCATTGTCTTTTTGTTCTTCATTTCTTCCAGGCCCTTGTTAAACCTTTCTTGTATTTTCTCCATTCTTTTTCCAAGATTTTGTATCATCTTTACTATCATTATTTTGAATTCTTTTTCAGGTAGACTGTGTATTTTCTCTTCATTTGTTTGGTCTAGTGCCTTTTTCCTTTGGTTCTTCATCTGCTGTATATTTCTTTGTCTTCTCATTTTGCTTAACTTACTGTGTTTGGTGTCTCCTTTTTGCAAGCTGCAGGTTCATAATTCCCATTGTTTTTGTGCCCGCCCCCAGTGGGTACAGTTGGTTCAGTGGCTTGCTTAGGCTTTTTGATGGAGGGGACTGGTGCCTGTGTTCTTTTGGGTGGGGCTGGTTCTTGTCTTTCTGGTGGGCAGGTCTGCTTATGATGCTGTTTTTTGGGTGGTCTGTGAACTTAGTATGATTTTAGGCAGCCTGTCTGCTAATGAGTGGGGTTGTGCTCCTGTCTTGTTAATTGTTTGGCATGAGGCGTCCAGCACTGGAGCTTACTGGCCATTGGGTGGAGCTGGGCCTTAACGTTGAGCCGCAGATTTCTAGGAGAGCTCTCACCAATTGATATTATGTGGGGCCAGGAGGTCTCTGGTGGTCCAATGTCCTGGACTCGGCTCTCCCACCTCAGAGGCTCATGCCTGTCACCAGGCTGGAGCACCAGGACAATGTCAGCCACATGGCTCAGAAGAAAAGGGAGAGAAAAAGAAAGAATATAAATAAATAAATAAGATAAATTTATTAAAATAAAAAAATTAAAAAGTAATAATAATAATGATATAAAGAAGAGAGCAACCAAACCAATAAATAAATCCACCAGTGATAACAAGCACTAAAAACTATACTAAGATAAACATAAAAATCAGAAACAAGTCAGTCACATACAGTAAACCCCAAGTCTACAGTTCCTCCCAAAGTCCACCACCTCCATTCTGGGTTGATTCATTGTCTATTCAGGTATTCCACAAATGCATGGTACATCAAGATGATGATGGGTATTTAATCCCCTGCTCCTGAGGCTGTATGGAGAAATTTCCCTTTCTCTTCTTTGTTCACACAGCTCCTGGGGTTCAGCTTTGGTTCTCGCCCCACCTCTGACTGTAGGTCACCCTCAGGCATCTGTTCCTGCCCAGACAGGATGGGGTTAAAGCAGAAGCTGATTAGAGGGCTCTGACTCACTCATGTCAGGGGGAGGGAGGGGTACGGTAGTTATAATTGGAATGTGGGGCAAGCCTGCCATGGCAGAGGCCAGCATGAAATTGCAACAGCCTGAGGCATGCCCTGGTTTCTCCCAGGGAAGTTGTCCCTACATCACAGAACTCTGGCAGTTGCGGGCTGCACAGGGTCCTGAGGAGAGGTGTGTGGAAAGTGACCTGTGCTTGCACACAAGATTCTTGGTGGCTGCAGCAGTAGCATTAGTGTTTTATGCCCATCTCTGGTGTCTGAGCTGATAGCCAGGTCTCGTGCCCTCCTGCAGAGCTCATTTAGGCGGTGCTATTCCTTCTGTGAGCAGACAGGGAAGGAATCCCCTCTCCTCACACACCCCTTAACAATAGTCTCTTGCATCTTAGGCAGGTTCCGAGGTTTTCCTGGACTCCCTCCCAGCTAGCTGTGGCACACTAGCCCACTTCAGGTTGTGTTCATGCAACCAACCCCAGTCCTCTCCCTGGGATCTGAACTCCAAAGTCTGAGCCTCAGCTCCCAGACCCTACCCACCCCAGTGTGTAAGCAGACAAGCCTTTCAGGCCAATGAGTCCTCACTGTCTTGGCAGCGAAGAGAGAGGATTGGCAGCGATCCTCTGTGCAGGAATCTCTCTTCCTTGCTCTCTGCACCCCTGTTGCTTCATTCTCCTCCATGGCTCCATAGCTGTCCCCCTGCCCACCCCTGTTTCTGCCAGTGAAGGGACTTCCAAGTGTGTGGAAACTTTTCCTCCTTCACAGCTCCCTCCCAGAAGTGCAGGTACCATCCTTATTCTTTTGTCTCTGTTTTTCCTTTTGCCCTACCCAGGTATGTGGGGATTTTCTTGCCTTTTAGGAAGTCTGAGGTCTTCTGCCAGTGTTCAGTAGGTGTTCTATAAGAGTTGTTCAACATGTAGATATATTTTTGATGTATTTGTGGGGAGGAAGGTGATCTCCACGTCTTACTCCTCCACCATCTTGAAGGTCCCAGTCACTGATATTAATGTTTCTATTGTTTTGCCTGTGAAATGTAATTTTTAAGTAGCACTTCGGATTATCACAGGCAGCTCAACACTGGCCCTAGGATGTTAATCCACTGTCTTTTAATTAAAACTGCACACCTGGTGCCAGTACTTACTGAAACTCAGATTCTTTTGTCTCGTTACAGAAAGAATTCAGTGTGAGGCAAAGTGATATGGAAAGAATGACTTTATTAGCATAGGACATTTGTGAGAGATACAGGCGGGCAGGCAAGGGAGCACAGCCCAGAGAACAAAGGGAGCTACGTTTTTATAATCAAAGAAAACGTGGGGTAGACATCAAGGCTTACATCATTTGTCCCTCTTTAGCCCCTATATGGTCTAACTGGAACTGTCAAGGCACTATTTTAATCATATATATATATATATATATATATATATATATATATATATATATATATATATATATATATTAGTAAAAGGGTGGTAACATATACTAATATATGGTAATTCATCTCAAGTTTTAGTATAATGTCCCCTTTCACTTAGTTTCTGTCCCTTTTCACCTAGTTTCACCCCTTTTCTGTCTTGGTTACATGCAGATATGCTATTCTTCAAGAACCATTAACTCCCCGACTTTATATAAAAAAGATTCAGACCCCATATCAATTGTCTTGTGTTTTAACTATCAGGACTTGTGGCGAGTGTGCCTGGCACTTGAATGCATCTGGTCTTACTTCAAGGTAGAGTAGATTGTTTCTAGGTTACTGGATTCTTTTCTTGAGTGGTCAGTAGCTTACAACAGTCTCCCAAACTCCCTTAAAATTCCCTTTCTGTTTTTAATCCCCTAGTGGGATTTTAAACTAAATATTTAATTATTCTACTTTATCCCTATCAGATATATAGGAGTTTTTTGCAACAAAACCCAGGTAGAGAGACATTAAATTTTTTACTGGTAATTAAAGAAACTTTAGACATCTCAAGTTATGAACTAACATTTTTCTGTGTCAGGGAAGATTAAAGAGTCTGGGGTCATTTAAATCATTCATTGATATGTACCTTAACTATCTAGGCCAGTATCCTGCTTTTTTCCATCCTGAATCTCCTCAGGGTGCACAGCCAGAGGCAGCTGCAGTGACTGATAACTTGATGGTTGCAACATCCTTTGCTTACTGATATGGCAGGTGGCATTCCTCATTCACAGTACCTCCTCTTGGTCATAAACTCCACCACTGTTGGGTGGAATTTCATGACCAATTTTGTCCCATGGTGCTAGGAGGCTCATTCTTAGATAAGGCAAAGATTCTGATGATAGGCCACTCAATGTACTGATTTTTTTTATCAGCCCCTGTTGATAATCTAAAATACTCTGTCTTACTAGTTCATTATGATCTAGGAAATGTTTTCCCATGTTGCTTCTTTCCATATCTAGAGTGACACTATTACAATTATTCTATGTAGAGTTATATATATGATCATCTGCCTCAAAACTTTTAGCCATCATTTTGTCAGAGGCCTGGGTACACATTGGGTAATGCAAGAGACAACAGTCTTATAAAACAGGCAGGATATAAGTAATAGAGCTAGTAACATTAATAAAGTCATAGTGCAGCAGAGATAGGCACAAGGCATAAATAATTTGAAAATAAAGAGAACAAATTAAAACAATGATTAGTATAAGTAGTGTAATCTGGTCACAATAAACCATCAAGTTCACAGGGGAGCCACTGGAGAAGCCAAATTCTGGAGGGATCAGGTAGAGAGAAAAAGACAAATGTTTCATCCTTTTTACAATGGTCTACTTCATCAACTTGTTGTAGGTCATAGTGCAAGAGGAAAGGTTTTTCTGGAAAACAAAGATTAAAAGCCAGTATATTTCAGAAAAATTCATAAAATTATAAATTAAATTTATCAGCTCATTCACTCCCATAAAAATAATTCCTGTTGATCTTGATGAAGTCATCAGGTTTTCCATTAGAGTTTTGTAATTTCTTACCCAGTTCAGTGGAATGACCTAAACGTTATCAGAAACTTATATTTATCAAAAAGTCCTTTTTATGAATCCTCTCGAAGTGATTCATTTTATAAAAGTGTCAGAGTAAGCAATGATTGTCTATAAACAACAAGACTTAAAATGGTGTGGTTAAAGATCTGATTACAATGCAATTGACAAGAAACTTGGATATTTCTGTGACATATAACATTTTAAGATAATAACTAGGATTATGCCTAATAGCATTATACCAGGACATATCAGATTTTTAGGAATTGCATATAACTTTTGGAACATCTATATTAATGATGTTTACCCATACAATATAACCTAAGAAGGTTTACCTCCAATCACTTGACAATGCTTCTCAAATAATTTAACATATCAAGTAAGCCTAATTAGTTTAACATTTCTTTCTGATATGACTCAGGTTTCCTTTGAAGCATCCCAGAGTTAGCTGGAAATCAAAATAACTTCAGTTAGAATTTGATACTTGGGGAGTTTGTCAAAAATATCAAAAAAGGTTTTAAAACACTTGGTCAAATAGGATCATAGGTCACTGTGAAACAATACTTACTCACTTAACCAAAGTGACAAAAAATATTGGAAAACAAATACAGATCACTTAAAGGCAAAGAAACTCACACAATCTGTCAACAAAAGTAATATTCCAAGGAAACTTTCTTCTCCTTACAGAGAAAGAACTAAACTGCAGTCCTGCACTAGCTTACTTTTAATAACAAAATTCAATTACCTAATTAATTACATATATTACAATTTTAACACTTAAGAGGCTTAATCTCTATTGAAAACCAAGAAGCAAGTAATTGTGAACTGTTTGTCATACCAGCATGTCCTGGTTGTCAAATTTAGGAATATTACATAAACTTTAGAAACATACATCGTTTCACAGTATAATTTCTTTCTTTAATGTGTTACAAGATGTGTCTAATAAACCCCAAATATCTTTAGTTTTCCTCTTGTAAGAAGACAAAAGTAGTTAAACTTAGACCTGTTTAGCAATTAAAGTTTCAATATTTTATCTTATTTGAAATGAATTGGGTGTTCAGTGGATTCTCATCATTTAACTTAATTTAGCAAAATTCAAGCTACCAAAAATCTGGAGAAACTATTTTAGATAAACATACTGAAAAATGGAATATTGCTTGCCATATCAATAAACAAAATATGTCACAGTCATAAGCGATTGCAGCCACCGCCAGACGGTCAGCTGGTGAGCCCTAAGGAAACTTGGGAAGGAAAGAATAC
Source organism: Mesoplodon bidens (assembly GCF_964165515.1). NCBI lineage: Eukaryota > Metazoa > Chordata > Mammalia > Artiodactyla > Ziphiidae > Mesoplodon > Mesoplodon bidens. Next base: position 89,050,829 of record NC_138163.1, read on the forward strand.
CTGCCATTTAGCAGCCATCAGACTGCAACCACTCCCTATGGTGAGCTTCAAGGAAACTCGGGAAGTGAAAGTACAGGATACTGGCCCGGATAGCTGAGTATTGATACATATTAAAAGAATGATTTCAGTAACCCCAAACTCTTGCATCTTCCCATACAATAGAAAAGTGCTAAATTCCTTAATTGGGATATCTGGTTTTCTTTTTTGTAATATATAACTTTATTTATTTATTTATTTATTTATTTATTTATTTATTTATTTATGGCTATGTTGGGTTTTTGGTGCTGTGCACAGGCTTTCTCTAGTTGTGGCGAGTGAGGGCCACTCTTCACTGTGGTGTGTGGGCTTCAGGAGTTGTGGCATGTGGGCTCAGTAGTTGCAGTTGCGGGCTCTATAGCGCAGGTTCAGTAGTTGTGGCACATGGGCTTAGTTGCTCTGTGGCATGTGGGATCTTCCTGGACCAGGGTTCAAACTCATGTCCCCTGCATTGGCAGGTGGATTCTTAACCACTGCAACACCAGGGAAGTCCCTGGTTTTCCTTAATTGACAATAATCTTTTGATGTTCCCAATTACCTTTGTCGCAAACTCCTATATATCCTAGCTCCCCCTCACCTCAGAATAGTTCTCTCAGGGTTACTTGAGATGCTGTCTCCCAGGCTTGAAGTCCTAAAAGTTCTCACCGAATAAAACATAACTCTCAACTTTTAGGTTGTGAATATTTCTTAAGTTGACAATACGCCGAAAATAATTATTCCTAAAGAGTTCACCTGAAAACTCTTATGTCATTTACCTTTATTTTATAATTTATGAACATATTAACATACCAAGTTAATTTTTCTTCTTGCTGACAAACTCTGTAACAAAAATAACATGAACTTATTGACCTTCAATAAACCTACAAGAAAATAAGACATGTCTATATTGATTAAACCAACAAGCTTAAGCTAGCTTTAATATAAGATATTAATTTAATATTGAATAGTTCCTAGATCACATAAATCTGAAATTTATTCTGACCAGTTTCTTTCACATTTTGAAATATGTAATCATAAGTGTTACTGCGTCCAAACTCACTCTGCTTGCTGCACAACAGGCCGATAAATTGGGAGACGAGGTGTTGAGACAAGGAATAGTGGCAGTATTCAGAAAGCTGGCAGACTGAGAAGATGGCAATCTAGTGTCTCAAAAAGATCATTTTCTTGGGGTCTGGAATGCCAGATTCTTTTATGGAACAGAGAGGGGGAGGAGGTGAGGAAATAAAGTAAAAAGGCCATAAGTCTTGCAAGTATCTCCTGGAATGGTCAGCCTCGGGGAGGGGAATGTGTTAATTTCTTATTTCTTGCAGCCATTCACAGGTGGACAGAGTCAGGATGTTTCCCTGAACAAAAGCTCTTTGGTTTAACATTCAGGCAGAGGGGCAGGGTTCCCCAAGGCAGGCCATTATGTATAGACAGTATCCTTTTAGTTAACAAAAGCAACAGGAAGCAAAGGTTAAAGTAAAAGAAACAGATCCAACATGTAGTCAGATGTTGTTCTTCCTTGTAACATAAACGCTTACTTTTGAGTCAATTAAACAGAGCTCTTTCATAAGTTTAATTTTGATAATGTTTCCTGGAGGTAGAGACATTTCATGTGTATAATATGTACAGAGACATATGAATAGACAAATCTAGAGATCTCATAGTTTCACTTTAAAAACTTAGTTTTGAATCAGGTATTACAATACAAACTTACTAGTTTATAAATAACAAATGGAAGAAGTTAAAATTTTGCTCAGATGACTAAGACTTTACTATTTGTGGAAAAGACTTTAAGATTTGAATTTGTCTTTGATAAACATTTAAGGAGGTTGTAAATTAGATTTGGGGTGAGGGAGCCTTCCAGCAGTTTGAGTTTAGAAGGTCTTCCCCTCCCACCTTTTTCTTTCTTAATTCAAGTTTTACCTGATTGAACTAATTAGGCTCAGGCTCAGATCGCTGTGGGCTGTATTTACATTTCTGATTTGTTGAGATTTGCAAGACAAAGGCAGTGGCCTTTAATTCTCCAAAGAACAAGTCTGTCACCTAAATGATATTAAAAGATTGATTTGCCCAACTATATTTTCTTTAATTTGTTTTTTTATGTCAGTGAGAAGATTTCTAACTGAACTGAAAGTGAACAGCTCTATGTTCTAAAACTTTAGTGTTTAATTTATCATATCTACAAAGGCTGCATAAGGCATTAAACCAAGGCCCTCTTTCTGAGAGCAAGGTTAGACCCAGAACAAAATCTCTGTTGTTTTTATTAGTACCTGAATATTGTTCCCACTTTTTACTTTATATAGTATGGGCTCAGGTAATCCTGTTGATTTCCTTTAGAATGTTTTATTAATATTTCCTGAGGGGAAGGTCTATATGCCCTATCTTATCATACCAAGCAGGGGAAGCATTCCCCTGTGAAACATGTCTCTCCACAGTATAATTAAGTGAAAGAGATATAACTATCTTAAATATATAAAGCCCATTTAAATATAACAATTGTTTTTTTTTTTTTGCAGTATGCGGGCCTCTCATTGCCATGGCCTCTCCCATTGTGGAGCACAGGCTCCAGACACTCAGGCCCAGTGGCCATGGGTCACGGGCTGAGCCGCTCCATGGCATGTGGGATCCTCCCAGACCGGGGCACGAACCCGTGTCTCCTGCATCAGCAGGCAGACTCTCAACCACTGCGCCACCAGGGAAGCCCTAAATATAACAATTTTTATAAACTTTCATCTCAATTCTGTCATCCTTTATACCTTTAACTTCAGTTTCCATTAAAACCCAATCAACAATTCTTAATCTTACAAGGGGCCCTAGAAGATTTCTTACTTTTTATCTCCCAACCATTTTTTATCTATTTTGTATAAAAGGCTCTGGAGGGCTTCCCTGGTGGCACAGTGGTTGAGAATCTGCCTGCTAATACAGGGGACACGGGTTCGAGCCCTGGTCTGGGAAGATCCCACATGCCACGGAGCAACTAGGCCCGTGAACCACAACTACTGAGCCTGCGCGTCCGGAGCCTGTGTTCCGCAACAAGAGAGGCCGCGATAGTGAGAGACCCACGCACCGTGATGAAGAGTGGCCCCCGCTTGCCACAACTAGAGAAAGCCCTTGCACAGAAATGAAGACCCAACACAGCCAAAAGTAAATAAATAAATTAATAAATTAAATAAAATTTAAAAAGGCTCTGGAGTCCCCAGTGAGGGCTTGGGCCAAGGGACTCAGGCCTTTTTGTCAATCTTTTAACTTGATGAATTGACATAACTGTTGCCCCAAGTTGGTCAGGTATCTCAGTGTAGTTTTCTTCCAGCCTTTTTCATATATGTTTTTTAAACTGGGGTAAATAGAACAGACTTGTTTGGGGCCCTTTAATATTGGAGATCAATACAAGGTCCCTTTGGCTCATCCAAACTTAGGTAGTGTTGTATCAAACCTTTGATTTAATCTCATTAATGTCTGTTTAATTTATCCCATTTTTAAACAATCATCTAAAGATTTCATTATTCATTTGGGATGAGTCTCTTTAAAATTTCTACCTTGCAGGGGAAAAAAAACACTAGATTTTCTGTTCAGTTTTTTCTTTTCTTCTTTCTTCCTTCTTTCTTTCTTTCTTTCTTTCTTTCTTTCTTTCTTTCTTTCTTTCTTCTTTCTTTCTGTATTCATTCATTCAGCTTTATTGAGGTATAATTGACAAAACTGTAACATATTAAAATTGTATATCATGATGATTTGATATATGCATACATTGTGAAAGGATTCCCATCTAGTATCTTTTTAATCCAAAATGTGTTTATTGGGATGGTTTCCCATTCATTTTTTTAATTAATTTTTTTAGTGGAGTATACTTGATTTACAATGTTGTGTTATTTTCTGCTGTACAGCAAGGTGAATCGGCCATACATATATATATATCCACTCTCTTCTAGAAACCATTCCCACAGAGGTCATTACAGAGCACTGAATAGGTTCACTGTGCTATACAATAGGTTCTTATTGGTTATATTTTATATACAATAGTGTGTATATGTTAATCCCAATCTCTCAATTTATTTACCCCCTCCCCGCCTTTCCCCCTTGGTAACCATAAGGTTGCTTTCTGTTTTGTAAATAAGTTCATTTGTACCATTTTTTTTAGATTCCACATATAAGCAATATCATATGATATTTGTCTTTCTCTGTCTGACTTACTTCACTCAGTATGAGAATCTCTAGGTCAATCCATGTGGCTGCAAATGGCATTCTTTCTTTCTTTTTTTATGGCCGAGTAATATTCTGTGGTATATATGGACCAGATCTTATTTATTCATTCCTCCATTGAAGGACATTTAGGTTGCTTCCATGTGCTGGCTGCTGTAAATAGTACTGAAATGAATATTGAGGTGAATTTATCCTTTCGAATTACAGTTTTCTCTGGAAATATGCCCAGAAGTGAGACTACTGGATCATATGTTAGGTTGATTTTCAGTTTTTTAAGTAATCTCCATACTGTCCCCCACAGTGGCTGTACCAACTTACATTCCATCCAACAATGTAGGAGGGTTCCCTTTTCTCCACACCCTCTCCAGCATTTATTGTTTGTAGATTTCATGATGATGGCCATTCTAACTGGTGTGAGGTAATACCACATGGTAGTTTTGATTTGATTTTTCTAATAATTAGTGATGTTGAACATGTTTTCATGTGCCTCTTGGCCATCTGTATGACTTCTTTGGAGAAATGTCTTTTTAGATATTCTGGCCATTTTTTGACTGGGCTGTTTGCTTTTTTGATATTGAGCTTCATGAGCTGTTTGTATATTTTGGAGATTAATCCCTTGTCAGTCACCTCATTGGAAAATATTTTCTCCCATTCTGTGGGCTTTATTTTCATTTTGTTGGTGCTTTCCTTTGCTGTGCAAAAGTTTTAAGTTTAATTAAGTCTCATTTGTTTATTTTTGTTTTTATTTTTATTACTCTTAGAGGTGGATCAAAAAAGATCTTGCTGCAATTTATGTCAGAGAGGGTTCTGTTTTCCTCTAAGAGTTTTATAGTGTCCAGTCTTACATTTAGGTCTGTAATTCATTTTGACTTTTTTTTTCGGGTATGGTGTTAGAGAATGTTCTAATTTCATTATTTTACATGTAGCTATCCAGTTTTCCACCAACACTTATTGAAGAGACTGTCTTTTCTCCATTGTATATATTATTTCCTTCTTTGTCATAGATGAGGTGACCATATGTGCATGCGGTTATCTCTGGACCTTCTATCCTGTTCCACTGATTTATATTTCTGTTTTTGTGCCAGTACCATACTGTTCAGATGACTTTTAGCTTTGCAGTATCGTCTGAACTCAGGGAGCCTGATCCTCCAGCTCCATTTTTCTTTCTCAAGATTGCCTTGGCTATTCAGGGTCTTTTGTGTATACATACAAATTGGAATTTTGTTTTTGTAATTCTGTGTAAAATACTATTGGTAATTTGATAGGGATTGAAATGAATCTGTAGATTACATTGGGCAGTATAGCCATTCTGACATTATTGATTCTTCCAATCCAGGAACATGATATATCTTTACATTTGTTTGTGTCATCATTAATTTCTTTCATCAGTGTCTTATAGTTTTCTGCATACATGTCTTTTGCCTTGTAGGTAGGTTTATTCCCAGGTATTTTATTTTTTTTATGTGATGGTAAATGGGATTGTTTCCTTAATTTCTCTTTCTGAAATTTCATTGTTACTGTACAGGAATGCCAGAAATTTCTGTGTATTAATTTGGTATCCTGCAAGTTTACCAGATTTGTTGATGAGCTCTAGTAGTTTTCTGATAGCATCTTTAGGATTTTCTATGTATAGTATCATGTCATCTGCAAACAGTGATAGTTTTACTTCTTCTTTTCCAATTTTGATTCCTTTTACTTCTTTTTCTTCTCTGATTGCTGTGGCTATGACTTCCAAAAACTATGTTAAGTAATAGTGGCAAGAGTGGACACCCTTCTCTTTTTCCTGATCTTAGAGGAAATGCTTTCAGATTTTCACTGTTTAGAATGATGTTAGTTGTAGGTTTGTAATATATCACCTTTATTATGTTGAGGTAGGCTCCCTCTATGCCCACTTTTGGAGAGCTTTTAACATAATTTGCTGTTGAATTTTCTCAAAAGCTTTTTCTGAATCTATTGAGATGATCATATGTATTTTTTTTACAAATTTATTGGAGTATAATTGTTTTACAATGGTGTGTTAGTTTCTTCTATATAACAAAGTGAATCAGTTATACATATACATATGTTCCCATATCTCTTCCCTCTTGCGTCTCCCTCCCTCCCACCCTCCCTATCCCACCCCTTGAGGTGGTCACAAAGCACCGAGCTGATCATGCTGTGCTATGCAGCTGTGTGGAGAGTGACCTGTGCTCGCACACAGGCTTCTTGGTGGTGGCAGCAGCAGCCTTAGCGTCTCATGCCCGTCCCTGTGGTCCGTGCTGTTAGCTGCATCTCATGCCCGTCTCTGCAGCTCATTTAAGCAGCACTCTTAATCCCCTCTCCTTGTGCACCAGGATTCAAAGAGGGAAGAGAAAGTCTCTTGCCTCTTTGGCAGGTCCAGACATTTCCCCGGCCTCCCTCCTGGCTAGCCGTGGTGCACTAATCCCTTCAGGCTGTGTTCACGCCACCAGCTCCAGTCATCTCCCTGCGCTCTGACTGAAGCCCGAGCCTCAGCTCCCAGCCCCGCCTGCCCTGGTGTGTGAGCAGACAAGCCTCTCGGACTGGTGAGTGCTGGTCGGCACCAATCCTCTGTGCGGAAATCTCTCCACTTTGCCCTCTACACCCCTGTTGTTGCACTCTCCTCTGTGACCCTGAAGATTTCCCCCTCTGCCATCTGCAATCTCTGCCTGTGAAGGCGCTTCTAGTATGTGGAAACCTTTCCTCCTTCATGGCTCCCTCCCACTGGTGCAGGCCCCATCACTATTCTTTTGTCTGTGTTTATTCTTTTTTCTTTTGCCCTACCCAGGTACATGGGGAGTGTCTTGCCTTTGGGGAGGTCTGAGGTCTTCTGCCAGCGTTCAGTAGGTGTTCTGTAAGTGTTGTTCCACGTGTAGATGTATTTCTGTTATATCTGTGTGGAGGAAGGTGATCTCTGCTTCTTACTCTTCTACCATATTCCCCCTCTCTCCAATCATATGTTTTTTATTCTTAAGTTGTTTAATATGGTGTATCACATTGATTGATCTACATATGCTGAAAAATCCTTTCATCCCTGGGATAAATCTCACTTGCTCATGGTGTATGATCCTTTTAATGTGTTGTTGGATTTAGTTTGCAAGTGTTTTGTTGACGATTTTTGTTTCTATGTTCATCAGTTGTATTGGACTGTAATTTTCTTTTGTTTTGATATCTTTGTCTAATTTTGGTATCAGGGTGATGGTGGCTTCATAAAATGAGCTTGGGAGTGTTCCTCCCTCTGCTATATTTTGGATGAGTTTGAGGATAGGTGTTAGCTCTTCTCTAAATATTTCATAGAATTCGCCTGTGAAGCCATCTGATCATGGGGTTTTGTTAGTTGGAAGATTTTTAATCACAGCTCAACTCCATTACTTGTGATTGCTCTGTTCATATTTTATATTTCTTCCTGGTTCAGTCTTGGAACATTATACCTTTCTAAGAATTTGTCAATTTTCTCTAGGTTGTCCTCTTTATTGGCATATAGTTGCTTGTAGTTTTCTCTTATGATCCTTTGTATTTCTGTGCTGTCCATTGTAATTTCTCCTTTTTTATTTCTAATTTTATTAATTTGAGTCCTCTCCCATTTTTTTCTTGATTAGACTGATTAAAAGTTTGTTTATCTTCTCAAAGAAACAACTTTTAGTTTCATTGATCTTTGCTATTGTTTTCTTTGTCTGTTATTCATTCATTTCTGCTCTGATGTTTATGACTTCTTTTCTTCTACTAACTTTAGATTTTGTTTGTTCTCCTTTCTCTAGTTGCTTTAGGTAAAATGTTAGGTTTTTTATTTGAAATTTTTCATTTTTCTTGAGGTAAGATTGTATTGCTATAAACTTCCCTCATAGAACTGTTTTTCTGTGCCACATAGGTTTTGGATCATCATGTTTTCATTTTCTTTTGTCTTGGGTATTTTTTGATTGCGTCTTTGGTTTCTTCAGTGATCCCTTGGTTATTTAGTAACATATTGTTTTCCTCAATCTGTTTGTGTTTTTTACAGTTTTTTTCCCAGTAATCCATTTCTAATCTCAGCATTGTGGTTGAAAAAGATGCTTGATATGATTGCAATTTTCTTAAATTTACCAAGGCTTGGTTTGTTACCCAAGATGTGATCTATCCTGGAGAATGTTCCATGTGCACTTGAGAAGAAAGTGTATTCTGCTGCTTTCAGATGGAATGTCCTATAAATCTCACTTAAGTCTCTCTAGTCTAATGTGTTATTTAAGACTTGTGCTTCCTTAGGAATTTTCTGTCTGGATGATCTGTCCATTGGGATAAATAGGGTTTTAATGTCCCCCACTATTTTTATGTTACTGTTGATCTCCCCTTTTCTGGCTGTTAGTATTTGCCTTGTGTATTGATGTGCTCCTATGTTGGGTGCATAAATATTTCCAACTGTTATGTCTTCTTCTTGGATTGATCCCTTGATCATTATGTCGTGTCCTTCCTTGTCTTTTTAACAGTCTTTTTTTGTTAAAGTCTCTTTTGTCTGATGTGAGTATTGCTACTCCAGCTTTCTTTAGATTTCCATTTGCATGAAATATCTTTTTCCATCCCCTCACTTTCATTCTGTATATGTCCCTAGGTCTGAAGTTGGTGTCTTGTAGACAACATATATATGGATCTTGCTTTTGTGTCTATTCATCCAGTCTATGTCTTTTGGTTGGAGCATTTAATCCATTTACATTTAAGGTAATTATCAATATGTAAGTTCCTATTGCCATTTTCTTAGTTGATTTGGGTTTATTTTTGTAAGTCTTTTTTTCTTCCCTTCCTCTTTTGTTCTCTTCTCTTTTGGTTTGATGACCAACTTCAGTGTTGTGTTTGGGATGCTTTTTCTTCTGTGTGTGTGTATGTATTGTAGTTTGGGGGTTTGCTGTTCCTATGAGGTTGTGATTTAGCAGTCTATATATGTACAAGGTTATTTTTAGTTGCTGGTCTCTTTCCAGCCTAGAGAAGTTTCTTTGCCATTTGTAGAGCTGGTTTGGTGGTGCTGATTTCTCTTAGCTTTTGTTTGTCTGTAATGCTTTTGATTTCTCCATCAAATCTGAATGAGAGCCTTGCTTGGTAGAGTATTCTTTGGTATAGGTTTTTCCCTTTCATCACTTTAAACATATCATGGCCCTCCCTTCTGGCCCGCAGAGTTTCTGCTGAAAAAATCAGCCAATAACTTTATGGGAATTCCCTTGTATGTTATTTGTTGCTTTTCTCTTGTTGCTTTTAATATTTTTTCTTTGTATTTTTGTTTGTTTGTTTGTTTGATTAATAGGTGTTCAACATGTTCCTCCTTGGGTTTATCCTGTATGGGACTCTCTGCGCTTCCTGGACTTGGGTAACTATTTCCTTTCCCATGTTAGGGAAGTTTTTGACTGTAAGGTCTTCAAATGTTTTCTCAGGCCCTTTCCATTTTTCTACTTTTTCTTGGACCCTTATAATTCGAATGTTGTTGTGTTTAATGTTGTCTCAGACATCTCTGAGACTGTCCTCATTTCTCTTCATGCTTTTTTCTTTCTTCTGCTCCACAGTAGTGATTTCCACCATTCTATCTTCCAGCTTGCTTATTCATTCTTCTGCCTCAGTTATTCTGTTATTGATTCCTTTTAGTGTATTTTTTAATTTCAGTTATTGTATTGTTAATCTCTGTTTGTTTGTTCTTTAGTTCTTCTAGGTCTTTGTTAAACATTTCTTGTATCTTCTCAATCTGTGCCTCCATTCTTTTTCCAAGATCTTGAATCATCTTTACTATCATTATTCTAAAATACTTTTCAGGTGGATTGCTTATCTCCTCTTTATTTAGTTGTTCTTGTAGGTTTTTATCTTGCTCCTTCATCTGCAAAATATTTCTTTGTTGTCTCATTTTGTCTAACATTCTGTGTTTGTCACCTCCTTTCCATAGCCTGCAAGATCATAGTTCCTCTTGCTTCTGTTGTCTGCCCCCTGTTGGGTGAGGTTGGTCCAGAGGCTTGTGCCATTATCCCTTTGATAGGGTGTTTGACTGTGTGTGGTGACCAGAGCTTGCCCTGGATATTGACTGGGTCCTCCTCTTTGCTCTGTGGTTGTCACTGACTGGTCAGGGGTGGGGTCTTTTCCCTAGTTGTTGGAGTAGAGGCTCCCAGATTTGTTTCTTCACTGTGTTTCTGATCCATGGAGCAAGGTAGTCAGAATTGCAGCATTCCCACTGGGAAGGAAGTGACTGAGTATTCCTCCTCTGGAGCTGTTCACCTGTGTGTGTGCTCTGTTGTGTCACCTTTCACCCTTTGTGTGAGCTCTCAGATTACACTGTTGTTGGCACTGCTTTCAGCCCCACCTTAACTTTGGGTATGCTGGCATTTAGCCCTGGTGTCTCTGAGTCATTTTTTTCACCAGGCCACAAGTGTAGATCCACTGAAGTCAGGTCCCAGGATTGTAGTAATCATGGATCTGGACCTGCTGTGGGTGCTACTGGGGCAGGTCAGATTAGCCTGGCCCAAGCCCCATGTTCATATGCCCACAAAAGTCTACCACTGCTAAAGCTATGCCCGTCTTGGCTGCAGGAGCAGTCATTGTCCATTCTGATGTTCTTTAGGCACTGAGTTTACAAAGCTGGTTGTGGGGATGTCAGTATGCAGTTTGTGCAGCTGCAAGGAGAGATTTCAGCTCTTCTTCCTTAGTTTCACGGCCCCCTGGGGCTCAGCTGTAGTTTCAGCCCCACCTCTGTATGTAGGCCACCCACAGTTGCCTACTCCTTAGGCTGCCTTGGAGCACATGAATCTTCCCCAGCAAGGAGGGCATGCAGAGGCAGCATGGTGGCTGGGATTGTGGGAGCCCTGGTGGCGATGGGTGAATGGGTGAGCCAGCATCTGTGGACCCAGGAGCTTCAGCCCTGGCACAGCCCTTCTCAGTGCTGGGCTGTGGACATGAGAGCCAGACCCAGCAGTGATGAGGTGTGCAGGGAGACCAGCAGCTGTGGGCATGAGAGAGCCGGCCCTGGTGGGGAACCCTCCCAGTGCCTGGTGGGGGTCGGAGCTGGTACATGTGGAAAGAAGCTGCAACGGTGGCTCCACCCCTTGCACATCACTTAACAATGGCTTTTTCTTCTCCTGCATTCCACGTTTCCTCCACAACCATTCCCAGTTGAGGACGTCCTCACTCCTGTCCCCTCAGGCCTTCTCCTTGCAGCCAACAGTAGTCCTCTCCCAGGGTTTTCTCTCCAAATTCCACGTACCAGCCCCCAGCCCCCATCCTCACCTGCAGACACAAGTCACAGGCTTGGGTGCACCTGGCTGTGGTATGGACCATCTATGTAAGTCACACTTTATCCTGCCTGCCACAGACCGGTTGCTGCAATCTCCTTCAATCGCCCCTGAAGCTTCCCTTCTGTCCCAACTGATCTCCCCATTGGTGAGGGGGCTTCCCTAGATGTGGGAACCTCTTTTCTCCTTTGGCTCCCCCTACCCCTGGGCACCAGTCCTGTCCTGCTTCCTCTCCTCTTCTTTTTTCCCTTCTTCTTTCTTTCATCATACCCACTTATGCAGGGATCTTTCATGTCCTTTTAGGTGTCTGAGGTCTTCTGCTCTATGAGAAGAGTCCCATTTGTAGATATATTCTTGATGTATTTGTTGGGAGAGATGAACTTCATGTCCTTCAACACCTCTGCCATCTTGTTCTCTCTCATCTTCAGTTTTTTTTCTTATTTCCCTATTAATCAACCTAATTAACACTAATTATTCTAATGTTTTTATTACCATCTCTAGGACCCATTGACTGGAAGCAGAGACAAGAAATAAGGCTTCCCAAACTGTATTGCATTGGTTTGCTTGTTTTTGTTTGCTTTAAATTAAAGGAGTTCTTAGGTTAACTATTATATACATATATATATATATATATATATATATATATATATATATATATATATATATATATATATTACCTTTTTGTTTATATAGGTACCAATAAAACAGCTGTTTATAATGAGTGCTCTTTAAAATTTTATCTATTTAGAAGTTTTTCCAATTTAAAGGATTTATCACCTGCCCATTAAGGAGATATATTGTAATAGTGACTCAAACCAGTAAGATGCAAGAGACATCCCTACAAGAGAGTGCAAAGATGCTACCTAAACAAGACCCAGAAAGTTTATTCCTAAAAATGGTCTAAAAATGTAAAGGCCTTCATTGTACAAGCTGATGCAACAAAGGTTAAGATGGCAAAAAGACCCTGAGAGATGGCACAATCAGAAAAAAGACTGCTCAGTATCCCTGTCTATTTGATTGGCTGCCAAATGTACACCATATGTGTACCTTCCAGATGGCAGAGACCACATTCTCAACACACACAGACACACACACACACACACACAAACACAGAAGAAGATCATGTAAAACATTTACATCTCAAAGACACAGAAAGAGAAATACAAGTTCCCCCTAAAAGGGCTTTTGTTTCTTTAAGGTCAGAATCCTTAAAAAATGTTTTGTCAGGTTGGCTTTATCTAACTTAACTGTGCATGTAATAAAAGAGGTCTTAGTTATTTTCAAGGTGAGATTGCCTTTAATTTACAGTTAAATACGTATTTTAAGTATAAGTTTTGTACATATATAAACCTGTCTGGGGTATTAGTTGGAGGCTGGAAATGTGTCATTCCTTTTTCTTTCATTTTGAAAGTTTTGTTCCCCATTCTAAGGACACTGTGTCAGCATAATTAAAATGAATGTGTTTCCCTGTAGGGATGGCTGCATGGTATGAGAACTAGCCTCCACTACTTCCATAAGTTTCTCAGTTGCCTGAGAAAGTCATTGCTGGCTGAGAGGAGATGTCCCTTTTTTGGAGTTGAACTCTTTCATGAGATATCTTCACTTTTATTTTTGACATTCTTTTAAAGTAGCCAATTCAAGGTAAAACAACAAGCCAGTCTTCTACCTAATTACCCAGTTCAACCTCACTCAGTGTCTTTCAATTGAGCAAAGTCTTCTCAGTCTTTCAATTGAGGATAACCAACTCAGTGTCTAAACTGAACAAAATATTCCCAGTGTCTTTCAGCTGAATATAATCCACGTACCAATTCTTGAAACCAAATTTCAAGGATAACTTTCTCCTCCAGAGGGTTTAACACCACCAAATAAAACTTACGATCATCAGCCAATAATGGGAGATCCAAGAACCAGTAGAGACTCACTGAAATTCATCCAGACTCTGCAAAGAGGCGGACAGGCCCAAGAGGCCTCTGCTGATACTAGGCTCCATATCCTTGTAGAGTTTAGGCAAAGGAGAAAAGTCTGCTCTGGATCCCTTTTTTGGTCATCAAAACAGTCAACTAAAAAAAAAATGCACATCCTGAAAGTTGAGAATTGTGTTTTCTTCGGCAGACTTGCTAATAACTTAAGCCTGGGAGGCACCTTTCAGATAGCTCTGAGGGACCACTTCAAAGAGTTAAGGGAGGAGCCAGAATATATAAGAGTATTTGCAACAAAAACCAAGTAGTCGGAACATTAAAAGATTACTGTTAATTTAAGAAAAACAAGAAATCTCAAGTTAATGAGTTTAGCAATTTTTTATGTATGGGAAGGTGCAAGAGTCTGGCTCATTTAAATCATTCCTTTGATATGCACCTTAACTATCTAGGGCCAGTATCCTTTTTTTCTCCATTCTGAATCCCCTCAAGGTGCACAGTCAGGGACAGCTGATGGCTTGATGGCTGCAACATCCTTTGTTTATTGATATGGCAGGAGACATTTTTTTGTGTGCACAACAGTGACAGTAGTTTTCAAATAGTAATGTATGAATTGCTATTTTTTGTTTTGTTTTGTTTTTTGTTTCCTGCAATGGATCCTTTCCTTAGCTCTCCTACAGAAACTACTCTGAAGCATTTCTGGATCACATCTCCTTGTGTCTCACAGTCAGGAAGTGTTTAATAATACCTACCTAGAAGCTGAACTGTTGCTCTTGGCATCATTTCTGTCTTGTCTGGCTGTTGTGAAAACAGTAATCAGCAGCCCATGATCACCCCTATCTCCCCCCTTCCCTTCTGTTTTTGTTAAGGGTCTCTTAACAGAGTTACAGTTGCTGTATATAGGGTTGCACAGCCTGTGCTCTGTGCAAGTCCAGGGAGTACCATTCACCTAGACTTCAATATAAATGGTACCCCTTGGAATTGAGCAACTTATTGGCCCTCTGAGATCTTTGTGATCAGAAAGGCCCAAAGGAGCTCAACTGGTTTCTATAACAAGTAAAGCTTCTGTATTCTTCTAACGCACTTCTACTATGTTGAAAGCAGATACGGAGTGAGACAACCCCCACATCCCCTTTGTTCAGGAACAACAGTAATAATGGATATACCTCAACTTCCCTTTCCTCTTGCAGCTTCAGCCTTCACTAGCAGTCCCCACACAAGACTAAAGAGTGTTCAACAGAGGGAATACTTTTTTTATCTTCTTCTTTGGCTCTGTTGAGCTTATATATTTTCATTTCTTATTCAAGGTAATGTCCCTAACACGCATCTTTAGAATTTCTCAGCACAAGACATGGCTTTTCCAGAAACAACAGAGATAACATTTTCTTGGCTGACTTTTTGGTTGTGGATAAAACAGAAGTGTTTAATAATGTAACATCCTAGATCTATCCACTAATATTTTAATTTCTTCAAGGTCTACTTTTTACCATCCCATGGTTAATAACAGTCTTTACATTCCACACCTCTAAGAGGCTTGCCCCCAAAATGGACAATTCTGCTGATTTAGAATATAATTCTTTCAGATTTGAAGGATGGGATTGTGAAACGAAGTTGGAAACTTTAGCTAATCAGAGGAGGTCCTGCTATCAGAGGAACCTTCTGAGTTCTTCTTAAACCACCAGGATTTTTGAATGGAGGGGAAAGGGAAGCCGTGAATAACTCCCCCGGGATGGTAATCAAATATCTAACTACTGATTAGCTAATGTCAGACTTATTGAAGCTAACATCTATGCTTGCTTCAGAATGGAGTGGCCACCTTGCATCAAATCCTGCTGGCAAGAGCCTGCTCACTGGGGTCTCAGCACCGGACTACAGGTGTACTTCATGTGAGGAAATGTTTGTTTTCTTGTGTGACTCACCACCAGAGTTGTGAGAAAAGGGGCTGCCTCAGCAATGGTGTGGGCACAACCCAGAGTCACAGTCTGGGCCTCATGCCAAGACATAGTGCTCAATTACTATTAGGTGCATCAGAAGAATCCAAGACAGGAAAGACATATGAGGTCATTTTTCTCTGCCCAGGAACCAGGAAACTACTCCCCCTTCTTTTTATACCTTCCTCTATCTACCTACTGGGTGATTCAGAAAGCAATATTTTGTTTATCTTTTCCCCTATTTTATATTCAGTAGTTCCCCTAGCTGGAGTACTGGGCAGGGCAGTCTGCTCCTTTTTAGTCCTGGGTTTAATTGCAATAGGTGAACTTGTCAATATGCTAGTTAAAAGTTCTGTAGGCAAGAAAGCCAGGATGCAACAAAATATAGCAGCCCTTCCCAGTCTACCCCTCACCTCCAACACACACAAACACCTGAAGTGCACACTGGTGCAATTCAGCACATGATCCTAGACATGGGGAACCCGGCTTAGCTAGGGAATGGCAAGTACCCAAATCATCATTCAGTATCTTGCTGGCTTGACTGGGTATGTACAATCAGAGATGTTTAGTTCTTTTCTAGAGACTAGCTTGGGGATTGACTCAAATTGGTTGGCTTCTAATCAGTCTTGGGTGGAAGGGTAGAGCTTACAGCCCTCAGAACAAAATATGCTTTTAAAGGGGTACTTATAATAAAGGGTAAAACACTTTGGACAGTAAGTGGTGACCACATCTACATTCTCTGTGGTCAAAACAGAATAAAACCATAGCTTCATATATATATATATATTTTAAACAGAGTTTCTAATTTATTTACCTCTATAAGATTTTGTACAAATTTATGTTGGTTGACTATCTTTATCAAATGTATCTCCCCCTTTTTTAACCAGTGGTATTACAGGGTAAATGTTCTTTTAAAAATTATTCATTAAAATTTTAATTCTTTGATAACTGATTTGATTCCCTCTAATTAAGATCTTGACAAAAGATATATATTACACTTGGCCTGACTTATCCTCTTTATAGAAAACAAAACAAAACAAAAAAAAAACTTCATTTTGTGATAATTGTAGATTCACATGCAGTTGTAAGAAATAATGCAGAGAGACCCTGTGTACTCTTTATCCAGTTTCCCCATTCGTAACATCTTGCATAACTGTAGTACAATATCATAACCAGGATACTGATACTGATACAATCCAATTTTCAGATTTCACCAGTTTTACATGCACTCAGGTGTGTGTGTGTGTGTGTGTGTGGTGATTAAGTTCTATACAATTTTATAACATGTGTAATCACCACCAGAAATAAGCTATAGAACTGTTTCATAGAAAGTATCCTTCATGCAACCTTTTTATAGCCACAGTCACCACCATCCTATTACGCTTCCTAACTGCTGGAAATCACTAATATCTATAATTCTGTCATTTCAGGAACGTTATAAAATTGGAATCATACACTTTGTAACTTTGGGGATTGCCATTTTTTCACTCAGTATAATTTCCTTTAGGTTCATCAAAGCTGTTGTGTGTATCAATAGTTCACTTCTTCTTATTGTTGAGTTGTATTCTATGGCATGGATGTACCAACGTTGATTTAACCATTCAGCTGCTAAAGGACATCTGAGCTGTTTCTGGGTTTTTGCTGTTACAGTAAAGCTTCTAAGAATATTCATATACAAGTGTGTGTGTGACCATAAGTTGTTTTTGTTTTTGTTTTGTTTTGTTTTGTTTTCTCGAGGATAAATGCCCAGGAGTTCGATTGCTGGGTCATGGTAATTGCATGGTTTCTTGTCTAAGAAACGGTCAAATTGTTTTCCAGAATAGCTGACCATTTTACATTCCTACCAGCAATGGACAAGTGATCCAGTTTCTTTATATCCTCCCCAGCATTTGGTGTTATCACTATTTTAAATTTCTATACTTGATTTTTGATGCACATTCTGATAGGTGTATAATGATATCTCACAGTGGTTTTAATTTGCATTTCTCTATGACTAATAATGTTGATCATCTTTTCAAGTATTTATTTGCCATCTTTATATTACCTTCAGTGAAATGTCTGTGTCTTTTGGATGACTTCACTTTAACCTCCTTTCTCTCCTTAATAAGTTTGTCTAAAATTCTCAAGTGTGCTCTACAATCCCTCCTCTCCCAAACACCTTAGTGGTGTAGAAGTCACTGATAAGGAAATTTACTGGGTCTCAGCATCATCTCTAACTATCTACCTATCACCAAAAAAAAATCCCAATAAGTATCTTCCTGAACCTGGGGATCTGAAGAAGTCTCATCCATAGCGTTTTGGGAAACTAAGATAGGAAAGAATCAGAGATGGAGTTTTCACTAAAAGTGCACTTTCCCAAAGTGCACATTAACATATAGAAACAAAGCATTAACTTCTCAATGCAGAAAGATCTTTATGCCCTATCTTTAGTCTTCCTTGAGAGGCTCCAAAGACACAGAGTTAGTCATGCAAATAAGAAAACTGAGGCTTCCAATTACTCACTAGGATGTAAAACCCAGCCACAAGATACTTCTTGGGCAGTTCCTCAAACTCTTATCATAGTATCAGTACTATGATTTTTATATTTATGGTAACTGCTTCATAAAACGGTGGCTGGGGTCAGACCTTGTGAAGAAGCTTATTGAGACCAGGGCTCAGCTCTTAAACAGCTGTCAATAGGAAAATTCAGAAGTATGGATGTTCCTACAGTTAAGGACTGGAGTGTGATTCCTTGGGTAAAGCTGAGGAGGCAGCTGGACCTGCTCTTTTAGTTAATAATTAATGACCAGCCCTAGATTGTCTCTTCCTCAAAAGGTAATAAACCAAGCCCCAGGTCTGAAACACCATCTCTTTTGGGTGCCTTTCCCCCTGTTAGAAGCTCTAATCAGTCCCTATGACCTTTGAACTTTGAATGGGTGTGAAGAAATAACCTCTCTTCCCTTTCCAGTTTATATCCTGTGTTTTGTGGTCAGATAAGTAACATAATGTATGTGAAGTGTTTAGCATGGATGCCTGACACTCAGTAAGACTTAGATTGAGTCCTCCCCCTGACTTTCTTTGGATGAGAAGTGTTTAAGTATATTATGGACCTTCAATATGCTACTGTAATTGCCAGGCGGTGACATCAGGCACAAGGGAGAGAAAGAAGAAATGGTGGCTTAAAGAAGATCAAAAGAGAAAAACATGAGAGGAGGGGAGATCAAGATGGCAGATTAGGAAGACGCTGAGCTCAGCTTCCTATGTGAATACATAAAAAATACATCTACATGTGGAATAACTCTCACTGAAAACAAACTGGAGACTAGCACTAAGGCTCTCCTATAAACAAAGCTATAAAGAAAGATCCACATGGAATTGGGTAGAAATAGAGAAGCAGTTAGTTTGGGATCCATGCTCCTAGCAGGGGAGACAGAAGAAGAGAATACCATGGGCTCAGGAATCCTTCCTGGGGAGTAAGGGGCTCGAGCCACATATTGGGCACCCCAACCTGGGGTCCAACACTGCAAAGATGAGTCCCATTAACTGATTTGGAAACCAATGGGACTTAATGGAGAGCTGTAAGAAACTGAGACTCTGATCCTGAAGAGTGTGCACACACACTTGCTTACTCCTGGGAACAAGGCAGAGGAAGTGGATTGAAAACAGGCTGGGCCTTTGACAGACTTGATAGGACTATTCCAGCATGAACCTCAGCCCACACAGGGTGCATGCTCCAGCCCATCGTGCTTCACATTGCTCGCCACTAGAGTGGAGGTACTATTGCTGGGGAGAGAGCACACACTTAGAGGGAATAGAACCAGCTCAGGCCTGAAAATCAGGACTTCTACTCCAGAACCTTGGGCCCTGCCCCTGCCACTATAGGGTGGTGTTGACCATTGAGCACAGTAGAGGTCCCAGCTCACATTTGGCTCTGGTTCTGGCTCTAGCAAATCCAGTACAGCCATATATCCCACTAAGGTAGTAGCTGCCAGCATAACTTTGGGGAAAATGTGACCCATAACCACTTCAAATCCAGTACCCCCACAAAAGCCACTGAAATCATGAAGATTGCATATGAATGCACCCACACAAGACACCCTTTCAAGACTGGGAGAGGTAACTCTTTCACCTTAATCTCATAGAGTCAGGGAAAGTTAAGAAAAATAAGAAGGAGAAATTTGTTTCAAATGAAAACCCTGAAAAAACAACTAATAAACAGATACATAATTTACCAGATAAATAATTCAAAGTATTAGTAATAATAATGCTAACTGAATTAGGAAAAAGACTAGATGAACACACTGATAATTTTAAGAAGAAAGTAGAAAATATTAAAAACAGAACGGAAGAATACAATAACTGAGATGAAAAATACACTAGAAGGAATTAACAGTAGACTAGGAGATACAGAAGAATGCATAAGCGATCTGGAAGATAGAATAATGGAAGTCATCCAATCAAAATGGCAAAAAAAGAAAAAAGAATTAAAAAGATAAGAGTTTAAGCAACCTCTAGGACAACATTAAACATATTAATATTCATATTATAGTAGTCCCAGAAGGAGGAGAGGGAGACAAAGGAGCAGAAAATGTACTTGATGAAATTATGGCTGAAAACTTACAAAGCCTGAAGAAGGAAACAGATATCCAGGAACAGAAAAACAGAGGGTCCCAAATAAATTGAACTCAAACACACCCACACTAATATATATCATAATTAAAATGGCAAAATTTAAAGATAGAGAATTCTAAAGGCAGCAAGAGAAAACAGTCATATACAAGAGAAATCCCTATAAGGCTATTACCTGATTTATCTGGAGAAAACTTGGAGGTCAAAAGGAGTGGCATGATGATATATATATTTTTAACACCCTTACTGGAATATAATTGCTTTAGAGTGGTGTGTTAGTTTCTGCTTTATAACAAAGTGAATCAGCTATATGTATACATATATCTCCATATCCCCTCCCTCTTGCGTCTCCCTCCCACTCTCCCTATCCCACCCCTCTAGGTGGTCACAAAGCACTGAGCTGATCTCCCCATGTGATGCAGCTGCTTCCCACTAGCTATCTATTTTACATTTGGTAGTGTACATATGTCAATGCTATTCTCTAACTTTGACCCAGCTTACCCTTCCCACTTCCCGTGTCCTCAAGTCCACACTCTATGTCTGCGTTTTTATTCCTGTCCTGTCCTTAGGTTCATCATAACCTTTTTTTTTTTAGATTCCATATATATGTGTTAGCATACAGTATGTTTTTATCTTTCTGACTTACTTCACTCTGTATGACAGGCTCTAGGTCCATCCAAATCACTACAAATAACTCAACTTCATTTCTTTTTATGGCTGATTAATATTCCATTGTATATATGTGCCACATCTTTATCCATTGCTCAACATCACTAACCATTAGAGAAATGCAAATCAAAACTACAGTGAGGGCTTCCCTGGTGGCGCAGTGGTTGAGAGTCCGCATGCCGATGCAGGGGACACGGGTTCATGCCCAGGTCCGGGAAGATCCCAGATGCCACAGAGCGGCTGGGCCCGTGAGCCATGGCCGCTGAGCCTGCACGTCTGGAGCCTGTGCCCTGCAATGGGAGAGGTCACAACAGTGAGAGGCCTACGTATTGGGAAAACAAAAACAAAAACAAAAAAAACTACAGTGAGGTGTCACCTCACATTGGTCAGAATGGCCATCATCAAAAAATCTACAAACAATAAATGCTGGAGAGGGTGTGGAGAGAAAGGAACCCTCTTCAACTGTTGGTGGGAATGTGAATTGATACAGCCACTATAGAGAACAGTATAGAGGTTATTTAAGAAAACAAAAATAGAATTACCATAAGGCCCAGCAATCTCACTACTGGGCATATACCCTGAGAAAACCATATTTCAAAAAGAGTCATGTACCACAATGTTTATTGCAGCACTATTTACAATAGCCAGGACATGGAAGCAACCTAAGTGTCCATTGGCATGATATATTGAAAGTGATGAAAGGGGAAAAACATGCAACCTAGGATACTCTACACAGCAAGGTTATCATTTAGAATTGAAGCAGAGAGAAAGAGCTTCTCAGACAAGCAAAATTTTAAAAGTTCATCAATACAAAATTACCCTAAAAGAAATGCTGAAGCATCTTCTCTAGGTGGAAAAGAAGTAAGAGTCTATAAGAAAGGGAAAATCCCATAGGAAATGCAAATATGGTAAGGGTTGAATATCAACCATTTAAGTAAGCCAAGTCCAAAGATTAAAGGATAAAAAAATTGAAAAATCAGCTATAACTACAATAAAAAATTAAGGGATTAAAGCAAAAGATGTAAACTATGACACCAAAAACACAAAATGTAGGGGAGAGGAGTAAAAAATGTAGATGTCTTAGAATGTGTTTGAACTTAAAAGACTACCAATTTAAAACAAGTACATATAGTTCTAAGTTAACATATATGAAACTCATGGTAACCAGAAACCTAAAATAGATACACAAAAACTATAGAGAAAGGAACACAAGCATATCACCAAAGAAAACTATCCAACCACCAGTGAAGAAACTAAAAGAAGAACAACAGAGAAGAACTAAATAAACAACCAGAAAACAAGTAACATAATAGCAATAAGTACAGGCCTATTAGTAATCACTTTAAACGTCAATAGACTAAATGCTCCAATCAAAAGACATGGGGTGGCTGATTGGATTTTAAAAAGACCCATTTATATGCTGCTTATAAGAGACTCACTTCTGAGCTGAAGACAAACACAGACTGAAAGTGAGTGATGCAAAAAGATATTTCATGCAAATAGAAATGACATGAAAGTTGTGGTAGCAATACTCACATCAGACAAAATAGCCTTTAAAACAGAGGCTATAAAAAAGACAAAGAGGGTGTTATATAATGATAAAGGGATGAATACAAAAAAAGGATATAACATTTGTTAACATATATGCACCCAGTACAGGAGCACATAAACATATAAAGCAAATACTAACAGACATAAAGGGAGAAATTGGCAATAATACAAAAATAGTAGGGTACTTTAACACTTCACTTACATCAATGGACGTATCATCCAGACACAAAATAAATAAGAAAACAGTGGGCTTAAATGCACCAGGTGAACTTAATAGATATCTACAGAACATTCCATCTCAAAACAGCAGAATTCAATTTCTTTTCAAGTGCACATAAAATGTTCTCCAGGACAGATCACATGCAAGGCCACAAAATGAGTCTCAACAAATTTAAGAGGATAGAAATTATATCAAGCATTCATTCAAACACAACTGTATGAAAAAGGAAATCAATTAAAAGAATAAAAAGAGTAAAATACAAACACATGGAGACTAAAAAACATACTACTCAAAATAAAATGGGCCCATGATGAAATCAAAGAGGCAATCAGAAAATACCTTGATATAAATGTGAATAAATCAACAATTTTTGAAGATCAATGGGATGCAGCAAAATCAGTTCTAAGAGGGAAGTTAATAGCAATACAGGTTTTCCACAACAAACAAGAAAAATCTCAAATAAAAAACCTAAACTCCCATCTAAAGGAATTAGAAAAAGAAGAGCTAACAAAATCCCAAACCATCAGAATACAGAAAACAATAAAGATCAGAGCAGAAATAAATAACCTAGTGACCAAAAAATGATAGAAAATATCACTGAAACCAAGGGCTGTTTTTCTTTTCTTTTTTTTTTTATTGTTTTAACACATCTTTATTGGAGTATAATTGCTTTACAATGTTGTGTTAGTTTCTGCTGTATAACAAAATGAATCAGCTCTATGCATACATATATCCCCAAATCCCCTCCCTCTTGAGCCTCCCTCCCTCCCACCCTCCCTATCTCACCCCTTTAGGTGGTCACAAAGCACCGAGCTGATCTCTCTGTGCTATGTAGCTGCTTCCGACTAGCTATCTATTTTAAATTTTTTTTTGTTGTTGTTGTTGTTGTTTTTTTTGCGGTATGTGGGCCTCTCATTGTTGTGGTCTCTCCCGTTGCGAAGCACAGGCTCCGGACGCGCAGGCTCAGCAGCCATGGCTCACAGGCCCAGCCGCTCC
This sequence comes from Mesoplodon bidens, assembly GCF_964165515.1. Taxonomy (NCBI): domain Eukaryota; kingdom Metazoa; phylum Chordata; class Mammalia; order Artiodactyla; family Ziphiidae; genus Mesoplodon; species Mesoplodon bidens. The sequence goes on from NC_138163.1 coordinate 89,074,164, forward strand.
GCGGCATGTGGGATCTTCCCGGACTGGGGCACGAACCCATGTCCCCTGCATCGGCAGGCGGACTCTCAACCACTGCGCCACCAGGGAAGCCCCTATTTTAAATTTGATAATGTATACATATCAATGCAACTCTCTCACCATGTCCCAGACTCCCCTTCCCTCCCGGTGTCCCCAAGTTCGTTCTCAATGTCTACATCTTTATTCTTTCCCTACGACTAGGCTCATCAATACCATTTTTCTAGATTCCATATATGTGATTTAGAATATGATATTTGTTTTTCTTTCTGACTTACTTCACTCTGTATGACAGACTCTAGGTCCATCCACCTAATTACAAATAACTCAATTTCTTTCTTTTATATAACTGAGTAATATTCCATTGTATATATGTGCCACATCTTCTTTATCCATTCCTTTGTCGATGGACATTTAGGTTGTTTCCATGGCCTGGTTATTGTAGATAGTGCTTCAATGAACATTGTGGTACATATATGTTTTGAATTATGGTTCTCTCAGGGTATATGCCAGGTAGTGGGATTGTTGGGTCATATGGTAGTTCTATTTTTAGATTTTTAAGAAACCTCCATACTGTTTTCCATAGTGGTTGTACCAATTTACATTCCCACCAACAGTGTAGGAGGGTACCCTTTTCTCCACACCCTCTCCAGCATTCATTGTTTGTAGACTTGTTGATAATGGTCCTTCTGACCAGTGTGAGGTGATACCTGATTGTGGATTTGATTTGCATTTCTGTAATGATTAGTGATGTTGAGCATCTTTTCATGTGTTTGTTGGCCATCTGTATGTCTTCTTTAGAGAAATGCCTATTTAGGTATTCTGGCCATTTTGGGTTTATGTTATTTGTTTTTTGGATATTGATCTGCATGAGCTGCTTGTATATTTTGGAGATTAATCCTTTCTTAGTTGCTTTGTTTGCAAATATGTTCTCACATTCTGAGGGTTGTCTTTTTGTCTTGTTTATGGTTTCCTTTTCTGTGCCAAAGCTTTTAAGTTTCATTAGGCTGCATTTCTTTATTTTTGCTTTTATTTCCATTTCTCTAGGAGGTGGGTCAAAAAGGTTCTTGCTGTGATTTATGTCTTAGAGTGATTTGCCTATGTTTTCCTCTAAGAGTTTTATAGTGTCTGGCCTTACATATAGGTATTTAATCCACTTTGAGTGTGTTTTTTTTTGGTGTATGTGTGTGTGTGTGTGGTGTTAGGGAGTGTTGTGATTTCATTCTTTTGCATGTAGCTGTCCAGTTTTCCCAGCACCACACATTGAAGGGGCTGTTGTTTCTCCATTGTATATTCTTGCCTCCTCTGTCCAAGATAAGTTGACCATATGTGTGTGGGTTTATTTCTGTGTTTCAGCCCTGCTCCATTGAACTATATTTCTGTCTTTGTGCCACTATCATACTTTCTTGATTATGGTAGCTCTGTAGTATAGTCTGAAGTCAAGGAACATGATTCCTCCAGCTCCGTTTTTCTTTTTCAAGATTGCTTTGGCTATTTGGGGTCTTTTGTGTTTCCACACAAATTGTAATTTTTTTTGCTCTTGTTCGGTGAAAAATGCCATTGGTAATTTGATAGGGATTGCACTGAATCTGTAGATTGCTTTGGGGAGTATAGTCATTTTCACCATGTTGATTTCTTCAATCCAAGAACATGGTCTATCTCTCCATCTGTTTGTATCATCTTTAATTTATTTCATTGGTGTCTTATAGTTTTCTGCATACAGGTCTTTTGCCTAGTTAGGTAGGTTTATTCCTAGGTATTTTATTCTTTATGATGTGATGGTAAATGGGAGTATTTCCTTAAATTCTCTTTTTGATTTTTCATTGTTAGAGTATAGGAATGCAAGAGATTTCTGTGCACTAATTTTGTATCCTGCTACTTTACCAAATTCATTGATTAGCTCTAGTAGTTTTCTAGTGGCATCTTTACGATTTTCTATATATAGTATCATGTCATCTGCAAACAGTGACAGTTTTACTTCATCTTTTCCAATTTGGATTCCTTTTATTTCTATTTCTTCTCTGATTGCCATGGCAAAATGTTCCAAAACTATGTTGAATAATCGTGTCAAGAGTGGGCAAACTTGTCCTGTTCCTGATCTTAGAAGAAATGGTTTCAGTTTTTCACCACTGAGAATGATGTTGGCTGTAGGTTTGTCATATATGGTCTTAATTATGTTGAGGTAAGTTCCCTCTGGAGAGATTTTTATCGTAAATGGGTGTTGAATTTTGTCAAAAGCTTTTCTGCCTCTTTTGAAATTGTCGTATGTTTTTTTTCCTTCAATTTGTTAATATGGTGTATCACATTGATTGATTTGTTTATATTGAAGAATCCTTGAATTCCTAGGATAAACCCCACTTGATCATGGTGTATGATCCTTTTAATGTGCTGTTGGATTCTGTTTGCTAACATTTTGTTGAGGATTTTTGCATCTATGTTCATCAGTGATATTGGCCTGTAGTTTCCTCTTTTTGTGGCATCTTTGTCTGGTTTTGGTATCAGGGTGATGGTGGCCTTGTAGAATTAGTTTGAGAGTGCTCCTCCCTCTGCTATATTTTGGACGAGTTTGAGAAGGATAGATGTTAACTCTTCTCTAAATATTTGATAGAATTTACATTTGAAGCTATCTGGCCCTGGGCTTTTGTTTGTTGGAAGAATTTTAATCACAGTTTCAATTTCAGTGCTTTTGATTGGTCTATTCATGTTTTCTATTTCTTCCTGATTCATTATTGGAGGGTTGTGCTTTTCTAAGAATTTTTCTATTTCTTCCATGTTGTCCATTTTATTGGCATTTAGTTGCTTGTTGTCTCTCACGATCCTTTGTATTTCTGCCATGTCACTTTTTACCTCTCCTTTTTCATTTCTAATTCTGTTGATTTGAGTCTTCTCCTTTTTTTTTTGTCTGATGAGTCTGGCTAATGGTTTATCAATTTTGTTTATCTTCTCAAAGAAACAGCTTTTAGTTTTATTAGTCTTTGAAATTCTTTCCTTCATTTCTTTTCATTTATTTCTGATTTAATTTTTATGATTTCTTTCCTTCTGCTAACTTTGTAGTTTTTAATGTTCTTTCTTTAATTGCTTTAGGTATAAGGTTAGGTTGTTTATTTGAGATGTTTTTTGTTTCTTGAGGTAGCATTGTATTGCTATAAACTTCCCTTTTAGAACCGCTTTTTCTGCATCCCATAGGTTTTGTGTCGTTTTTATTTTCATTTGTTTCTAGGTATTTTTTGATAATGTCTTTGATTTCTTCTGTGATCTCTTGGTTATTTAGTAGCATGTTGTTAACCTACATGTGTTTGTACTTTTTTACAGTTTTTTTCCTGTAATTCTTTTTTAATCTCATAGCTTTGTGATTGGAAAAGATACTTGATATTATTTCAATTTTCTTAAGTTTACCGAGGCTTCATTTGTGACCCAAGATGTGATCTGTCCTGGAGAATGTTCCATGTGCACTTGGGAAAAATATGTATTCTGTTGTTTCTGGTTGGAATGTCCTATAAATATCAATTAAGTCCATCTGGTCTAATGTGTCATTTAAAGCTTGTGTTTCCTTAGTTATTTTCATTTGGGATGATCTGTCCATTGGTGAAATTGGGGAGTTAAAATCCCATACTATTATTGTGTTACTGTCGATTTCCCATTTTATGGCTGTTAGCATTTGCCTTATGTATTGTGATGCTCCTATGTTGGGTGCATAAATATTTACAATTGTTATATCTTCTTCTTGGATCAATCTGTTGATCATTATGTAGTGTCCTTCTTTGTCTCTTGTAACAGTCTTTATTTTAAAGTCTATTTTGTCTGATATGAGTATTGGTACTCCAGATTTCCTTTGATTTCCATTTGCATGGAATATTGTTTACCATTCTCTCACTTTCAGTCTGTATGTGTCCCTAGGTCTGAAGTAGGTTTTTTGTAGACAGCATATATATGGGTCTTGTTTTTGTATCCATTCAGCCATTCTTTGTCTTTTGGTTGGAGCATTTAATCCATTCACAATTAAGGTAATTATCAATATGTATGTTCCTATTATCATTTTCTCAATTGTCTGGTGTTTGGTTTTATAGGTTCTTTTCTTCTCTTTTGTTTCCCGCTTAGAGAAGTTCCTATAGCATTTGTTGTAAAGCTGGTTTGATTGTGTGAATTCTCTTAGGTTTTGCTTCTCTGTAAAGCTTTTGATTTCTCTGTCAAATCTGAATGAGATCCTTGCTGGGTAGAGTAATCTTGGTTGTAAGTTTTTCCCTTTCATCATTTTAAGTATATCCTTCTGGCCTGCAGAGTTTCTGCTGCCAAATCAGCTGATAACTTTATGAGGATACTCTTGTATGTTTTTTGTTGCTTTTCCCTGCTGCTTTTAATATTTTTTCTTTGTATTTAATTTTTGATAGTTTGATTAATATGTGTCTTGGCATGTTTCCACTTGGGTTTTTCTGTGTTGGACTCCCTGTGCTTCCTGGATTTGATTGACTATTTCCTTTCCCATATCAGGGAACTTTTTGACTATAACATCTTCAAATATTTTCTCAGACCCTTTTTCTTTCTCTTCTTTTTCTGGGACCCCTATAATTCGAATGTTTGTGTGTTTAATGGTTTCCCAGAAGTCTCTGAGACTGCCCTCATTTCTTTTCATTCTTTTTTCTTTATTCTGCTCTGTGGCAGTCATTTCCACCATTTTATATTCCAGTTCAATTATCCATTCATCTGCCTCAGTTATTCTTCTATTGATTCCTTCTAGAGTATTTTTAATTTCAGTTATTGTGTTCTTCATCACTATTTCTTTTTTCTTTACTTCTTTTAGGTTCTTGTTAAACATTTCTTCTATCTTCTCCATTGTATTTCCAAGATTTTATATATCTTTACTATCATTACTCTGAATTCTTTTTCTGGTAGGCTGCTTGCCTCCTCTCCATTTCCTTGGTCTTGTGGGCTTTTACCTTGCTCCTTCGTCTGTTACATATTTTTCTGTCTTCTCATTTTGTTTAACTTACTTATTGTGTTTGGGGTGTCCTTTCCACAGGTTTCATGTTCATAGTTCCTCTTACTTCTTTTGTCTGTCCCCAGTGGGTGACGTTGGTCCAGTGGCTTGTGCATGCTTCCTGATGGAGGAACTGGTGCCTTTACTCTGGCGGGTGGAGCTGGATCTTGTCCCTCTGATGGGCAGGGCTGCATTTGTTGTGTGTGTGTGTGTGAGCTTAGTATGACTTTAGGCAGCCTGTCTGCTAATGGGTGTGTTTGTGTTCCTCTCTTGCTAGTTGTTTTGCATGAGGCATCCAGCTCCAGAGCTTGTTCGCTGATGGGTGGAGCCAGATCTTAGTGTTCAGTTTTTACCTTGCTCCTTCATTTTTTGTGTGTTTCTCTCTCTTCACATTTTGCTATCTTTCTGTGTTTGGGGTCTCCTTTTCTCAGGCTGCAAGTTCGTAGTTCCCATGGTTTTTGATGTCTGCCCCCTGTGACTAAGTTTGGTTCAGTGGGTTGTGTAGGCTTCCTGTTGGAGGGGACTGGTGCCTGTGTTCTGTTGGATGAGGCTGGATCTTGTCTTTCTGGTGGACAGGACCATGTTCGGTGGTGTGTTTTTGACTGTCTGTGACCTTATTGTGATTTTAGGCAACCTGTCTGCTAATGGGTGAGGTTGTGTTCCTGCCTTGCTAGTTGTTTGGTGTAGGGTGTCCAGTACTGTAGCTTGCTGGTTGTTGAGTAGAGCTGGGTCTTAGCGTTGAGATGGAGATCTCTGGGACAGCTTTTGCCATTTGATGTTATGTGGAGCTGGAAGGTCTCTGGTGGACCAATGTCCTGAACTCGGCTCTCCCACCTCAGAAGCACAGGCCTCATAACCGGCCAGAGCAGGAAGACACTGTCAGCCACATGGCTCAGAAAAAAAAAGGCTAAAACAAGAAAGAAAGAAAAAAAATAAAGTTATGAAAATAAAAAATTAAAAAATTTATTAAAAAAATAAAAAGTAATATAAAGAAGAAAGAATGACAGTAGAGAGCATCCAAACTAAAAGCAAATCTACCAATAATAACAAGCATCAAAAACTATACAAAACAAAAACAAAAACAAATTGGACAGACAGAACCCTTGGACAAATGGTAAAATCAAAGCTATACAGACAAAATCACACAAAGAAGATACACATACACACTCACAAAAAGAGAACAAGGGAAAAAACATGTATATCTTTTGGGACGTCTAATGTCTTCTGTCAGCATTCAGTAGGTGTTCTGTAGGAGTTGTTCCACATGTAGATGTATTTCTGATGTATTTGTGGGGAGGAAGGTTATCTCCACATGTTACTTCTCTGCTATCTTGAAAGTCTCTCTGCTCTATTTTTTAGTGTAACTATACCTCTAGTAGCAAGAATATATCTTTCAACCTTTCTAAAAGGGACTCTTCAGGAAAATCCCAGGCATTATTGGTAAGTGGATGTAATTTTAAATAGTCAACTGGAGAAAGCATACAGACCTGAAACAAACTCCTGTAGCATCAGATCATCTTCTCCTCCTTCTCTTCTCCCCTGTGTCTATACTGAGCTGGGCACAGAACCTCGTGTTTGTGCTGAGAAGAACAATGCCCTGTTGAAGATACTGGAGTGCCAGACACCACGGAAACCCTGAGCTTTTACACTCTGAACTGTTTTGTTCCAAAGAGAAATCTGACCAAATTGATGCAGGCTTGTGAACTGAACCGTCCTAAGGAACCACAGGAAGATGAGAAACGCCAGGCGGACAGTGGTCTGAGAGGACTAGTGGGGTTCAGTTTCTGATCTGATGACTGAGGGTTATAAATTGGGGGAGTAAAAATCAGTCCTCTTCCCGAAACTGCCTGCTGAAACCAGGGGCTCCCTTCACCTTCATGCTTGGCCCACTGCCCACTGCCCTGGGGCCTTGGCCCAGATGGAGGCACAGGCAGCACCACAGCTACAGAGCGAGCCCTTCACAAAACCCTGGGTAGAAACAGGTAACATTTAAAAACTCCTAGGGATTAAGATATAGGTATCTTTGTGAAGTCATTATTCAGTCTATTTTAAGGCTAGTGGAAGGCATAAGACACAAGTATGGACCTGAGGGGAAGCTGGCAGGATGAGAGGTAAGGTCTAGGGCAAGGGTTTTTCTCTTGTTATCGCCAATTAGCTCATATGGAGTTAAAAAACAAGACCAAGTCCTGTTCAGCACTATGCTTAACAGCTCATTAGAAACATTAGTCCACTCTATCAAATATAGCCAGAAAGTCCATATCCAGTGGACTCCTGTCGAGCATTAACCATCCATGGGAATAGTGAATCTACTTGACTTTTGATAGGAAAAGTGTGTAGTGGCAAGTTGTTTGCAAAATGTTAGTCCAGTTTTCTATAGTCTCTTGAACATGGAGAAGCAGAAGATGCTAGCTGGGGGAGCTGTTGTGTGCTTACTTACCTTATCTCTTGGATTGACAAGGATTGCTTGAGAGCAGGATCTGGGCCTTGTCCATATCTGTGTCATTCGTGGGTCCTAGCCAAGTTGCTTACTAGCATAGGTGTCTAGTGAATATATTTTACTTCTTGAATGGCTGTCTTTCTCTGGGAAACCTGAAACACAGGAGTAATTCTTATGGTGAGGGACTCTTGGGAGGCATGCAGCTAGATGAGATAACCTCTTGAGCTGTCCCTTGTGATCAAAAGTTCTAGGATTATGTTTTTACATAGGCAGAATATAGAAAGGCCTATCTCAGAAAAATGTAATCCTCCTGCATCTGTTTCTGGCTCTTTCCCCATTGCAGAGGCTGCTACCCAGCACAGACATTATTATTGTTGTTAATATCACAGTGAGTATGATGAAGAGGAATAATTATGGCAATCAAAAATATGTATTCTTGGGGCTTCCCTGGTGGTGCAGTGGTTGAGAGTCCGCCTGCCAATGCAGGTGACACAGGTTCGTGCCCCAGTCCGGGAAGATCCCACATACCATGGAGTGGCTGGGTCCGTGAGCCATGGCTGCTGAGCCTGTGCGTCCAGAGCCTGTGCTCCACAACAGGAGAGGCCACAACAGTGAAAGGCCCGTGTACCCCACCCCCCAAAATATATGTATTCTTGTTTATAGTTTCAAAAGTGTGCCTACCCATATATAGCATGTAGAAAGAGTTGGCCTTTGTTTCGAAAGCTTCTGATCTGCGTACATGAAGACAGACCCTGTAGGGCAGTGGTCCCCAACCTTTTTGGCACCAGGGGCCGGTTTCATGGAAGACAATTTTTCCATGGACAGGGGGTGGGGGGATGATTCAGGCAGTAATGTAAGCGATGGTTCCGGTGGTAATGCAAGTGATGGGGAGTGGCAGATGAAGCTTTGCTGGCTTGCCAGCTGTTCACCTCCTGCTGTTCATCCCAGTTCCTAACAGGCCATGGGCCTCTACTGGTCTGAGGCCGGGGGGTTGTGGTCCTCTGCTGTAGGGACTTCCCTGAGGGTCCAGTGGTTAAGACTCTGCACTTCCACTGCAGGAGGCATGGGTTCAATCCCTGGTCAGAGCCAAGACCCAGCAAGGCACAGCCAAAAAAAAGGGAAAATATGACAGGCCCTGTGGAAAGGGTAAAGGGGCCTGCTTTTAAAGCAGGAGGCTAGGCCCTTTCCCTCAGGTGATGGTTAACTGTTGGTAATCTGGTTCCACCTTCATCAAGGGTAATAGGCCATGTATGACAATGGGAAAAAAGGGCAATCTGGGACTCACTATCTTTATTTCATTTTGGAAGGGGAAGGGAAACACAGAGCTCTGATTATGGGCCAGGCGTAGATCAACCCATTGAATCTTTTCTGAAATACTGTGAAGAAGTTCCTCCTATTCTGGTCATTTAATAGATGAAGAATATTGAAGCTCCAAGGTGATAAAGTGCTTTGTTCAAGGTTTTCCTCCCAGTTTGGAGGTGGAGAAGTCCTCACAGACTCCCATCAGCTACTACACACACTGGCAGGAAGACTAGGAGCAAGAGGAGGCAGTGAGAGGTAGGAAAGGAGTAGATGGAGTGAGATATAAGGGAAACCCCAGATCTGGCTTCTGTATGGAGTTGGCAGACTATCCTGGAAGTCAGGACCCTCTTGACATCTCTCTGGCAAAGTTACAGGATAAACTTGTTCCATCCATTCATTTGACAAGGATGGTTGCTTTTCTGCCTACTGGCAGAATTTTGAGGAAATCTTTTCCAGGGGAGTGCTGCCTCACACAATTACCTCCATTTCACACTGATGTTTTCAGAGTGCTAAAGTGATTCATGTGAGGTTTTTTTCCCCCCTCTGGCATGTTATACAGATTTATTAGTATAATTGCCAGCTTGATGAGCCTAATTTCTCTATTTAAAAACAGAGGTGTGTCCATTAAGCTCTCCTGAAAAATTCTGAAGTCAGTACCTTCCACCTAGCAAGCAAGGGCTCCAGGGTAGTGTTCCTCAGCCAGGAGGTGAGATATCCAAGAGGCAATGCTCCTTCATGTTCTAGTACACATCTGGTGATAGCTGAAGGAAAGCAACAGTTAAGTCCACCTGCCCACGCACTTGAGATGGGGAGCTGTGTCTTTTCCTAACCACCCCAAGCTTGTCGGCTGGAAGCAAGTGAGCTAATTTTCAAAAAGATGGGGAGAGGGGGTTTAAAAATGCATACTGTGATTAACAGGCAGGGAATCTGCCCTCCTGGGGCTGTTGCAATCGCCAGGAAATTTCAATGAGTGGATTGAATGGATCCAGGAAAAGGTTGTCGACAGTTCGTCGCACCCTCCCACCCCACCCTCCCCTTTCCTCACAAGTAGGCCGGGCCTCCCAGGGACGTGAGACTGGGGGCTCGAGGCCAGGGGTTGGTGCTCCACAGGGTGCTCTGATAGAGGATGCAGGTGGACCCTCAGAGAAGCCCACAAAGGGGAGGAACTCTTAACCTGTCCTCCTGGCCTTTGGCTCCAGGAAGGTCAGCAATTAGGTTAATGAAATGTTTGGGTTACAAGTCAGAGCTTGGCGGACCAAGCCGGTCTGCTCGACCCAAGCAGGCAGCAGGGCTGAGAATGGGTTGGCATTAGCAAACAGCGGGTTCTAACCGCTGTGCACCCTAGCTCAGGCACCTCTGCCTGCACCCCCCTGAGTAGCTAGGTCACCCAAGTCCGTCTCTAGGAGGGAGTGTGTGTTGGCCTTCCACCAGCCTTCTCTGTGCAGGCAGCAGAGTTCCAATCTGAACTTCAGAGTTGGGGTCCCTCCCCTCCCATCCCCACCCACTTTGCTAGCCTCTAAGGCTCCATCATCCACCAGTTGTGACCCGAAGAACCCAAAACCCCGATGCCCAGTAGCTGGCTAGGGGCAGCGGCTGGAGAGGCTTGGTTGAATGCAGGCCTCCTTGCCCCCTAGCTGACGCCTCATGCACCTACGCCAGAGCTCTCCGGTGCATCTGTAACAAACTGAGGGCAACTGCGGCCACCCGGCGAGCCACAGCTGGGGGTCTGGGGTGGTCAGAGCAACCGGGAGGTTGGTTCTCTCATTTGGGTTGGCGAGGCGGCAGCCAGCAGCGCTCTGCCGCAGTGGCACCCCCTGCGAAACTGCCTCTGTGCCAGCCGCCGCCTGCCTGCTAGCCCGGCCACTTGTCAGTGGGTCCATCCAACTGCTGGTTACTAGGGACAGGGACCCTCCATCCAGCCTGCCTCCCGGGGCCTGACTGTGGCCGAAGGAGCGCAGCCTAGGTGCGGATCCACCCACTCGTAGGTACAGTCGTCCGACGGAGCGCTTCCACCATTTGATGCTTGCAAGGTAGCTCCCGCTGTAGGCTCTCTGCAGAACTAGTGCCTTGCACTACCAGGGCAAAGGCCCAACTTTGCCACCAGCTTGGGGAAAGTGTCCGAGACAAGAGTTACCTGGGGAGCCTGCAGGGACCACTGGGGCATGCCAGGATAGGAAGCTGAGTGGGAGTGCCTGCCTGGCTCAACTCAAGGCCCAACAGTCAGTTTGCATGGGTCAACAATTGAGCTTATAGATTTAGGGATGTAGGGTAGAGCCTTACCCACTCCTGAAGAGTTCTCTGTGGGGATGGAATGGGTAAATGGGGAAGAGAGGTGGGGGAGGTAAGGAGCCAAGGATAGGTGGTGGGGAAGCTACCAATGGCAGTGTAAAGCTGTTGGCTCCCCTGAGGACCCCGACACTTCACTGCCTTGGGGTGTTGTGCCTGGTTCACCCTTTGCTTGTGGTGTAAGGGTAAATGGGTTTGAGGCCACAGGGTAAGTGCACTTCTATTGGCTCAACTTTCTAGGCAGAGACCGAGTGACAGCCTCTGGTGAAAAATGTCATGATTTTGTGGAAAATGAGGCCAACGTTAGGCCCCCTATTTGCAGGAAGATGAAATCTGGGTGGGTGGAGTGTAGTCTTGCAACGAATCATGGTGAGGGAATGGAAGCAGGCTAGGGGTGCTCTCTTCAAATGCCTTCAAAGCTGTCATGTGGAAAAGGATCATTTGTCTTGTGTGGCCCCAGAATGGAGAACCCAGGGTGGGTCAGAATTCAACAGAGTGGAAACCACCAGGAAGGAGGCAGTATTAAGCTTACTGTAAGGAACCCCTTTCTAATAGGGAGGGAGGAGTGTTTTTATTGTGTATCAGGCATTTTACTAAGTACCTTACATAAATTATCCCACTTAACGTTTAGCAAGGTTTGGATATGTCCAATGATAAAATGGAATGCTGTGAGGTAGTGGGGTCTCTGTGCTCATCTAGCCTGCAGCTTTTTTCTGTTTCCAGGTTAAGATGAGGTTGGTGTCAACCACTTGTTCATTTGCTGGAGTTGAAAAAGGCTTGTATAAGGAATTGGGAGATTCTATCACCCACTAATATTGTGAATTTAAAGAAATCCCAGCATCTTTCTGGACCTCAAGTCCCTCATTTGGAAAGTCAGATAATTAGACTTCACTGGGTTACCTGAAAAACTGAACAGTAAAAATAAAAATTAAAACAAAACAAAACAAAACAAAACTAGACTTTACTTTCTTGCACACTTGTATTATAGGAGTGTAGAATTGGAGCTCCATAACATCTTGAAGATAGACCCCTGCAGGGAAACTAAAATGTCTCTCCTTTCTTTCATTGGCTGAGGCGTGACTCTAATGTCCATTCAACTAAGATAAGTTTCAGTGGCTCCAGTGTTTCCAAACAGCCAAGGTCTCCAAAGAGTAAAAACTCGGGGCCTCCTTTGATGTTGCTTGGATTGTCCTATGACAACTGCATTGCTTTCTAGTTACTGCCAAGGCAATTGTTCTGGCCTGTTATGCAAAAATACAGAACATCTGTTGATGTGGTGCATTGTGCTGAGCAACTGGAGATGAGGGCAGAGAGGAATGGATGAAATAGGCTCCTTCCCTTAGGGAGCTTCAAGTCCGTTGTGGGAAAGGTGGATACAAGGACCATAGACTATATTATAAGGCAGAAAGGTGCTTTAGGGGGAGGGGTACAGAAAAGGCAGAAGCCATGTGAAGCCATAAAAATACACTAGATTAGAAATTTGGGAGGCTTAGATTCTAATCTTGGCTGGTCACCTAGGGCAGGTCAGCCCACCTCCTGAGGCCTGCAACTTTTTTTTTTTTTTTTCTTTTTGCGGTATGCGGGCCTCTCACTGTTGTGGCCTCTCCCGTCGCGGAGCACAGGCTCCGGATGCGCAGGCCCAGCGGCCATGGCTCACGGGCCCAGCCGCTCCGCGGCATATGGGATCCTCCCAGACCGGGGCACGAACCCGTATCCCCTGCATCGGCAGGCGGACTCTCAACCACTGCGCCACCAGGGAGGCCCCAGGCCTGCAACTTTAAGGCTTTCTGATATTAGATAAGAACTTCTCTTTTGGGTGGGTGCTCAAGAGGCATTTGTGGTGGGCCTTGAAGTGCTCTGGGTAGGGTTTACAATAACAGAGGAAGACAGCAGAGGCTGGGACAAAGCTTTCCTGGGCACATGAAAAACATGTATGCCTTCATGGAGACAACAAAGTGCTGGATATGCAGTGGACAGCTAATGGCTAGTGTGACTCCTAAATCAAAAAAGGGAAATAGAAATTGAGGTTGCAAAGGGAGCCCTTGAACACTAGACCCGGGCATTTTGGACCTACTCCTGGAAAGGCAATAGCAGCCATGCCTGGTTTTTAAGCTGGGCAGTGCCAGTGAGAAAACAGCTGTGACACTGAGTAGAGCCTCCTGTAACAAACTATGCCTTGCCTAATCTTCATTCTGCTCAGATATTCAAGGAATGGCAGTACCTCCCTCTTGGGAGGTTTTATCAAATTTTATCAAGTCCTTTCCCCCTCTGAGCCTCAATTTTTCAACTGTTAGTATGGAAGTTGGGGAGGTTGGCCTCAGTGATTCTTTAGGGCCTTCTAGCATTAAAGATCAAGGAAACGTATATGATTTGGATCCTCCATGGATGAATCCAGAGAGACTTTGTCCAGAATTTAAGTAATAAAGCTGGGATTTATTTTGAACTGAGGGCTTACAAAAAAAAAGTCTTTATATTGGAGAGTGGGGCTCCCTATCCTTGGTAGAGGAAGGTCAGAAAGAGTGTCATTGAGCTGAATTCTTTGGGTATTTCCTTTCTCAAATCCCTTTTTCTTTTCCCTTCCTTTCCTTCCTCTACCAATACTTCTTTCTCAGATTTCCAGTGACCATTGCTCTGCCCTTAACACTTGGCACATTAGGCTTCTTTTTTTCTTTTTCTACCTACAGAGGGCAGCTTTTGGGCTCTTTGCCTTGTGTTTACACAATGAACCTCAGAGCCATCTTCATCCTCTGTTTCCTATCATCCAACATAAAGCACCCTATCCCCAATTTACTTAACTTCTAAGTGTCTATAATCAATGCTGATAATATATTTTATTGTCTTTTAAAACATAAGAGTAATGCTGCAACTTACTTTGAAATGCATCAAAAATAAGATTGATAGATGGATTAATGAATAGGTAAATGAATGATATTTCATAAATGGATCATAAATAAATGAATAGATGAATGAATGGCAAGCAGATAAATAAAATAAATAAAATATGGGAGAAATAAGTAATATACTATTATATTACAAACAATTCAAACTGTATAAATGTACACAGAACAAAAAGGTAAATATAGTTCATAGTTTTCTGGGTATTATTCTAGTCCTTTTTTCTATGTGTTCAAAATTATATACATCCAGTCAACCTCCATAACAACCTAATAGTTTTTCTTTTAAATTTAAATGGATTACACTTTACAGTTGAGTCTGTAATTTGCATTTTTTCACTTCACGATATATTTTGGAAATCTCTTCATGTCAGTATATAGATCCACCTCATTTTTAAAAAGAGCTGCATAATATTTCATAGTATGGGTATACCATAATGTATTTAAACTTTCCTTCTTGACGGATTGCTAAGTGTTTCCAATTCTTCCCTATGATACAAAGGGCTGCAGTGTACCTCCTTGGTTATTTATTACCTATATACATGTCAGCAACTATTCCTGTAAGGTAGATTCTTAGAAATGTGTTGTGCCAAAAGACTGATGGTTTAAAATTCTGCCCCTCCCCCACAACATTTCATTATGGAGTTTTCAAGCATACAGAAAAGTTGAAAGATTGTATAGTGAACACCCATATATCCATTACTTAGATTCCACCATTAATATTTAACTATATTTGCTTTACCACATATCCCTCTGTTTAAAAAGGAAATCAAAAAATACCTAGAGAGAAATGACAATGAAAACATGATGATCCAAAACCTATGGGATGCACCAAAAGCAGTTGTAAGAGGGAAGTTTATAGCTATACAAGCCTTCCTCAAGAAACAAGAAAAATCTCAAATAAACAATCTAAACTTACACCTAAAGTAACTAGAGAAAAAAGAACAAACAAAGTTAGTAGAAGGAAAGAAATCACAAATATCGGAGCAGAAATAAATGAAATAGAAACAAAGAAAACAATAGCAAAGATCAATAAAACTAAAAGCTGGTTCTTTGAGAAGATCAACAAAATTGATACACCTTTAGCCAGACTCATCAAGAAAAAGAGGGAGAGGACTCAAATCAATAAAATTAGAAATGAAAAAGAAGTAGTTACAACAGACACTGCAGAAATACAATGCATCCTAAGAGACTACTACAAGCAAATTTATGCCAATAGAATGGACAACCTGGAAGAAATGGAAAAATTCTTCGAAAGGTATAACCTTCCAAGACTGAACCGGGAAGAAATAGAAAATACGAACAGACCAATCACAAGTAATGAAATTGAAACTGATTAAAAATCTTCCCAGAAACAAAAGTCCAGGACCAGATGGATTCACAAGTGAATTCTATCAAACATTTAGAGAACAGCTAGCACTCATCCTTCTCAAACTCTTCCAAAAGTTTGCAGAGGAAGGAACACTCCCAAACTCATTCTATGAGGCCACCATCACCCTGATACCAAAACCAGACAAAGATACCACAACAAAAGAAAATTACAGACCAATATCACTGATGAATAATGATGCAAAAATCCTCAACAAATTACTAGCAAACAGAATCCAACAACACATTAAAAGTATCATACACTATGATCAAGTAGGATTTATCCCATTGATGCAAGGATTCTTCAATATACAGAAATCAATCAATGTGATACACCATATTAACAAATTGAAAAATAAAATCCATATGATCATCTCAATAGATGCAGAAAAAGCTTTTGACAAAATTCAACACTGACTGAAAATTCAACACTGACTGATGATAAAAACTCTCCAGAAAGTTGGCATAGAAGGAACCTACCTCAACATAATAAAGACCATATATAACAAACCCACAGCAAACCTCATTCTCAGTGGTGAAAAATTGAAAGCATTACCTCTAAGATCAGGAACAAGACAAGGATGTCCACTCTCTCCACCATTATTCAACGTAGTTTGGAAGTCCTATCCATGGTAATCAGAGAAGGAAAAGAAATAAAAGAAATACATATTGGAGAAAAAGAAGTAAAACTGTCACTGTTTGCAGATGACATGATACTATATATAGAGAATCCTAAAGATGTTACCAGAAAACTACTAGAGCTAATCAATGAAGTTGGTAAAGTAGTGGGATACAAAATTACAGCACATAAATCTCTTGCACTCCTATACACTAATGATGAAAAATCTGAAGAAGAAATTAGGAAACACTCCCATTAACCATTGCAACAAAAAGAATAAAATACATAGGAATAAACCTACCTAGGGAGACAAAAGACCTGTATGCAGAAAATTATAAGACACTGATGAAAGAAATTAAAGATGATACAAATAGATGGAGAGATATACCATGTTCTTGGATTGGAAGACTCAACATTGTGAAAATGACTATCCTACCCAAAGCAATCTACAGATTCAGTGCAATCTCTATCAAATTACCAATGGCAATTTTTACAGAACTAGAACAGAAAATCTTAAAATTTGTATGGAAACACAAAAAACACCAAATAGCCAAAGCAGTCTTGAGGGAAAAAAACAGAGCTGGAGGAATCAGACTCCCTGAATTCAGACAATACTAGAAAGCTACACTAATCAAAACAATATGGTACTAGCACAAAAACAGAGATATAGATCAATGGAACAGGATAGAAAGCCCAGAGATAAACCCTTGCACCTATGGTCAACTAGTCTATGACAAAGGAGGCAAGGATATACAGTGGAGAAAAGGCAGTCTCTTAAATAAGTGGTGCTGGGAAAACCAGACAGCCACATGTAAAAGAATGAAATAAGAACACTCCCTAACACCATCCACAAAAATAAACTCAGACTGGATTAGAGGCCTAAATGTAAGACCAGACACTATCAAACTCTTAGAGGAAAACGTAGGAAGAACACTCTTTGACATAAATCACAGCAAGATCTTTTTTGATCCACCTCCTAGAGTAATGGAAATAAAAACAAAAATAAATGAATGGGACCTAATGAAACTTAAAACTTTTGCAAAGCAAAGGAAACTATAAACAAGACGAAAAGACAACCTTCAGAATGGGAGAAAATATTTGCAAATGAATCAGTGGGCAAAGGATTAATCTCCAAAATATATAAACATCTCGTGCAGTTCAATATTAAAAAACAAACAACCAAATCGAAAAATGGGCAGAAGACCTAAATAGACATTTCTCCAAAGAAGACATACAGATGGCCAAGGAGCATATGAAAAACTGTTCAACATCACTAATTATTAGAGAAATGCAAATCAAAACTACAATGAGGTATCACCTCACACCAGTTAGAATGGGCATCATCAGAAAATCTACACACAGCAAGTGCTGGAGAGGGTGTGGAGAAAAGGGTGCCCTCTTGCACTGTTGGTGGGAACGTAAATTGATACAGCCACTATGGAGGACAGTAGGGAGGTTCCTTAAAAAACTTAAAATAGAATTACCATATGACCCAGCAATCCCACTACTGGGCATTACCCAGAGAAAACCATAATTCAAAAAGACACATGCTCCCCAATGTTCATTGCAGCACTATGTACAGTAGCCAGATCATGGAAGCAACCTAAATGTCCATCGACAGACAAATGGATAAAGAAGATGTGGTACATAAATACAATGGAATATTACTCAGCCATAAAAAGGAATGAAATTGGGTCATTTGTAGAGACATGGATGAATCTAGAGACTGTCATACAGAGTGAAGTAAGTCAGAAAGAGAAAAACAAATATATATTAATGCATATATGTGGGACCTAGAAAAATGGTACAGATGAACTGGTTTGCAGGGCAGAAATTGAGACACAGATGTAGAGAACAAACTCATGGACACCAAGGGGGGAAGTGGTGGGGCGGGGTGGGGGTGTGTGTGCTGTGATGAATTTGGAGTTTGGGATTGACATATATACACTAATATGTATAAAATGGGTAACTCATAAGAACCTGCTGTATAAAAAATAAATAAAATAAAATTCAAAAAATTAAAAATAAAAAGGGAAAAGTGTTCTTCATGGCAATGCCAGACTTACTTTGTGCCCCTACTCTTTTCCAGCCACTGATCCATGTTTTAACTCCTGTGAAGAAGTGGCTTTGAGCATCAGGAAGTAATATAGAAAGACTGATCCCAACCCCAGAGACCTTCTCCTTCCTAATTAGAAATCCTTTAAAGAACTCAAGTCTATTCATTATACTTTTTTATGGCATAGAATTTTTTATTGTGGTAAAATATCCATAACATAAAATTGACCAGTTAACCATTTTCATTGACATTAAATACATTTGCAGTGTTGTGCAACAGTCACCAACATCCACTTCCAACGTTTTTCATCATAGCCAATGTAGACTCTGTACCCATTTTAATAACTCCCTCTTCCTGGCTCCAATCCTCTGGTAACCTCTAGCTTATCCTCTTTCTCTATGAATTTGCCCAGTTGAGGTACCTCACATAAGTAGAATCATATCATATGTGTCCTACTGTGTATGACCCATTTTATTTAGCATAATGTTTTCAAGGTTCATCCACTGTTGTAGCATGTAGCAGAATTTCATTCCTTTTTAAGGCTGATTGATATTCCATCTTATGGATATACTACCTTTTTATCCATTCATCTGCTAATGGGCATTTGGGATGTTTTTTCATCTTTTGCTTATTGTGAACAATGCTGTTGTAAACATTCATGTACAAGTATTCATTTGAGTCTTTGATTTCTATTCTTTTGAGTATACATCTAGAAGTAGTAGTTCTATGTTTAACTTTTTGAGGAATCACCAAACTGTTTTCCACAGTACCTGCACCATTTTACATTCCCAACAGTGCATGAAAGTTCCAATTTCCCCACATCCTCATGAACACTTTCTATTTTCTGTATTTTTTTAAATTTAAACATAGTAACAGGTGAGAAGTGGTATCTCATTGTGATTTTGATTTGAATTTCCCTAACAAATAGTGCTGTTGATCATCTTCATGTGCTTAGTAGCCATTTGTATATCTTTTTTGGAAAAATGTATCTTCCAGTCCTTTGACCATTTTAAAATTGTTTTTTTTTTGGGGGGGGTGTTGTCATGTGTTGTTTTTGTTGTTGATGCATAGGAGTTCTTTATATATTCTTGATATTAATCCCTTATCAGATATATGATTTGCAAATATTTTCTCCCATTCTATGCATTATCTTTTCACTTTTATTAGCGTCTTTTCATGCACAAAATTTTTCATGTTGATGAACTCCAATTGATCTTTTCTTCTCTTTTGTTACCTGTGCTTTTGGTGTCATATCCAAAAAATACTAACCAATTGCAATGCCATGAAGATTCCCTCAGTATATTCTTCTAAGAGTTCCATAATTTTAACTTGTAAATTTAAGTCTTTAACCCATTTAGATGAACTTTTTGTATATGGTGTGAGATAAGGGCCCAATTTCATTCTTTCACATCTGGACATCCAGTTTTCCAAGCACCACTGGTTGAAAAAAACTGTCATTTCCACCATAGAATGGTCTTGGCATCCTTGTTCAAAAGCAGTTGACCATACATGCAACAGTTTCTTTCTGGGCTTTCTGTTCTATTTCTTTGGCCTATGTGTTTGTCCTTATACCACTACCACACTGTTTTGATTCTTGTAGCTTTATAATAAGTTTTGAAATCAGGAAACGTGAATCCTCCAACTTTGTTCTTTTTCAAGATTGTTTTGCCTATTCAGAGTCCTGTGGTATATAAATATTAAGATAGGTATTTCTATTTCTGCAAAAGTTGCCATTGAGACTTTGGTAGGGGTGACACTAAATCTGTTGTTCAGTTTGGTAGTACTGTCATCTTAACAATATAAAATCCTCCAATCCATGTATACAGGCTTTTCCATTTATTTATGTTTTGTTTAATTTTTCAGTACTGCTTTGTAGTTTTCAGTGAACAATCATTTACCTCCTTGTGTAATTTATTTCTGAATATTTATTGTTTTAAAATTGCAATACATATTATTCTTCCAGGTTTATTGAGATATAATTGACATACAGCACTATACAAGTTTAAGGTTGTCAATTAATCTATGACAAAGGAGGCAAGACTGTACAAGGGAGAAAAGACTGTCTCTTCAATAAGTGGTGGTGGGAAAACTGGTCAGCTACATGTAAAATAATGGCATTAGAACATTCTCTAACACCGTACACAAAAATAAACTCAAAGTGGAATAAAGACCTAAATGTAAGACTGGATACTATAAAACTTAGAGGAAAACATAAGCAGAACCCTCTTTGACATAAATCGTAGCAATATTTTTTTGGATCTGTCTCCTGATGTAATGGAAATAAAAGCAAAAATAAACAAATGGGACCTAATTAAACTTAAAATCCTTTGCACAGTAAAGGAAACCATAAACAAGATTAAAATACAACCTATGGAAAGGGAGAAAATATTTTCAAATTATGTGACCAACAAGGGATTAATTTCCAAAATATACAAACAGCTCATACTACTCAACATAAAAAAAAACAAATCAAAAAATGGACAGAAGACCTAAATAGACATTTCTCCAAAGAAGACAAACAGGTGGCTACCAGGCTTATGAAAAGATGCTCAACATTGATAATTATTAGAAAAATGCAAATCAGAGCTACTGTGAGGTATCACCTCACACCAGACAGAATGGCCATCATCAAAATGTCTACAAATAATAAATGCTGGAGAGGGTGTGGAGAAAAGGGAACCCTCTTTACACTGTTGGTGGGGATGTAAATTGGTGCAGGCACTATAGAGAACAGTATGGAGGGTCCTTAAAAAACTGAAAATAGAGTTACTATATAATCCAGCAATCCCACTCTTGGGCATATATCCAGAAAAGATGAAAGCTCTAATTTGAAAAGATACATCCACCCCAATGTTCACAGCAGCTATTTAAAATAGCTGGGACAAAGAAACATGGAAGCAACCAAAATGTCCATCAACAGATGAATGTATAAATAAGATGTGGTATACATACAAACACACACACACACACTCACACACACTCACATACACACACACAATGGAATATTACTGAGCCATAAAAAAGAATGAAATAATGATGAATTAATGCCATTTGTAGCAATATGGAAGGAACTAGAGATTATCATATTAAGTGAAGTAATTCAGACAGAGAAAGACAAATATCATATCACTTATATATGGAATATAAAAATATAATACAAATGAACTTATTTACAAAACAGAAATAGACTCACAGACATAGGAAACAAACTTATGGTTACCAAAGAGGAAAGGGGTTGAGGAGGGGTAAATTAGGAGTTTGGGATTAACATATACACACTACTATGTATAAAATAGATAAACACCAAGGACCTACTGTATAGCACAGGAAACAATATTTAATATCTTGTAATAACCTATAATGGAAAAGAATCTGGAAAATAATATATATATGTGTGTACATATATATTTATATATATGTATAATATATATATATATATATATATATGTACAACTGAATCACTTTTCTGTACACCTGAAACTAACACAACATTGTAAATCAATTATACTTCAATTTCAAAAAGTAAAAAAAGTTTAAGGTGTATAGAATAATGATTTGACTTACATATATAATGAAGTGTTTATCATAATAGATTCAGTGAACATCCATCATCTCATATAGATACAAAATTAAAGAAATAGAAAAAAAATTTCCTTGTGATCGAACTCTTAGGATTTGTTCTCTTAACAACTTTTGTATATAACATAAAGAAGTGTTAATTATGTTTCTTGTGTTTTATATTACATCCCTAGTATTATTTGTCTTATAATTGGAAGTTTGAACATTTTGACTGCCTTCATCCAATTCCCCCTCTCCCTACCCCTTGCTTCTGGTAGTCACAAATATAATCTATTTTTCTATGAGCTTATCTGTTTGTTTGTTTGTTTTTGGAAGTGTAGTTGACCTAGAACACTATTTAGTTCCTGTTACACAACATAGTTAGTTGATATATCTATATATTTCAAAATGATGACCACAAAAATTCTACTTACAATCCATCACCATACTAAGATATTACATAGGTATTTACTATATTCCCCACACTATACATTTTATACCCATGACTCATTTATTTTGTCACCTATTTCTTTCCTCCTACAACCCCCTTTCACTCTGGCAACCACATATGTTTGTTTTCTGTATCTATAACTCTGTTTCTGTTTTATGTTTGTTCATTTGTTTTGTTTTGTTTTGTTTTTAGATTTCACACATAGGTGGAATCATACAGTACTTGCTTTCTCTGACTTATTTCACTTAGCATAATACCCTCTAGGTCCATCCATGCTGTCAAAAGTGGCAAGATTTCACACTTTTCTATGGCTCGGTAATATTCCATAGAATTGACATACCAAGTCAAAACAGAACTACCATATTTTCCAGCTATTCCATACTGTTTTCCATAGTGGCTGCACCAATTTACATTCCTGCTAACAGTACACAAGGGTTCCCTTTTCTCCACATCCTTGCCAACACTTGTTATTTGTTGTCTTTTTGATAGTAACCCTTTCTGAAATATGTGAGGTGATATCTCATTGTGCTTTTGATTTGCAATTCCCTGGTGATTAGTGATGTTGAGCAATTTTTCATGTGCCTGTCGGCCATCTGTACATCTTCTTTGGAAAAATATCTATTCTGATAATCTTCCCATTTTTTAATCTGTTTGTTTGTTTGTTTGTTTGATTTTGAGTTGTAAGAGTTCTTTGTATATTTTAGATATTAACCCCTTATTGGATACATAGTTTAAAAACTGTTCTATTCAGTAAGGGGCCCTTTTTGTCTTGTTGAAAGTTGCCTTCACTATGCAAAAGCTTTCTAGTGTGATATAAGCCAATTTCTTTATTTTTGCTTTTGTTTCCCTTGATGGAAGAGACGTACCCAAAAAACAAAAATTGATAAATCCATGTCAAAGAGTGTGTTGCCTATGTATTATTCTAGAAATGTTGTGAATTCAGGTCTTATATTTAAGTTATTAATCCATTTTAATTTATTTTTGTGCATGCTGTGAAAAAGTAGTCCAGTTTGATTTCTTTTTGTTTTTTCATGTAGCTGTCCAGTTTTCCCAACACAATTTATTGAAGAGGTTACCTTTTCTCCATTGCATATTCTTGCCTCCATTCTCTTAGATTAATTACCCATATAAGTATGAGTTACTTTCTGAGCTCTTTATTATGTTCCTTTTATCAATGTATCTGTTTTTGTGCCAGTACTATACTCTTTTGATTACTGTAGCATTTTTGTAAAACTTGAAATCAGAGATTGTGATACCTCTTTTTCCTCAAGATTGTTTTGGCTACTTGGGGTCCTTTGTGTTTCCATACACATTTTAGAATTATTTTTTTAGTTCTGTGAAAAATGTCATTGGTATTTTGAAAGGGATTGCATTGCCTTAAGTAGTACGGTCATATTGACAATATTCATTCTTCCAATCCATGAACATGGTATATCTTTCCGTCTGTGTCATCTTCAATTTCTTTCATCAGTGTCTTATACTTTTCTGAGGAAACGTCTCTTACCTCCTCAGATAGGTTTATTTGTAGTTATTTTATTATTTTTGATGCAGTGGTAAATGGGATTGTTTCCTTAATTTCGCTTTCTGATAGGTCATTGTTAGTGTGTAGAAATGTAACAGATTTCTGTATATTAATTTTGTACCCTGAAGCTCTACTGAATTCATTGGTAAGCTCTAGTAGTTTTTGATGGTGGCTTTGGAATTTTTATGTGTGGCAAAATGTCATCTGAAAACAGTGACAGTTTAACTTCTTCCTTTCCAATTTGGCTTCATTTATTTGTTTTCCTTGTCTGATGGCTGTGGCTAGTACTTAACAATGCTATATTGAGTAAAATTTGCAAGAGTGCACATCCTTGTCTTGTTCCTGAATTTAGAGGAAATGATTTCAGCTTTTCGGTGTTGAGTATGATGTCAGCCCTGGGTTTGTCATACACAGCCTTTATTGTGTTGATATATGTTCCATCTATGCCCAAGTTCTGGAGAGTTTTTATTATAAATGGATGTTGAATATTGTCAAAAGCTTTTTCTGCATCTATAGAGATGGTCATATGATTTTCATTCTTCAATTTGTTAATGTGGTGTATCAGATTGATAGATTTATGGATATCAAACCATCCTTGTATCCCTGGGTTGAATCCCACTTGATCATGGTGTATGATCCTTTTAATATATTTTTGAATTTGATTTGCTAATATCTTATTGAAGATTTTAGCATTCATGTTCACTAGTGATATTGGCCTGTATTTGTGTGTGTGTGTGTGTGTGTGTGTGTGTGATATCTTTATCCAGCTTTAGTATTGGGGGTGACACTTACCTTGTAGAATGAGTTCAGAAGCATTCCTTCTACATTTTGGGGGGAATAATTTTAGAAGGATAAGTGTTAACTCCTTTCTAAATGTTTGGAGAATTTAGCTGTGTAACCATCTGGTCTTGTACTTTGGTTTGTTGGGAGTTGTTTTATTGCTGATTCAATTTCATTAATGGTAATTTGTTCTTTCATGTTTTATATTTCTTCCTCATTCCATTCAGTCTTGAGAAATTGTACATTTCAATAATTTGTTCATTTCCTCCACATTTTCCATTTTGTTGCTGTATCATTATTTGTAGTAATCTCTTCTGTTCCTTTGTATTTCTGTAGTGTTGGTTGTAATTTCTCATTTCATTTCTGATTTTACTGATCTGAACTCTCTTTTTTTTTCTTTTGATGAGTCTGTGTGAAGATTTCTCAATTTTGTTTCTCTTTTCAAAGAACCAGCTCTGAGTGTTACTTATCTTTTCTACTTTTTTCTCTATTTTATTTATTTATGGTCTGATGTTTATGATTTATTTCCCTTAACTAACTTTGTTTTGTTTGTTTTTCTTTTTCTAGTTGCTTTAAGTGTAAAGTTAGGTAATTTATTTGAGATTTTTCTTGTTGCCTTAAGTAGGCTTGTTTCACCATAAACTTCCCTTTTAGAACTTCTCTTGCTGCATCCCATAGATTGTGAATTTTTGTATTTTCATTTTCACTTGTCTTTAGGTATTTTTAAAATTTATTCCTTGATTTCTTCAGTGATCCATTTGTTATTCAGTAGCATATTATTTGGCCTCCACTTGTTTTTGTTTTTTTGCAGTTTTTTCTCAAAGTTGATTTGTAGTCTCATAGTGCAGTTGTCAGAAAAGATGCTTGGTATGATTTCAATCTTATTAAAATTTTTGAGATCTCTTTTGTGGCCTTACATATGATCTATCCTGGAGAATGTTCCATGTGCATTTGAAAAGAATTTGTATTCTGCTGCTTTTGGATGGAATGTTCTGTAGATATCTATTAAGTTCTCTGTTATTATTGTTTAAAACCAGTGTTTCCTTATTGAGTTTCTCTCTGTGAACTGTCCATTGATGTAAGGGTGGTGTTGAAGTCCCCTACCATTATTTTGTTCTGTCAATTTCTCCCTTTATATCTGTTAATATTTGCTTTATATAGTTCGGTGTCCCTATGTTGAGTACATTATATCTGCAATTATTATACCTTCTTAATTATTATGTTATGTCCTCTTTTGTCTCTTGTTACACACTTTGTTTAAAGTACATTTTATCTGATATAAATATTACTACCCTGGCTTTCTTTTAGTTTCCATTGGCATGGACTACTTTCTTCTATCTCCTCACTTTTGGTCTGTGTGTGTCCTTAGATCTAAAGTAAGTCTCTTGTAGGCAGCATATATATGGGTCTTGTTTTTATAGCCATTTAGCCAGTCTATGTCTATTGATTGGAGCATTTAGTCAATTTACATTTAGAGTAATTATTGATAGGTATGTACTTATTGCCACTTTGTTAATTTCTTGGGTTGTTTCAGTAGTTCTTTGTTTTTCTTTCTTATTTTGTTCTCTTGTGTTTTGATGACTATCTTTATTGTTATATTTGGATTCTTTTTTGAGTGTGTATCTATTATAGCTTTTTGTTTTGTGCAGCTAACTTTGGCTCACTGGTGGTTGGAGCTAGGTCCCTGGATGTCTTTCTGCAGGGCCTCAGGAGGTCCTGGGGCTAGGGCTAGTAGTGCACTGGTTAGTGGGGCTGGGTTCTGGCACTTAAGCTTGAGGGAGGATCCCAAAATGGTGCTTGCCAGCACCAGTGTCCTTGTGGTGCAACAAACCCCCAGAATAACTGCTGCCAATATCTGTGCCCAATGGTGAGCTCCACTTGCTTCCTCCCTGTCTGGGAGGCTCTCCAAGTTCAGCATGTGGGTCTGACCCAGGCTTCCTTCAAATCACCGCTTCTGCTCTTGTTCATGGAGCATGCAAGACTTTGTGTACCCCTTTTAAGAGTGGAATCTGTTCCCCACAGCCCTCTGGCTCTCCTGAAAGTAAGCCCTGCTGGCCTTCAAAGCCAAATGTTCTGAGGCTCATCTTTCTGGTGCAGGACCCCCAGGCTGTGGAGCCCAATAGGTTCTCTTGTGGAGAAACTTTGCATTTGTAATTATCCTCCCATTTGTGGGTAGCCCACCCAGGGGTATTGGCCTTAACTACACTTTATCTTCACACCTCCCACCTGTCTTGCTATAGTTCCTTCCTTATATCTTTAATTGTAGAAGACATTTTCTGTTAGTCATCCAGTCATTCTCATCAATAGCTGCTCTGTAAATAGTTGTAATTTTGGTATGCCCATGGGAGGAGACAACAAAAAATTTTATCATGAATGGATGTTAAATTTTGTTAAATCTTTTTCTGCATCAATGTATATAATCGTGGTGTATCACATTGATTGATTTGCAGATGTCTAACCATCCTTGTGACCTTAGAATATTTCTAAGTTGATTATCGTGTATGCTACTTTTTATGTATTCTTGGGTTCGGTTTGCTAATATTTTATTGAGGATTTTTGCATCTATATTCATCAAAGATATATATTTGCCTGTAATTTTTTTATATTGCTTTTGGTTTTGGTGTCAAGATAATGGTGGCCTTGTAGAATAAATAAGGGGTTTTTTCCATCCTTTTCAAATTTTGGAATAGTTTGTGAAGGTTAAGTATTATTTCTTTTTATATGTTTGGTAGAATTCCCCTGTGAAGCCATCTATTCCCATACTTTTGTGAGCTGGGAAAATTTTTATTACAAATTCAATTTTGCTACTAGTGATTGGTCTGATCAAATGTTTAGTCTCTTCTTGATTCAGTCTTGGCAGTTCTTATGTTTCTAGAAATGTGTCCATTTCTTCTAGGTTGTCCAATTTTTTGGCATAAAACTGTTCATAGCATTCTCATTATTTTCTATATCACTGTGATATCTGTTGCTATTTCTCCTCTTTAATTTACTATTATTATTTTTTAAATTTAGGTCCTTTCTCTTTTCTCCTTTGTGAACCTGGATAAGGACTTATCAATTTTTCCCATTATTTTTTTGATTTCTATTTTATTTTTTTCCTTTCTGATCTTTAATATTCCTTCCTTCTACTTACTTTTGGCTTTGTTTCTTCTTCTTTTTTCCATTTTTTTTAGGCAGTCAGTTAGGTGATTTATTTCAAGTTTTCCTCATTTCCCAAAGAAAGCTTGTATAGGTATAAACTTCTCTCTTAGAACAGCTTTTGCAGCAAAAGCAGAACAGAGGATCTCAAACAATGTCTCTCTGAGTTCACATTGCTTGGGATCCTCTGTTCTTCCTATACATGGAGATCTGTTTTTGTTTGTTTGTTTGTTTGTTTTTTAAATTTAGGTTCAGTAAGATTTCAGTCATAGTTTTATCAAATATATTTTCAACCCATTTCTCTCTCCTCCTTCTCAGACCCCTATAATGAGAACATTGGTAGGTTTGATGTTGTTCTAAAAGTCCCTTAAATTATTCTTTTTAAATTATTATTTTTTGCTGTTCTGATTGGGTGATTTATATTATTCTGTATTCCAAATCACTTATATTTTCTTCTGTATCACCTAATCTGCTGTTCATTCCTACTAGTGTATGTTTCATTTTAGTTAATGCATTATTCCGTTCTGACTTCTTTTTCATATTTTTTATTTCCTTGTTAAAATTTTCACTGTGTTCATCTCTTCTTTTTTCCCTAATTCAGTAATCAGTTTTTATTACTAATGCTTTGAACTCTTTATCTGGCAAATTATTTATCTTTGTTTCATTATTTTTTCAGTTTTTCTTCTTGTTCTTTCATTCAAAACACATTCCTCTGTCTTCTTATTTTGCTTAACTTTCTATGACTCTACGAAATTAGGTGAAACAGTTACCTACCCCAGTCTTGAAGGATTGCCCTTTTGTGGCAGCATCTTATAAAATCTGAACTGGATTTAACGTGAGCATGAGTCATGTTTTCCCCCAGGTTGTTTTGACATCTATTACATTTGTAGGAGGTGGGGCTGGAGATGGAGTTGCTAGAGCCAGAACCAGGTGTTAGCTGGGTCTTCTCCTTTGCTCAGTGGTAAACACCACCCTATTGGGAGTGGGATTGGGGTCCAAGTTGCTGGAACAGAAGCCTTTAGATTTGTGTCTAAGCTAGTTCTGTTCTTTCTAAATGTGTGTTCTCTCTCCTCCCAGCACTGGAACTTATGCCCTAGAAGGGAGCAGTGATGGAGCAAGGGGCGCTGGAGCCAGCACACAGCATTGATCAGGGCATGTGCTAAGGCAGTCTTGGCACCAGAGTTCCAAACCGCTCCCAATCTTCTGCCTCCAAGAGCTCCAGTAATGACTGCCTTTGCCTTGTCCAGATGCCATGGCAGGTCTGAGCTGGCTTTGACCCCTACAACTATGCACTTTTCCTAGCTGTGGCAGGTTTTTTTTCCTAATGTTTAGTTGTGCCATGGAGTAAGTGGAGTGGCAGCAGGCACTGGGCTTGAGCTGGGGTGCACACTTGGGCAGTTGAGGGAACAAGGCCAGAGACCTGGGCAATTTTAATCTACTTACTCTGCCTTGTTTCTGGAGTAAGCAAGTGTGTGCACACTCTTCATGAGCAGAGTCTAGGTTTCTTACATCTCTGCTGTCAGGTTCACTGGTTTTCAAAACAGCTAAGGGGACTCATCCACCCAATATGGACCCCAGGTTTTGGGTGCCCATATGTGGTTCAAACTGTTCACTCCCCAGGGAGGATCTCCAAGCTCATGTAATCCCCCTTCTCTTCTGTGCCCATCTCAGTGGTGCAGGTCCTGACATAATTACTTCTGTTTTCTTCCTACTTGACTTTGTGTGGGTCTTTCTTACAGCCTTTGTTGTATAAGAGTCTGCCAGTCTCCAGTTTAATTTCAGTGAGAATTGCTGCACATATTGATGAATTTTGATATGCGCATGGGGGGAGGTGACCTCTGCATCCTTCTGCTCTGTCATCTTGATCTCCTCCTCCACTCCTATTTTTCTTAGTCAATATAGCTAAATATTTGTCAATTTTGTTGATGTTTTCAAAGAACTAACTTTTTTGATTTTCCTTATTTTCTATTTTCTATTTTGTTCATCTATGCTCTAGTATTTATTATTTCCTTTCTCCTGCTAGCTTTGATTGCATTTTGTTTTCCTTTTTCCAGTTCCTTTATGTGTATAGTTCGATTATTGATTTGAGATCATTTTTAGTATATGCATTATAGCTATAAATTTCTTAGTAATTTCTGTTTCCCATAAATTTTGGTATGTTGTGTTTTCTTTTTCATTTGTCTCAAGGTATTTTCTAATTTCCTTTGTGATTTCCTCTTTGACCAACTGATTGCTTAAGTGTGTATTGCTTAATTTCCACATATTTGTGAATTTCCAGTTTTATTCTGTTATTGTTTTCTAGTTTCCTTCTATTGTGATCAGAAGAGACAATTTGTATAGCTTCAATATTTCAAAACTTTTTAGTCCCTTTAAGATTTGTTTTGTGGCCTACTATCATTGTCTATCTTGGAGAATGTCCACTTGAGTACATATTCTGCTGTCATTGGGTAGAATATTATCAATATGTCTACTATGTCTAGTTGATTTAAAGTTGTTCAATCATCTACTTGCTTTTGATCATCTGCCTGGTTGTTCTATCCATTAATAAAACTGAAGTGTTGAACTCTCTAACTCTTAATGTAAAACTGTTTTTTCTCTCTTCATTTCTGTTAACGATTTGCTTCATATATTTTGGGAGCTTTGATGTTTGACACATATGCATTTATAGTTACATACTTGTGGGAAATTGACCCTTTTAATTAATATGAAATGTTCTTCTTTGTCTCTTATAGCAGTTTTTTAGTTACAGTCTCTATTAGTCAGCTTGGGCAACCATAACAAAACACCGTAAGCTGGTGTTCTTAAGGAAGAAAAATTAATTTTCTCACAGTTCTTGAGGCTAGAAGTCCAAGGTCAAGAAGCCCTTAGGATTGGATTCTGGTGAGAAATCTCTTCCTGGCTTGTAGATGACTGCCCTCTTGCTGCGTCCTCCATGGCCTTTAGTCTGTCTGAACATCAAGAGAGAGTGTGGTCCCTGCTGTTTCTTTCTCTTCTAATGAGGACACTAGCCCTGTCATATTAAGGCTCCACCCTATGACCTCACTTAAATTTTTAAATATTCTTACAGGCCCTATCTCCAAATATCGGGGTTTAGGGTTTCAACACATGAGTTTGGTTGGGAAGGGCACAATTCAGTCTATAACAAAGTATATTTTGTCTGATATTAGTGGAGCCAGTCCATCTCTGTTTTGGTTATTATTTGTATGGAGTATCTTTTACCATTCTTTTACTTTCAGTTTATTTGTGTCTTTGAATTCTAGAGCGAATTTCTTTTAGATAGCATGTAGTTGTGCCATGTTTTTTAATCTATTCTGCCTATCTTTGCCTTTTATTGGAGAGCTTAATCCATTTACATTTGATGTAACTACTGAAAAGGTAAGACATTTCTGCAATTTGTTATTTGTTCTCTGATTTTCTTGCAGCTTTTTGACCCTCATTTTCTCCACTGCTGTATGATTTGGTGTTTAAATGAATTTTGTAGTGACATGCTCTGATTCCTTCTCATTTCCTTTTGTGTGTATTCTATAGGTATTTTCTTTGTGGTTATCATTGGGATTATATATAATATCCTAAAGTTATAATAATCTAATATGAATTGTCGCCAACTTATTTTCAATCACAAAAACTCTACTCTTATACAGCTCTGCACCTTTTATGCTATCAGTGTGGCAATTGTGTCTTTATAAGTATGTTCCCAAAAACTTAGATGTAAAATTATTTTATATGATTGTGTCTTTAAACCTGTAGAAGATATAAAATGGAGTTACAAACCAAATTACTATGATATTAGTTTTTTTTAAACCTGAGTTTGTCTTTCCTATTTTTTTTATTTTTATTTTATTTATTTTTATTATTTGGGTTAGCGGGCCTCTCACTGTTGCGGCCTCTCCCCTTGTATAGCAGAGGCTCCGGACACGCAGGCCCAGCGGCCATGGCTCATGGGCCCAGCCGCCCCGCGGCATGCGGGATCCTCCAGGACTGGGGCACGAACCCATGTCCCCTGCATCAGCAGGCAGACTCTCAACCACTGCACCACTAGGGAAGCCCTATGATATTAGTTTTTTTATATTTGCCTATGTATTTATCTTTACCAGAGATTGTCATATCTTTCATATAGCTTTGAATTAATATGGTTTAGTGTCCTTTCATTTCAGCCTGAAAGATTCATTCCCTTAAGCATTTCTTGTAGGGGAGGTCTGGTGCTTATGATATCCCTCAGATTTTGTTTATGTGACAGTGTCTTAATTTCTTCATTTTAAAGGACAATTTTGCTGGAAATAGAATTTTAGTTTGACAGGCATTTTTTGTCTTCCAGCGCTTTGAATATATCAACCATTGCCTTTTTCATGCACTATTTCTGCTGAGAAATTGGTTGATATTTGTATTGAGAATCCTTTGTTCATGACAAGTTGCTTCTCTTTTGTCTTGGCTTTCAACAATCTCTTTGTGGGTCTCTGGAGTTTGTTGAGCTTCTTGTAGATTCATGTCTTTCATCAAATTTGGCATTTTTCATGCATGCATTATTTCAAATAATCTTTCTTCCCCTTTTCCTCTCTCTTCTTCTAGGACTCCCATAATGCATATGTTGGCTTGATTGATGATGTCCCATAAGTCCCGTAGTCTGTGCTTACATTTTTCATTTGTTTTTCTTTCTGTTCCTCAGATTAGATTATTTCTCTTATCATATCTTTATGTTTGCTGATTCTTTCTTCTTCGTGGACAAACTTTCTCTTGATCCCCTTTGGTGATGTTTTCATTTCAGTTATTGTACTTTTCAGTTCCAGAATTTAATTTTTTTATAATTTTTAACTTTTTTCATATTACTATTTTGTTAATTTATCATTTTCTTGATTTCCTGCAGTTCTTTATCTATGTTTTCCTTTAGCTCTTTGAGTATATTTAACACAAATGTTTTAAAGTATTTTTTCTACTAAATCTGATGTCTGGGCTTCCTCAGGCATGATTTCTGTCAAGTTATTTTGTTCCTTTCAATTAACCATGTTTTCCTGTTTCCTTGTGTGAATTGTGATTTTCTTCTGATGTTGAAAACTGGGCATTTGACTATTATAATGTGGTAATTACGGAAATCAGATTCTTCTCTTTCCCAGAGCTTCCTTTTTTTAATTCTTAAAGGTTATAGTAGGCCATTTGTTTTGAGACTTTTCCAAATTAATTTTGCTATTCTTCGTAAAAACTATTCTTTGTCATGTGTGATCAATGAGTTCTCCTCTTATATAAGTCATGTTCAGCTAATGTTTTCACAGATTTCCCTTAGTACCAGAAGCTGAAAGAAACAAATAACTTTTCCCCCTGAAGAAAGAAAAGGGAACAACCACCTGCTCTGGTCTTTTCAGTTGGCTCTCTGCTGGGGCATTCCTACTCCTATTAGCTAGGTTTGCTGAGCCTAGGGATCAACCCAAAGTGAAAGCATAGGGTTTCCTGGGACTTTTCTGAGCACATATCTTGCCTGGGTATGTGCATGACTTCCTAAGTTCCTCTATATACATGGCTATTTTTCAATGTCATAGGGGTGGAGAGGTGGAGATTAAGGTAGAAATAACATAACACTCTACTCTGAAAGGACTTGCCTATATATTTGCTGTGTGGAAAAATCTGAACTGTTTTTTTGGAACTTTTGTTAATCTTTTTTTTTTTTTTTTAGCTTTGAATACACTGCTGCTGTGGACCACTGGGAATGGTAGTGTTTCTATTCCCTTAAATGAACTCAGTCAAAAACACTTACTGTTCTCCTAGGGAGAAATTACCATGGGTACTCAGGCAAGGCACTCAGGGGGGCTTCTCAGGAAGGTGGCCTCACCTTCCATACCTGTAAGATAAGCATTATAAAATACAGGATCTCCAAAGGCTTTTGAGCTTTCACATTCTACAAGTTGAAGATTATTTATGTAGTTATAAGCCCAGAGATAAGTGAAACCAGAAAGTAAAGGTAGAGGACATATTTAGGATCAACAATCAAAAGATCTCTCTTTTTTTCTTTTTTGACATCTTTATTGGAGTATAATTGCTTTAAAATGTTGTGTTAGTTTCTGCTGTATATCAAAGTGAATCAGCTATACATATAAATATATCCCCATATCCCATACCTCTTGCATCTCCCTCCCACCCTCCCTATCCCACCCTCTAGGTGGTCACAAAGCACTGAGCTGATCTCGCTGTGCTTTGTGCTGGTTCCACTAGCTACCTATTTTACATTTGGTAGTGTATATATGTCAGTGCCACTCTCCTACTTCAACCCAGCTTACACTTCACCCTCCCTGTGTCCTCAAGTCCATTATCTGCATCTGTGTCTTTATTCCTGTCCTGCCCCTAAGTTCTTCAGAAGCAATTTTTTTTAAGATTCCAGATATATGTGTTAGCATATGGTATTTGTTTTTCTCTTTCTGACATACTTTACTCTGTATGACAGACTCTAGGTCCATCCACATCACTACAATAATGCAATTTCATTTCTTAATATGGCTGAGTAATAATCCATTGTGTACATGTGCTACATCTTCTCTATCCATTCATCTGTCGATGGACACTTAGGTTGCTTTCATGTCCTGGCTATTGTAAATAGTGCTGCAATGAACATTGTGGTACATGTATCTTTTTGAATTATGGTTTTCTCAGGGTATAGTCCCAGTAGTGAGATTGCTGGGTCATATGGTAGTTCTATTTTTAGTTCTTTAAGGGACCTCCATAATGTTCTCCATAGTGGCTGTATCAATTTACATTCCCACCAACAGTACAAGAGGGTACCCTTTTCTCCAAACCCTCTCCAGCATTTACTGTTTGTAGATTTTTTGATGATGGCCATTCTGACTGGTGAGAGGTGATATTCCACTGTAGTTTGATTTACATTCCTCTAATGATTAGTGATGTTGAGCATCCCTTCATGTATTTGTTGGCAACATGTATATCTTCTTTGGAGAAATGTCTATTTAGGTCTTTCACCCATTTTGGATTGGGTTGTTAGTTTTTTTGATATTGAGCTGCATGAGCTGCTTGTATATTTTGGAGATCAATCCTTTTTCAGTTGCTTCATTTGCAAATATTTTCTCCCATTGTGAGGGTTGTCTTTTCATCTGGTTTATGGTTTCCTTTGTTGTGAAAAAGTTTTAAGTTTCATTAGGTCCCATTTGTTTATTATTATTTTTATTTCCACTTCTCTAGGACGTGGGTCAAAAAGGACCTTGCTGTGATTTATGTTGTAAAGTGTTCTGCCTATGTATTTCTCTAAGAGTTTAAGAGTGTCTGGAGTTATATTTAGGTCTTTAATCCATTTTGAGTTTATTTTTGTGTATGGTGTTAGAGAGTGTTCTAATTTAATTCTTTTACATGTAGCTGTCCAGGTTTCCCAGCACCACTTATTGAAGAGGCTGTCTTTTCTCCATTGTATATTCTTGCCTCCTTTATCAAAGATAAGGTGACCATGTGTGCATGGGTTTATCTCGGGGCTTACTATCCTGTTTCATTGATCTATATTTCTGTTTCTGTGCCACTACCATACTGTCTTGATTACTGTAGCTTTGTAGTATAGTCTGAAGTCTGGGAGCCTGATTCCTCCAGCCTCGTTTATATTTCTCAAGATCACTTTGGCTATTATTTTGGGTTTCCATACAAATTGTGAAATTTCTTGTTCTATGTCTGTGAAAAAAGCCATTGGTAGTTTGATAGGGATTGCATTGAATCTGTAGATTGCTTTCGGTAGTATAGTCATTTTCACAATGTTGATTCTTCTAATCCAAGAACATGGCATATCTCTCCATGTGTTTGTATCATCTTTAATTTCTTTCATCAGTGTCTTATAGTTTTCTGCATACAGGTCTTTTGTCACTTTGAGTAGATTTATTCCTGGGTATTTTATTTTTTTGTTGCAGTGATAAATGGGATTGTTTCCTTAATTTCTATTTCAGAAGGTACATCATTAGTGTATAGGAATGCAAGCAATTTCTGTGCAGTAATTTTGCATCCCGCTAATTTACCAAATTCATTGATTAGCTCTAGTAGTTTTCTGGTAGCATCTTTAGGATTCTCTAAGTATAGTATCATGTCACCTGCAAACAGTGACAGCTTTACTTCTTCTTTTCCATTTGGATTCCTTTTATTTCTTTTTCTTCTCTGGTTGCTGTGGCTAACGCTTCCAAAACTATATTGAATAAGAGGGGTAAGAGTGGGCAACCTTGTCTTGTTCCTGATCTTAGAGGAAATGGTTTCAGTTTTTCTCTACAAAGAATGACGTTGGCTGTGGGTTCGTCAAATATGGCCTTTATTATGTTGAGGTAAGTTCCCTCTATGCCGATTTTCTGGAAGGTTTTTTTTTATCATAAATGGGTTTTGAATTTTGTCAAAAGATTTTTCTACATCTATTGAGATGATGATATGGTTTTTCCCCTGCAATTTATTAATATGGTGTATCACATTGAATGATATGTGTATTTCGGAAAATCTTTTCATTCCTGGGATAAACCCCACTTGATCATGTTGTATGATCCTTTTAATGTGTTGTTGGATTCTGTTTGCTAGTATTTTGTTGAGGATTTTTGCCTCTCTCTTCATCAGTGATATTGGCCTGTAATTTTCTTTCTTTGTGACATCTTTGACTGGTTTTGGTATCAGGGTGATGGCGGCCTTGTAGAATGAGTTTGGGAGTGTTCCTCCCTCTGCTGTATTTTGGAAGCATTTGAGAAGGATAGGTGTTAGCTCTTCTCTAAATGTTGGATAGAATTTGCCTGTGCAGCCTTCTGGTCCTGGACTTTCATTTGTTGGAAGATGTTTAATCACAGTTACAATTTCAGTGCTTCTGAATGGTCTGTTTGTATTTTCTATTTCTACCTGCTTCAGTCACAAAAAGTTGTGCTTTTAAAAGAATTTGTCAATTTCTTCCAGGTTGTCCATTTTATTGGCATATAGTTTCTTGTAATAATCTCTCATCATCTTTTGTATTTCTGCAGTATCAGTTGTTACTTCTGCTTTTTCATTTCTAATTCTGTTGAATTGAGTCTTCTCTCTTTTTTTCTTGATGAGTCTTGCTAATTGTTAATCAATTTTGATTATCTTCTCAAAGAACAAGCTTTTAGTTTTATTGATATTTTCTATTGTTTTCTTCATTTGTTTTTCATTTATGTTTGATCTGATCTTTATGATTTCTTTCCTTCCACTAACTTTGGGGATTTTTTGTTCTTCTTTCTCTAATTGCTTTAGGTATAATTTAGGTTGTTTATTTGAGATGTTTCTTGTTACTTGAGGAAGGGTTGACTTGCTGTAAACGTCCCTCTTAGAACTCCTTTTGCTGCCTCCCATAGATTTTGGGTCATCGTGTCTCCATTGTCATTTGTTTCTAGGTAATTTTTTATTTCCCCTTTGATTTCTTCATTGATCATTTGGTTATTAAGTAGTGTATTGTTTAGGCTCCATGTGTTTGTATTTTTTACAGACCTTTTCCTGTAATTGATATCTTGTCTCATACCATTGTGGTCGGAAAAGATACTTGTTGTGATTTAAATTTTCTTAAATTTACCAAGGCTAGATTTGTGACTGAAGATATGATCTATCCTGGAGAATATTCCATGGGCACCTGAGAAAAATGTGTATTCTGTTGTTTTTTGATGGAATGTCCCATAAATATCAATTAACTCCGTCTTGTTTAATGTATCATTTAAAGCTTGTATTTCCTTATTTATTTTCATTTTGGATGATCTGTTCATTGGTGAAAGTGGGTGTTAAAGTTCCCTACTATGATTGTGTTAATGTCGATTTCCCCTTTTATGGCTGTTCGTATTTGCCATATGTATTGTGGTGCTCCTATGTTGGATGCATAAATATTTACAATTATTATATCCTCTTCTTGGATTGATCCCTTGATCATTATGTAGTGTCCTTTGTCTCTTCTAATAGTCTTTATTTTAAACTCTATTTTTTCTCATATGAGAATTGCTACTCCAGCTTTCTTTTGATTTCCATTTGCATGGAATATCTTTTTCCATCTCCTTACTTTCAGTCTGTATGTGTCTCTAGGTCTGAAGTGGGTGTCTTGTAGATGGCATATATATGTGTTTTGTTTTTGTATCCATTCAGCCAGTCTGTGTCTTTTGGTGGGAGCATTTAATCCATTTACATTTAAGGTAATTATCGATAGGTATGTTCCTATTCCCATTTTCTTAATTCTTTTCAGTTTGTTATTGTAGGACTTTACATTCTCTTGTGTTTCTTGCCTAGAGAAGTTCCTTTAGCATCTGTTGTAAAGCTGGTTTGGTGGTGCTGAACTCTCTCAGCTTTTGCTTGTCAGTAAAGGTTTTCATTTCTCCATCAAATCTGAATGAGATGCTTACTTGATAGAGTAATCTTGGTTGTAGGTTTTTCTCCTTCATCACTTTGAATATGTCCTGCTACTCCCTTCTGGCATGAAGGGTTTCAGCTGAAAGATCAGCTGTTAACCTTATGGGGATTCCCTTGTGTGTTATTTGTTGTTTCTCCTTTGCTGCTTTTAATATGTTTTCTTTGTATTTAATTTTTGATAGTTTAATATGTGTTGTGGTGTGTTTCTAATTGGATTTATCCTGTATGGGACTCTCTGTGCTTCCTGGACTTGATTAACTATTTCCTTTCCCACATTAGGGAAGTTTTCAACTATAATCTCTTCAAATATTTTCTCAGTCCATTTCTTTTTCTCTTCTTCTTTTGGGATCCCTATAATTCGAATGTTGGTGCATTTAATGTTGTTCCAGAGGTCTCTGAGACTGTGCTCAGTTTTTTTTCATTCTTTTTTCTTTATTCTGCTCTGCTGTATTTATTTCCATCCTTTTATCTTTCTGATCACTTATCCGTTCTTCTGCCTCAGGTACTCTGCTATTGATCCTTTTTACAGTATTTTTAATTTCATTAATTGTGTTGTTCATCATTGCTTGTTTCCTCTTTAGTTCTTCTAGGTCCTTGTTAAATGTTTCTTCCATTTTCTCTATTCTATTTCCAAGATTTTGGGTCATCCTTCCTATCATTATTCTGAATTCTTTTTCAGGTAGACTGCCTATTTCCTCTTCATTTATTAGGTCTGGTGGGTTTTTACCTTGTTCCTTCATCTGCTGTGTGTTTTTCTGTCTTCTCATTTTGCTTATCTTACTGTGTTTGGGGTCTCCTTTTCACAGGCTGCAGGTTTGTAGTTCCTGTTGTTTTTGGTGTCCATCTCCAGTGGTTAAATTTGGGTCAGTGGGTTGTGTAGGCTTCCTGGTGGAGGGGACTAGTGCCTGTGTTCTGGTAGGTGAGGCTTGATCTTGTCTTTCTGATGGGCACCTCCACGTCTGGTGGTGTGTTTTGGGGTGTCTGTGGCCTTATTTTGATTTTAGGCAGCCTCTCTGCTAATGTGTGGGGTTGTGTTCCTGTGTTGCTAGTTGTTTGGCATAGGGTGTCCAGCACTGTAGCTTGCTGGTTTTTGAGTGAAGCTGGGTCTTCGTGTTGAGATGGAGATCTCCTGGTGATTTTCGCTGTTTGATATTACGTGGAGCTGGGAGGTCTCTTGTGGACCAGTGTCCTGAACTTGGCTCTCCCACCTCAGAGGCACAGCCCTGACACCTCGCTGGAGCACCAAGTGCCTGTCATCCCCACGGCTCAGAATAAATGGGAGAAAAAGCAGAAAGAAATAAAGAGGATAAAATAAAATAAAGTAGGATAAAATAAAATAATTAAAATAAAAAATAATTATTAGGGCTTCCCTGGTTGGGCAGTGGTTGAGAGTCCGCCTGCTGATGCAGGGGACATGGGTTCATGCCCCGGTCTGGGAGGATCCCACATGCCATGGAGTGGCTGGGCCCATGAGCCATGGCCACTGAGTCTGTGCGACCGGAGCCTCTGCTCCACAATGGGAGAGGCCACAACAGTGAGAGGCCCGCATACTGCAAAACAAAACAAAACAAAACAAAAAAAATTATTAAGAAAAAAATTTTTTAAGAAGTAAAAAAAAAAATACTGACGGACAGAACACTAGGACAAATGGTGAAAGCAAAGCTTTACAGACAAAATCTCACACAGAATCATACATATACTACACACTCACAAAATGTGGAAAAGGGGAAAATATAATATATCTTGCTCTCAAAGTCCACCTCCTCAATTTGAGATGATTTGTTGTCTATTCAGGTATTCCACAGATGCAGGGTACATGAAGTTGATTGTGGAGATTTAATCCGCTGCTCCTGAGGCTGCTGGCAGAAATTTCCCTTTCTCTTGTTTGTTTGCACAGCTCCCAGAGTTCAGCTTTGGATTTTTCCCCCCGCCTCTGTGTGTTGGTCGCCTGAAGGCGTGTGTTCTTTGCTCAGACAGGACGGGGTTAAAGGAGCAGCTGATTCAGAGGCTCTGGCTCACTCAGGCCGTGTTGGAGGGAGGGGTATGGATGTAGGCTGAGCCTTCAGAAGCAAAGGACAGCATGACGTTGCCACAGCCTGAGGCATACCGTGCGTTCTCCCGGGAAAGTTGTCCCTCGATCACAGGACCCTGGCAGTAGCCAGCTGCACAGGCTCTGGGGAGGGGCAGTGTGGATAGTGACCTGTGCTCACACACAGGCTTCTTGGTGGTGGCAGCAGCAGCAGCCTTAGCATCACATGCCCATCTCTGGTGTACACGCTGTTAGCCGTGGCTCACGCCCCTCTCTGGAGCTCCTTTAAGCAGCACTCTTAATCCCCTCTCCTCGCGCACTGGGAAACAGAGGGAAGAAAAAGTCTCTTGCCTCTTCAGCAGGTCCAGACTTTTTCCCGGACTCCCTCCCGGCTAGCCGTGGTGCACTAACGCCTTCAGGCTGTGTTCACGCCACCACCCCAGTCCTCTCCCTGCGATCTGACCAAAGCCCGAGCCTCAGCTCCCAGCCCACGCCCGCCCCAGTGGGGGAGCAGAGAAGCCTCTTGGGCTGATGAGTGCTGGTCGGTACTGATCCTCTGTGCGGGAATCTCTCTTGTTTGCCCTTTGCAGCCCTGTTGTTGCACTCTCCTCCATGGCTCTGAAGCTTCCCCGCTCCGCCACCCACAGTCTCTGCCCACGAAGGGGCTTCCTAGCATGTGGAACCTTTCCTCCTTCACAGCTCTCTCCCACTGGTGCAGGTTCCAGCCCTTTTCTTTTGTCTCTGTTTTTTTTTTCTTTTGCCCTACCCAGGTACTTGGGGAGTTTCTTGCCTTTCGGGAGGTCTGAGGTCTTCTGCCACCATTCAGTGGGTGTACTATAGGAGCAGTTCCACGTGTAAATGTATTTTTGATGTATCTGTGAGTGGGAAGGTGAGCTCCGTGTCTTACTCTTCCACCATCTTCCTGAACTCCTCCTTCCCATGAGGTTTTGATATAGCAGTCTCTCTTTCTCTCTCTCTCTCTCTCTCTCTCTCTCTCTTTCTCTCTCTCTCTCTCTCTGTATGTATATATATAATATATATATAATATATATATATATTATATATATATAATATATATATATAATATATATATAATATATATAATGTTGTTTTAATTTTCTGGTCTCTTAATTTCCCATTTTCTGCATTGGTACTCTCCTCTCCTCATTGTTGCTGGTTTTGGTATCATATGTGTGTGTGGATGATATCCTACTTTGACTGTATGTTTGCTTTTACCAGTGAGCTTTCCCATTTGTGACTTTCTTTTTTCTAGTTGTGGCCTCATTTTTTACGGTAATTATTGATAGTTTTCTACCTACTGCCATTTTCTTACTTGTTTTCCAGTTGTTTTTGTAGTTCTTATCTGTTCTTTTCTTTTCCTTTTTGTTTCCACCATTGCAGTTTGAAGATTTTGTTTTGTAGTATATTTGGGTGACATTTGTGTGTGTATATATATTGTACGTTTTTGATTTGTTGTTACCATGTGGTTGATAAATGTCAATGTGTAATTATATCTACTTGTTTTAAACTGTTATTCATTTAAGGTTAAACACAGTCTAAAAGATTTACATTTTTTACTCCCCTTCCCCACATTTTGTTTTTTAATATCATATTTTACATCTTCACACTTAACTGTTTTTTCTAGTTATAGTTGCTTTTACATTTTTTGTCTGTTCATACGCATACTAGCTTATTTAAGTAATCTTCATTCTTTACTATAAATTTGCATTTCTTTGTATGATTTTCCATTTCCTATAAATCCTTACTTTTTTTCCATTTAGAGAAGGCTCTTCAACATTTGTTTTAGGGTAAGCTTATTATTGATGTACTCCTTTAGTTTCTGTTTGCCTGAAACTTTCTTCTTCCTTCTATTCTAAATGATAATCTAGTTGGGTAGAGTATTCTAAAATGCAGGTTTTTCCCTTTCAATACCTTCAATATATCATGCCACTCCCTTCTGTCCTGAAGAGTTTCTGCACAGAAGTCAGTTGATACCCTTATGGAGATTCTCTTGTATATGACTCTTTGTTTTTTTTCTTACCTCATCTAGAATTCTTTCTTCATATTTTACTTTTGCCATTAAAATATTCTATTTATTGGTGTCAGTATATTTGGGTTCATCTTGTTTGGGACACTCTATGCTTCCTGTACCTTGATATCTCTTTCATTCTTCAAGTTTGGGAACTTTTCGGCCATAATTTCTTCAAATATTTTTGATCCCCTTCTCTCCCTCTTTTCCTTCTTGGAACACCTGTGATGCTAATGTTGGCACACTTATTATTCTCCCAGAGATTTCATAGATTGCTTTCATTTTTCTTTTCATTTATCTTTCTGCTTTTCTCATTGGATGATTTCAATTATTCTATCTTCCAGATTACCTATGTGTTCTTCTGTATCACTTAGTCTAGTATTCATCCCTTCTAGTGTGTTTTTTATTTCAGATACTTAATTATTTATTTTTGATTGGGTCATTTTCATATTTTCTAGTTTCTTGTTAAAATGACCAATACTTCCCCCAATTCACTTAACATTTTTATTACCACTCTTTTATATTCTTTATCTGGTAAATTGTTTATTCTTATTTTATTATTTATTTTCAAGGGTTTTCTCTTGCTTTTTCAGTTGAGTGTCTTTCCTCTGCCTTTTCATTTAACTTGACTTTCTATGCTCTATGAATATATGTGAAACAGCTATCTATTATGGTCTTAATAGGGGGTTTTTATGTGGGAGCATCCTTATGCAGACTACATGTGTCCAAGGCCTTTTGTGGCAGTGCTGAATTTGTTGGGGACACCAGTCACTAATTTCCTTAAGGTGTGCTGGCGCCTATTACCTAGTTACGCGGTAGGGCTGGAGATATAGGAGTTAGAGCCTGTTCAGGTTTCAGTTAGTTTTTGGTGAGAATCGTTCCACATGTAGGTGTATTTTTTATATTTTTGTTGAGAAACGTGCATATTTCCTTCCAGTGTGTGCCTTGTCTTTTAATTCTATTAACAGTGTCTTTCACTGAGCAGATGTTTATTTATTTTAATAAAGTCCTACTTATGAATTATTTCTTTCATGGATTGTGTTTTTAGTTTTGTATCTCAAAAGTCATTGTCAACTCATGATCACATAATATTTCTGATTATATCTTCTAGGAGTTTTATGGTTTTGCCTTTCATCTTTATGCCTGTGATCTATTGTATGTTAATTTTTGTGAAAGTACAAGATCTGTGTGTAAATTCATTCTTTTCTGCATGTGAACGTTTACTTGTTCCAGCACCATTTTTGAAAAAAGAAAACTGTCCCTTTTCCATTTAATTGACTTGCTTCTTTGTCAAAGTTCAATTGACTATGCTTGTATGGGTCTATTTCTAGCATCGTTATCTTGTTCCATTGGTTTAATCATCTGTTCTTTCACTGGTATCACATGGTCTTACTTTCTGTGTCTTTATAGTAATTCTTGAGGTCAGATAGTGTCAGTTCTCCAATGTTGTTCTTCAAATTTGAGTTAACTCTACAGGGTTTTTTGCTGTTGTATATAAACTTTAGAATCAGTTTGTCAATATTTATGAAATAACTTACTGAGATTTTGAGTGGGATTTTTTTGAATCTATACACAAATTTGGGAGGAAGTAACACATTCCTAATTTTGAGTCTTTCTATCCATGTGAATAGAACATCCCTTCTTTAATTAGATATTTATAGTTTTTCTCATGTAGATCTCATGCCTATTTGCTTAGATTTATATATTTATTTGTTTTTATCTAAATGGTATTGTGTTTTTTATTTCAAATTCCAATTGTTCATTGATGGTATATAAGACAGCAATTGCATTTTTATATTAACCTTTTAACTTGCACCCTTGATGTATTCTCTTTTTAAGTTTCAGACTTTTTTTCCCCAATTCTTTGGGATTTCCTACATTGATAATCATGTTCTCTGAAAACAAAAATTAATTTTATTTGCGAATCTGATTAACTTTTTTTCCATCTTATTGAATTAGCTAGGACGTACATTGTGATGTTGAATAGGAGTTGTGACAGTGGATATCCTTGTCTTGTTCTTTATCTTATTGAGAAAGCATCTGGATTCTCACCATTAAGTATGATGTTTGCTGTAGGGTTTTGGTAGTTTTTCTTTATCAAGTTGAAGAAATTCCCCTCTATTCCCAGTTTACTAAGAATATTTTTTCATGATTAAGTGTTGGATTTCATCAAATGCTTTTTCTACATATTGATATGATCGTATGATTTCTGTTCTTTAGCCTGTTGAATTTATAGATTACATTAATTGATTTTCAAATTTGAACTAGCCTTGCATATTTTGAATAAAGTCCACTTGGTTCTGGTGTATTTTCTTTTTTATACATTTGTGGATTTAATTTGGTAACATTTTTAAGGGTTTTTGCATTTATGTTCATGAGAGATATTCATCAGTAGTTTTCCTTTCTTGTAACATCTTTTTCTGGTTTTTGTATTAGAGTCTCT
The DNA here is from genome assembly GCF_964165515.1 of Mesoplodon bidens. Lineage (NCBI taxonomy): Eukaryota > Metazoa > Chordata > Mammalia > Artiodactyla > Ziphiidae > Mesoplodon > Mesoplodon bidens. The sequence continues at coordinate 89,118,407 of NC_138163.1, forward strand.
TAGAATGAATTAGGAGATATTTCTTCAGCTTCTAGTTTTCTGGAAGAGATTGTAGAGAATTGATATAGTTTCTTCCTTAAAAGTTTGGTACAATTCACCAATGAACCCATCTGGACCTGATGCTTTCTGTTTTGAAAGGTTATTAATTATTGACTTAATTTCTTTAGGGATATAGGTGTCCTGAGATTACCTACTTATCCTGTTATGGTACATTGTGTTTTTCAAGGAATTGGTCCATTTTATCTAGGTTATCAAATTTGTGAGCATTGAGTTTTTCATAATATTCATTTATTATCTTTTTAATGTCCATGGAATATGTAGAGATGTCTTTTCTTTTATTTCTGATATTCTTCTTCTTATTATTATTATTTTTTGTGGTACGTGGGCCTCTCACTGTTGTGGCCTCTCCCATTGTGGAGCACAGGTTCTGGACACACAGGCTCAGCGGCCATGGCTCACGGGCCCAGCTGCTCTGTGGCATGTGGGATCTTCCTGGACCGGGGCATGAACCCGTGTCCCCTGCATCGGCAGGCGGACTCTCAACCACTGCACCACCAGGGAAGCCCTCTGATATTATTAATTTGAGTCTCCTCTCTTTTTCTTCTTCTTTAGCCTGGCTGGAGGCTTATGAAATTCATTGATTTTTTCAAAATCCATCTTTTTTTTCTTTTTAAAAAAACACTTTATTGTGGTATGATTGACGTGTGAAAAACTGTAGATATTTAATGTACACAATTTGATGAGTTTGGGGATAAGTATACACTCTTGAAACTATCACCATGATCAAGGCCCATAAACATACACTTGTCATCCTAAAGTTTCCTTCCAATCCCTTTTCAAAGAACCAGCTTTTTGTTGCATTTTGTCCACTGATTTTTGTTTTCAATTTCATTGATTTCAGCTCTAACATTTATTTATTTATTTATTTATTTATTTATTTATTTTATTTTTGCGGTATGCGGGCCTCTCACTGTTGTGGCCTCTCCCGTTGCGGAGCACAGGCTCCGGATGCGCAGGCCCAGTGGCCATGGCTCACGGGCCCAGCCGCTCCGCGGCATATGGGATCCTCCCAGACCGGGGCACGAACCCGTATCCCCTGCATCGGCAGGCGGACTCTCAACCACTGCGCCACCAGGGAGGCCCTCTAACATTTATTATTTACTTTCTTCTACTTATTTTAGACTTAATTAGCTCCTCATTTTCTAGTTTACTAAGAGGAAACCTCAGATTCTCAATTTACATATTTCTTTTCTAAGATGTGTATTTGATGCTATAATTTCATTTCAAGCACTGCTTTAGCTGCAGTCCACAAATTTTGATTAGTTGTATTTACATTTTCATTTATTTGGAAATGTCTAAAAATTTATCTTGAGACTTTATTGATACATGTTTAGAAGTGTTTTGATTAATTGCCATGTATTTTGAGATTTTCCATCCATCTTCAGGTAGTTGATTTAATTTTATTTTTCATGTAGCTGATTTAGTTTAATTCTATTGTGGTATGAGAGCATACTTGCATGATTTTTGTTCTTTTAAATTTTTAAGATGTGTTTTATGACCCAGAATGTGGTCTATCTTGATGAAGGATTCAAGTGAGTTTGAGAATAATGTGCTGTTGCTGTTGTTTTATGAAGTACTCTATGAATCACTCAGATCCAGTTAATCGATGGTGTTTTTCAGTTCAACTATATCCTTACTGATTTTCTGCCTCCTGGGTCTGTCAGTTACTGAGAGAGGTATGTTAAAATTTCCAGTTCTAATATTGGATTCATCTACTTCTCCTTGAAATTCTACCAGTTTTTGCCTTAAATATTTTGATACTCTATTTTTAGGTTCATACACATTAAGCATTGCTATATCTTCTGGTAAAATTGACCACTTTATTATTATGTACTATCTCTCTTTACCCTAATAATTGTCCTTGTTCTGAAGTATTATTTTTCTGAAATTAATGTAGCTACATGAACTTCATTTTTTTAGTGTTATCATGGCATACCTTTCTTCACTCCTTTATTTTAATTTGCTTCTTTATATTTAAAATGGATTTCTTATAGACAACATATAGTTGGATCATTTTTGTTTTTAACATCCCTTTTTATTGGTACATTTAGACCATTGATGGTCAAAGTGATTATTGATATAGTTGGATTAATATCTACCATATTTTTTAATGTTTTCTATTTTTGCCCTTGTTCTTTGTTCTTATTTTAGTCTTCCACTCTCTTTATGCCTTTTTTGGTTTAAATTCAGCATTTCATATGATTCTATTTTCTCTCCATTCTTGAAATATTATATGTATGTATATATGTATATAAATATATACATATTTATTTTTTATTGAATTGGAGTATATTTGCTTTACAATTTGCGTTAGTCTCTGCTGCATGGTGAATTGAATCTGCTATATGTATACATATATCCCTTTTATGAAATTCTTTCCCATTTAGGTCACACAGAGCACTGAGTAGAGTTGCCAGCAGGCTCTCATTAGTTATATATTTTATACATAGTAGTGTATATATGTCAATTGCAATCTCCCAATTCATTCCAACACCCCTTTTACCCCTTGGTGTCCACATATTTGCTCTATACATCTGTGTCTCTATTTCTGCTCTGCAACTAGGTTCATTTCTATAATCTTTCTAGATTCCATATATATGCATTAATATACAATATTTGTTTTTCTCTTTCTGACTTACTTCACTCTGATGGTCTCTAGGTCCATTCACGTCTCAACAAATGGTCCAATTTCATTCCATTTTATGGCTGAGTAATATTCCATTGTACATATGTGCCACATCTTCTTTATCCATTCATCTGTGGATGGACATTTAGGTTGCTTTCATTTCCTGGCTATAGTATATAGTGCTGCAATGAGCACTGGAGTACATGTGTTGTTTTCAATTATGGGATTCTTAGGTATACGTCCAGTACTGGGATTGCTGGGTCACACAGTAGTTCTCGGTTTACTTTTCCTGAGGAATCTCCATACTGTTTTCCATAAAGGCTGTATCAATTTACATCCCCACCAACAGTGAAAGAGGGTATCCTTTTCTGAACACCCTCTCCAGCATTTACTGTTTGTAGATTTTTCGATGATGGCCATTTTGACCGGTGTGAGATGATACCTCATTGTAGCTTTGATTTGCATTTCTCTAATAATTAATGATGTTGAGCATCTTTTCATGTGCCTCATGGCCATCCGCATGTTTTCTTTGGAGAAATGCCTATTGAGGTCTTCTGCCCACTTTTGGATTGGGTTGTTTGTTTTTTTAAAATGAGCTGCATGAGTTCTTTGTACATTTTGGATATTAATCCCTTGTCAGTTGCTTCATTGGCAAATATTTTCTCCAATTTTGAGGATTGTATTTTTGTCTTTTTTTTAAATCTTTATTGGAGTATAATTTCTTTACAATGGTGTGTTACTTTCTGCTTTATAACAAAGTGAATCAGTTATACATATACATATGTTCCCATATCTCTTCCCTCTTGCATCTCCCTCCCTCCCACCCTCCCTATCCCACACCTCTAGGTGGTCACAAACCACAGAGCTGAACTCCCTGTGCTATTTGGCTGCTTCCCAGTAGCTATCTATTTTATGTTTAGTAGTATATATATGTCCATGCCACTCTCTCACTTTGTCACAGCTTACCCTTCCACCTCCCCATATCCTCAAGTCCATTCTCTAGTAAGTCTGTGTCTTTATTCCCATCTTACCCCTAGGTTCTACATGACCTTTTTTTTTCTTTTTCTTAAATTCCATATATATGTGCTAACATATGGCATTTGTTTTTCTCTTTCTGACTTACTTCACTCTGTATGACAGACTCTAGGTCCATCCACCTCACTACAAATAACTCAATTTCGTTTCTTTCTATGGCTGAGTAATATTCCATTGTATATATGTGCCACATTTTTTTATCCATTCATTTTATGATGGACACTTAAGTTGCTTCCATCTCCTGGCTACTGTAACTATCTCATTGTAGTTTTGATTTGCATTTCTCTAATGATTAATGATGTTGAGCATTCTTTCATGTGTTTGTTGGCAGTCTGTGTATCTTCTTTGGAGAAATGTCTATTTAGGTCTTCTGTCAATTTTTGGATTGAGTTGTTTGCTTATATGATATTGAGCTGCATGAGCTGCTTGTAAATTTTGGAGATTAATCCTTTGTCAGTTGCTTCATTTGCAAATATTTTCTCCCATTCTGAGGGTTATCTTTTGGTCTTGTTTATGGTTTCCTTTGCTGTGCAAAAGCTTGGAAGTTTCATTAGGTCCCATTTGTTTATCTTTGTTTTTATTTCCATTTCTCTAGGAGGTGGGTCCAAAAGGATCTTGCTGTGATTTATGTCATAGGGTGTGCTGCCTATGTTTACCTCTAAGAGTTTGATAGTTTCTGGCCTTACATTTAGGTTGTTAATCCATTTTGAGCTAATTTTTGTGTATGGTGTTAGGGAGAGATCTAATCTCATACTTTTACAAGTCCCTGTCCAGTTTTCCCAGCACCACTTATTGAAGAGGCTGTCCTTTCTCCACTGTACATTCCTGCCTCCTTTATCAAAGATAAGGTGACTATGTGTTTATGGGTTTATCTCTCGGCTTTCTATCATGTTCCATTGATCTATCTTTCTGTTTTTGTGCCTGTACCACACTGTCTTGATTATTGTAGCTTTGTAGTATAGTCTGAAGTCAGGGAGCCTGATTATTCCAGCTCCGTTTTTCGTGCTCAAGATTGCTTTGGCTATTCGGGGTCTTTTGTTTTTCCAAACAAATTTTGAAATTTTTTATTCTACTTCTGTGAAAAATGTCAGTGGTAGTTTGATAAGGATTGCACTGAATCTCTAGATTACTTTGGGTAGTAGAGTCATTATCACAATATTGATTCTTCCAATCCAGGAACATGGTATATCTCTCCATCTGTTTCTATCATCTTTAATTTCTTTCAACAGTGTCTTATAATTTTCTGCATACAGGTCTTTTTTTTCTCCTTAGGTAGGTTTATTCCTAGATATTTTATTCTTTTTGTTGCAATGGTAAATGTTAGTGTTTTTGTAATTTCACTTTCAGATTTTTCATCATTACTGTACAGGAATGCCAGAGATTTCTGTGCATTAATTTTGTATCCTGCTACTTTGCCACATTCACTGATTAGCTCTAGTAGTTTTCTGGTAGCATCTTTAAGATTCTCTATGTATAATATGTCATCTGCACACAGTGACAGCTTTATTTCTTCTTTTCCAATTTGGATTCCTTTTATTTCCTTTTCTTCTCTGATTTCTGTGGCTAAAACTTCCAAAACTAAGTTGAATAAGAGTGGTGAGAGTGGGCAGCCTTGTCTTGTTCCTGATCTTAGTGGAAATGGTTTCAGTTTTTCACCATTGAGGATGATGTTGGCTGTGGGTTTGTCTTATGTGGCCTTCATTATGTTGAGGAAAGTTCCCTCTATGCCTACTTTCTGCAGGGTTTTTATCATAAAAGGGTATTGAATTTTTTCGAAAGCTTTCTCTACATCTATTGAGATGATCATATGGTTTTTCTCCTTCAATTTGTTAATATGGTGTATCACGTTGATTGATTTGCATATACTGAAGAATCCTTGCATTCCTGGAATAAACCCCACTTGATCATGGTGTATGATCCTTTTAATGTGCTGTTGGATTCTGTTGGCTAGTATTTTGTTGAGGATTTTTGCATCTATGTTCATCAGTGACATTGGTCTGTAGTTTTCTTTCTTTGTGACATCCTTCTCTGGTTTTGGTATCAAGGTGATGGTGGCCTCGTAGAATGAGTTTGTGAGTGTTCCTCCTTCTGCTATATATTGGAAGAGTTTGAGAAGGATAGGTGTTATCTCTTCTCTAAATGTTTGATAGTATTCGCCTGTGAAGCCATCTGGTCCTGGGCTTTTGTTTGTTGGAAGATTTTTTATCACAGTTTCAATTTCAGTGCTTGTGATTGGTCTATTCATATTTTCTATGTCTTCCTGATTCATTCTTTGCAGGTTGTGCATTTCTAAGAATTTGTCCATTTCTTCCATGTTGTCTTTTTTATTGGTGTAGATTTGCTTGTAGTAATCTCTCATGATCTTTTGTATTTCTGTAGTGTCACTTTTTGCTTCTCCTTTTTTATTTCTAATTCTATTGATTTGAGTCTTCTCCCTTTTTTTCCCGATGAGTATGCCTAATGGTTTATCAATTTTGTTTATCTTCTCAAAGAACCAGCTTTTAGTTTTATTGATCTTTGCTATCAGTTCCTTCATTTATTTTTCATTTATTTCTGATCTGATCTTTATGATTTCTTTCCTTCTGCTAACTTTAGGGAGGTTTTGTTCTTCTTTCTCTAATTGCTTTAGGTGCAGGGTCAGGTTGTTTACTCGAGATATTTCCTGTTTCTTAAAGTGGGATTGTATTGCTATAAACTTCCCCCTTAGAACTGCTTTTGCTGCATCCCATAGGTTTTGGGTCGTCGTTTCTCCACTGTCATTTGTTTCTTGGTTTTTTTTAATTTCCTCTTTGATTTCTTCAGTGATCACTTCGTTATTAAGTAATGTATTGTTTAGCCTCCATGTGTTTGTATTTTTTACAGATCTTTACCTGTAATTGATATCTAGTCTCATAGCATTGTGGTCGGAAAAGATACTTGATACAATTTCAATTTTCTTAAATTTACCAAGGCTTGATTTGTGACCCAGGATATGATCTATCCTGGAGAATGCTCCAGGATCATTTGGGAAAAATTTGTATTCTGTTGTTTTTGGATGGAATGTCCTATTAATATCAATTAAGTCCATGTTGTTTAATGTATCATTTAAATCTTGTGTTTCTTTATTTTCATTTTGGATGATCTGTCCATTGGTGAAAGTGGGGTGTTGAAGTCCCCTACTATGATTGTGTTACTGTCGATTTCCCCTTTTATGGCTGTTAGTATTTGCCTTATGTATTGTGGTGCTCCTATGTTGGGTGCATAAATATTTACAAATGTTATATCTTCTTCTTGGATCGATCCCTTGATCATTATGTAGTGTCCTTCTTTGTCTCTTCTAATAGTCTTTATTTTAAAGTCTATTTTGTCTGATATGAGAATTGCTACTACAGCTTTCTTTTGATTTCCATTTGCATGGAATATCTTTTTACATCCCCTTACTTTCAATCTGTATGTGTCTCTAGGTCTGAAGTGGGTCTCTTGTAGACAGCATATATATGGGTCTTGTTTTTGTATCCATTCTTCCAATCTGTGTCTTTTGGTGGGAGCATTTAGTCCATTTACATTTAAGGTAATTATTGATATGTATGTTCCTATTCCCATTTTCTTAATTGTTTTGGGTTCATTCTTGCAGGTATATTCCTTCTGTTGTGTTTCTTGCCTAGAAGAGTTCCTTTAGTGTTTGTTGTAAAGCTGGTTTGCTGGTGCTGAACTCTCTCAGCTTTTGCTTGTCTGTAAAGGTTTTAATTTCTCCATCAAATCTGAATGAGATCTTTGTTGGATATAGTAATCTTGGTTGCAGGCTTTTCTCCTTCATCACTTTAAATATGTCCTGCCACTCCCTTATGGCTTGTATAGTTTCTGCTGAGAGATCAGCTGTTAACCTGATGGGGATTCCTTTGTGTGTTATTTGTTGTTTTTCCTTTGCTGCTTTTAATATGTCTTATTTGTGTTTAATTTTTGACAGTTTGATTAAAATGTTCATTGGCATATTTCTCCTTGGATTCATTCTGTATGGGACTGTATGTGCCTCCTCGACTTGATTAAATATTTCCTTTCCCATATTAGGGAAGCTTTCAAGTATAATCTCTTCAAATATTTTCTCAGTCCCTTTCTTTTTTTCTTCTTCTTCTGGAACCCCTATAATTCGAATGTTGGTGCATTTAATGTTGTCCCAGAGGTCTCAGACTCTCCTCAGTTCTTTTCATTCTTTTTTCTTTATTCTGCTCTGCAGCAGTTATTTCCACTCTTTTATCTTCCACGTTACTAATCCATTCTTCTGCCTCAGTTATTCTGCTACTGATCTAATATAGAGTTTTTTAAATTTCATTTATTTTGTTTCTAATCATTGCTCGATTCATCTTTAGTTCTTCTAGGTCGTTGTTAAGTGTTTCTTGCATTTTGTCTATTCTATTTCCAAGATTTTGGATCATCTTTACTATCATTATTCTGAATTCTTTTTCAGGTAGACTGCCTATTTCCTCTTCATTTGTTGGGTCTGGTGGGTTTTTATCTTGCTTCTTCACCTGCTGTGTGTTTTTCTGTCTTCTCATTTTGCTTATCTTACTGTGTTTGGGGTCTCCTTTTTGCAGGCTGCAGATTCGTAGTTCCCGTTGTTTTTGGTGTCTGTCCCCAGTGGCTAAGGTTGTTTCTGTGGGTTGTGTAGGCTTCCTGTTGGAGGCGACTTGTACCTGTGTTCTAGTGTTTGAGTCTCGATCTTGTCTTTCTGGTGCACAGGTCCACGTCTGGTGGTGTGTTTTGGGGTGTCTGTGGCCTTATTATGTTTTTAGGCAGCCTCTCTGCTAATGGGTGGGGTTGTGTTCCTGTCCTGCTAGTTGCTTGGCATAGGGTGTCCAGCACTGTAGCTTGCTGGTTGTTGTGTGAAGCTGGGTGCTGGTGTTGAGATGGAGATCTCTGGGAGATTTTCTCCATTTGGTATTATGTGGAGCTGAGAGGTCTCTTGTGGACCAGTGTCCTGAAGTTGGCTCTCCCACCTCAGAGGCACAGCACTGATTTCTGGCTGCAGCATCAAGAGCCTTTCATCCACCCTGCTCAGATCAAAGGGAGAAAAAGTAGAAAGAAAGAATTAGTAGAAGAAGAAAGAAAGAAAGAAAGGAGGGAGCAAGGGAGGGTGGAGGGAAGGTAGGAAAAAGAGAAAGAGAGAAGATAATGTAAAATAGAATAAAGTATGGTAAAATATAATAGTATTGTTAAAATAAAAAAATAAGTATTAAAAAAATTAAAAAAAAATACTTACGGATAGAACCCCGTTACAAATGGTGGAAGCAAAGCTATACAGACAAAATCTCACACAGAAGCATTTTCATACACATTCACAAAAACAGAAAAAGGGGAAAAATCATAAATCTTGCTCTCAAAGTCCACTTCCTCAATTTGGGATAATTCGTTGTCTATTCATGTATTCCACCGATGCATGGTACATCATGTTGATTGTGGAGCTTTAATCCACTGCTCCTGAGACTGCTGGGAGAGATTTCCCTTTCTCTTCTTTATTCTCACAGCTCCCGGGTCTCAACTTTGGATTTGGCCCCGCCTCTGCATGTAGGCCGCTGGAGGGCGTCTGTTCTTCGCTCAGACAGGACAGGGTTAAAGGAGCAGCTGCTTCAGGGACTCTGGCTCACTCAGGCCAGTGCGAGGGAGGGGTACGGAGTGCGGGGTGAGCCTGCAGTGGCAGAGTCCGGCATGACGTTGCACAAGCCCGAGGCGTGCCGTGCGCTCTCCAGTGGAAGCAATCCCTGGATCCCGGGACCCCGGCAGTGGCGGGCTGCACAGTCTCCCTGGAAAGGGGGTGTGGACAGTGACCTGCGCTCGCCCATAGGCCTCTTGTCGGCAGAAGCAGCAGCCCCAGCGTCCCATGCCCGTCTCTGGGGTCCGTGATTTTAGCCGTGGCTCGCGCCCGTCTCTGGAGCTCCTTTAAACAGTGCTCTTAATCCCCTCTCCTTGCACACCAGGAAACAGAGAGGGAAGAAAAAGTCTCTTGCCTCTTCGGCAGGTCCAGACTTTTTCCCGGACACCCTCCTGGCCAGCCGTGGTGCACTAACCCCTTCAGTCTGTGTTCGGCCCACCAGCCCCAGTCCTCTCCCTGCGCTCCAACTGAAACCCCAAACCCGAGCCTCAGCTCCCAGCCCCGTGCGCCCCGGCGGCCGAGCAGACAAGCCTCTTGGGCTGGTGTGTGCCAGTTGGCACCGATCCTCTGTGTGGGAATCTCTCCACTTTGCCCTCTGCTCCCCTGTTGCTGTGCTCTCCTCTGCTACTCCTAAGCTTTCCCCCTCCGGCACCCACAGTCTTCCCCCTCGAAGGGGCTTCTTAGTGTGTGGAAACCTTTCCTCCTTCACAGCTCCCTCCCACTGGTGCAGGTCCCGTCCCTATCCTTTTGTCTCTGTTTATTCTTGTTTCTTTTGCATTACCCAGGTACGTGGGGAGTTTCTTACCTTTTGGGGGGTCTGAGGTTTTCTGCTAGCATTCAGTAGGTGTTCTGTAGGAGTTGTTCAACGTGTAGATGAATTTCTGGTGTATCTGTGGGGAGGAAGGTGATCTCCACCTCTTATTCTTCTGCCATCTTCCCCCAGGCCCCTGTGTATTAATTTTGTATCCTACTGCTTTACCAAATTCATTGATTATTTCTAGTCCTTTTCTGGTAGCATCTTTAGGATTCTCTATGTATAGTATCATGTCATATGCAAACAGTGAGAGTTTTACTTCTTCTTTTCCAATTTGGATTCCTTTTATTTCTTTTTTAAATTTTTATTTCTGGCATGATTAAGACTTCCAAAACTATGTTGAATAATAGTGGTGAGAGTTGACATCCTTCTCTTGTTCCTCATCTTCGAGGAAATGCTTTTAGTTTTCACCACTGAAAATGATATTTACTGTAGCTTTGTCATATATGGCTTTACTTTGATGAGGTAAGTTCACTCTGTGCCTACTTTCTGGAGAATTTTTATCATAAATGCGTGTCAAATTTTGTGAAAAGCTTTTCCTGCATCTTTTGAGATGATCATATATTTTTTATTCTTCAGTTGGTTAATATGATGTATCATATTGATTGATTTGTGTATATGGAAAAATCCCTGCATCCCTTGGATAAATCCCACTTGATCATTGTGTATGATCCTTTTAATGGTTTGTTGGATTTTGTTTGTTGGTATTTTGTTTAGGATTTTTGCATCTATGTTCTTCAGTGACATTGGTCTGTAATTTTCTTTTTTGTGATATCATTGTCTGCTTCTGGTAGCAGGGTGTTTATGGCCTTGTAGAATGAGCTTGGGAGTGTTCCTTCCTCTCCAAATTCAGCTCATATGTATCTTTTCATTGGAGCATTTAATCCATTCACATTTAAGGTAATTATCGATATGTATGTTCCTATTACTATTTTTTTAGTTGTTTTCAGTTTGTTTTTGTTCTTCCTTTTCTTCTCTTGTGTTTCCCGCCTGGAGTAGTTCCTTTAACATTTGTTGTAAACCTGGTTTGGTAGTGCTGAATTCTCTTAACTTTTGATTATCTTTAAAGCTTTTGATTTCTCCATCCAATCTGAGTGAGATCCTTCTGAGTAAAATTATCTTGTTTGTAGTTTTTTTCCCTTTCAACACTTTAAATATATCCTGCCACTCCCTTCTGGTCTGCAGAGTTTCTGCTGAAAAATCATCTGAGAACCTTATGGGGATCCCCTTGTATTTTATTTGTTTCTTTTCCCTTGCTGTTTTTAATATTTTTCTTTGCATTTTATTTTTGTTAGTTTGATTAATATGTGTCTCTGCTTTTTTCTCCTTGGGTTTATCCTGTATGTGACTCTCTGCACTTCCTGGATTTGCATGGCTGTTTCCTTTCACATGTTAGGGAAGTTTTTGACTCTAATCTCTTCAAATATTTTCTCAGACTCTTTCTCTTTTTCTTCTTCTTCTGGAACCCCTGTAATTGGAATGTTGGTGCATTTAATGTTGTCCCAAACATCTCTGAGACTGTCCTCATTTCATTTCATTCTTGTTTGCTTCTTCTACTCCTCAGCAGTTATTTCCACCATTCTATCTTCAAGCTCACTTATTCATTCTTCTGCCTCAATTATTCTTTTATTGATTCCTTCTATTGTATTTGAGTTATTACACTGTTCATCACCGTTTGTTTGATCTTTAGTTCTTTAGGTCCTTGTTAAACATTTTTTGTATTTTCTCTATCTGTGCCCCTATTCAACTTCTGAGATTTGGGATCATCTTTACTATCATTACTCTGAATTTTTTTTCAGGTAAGTTGCCTATTTTCCTACCCACCAGCCTATAGGCATCAGTACTGGGACTCCTCAGGCAAAACAACTAACTGGCTTGGGACACAGTACCACTCATGAGCAGAAGACTGCCTTATGACACCCCGAGACTTCAGCCACACCTGAACGTGTCCCTGCCTACTAGAGGACCCAGGACCTGGCCCCACACACCAGAACACAGACACTAGACACCAAACTGCCAGGATCCTGCAGCCAGACACTCTGGGACCCAGCCCCACCCACCACTGAGCAGGCACCAGCCCCAGAACCCCTGGTCCCACTAACTGGTTAGTGTGCTTTAGTCTCCAGACCAGCCTCACCCACCAGCAGGCCAGCACCTGTCCTGGGACTGGCTAGGCCCGTTCCCTGTCCACTACCAGGATAATACACACTTTTGGACATTCCAGACTCCACAGCCAGCTGCGTCAGTACCCAGCTCCTCCCACCAGTCGTGTTATATCAGCTCTGAGCCCCTTAGGCCCTGAAACCAGACTCCAGGAACTGGCTGTGCCCTCCAGTGAGCTGACACTAGCCTCAGGTACTGATTTCACCTACTAGTGGACAGGCACCAGGCCAGGGGTCTCCTGGACCCAAAATCTGCCCACCAGTGTGCCAGCAATAGCTCTGGAGCACTCTGGAGTTTGGCATCAAGTTGCCTTGTGACCTGGACACAACATACAGTGGACAGAAACATCTGAATAAGAAAGGGCCTGACAACCAAGTGGACTGGGGTTCAACCAAGCCTACCAGACCACCCACAGTAATCATCCCACCACAAACAGAAGGACTCATGCAGCCCACATGGGGGCAAACCTAGAGCATATAACTTGGGTGACAGGAGAAGAGTGCTTTGATAGGATGCAAAGGATGTCCCTGAAAAAGGCCACTTCTCCAGGGTCAAGAAATACAACTAATCGACCAGATACATAGAAATAAAAGCATCAAATTAGACAAAATAAGGTGACAGAGGAACATGTTCCAAACAATGGAACAAAATAAAACCCCAGAAAAAATAATTGAAGTGGAATAGGCAATCTACCCAAGAGAGTTCAGGGCAATGATTATGAAGATGACCAAAGAACTCAGGAGAAGAATGGTTGCACAGAGCAAGAACTTACAAGTTTCAAACAGAGTAAGAAAAAAATAAAGAAAAGTAAACAGAGATGAAGAATATAATAACTAAAATGAAAAACATGCTAGAAAATATCAGTAGTAGCGTAAATGACACAGAAGAATGGATCAGTGAGCTGGAAGACAGAATAGTGGAAATCACTGATGCTGAACAGAAAAAATCATGAAAATAAATGAGGACAGTTTAAGAGGACTCTTGGACAACATCAAATGCACTAGTATTTGCATTATAAGTTTTCCAGAAAGAGAAGAGAGAGAGATACTGAGAGCATATTTGAAGGCATAATAGCTGAAGATTTCCCTAACCTGGGAAAGGAAACATCATGATTAAAATGGAAAAAGTTAAAGAGAAAGAGAGAATATTAGAGGCAGCAAGGTAAAAACAACAAGCTACATATAAGGAAACTCCCATAAGCTATCAGCTGAATTTTCAGCGGAAACTCCAGAGCATAGGGTGTGACATGATATATTTACAGTGATGAAAGGAAAAACTTATAAACAAGATTATTCTACACAGCAAGACTCTCATAAAGATTTGATGGCAAGGTCAAAAGTTCTAAAGACAAGTGAAAGCTAATGAATTCAGCATCACCAAGCCAGCTTTACATTAAATGTTAAAGGAACTTCTCTAAGTGAAAAAGTAAAAGACTACAACTAGAAATATGAAAATTCTGAAAGAAATATGCTCATCAGTAAAGGCAAACATACAGTAAAGGTACAAAATCATCCATGCACAAAGCTAGTAGGAAAGTTAAAACACAAAAGTAGTAATATCTATATCTATATCCATAATAAACAATTAAAGGAGAAATCAAAAAATTAGATGTAAAATATGATGTGAAAAACAGTTATCATGAGGGGAGGATAGTACAAATTCAGAATTGTTGAAATTCATTTGTAATTAAGAGATCAGCAACTTAAAACCATCAAATATATAGAGAGATTGCTATATATAAATTTCATGGTAACTACTAAACAAAAATCAATGACATCCACACACACTAAAAGAGAAAGGAATCAAAACATACCACTAAATATAGTCACAAAATCATAAGAGAAGAGACAAAAAGAAAAAAAAAGAAACAAAACGTAAAAACAAAAAAAAAAACCAAACAATTTTTAAAATGGTAATAACTGAATTCTCTCAATAATTACTTTAAATGTAAATTGACTAAATGCTCCAATAAAAAGTCATAGAGTAGCTAAATGAGTAAAAACCAAGATCTGTATATATGCTGCCTATGAAACTCACTGCACATCTAAGGACACACACAGACTGGAAGTACAGGAATGGGAAAGGGTTTTCCATGCAAATGGAAATCAAAAGAAAGCTGGGGTAGAAATACTGATATCAGACAAAAGGATTTTGAAACAAAGACTGATTTCAGTGACAAGGAAGGACATTACATAATGTTCAAGGGATCAATCCGTGAAAATAAAACAATTGGGAATATATATGCACCCAACATAGGAACACCTATATATATAAAGCAAATATTAACAGGCATAAAGGGAGAACTGGACCATAACACAATAAAAGTAGGGGTATTTAACACACCACATACATCAGTGGACAGATCATCCAGAGAGAAAATCAATAAGGAAACACTGGCCTTAAATGACACACTAGAACACATTGACTTTATATATATATAGAACATGCCATCCAAAAGCAGCAGAACACACATTCTTTTCAAGTACACATGGAATTTTCTCTGGCATAGACCACGTGCTAGAACACAAAACAAACCTCAGTAAATTTAAGAAAACTGAAATTTCATCAAGCATCTTTTTCGACCACAATACTATGAGACTAGAAATAATCAACAAGAAAAAAACTGCAAAAAACACAAACATGTGGAGGTTAAACACTACACTACTAAACAACCAGTGGATCACTGAAGAAATCAAAGGAGAAATAAAAAAATACCTAGAGGCAAATGAAAATGAAAATACAACAATCCAAATTCTATGGGAAACAGCAAAAGCAATTCTAAGAGGGGAGTTTATAGTGATATAAACCTACCTCAGGAAACATGAAAAATGTCAAACACAAAACCTAATTTAAAAATAAAGGAACTATAAAAAGAAGAACAAACAAAACCCAAAATTAGCAGAAGGAAAGAAATCAAAGATCAGAACAGGATCAAATAAAATAGAGTCCATACAATAGAAAAGATCAATGAAACAAAGAGCTGTTTATTTGAAAAGGTAAACAAACTTGATAAGTTTTCAGCCAGACCCATCAAGAAAAAGAGAGAGGGCCCAAATCAATAAAATCAGAAATGCAAAAGGAGAAGTTACAAACTACACCACAGAAATATAAGATATCATAAGAGACAGCTATGAAGAATTATATGCCAATAAAATGGACAACCTTGAAGAAATGGACAAATTCCTAGAAATGTACTATCTCCCAAGGCTGAACCAGGAAGAAATAGAAAATGAACAGACCAATTACCAGTAATGAAATGTAACAGTAAATATAAAAATTCCAAGAAACAAATGTCCAGGACCCGATGGTTTCACAGAGGGATTCTGCCAAACATATAAAGAAGAGTTAAGGGCTTCCCTGGTGGCGCAGTGGTTGAGAGTCCACCTGCCGATGCAGGGGACACCGGTTCATGCCCCGGTCTGGGAAGATCCCACATGCCGTGGAGCAGCTAGGCCCTTGGGCCATTGCTGCTGAGCCTGCGTGTCCAGAGCCTGTGCTCCACAACGGGAGAGGCCACAGCAGTGAGAGGCTCGCGTACCACAAAAAAAAAAAAAAAGAAGAGTTAACAGCTATCCTTCTCAAATTATCCCAAAAATATTGCAGAGGGAGAAACACTTCTGAACTCACTCTACAAGGCCAGCATCACACTGATACCAAAACCAGACAAAGACATATAAAAAGGGAAATTACAGGTCAATATCACTCATGAATATAGATACAAAAACCCTCATCAAAATATTAGCAAATGGAATGCAACAATACATTAAAAGGGTCATTCATCATCATCAAGTGGGATTAATCCCAGGGAGTCAAAGATTTTTCAATATCTGTGACTCAATTAACATGATACCTTGCATTAACAAATTGAAGACTAAAACACATATGATCAGCTCAACAGGTGCAGAAAAAGCTTTCGAGAAAATTCAAACCTACCTCAGGAAGTTAAAGACCTGTAATCCGAAAACTATGACACCAATGAAAGAAATTGAAGATGACACAAACAGGTGGAAAGGTATACCATGTTCATGGATAGAAAGAATTAGTATTGTTAAAATGACCATGCTACCCAAGGCAATCTACAGATTCAATGCAATCCCTATGAAAATACAAAGGGCACTTTTTTTCTTTTACAAAATTAGAACAAAAAATTTAAACATTTTATGGAAACACAAAAGACCCTAAGTAGCCAAAACAATCTTAAAAATGAAGAACAGAGCTGGAGCTATCACTCTCCCTGACTTCAGATTATACTACAAAGTCACCAAAACACAAAACAGTATGGTACTGGCAAAAAAGAGACACATAGATCAATGGAATAAAATAGAGATCCTAGAAATAAACCCAAAAAATTATGGTCAATTAATCTATGACAAAGGAGGCAAGAATATACAATGGCTAAAAGATAGTTTCTTCAATAAGTGGTACTTAGAAAACTGAACTGTTATATGTAAAAGAATGAACATTTAGAACATTTGCTAACACCATATACAAAAATGAACTCAAAATGTATTAAGGACCTAAATGTAAAACCAGAAATCATAAAAATCCTAGACCAAAACATAGCCAGAACACTCTTTGATAAAATTAATTAGTACTATCATTTTTTTATTTGTCTTCTAAAGCAAAGGAAAAAAAAGTAAAATTAAGAAATGGGACCTAATTAAACTTAAAAGCTTTTGCACATCAAAGGAAACCATAGATGAAATGAGAAAGCAACCTACATAATGGATAATATCTTTGCAAATGATATGACCAATAAGGGGTTAATATCCAAAATATATTAATAGCTAATACAACTCAATATCAAAAATCCCCAAGCAACCCTATTAATGAATGGGCAGACGTCCTGAAAAGACATTTTTTTCCAAAGAAGACATAAACATGTCCAACTGGTACATGAAAAAATGCTCAAAAATTTTAATCATCAAAAGAGTGCAAATCAAAATCATAGTGAGATATCATTTCAGACCTGTAAGAATGCCTATCATCAAAAAGACCACAAATAACAAATGTTGGTGCAGGTGCAGAGAAAATGGAAAACTTGAACACTGTTGGTGGGAATGTAAACTGGGGCAGCCCCTTTGGAAAGCATTATGGGGTTTCCTCAGAAAACTAAAAATAGAACTACCGTATGATACAGCTATTCCACTCCTGGGTATATATCCAAAAAAAGGAAAATACTGTATGATATCACTTATATGCGTAATCTAAAAACAACAACAACAACAAATTAGTGAATGTAACAAAAAGGAAACAGACTCACATATATAGAGAAAAAATTAGTGGTTACCAGTGGAGTAAGGGAAGTGGAGAGGGCCCCATAGAGCTAGGCAATTAAGAGATTCAAAATACTATATGCAAAATAAGTTTCAAGAATATATTGTACATCACTGGGAATATAGCTGATATTTGATAGTAAGTGTATTATAATCTTTAAAAATTGTGCATCACTAAGTTGTACATCTGACATATATTGTTAGCCTACAATATCTCAATTAATAATTTAAAGAATAATAAAAATAAAAGTTTTATTTTCCTTCACATATTATTTCTTCAATACTCTTCCATTCTTTATGTAGTTCTAAGTTTCTAGCCTATGCTATTTTCCTTCTTTTCAGAGAAATTTAACATTTCTTGCAAGAAAGCTCGACTGGCAGCAAATTCCCTCAATTTTTGTTTGAGAAAGTCTTCATTTCTGCTTCACTCTTGGAGGATAATTTCACTGGGCATGGAATTCTAGGTTGGTGATTTTTTTTTTCAGTACATGGGCCACTCACTGTTGCGACCTCTCCCATTGTGGAGCACAGGCTCTGGACATGCAGGCTCAGTGGCCATGACTCACGGGCACAGCCGCTCCACATCATGTGGGATCCTCCCGGACCAGGGCACGAACCCATGTCCCCTGCATCGGCAGGCAGACTCTCAACCACCGCACCACCAGGGAAGCTGGTTGGTGATTTTTTTTTTATCTCAATAAGTATTTACCTCCAATCTGTTCTTGCTTGCATGGTTTCTGAGGAAAATTCAGATGTAATTCTTAACTTTGTCCCTCTCTAGGGAAGGTGCTTCTACTCTCCCACTCTGAAATCTTTTAGGACTTTTTCTTCCTCTTTAACATTCTGCAGTTTGAGAGTGCTATGCCTGAGTGTTACTTATTTTTCTTTTCTTTTCTTTTTTTTGGTATTTATCCTGCTTGGTGGTCACTGAGCTTTGTCTATCTGTGATGTGGTGTTTGCTATTACTGTGGGGAAATTCTAAATTACTATTGTTTCAAATATTTCTCTTCTTTTCTCTTTTTCTTGTCCTTCTGATATTCACAACTATGTTAAAACTTCTGTAGTTGTCCCACAGTCCTTAGACATTCAATTCTGTTTTTTAAGTCTTTGTTCTCTTTGCTTTTCAGTTTTAGTGGTTTCTATTTATATAATCTCAAAGTCAGAAACTCTTTCTTCGGTCATGTCCAGTCTACATTTATTAGTAATAGGTGCCTTATTCCCATTAAAGGCATTCTTCATCACTTGTACAAGGTTTTTGATCTCTAGAATTCCTTTTTGCTCTTTTTTCTTTTGCAGTATGATTTCTCTCTGCTTATACTGCTAATTTGTTCTTGTGTACAGTCTACTTTACCCATTATAGCCCTTAGATCATAATTCCAACATCACTGGATGTCTGATTGTGATATTTGCTCTATCATTTCAAACTGTGTTTTTGCCTGTTAGTATACCTTGTACTTTTTTCTTGATAGCTGGATATGATATCCCAGGTAAAAGAAACTGCTCTAAACAGACCTTTAGTAATGTGGTGGTAAGGTGGGAGGGGAAGCATTCTGTGAATTGGTTTGACTGATTTAGTGAGCCTATGCCTCTGGACTGTGAATGTCACAAGTGTTTCTCAATTTCCTGCAGCCACACTCCTTCAATGGGAGATGCTGGATAGAGTAAGCTTGAGTTTGGTATTTCCCTTCTCCCATGAGAGTTAGGCTCTGGTCAACTAGTTTCTCTCAAGGGCAGGCCTTGTTAATAAGAACAGTGTGTTCTCGAATATGTTTTTTTATTTTTATTTTACATTGGAGCATAATTGAGTAAAAATTTTGTGTTAGTTTCAGGTGTATAGCAAAGTGACTCAGTTATTCATATATATATATATATTATTTTTAACAACTTTATTGCAGTATAATTGAGTTACAATGGTGTGACAGTTTCTGCTTTATAACAAAGTGAATCAGTTATACACATACATATGTCCCAATATCTCTTCCCTCTTGCACTTCCCTCCCTCCCACCCTCCCTATCCCATGCCCCTAGGTGGTCACAAAGCACCGAGCTTATCTCTCTGTGCTATGTGGGTGCTTCCCACTAGCTGTCTATTTTACATTTGGTAGTGTATATATGTCCATGCCACTCTCTCACTTTGTCCCAACTTACCTTTCCCCCTCCCCATATCCTCAAGTCAATTCTATAGTAGGTCTGCATCTTTATTCCCGTCTTGCCTCTAGGTTCTTCTGACCATTTGCATTTTTTTCTTTTAAGTTCCATATATATATGTGTTAGCATACGGTATTTGTTTTTCTCTTTCTGATTTACTTCACTCTGTATGACAGTGTCTAGGTCAATCTACCTCACTGCAAATAACTCAGTTTTGTTCCTTTTTATGGCTGAGTAATATTCCATTGTATATATGTTCCACATCTTCTTTATCCATTCATCTGTCAGTGAACACTTAGGTTGCTTCCATGTCCTGGTTATTGTAAATAGAGCTGCAATGAACATTTTGGTACATGACTTTCTTGAATCAGGGTTTTCTCAGGGTATATGCCAGGGAGTGGGATTGTTGGGTCATATGGTAGTTCTATTTTTAGTTTTTTAAGGAACCTCCATACTGTTCACCATAGTGGCTGTATCAATTTACATTCCCACCAACAGTGCAAGAGGGTTTCCTTTTCTCCGGACCCTCTCCAGCATTTATTTTTTCTAGATTTTTTTGGTCATGGCCATTCTGACTGGTGTGAGATGATATCTCATTGTAATTTTGATTTGCATTTCCCTAATGATTAATGATGTTGAGCATTCTTTCAGGTGGTTATTGGCAATCTGTATCTTCTTTGGAGAAATGTCTATTTAGGTCTTCTGCCTGTCTTTTGATTGGGTTGTTTGTTTTTTTATATGGAGCTGATGAGCTGCCTGTATGTTTTGGAGATCAATCCTTTATTAGTTGCTTCATTTGAAAATATTTTCTCCCATTCTGAGGGTTGTCTTTTCGTTTTGTTTATGGTTTCCTTGGGTGTGCAAAAGCTTTGAAGTTTCATTAGGTCCCATTTTATAATTTTGTTTTTATTTCCATTTCTCTATGAGGTGGGTCAAAAAAGGATCTTGCTGTGATTTATGTCAGAGAGTGTTCTGCCTATGTTTTCCTCTAAGAGTTTGATGGTGTCTGGCCTTATATTTAGGTCTTTAATCCATTTTGAGTTTATTTTTGTGTATGGTGTTACAGAGTGTCCTATTTTCATTCTTTTACATGCAGCTGTCCAGTTTTCCCAGCACCACTTATTGAAGAGGCTGCCTTATCTCCACTGTATATTCTTGCCTCCTTTCTCAAAGATAAGATGGCGGTATGTGCTTGGGTTTATCTCTGGGCTTTCTATCCTGTTCCATTGATCTAAATTTCTGTTTCTGTGCCAGTACCATACTGTCTTGATTACTGTAGCTTTGTAGTATAGTCGGAAGTCTGGGAGCCTGATTCCTACAGCTCCGTTTTTCTTTCTCAAGATTGCTTTGGCTATTTGGGGTCTTTTGTGTTTCCATACAAAATGAGAGGGTGTGTAGAAAAGGGAACCCTCTTGCACTCTTGGCAGAAATGTAAATTGATACAGCCACTATGGAGAACATTATGGAGGTTCCTTAAAAATCTAAAAATAGAACTACCATATGACCCAGCAATCCAACTACTGGGCATATACACTGAGAAAACCATAATTCAAAAAGAGTCATGCACCACAATGTTCATTACAGCTCTATTTACAATAGCCAGGACATGGAAGCAACCTAAGTGTTCATCAACAGATGAATGGATAAAGAAGATGTAGCACATATATACAATGGACTATAACTTGGCCATAAAAAGAAACGAGATTGAGTTATTTGTAGTGATGTGGATGGACCTAGAGTCTGTCATACAGAATGAAGTAAGTCAGAAAGAGATAAACAAGTACCATATGCTAACACATATATATGGAGTGTAAAAAACAAATGAAAAAATTCATGAAGCACCTAGGGGCAAAACGGGAATAAAGTTACAGACTTACTAGAGAATGGACTTGAGGATATGGAGAGGGTGAAGTGTAAGATGGGACATAGTGAGAGAGTGGCATGGACATGTATAAACTACCAAATGTAAAATAGATAGCTAGTGGGAAGCAGCTGCATAGCACAGGGAGATCAGCTCTGTGCTTTGTGACCACCTGGGATAGGGAGGGTGGGAGGGAGGGAGGCACAAGAGGGAAGAGATATGGGGATATATGTATATGTATAACTGATTCATTTTGTTATAAAGCAGAAACTAGCACACCACTGTAAAGCAGTTATACTCCATTAAAGATGTTTAAAAAAAGTTCTAATTTCTTGCTCTAGGCATCATCCTTCTCCCTAGATTTTAAATCACCTTTACAGTTATTACCCTGAATTCCTTGTCAGGTAGATTACCTATCTCAACTTCACTTAGTTCTTGTTCTGGGGTTTATCTTGTTCCTTCCTGGTGCAGGACTCCAGGCTGAGGAACCTGGTGTGGGAATCGAAACTCACACTCCTCAGCAAGAACCTCTGTAATATTCTCCAGTTTGTGGGTGACCTACCTGAGGGTATCAGTCTTGATTATATCGTGAGTCTGCCCCTCCTACTTATCTTAAGATGGGTCCTTCTTTATGTCTTTTATTCTAGAAGATCTTTTTCTGGTAAGTTCTGGTCTTTTCAACCAATAGTTGTTCTGCAGGTTGTTGTGATTTTAGTGTGCTCATAAGAGGAATTGAGCTCAGAGTCTTTCTACCCTGTCATCTTGTCTGACCTCTCCATCAATGATGTTTCAACATCCACAAATAAGACAATGTGATATACCACCTTAACAAAATTAATTATAAAAATCCTATGATCATCTCAGTATATGCAGAAAAAGCATCTGACAAAATTCAACATCTATTTATGAAAAAACTCTCAACAAACTAGATATAGAGGGAATGTACTTCAACATAATTTGACAGTGACATAATTTATCATATTTGACAAGCCCACAGCTAATGTCATACTTAATATGGAAAAGCTGTAATCTTTTCTTTATGATAAGGAACAAGTATACCTGCTCTCACCACTTTTATTTAATATAGTACTGAAAGCCCTAGCAGAGCAATTAGACGTGAAAAAGAAATAAAAGGAATCCAGATTGGAAAGGAAGAAGTAAAACTGTCACTATTTGTAGGTAACATGATATTATATATAAAAAACCCTAAGATGTAATCAAAAAGCTGTTAGAAAATGAATTCAGTAAAGTTGCAGAATATAATATCAATATGCAAAAATCTTGTGTGTTTCCATACACTACTAATGAACTATCAAAAAGGGAAATTAAGAAAACAATCCCATTTACAGTTGTATCAAAAAGAATAAAACACCTAGTGATAAATTTAACCAAGGAAGTGAGAGCTCTGTATATTGAAAACTATAAGATATTAATGAGAAAAATGAAGAAGACAGAAATAAATGGAAAGATATTTCATGCTCGTGAATTCAAAGAAATAATAGTGTGGAAAAGTTCATAATATCCAAAGCAATATACAGATTCAATGCAATCCTTATCAAAATTCCATTACAGATAAATTGATAAAGAAGAGATGGTATATATATATATATATATATATACACACTGGAATATTATTCAGCTATAAAAAGAATGAAACAATGCCATTTGCAGCAAGATGGATAGATTTAGAGATTACCATACTAAGTGAGCTAGGCCAAAGACAAATATCATATGATATTACTTATATGTGGAATCTAAAAGAAGTGATACAAATGAACTTACATACAAAATAGAAATAGATCCACAGACTTAGAAAACAAACTTATGGTTACCAGAGGGGAAATGGAGGAGGAATAAATTAGGAATTTAGGATTAACATATACATACTACTATATATAAAATAGAAAACAAACAAGGATCTACTGTATAGCACAGAGAGCTGTACTTAATATTTTGCGATAACCTATAAGGGAAAAGAATCTGAAACAGAATATATGTGTGTGTGTGTGTGTGTATATATATATATATATATATATATATGTATGTATATATATGTGTATATATATATATACATTATATATATATATCTGAATCACTTTGCTGTACACCTGAAACAACATTGTAAATCAATTATACTTCAATAAAAAATTCCATTGTCCTATTTCACAGAAATAGAACAAAAAGTCTAAAATTTGTGTGAAACTGTAAAAGATCCTGAATAGTCAAAGGATTCTTGAGAAAGAAGAAAATGGCTGGAGACATCACACTCCCTGATTTCAATCTGCATTACAAAGATATAGTAATTAAAACAGTATGGTTTGGCATAAAAACAGATACATAGTTCGATGGAACAGAATAGAGAGCCCACAAATAAACTCATGCATATATGGTCAATTAATTTTTGACAAAGGACCCAAGAGTATACAATGGGGAAAGGACAGTCTCTTCAAGAAATGATGTTGGGGAAATCGGACAGTCACATGCAAAAGAATGAAACTGGACCAGTATCTTATGCCATACAGAAAAATTAATTCAAAATGGATTAAAGACTTGACTGTAAAACCTGAAATCATAAAAATACTAGAAGAAAACACTGATGATAGAAGAATATATATATATATATATATATATATATATATATATATATATGTATTCCCCTATATACAGGGAACATATTGGTGGTTGCCAGAGGTAGGGGGTTGTGAGTGGCAGAAATAGGTGAACTGTTTTGGGGTTTTTGTTTGTTTGCTTAAATTAAGTGAATTTGAAAAATGACGGGCAATCCAGCCGTCTGCAACTAGAAACATTTAATTTTGCCTCCCTTCTAGGGATAGGTCTGTTGGAGACCTTTGGCCATATTTCCTCTGGTTTTCCTAGTAGGTCTATGTTTTTAGCCATTCTTCAGGCTGAGGGGTCAGGCTGTTTGTGTTCCCATGGTTTCAGACTCCAGTTGTCTCTTCTCCTTAAGATAAGATAATTGAGCTGCTGAAGATGCCATTTACCAGGGAAATACCTCAGAAATTGTGTATCAAAGTGTTGTTAGCATTTCTGAAAATGGTCCATGTTCTCCATTCACTTCCAGTTTATGAGAGGTGGAGTTTCCATCCTGATATCTTTTGAATATAAGGCATTAAGCTGGGGACTTTTGGTGTGTTATCAGCTTGAATCTTTATACCATCCTCATGAGGGGGATACCTTTCTCCCCATTTTACAGATGTAGAAACTGAGGCTTGGAAAGAGAAAATGACATACCCAAGGTCATGCCCAGTGAGGAAGTGACAGAGCTGTGTTCTAACCTGTCTTGTGCCTGTAATGCTAAAAATTTAAGATGAAATATAAGAAGTAGAGGAATCTGTTGTTCCCTTCTCCTGAGCAAAAGCAGTCTAAGTTGAGTCCCAAGGGAGAAATCCAACACCACTATTATTTCCTTCTTATTAATGAGATTTTAAAACATCTGTGGCTAATCCCCATGTAGTGAACTGCCCTATTTGTCTTTCTACAGAAAGTGAAACATCTAGAAGGTAGTTCATCCCTGATCAGAACCATTTGGAGTAAAGTGGGCATTATTTTCTCAGGTCTCACTAACCCCAAAGGCCACTCACTTTCCTTTATACCACTCTGTCTGGAGTGGCGGGTGGCGGGGGAGGGGGTACATCAACTACTAGGCGGTTTTACAGGTTTCTTCCAGGCCTGAATCTCAATCCCTCCCTCCCCTAGAGTACAAAGTACATTGGTAGTTCCAACTATCTGTTAGCTACTTAGTCAACCTGCACCACAGCTTCCTCAATTTCAAAATGGAAACAGTAATAGTACTGACCTCACTGTGTGGTTGTGAAAGTTCAACTAGTTAATACTTAAAATGCATAGTACAATGTCTGCTATATAGCAAGCATTCAATAAATGGTAGCTGCTGATGTAAAACATAATCCTAGGAATTGCTAATTGAGTGATATGATGTGCCCGACACTGTGTTATACTTAAAGGAGCAGAGTGGGTGATGATTAAAGAACACAGACTCTGGCATCAAGCAGACTTGGTTCAAATCCTGACTCTAAGTGTAACCTTGGGCAAACCACCTCTCTACTCTGAGTCTTCTTTTCTGCCTTTAAACTGGGGATCATGAGACTTCCCTGGTGGTGCAGTGGTTAAGAATCCACCTGCTAATGCAGGGGACAGGTTCATGCCCTGGTCTGGGAAGATCCCACACGCCATGGAGCAGCAAAGCCTGTGAGCCACAACTACTGAAACCCACACACCTAGAGCCCGTGCTCTGCAACAAGAGAAGCCACCGCAATGAGAAGCCCATGCACTGCAACGAACAGTGGCCCCCGCTCACCGCAAGTAGAGAAAGCCCGTGCACAGCAATAAAGATCCAACGCAGCCAAAACTAAATAAATAAATAAATAAGTTTATTTAAAAAATAATAATAAAATAAAATGGGTATCATAACACTTATTAGCTGTGTGATGAGGACTGGTGAGATGATACATATAAAGAAAGTGCTTAGCCCAGTGCTTGATTCAGTGTAAGTGTTAAAGACATTAGTTATCATCACTCTCATTATGTTAGCCGTTATCTCATTTAACACTCACAAAACTTATATGGCACTGAAAGCTGATTACAAGATTGCTTGATATTAGGAGAACTGTGTTCAGATTACAAATGAGCTTGGGAATAAGTAACTGTAAACCTAAGCAATTCTTGTATCATTCAATGGCACCTACATAAGAATTAGTGATGGATCATCTTTCATTATACTATTAAGGCTTCTAAGGAAGTAGTCAGGTGCAGGAGAGTAGGCATTGGACTTGACACCAGATGCCCAGTGTTCTTGTCCTATCTCTGCTACTCATTGCCTGTGGGGCCAGGAGCCTTTGACTAGGCAAATGAAAAAATGTTTCTATTGCTAAATCTTACCCAGATGTGTGGAATCCTTCTGAGTGATATAAATCAGTTCACTCCCCTGAGTCCCATTGTGACTCTGAAAATCGAGCCATAGACACCCACTCCAGAGGAATGTAAAAGTGAACTATATAGAAGACTATACACATAAAATATTACTTACAGCAGGGGTCAACAACCTTCCTTGGTAAAGGGTCCAATATTAAATATTTTAGGCTTTTAAGGGCCATACAGTCTCAATTGAAACTATTCATTCTGCTCTCATAGCACAAAATCCTCCATAGAAAATATGTAAATGAATGAATGTGACTGTATTCCAACAATACTTTATTTACAAGAGCAGGTGGTGGGCCTTGGTTTGCTGACAGCCTGATTTAGATCCTCATTATTGAGCACCAGCAGTATGCCAGGCACCTAGTAAGTACCCAAGATAGCAAGGTTAGCAAGACCCAGTATTTATCCTGGAAAAGTTCCCGATTTTATGAGGTAATCAAGCACATAAATAGATAATCAAAATGCAGGGTAAGTGATCCATAATGGCATGAATGGAGCATGTTTGCTTTGTGATAAAGGAGGCTCCTGTTGTTGTGTGCTATGATGATGGCTCTACTTCTGCCTTAGTAAGAGTCATTTTGGTCCAATGAATCTTATCAAATCCATTGATAAAGGTTTCACCTCATATATCCTTTTTGTTAATTATATCCTGAGACTCATAAAATAATACCCAGAACAAATGGGGTTGTTTTAAAATACATTTTTCTTGTGTCCAGTCTTAAGTCCTCCTCCACCCCATAGGGGAATACAGCTCTGTAGCCTTCGCTTTTGTCAGTGCATTTCCTCCAAACACTAGATCAATGAAAGAAGCAGAGAGGCACAGTGGCCTGGCCTGCATTCTGGGAAGCCTGACCCTACTCTTTCATTCACTACTTATGTGCTGGGTGTAGGTCCCTGGCCTTTGTCATTTTCAGTTACTCTGCTGCAGCCTGAGGGGCCCAGCTAAATGGTTTCCAATATCCCTTCCAGCTCTGCAGCCGTGGTTGGTGCATATGTATGTAATGTGTACCTAGCATGCTTTTCTTTTTTTTTTAATTAAATTAATTTTTATTGGAGCATAGTTGGTTTACAATGTTGTGTTAGCTTCTGCTGTACAGCATAGTGTATCAGTTGTATTATTCATATACATATATCCACTCTTTTTTAGATTCTTTTCCCATATGGGTCATTACAGAGTATTGAGTAGAGTTCTCTGTGCTATACAGTAGGTCCTTATTAGTTATCTATTATATATATAGTAGTGTGTATATGTCAATACCAATCTCCCAATTTATCCCTACCCCCCATTTCCCCCTTGGCAACCATAAGTTTGTTTTCTACATCTGTGACTCTATTTCTGTTTTGTAAATAAGTTCATTTGTACCATTTTTTTAGATTACACATATAAGTGATATCATATATTTGTCTTTGTCTAACTTACTTCACTCAGTATGACAATCTCTTGGTCCATCCGTGTCGCTGCAAATGGCATTATTTCATTCTTTTTATGGCTGAGTAATATTCCATTGTATATATGTACCACAGCTTCTTTATCCATTCCTCTGTTGATGGACATTTAAGTTGCTTCCATGTCCTGCAATTATAAATAGTGCTGCAATGAATATATTCACTTGAAGTTTCTGTGCCTCAGTTTCACCCTGTGAAATGGTGGGTGGGTGGACTAGGGAATCTCAAAGTTCCCTTTGATTTTAGTTATACTTAAAGGCTAAGACTGAGTCTTTTCTGGGCATATTCTCTTTTGGGATGCACTTGGAGCAAATCCCAAGGGGAAGGGCTATGGCTAGATGGAAAAATGGGGAAAGTGAGAGTCCTGAGTTCACCTGCCTAATTTGTGAAGGCTTTCTGTAGGAGGGTTATCAGATGTAGTGGTCATCTCCCACCAACTGCCCTCCCCAAACTTGCCCCTCTCTGAGCCATGTATCCAGATGCCTTTTAAGAAGCTTATTCTGTTCTGATGCTGCCAAAGGAAATCAGGAGGCAGGCAGGCAGGCAGGCAAACTTGTATATGAACCATCATCCTCTGTGTGCAAAGCCCTGTTCTATAGTATAATGGTTAAGGGTATGGCCTCTGGTGTCACACTGCCTGAATTCAAATCCCAAATCTATTAGTAGTGGCTATGGAGAACTAGGTAAATCACTTAACCTTTCTGCACCTCAGTTGAACTATCTTTAAAATGTGGTTGACAATAATACCCACCTCATAGGGTTGTTGTGAGATCTAAGTAAATAAAGAAGAATTTAATGTAGCACCTCATAAATGTTAGCTATTATTATCATCCTTAGTTGTACAGATAGCTTAGTTAGAGAAACAGAATTCATGGATGAGTGTAGAAGTGTTGGACAGAGGTAAGGGCATTTCCTGGTCTGGGAGGCAGGAGGACTAGGCTTCTATTTTTGGCCTGCCACTGGCTTGGTGTGTGACCTAAGTCAAGTCTCTTCCTCCTTTTGGTCTCTTTTTCCCAAAATAGATAATCTTTCTGATCAAATGAACATTTTCTGAGTCAAACAGATTCTGTACAGGCTGTGCACGTAGTATAGGAAGGACACAGGTTAAAGGCATGATCCAGGTCACGTGAAGTTAATCCTGAAGACCAGACCAGAGAAAGAGGAACAAACAGACCCTGAGCTAGTAACCTGACCCCTGGCAAAACCACCAAAAAGGCAGAAACTGTCTTTAGGGCTCTGGGCTCTGCTCACTTTCTCCTCTCTTCCCTTCCTTTCCCTTCAGCCTCTGAATATTAACCTGCGTTCTTACCTCTCTCCCTCTCAGCAAATCCTGCTCTAGGTTGTGCAGGGCAGAGGGACAAAAAGCACTGAATGCAGAAAGACCGCGTCATGATTGAGCTTCTAGTTCTAGTCCCAACTGTTCTAGGAAGCATTCTTGGGGGTCCTAACCTCTTTTTTGCCTCTTCCCAGCCCCCACCCCTTCTACTGTCCCCTCCCTCCTTCCGTCTAAGCTTTTGCTGCCCTTGTACATATCTCTACTAGAGCACTTATCAGGCTGTATTGTAATTGTTTATGTCTATCAGCCTCTCCCAGTAGCCTGTGAGCTCAGAGGACTAACTGTATGTGTCCATCATCTTAGTGGTATCCAGCACTTAGCAGAAGGATGAGTGGTGAGTGGGTGTTTGGCTGATGAACTCACTACCTGCTGGTTTCCTGAGTGAATGGATGAGCAAATGAGAGAGGGAAGCATGGTCTGAATCTCTACCTGCTGCTCCCTTGGTTTTGTAGCTTAGGCAAGATAAGTATTTTCTCTGCATGTCTAGAGCCTCTCTGTAAAATGAGAGGCTCAAAGTGATGGCCTTTGAAGTACCTTTCAGTTTTTTTTTAATTTTTGGCTTTTTTAAATATATTTACTCAGTTATCAAGATCTGATAATAATAGCTTTAAGTTATGTCCTACTCAAGTATATTTGCATTTAAGTAAGAATCAAAGCTTTTTTTGGTACCCAGGATAAACTGTGATCTTCCCTAATCCAGATCCTAAACTAGTGGGGTACAAATTAATGCATTTTTGCTTTGTAAAGGTTCTAAATATTTGGTGGCCCAGCGGTGGCAAAGTATATTTTATGTATTTGATTGTGACAAATCTGTAAAAAAAAAAACCTGCTTGTGGCTTTGCCTAATCTTGCTCTCTCTCTCTCTCTCTCTCTCTCTCTCTCTTCCTCTCCCTCTCCCTCTCCCTTTTTCTCCGCTTCAGCTGGAAATAACTGGCCAGTCCTCTATGCCTTTGTGGCCCCATCTCCTGCTGTGACCATGGAGACTCTCAGCAGCTATCGGACTACCTTCCTCTCTGAGCTGGTGCCCAGTGGTTACCTGGCTCAGGTCTTCCCAGGCCACCCTGAAGTAGAAGGCCTGGCTGGGGAAGTGGGGCTGGAGAAGTCTGAGCAGTGTGACCAATGTGACTTGAGTCCCAGGGAAGAAAATGGTCAGAACAAGAAGAAAATCAAAGTCAACAAGATCTGGAATTTTGTGAACCGTAGAAAAGGGGCCTCCAGTCAGAGGAAAGGACCCCAGTCCATGATGTTACTGGGAGACACTTCCAGACCATCAGAGCTGAAGCCCAAAGTCACATTAATGGATCAAATGAAGTCATTCAAGAGGTTGAAGCCTTCGACTGGGGTCTCCTAGAATACTACTCCTAGGGGCAGTAAGGCCCAGCAACCCCAGGAGTTTCCAGGTGTCTACCAGATGAAGAAGGCCCAGGAGGCCCTGAAGCCTTTTTGTTACTCCTACTCGGGATACACTGAAGGCCTGGAGCCCTTTCTTGCAGATGTGCAAAGGCTGGTGCATGCCCCCAAGAGGATGAACCAGAAAGCTCTGGCCTTTGATGACTTTGGCATCCAAGTGGAAGAGGATCCCTGTGAAGAAGAGTCCCCTGAGCAGCCCGGTAGGGGCAGGTTGGCTAGGAACTACCTGAAACGCATGTTCCCTGTAGACTGTGAGGCCCCATACACATCAACTGGAGACTCCAGAATCCAGGAGCTTGAGCCTGCCATCGAGACCTCCACCTTGGAAGGGAAAGTGGAAAGTGGCTATGAGGAGAACCCTGGGAACCTGTGTTGAGACAAGGCCATGCCTTTTGGTAGTATTGTCAAGTTCTTCAGCAACGTGGCCAAGGTGGTCCTCAAGTGGCGTGCATTCTCCCAGGAAGAGCTGCAGATGGGCCGCCGCCACAGCAAGGCCTACTTCATCAGTGGTGGCAGTGAAGGCCTCATCATGGAGCGTGCTGCCCCCCGGGCCTCCTTCCAGCTTAACTTGCCCTGCCAGCCCCCAGAGGCTGTGCTGTGGGGCAGTGTCATTGGGAGATACCAGCACCGTCACCACAAGGCCTCACAAGCCTCATGCAACTTTGAAATGAGCATTGAGAGCAAGAAGACTTTGGACCAGGCCTTTACAGGTCCCTGCACTGTTGCTGCCTTGGTCTCAACCTCGACCTCACCTGTCTTTGAGCTCCAGGGTGACCCGACTCCACAGAATGGCTGCAGCTGCCATTACGGCCATACCTTCACCAGGGAGCACTCTTCCTCAGAGAAGCTCAATGAAGACATTGAGACTGTAGTCAGCTTCCTTAAGGAAGATGACAGTGCTGGACCGTCTCCCAATCTGGGCACCTGTGCCAAGAAGGTCACCACCAAAGCTGTTATGGAGAAGCCCAATGATATGGAGGTGCCGGAGGCCCACAAGGGCCCCAAGGCATCCATGAAGGCAGGGAAGCCCTAGGATTCTGACTTGGATATGAGAGCAACAGATGCAGAGAGGGAAGCTAGCAAGACCTGTACTGGAGTCCTGGGTACTCAGGTAAGGTGGGAGCTGACGTTTCCAAATCACCATTTGAAACATTCAGGACCCCAGAAGTCAACTAAACTCCCATGCCCTCCTCATTACCCCACCTTCCATCAGGAATGTCCCGGAAGGAATGCTCCCATCAATCAGCTGTCTGGGAATTGACTCATCCTAAAACCTCAGGCAATGTTTATCTCTTCCTTGGGCCGAATGCCTGCAGTCACACCTCAGTTCCGCCTTGAACAAAAATCGAAACTCTGGGAATGCCAGCAGAGTGACCAGGGACATTTAATGATGCTTGAGACAGCCATGGTCTCCTATTTTCCTTAGGTGTGGGACATTTCCCTGGTTTTGCCACCCTCTTCTCCCTCACCAACAGGAGCTGATTTCAGAGACTGGTATCAAGAAAAGCCTCTGGGACTGAGTGTCAGGAGACCTGGATTTGTGTCTCAGTTCTGCACCTCGTTGTCTATATGACTTTGAGACAAATCCTTTCATCTTGTTGGACCTCAGTTTCCCTATGGAGGGGAGGGGGCTTTCTTGGTGTCTGGGAAATCTCTAGGCACCTTCTGGTAACAACATTCTTTTATTTGACCTGAAGAATCTAGATAGAGGACAGCCCAATAACATTCTTCTCCCAGCATTCATTGAGTGGTAGCTTTATATCCAGCAACTGTCAGGGCGCTGTCACATACACTGTTTTCATTTAATTCTTAAAGTAACCTTGTGAGGAAGGAGTGATTATCCTCATTTTACCAGTGAATAAACAAGCTGAGAGAGGTTGAATGACTTATCCAGATTCATACAGATAGTGACAGAATTTGGATTCAAATCTCACTTTTGACTCCAAGTCTGGTGCTTTTGTCTAGCTGTCTATAGTATTCAGAGGATTTTACTTGAATGATGACAAGCAGGTACTCACCATGCCCTCATTCATGGACAAAAAGAAATGTGCTAAAAGTAGTAAGAGGAATGTAGGATAAGTACTAGGAGGGACTATCTGGCTTTGAGACTTAAGAATGTCTTCATAACGGGATATGCTATAGTGTCTCCAGATAATTTTAGGGTGAAGTATTTTTTAAGGGTAGTTAATTAAAATTCTTCTTCTTGGTGGTGGTGATGGGGGTGGTCTACCTTGATAGTTCTCAATCTATCCTGTCATCTCTCACATCCTACTTTGAGAGAACTTGGGTCCCAGCAGGACAGAAGCAATAAGCCTGCTTTTTCCAGAAGAACATTAATATGTTTACAGATATTCTCTTTCTATATTTATCATATTTGGTAAGATTTAAGGATATAAAAATTGGTGTAATATTATTAGGAGTAAATTTTATTGCAGTGGTTTTAAGACCAACAATCAAGCAAGCAAACAAGCAAGCATACCTAATGATTCCATTAGCTTATAATTGCAGTTGGGGACTGCAAGTCCAATGTTACCAGTCACTAGGAAAAGGGTCACAGATGAGTATAGCACCGCACTAGGTGGCTGTGTGGACTGGGCATGGAGATGCCTTGTAGGTTCTTTAAAAGCACAGGCTTTGGAGTCACAAAGGCTTGAGTGGGATTTTCCCTTTCATCTTTAAAATGGGACAAAGCACTCCCTACCTAAGGGGGATGTTGTTGTATGGCCAGAGTACCTAGTCTAGCACCATTTGCGACACATTGTAGGTTTCCACAAAGTGGTAGCTGTTGTCATTATTAAAGTTTGGTAAATTATTAATAATTGTAAACAAGGTTCAGCCAGAAAAACAACTTAAGAGAGTACTGTAGCAGCAGCTGGTTAAGGCAGTTGATGGAAGTGTCTGAGGTCAGGAAACTGTCTTCTAGTGTCATGTATACCCTTGAATTTGCTTGCGACCTTGAGACAGATCCTTCCCCTCTCTGGGCCTCAATTTCTCCATATGACCCAGAGAATTTGTACCAGATAATTCCTGAGGCTCTTTCCTCCTTACCTTTGTCTAGTTCTTTCCTCTCAGTTATTGTTTCTCTGAGTCCAGTGGGAGACTTCTTGCCGCCCAGTGGTTTGTTCTGGATTAGCTCTCCTTGGCAGGCTTCCTGTGCCTTCTGCTAGTTGCTTGGAGATGTTTCCTATCTTTTATTGGGGTGGTAAACACCAGCCCAGACAGGCACTGTGTTCCAAGGAATAAGGAAAGTGGAGTGGAAAACCTGAATGCCAGGGAGCATTGATGTAGGTCAGGGGTCTTGTTGACCATCTGATCCAATCACTTTATTTTACAGATGATGGGGACACTGGGTCCCACAGGGACAGGATTTCCCCTGATTCACAGAAACTGGAAGGCATGTAGGATCTGAGAGTTCTAGTCTAGGATCTGCCACAAATTCTACTGACAAACTCCCTTCTCCCTCTGGGTTTTAGCAGCCTCATCTGCCGAATCCTCATCCTTCCCTCAAGCAAATTTCAGGTCCACTATGGGGCTAAATTGAGATAATGGATATAAAAGCAATGCATTGTTAGGTAACAAAGGTCACATGATAACTGTGGATCATTATATGCAAATAGAGGTGAAAAACACTGCGTGCAGAATGGCTTAGGTCCTTTTGTGTTTCCCAGGGAAATTGGGCTTTAGCTGGCTTCCTCCAGGGTGTTTCATTTTTGAGGTCTATTCACTCAACCCTACAGAGCTAAGTGACTCCTGCCAACCGGCCCAGATTTGGCTGTGGTCAGCCTGGGGCTGTTCTTGTACCCCAGGATGACGAGGTGCAGCTTCAAGGGGTTGATGTCAGAATGCAGGGATGGGAGGCTTCCCTGGTGGTGCAGTGGTTAAGAATCCACCTGCCGATGCAGGGGACATGGGTTCAAGCCCTGGTCCAGGAAGATCCCACATGCCATGGAGCAACTAAGCCCATGCGCCATAACTACTAAGCCTGCGCTCTAGAGCCTGTAAGCCACAACTGTTGAAGCCCACGTACCTAGAGCCCGTGCTCTGCAACAAGAGAAGCCACTGCAATGAGAAGTCCGCACACTGCAACAAAGAGTAGCCCCCGCTCGCCGCAACTAGAGAAAACCCCACGTGCACCAACAAAGACCCAACGCAGCCAAAAATAAAATTTATTTATTTATTTATTTATTAAAAATAAAGAATGCAGTGATGGGATCTCTTCAGAGTCCTTGATTTGGGGAGTTTATCAAGGGGACTGAAACTTCTCTGTGCCTCACTCCTTGTATTAGGAAAGCAAGGAGAATAATATTAATAAGTAGCCCCAAAATCTTAGTGTAGAGCTTGACTGCATGCTCTGTAGGTATCTCCCTTCCCTCTATCTAGAATCAAAATAATTCAATGATCCAGTCCCTTCCATTGCTGGGCCTCAGTTTTTTCTTCCATCTGTTTAATGAGGGCATTAGATTATATGACTATAAGAAGCCTTCTAGCTCTAACAGTATATGGATCTAGGAGACAGAGTTAGTAAGTTAGGATTAAGGAGAATTTTACAAAGCAACCTTGATATCATGTCTCACTATTCATACAGATTCAGTATAGTCACTTGTACCTTCTATTGCTCTAATTTCAGTACTACCCAGTGATTTTGCTGTGCATAAGAATGAACTGACTTCAGTAACTTGTCTCAGCCCTTGGAAACTGGGTTACCAATTTGGCAGAGAACCTTACCTGAGTTGTCCTAAAACAAATAGACTACCAGATATTTCTCCAGCAAAGATGGGTTTATTTGCAATCAGCAGAGAAATGCAATTCATGGTCTGCAACCCTGGCAAGCCATGTGCAGGTCCCTTCACGGAAAGGGAAGGAGAACATTTTTGTACAGGAGAAAAGGAAGTTGGGAGGGCTATAGTAAACAAAGATTCCATGGCTTTTCATTGGCTGAGTCCTTGCCAGGAAAGAAGAGGAGTCTTTCTTCTTCCTTTTGAGCTTTGCTATTGTTACTGAACCAAACTTGGGCCTGCTCGCCTGACGGGCAGCAAAGCCAATCTACTGACAGTGGGTTGACAGTGGGCTGTGGTGAAGGAAATATAGCATTTATTACAGGTGCCAAGCAAGGAGAACTGGCAACTCATGCTCAAAAGACCTGAACTCCTAATGGCTTTCAGGGAAGGGTTTTCAAAAGCAATGTGAGGGATGGGGTCACAGGAAGCTTGATCAACTTGTGGACATCTTTCTGATTGGTTGTTGGTGAGGTAACAAGGTAGTATTTCAGGAGTCAACGTCATCAACTTTCTGGTTTCAACTGGTCTGTGGGCTACATGCTTGTGATCAGCATGCAGTCAACTTCCTCAAAGCAACTTATGAATGTGCATCAGACTTATCTTTACCTTTGTGACTGATTTATTAAGTTATGGCTACTTTTCTGGCTGACTGTCCTATCTTTGTTTCTCCATTCTTTACCCCCAAACTTACCTGCTAGGGCCTGTTCTTTGTTCCATATGGAGGGCCTAGGAAGTCACAGTATATTTACATAGCTTCATTTCCCAATCAAAAATAAGTAGGGAGAGAGAGTTCCCTGGCGGTCCAGTTAAGGCTTCACACTTCCACTGCAGGGGGCATGGGTTCAATCCCTCATCAGGAAACTAAGATTCCACATCCCACATGCCATGCTGCAGGACCAAATAAATAAATAAAAAATAATCAGGGACACAGAGAGTTAGGGCCTTACACAGCCTGCTCAGTTTCACTATCATTACAGGGCATGAGAGCTCCACTTTCTGGTCCCTCAACTCTATCTAACTGAGGTTTCTGTTTACTAATTTTTTTTTTACATTTTTCCCTTTTGATCAAGCTCTTTCTCTGAAAGCATCACTGATCAAGAATCAGGTTTTCTAGTTTCAGTGGCTGTTTGTCCCTCAATACCAGGAAGGACCTTTCCTGTGTGTAGTGTCTCTCATGTTGGAGGGAAAGTGTACAAACTGGAAACCTATCATGGTCACATTCCAGTACAAAAAGGAGTAGGAGGGAGAACTCGCAGGCACTGTTTATCTAAAGTCCATATGTTATGAAGATCATAGACATTGCTGGTCATCTGAAGCCTTATGTTATAATCAAAGGTTTGGTGACAAAGTTCCAACAGTCCTGGTCTGAATATCTTGGGAAAGTTGTCTCATCAGATGCCATTTTCTTCAATTTTGTGAATTCTTTACTTTCAGGTCAACAGGTCCAGTCAGGGTTTGGTGCTTTCTTTAGGTGTGTCATGTGAATCCAAGAGTTTGTACCTTGCAGTTTGGTGGCACGAGGGTTATATCTGATAGGGGCCTCTCCAGGGAGGTTAAAGAGAGTTCTTCTGGAGGTGGCTTTGCCAATAGACAAAGTCTCCAGGTTGTAAGATGTGATGCTTAAGGTCTTCATCTCCCAAGAGTGCACTGTGAAAAGATTGCTCTACCAAAAGATGGTTATTTTTAATGGAAGAAATTAGGCCTTTGCAATATTGGAGTATGTCTCCTTTTATCACTTGTAGTTCAAAAGATGCAGCAACCAAGTGCAAATGTGTCCTGTGATTGTCTCAAAGGGTGAGAATTTATGAGTTCCAAAAGGGATGGATTTGAGATTTAGAAGGACCAAGGGAAACCCTTTTGGCCAAGGTATTTGGAAGGCCTCTACAAATTTTGCCAAGTGAGTCTTAATAATGCTATTGGTGCTTTTGACTAAAACAGAGGATTGAGGGTGGTAAGCACAGTGAAACTGTTGTAAAACCAGCCAAACAGCACAGACTTGTCGAAGTTACTGGCCAGCAAAATGGGTTCCTCAATCACTAAGATGTTTGAGAGGAGTTCCCCAGGTAGGGATAATCTTTTCCAAAAGGACTTCAGCCATAGGAGAGGCAGTAGACTGTCTGCAAGGGAAAGCTTTAGTCCATTGTGAAAACATACAGGCCATGACTAAAACATATTTATACCACGAGATGGAGGATGTTGTATGAAATCCATTTGCCAGAGCTCAAATAGTCCATTAGGCAGTTTAAAATGTCTGGGAGGGTATGAACAGGCTTCACTGGGTTGTATTTTGGACAAGTGAGACAAGTGAGGTAGCTACTTTTTGTGGCCTTGTTAATGTTTCCCCACTAATATTGATTCATGAAGGCTATCATTTTGTCAGTAGATCAATGGTTTAATGCATGTACAGTGGTGAGGGGTGGGAATTTTAGAGTGTCCTGTAGGATTCGGTTGTTATTTGGTCTAAAACAGATCTTTCTCTTTTTAGCAATCAATAGTTGTTGAATCTCCAAACTTGTTTTTCTTTTTCTCTGGCCAATTTTTAGGCTTCTCTAGACAATTTTTCTAAGTTATTGTTTGGGTAAAGATCCCTTTGGACAATGACAGTGGTTAAGATGCTGTTGGTCCCTTTAAGGGCAACATTCCCAATGGAAATATCAAAAAGGTAATTTCACTTAGCTTCTAAAGAGTAAAGTTTAGAACTATGCCCCAGAATCTTAATAATAGCTAAAGAGGCAGTAAAGGTATTGCATTCAGTGATTCCTGAACATAAGGGCCATTTTTTGTGGGGGATATTTTAAAGTTTATTTCCACTGCAAACAAGGAAGCCAAGCTGCTTCCACAGCATTTCAAAATAATGAGCTACTCCAAAAGCATATCTACTATCAGTATAAATATTGGCATTTTTGTCCTTGGCTAAAGTACAATCCCCCGTGTAAGAGAATATAATTCAGCCTGTTGGGCAAAAGTAGCCAAAGGGAAAGATGTTGCCTCATCAACATCCAAAGGAGTTGTAATAGCACACCAATTGTTACCTTTTATTTATTTATTTATTTGTTTATTTATTTACATCTTTATTGGAGTATAATTGCTTTACGATGTTGTGTTAGTTTCTGCTTTATAACAAAGTGAATCAGTTATACATATACATATGTTCCCATATCTCTTCCCTCTTGCGTCTCCCTCCCTCCCACCATCCCTATCCCACCCCTCTAGGTGGTCACAAAGCACTGAGCTGATCTCCCTATGCTATGTGGCTGCTTCCCACTAGCTATCTATTTTACATTTGCTAGTGTATATATGTCCATGCCACTCTCTCGCTTTGTCACAACTTACACTTCCCCCTCCCCATATCCTCAAGTCCATGCTCTAGTAGGTCTGTGTCTTTATTCCTGTCTTACACCTAGGTTCTTCATGACAATTTTTTTTCCTTAAATTCCATAATATGTGTTAGCATACGGTATTTGTCTTTCTCTTTCTGACTTACTTCACTCTGTATGACAGACTCTAGGTCCACCCACCTCATTACAAATAGCTCAATTTCGTTTCTTTTTATGGCTGAGTAATATTCCATTGTACATATGTGTCACATCTTCTTTATCCATTCATCTGTTGATGGACACTTAAGTTGTTTCCATCTCCTGGCTATTGTAAATAGAGCTGCAATGAACATTGTGGTACATGACTCTTTTTGAATTATGGTTTTCTCAGGGTATATGCCCAGTAGTGGGATTGCTGGGTCATATGGTAATTCTATTTGTAGATTTTTAAGGAACCTCCATACTGTTCTCCATAGCGCTGTACCAATTCACATTCCCACCAGCAGTGTAAGAGTGTTCCCTTTTCTCCACACCCTCTCCAGCATTTATTGTTTCTAGATTTTTTGATGATGGCCATTCTGACCGGTGTGAGATGATATCTAATTGTAGTTTTGATTTGCATTTCTCTAATGATTAATGATGTTGAACATTCTTTCATGTGTTTGTTGGCAGTCTGTATATCTTCTTTGGAGAAATGTCTATTTAGGTTTTCTGCCCATTTTTGGATTGGGTTGTTTGTTTTTTTGTTATTGGGCTGCATGAGCTGCTTGTAAATTTTAGAGATTAATCTTTGTCAGTTGCTTCATTTGCAAATATTTTCTCCCATTCTGAGGGTTGTCTTTTGGTCTTGTTTATGGTTTCC
This sequence comes from Mesoplodon bidens, assembly GCF_964165515.1. Classification (NCBI taxonomy): domain Eukaryota; kingdom Metazoa; phylum Chordata; class Mammalia; order Artiodactyla; family Ziphiidae; genus Mesoplodon; species Mesoplodon bidens. The sequence continues at coordinate 89,158,121 of NC_138163.1, forward strand.
TTTGTTGTGCAAAAGCTTTGAAGTTTCATTAGGTCCCATTTGTTTATTTTTGTTTTTATTTCCATTTCTCTAGTAGGTGGGTCAAAAAGGATCTTGTTGTGATTTATGTCATAGAGTGTTCTGCCTATGTTACCTTTTAAGTAAGAGCCATCAGTGAAACATGAGAAGTCACTGTTATCCAAAGGGAATTTCCTATAAAGTCTCACAAGGAGTCAGTTAAGCTGTTGTAAGAGACTTCATCTGTGACAGAGGATAGAAGAGTAGCTGGGTTAAAGTTATCACAGTGTAATAGAGCTATGTGAGGAGCGGTTAATAAAAGGCCTTCATAGGAGGTGAGGCGTCTGGCTGAGAAATTTGTGTGTGATGGGCATTCAGGAGAGCTTCTACTCATGAGGTACAAAAATGGTTAAAGGGGATCTCACAACGATTTTCTCTGTAGCCATATTCAAAAGCGGTTTGGACCATAGTGGCTCTATGGCAAAGAGGTTATCCCCATGTCACAGGGTCCAGTCGCTAGCTATAATACCTTATGGGTCAATGGTTGTCCCCAGGTTTTTGAATGAGCACCCTAAGGGCATTCCCTTCCTTTTTATATGCAAATAGATAAAAGGGAATCTGATCATTGGGATGGCCAAGGGCAGTTGGATTCATCAAACTCATCTTTAAGGCCTTGAAGTCTATGTGGTCTCACTTTTCCCATAAAACTGGGTCCTGGGTTTTTATTGTTGAGTAAAACTTACAGAGGCTTGGCCATAAGAGAGAAATTTGAATCCAATTTGGGCAATAACCAACAAACTGGAGAAAACCTCACAGTTTGTGCTTAGTTTTGGGTTTGGGGAAGCTTAGGATGCCATGAAATCTATTGTGATCTAGGTGTAGCCCTTGTTCTGGTATCAGATGCCCTAAGTATTGAACCTGGGTTTGGGCAAACTCCAGTTTTTTTCTTTGTCAGCCTTATGCCCCTTTAAGACTAAAAGCTTTAGCAAGTGGATGTTGTCTTCCTGTGAGGAGGCTTGAGAAGGAGACCAAAGAAGCAAATTATTTACACATTGCAACAAAGTAGAAACTCTAGGGAACTTTATATCACCCAGACCAGCCTTTAGGATTTGTGACAAATAAGCATTCTCAGAAAACCCTGATGCATTACTGTCCAGGTGAGTTGTTTTTCTTCCCAAATGAAGGCAAAAAGGCATTGGCTAGCTTCATCAACTGGAATACTAAAGAATTCACTGCATAAATCAATTACAGTCAAGAATTAGCTTCCAGTGGGAATGGATGTTAGTAAACTATGAAGATTAGGAACAACAGGGTGTCAGGGAATAACAATGTTATTTATTGCCAGACAAACCTCCACTCTCGACCCTTAGGTCTTCTCACCAGTAAAATGGAAGAGTTACAGGAGCTAGTACAAGGGATAATGAGGCCTTGAGACTTATAATGTTCCATTATGGGCGTTATGCCTTGAAGGGCTTCTTTATTTATAGGTGATTGATTAATTCTGAGAAGAGGTTTTGAGGTATCTATTTGAAGCTAGATGGGAGGTACGCTGTGAATTTTGCCAATCAGTTGGAAATTTTGCCCGTAAGGAATGTAGTGGCTGATTCAAGAGGGACAAATAATCAGTGTTTCCAGAATCAGCTCTAGTACTGTAAAAAACAGAACAAATAAAAGATGTCAAAGTGTCATTTAATTCACATTGTTTGTTACTTTATGGCTATTGTCAAATTCTAGAATTATTTCCCCCTTTTGGGAGAAAGAAATTCGGACATGATACTTCTCTAAGAACTCTCAGCCTAATAAATGGGTAGAGGTGGAGGAACTAAGGAGAAAATGTTTAGGAGAGTTTAGGTTTCATTTAGGACCCTTCATTTGTCGGAGTTGACGATTAAGAATTTAGGGCTTCCCTGGTGGCGCAGTGGTTGAGAGTCCGCCTGCCGGTGCGGGGGACACGGGTTCGTGCCCCAGTCCAGGAAGATCTCACATGCCTCAGAGCGGCTGGGCCCATGAGCCATGGCCACTGAGCCTGCACGTCCGGAGCCTGTGCTCCGCAACGGGAGAGGCCACAACAGTGAGAGGCTTGCGTACCGCAAAAAAAAAAAAAAAAAAAAAGAATTTAGACAGTTTTCCTTGGAGGTGGCTCATCTAGAGTATTAGAGAGCTGGTTTGCCAGATTAACTAAATCTGGAATGGACATAGTTTCCCATTCCATTCTGGTCCTTTTTCCTAGAAGGGAAAGGTCCCAGTTCAGTCCATTAAAAAACAGAATGTTAAGAGCTACCTGGTGAATTCAACATCTCAAGGAAGACCAGAATTTTCTTTAAAAACAATCTCATGAACAAGTTCATCAGATGTTTGTGTGAAAGCCTGAATTGTGTTCTAATCAATAGGCTTTGGAAAAGCTCTAGGAATTGCCCAGTGAGGTTGCTTAGTGATTGCTCAAGCCTGATCATATAAGTTAGTGGGCTTGTCTCCCAGTTGTAATTGTAGAGACCTTTCAGGATATTCCCAATTAGTGGTTTTCATCAAATGCCAGGCTGGCCTTCACTGACAAGCATATAAACTAGCTGATGGAGATCAGAAAAAACAGGTTGATAAGTTTAAATGACTATATTAAATTCCTCAGCAAGTCTGTGAGGCTCTTCAGTTACTTTGGGAAAAATCTTTGACTATGGCTTGCAGTTCACCTTTAGTCCAGGCAATATAAGAAATTAAAGGTCTAGCTTCTTGATCCTCAGGAAGTTTAATCTTAAAGAGACAGGTTCTGACAAATTCAGAGGAAAAGGGTGTGGGGAAAGTTTCAGAGAAAAACGGAAGTTTAGTGAGGGAATTACTATTGGGGAATTGAAGGTATAGAGGAGGTGTGGACTGTGTAGAAGGGAAGGAGGAAGATGTTGCCAGATATGGAATCTGCCCATGAGAAGTGGAGGGAGAGACAGAGAAAAGATGGTATCAGAGGCCAACCCTGAGACAAAGAAGCCAAGGAAGAAGAACCTGAGGCTTTGGGAGCCATTTTATCTTTCTTTAATCATTTGTTTGCCTCAGTTCATCTTAAATTATTATTTTCCACAGAGGCAATTGTAGATTCCTCATAATGTTGGGGAACTTCAAAATACCAACCAACATAAGCATTCCACTCAGTTCTGGAAAATTTTGGGCTATTGTAGTCCAATTTGGTTTTAAGGAAATTAAGTTTGGGGATTTCAAGTGTTTCCCATAATGACCACTGGTATTCTAAATTGCCTTTGGTCAGGTTGGCCCATTTAGTTAGAAATGCACATGAGGAAGGACCACAGTTTTAAAACATAAAATTGCCGGAGTCCCTGTAATGGAGGATGCCCTCAAAATACTTAGGATCCCATTTATTAGAGGTTTTTCTCTAGAGTAAAGGACAATTTTCAAACAGTTCAAATGGCTTACATCACCAACAGCTCAATCTAAACAGCTTGCAAGCTTGAATACCAGCCAATTCTAAGGAAACAGCTTGGTCTCAGAGGAGCCAGGCCAAAGGCTTTTTCATCCAGTTTCCAGATAACAGCCCCTGTTCCAAAGTAATAGGCTGAAAGCTAAAAAAATAAAAAATCACAGTTTCAGAGAAGCAGCTCCTTTATCTGGAGGAGTTGGGCTGAAGGCCTTTTTAACCAGTTTCTCTTTAAACAGTCTGATCTTAAAATCAGACCAAATTGCCAAATACTTGTATACAGAACCAGGTCTTAACCAGAAAGATGAAACCTTAAAATAGATCCCAAATGAAGCCTGGAAAGCCTCAAACACAAATAGCTCAGATCCAGGAGAAAGACAAACTTTCAAACTCCAGGGTCGTGGAGAAAGCAGTGAATGAGTGTGGGCTCAACTGTGGGCACCACACCTGTTTGCTCACCAACCCCATTGCTGTTAGTGGTCTTCTCTGGTCCCTGATTAGGCCACCAAAATGTCCTGAAATAAAAATACTGCCAGATATTTATCCATCAAAGATGGGTTTATCCTGGATCAGCAGAGAACTGCAATTTGGGGTCTGTAACCATGGCGAGCCAAGTACAAGTTCCTGTACAGCAAGAGAAGGAGATGAAAAGGAAGTTGGGAGGGTTTTAGTAAACAAAGAATCCATGGCTTTTCATTGGCTTAGTCCTTGCTAGGAAAGGACTCTTCTTCCTGTTGGGCTCTGCTATCATCACAAGTCCTAAGAGCTCCCCATTCTGCTCTCTGGCCTCTTTTTAATGGAAGTTTTGGTTTATTAGTTTTTTACACTGTGCCATCCAAACTGTTAACTTCTCTCCACTTCCAATCCCTTTATGGATGAATAATACAGGTGGAAGAAACCTGTATTATGTTCGTTGTGACTTAGGAGTATTGAGGAGGAACTTGAAGAATGTAGGCCCAGGAATTATTTTTTTATCTTTTCTGATCTATAGTTAGATAGACCTACCATTTACTAGTTTTGTGACCCTGAGAAACTCATTTTTTCTTGCTGACCTTTGGTTTCCTTACTGTAAAATGGGCTACTATCTACCTTACAGAGCAGTTGTGAAGACTGAATGAGGTAATATGCATAAATATACTCAGCAGGGTATCTGATACATAACAGATGCTATACAGATATTTTACAGATGTTAGTTACTTCCCTCTTTTACCACTTAGAGGTCAGGATTTTGGAAAAGAAAGGATTGGGGATGAAAACAGCTGGTTATGTTGATATCAAAGGAAAGGACTTGGACTTGGTCTTAGCTAAGATGTGCTTCTGGCAAGAGAAGGTTTCTCTCTCTCTCAATCAGTCTCTCTCTCTCCCTCTCCTCTCTCTTTCTCATTCTTATTTTTTCACACATACACATTCTCTTTTTTTTAAGTACTTTGCTATGTGTTTTATGTGCATTATCTCATTTCTTGATCCTAGTAACTCTGCAAGGTAGGTATTATCACAATCCCTTTTATGCAGATGAGGAAACTGAGACTCAGAGAGATGAACTAACTTGCCCAGGTCTCACATTGAGTAAAGGTTAAAGTCTATAGCAGACGCAGAATTCTCACTTTCTCCATCCCAATACTTAACCAAACACACAAAAAATGCCCAAGAAAGGAGAAACAAATAGAAGCTATTTTCTTTAAATCAGTTGCTTTACTTTCCTTTTCTCCACTCCCTGATGTCTTTTAGGTTCTTGGTAGTTGGATCTTTGCTTGCATTCATTGATGATACATGGTAACCCTGCCTGAATTTGCTGGCTGGACTAGATGATATTTCAAATTGGAAGTTCTGCTGTTTAAGCCAAGTGTTGGCCCACTCCCCACCCCCACTGAGTAACTGATCCTGATTAGTTTTCTTTGCAGGATTTCTTTCCCCTAGCTGAACCATCACCAAGGACTTCACCACTCAAAATCCTTCTGGAAAAATGACACTCTCTGCCCATTTCACAGAGGATCCCCATGGAGCTGGATCAAGTGGGCTGGAGGAGACCCAGGAAGCTTTACACAGGTATGCTTTTTATGTCCTTGTTTCTGAGGTGGGACATGCCAGGCAGGCCTCATGCATAGACAGATTGTGTTGACATTTACCCTACTTCCTCTACAATCCTTCCTCCCAGTTCCCTAGTACTCTTCCTTATTGGCACTTGAAAATTCACTGTTAGCAATGCCTGGGTGTAGATTTTCCCTCTCCATGTTCTTCTTTTATCAATAAAATGCAAATATTCTTATTTGAGGGCCTTTTATCTCAATGCACTCAAATATCCCATCTTCCCAAAGCCTCATTTTTCCTCCAGGCCCTGTGTACCCAATACTTTCCAGGTCTCATAAACTCTAGTTCCTCCTCTTCACCCTTTTCACAATGATATACACTCTCCTCCTGGCCTCAAATGGACCAGTCCCGTTATTTCCACCTCCCATGAGGTCATTCTAGCCCCCTTTCTCTTGCATCTTGCTTAGACTTACTCTCTGTGGGTCCCAGGTCCTTCCCCACTTCACTGACCACTGACCATGGAAAGCCCTTCAAGGCTCAAGGCAGCTTCATTTACCTCACTCAAAACGCAGAGAATCCCCTCAACCAACGCTTCAGTTACCTCCCAGAGCTTCAGCGTACATCCTTTCTAACTCAGCTCACTGGCCCTGCCTGCCAGACTCTCGTCACTCACAAGTAAAGCTTCATCATCTGCTACAAATGGGAGAATCGATGCTCTCTTATGCATGGACCTTAGACCACACACTAACAGTCCCCTAACAGACCCCACCCCCAGTCCTTTATACAGCAACATAATTTGCAAGAATGCTAAGGACACAAAAGACCTCGTAACATTCCTTTCCAAATTTTTCTATAGTGTCTACAAGCTCTGGGAACCTTGATCCCACTTCCCCATGACCCAAAGTTTCCCTCAACCCCAAAGTCTCTGTAGCTTCTCTGGACCTGACACTACTTTTCTCTTTTATTCTCCTTACTCCATGTGTGGAGGACATGTGGGATGCTTTGACTTGGAGCTTATTTCCACCCTGCAATTCCTTGCCAGAATTCCAGGAAGGTAGGAGCCAAAGAAATTGCATGATTTGGTCTTTTGTATCATCATCTCTCTCAGAAATCCCCAGAAGCCAGGGAGATGGTAAAAGGAAAGAGTGAAGAATTCTGAAGAGAGATAATTCTTCACTGTCAAAGCTAGGAGGGTCTTTAGAGGTTGCTCAGTCCTCTTGTTTTATGAATGGGGAAATAGGCTCAGACAGGGGAAGGGACCTGCTCAAGGTCATAAGTCAGTAACAGAGTTATGACTGGGGGCTTCAACCTCCTGAGTTTCAGCCATGTCAGAATGTGATTTTACTCCAGTTCTAGAGCAAGGTCTTAAACATTGGAATTCCAAGTCTTTTTCCATTCAAACTCACCTATACTGGAATTGCCAGCCACTTCCTTCCCCTTTAAGAAGACTGCAGGTGGTGGACACAAATCAAGTGATCAAGGCAGCAGCCTGCCATATTTTCTTCATCCTCTGCCTGACAATAAGGCACTCACGTGCAATCCCCTGGGAGATCAAGCCAGGGGGTCTAAAGCAGGGGATCTGGTCACAGCTGTTTCCCTCCTCCCTCCCTTTTAGGAAATGAACCCAACCCCCTAACAATTCAGAGGCTTTTTAACAGCTGCTACCACTCAACTGCCAAGTGCATCAGAGTGCCCCACCCCCACCACACTCTTGACTGTTAACAGCAAATAACAGTCCCTCGGGGGAGGGTCTGGCAAAGTCTAGGTTAATAGCTACCTTGTGGACTGCTCTGGGCTTATTTATAAGCCATGGTTGGGAAAATATACCCCTGAGTTTGGCACAGGTCCTGCCATCACATCAGCAGTCACTCTTACCTCAGGGATATAAGTGGTTCCCACGTTGCAGCTTTGCTTCTCAAGGTCCCAAACAGACACTTGGGTTAAAAATATCCCTAGGGGGCTTCCCTGGTGGCGCAGTGGTTGGGAGTCCGCCTGCTGATGCAAGGGACACGGGTTCGTGCCCTGGTCCGGGAAGATCCCACGTGCCGCGGAGCGGCTGGGCCCATGAGCCATGGCCTCTGAGCCTGCGCGTCCAGAGCCTGTGCTCCGCAAGCGGGAGAGGCCACGACAGTGAGGGGCCCGCATACCGCAAAAAAAAAAAAAAATATCCCTAGGGAGGAGGATGACATCAGGATCTCATTTGGGAAGCCCACTGTCATTCAGCTCCTCTTATAACTCTGACCCTGATGGCAATGAGATCCAAGGATCCCATTCCCATTATATTTAGTACCTGTTTTACTTCCATATTGCTCAGGGCCTGAAGGACTTCAGTTTGTTTTTTAGTGCTCTGTCCTTCCATCTTTCTTGCTCTGTGTTTTTTAGTGTCTCTGTCCTTCCATCTTTCTCTATAAACACTCTTACCGGCTCCTTCCTCTCAGCTTGCAATCAGGAGGTTCCCAAAGCAGACTATTATAGTGGAAAGAGAATCAGCTTTGGAGTTGAAAAGACCCAGGTTCAAATTTCTGTTCTGCCACTGTGGGCAAGTTGCATAACCTCTCTGGACCTCAGTTTCACCATCTGAGGAATGAGATGCTGGATAACATCTGACTCATAGGGTAATTATGAGGATTGAGTGAAACAGAATCTATAAATGTCCCTGCCACATTTTCTGGCTTGTAGGGTGCACAGTGATGGCAGTTCCCTTCTCCCCACTGCCCTCTACCAATTCCATATGCCCAAGAACTTACCCCACATGCACACACACATACATCACTGTGGGGCCCAACCTGAATTTGCCTTAGTACATGAGATACTTCCTCTCATTATTCATTCATTCATTCACTCACTCACTCACTTACTCACTCAAGAAACAAACATTTATTGAACAAAATTAGAAAATCAGTGGAGTTTGCCTTCTGATTGACTGGTGTGCTGGAAAGGGCAAAAATTTTGAAGTCACACGTATCAGGATTTGACTCTTGGCCCTGTCACTTATTAGCTGTGTGACCTGGAATAAATCACTTTACTACTTTGAGACAGTTTTCTTTTCTGTAATATTAGGATAATAATTTGAACCTCACAGGCAATGCTATAAGTCTCAAAAGGAATAACAAATATAAAAGTGATTTATAAGCTCTGAGGTGCTATACAACTAGATGGGAATGATAGTAATAGCAATAACAATAAAAAGTTGGAAATATGAGTTATGTCTTGTACCTGTCCAGGCCCCTAACATAGTTGATAATCCATATATATCTGTTGATGGCAATATTAGAAGACAAGATTTACTTTCTTTATTTTTTAACATCTTTATTGGAGTATAATAGCTTTACAATAGTAAGATTTACTTTCTAAATGAAGTAGGAGGGGTTCCTACTTGAAAGGACCAGAATCCCAGGAGTAGACTCCATACAAGCATTACCCTTATTATATCATCCCGCATATTTGCTGAGCTGTGCTCAAATCTCTTGAAGTTTGGCTGACTCAGAGGCCTGTTTTGGCAGTGACATTTCCCACTGAGGACCTATCCCTCTCAGTAGGGGTAGCACTGAGTTGGTGTTGACCTAGGGTGTTGGAGGGTACAGCAAGAAGAACCTAACACTCTGGGGCAGGTTGTAAGCAGTCCTAAGCAAGACACTGGCTCTGACAAGGTAAGAACAAATTGAGGTATCATTATCCATTATTTGAGTATTTCTGTGGTGATGGTATCATTTAACCATGTTTGATAACTGAGCCAGATGTCAGAAGACTTAAGTTCTGTTACTGGTTTTCTTTTTTCAAACTGAAGTATAGTTGATTTACAGTATTATGTTAGATTCAGCTGTAGAGTATCGCGATTTAGTATTTTTGCAGATTAGATTCCATTATAGGTTATTACAAGATAATGGGTATAATTACCTATGCTATACACTATATCCTTGTTGCTTATCTATTTTATATATAACAGTTTGTATCTGTTGATCTCATACTCCTAATTTATTGCTCTCCCCTTAGGTAACCACAAATTTGTTTCCTATGTCTGTAAGTCTATTTCCATTTTGCATATACATTTACTTGTATTATTTTTTTAGATTTTACATATAAGTGGTAGCATAGAGTACTTTGCTTTCTCTGACATATTTTACTAAGAATAATACTCTCTGGTCCATCCATGTTGCTACAAATGGAAATATTTCATTCTTTTTTATGTCTTAGGGGTATATTGTGTTTCCATACAAATTTTAGGATAATTTGTTCTAGTTCTATGAAAAACGCCATAAGTATTTTGATAGGGATTACATTAAATCTGTAGATTGCTTTGGGGACTATGGCGATTTAAACAATATTAATTCTTCCAATCCAAGAGCACTTGATATTTTTTCATTCCTTTTATCATCTCCAATTTCATGCATTAATATTTTATAGTTTTCAGAGTATAGGTCTATCAACTCCTTGGTTAAGTTTACTCCTGAGTATTTTTTTAACATCTATATTGGAGGATAATTGCTTTACAATGGTGTGTTAGTTTCTGCTTTATAACAAAGTGAATCAGTTATACATATACATATGTTCCCATATCTCTTCCCTCTTGCATCTCCCTCTCTCCCACCCTCCCTATCCCACACCTCTAGGTGGTCACAAAACACCAAGCTGATCTCCCTGTGCTATGTGGCTGCTACCCACTAGCTATCTATTTTACGTTTGGTAGTGTATATATGTCCAGGCCACTCTCTCACTTTGTCACAGCTTACCCTTCCCCCTCCCCATATCCTCAAGTCCATTCTCTAGTAGGACTGTGTCTTTATTCCCATCTTACCCCTAGGTTCTTCATGACCTTTTCTTTTCTTAGATTCCATATATATGTGTTAGCATATGGTATTTTTCTCTTTCTGACTTACTTCACACTGTATGACAGACTCTAGGTCCATCCACCTCACTACAAATATCTCAATTTCGTTTCTTTTTATGGCTGAGTAATATTCCATTGTATATATGTGCCACATATTCTTTATCCATTCATCCGATGATGGACACTTAGGTTGCTTCCATGTCCTGGCTATTCTGAATAGAGCTGCAATGAACATTTTGGTACATGACTCTTTCTGAATTATGTTTTCTCAGGGTATATGCCCAGTAGTGGGATTGCTGTGTTATATGGTAGTGCTATTTTTCATTTTTTAAGGAACCTCCATACTGTTCTCCATAGTGGCTGTATCAATTTACATTCCCACCAGCAGTGCAAGAGGGTTCTCCTTTCTCCACACCCTCTCCAGCATTTATTGTTTCTAGATTTTTTGATGATGGCCATTCTGACTGGTATGAGATGATATCTAATTGTAGTTTTTTTTTATTTAACAAATTTAATCAGTTATGCATATACATATGTTCCCATATCCCCTCCCTTTTGCGTCTCCCTCCCGCCCTCCCTATCCCACCCCTCCAGGCGGTCACAAAGCACCGAGCTGATCTCCCTGTGCTATGCGGCTGCTTCCCACTAGCTATCTACCTTACGTTTTGTAGTGTATATATGTCCGTGCCGCTCTTTCACTTTGTCACAGCTTACCCTTCCCCCTCCCCATATCCTCAAGTCCATTCTCTAGTAGATCTGTGTCTTTATTCCTGTCTTACCCCTATGTTCTTCATGACATTTTTTTCTTAAATTCCATATATATGTGTCAGCATACAGTATTTGTCTTTCTCTTTCTGACTTACTTCACTCTGTATGACAGACTCTAGGTCCATCCACCTCATTACAAATAGCTCAATTTCGTTTCTTTTTATGGCTGAGTAATATTCCATTGTATATATGTGCAACATCTTCTTTATCCATTCATCTGTTGATGGACACTTAAGTTGTTTCCATCTCCTGGCTATTGTAAATAGAGCTGCAATGAACATTGTGGTACATGACTCTTTTTGGGTATATGCCCAGTAGTGGGATTGCTGGGTCATATGGTAATTCTATTTGTAGATTTTTAAGGAACCTCCATACTGTTCTCCATAGCGGCTGTACCAATTCACATTCCCACCAGCAGTGCAAGAGTGTTCCCTTTTCTCCACACCCTCTCCAGCATTTATTGTTTCTAGATTTTTTGATGATGGCCATTCTGACTGGTGTGAGATGATATCTCATTGTAGTTTTGATTTGCATTTCTCTAATGATTAATGATGTTGAGCATTCTTTCATGTGTTTGTTGGCAGTCTGTATATCTTCTGTGGAGAAATGTCTATTTAGGTCTTCTGCCCATTTTTGGATTAGGTTGTTTGTTTTTTTGTTATTGAGCTGCATGAGCTGCTTGTAAATCTTGGAGATTAATCCTTTGTCAGTTGCTTCATTTGCAAGTATTTTCTCCCATTCTGAGGGTTGTCTTTTGGTCTTGTTTATGGTTTCCTTTGCTGTGGAAAAGCTTTGAAGTTTCATTAGGTCCCATTTGTTTATTTTTGTTTTTATTCCATTTCTCTAGGAGGTGATTCAAAAAGGATCTTGCTGTGATTTATATCATAGAGTGTTCTGCCTATGTTTTCCTCTAAGAGTTTGATAGCGTCTAGCCTTACATTTAGGTCTTTAATCCATTTTGAGCTTATTTTTGTGTATGGTGTTAGGGAATGTTCTAATTTCATACTTTTACATGTACCTTTCCAGTTTTCCCAGCACCACTTATTGAAGAGGCTGTCTTTTCTCCACTGTATATTCTTGCCTCCTTTATCAAAGATAAGGTGACGATATGTTCATGGGTTTATCTCTGGGCTTTCTATCCTGTTCCATTGATCTATATTTCTGTTCTTGTGCTAGTACCATACTGTCCTAATTATTCTAGCTTTGTAGTATAGTCTGAAGTCAACTCCTGGGTATTTTTAATGTGATTTTAAAAGGTATTGTGTTGTTCTTTTGTACTTTCTCTTTCCAATATTTCATTATTAGTATATAGAAACAAACAGATTTCTGCATATTAATCATGTAACCTGAAACTTGCTTAATTAATTTGTTAGTTCTAATATTTTTTGCATGGAGAGTTTACAGATCTCTATATAAAGTATCATGTCATCTGTAAATAGTGACAGTTTTACCTCTTCCCTTCCAATTTGGATATATTTTATTTGTTTTTATTTTCTGATTGCTATAGCTGGGACTTCTAATATTATGTTAAACAAAAATGGTGAGAGTGGGCATTCTTGTTTGTTCCTGAATTTAGTGATAAGGCTTTCAGCTTTCACCATTATTTGTTATATTAGCTGTGGGTTTGTAATAAATGCCCTTTACTGATATATGTTCCCTCCATACACACTTTGATGAGTGCTTTTATCATGAATAGGTGTTGAATTTTGTCAAATACATTTTCTGCATCAACTGAGATGATCATGTAATTTTTATTCTTCCTTTTGTTAATGTGTTGTATCACATTGTTTGATTTGTCAAAGTTGAACCATCCTTGTGACCCTGGAATAAATCCAATTTGATCATGGTGTATGATACTTTTTATATATTTTTTTATTCAGTTTGCTAATATCTTGATGATTTTTGCATCTATATTCATCAGATATATTGGTCTTTAATTTTCTTTTTTTATAGTATCTTTTTCTGGTTTTGGTATCAGGGTAATGGTGGCCTTGTAGGATTGATTTAGGAGTGTTCTCTCCTCTTCAATTTTTAAGAGTAGTTTGAGAAGGATAGGTATTCGTTCTACTCTATATGTTTGGTAGAATTCTCATGTGAATCTGTCTGGTCCTGGACTTTTGTTCGCTGTATGTTTTTTTTTTTTTACAAATTCAATTTTAGTTCTAGTGATCAGTCTGTTCAAATTGTCTGTTTCTTCTTGACTCAGACTTTTCAGGATGTATGGTTCTAGAAATTTATTTATTTCTTCTAGATGTCCAATTTTTTTTTTTTTGGCAGTACTCGGGCCTCTCACTGTTGTGGCCTCTCCTGTTGTGGAGCACAGGCTCTGGATGCACAGGCTCAGTGGCCATGGCTCATGGGCCCAGCCACCCCATGGCATGTGGGATCTTCCCAGACCGGGGCACGAATCCATGTCCCCTGCATCGGCAGGCAGACTCTCAACCACTGCGCCACCAGGGAAGGCCTAGGTGTCCAATTTTTTGCCATATAACTCTTCATAGTATTCTCTCATGATTTTTTGTATCTCTGTTGTATCAGCCATTATTTCTCCTCTTTTGTTTCTTATTTTATTTATTTGGATTCTCTCTCTCTTCTTGATGAGCCTGGCTAAAAACTTATTGATTTTGTTTATCTTTTCAAAAAAACAGCTCTTGGTTTCTTTTCTACTTTTTAAATTTGTATTTTATTTATTTCCTCTATGATCTTTATTATTTATTTCCTTTTGCTAATTTTTAGTTTTGTTAGTTTTTTTTTTTTAATTCTTTTAGGTGGTAGGTTAGGTTGTTTATTTGAGATTTTCTTGTTTCATGCAGAAGGCCTGTATTTCTATGAACTTCCCTCTTAGAATTGCTTTTGCTGCATCCCATAGGTTTTGGAAAGTTGCATTTCCATTTTCATTTGACTTGGAGTTATTTTCTGATTTCCTCTTTGATTTCCTTGCCGACCCTTTGTTTTTTAATAGCATGTTTTTTGTTCTCCCTATGTTTTTTTTTTCTTTTCCCATTGTTCTTTCTACAGTTGATTTCTAGGTTCTAGGTTGTTGTGGTCTGAAAAAATGTTTGACATAATTTCTATCCTCTTAAATCCTCTTCTATGTTTTTTGTTCTCCCTATGTTTTTTTTTCTTTTCCCATTGTTCTTTCTACAGTTGATTTCTAGGTTCTAGGTTGTTGTGGTCTGAAAAAATGTTTGACATAATTTCTATCCTCTTAAATTTGTTGAGGCTTGTTTTGTGACCTATTATGTGATCCACTCTGGAGTATGTTCCATGTGTAACTGAAAAGAGTATTTATTCTGCTCTTTAATGTATGTTATGTCCTATAGATGTCAATTAATTCCAACTGGTCTATTGTTTCATTTAAGACCACTGTTGTTTTAATGACTATCTGTCTGGATGATTTGTTTATGGATGTCAGTGGGGTGTTAAAATCTCCTACTATTATTGCATTGTCAACTTCTCCCTTTACATCTGTTAGTATTTGCTTTATATATTTAAGTGCTCCTGTATTGGCTGCATATATGTTAATTACTGTAATAGCCTCTTCTTGTATTTATCCCTTTATCATTATATAATGCCCTTCTTTGTCTTTTGCTATAGCCTTTGTTTTAAAGTCTATTTTGTCTGATATGAGTATTACTATCCCCAATTTCTTGTCTTTTCCATTTGCATGAAATATGTTCTTCAATCCTTTCACTTTCAGTCTGTGTGTGTCTTTAGCCCTGAAGTGAGTTTCTTGTATTTAGCCTACTGAAGGGTCTTGTTTTGTTTTTTTTATCCAATCAGCTACCGTATGTCTTTTGATCAAAGCATTTAGTCCATTGACATTTAAAGTAATTATTTATAGGTATATACTTATTGCTATTTTATTACCTTTTTTCCAGTTTTTTTTTGTAGTTTTCTATCTTAATTTCTTCATTTTGTTTCTCCTATTGTGGTTTGATGATGTTCCTTTGTAGTATTGTTGGGTTCCTTTCTTTCTGGGTTTTTTTTTTGTATTTATTGTAGGTTTTTGATTTCTGGTTATCATGGGGTTTATATATGTGACCATAATTATATCTACTTGATTTAAACTCATTGTTGTTGGATTTCTTTATGTGCTTGTGTGTGGCCTGTTCCAATCTTTTCCCTTTTTTGAATCTCAGTATCCTCATCTTTTAAATTGAAGCAGTGCTCTTTGATTGTTCTAGGAACACAGATTTCACTTGCTAATTGGGTCTGATTTTAGATATGTCCTTGGTTTCTCTTCCTACTCCCAGATTTCTGGACACATCCTCTCCTCATATTTCTTTTTAACAGGTGGATTCCAGAAAGGAATGAAAAGTTAGAACTGGGGAAGTGTTGGGAGGGGCAAAAAATTAGAGATATTGATGGAAACAAGGTTTTGACAATATTTGTACATTTTAATTAACCAAGCTCCCCATACCACCTAAGATTTCAAGTACTAGAAAATTGTTCAGACCTGGAATTCTTGCTTTGTAGTGCCTGACAGGATCCTGAGGTTCTTCCTTTCCCAAGATATTCTCTAAGTAGTATAAGAAGGTCCAGGATACTTCAGATATTGGCTTTGGATTCCTTCTTGACTAATTTTAGCCCCTTTTCTCCCCATCACTGGGCTCACTGGAGCATAACTTTCCCTCCCATCCTTCATCCACCTCAATTCTGGTGGCTCTGAGAGGTGTATCAGGTGGACTGGCAGCCAGAACCTCTCTAAAAGAAGGTGAGGTCTGTACTCAATCTAAAGGGTATTCTCTTACCACAGGTAACTTGGACCAGGGTTCCAAGACACTAGAAACCTGCAAGAACATTGGTGGATACTTGAAGCCCCAGGGACCAGGAACCAAATACGTTAATGAGGTAAGACCTCGTTCTTAGTCCCTTTGGAACTCATTGGGCCTCCAGGAACATTTATTTCCTCTAAGCTTTCTTTTTACTAGACATATTGCAAGTATTAGAGCTTCCAGCATGTGGAATGGAGGCAATTTTTAAAATGGGTGTCTGAGCTATTTTATGACTACAAAAAGTTGGAAACATTAACCTTTTCTTCCTGAGGTTAATTTTTCTATGAGATAAATCAAGGACATTTTATGGCTTCCACACATCCTGCTGCTGCTGATGTCTTTGGCTGCCTTTTCTTTGGCAGATTAGATGGTGAGCTGTGAGATTTTTAAAGCATGTGTAATTTGATTTACTTTATTATAGCCTTTAAGTTCATTATCAACTTCAGTGATAACTGGTGGCATGTTTATGTGCATTTCCTTGGAGAAGATGTTTTATAAATGCAGATATAATAACTGATGCTTAGGAGTTCAATGTTAGCAGGCCTCTATACCTCTATGTCTTTATATCCATGTCTGTTGAGTACTTATGTGAGTATAGTAAGTGTAGTTTTTTTCTTGCTATATCTCCATGCATGTGCATGCCTGTTCACATATGCCTATATATGCATCTTTGTCCATCTACATGCCTGTTAAAATACTTCTTTCATGCACATATGGGTGTCCCTGAGCATGACTACAATGTGTTTCCTTAACTCTCTGCTTCTAAGTGCCTCTCTCTCTCTCCCTATCTATATATCTATATCTCTCTATATAAATAGCCTTTTATCTGAGTTTATCTTTGGGTATTTTGACGTCTGGTGCTTTTTTGTATGTGTTTGGATCTATAGGCCTCTTCATTTGCATCTTTTTGCTTGAGGTGTGTGCAGATGCCTGCCTTCTAGTGTGGCTGTGTGTCTGCATGAGTCAGTCTATGTGGGAGCAAGTACCTACAGCTCTGTGGTTAAACCCGGGTGAGAAATTACAGCTGAGAATGCAACTCCCAGAGGTATCTGGCCTAGTGACTTAGCTTTCACTATTATTACCCTCCAACTTGAATATTCTTACTCAGAAATAGACTTCTAGTCACAGCAGTTCAAGCCTGTTTCATGACAGAAACTCTTGGTCAGGGAAATGTGTCATGAAGTTGAGAGATTTTTTGTTTTCTTTTGTTTTAGTTTGCGAGTTGCAAAGTGAGGTCCAGAGGGTAAGTTCCATGGTACTGGGCTGGCCTTCTCTTTGCTGCCTCTACTCACTTGCCTTCTTGACAGTCTCCCCTCACTTGTGTTCCTTGGTCCAGATTTAGGCTGGCCCATTACTCCTAATACAAAGGGCATCAACAGGCAAGTCTTAACACCTATTTTTATTTCAGCCAGGTCTCCATGCTTGTCCTCTTTTTACTCAGAGAACAAATGATCAGCATCCTCCTAATCAGTAATTTATGTATGCTCAAAGGCAGAAACTAGTCATTTGTGAGAAGGCCCTTTCTTTGGGGAAGCCAGACTTTGTAAGGCCTCAAGGGGTGAAATCTAGGGAGGTGGTTCCAGCAGGGTAAAGTGTCCAGGCTCAGTGGTTAAAGGGAATGATGAAAGTCACCAAGAACACTTGGGGAACTCTATGGCATCCACAATACTTGAAATACTTAGGCAACTGTTTTTGCAGTCCTGGTCGGCCCTTGGTCCTTTTATGATAGTAGTAATAGTAATAAAAATGGCTTAAATCTCTGTGAAATTTTACAAAATGCTTTCAAATCCAACATTTCATTTGACCTCATAACAGACCTGTCAATAAATATTATCCCCCTTTTGTACATGAAAATGCTGAGGCTCAAAGTGGGAACATGACTTTACCTAAAGTCACCCTGCTAGTAAATGGTAGAACCAGGACACAAACCCTCTGTATGACTCCAAATCAAAATGCAGGACCTAGAACTCTGCTCTGCCTTTCACATTCCTGGAGAATCCAGAGTTTGGAGCAACACACTTTTTCAAGGGACTAATCCAAGATAAGTTAAAAAGAAGAGTCTAGTGGTGGCCTACAATATTCAAGACTTCTTAGAGGGAGTGGAATTTGAGTTTGGCCCTGAAGGATGGGAAGGGATGAAATAGGCAGAGCAAAGGGAGGTGGTCTGGTCAGATGGTAGGTGCTATGACGAGGAGAGGACCACTCTCCCTATCCCATGGGAACACTTAGTTCAAGCTGGTCTCCTGTTAACAGTGCCAGGAGTCAAAGGTAGCCTTTTTTACATGTGTGCGTACCTTATAGCTAAGAGAGCACTTTTGACATATAATACCATTTATTACCTAGGAAGACTGTATTATCTACATTTTTCAGATGAAAAAATGAAGCTGAGAAAAAAAGAAAAGACTTCCCCAAGGTCAAAAAGCAAGCTGATATCAGACTGAAGGTGGACCTACTTGTGGTTCTAAGCCCAGTGACCTGATACCTATTTTACACTCCCACTTGAGGAAGATGGCAGGATCTCTGCAGTAAGTCTTAAATCATATGGGTCTACCCACATTCTGCCTCCATCGCCCCCACCATCTGCTGCCTTCTCTAGGGCCCCAGCTTGGCTGGCCTTAGCTTTGGTAGACTGAGCATCAGCTGATGATCTCTGACAGGAAAACGTACTATGACAGTGGCCTCATGTCATCAAGTCAGGAAGCTCTGGTGGAGATACACTGGAGACAAGACCAGTACCCAGGTCACCACACTCTGAGGGAAAAATGTTGGCTCCCCCTAAGTGGTTCCTTTTCTCTTCTGCAACCCACATGTCAAACGCCAACCAAACTTTCTCCCCAAAGTTAAAATTAGCCAGCCTCTTCCGCCCAAGGCCAGGCTGAGAAAACATTTTTCCAAAGGAAATTTATTAATCAGTCGATGAGGAGAAATTGGTTTAGAGGAGTTGGGGAGGATGAGCTTTGAGTTTCAGGATCCAGTGTGTTTCCCTTGACTCTGGGTTCTAGGCAAAGTCTCTGGATCTGGTTAAATTTTTCTGTACAAAGTAGAGATTCTGATCACAATAATATGTGTTGAGTTTTTTAAATGCAGCCACACCCATTATCTCTTTGGAGCCTCATGGCCTGGGTGGGCAAGGCAGGTATTGTTGTCTCTATTTAACAGAGGCAGAGAATAAGTCTCAAGTTGATCTTAAACAACCTTAAGATTAGCTAGCATTAGCAGAACCAGCGTTGGAACCTGGGTGTCTTGATTATCAAGTCTGTGTTAATTTTAGTATATCTAACTGTATTACGTTCACAGCCTTGTGTTTTAAATCTCCTTTCTTCCTGAGAATCCAACCCATTTTGGTTCAGCTTTATTACCAATAATATATAATTTACACATAATAAAACTCACCAAGTTTAAGCGTACAACTTGATGTATTTTGACAAACATGTAGACTCATGTAACCACCAACACAATAATGATATAGAACATTTTCATCACCCCAAAAAGTTCCCTCATGTCCCTTTCTAGTCAGTGCTGCCCCCCCACTCCCCTGGCAGCCACTCATTTGCTTTTGATCTCTATAATTTTGCCAGAATTTTTAAATTGGTAATAACTAATTTGTCCTCAAAAAGTTGTGAGACAGTAATGATCCCTATTCTGGACCTTGCAAATTTACAGGGAACTGAAATGATTTTCTCTAAGTCATTCAATAAGTTTGTTTGTTTGTTTATTCATTAATTTCTTTATTCAGAAGACAGACTATGTTCCAGGAACTGAGCTGGGTGTTGAGATACAGAATTTTAAAAGATAACTGTTCTCTCAAGCAGTTCACAGTCTAATCAGGAGAGAACCATAAACCAAAGAGGAATCAGATCAATGTGATACATCCTAAGAAAAAAGATTGAAACCAGGTCTGTAGAAGTGCTTCACTCTGTTTGAAGAAATCAGGGTAACAGACTGGATCCTGAATCCCAGTGGAGGTGTTCTTTGAAAAATGATCAGGAGTTCTGAAAAGGGTGTGTGTGGGGGGGGGTGAGTGACAGGTATAGGATTGGAGACCTCTTTCCAAACCAAGAGAGGGCAAAGGTGTGAAGACAACAATCAGCACACCGGGCTTTGGGAACTGCAAGATGAATAGATTAGGTGGTAGACATCCTGGCAAAAGTTCAAAAGAGTCCTAAAAGGCAGGGGTCCTAGTGGACCTGATAATAACCATGACATCAAGTTGGCAACTATCAGGGAGTACCAGAGTGATAATTATCTTCTGAAGCCCTGAGGTATTGGGGTTTTCAAGAGTGTTCGGAACTGGAGAAAAGTTCAGTGTTGAGAGCAGATTTCCTGGCTCATATGGCAAAGGTATGTTATCTCAGGGACCTGGAAGAGCTTGCAAATTGCCATTTGCATTTTACCAGGAGAACAAGATCAGTAGAGGCTGTTCTTCTCAGCCCTACCCTTGGCTGCATATTATGGGGTCTTCAGATTGTGGGGAACTCAGAGCTGGGAGTTATATATATGTCATGAAAATGTTATGCCACCAGCATTCCTGTAGCTCACTATGAACTTTAGAACCAGATGAACCTCACTCTCCCAGAAGTCAAAACGTTCCTTGAAGGAGTTTTCCTTACCCAACCACTTGGCATATGCCCAGAAATTGGGCTCTGGAGTCAGACAGGTAGGGGTTTCCATCTCCAACCTGGCTGGGGTAAGGACCTGTTAGGTTTTCTTTCCCTCCTGATACCAACCAATTCTGTGATTCTCTGATTCTATGACACCAAATGGTGTCCTACAATTCAATTAAATTCTGACACTAGCTATACAGAATTAATATCAGACTTCACAGGTTTAAGAGCTCAGTCCTACAGGACTGCACTCAGTTTAGACAACAGTCTTAAGTATCAGGTCCCTGGGTTACTTACACTTTTGTCCTACTTGGCTACAAATTTGGGGGTTCCCACTACCCCAAATGTCCTATAATTTACTAGGACACCTCAGAGAACTCAGGAAAGTGCCTCACTTGCTTTTCCTGGTTTATTATAAAGGATACTGCTCAGGAACAGCCAAGATAAAAAGGACAAGGTATGCGGGGGAGGGGAGTAGAGCTTCCATACCCTCTCTAGGCACACTACCCTCCCAACACCTCAATGTGTTCACTAACCTGGAAGGAAGCTCTCCAAACCCTGTTGTTTAGGGTTGGGGGGGTGGTTATGGAAGTTTCATTTTGCTGGCACAGTTGATTAAATCATTGGCCTTTGGTGACTGCACTCAATCTTGGGCCTTTCTCCTCTCCTGGGAGGTTGGAGTTCTAACTCTCTAATCACATGGTTTGGTCCTTTTGGTGACCAGTCCCCATCCTGAAGCTATCTAGGGGCTCCCATTCATCAGTTATATCATTAGCATATAAAAGATACTCTTGTCACTGGAGTTTCCAAAGGATTTAGGAGCTCAAGTGCCAGGACCAAATATTTAACTTTTATTATACCACACGACCCAAAGATCCTTTCTGATGGCAATACATTGAAAGAGTACTAAATGAGGAGTGAGAAGCACTGGGCTGTAGCTCTGGCCTCGGGTAACTTGGGGACCTTTCTCTTCTCTCACATCTCTAAGCCTTAGTTTCTTCCTCTGGAAATAAGAAAATTGAATTGGATGCCCTCAGAGGTCATTTTAGCCTAACCAAAGGTATGTTGTGGTATCCAGGGAGGTCTCCATAGCTGTCCTCATAAAGCCAGGCCCCACAATTGTCTGGGTCACCCAGGAAATAGGTGCTCCAGGTCCACAGAGAAAGCAGCACTGGACAGAGGAAAGTGATCAGAGATGTTCTTTATTTCCTTCTGTCCCACTTAATTCCAGGGCTGGGACTAAGGTGAGGTGAGTAAGGCACACAATTTAAGAAGGATGCCAAAAAAACCCTCAATGATAAGGATAAATAATATTTTAATACAATATTTTAAAAGACTGAAATTAGTGTAAAAATCCACATTTAACAAAATATCAAAATTTAAAATAAGAACAGGATCAATATTACTAACTTTTCCTTGGGTTCCAATATGGCTTGGCATATTGACCACTGCTCAACTCCCTTTCATTTCTCCCCAGTAAACAAATATACCTCACTTAGGGATCCAAGATGAAGTTGGATTTCTGCATTATGGCAATTGGGTTTGTGACCTACTATTTAAGAAAAGTGACTAGTATATAATTAGAGCATAATGGTTGAGAGTATGGCCTCTGGAGCTAGACAGCCTGCTATCCTGCTAGGTCTGCTACTTATTACCTGTATGATTTCAGACAAATTGCTTAACCATTCTGTATCTCAGTTTCCTCTTCTATAAACTAGGAATAAGAATAGTACCTATTTCTTAGGGCTGTTCTGAGGGCTAAAGTAATTAATATGTGTGAATATCTAAGCAAAAAATCTGGCACATGATATGTGCCCAGTGAATGTTTGTTCTTGTTATATTTAGGAAGATTTTAGTTTAGAACAACTTGAAGATTAGTAGTGATACTGTATTAGAGGACTGAGGCCGATTGTTGGATCATCCTTCCTGTTGCTGTGTAAAAGCTTCTGAAAGGACTTGAGTACAGTGTTGCTTGAGGCAGAGAGATGAAGTACATTACTTCTAAAAGTTGTTTCCATTTATTATGATGCTTGTGACAGAATCGTTTTAAATTTAGGTTAAGAGCCACTACATTGTGTTGATCTATTCAAACTATCCAGAAAGTGTTGAACTATTTTTGATTAACTTGTTTCTTACACTGTTGATTCATGGCCGCTCTAGGGAGCCTAGCCAGTAGAACTTCTTTAAGGTGCTAGAATAGTCCCATGCTCCACTGACTAAGCCTAGGATTTATTGATCAATTAATTTAATTCTCATCTGCTTGATAGACATTACTTAAGTGCCTACTTTGTCCCAGGTCTTGTGCTGAGTCCTCAGGATATAGGGAAGAGACAGACCCAGTCCTTGTCTTCAAGGGTTTCCTACTCCAGTAGTGGAGAAAGACATGGTCTCTTCTAACTTAAAATTGTTATCCCCCTTCTCTGTCTATATTAGTCAGTGTTCTCCAAAGAAACAGAACCAATACATATTTGTATTTATACACATACATAAAGAGATTTATTATAAGGAATTGGTTCATGTAATTGTGGAGGCTGGCAAATCCAATCTGCAGAGTTCACCAGTGGGCTGAAGACCCAAGGAGAGTCAATGTTTCATTTAGAATGCCATGAAGGAAGAAGAGCTGAAGTTCCAGGTAAAATCTGAAAGCAGTCTGCTGGAAAAATTGTCTTTTACTTGGGGCCTTCAATTCAGGCCTTTAACTGATTAGATGAGGCCCACCCACATTATGGAGGAAAATCTGCTTTACTGATTAAAATGTAAATTTAGTGAAAACATCCAGGAAGAAACACACACACAAACCTATTTATAACAAAATGTGACGGAAATACTCATGATAATTATAGTACTCATTTATATAACTGGTTATATAGTCATAGCTGGTATTCATAACCACCTTCTTCCACTATCCATTCAGTATTCACTTTGCTTTCCACAAACACCTCAGCTGGCTGTAGTTCTTTACCTGATGGGATAAGCCAAACCTTCATTAATATATATATATATATATATATATATATATATATATATATATATATATATGTATATATATGTATATATACATATATATATATATTTATTTATTTATTATTTTATTTATTTTGGCTGTGCTGGGTCTTAGTTGCGGCATGCAGGCTTCTTAGCTGTGGCATGCAGACTTCTTAGTTGTGGCATGCAAATTCTTAGTTGTGGCATGTAAATTCTTAGTTGTGGCATGCATGTGGGATCTAGTTCCCTGACCAGGGATTGAACCCGAGCCCCTGCATTGGGAGGGTGGAGCCTTACCCACTAGACCACCAAGGAAGTCCCCAAACCTTCATTTCTGAAGAGTCTGGGCCATTAGTAGTCCTACTTAGGTTGGGTAGTTTTCCATTGACTTTAATCACAGGACATGGTAATAGTAAGAGATGCCATAAGACAGGGGTCCCCAACCTCAGGCAGCAGACCAATACCAGTCTGCCGCCTGTTAGGATCCGGGCCACACAGCAGGAGGTGAGCAGTTGTCAAGTGAGCAAAGTTTCACCTGCTGCTCTCCATCACTCCCCATCACTCACATTACCACCTGAACCATCACTGGCATTACCACCTAAACCATACCCACTCCCCTCGTCCATGGAAAATTTGTCTTCCACGAAATCAGTCTTCCACTGATTCTATCCTCTGTCATTTCCACTCTACTATTGAGCCCAATCAGCTATTTTTTTAATTTCAGTTCATGTATCTTTTAGTTTTATTTGGTTCTCTTTTACAAATTCTATTTATTTTCTGAGATGTTAAGTTTTTTCATTTGTTTCAAGAGATTTTGCTTTTTGGAGCAATTTTATGGTGGTTGTTTAAAAATCTCTGTTAGATAATTTCAACAAGTGATTCATCATTGTGTTGGCATCTGTTGATTGTCATTTCTCATTTAGGTTGTGATTTTCCTGGTTTTTGGCATGATAGGTGGTTTTCAGTGTACCTTAGATATGTTGCCTATCATGCTTGGTGATTCTGGGTCTTATTTAAATGTTTTCTTTTAATAAGGATTCACCATGTTTAGGTTTAGCACACATGCCCTTGCCTAGTTTTGTGGGCTGTGATTCCAATGACAGTTTGATTTTCAGAGTCTTTGTGGTGCTGTAATGGTCTGCCTGGCTTATCTGGTGCTTTGGGGACAACAAGGCTTCCTGAGCAGGGCTGCTTGTTCTGGTGGACCACCTCCTTACTTGCTGGTGCCTCCTGGCAGCTCAATATATCTGGTGGGGGACTGGATTCTGAGGCCCATGGTGACAAAAAAGATTCTCCAGCTCAGTGGTCATAGCTGGATTTCCTTATGGATGACCCCCAGCCACTTAGGGAAGTGGCTCCTCCTCTCTGGGAGAAAAAAGGTACTCTCAGGTTTGTGAGAACACAGAGGCTTCCTGAATAGGCCACTTGGTGTAGCTGAGTCTCTCTTGTTGGTGTTGTGGTTCTGTCTGCCTGTCTGCCCTGGTAGTCTCTTGGGGTGGTAGGTAGCGTCAGCCTCAGTGAAGAAGAAGAATACTTCACCTGGTGGCTTATTGTCAGTGGGACTCCCAATCTATATCCTACTTGCTGGTACTGTTGTTTTTGGTGGGACTCCGCTTCAATCCAGGGAAAGAGTGAATATATCTGGGATTCCTTCTGTTGCTAGATTGAAGGTCGTGAAATGCTGGGTTTGGTCTGTCTTCTGTTGGGTGGAGCATTATAAGATGCCCTGCTGTGGAGGTGTTCTTTTAGTTCTGGAGTCCTTAACCTGGTTACCTTCTTCTTACCACCTTTCAAAGTTCTCCTCTGGTTTCCTCCTACATTATTCCCAGGATTTATAGTTGTCCTTAGTAGGGCAGATCATGGAGAAATGTGTCTATATAATCCAGTCCAGACTGGAAGTCTGTCTCACATATATTTTCAAACCTGCAAATAGTCCACACCTCTGTCACTAAGCCTCTGCCCCAGTGAATTCCCGTTTCCACTTTCTTCATCACTGAAGTCTCTCCCATTCTTGAGGTCCCTTATCACTGAACCCTAATCACTCACAGAGCTCCCACTTCCCCAGTGAGTCCTCCTTATCATTGAACTCTCTTTCCTCAATGAGCTCCCTTCTCTACTGTTAATTGCACCTCTTCCCTGAGGTCCTGTCCATTCTCTTAAACCCCATTTGCACACCAATCCTTTATTCCATCATTTACTCTAATCCCCTGGATTGCCCACATTTGCTCACTAAAATCTTCCCTTTCCCTTCTCTTTCATCCCTTCCCTTCCATCCCATCCACCCCCATGACTTCCAGGCTTAACTTAGCCTTGTCTATCAATTAATAGCATCAAATGACTGAGCCTCCACAGTGCTTCTTACCTCTCACAAAGCTCTAGTCACCTCATGTAGCAATTCCCTCTTGCTCAGCACCTATCCATTTCCTTAATCTCCAGTCCCTCATATATTTTTAACTACCTTCTAAGCCACTGTCTCCTCAGCCCCATATTTTTCTTTTCTTTTCTTTCCCATTGCTGAACCATCAATTTTGTGGACAAAACCCTCCTTTTCCTCTGGCCCCAGTTACCTCCTTCTTGCCCTCTTATATAACTCCCAACTCTTTCTTTTCCTCACTTAGCCCCTGGACCCATGTCAGTTCCCCATTTTTGGCTGTGAACCCCTTCTTCTATCAAGCTCCCATCTTCTCTCTAAACCCTCATTTGCCTTCTGTGTCCCCATCTCCTCCCTCAATACCTCTCTCTACCACTTAACCTCTCTCTCTGCCACTTTGCTTCTGAAGAGTAGCTTCTCTCTCTTTCCTTTCACTGAACTGCATCACAGACACTTAATTCCCATTCCTGCTACTTAGCTAGATCTACTGTTAGCCCATCCCTGCCATTTCACTCTATCAGACATTTAGTCCCTGTATCCTCTACCAGAAGAGTCATATTTAGACAACTATTTTCTTCACAATGCTCTCTTTAGAAAATAAGATATCCATAGCTCCTAAAATACAAAGCCCCCCTGCATTTTTACAGCCAAGCAGGCATTTTCCACCTTGCTTTTCTTGGGTTGTTCCAGGGTTATGATGTGCTTATGTGGAGACAGAAAGGTGTTCAACAAATGCTAGTTCTATTCTCTCCTTTGACAAGCTTCTTCCAGCCCATGGTACCTAAAGTTTTTCCTGAACATTTGGGAGTGGATGGGACAGTCCTTCTTATCAATTGGCTTTTGGAAGCAGATGCCAGCTGCAGTTCTGGAGGCCAGGATTCATGTCTCCCTTGGATTCCTTTCTTTCATAGGCCAATAAGGAGTGAGTTGAATAGGTCAAAGTCCTAGGCCAAGCCTGGCTACTTTTTGGTGGCACAGTGACTGTCAGAACTATCAGCACTGTTGGAAGAACCTCTTCCCTTTGTTTCTCTCTGTCTTCCTTCCCCACTTAGGAGGTGACACCCTCTCCCCCATCACCTTAAGCATGCATGTGTAGGCACACGTACCATGCCTTAGAAGGTCAAGGACTAGGGGCTTACTGCTCCAATTTTAGAGGTAGCCACTTCCTGTTGTAGAGATTGCATCCTTTCTGTCATTTGATCATTGGATCCCACTTTGGCTCTTCTGAGTTTAGAATTAACCAAGGGCAGAAGGGCATGTAGAAAAGGAGGGAAAAGAGAACTGTGGAATCTCAGAGCTGATAGGGCCTAGACAGACCACCTGATCAAACAGTTTTATTGAACACCTGGGGAAAATGAGGTCCAGAAAGGGGAGGAGACTTGCCCAGTTAGCGATACAGCTGAGTTCAGAAGTCAGGTTAGTGGGGAAGTAGAGAGTCATCTTTGTCCACCTTAGATACACTTTGGTCCCTCACACTCACATTTCCAAATGGAGCTTTTGTTGATTCCATGAGAAACATTAACAGTTATATTGGGAAAAGAAGAATAAAGTTATCACTGTCTGCAGATGACATGATACTATACATAGAGAATCCTAAAGATGCTACCAGAAAAGTACTAGAGCTAATCAATGAATTTGGTAAAGGAGCAGGATACAAAATTAATGCACAGAAATCTCCTGCATACTTATACACTAATGATGAAAAATATGAAAGTGAAATTAAGAAAATACTCCCATTTACCACTGCAACAAAAAGAATAAAATATCTAGGAATAAACCTACCTGAGGAGACAAAACACCTGAATGCAGAAAATTATAAGACACTGATGAAAGAAATTAAGGATGATACAAATAGATGCAGAGATATACCATGTTCTTGGATTGGAAGAATCAACATTGTGAAAATGACTATACTACTCAAAGCAATCTACAGATTCAATACAATCCCTATGAAACTACCAATGGCAATTTTCACAGAACTAGAGCAAAAAATTTCACAATTTGTATGGAAACACACAAGATCCCGAATAGCAAAAGCAAACTTGAGAAAGAAAAATGGTGCTGGAAGAATCAGGCTCCCTGACTTCAGACTATACTACAAAGCTACAGTAAACAAGACAGTATGGTACTGGCACAAAAACAGAAATATAGATCAACAGAACAAGATAGAAAGCCAGAGATAAACCCATGCACGTAGGGTCACCTTATCTTTGATAAAGGAGGCGAGAATATACAGTGGAGAAAAGACAGCCTCTTCAATAAGTGGTGCTGAGAAAACTGGACAGCTACATGTAAAGGAATGAAATTAGAACACTCCCTAGCACCATACACAAAAATAAACTCAAAATGGATTAAAGATCTAAATGTAAGGCCAGACACTATCAAACTCTTAGAGGAAAACATAGGCAGAACACTCTATGACATAAATCACAGCAAGATCCTTTTTGAATCACCTCCTAGAGAAATGGAAATAAAAACAAATGGGACCTAACGAAACTTCAAAGCTTTTCCACAGCAAAGGAAACCATAAACAAGACCAAAAGACAACCCTCAGAAAGGGAGAAAATATTTGCAAATGAAGCAACCGACAAAGGATTAATCTCTAAAATTTACAAGCAGCTCATGCAGCTCAATATCAAAGAAGCAAACAATGCAATCCATACATGGGCAGAATACCTAAGTAGACATTTCTCCAAAGAAGGTTTCCCTGGTGGTGCAGTGGTTGGGAGTCCACCTGCCGATGCAGGGGACACAGGTTGGTGCCCCAGTCCGGGAGGGTCCCGTGTGCCGTGGAGCGGCTGGGCCCGTGGACCATGGCCACTGGGCCTGTACGTCCGGAGCCTGTGCTCCACAACGGGAGAGACCACAACAGTGAGAGGCCCGCATACCACACACACACAAAAAAATGGTACACAGATTGCCAACAAACACATGAAAGAGTGCTCAACATCATTAATCATTAGAGAAATGCAAATCAAAACTACAATGAGATATCATCTCATGCCAGTCAGAATGGCCATCATCCAAAAATCTGCAAACTTTATTGGAGAAGGTGTGGAGAAAAGGGAACCCTCTTGCACTGTTAGTGGGAATGTAAATTGATACAGCCACTATGGAGAACAGTATGGAGGTTCCTTAAAAATCTAAAAATAGAGCTACCATACAACTGAAGTATCCCACTACTGGGCATATACCCTGAGAAAACCATAATTCAAAAAGTGTCATGTACCAAAATGTTCATTGCAGCTCTATTTACAATAGCCAGGACATGGAAGCAACCTAAATGTCCATCAACAGATGAATGGATAAAGGAGATGTGGCACATATATACAATGGAATATTACTCATCTATAAAAGGAAACAAAATTGAGTTTTTTGTAGTGAGGTGGATGGACTTAGAATCTGTCATACAAAGTGAAGTAAGTAAGAAAGAGAAAAACAAACACCTTATGCTAACACATATATATGGAATCTAAAAAAAAAAAATGGTCCTGAAGAACCTAGGGGCAAGACAGGAATAAAGACACAGACCTACTAGAGAATGGACTTGAGGATATGGGGAGGGGGAAGGGTAAACTGGGATAAAGTGTGAGAGTGGCATGGACATATATACACTCCCAAACGTTAAATAGATAGCTAGTGGGAAGCAGACACATAGCACAGGGAGATCAGCTCCGTGCTTTGTGACCACCTAGAGGGATG
The DNA here is from genome assembly GCF_964165515.1 of Mesoplodon bidens. NCBI lineage: Eukaryota > Metazoa > Chordata > Mammalia > Artiodactyla > Ziphiidae > Mesoplodon > Mesoplodon bidens. Next base: position 89,187,603 of record NC_138163.1, read on the forward strand.
GGATATGGAGGGTGGGCGGGAGGGAGACACAAGAGGGAAGAGATATGGGGACATATGTATATGTATAACTGATTCACTTTGTTATAAAGCAGAAACTAACACACCATTGTAAAGCAATTATACTCCAATAAAGATATTAACAACAACAACAACAACAACAACAACAAATAAAACAGTTATATTGGAGGCCTCTGAGAAATTTGGGACTAAGTGTTTCTCTTTCTGAAAAAATGGGCTACTGTCTCCATGGCAGGATATCATGATTAAACATTTCAGAGATTAATATTCTGGCTCCTTTGTCAGTCTGTGGGCCTGTCTAATGACAGCTTGACACAACACTTCTGATGTGGAGTTGCTGGGCGAATGGGTGATATGGACAAATAGTTGGGCCCATGCAGACACAGGTCTCCACTGGCACCCACAGGTATACTGCCTTAATAAGAACTACTATTTGAGTGCCTATTGTACACGGTGTGATCTGCACATATTTACATGGCATCCTTACAACAACTCTGTGAAGAAGGCCCAGTTATTTACCTCTGTTTTATAGATGAGGAAACTGAAGCTAAGAGAAGTGAAGTGACTTACTCAAGTTTACATAGCTAGTAAATGGTAAAGTTGGGATTTAAACTCATGTCTTTCTACCTGGTTCCAAAGGCCATGCTTTGGTGAGCTGTTAACCTGTAGATACCCCACATCAGCCCCATGACTATGCAGGCAAAATGTGAGCCTTTGGGATGATGATACAATGATGATGATGATAAAAATTTAACATTTGCTTTTGACTTTCCCCTCCTTGGCACTGCACTAGGCACCAGGGGTAAAGAAGGTGAATCAAATGCAGCACAATCTGTTCCCTCAAAGTGCTCACAGTCTAATGAGGAGTAGGGATGGTGGGCAGACATATGAAGTAATAACAAGAATTAGAGAGCAGTAGAGGAAGTCACTAATTCATTTGTGTAAACTGGCATAGGCAATGATATTCAAATGGGATTTTGAGGGATAGGTAGAAGTTTTCCAGCTATAGAAAAGGTGCTAGTAGGGCAGAAGTAGTGACAAGCATTATAGGCAGAGGAAGCAGCCTAAGTAAAAGTACAGAAGAATAGAAATCCTTGATTTGTTCAGGGAGCAATAAGTAGATCCCATGGGATTGTTAAGGAGTGGGAAGAACAATCTTATTAGTAAGTGACCACAATCACTTAGTAACCTCTGTTGATTCCCCAAAGCCATTAGGAGTTAATGAACTTTGCAGTCCCGAGCCCAGGACCATCTTGCAGTGTCCATGGGTGACCTAGGACAGGCACATGGACTAATGAACACTGGGTTTATTAAGACCTGGTCAGTGTGAGAAACAGCAGGTCCGTGGCAACTCAGTGGATCTCTTTTCACTCCCAATTCAAAACTTTTCCCACATAATCTCAGTCAGTTTCCTCTGTACAGTATCCTCTTAGTTTTGTCCTGTTTCTTTTAATTGCAAGAAAACCAACATCGTATAGTATTTTCTAATTCATCATGCCTGTATCTCCAGGTAGCATGCTGAACCACATGGTGAGATAATACAGGGTAATGTTTTAGAGTGTGGGCTCTGAAGCTACACTGCTTGGATTCATTCACACCTTGACTTAACACTTCCTAGTTGTCAATAGCTTGATTCTTGATCAGCTATTTAACCTGATTATGTCTCAGTTTTTTCCACCGTAAAATGGGGATAATAATACTATCCTTCTCTCATAGGGTCATTTAAGGATTAAATGAACTAATACAAATTGCTTAAAACAGTGCTTGGTGCATGTAAACATTTAATAATATTTAACTATTCTTATTATAATCATTATCAGTGTTGTTTTCTGAGGATGTCTACTTGGTTCTACTAATAGAACCAATAAGTCAATAATTATATCTACCAATAAAACATGTGAAATATTACCAAACACGTTGTATTACTCACCACTTTAAAATATTCTTGTGGATAGAAAACTCTTCTCAGAGACTTATTTTATTTAGTTATTATCTTTTTTACTTGTCATTGCTTGACTTCATTGTTCTTAAAAAAACCTATCCTTGACATCTCTGCAGGGATTCTGACTTTGGGTAAGTGGCTTTAACCTCTCTTTGCTTCAGTTTTCTTTTCTGTAAAATAGGGTTGTTAATAATAGTACCTACTTTATAGGGTTGGTATGAGGACTAAACCAATTAATTCATGTAAAACACTTGGAACAGTGTCTTAGACCATAGTAAGTATTTAATGAAAGGATGATTATTAGGATTACTCTTGCTTGCTTTTTGAAAAAGCAAGTGTCCTAGACACATCCTGATGTCTTTCCCTCCAAATCTGGTACATGCTACCCTTTGAAAATTCTTGGTATAGTTCACTTCAGAACAGAGTGATGGTTCAGAGTCTTGGTGCTAGCTAGGGATGCACATTAGGTTATTTTTCATGAGAGTTCATAACAGTTAGGAGGTCACTAGAGGCTGCTCAAGCCATTTTTATTACATAGCTTGGGCCTTTAACATTAGTGTTGTTGATTCATTTTTAACAGGTAAAACATGCACGTGGTAAAAAGTGCAAAATGGCACAGAAGTGTGTATAGGGAAAGGTTGAGCCCCCTCTCCCTCCTCCCCTCACAACCTTGCTCAGACCTAACTAATGTGGCCACCTTCTGGAATGTATGGAAGAAACCTTTCAAAATCATGAGCTTATGTTGATTTTTCTAATTTAACTCTAACTTTCTTACATCCATTCTTACTTCTCTCTAATGTTTTATTATTTTCTTGATCTATTTAGCTCTCTCCTTCTTAGTAACATCGAAGCATCCTTGATAGGCTTTACTATGTACCGTCATATTAAACCACGTGTCTGAAATGCAATATTGCCTGAAGATTTAGAAACCTTGTCTTTTCTTTCTTTATTTGTTTTGGTCTGTTTTGTTTCATTAGACTGGCATCTGTTTATCTTTTTTGATCCTTCAACCAAGCCAACTGGAATTGGCTCCAAAGTGTACAGGATCAGATATTCTTCCTGCTCAGCATTATTTGAGGAACACACTCACTGCCTGAACAGAGAAAGAATTCTTAACCATCCCTCAGGGCAATGCCAGGAAATGTGAAGTGATAGGACACATGGTATCCCAAGTAGAGTCCTCATACACTTACTGAGAAAAATCATGTAAGGAAATCATAGAATCATGGAGAATAATCATGTAAGGAAAAATACAGACAAGTGTAGTGGCCTCTGCATTTTCTCTACAAATCTTGGTCCAGCTCTTTATCTCCAAGAACTCAGGGGTCAGGGAGACCTTGTATGAACAGGATTGGGGATTGGATATTGTGTTAGATTTTGTGTTTACTTTGTAGTTGGAAACAAAATATTGTAATTAATATTCTTTGCATTTTAAGGAGCCTTGGTTCATACTGATTTCACTGAAGAAGCAGGAAGAGCCCTGGGATGAGGGCATATATGAGCACATTCATTCAGTCTCTAAGCCACTGTATGCCATAAGTGTGTGTGTGTGTGTGTGTGTGTGTGTGTGTGTGTTGTGTGAATGGGCTACAACTTGCATTTTTCACCTAACACTTTGTCTTTTTTTTTATTTTATTAGTTTCTGCTTTATAACAAAGTGAATCAGTCATACATATACATCTGTTCCCACATCCCTTCCCTCATGCATCTCCCTCCCTCCCACCCTCCCCATCCCACCCCTCCAGGCAGTCACAAAGCACTGAGCTGATCTCCCTGTGCTATGCGGCTGCTTCCCACTATCTACCTACCTTACGTTTGGTAGTGTATATATGTCCATGCCTCTCTTTCGCTTTGTCACAGCTTACCCTTCCCCCTCCCCATAACCTCAAGTCCATTCTCAAGTAGGTCTGTGTCTTTATTCCTGTTTTACCCCTAGGTTCTTCATGACATTTTTTAAAATTCCATATATATGTGTTAGCATACGGTATTTGTCTTTCTCTTTCTGACTTACTTCACTCTGTATGACAGACTCTAGGTCTATCCACCTCATTATAAATAGCTCAGTTTCATTTCTTTTTATGGCTAAGTAATGTTCTATTGTATATATGTGCCACATCTTCTTTATCCATTCATCCAATGATGGACACTTAGGTTGTTTCCAGCTCCGGGCTATTGTGAATAGAGCTGCAATGAACATTTTGGTACATGTCTCTTTTTGAATTATGGTTTTCTCAGGGTATATGCCTAGTAGTGGGATTGCTGGGTCATATGGTAGTTCTATTTGTAGTTTTTTAAGGAACCTCCATACTGTTCTCCATAGTGGCTGTACCAATTCACATTCCCAACAGCAGTGCAAGAGGGTTCCCTTTTCTCCACACCCTCTCCAGCATTTATTTTTCTAGATTTCTTGATGATGGCCATTCTGACTGGTGTGAGATGATATCTCATTGTAGTTTTGATTTGCATTTCTCTAATGATTAATGATGTTGAGCATTCTTTCATGTGTTTGTTGGCAGTCTGTATATCTTCTTTGGAGAAATGCCTATTTAAGTCTTCTGCCCATTTTTGGATTGGCTTGTTTGTTTTTTTGCTATTGAGCTGCATGAGCTGCTTATAAATTTTGGAGATTAATCCTTTGTTAGTTGCTTCATTTGCAAATATTTTCTCCCATTCTGAGGGTTGTCTTTTGGTCTTGTTTATGGTTTCCTTTGCTGTGCAAAAGCTTTTCAGTTTCGTTAGGTCCCATTTGTTTATCTTTGTTTTTATTTCCATTTCTCTAGGAGGTGGGTCCAAAAGGATCTTGCTGTGATTTATGTCATAGAGTAACACTTTGTCTTGATCATCTTCCCATGTATAGACCTACCTTATTCCTTTTAACTACTGTACAGAGTCCTGTAATATGGATGTATCATTCATTTTCCCAGACTCCATTTATGGCTATTTTACTTTTTTACCAAAAGCACAGGCAACAAAAGAAAAAAAAAAAGATAATCTGGGCTTCATCAAATTTAAAACACTTTGTACATCAAAGGACACTATCAAGAGAGTGAAAAGTCAACCCACAGAATGGGAGATAATATTTGAAAATTATATATTGGTAAGGGATTGATATCCAGAATATATAAAAACCCCTACAACTCAAAAATAAAAAACAAACAACCTATTTCAAAAATGAGCAAAATACTTGAATAGACATTTCTCTAAGAAGATATACAAATGGCCTATAAACCAAATGAAAAGATATTCAACATTGTTAGTCATTAAGGAAATGCAAATCTAACTTACCATGAGATACCACTTCACACTTATAAGGATGGCTATTTAAAAAAAATAAAAATAAAAAAAACAGAAAATAACAAGTATTGTTTAGGATGTGGAGAAATTGGAACCCTCTTGCATTGCTGTCAGAAGTGTAAAATGGTGCAGCTGCTGTGGAAAACAGTTTGAGGACCCCTCAAAAAGTTAAATATAGAATTACCATATGATTTAACACTTCTCTTCTAGGTATATACCCAAAAGTATTGAAATCAGGGATGCAAATAAATACTTGTACACTAATGTTCATTGCAGCACTATTTGCAATAGCTAAAAGATAGAAACAACTCAATGACCATCAACAGATGATTGGATAAAAAATTGTGGAATATACATACAATGGAGTATTATTAAGACATAAAAGGGATGATATTATGAAATTCTGATATATACTCCAAAATGGATGAAGCTTGAAAAATTTATGCTAAGTGAAGTGAGTCAGACACATTAAGACAAATATTTTATGATTCCACTTATATTAGGTACCTAGAATAGGCGAATTCATAGAGACAGAAAGTAGAGTAGAGGTTCAGGGGCTGGAGGGAGGGGAGAATAGGGAATTATTGTTTAATGGGTACAGAGTTTCTGTTTACGAATATGAAAAAGTCTGGAAATGGATAGTCATGAATGGTTGTACAATACTGTGCACAACATTGCACAATTAACATTGTGTTAATGCCCTGAACTGTACACTTAAAATGGTTGATTTTATCTTATATACATTTTACCACACTAAAAAAGATAGTGCTTCAATGAAAGTCCTTATATATTCCTTTTTTGTTTGCTTAAAGGATTTATTGAGCTATAATTCACATACCACACAATTCATCCATTTAAATGTACAGTTTAATGGTTTTTAGTAATATATTCCTTTTTGTGTACAATATGACAATATTTTTCTAGAGTGAACACTAATAAGTAGAATTGTTTGCTTTTAGGTTAGTCACATTTAAAACTTGAATAGGTACTGCCAAATCAGCTTCAAAAAGGCTTTTCTGACCCCACCTCCACACCCCAGCAATATATAAGAGGAAAAGTATACCTGTACTTTCACTAACATTTAATATTATCAGAGATTTACATTTCTGCCACTCTGATGGGGCTAAAATGTTATTTTATGGTTGCTTTAATTTGCATTTTTCTGATTACCAGTGAAGCTGACATCTTGTTATGCTGGAGATGGGAGTAGGAGCAAGGTTGGGAGAAGTAAGGATGTGGAGGTCAGACTGATGAGTTGAATTTTATACATGCTGAGTTTGAGAGGCTCAGGAGGTAGTAGTGACTTGGTTCTAAATTTTGGGAAAAAGCATAGCGTTGAAAATACAATTTTGGGAGCTTACCACTTCCAGATGCTCAGAAAACCTTTGAGACTAATGATATTGCCCAAGGAGAGTGTGAACACCTAGAACAAAGAGTCAGAAACCAGCAGGCAGAGGAGACTGAGCAGTAGTTGTCAGAAGCATGGGAACAAAACTAGGGCAGAATAGTGCTGCAGAAGCCAAGGGAAGATAAAGTTTTGAGAAGTAGAGGGTGCTTACTGGAATCAGTGTTTAGAAGAGTTGAATAGGACCAGCATATTAAAAAAAAAGTGGCTTTGGACATTAAGAGGCTTTAATAACCTTAGGAGCTAAGGTAATGTAGAGATAAGAACATGGGTTTTGCAACTGAATAGACCTGTGTCCAATTCTAGGCCCTGGTAATGATGAGCTGTGTGACAATGGGCAAGTTACTCAACCTCTTAGGGCCTCACTATTTTATAAGCCAAATAAAGGTAGTAATATCTACTGCCTAGGAGTATTTTGAGTATTGGAGGAAACAGTGCACATGAAAAGGATTAGCACGGTGCCTGATAAATATGTGTCCAATATACGTTAATTTCCCTGTTTGTCTCACTGCTTACCTAAATGGTGATTGGACCCACAGGATTTAACTAGGCAGGAAAGATCTCTAATTTCAAAGCAAATATTTGTTTAGGCCAACTCTTATGTATCTCTTAGGCAACCCAGAGATGAAGATGCATGGTTACCTTTAAGAAACTCAAAGTCCAGCTGAGGAAGAAGGAAAGTCAACTTCTAATTATGGGCATGTTATACATGTCACAAGCAAGGTAGGGACAAAGCATTTGGGAGCATGGAGAGAGGGAAGATTGGAGGGTCTGTCTGACCCCAAGTTTTGCTTTATTCAGTTATACCATAGCTATACTTAGATAACTTCTGAACATGTTAATTGTCTGATTTCTAAGAAAATAAATATGTAACTGGAGACTGTTGGGTCCAAACTAATTTAATGAGTTATATTTTTAACAGAACAATAATGGTAAATTAGCTTAATAGAAAACTAATTGGGTAGGAAATGGGAAAAATTTTCTCTCTCTTTTCTCTCCCTCTCCCTTTTCCTCTCTTTGTCTTTCTCTCTTTACAGGAATTTTTACCTGGAGGAAATTAGCCTCTTCAGACCATAGCCCAGACACCACTGTCCAACACAGGGCAGAATCCCACACTGTTGCCGTGGTGGCTGGACAGAAAAACAGCCTCCAGTCTCTAGCCTGGCAATTCAAACCCCAGCATAACAGGATAAATGTCCCAGAGTTCAGGGATGGCCCAGGAAGAGATTGGGAGTAAGAGTTTAGAGAGGAAGGCAGGGTGGGAGGAAAAAAGGCTAGGATAGATGGAATCCCTATCCCCCAAGGGTTGATTTCGGAGGGCCTGGGTAGAGACTGGGGTTGTAGGGATGGGAGAAGGATGCAGGCTTGAGAGATGGAGCTACAGAAAAAGTAACCACCTTCATTTGCTGAAAGAGTGAATGGTAAGGCTACTGATCCAAAAACAAAAATTAGTTTTAGAGTATGCATATGTGTAGTTTTCAATCTCAAACACCCCTCCCTCCTTCCTTCCCATCCTCCACATCCACCAATTTATCCACTACCTCTTCCACCTTCTCCTCAATCTTTATCTCTCCCTACTTTGGAAAAAAATTCTGGCTTCTTAAGCCTCTTCCTGGCTTCTCTTTCTTTATCTCCCTCCCTAATTTGTCCTAGTTACCATAGCTTTTAAATGTGTGGTCAATATAAAAACCAGTATCTTTCACATTTGCTTGTCAAGCCGATACTTTGACAGGTGTCAAGTACAATCTTATTATGAAAATAGAAAGGGTTGTCTAATGTGAAGCAAAAAATATATTGGATAGGTCCCTGGTAATTTCTGCCCCCCCATTCCATTTAGCTGTCTCTTTTTTGTTTCTCCTTTCTTTGATTTTCTCTCTCTTCAAAGCCCTTTTAGCTACTTTTGTCTTTTTCTCCTTTTCCTTTATTGTGCTCTATTCTTTCTCTTGTTCTCTCATTCTCCTGGCAAGTCTTCTTTTGTCCTTCGTCCTTAGGCCCACTTGCTTACTGTGTTGGTCTGTCTCTCTCCTATTTATCCCTTCCCTCCTGCTTTATTTTCTCTTCCACTTCTCCTGTAGCTCATGGATCTTCTTTTGAGTCTTTCTCTGAGTCTATGATTCCTCCCCTGGAGTCTATTCTGTCACTGTCTCTCTTTTGTCTGCAGTGGCCAGCTGAGACTATGGAGCAGTGAGTTTGAGGGGCCTTTTCATCACTGCTGCTCATGGTCTCCCAGGCTGTTTTCTATAGGCTGCTCAAGGAGCTGACCCTGGTGAAACTTCTATACATACCCCAGGGGAGAGATAATGCAGCAGGGACTTATTGACCTGTAGGTTGGAGAGGAACACGAGTCTTCTTATCACATGGACAGAAGATGAATATTGCAATGACAAGACTCATCAGCAGCACCGCTGTCTGGAGCATAACAGTTCACTTTTATACATTTTTATTTAATTAAACTGTTTCAATAGTCTGTATACATCATCTTCAACCCCCTGTTTTCTTTTGAATCACTGCCTGGGAATCCATCATTACAACAGCCCACACTTGTCATCTGTCAGCAGGAGGAGGGTAGTTGAGGAAAATATTGTGTTGTTGTAATTGGGAGAGTCGGGATGGGGAATGAGTGATAAAAGTGGGTTCAGAGTTTTACAAGGGGTGGTGGGCATAAGCCAGTGAGCAAAATGTTTTGGAATTGGTGGCAGTCTGAGGTAGGTGGAAAAGAAATTAAGATTGGAAATCATGCTTTTGTAGCAGTCTTGATGTCCAAGTAAGTTCTAATACCAAAGGAGAGTTGCTTTGTATTGTAACTTATATAATAGTCTGCATCAAGATTGCTGGTGCTGCCTGATGCAAGCAGAATTAGTCAGTCCATCTCAGTCACCCAAACCTGTAGAAAAAACGCTACTTTCTAACATACATACTCCATCCTGAGACACTCCTTCCCTGCCATCCAGATGGTACCACTACCTCTGACTCAGCTACCAGTTACTGAACACCTACTATATTCCAGGCACTCTCTAGGAGGTAGTTATTGGTATCTACATTTTACAGATGCAAAACCCAAAACTCTGAGTAGTTTAGTAAGTTGTTCAAGGTCACAAAGCTGGTAAATGGTTGAGATAATATTCCTTGAATTGGTATAGATAATCTGAGCTGAAGAGGATAGCTGAGAGAGAGAGAGAGAGAGAGAGAGAGAGAGAGAGAGAGAATGTGTGTGTGTGTGTGTGTGTGTGTGTGTGTGACAGACAGACAGACGGAGACAGAGTCAGAGACAGAGAGATAGACAGGGAAAAGAGAGAGACTGTGTTGGATATGAGGGTGGAGAAAGAGATGCCAAAAACCGCTTTGTCTAGGAGGACACATAACAAAGTTCTCCTGCTTGGGTTTTAATGCTGTGTGTGTGGTGATTTCTGTAGAAGTCTTTAGTAATATACTACTGCTAACTAATCATCACAATAATAATTTTCATGTTTCCTTCCTGAAGCATATTGATGGGTTCATATAACTCTGCAGTGATGCCAAATAACCATGGAGTAGAGTTGCCAAATTCCTTGTTATCCCTGACCATAACAGTGAGAAGTAGTTCATCATGCTCAATGCTCAGTGGGCTCAGACAGCCTGATCTATAGCCTTCTTTTGAGAAGTCCATTTAATTGGCAGAGCTGAAATACATTTTGACACCCCAAGTCATTATTGGAGCAGGGTCCTATCAAAACATGAAGGATTTCCCCTTGCCTCCAGATCACACCCTAATCATCTTGGACAGATCATTTTCTAGCCTTTGACACAGCCAGATCTTCAGATCAAGAAGTTTCAAAACCTGCTTGTATTGGTGCCATCCAATGTATCCCAACTCCTTAGTTGAGGAATTCTTAATAAGAAAGCTAACCTTAGTCCATTTGGATGAATTGATACAAATCCCTTCCCACTTGAATCAGGATGCTGGCTCTCATCTAGAAATACAGAATTTATTACTGAAAAAACTTTGGATTTGAATTCAGGATTTGAGATCTGCTTGTGGATGATCCCAGGCAAGTCATTTCACCTCTAAGTCTCCATTTTCTTTTAAAGGATTTTGTCATCTTCTCCTTGCTTCCAGGGCATAGTGGAAGTAGTAACAAGTTAATGGAAAGGGGATTTTTCCTCTCCAAAATATAGCTCTTTGTTCAGTCCTCTAGGACATTGCTTATCACACTGTTGGTTAATCATTTATCTGGAAGTCCATATCTCTTGTTGGACTGTTGTTTTCTTGAAGGCAAAGACTGTGGTCTTATTAGTCTCTTTCTCCCCAGGGTCCATTGAGAGCACTTTGATGGCTTAGGTATTTCATTCATTCAGTAGATACCTACTGAGGGCCTGCTACATGCCAGCCTTGTGCTAGGTGCTAAATTTCCATTGTCAGTGTTGGGGGGCAGGGGTGACAGACAAAATGAACATTCTGATGCCATGCTGATTCTTAGTAGTCCTGCAGCAGGTTTACCTGTCAAAATATAAAATGATGGCTTCAGGGTGAGGAACCTTAGAAGAATACTGGACTGGAAGTAGGGGCCTAGAATCTAAGCCCTGTTCTGCCCATGCCTCCCTGAGTGCTGTATATACACCCTTCTCTTGGAGCCTTAGTTTCCTCATCTTATAATAATAGCCAACATTTATTGCTGGCTTCCTTTGGGTCAGAAACTGTGTGAAACACTGTATATACATTACTTCATTAATTCCTTACTGTAACACTATGAAGGTATTTCTACATATGAGGATCTTAAGGCCCAACAAGGATATGTTCAATGTTACATGGCTGAGAAAGAACAGAGCCAGGATTTGAACCAACCTGGATGTTCAACCTCTATTCTATACTGCCTTCTTGAAAACTGAGGATAATAATATCAGTGCTGCCTCCTTCACACCATTCTTGTGAGGACCAACTGATTCCACAGATGTAGAAAGTGCTATGTAAACTGTAAAATATTGTCTAGATGGTAGACATGTTGTTGTTATTGCCAGCTTTCACATCAATTAAGGCATTTCCATTGTGCTTTGTTATTGTGTTCTCACATCACAACTGGAGGGGCAATACAGTGTTGTTAAGAACATGAAGTCTTGCAGATTTGCCCAACTTCAAGCCTCGCTCTGCCACTCACTACCTGCATGACATTGGGCAAGTAATTAACCTTTCTGTACCTCAATTTTTCCATTAGTAAAATCTGGAATATAATAGTATCTAATTCATACCAGTGAGGATTAAATATGTTAGGCACTTAGAACATGATTGGCACAGAGTAAAGGCTATATAAGTGTTAGTTGTTAATATCCAGGGCAGCACTTTGAGAATGCAGTGGTTTATGTTCCCTCTACTGTTCTACCCATATTAACACAGGTTAGCAAAGAGGATGGTATAGTGAGAGGGGAGATATGATTTGACATAGGGTTAGAGCTAAGATAGCACAATTCTGGGCCTGGAATAGAGGTCAAACACTTTCATAGTGACTCCCACAGGCTAGGGAGTTGCATATAGTTGACTTTACTCATTGTTGTACAACAGGATATCAAGCAACAGTTGCCACTTGCCCATTGTAGCTTTTTATTCTGAGCCTGCCTCCTCCTTTTAAGGAGATGGGGCCAAAGAAAGAGCTGGTCAATAGTTGATCTTGGAGCCTAGGCCAGAACACTAACTTGAGGGAAAGTTCTCACCCTTTCTAATATAGTACCAAGGGCCTGGGTTTTAGAATCAAACAGACCTGAGTTTGAATGTCAGCTCTGTCATTTACCAGCTGTGTGACCTTGGGAAATCACCTTACCCTCCTGAGTCTGTTGTCTTCTCTCTAAAAAGTATGGATAATAATTGTATTCATCATAGGTAGATTGATTGACACATAGTAGGTATGCAGCTAACTTTTCATTTCTATCCCAGCCTGCCTTTTTACCTAGCAACTGAAAGGATCAAGTAGGGACAGACTTCGGAGCATAGGGAATCTTGGTGTCATTATATCTGAGATCATACAGGCCAGCAGTAGATGGTGTGATGGAATATTCATGGGATTTGAAGTCAAAAGACCTGGGTTCTGGACCTAATCTTGCATTCTCTGTCTCTATCACCATTAGACTCTTTAAGCCTTTGTTTTTTCATGTTTCAGAGATTTCTCCCTACCTTAACTACCTTCCAGGGTTGTTAGGAAGTTCAGATGAGGAGATGTCCCTGAAACATACTTATTATGGTTACACCCGGGGGTGATTTGAAAGATGTTCCCCAGGTGTAAGGGAAGGGGGATATTGTCAAGCAGTGCCTCTGAAAGTGAGCCAAGAATTTTACAGCAATCTTTTCCAAAGGACATACCCAGAAACCAAGACAGAACATCCCAGTAACAATGAAACAAGCTACATGGATAGAAAATAAGATATTGAGGGACCTGTTGATTATAAGCTGACCAGGAATAAACACTGACTGTTGTCCCTTCCTTTTTTGGCCAGGTAAGAAAAATAGGTGAAAAAAATTGAGAAGAATAAAACACTTGTAATTTCACCATTCTAGCACAACTATCTCTATTTCCTCCTATTATGTCTAAGCTATTGTTTCCATGTTTAGGCATTTTTATATGGCTCCCATTTATCCATTCATTTAACAAACACTTCTGAGTACCTACTCCCTGCCAGGACAGATACCCAGTGCTGGTGCAACAGAAATAATTCAAACACTGCCTAGGGCCTCCACTGGGTTGGAGGAGCAGATAAGCACAGAAACAAATGACCAGAATATAAAATGCTAAGTGCTATAATAAAGTGGTGTATGAAGTACCTTGAAGCCATAGATGAGGGGCCGCATAATTTTATATTTTGCCTTTTTTGACTTAACTATACATTTTCTCTCTCTGTTGCCATACACTCCTGATAATTATGGCCCTTTTCAGTGGCTGCCTAATATTTCATTGAGTTAATATGCCGTAATTTACTTAGCAAAAATAATGGAAAACAACCTCGATGACCAATAACAGGAATGTGGCCATTATCACAAACGTTGAAAAAACCTGAATATGCAAAACAGTCTGATCACCAGAAAGGAAGCTTACCATTGTACTCAATACTTACTAGAGGACTTTATCTAGTTCTAGGCTCCATATTTAAAGACGAATGAAGAGAGAGTGAGGGGACCCTGAGAAGAGTCACAAAGGGCATTGGAAAATAAGACCTTCAAAGAAAGATTAAAGAAGATGAGATTGTTTAACTTGGAGGAGACTGTGGGGTGACTGAAAGAATGGTCTTCAAATGCATTATGGATTGTTCTTTGTCTCCAGACACTGGAACAAGAGAAAATGGATTATCTTTAATATGAAGGGTTTGGGATAAATATAAAGCAACATTTCTTGGCATTGAGAGCTGTTAAACTTTAAGATGAATGAGAGAAAGGCCTTGGTACTTTTTTCTCTAGAGCTCTTTTACATGGGATAGATTTCTGACTATCTGGGAGAGTGTCAGAATGCATTTGAAATTATACAGTGGCTGATTTGTCCTTTTAAGGTCCCTCTTCTCCCTACCAAGTTCATGGGAAATGTTCCTCTCTTGCTCATCATCCAGTTAAATTTCTGAGATGATTCTTTAAATATAACTTAAATATTTGAAGTTGTAGTCCTAGTTCAGTTTATCTTTTTCTGTTCTCATCGAGAACAGTTTTCTGTAATAAATAAAAATGACATTCGATTCTGTAAAGTATTAAGTGTCCTACTCCCCCTTCTCCTTTGTGTCCTTTAGCCAACTAATCACAGTTCCTTTAATTTTTCTGCAGTGGTTAATCAGCAGGCAAGCCTTGCTTGGATAGCAGTGGGCAGTGAACAGAATGAGGTAAATGCCCCAGTTAGGCAAGTTTAGGCAGAGAAAGCTGGCCAAAGTCTGTTCTCAGCAAGAAGCAAGCTCAACAGGTAGACTGGCCAATTCAAAGGGCCTGAAACAGCCTGTTCCAATGTCTTCCCAGGAAAGAATGACTGCAAGTGGCAATGACATAAGCCCCAAAATGTTCAGTGCCAGCGCAAAGCCTCAAATTGGCAGCAGCTGGTGTACCAACTACTTGGAAGGTGGACTTGCTGTCAGAAGTGAATATTTCATTTATACATTTGAGGAGAAGATGAGCTTTGCCATTAAATTCCTCCCAAACTACCAGCCAGCTGTAATTTCCCATAGCTTTTAATCACTTCAGGGATTACACTGAGAGCAGCATCGGTGGGGGAAAAAAAGCATTCTTCTCTCCACATAGCACATGATTGTCATCTTGGGTTAGTAACTTTTTGCCATGCTGAAAGTTTCCTTGGGCCTCTGATAAAAACTAGCAAAATAATTTTACTCCCGTCTTTGAGGAAGTATTGGGATCTGAAATATGGTTTCTCTGATAATGGTTTCTCTTGCTGCAGGAGATGAGAACTTCCCTCCCCAATAAGAAGACATGATCTAATATACAATGCTTTTAAATAAAAAATAAGTACATCAGTATCCATGTAATGTCAAGTTACCTTGTGTGAGAAGCCAAGTTCTTGGACTCCATTCTCTTGTAGCTCACTGGCCACTCTTACTTTGCTACTAGAAGTTCAGTTTCTAGTTACATGAGTTAATCCATAAGAAAAGGTTTGCTGAGAGCCTACTGTGTGCGATGCATTGAGTTAAAAGGTTAACTTCAAGAAAGAATAGAAATAGTGCAATTTAATAATCCACAAGGAGGGAGTAGTGGAAGTAGACATGATCAAAGAAAATATTTCTGGAATACTATTGGGAGGGGAATAATTTCTGTAACTCTAACTTTCACAAAATAAAATTTTGGTTAATGAAAAACATTGTCCTCTATTCTCTATTTCCCTGCTACCTGCTAATTACCCACAGGAAAGGGGATAGAGCATTCATTAGAGAAAGTTGAAGTACTCTCATTTAATTTGAACGTATAGGGAGGTCATATTGTTGTGGTTTCAGACTGGAATTTCTAAAGTGGAGGGTTTTGGTGAGGTACTGTGTAGGATATTAGTTTCAAACTAGCTGGCCTAAGCTGGTGAACCTTACTGGGTCTCAGAACATTATCTAGGTTTTGAATAATAAGAGGCACTGGCTTTTTCTTTCTTCCTCAGGAGCATCAGTAAGCCCTCATTTCCACAGCACTTACATTTACATGCACACATCTGCTATTTCATAAATCCTCTCACTAGTCCAGCGAGGGAGGGAAACAGGGCTTATTTCCCTCTTTGGAGAGCTGGTCAATCAAAGGTGAAAAGAAGGGAAATACCTCTCAAGGTTATACAGCAACTCGGGATGTTGACTGGGAATTGAGTCCATGTTCTCTAACTTTTTCCTTGACACTCTTGCTAATCCTAGCATCGTCCTTGATCTTGTTCCCGTTGAGCCTTAGTTTCATTCTTTCAGCAGCCTCTCTATCCCTCCCTTCCCTCATTCTGTACCCAGCTATCCAAAACTTCAGCATCCATTCAGCACCAGCCAGAATCACTTTCTGATCATTCTTAGTATTATTGTAGAAATGGAACTTGGGGGAATTTAGCAATTGATCAGTCTTCAAAATCTCCTCTTGCCTTTTAAGATTCACATGTAACAGTCATTAATAGTTTTTCAGTGGAGACACAATTGTCATGTTGGGTGAGATAAATTTTTATTTTGTGGGTTGGTCCTTTGCATCTCAGGAAGTTTTGTATCCCTGACCCCCTCTCACTAACTTCCAGTAGAGATCACCAGACTTTGTGACAATGAAAAATGCCCTCTCCTTATTTCTAAATACTCTCCTCTGTGCTCTATTGAGAAACACAAGTACATCCTACACCAGTGGACTTCTTGGGGTAGGGAACAGGCAGGAACTCTCTGAGGTGCTGGAGTTTGTTGTGCCTTTCTTGAACCTGGGCTCTCAAACAAAATGGGGTCTTAGGGCTTGTCTCTTGTGAAACTAATTCTGACAATATGGTAATGTACACTCTTAACCTGGACACTAACTCCCAATCTGTTCATGATACTTAATGGAAGCTGGACATCTATTCTTTGGTAGTTCATCACTGAAAGCAGCCTATAAGCAGTCCATGAAAAGCAGTGTGGTATGGTCTAAAGAACAGGGATTTAGTGGCCAGGCAGACCTGTGTTCAACTTCCAGCTCTGATACTTATGAGCTGTGTAACCTGGGAGAATTACTTGACCTCTTTGATCCTCAAGTTTTTTCACCTACAAAAGATGGAGGTAATACCTTTCTGGGTTGTTGTGAAGATTAAATGAGTTAATGAATGTGAAGCACAAAGCAGATAGTAGGCCCTCAATAAGTGTAGTTCTCTTCTCCCAGTTAATTCTGAGGAGTGGGTTTGCATGGGTAGGTAAAATGATTTAGTAGTCACAGAAGCTAAGGTGGAAACTCTAAGAAGTGATTCCAGTTGTGAGGGAAATCAAAGGTCCTGAATTTTAGGCCCAGCTTCCCCAAAATCTTCTAGAAGACAACAGAGGCTCAGTTGCTACCTACAGACACCTCCATAATTAGCTTTGGCCCTGACTGGTGGTTCAATAATTACCTAAATTCAGTTGGCATATTATTGATACCCTTTAGGAGGGAGAGAGGGATCTCTTTGAGATGGAAGCCTCAGACCACTTCATAATCAAACAGCATTAACCATTTGGAAAAGTAAATTATATTGAGCTTCCACTTCATTTGCTAGGTCTTAGAGATTTGATCTTTTTTTTTTCCCCCATACCACATAAGGGCTAGTGGTTCAAGCTCAGGTAGCCAAAATCACTGTCAGGCTCTTAAAAATAGCTAACAGAGCACTTACTAAATTCCGGATACTGTTGAAAGCACTTTACGCATATAAACTCATTAATTTCACAATACCACTTTGAAGTAAGTATTACTAATATTAACATTCCATACATAGAAGAAGCAGGCATACATAGGTTAAGCAGTTTGTCCCAGGTCATATAGTTAGTAAGTTGTACACCAAGAATTTAGGCCCCTCAGCCTGACTCCAGAGTCCATGTCCTTCCTCACTCCATTCTACTATCTATTCATATTGTTAATAGGGAGTTAGAGCCGGAAGGACTCTTCCTTAGTATCATCTATATTAAATCCCTTCTAGCCCATTTTACAGCTGATAAACCTGAGGCTCAGGTTTGGTGAATTTCCAGTATTGCACAGATATTAAATCATAGTGAGCTCAGGCACTCTAGCTCTCAGTTCAGCTGTCTTTCACTACACTAAGCTACCTTTATTCATTGATATCGCTGAAACCCCAGCTCCTAAAACAGCATCTGGTACAT
The DNA here is from genome assembly GCF_964165515.1 of Mesoplodon bidens. NCBI lineage: Eukaryota > Metazoa > Chordata > Mammalia > Artiodactyla > Ziphiidae > Mesoplodon > Mesoplodon bidens. The sequence goes on from NC_138163.1 coordinate 89,205,521, forward strand.
AATAGCTGCTTGATAAATAGTTTAGATAGATGGATGGATGGATGGATGGATGGATGGATGGATGGATGGATGGATGGTTGGATGGATGGATGGATGCAATGCCAGATGTCAAAGTAGTCCTAGCCCAAGGCCCTGGGCTACAGAACTAAGTTTGAAATTGGTGCCTCCAACCATCTGTCCAAATGCAGTACTCAAAGCCTTCTTCATAGAAATTCTCCTAAGGTCTGTCTTAGGTCATGAACCTGAGTAACTCAGAGAGGCATTGGAAAACCTGGAGAACTGAGGAGCAAAGCCCATTTTGAGAGACAGGGGTCTGGCTGAGAAAGTGAGATGTGAATCTACATGTCAGACATTGGTATTTCTTGCACCCGTAAGCAAGAGGTCAGGCCAAAATAGACTAGTCTAGATTACAAATGCTCTCCAGTAGTTGTTTCCTACAAGTACATTTTAGTGGGCCTTTAGGAGATGATTCCTTTCTCACTCAATGCATTAATGACTCAAAGACTAAGAATGTAAAGGTATTGTAATCATGAAATCACAGAATATTTAAATGGAAAGGAATTCAGAGATAATCACATCTGATCCCTTTTTTTATAGATAGGGGTAAGTGATACTCAGAGAAGTCAAGTAACTTGCCCAAGGACACACATATAGTCTAAAGCAGGAACTCAACTAGAACTTATGTCTTCTAATTCCCCATATATCACGTTCTTTCCACTAAAACATGGTATCCTTGAGTGTAGGACAGAATCAGTGACCCATGGGGCAGGTGACCATGCAGGTAAAACATTAGGCCTTAGAATTTTATGGTGATTTATACAGATTCTTGGGAGCCAAGATGACAAACTCATCTCCATTTGCTTATAGAGGGTATTTTGGCCAGCTCTGGCCTACACAGCTTCCCAACTTAGAGATTAATGGGACAAAAAACACTGTACACTTTGTTGGCTTGCTGGCATCCCTTTTCAGAGAGAATGTTGTTAAATGTGTTTGCATACAATTTGCACATTCATTTAATTTATTTGTAATTACCTCTTGAACTAATGTCAATATATATAGAAATCTCCTCTACCTCACACACCAGTACACACTGAATCTCGAGGGTTCTTAGTGTTTGCACATAGAAGGTGTGTACCATTAAGCAGTCTAACTTGCTGCAACAGATGAAGTATCTAACAAAGAGAAACTTTACTCTGGGGAAGGGTTTGTGTTTCCAAGAATCCCTGTTAAAATGCATACACATCTTGAGAATAATAACACCTCATCAGCTTTCTCATCTTGGAAGCAGTTGATTTATCCATCAGCCCAGCAAACCTTGAGGCAGTGAGACACAGAGCCGCTTAGTGTTGGGGTAAGCCAGAACTGAGTTTGAATCTCAGCTCTGCCTGTGAATTGAGACATTTCACCCCACCTCTCTGAGCCTTGATTTCCTCTGCTACTCCATGACACTGTTGTAACAGCAGATGTGATACCTCATGTGGCTTTTGTGAAGATTAAAGGAGGCAATTTAATGCATCTTAACATAAGTTGCACTGGATAACATGAAGTTCACAGTATGGGCAGTGGATTTGATTGAATTGTTTAATCAGAGAAAAGCAAATTTCTTGGGGCTGGCTGGAACCAAACTGCTTCAGTTCAAATCTCAGTCTTAATATGTATTTGTTGTGAAAACTTAGACAAATTATTTAACTGTTTTGGGTCTCAGCTTCCTTTTTTATAAATCAAGGATAGAGATGGACCCTACCTTATAGGTTGGTTTTGATGATTAAATGAGTAAATATATATAAAGTGCTTAGAACTGTTCCTAACACATGGTAAGTGCTATGTGAGTATGAGCTATTATGTTTCACTGATTCTACTGGTTCCTTAGAACTCTACCCTCTCTACTTCCTTTCTTTCTAACTTCTCCTCCTCCCACTCCTACCTCTGCCACTCTTGACAGGATACTCTGGAGATCATCTCACCCATACCCTTACCTTTAGATAGCCTTCCATCACATCAGCAGACAGCAGACTCTGGCACAGAGCTCTCTTACTCTTAAAGATCTCCAAGGAAGATACTACAGCCATCCCAGGCCTGACCTGACCTAACCTGACCCCACCAGTCCTAAAATCAGAATTTCTCTGCAGACTCTAGTGTTTCATGTCCTGAAATGGGGCAAGTGGGGGCATCCCAATTAACAAGAGAGTATAGTGTGAAGAGCATTTGGGAGATTCTTTGGTGTCGTATGGACCTGAGTTTAAATGTCACTCTGCTATTTACTGGACACATGACTTTGGCCAAGTTAAGTTCCCTTTATGGGGTAAGTCATTTCCCTTTCTGGGGCCTTAGTTTTATCTGCTGAAACATTGGCATAATAAGAGTTAAGTGCATACCTTATGGATTTGTGGTGGGAATTAATGAAATAATGCATGTAAAGTACCCAGCCCAGTGTCTAGAACATAACTCAGTAGATGATACTGCCTGTTCTTATCATTAACAAAAACAACAAAGGGTGCTTTTTATGCCTCCTATGCTAGGCTTTACCACTCATGTCCCTGGTACTTTATAGCTTGTTATGAGTTGAGCTATGTCCCCTTCAAATTCATATGTTGGAGTTCCCACCACTGGGACCTCAGAATGTGACCTCTTTTGGAAATAAGGTCATTGCATATGTAATTAGTTAAGATGAAGTCATACTGTAGTAGGGTGGACCCCTAATCCAATATGACTGGTATCCTTATAAGAAGGGGGGATTTGGACAGAGACTTGCACACAGGGACAACGCCACATAAAGATGAAGGCATGATCTACAAACCAAGAAACATCAAAGATTGCCAGAAGTAGTTACCAGAGTTAGGAGAGAGGCGTGGAATAGATTCTCCCTCAAAGCCTTCAGAAGGAACCAACTATGCTGTCACATTGATTTCAGACTTGTCGTCTCCAGAACTGTGAGAAAATAAATTTCTGTTGTTTGAGCCACTTTTTGGTACTTTGTTATGGCAGTTCTAGCAAACTAATACATAGTCTAACAAACTCCACCTCAGTCCAGGTATCCTCACTGTGTCCCGGGAATTCAGCCGCTTCCTCTGATTCTGCCATCAATTCCAGAAATACAGCAGCTGCTGCTGGCAGTCCCTTTGTAGACACACTAGGGTCTGGCTTGGCACTGACCTATCTTTGTCCAATTGCCTGTGTAATGCTAACTATAGCAGAGACCTGCTTGTGTCAGAAAAAGAAAGAACCAAATGATTTGAAGCCTTCAGGGTGTAGCTTCATTTCAGCTATGAGTGATTATTTTAATTATCATTTTCTGCCTAGAGATACCTCCTAGCTAGTCAATTTCCATCACCTTTTTAGCTGTAGACTCTATTCTTCCCTCCTCCCTCTTCTTCCCTCCAAATACAGAGTGCTATAATATCAGGAGCCAATTTTTCTGACTCCCTGAGCTGGGGGCTGGGGAGTGACCTGAGTGCTAGAGAAGGTCAAGCTAACTGCTGGGCCGACAGCAAAGGCTTATGGGATGGGCATATGTTGGTGGTCCTGTCTTAGTTGTCACTGTTTCCTCCAAAGGCTTAATCAAAATAATAATCACACACCACAGCAGGAAGGAGGCTTTCAATCCATAAGATCCACTTGGCAAGACATTTGCCATCTGGCTGAATTACATTTTCTCACCTGTTGTGTGCAAACAGAACTCACTGTGCTAGTTAGAGAGGAAGGAAAGAGAAGTAAGAAAGGGATTGAGGGAAATGAAGGAGGAAGAAGGAAGGGTTGGGGAAGAATAAGAAAAAGAGAAAGATAAAGAGCAACAGATGGGTACACCATGCTAGAATGGCTCCAGTATCCACCCAGCCTTAGGGGTGGTATTAGATTGGGGAGCCTTGTTAAAGGAAAAGGGGAAATTAATACTACTGTACTGGATCATCATTTGCTAAGAAGACTTGATACATTTATTAAATGCCTATTCCATACCAGCCCCTTTATATACACTACTTTTATTTCATTGATGAGGAAATTGAGGCTCCAAAAGCCTAATTCTGAAGCCTGTGCTCATTGCACTCCATCACACTGCCTCCCACTTGGTGCAGGCACATGTTTCCACTTGCTTTGTGGAGGTCCTTAACTAGCTTAGAGTTAGAAATAATAAAAGGAAGAATTATAAGCTCCCAAGGGCAGGTATCAGGTTTCCAGTTTTTTCTTTGGGGTCAATGAAAAATTAAAATAAAGAAGAATAATCTCAATGCTATACAACACCATATGGACCAGCCCCTGCTTGATGCTCTCCACAGAGTAGTCATTTTCCAAATGACATTAGCAATTTGGGAGATAAAGTGCTGCTCACAATAGACCAGGGAACCAAAGGAGATTTGAAACATGAAAGAGTCTCCTCAGTAGAATGAGCTTAACCCATGGCATACTTTAGGAAGTTAGTAGATAAGTCTATTTATAGTCAAAACATATTGGTCATCAATACCGCAGAAGCCACTCCTATAATGGAGTTGACTGCTAGTATATTGTATATTCACTAATCTGGACTCAGGAGGCTTAACCAGATGACCCTTCAAGGTCCTTGCTAGCTTCTTGTTTTCTGGACTGTAGGATACTGGAGTCGCTATTGGTAGTTAATATTTTCTCTTCTCACAGTTTCACCTTGGGTGAAATGGCAATGGTGCCTATAGGAACAAGCCTATTTTTAAACTTTTGTATTTTGATATTTTTGTTATTATTACATGTAGGCCTAATATATTTCCCTGGGTCATTTTGACAGAAGAACTAATGAGAAAAGGCTTTTAAATGAACATTAGAGTGGCTCTCTAGGTTATTGCAGTGTGCTTGGAAATAGCTTTCAGATCAGAGGCAAAAAAGCAAGAGATCAAATGAAGAAGTTGTCCTCATGAGAGAAGGCTAGGAAGTGGCTCATTTAGCCAACTAATACCCAAAGTTCCTGGCATGTAATTTTGTATCATTTTTTCCTTCAATAAAAAGGTGAATCCACTGCAGATTTGGATTAGGCACACCTATCACTTTGTCCCTTGGGGCCTTAAGGGCTGAGGGAAATGCACACAAATAACTTAAAACCAGAGAACAAATGAATTCTATCAAGAAAAAATATAGAACCAATCCTCCAAACCCACCCAGTTTCAAACATCAGCCTTGAGAACATCTCACATAAAACATTTGGTAGACCCTACCAGAACCTGGGTTGCCTTTATTTTTTCTCTCCCTAGACTGTAGCTATAGAGGAAGACTTACCACCAGCTGTTATGCCCTGGGGATTCCTTGCTTTAATTTGGACTGAGGAGCCTTGGCTGCATCTCCCAGGTTCCAGGGCACTCAAATCTACCTTCACTGCTTCTCAGAACTCTGAGGCTCCACACTTGACTCAGAGTTAAACAGCACGGTATCCTAACCAGGGCTCCCCACTCCAAGTTGGAAATGGTTTCTACAGAATAGAATTGAATGACTCTTTGAACTGGGAGGTCATCTAGTAAATTCCCTTCACTTACTAACTGACTGTTGTAACCTTGGACACGCTAATTCATCTGTCCATACTTCAGTTTCCTCATCAGTAAAATGGAGATGAAATGAGTAGAAGCTACTTCCTAGGGTTGTGAGAATTAAATGAGTGAATATATGTAAAGAATTTAACTACCAAGTGTAAAATAGATACCTAGTGGGAAGCAGCCACATAGCACAGGGAGATCAGCTTGGTGCTTTGTGACCACCTAGAGGGGTGGGATAGGGAGGGTGGAAGGGAGACACAAGACGGAAGGGATATGGGGATATAAGTATACATATAGTTGATTCACTTTGTTATACATCAGAAACTAACACAACAATGTAAAGCAATTATATTCCAATAAAGATGTCAAAAAAAAAACAATTTAGAACAGTACCTGGCACACAGTGAGCATATGTGTCAGCTACTATCATGGTGATGATGATGATTATCCTGCCACCTCCATGTTACAGCTGAGGAAACTGAAGCACAGAGAGGTGAAATCATTTGCTTAAGGTCCCACAGTTCTACTAAACCCGAAAATGGAGCCCAGGTCTCTTGACCCAGTACCCTTTCTTCTAAGCCAAGATGAAACCACCCATGCAGAAAATGGTTTCATAGAAGTCTCAGAACCAGTTTTGGCCAATTCCAGATGATTGGTCAGAAGTGAATTATGTCATGCTTGGATTATCTAAATTCTTAGCAAGTATGTCAGAGTCTAGCACATAGAGGTATTCTATTATTAATATTCATTGAATACTGAGCTGTTCTAAATTTCTTCCCTACTTCGTGACTATACAGTAGCTGGGAGGCCAATTTAATGCAATACTTTAATTGAGATTATTTCTACCTCCATTCTGGAAAAGAAAAATTGAAATTCAGCAGTAGATATTTGGGGTAGTTCTAGTGGAAGTATTTACTGACAGTAAAAGTTTGCTAGACCCTGGAACCAGCGGTGTGTTGGTAGATGTTTAACAACCAGCCCTCCATTGGTATGGGGGGTAGGAGAGGTAAGACCTAATTTGTAGCATTCACCAATTTCAGACTACCAGCTCCATGTCACTAAATGCAGAGTTGGGAAGAGATGTGCAATAGCATACCATTATGTAGTATTTCCACCATGCAGATACAGATATTAATTATATATTACACATATAATATATATGTGTATAATGTAAAAATTATATTACACATAAATAGTGAAATGTAGTAAAATTTTTTAGAAATGATGAGTTTTGAGTATTTATTACCCTGTTTCTTTTTTAACATCTTTATTGGAGTATAATTGCTCTACAATGGTGTGTTAGTTTCTGCTTTATAACAAACTGAATCAGCTATACATATACATGTATCCCCATATCTCTTCCCTCTTGCATCTCCCTCCCACCCTCCCTATCCCACCCTTCTGTGTAGTCACAAAGCACCGAGCTGATCTCCCTGTGCTATGTGGCTGCTTCCCACTAACTATCTATTTTACATTTGGTAGTATATATAAGTCCATGCTACTCTCTCACTTCATCCCAGCTTACCCTTCCCCTCCCTGTGTGCTCAAGTCATTTCTCTACATCTGCACCTTTATTCCTGTCCTGCCCCTAGGTTCCTCATAACCATTTTTTTTTAATTCCATATATATGTGTTAGCATACAGTATTTGTTTTTCTCTTTCTGACTTACTTCAGTCTGTATGACAGACTCTAGGTCCATCCACCTCTCTACAAATAACTCAATTTCATTTCTTTTTATGGCTGAGTAATATTCCATTGTATATATGTGCCACATCTTCTTTATCCATTCTTCTGTTGATGGACACTTAGGTTGCTTCCATGTCCTGGCTACTGTAAATAGAGCTGCAATCAACATTGATATTACCCTGTTTTTAATATCATTTATTTAATTGTAAGTTTATACAATTTAATTAAATTTTACTTTCCATTTTTAATCATAATAAAAAAGCACATTAGGATTAAGTATATTCACATTGTTGTGAAACAGATCTCCAGGACTTTTTCATCTTGCAAAACTGAAACTTTATGCCCATTAAACAACTCTCTATTTCCTCCTCTCCCCCAGTCCCTAGCAACCACCATTCAACTTTTTGTTTCTATGAATTTGATTACTTTAGATAACTCATGTAGGTAAAATCATACATACAGTATTTATCTTTTTGTGACTGGCTTATTTTACTTGGCATAATGTCCTCAAGGACATGTTATAGCATGTGTTAGAATTTCTTTCCATTTTTTTAAGGCTTAATAATATTCCATAGTATGTATATACCAAATTTGTTTATCCATTCATTCGTCAGTAAACACTTGGGTTGCTTCCACCTGTTTGCTATTGTGAATAATGCTGCTATGAACACGGTTGCTAATTTAATTTTTAATGATGGTTATGTTTAACAACTTGCAAAGTTCCTGAAAATTTGACAATCAGCTCTTGAGAGCTGGTACCAGCTGACTACAGGATACCACTGCTTGGAACCAATGATTGGTGATACACACAAACCTTCCCTTGAGGATTTTAAAACTGGGACACTTTGTCTGGGATGTATTAAAGCATGCCTCCCACCTGGAGATAGATAGAGAGATAGACAAAATTATCAGGAATTTTGGACTTGTGGAATTGCGGAACTGGGAAGGACCCTGAGATAATTTAACCTTGTTACTCAATGTTACTCAATGTGTGGACCTGGGAATTTGTTAGAAATTTAGAGCCCCAGACTCCACTTCAGACACACTAAATCAGAATTTCCACTTTAACAGGGAAGACCTGTGTACCTTCAAGCTTGAAAAACACTAGTTTGGTGCACCACTATTCCTAACACATACACACCTCTCCACCTCTCATACCTCTCCTACCCCATTATGCAGGGAGAAAATTGAGGTCTAGAGAGAGAAAGAGACTTTTCCAGAATTACAGTGCATATCGGTGGCAGAGCTGAAAGCAAAACTGCTGAGCCTGTAAAGGGGCCTTCTGTATCCTTCATTCATCTCTGATTACACAAAATATATATAAAATATATAGTCTGAAGTATCTATGGCTAAAATGATATGATGGTATATTTGGGCTTTGCTTTACAATATTCTGGAAAGAAAGTTTGTGTGCAGGAAGGAACTTGGATGAAATAACAGTGACCATGGTTTGCTAATTATTGAAGCTGGGTGATGGATACATAGGGATTCATTATATGACACTATTTGTGTGTATGTTTGAACATTTCCATAATCAAAAAAAAGTATAGTTGGAGAAAAGGTTCTGATAATATGGTAGTAGCTGAAGTGAAGTTTTTGGATTATTTGTGGATTTCACTTACCCACGAAGTGGACTCCGTATGCAGAAAGTCCCAGCAGCTGCATGGGGCCCATGTAGAAGGGAAGATGGGTTTCAACCCCAGCAAAAGACATTCCTTCTCTCCAGGAGCCTGAGTATCTGACACTTGGAGCTGAGCTGGATTTGCATAATTAGCACTCCTTTGTCTCTACCAGATGAGATAGGAGAGGGCTTGAAGAGGAGCCCCAAACACTGAAAAGCAGAGCCTCTCATCTCCTTAGGTCCTGACACACTGAGAGATTGCTCTGTCAGGCTCTCCCAACCCAAGCTGTCTGGAAAACATCTGTTCCTGGGAGTAAAGAGAGAATGTGATAGGAATGGATAGGGAAATATAACTTACAACTAGACATTCAGCAAAAGTAAATTTGGGGAAAATGTGGAAGCTGTTAGTTCTAAAGATGACACTGTGCTTGCTGGATTTTGCTGAGGGCTGATGTCTGAAGCCCAAGTCTAGGGCTGGAAGCAGCAATGAGGGCCACATATCTCCATGGGCAGGCAAGAAATGGAGTATAGTTCAGAGACAGCAGCTGGTGGACAGGAATCACCAGCATCCTGTCTCCCTTCTGACTTCCTGACTCTCAGGAACAGGAAAATCACTGAAACCGCTCCTTTAGGAGTTCTAGAATTGTCTCTCAGAGCTGTTTCCATTTCTGTTCTAGGGCTGTAATAGGATGGGAGAGGACTATGAAGTTAGAGAATGAGAGGAGCGGTATAACAGGGTCTCTCTCTCTCTAACTGAGAGACTTTTGCCCTACCCAATCTCCTAAAGGTCCTACCAACTTAGGATCCATAGCTGTATCCTTGAGGCCAAGAGACACATATTTAGCAATATGATTGCTTGTAGTATGTTCATTTGGTGCGTTTCACAGAAGAGTGCACTCCAAGTCTCCCAGTCCTTTACTCCCCAGTCAGGGAAGGCCTTTTATAAAACTGTGACCCTTGAACTTCCCCAAAGATTTTCCAGCTCTCCTATTCCTATAAATTATGACTTTTTATTTCACTGTATGTAAAAGGCATTGTAAACACCACTGTGATGATTGGATCTGGGAAACTAATATGGGTGGGAGGTGGGGGCATGTAGGCCTCTGTGGGAGGAGTCATTTGGGTTGGAGGTGTGGGCCTTATTTGCTTGGTGGACATTATTTAGTGGGGTAGAGAGAAAGACCTGGCAAAGAGGGAGAGTTCTCTGAGGCAAACTAAAAATGATATTTCTTACACTCACAGTCTGTTCCTAGTACTAGTGCAGAAGTCCTGGAGAACAATTATTCAGGAGACAACAACTCCAGGGACCCCCAAGCCATGAAGCAGTCTAGGGCTGGGGGCTGGGAAATTCACTGTTGATACTGTTTTCTCTGCTTCTGTATGTGTTCAAATATTCGAAAGGAGAGCTTCCTCAGTCTAAAATGTAAGTGGATTGGATTGGTCTGTCATTAAGCCAAACCCAAGTAGTCCTGGGTTACCAAAGATAGAATGTCTAAGCTATACAAAAAACATAACAAAATGACGGAAGGGCTTTAAATGCCTCCACCCCATACATGCATACTTTCACCTCATGGTATTCTCCAAGGTGTGCCCTCAGAACTCTGGGGCTCCTCCAAATGACTGCACCAATCTATACTTCCTCTTTTGTAAACATTTTTGTATATTATTGGAACTTTGAAACATATATAAAAGTAGAAAAAAACCTATATACCCCTTATCTGGTTTCAACAATTAGTAATTTATCTATTCTTCCATCTACTCCTTCATCAAACATTTCTGGATTATTTTGAAGTAAATCCCTGACATCATATTATTTTGTCCAAAAATAGTATGTATCTCTAAATTACAAGGATTCTAAATATTATAACTACAATACCATTATCAAACTTAAAAATATGCTAAGAATAATTCCTTAATATCATCTAGTATTCAATGTCCAGATTTCACTGTTGTCTCACAAATGTTATTTTTAAACAGTTGTATTTCCATACAGATCCTGATAAGATCCATACATTAGAAATGACTGATATGTCTCTTTAAGTCTCTGTTAAGTTTAGGTTCTCCCCCCCCCATTCTTCTCTCTCTCTCTCTCTCAATGTATTTATTGAACAAAACTGAACCGGTTGTTTTGTCCTATAGTGTTTTCCACTGCCTGGTCTGCGTTTTACTGACCACATCTTTGTAGTAGACTTCAGTGTTTCCCACTGCTCTATTTCCTGCAAATTAGAGAGATCTAGAGGCTTGATCAGATTCAGATTCATTTTTTTGGCAAGATTTTTTCACAAGCAGCTATGTGTCACTGCATTCTGTAGCAAATAATGGTCAGTGGCTCTCTATTTTGATGTTATAGTCTTATTTCTTTACAGGTGAGGGATACAGAGCCTGACAAGGGTGATGCTGACCAGAGCTGGGAAATGTATCAAGGTCAGGTCTTCTGACTCCCTAGCCAGTACTCTTTGCTCTATACCACATCCAACCAGGTCCTTAGAGGAAGTATTTAATGAACAGGTCAGGAAGACCACTGGGAAGAACTCTCTACTTTTTCTGTTTCAAGCAGAACTTCACCTTAGTGACCTAGGGCTCTCTGGCTCCAGCTCCAGCCCAGTATTCCCATAACAGAGAACGCAGGGTTAAGTTTCCTCACTTATTTTGGCAAATTTCAAATAGAATAGGGAAAGGTGGCTCCTTCAAGATGGGAGAGGAAAGGGATTATTTGGCTCAGAACAGGAGGGTGGGGTATATATATGAACTGGTGGAACTGGAAGGGTGAGCAGAGTGTCCTATCTCCTAGACGGAACATCCTGGGCTCACTGCCAGTGGAGTCCAGAAGAAGGAGAGGGGAGAGGCAGGAGAAAGTATGGAGTGAGAATTCTGGGAAATCACCTTGAAGGAAGAGGTTGGCCTCTGGTGCTGCTGCTCATTGTAGAAGGGAAGGAGAGCATTCTCAGCCTTGCTAATAAACACACCCTTTCTGCCTGGAGATTACCTAGTGACTCACTGGTAAGTTCAGACTCTTAATGCAAAGATTGGTTTATCTATTTATTTCTGTCAATTTTAGATTGCCATCGTGTTTCAAGGACCAAAGTGGGCTACTAATTGAACATAGGTTATCCAGAAAGTCTTTGACAGACCTTAGGAGGTCATCCTCATCCCCCACCCTTCCTAGGAGACTCCCCCAATTTCCTCCCCTCCAGTTCTGTTTCCCTTTTTAACCAACCTTCACTACTGGGCAATCTTTCTTAGAGTTAACTCAAACCCTTCCTAATGAAGTATAAACCCATTTTCTCTTTCCCTTTCCTTTGTGGAGAGGAAGAACACCTCCAAGCTATAATAAATAACCCAAAGACTTAGTATTCTAGTTCAGACCTCACTTATGTCCCAAGCGAATGATTGTACCTACCTATCTCTCTGCCTCATCTCTCATCCCTCACATCATCATCATCTAGTCCTTGACCAGATTAACCTTCACAAGGCACAGCACTTCTCATGTTAGAGAAGCTGTAGAACATTATGGTCAGAGTGTGGACTCTGGAAGCCAGACTGCCTGCTTAAGCAACTATCCTGGTTTGGCTACTTCCTGCCTGTGTGACCTTAACTTCTCTCGCACTCAGTTTCCTCAGACGTAAAAGGATATATTATATTGTTGTGAGGGTTAAATGAATTGGTACATGTCAGGCACTTAAAACAATATCTGGCACATAGTTAGGCTTTGTTTTATGACATTTTTTCTGCCTGAACTAACCATTCCCTATAGTCTTCCATTTCTGTTTCTCGAAATTCTACCATGCTTCTAAGCCCAGCTCAAAATGCTACTCTTCCCTGAACACTTTCTTGAGCTCCTCAATCAACTGCTTCCTTCTATATGTTCTAGAGAATTTTTGTTTGTATAGCTCTTATGACATCTCCACATGTTGTCATTGCTTACATGAGATACCTTAATGGTATGTCCTTAAGAGAAATTGCTTCACACACAACTGCCACTTAGTACAGTGCTCAATCAGTGGGGATGGTATTATTCCTATATGCTTGGTGTTTCACCCAGTGGTTCAGTCCTGGCTGTACATTGGAACCAACTAAGAATCTTTATAAATTCCTGATGTCTGGTTCCCACAACTAGAGATTGGATGTCACTGGTCTGGGGTTGGGCCTGGGCATTTGAATTTTTAAAATCTTCTCAGGTGATACTGATGTAGAGCCTGTGCTGAGAATCCCTGGTTTAAATGGTTTAGCAACATGACTGATCTCATGTAAGCCTTATAACAACATTGGTGGGTTATACTGTAGACCATAGGCCATTGTTTTATTTTTTTAACATCTTTATTGGAGTATAATTGCGTTACAATGTAGTGTTAATTTCTCCTATATAATAAAGTGAATGAGCTACATGTGTACATATATCCCCATATCCCCTCCCTCTTGCATCTGCCTCCCACCCTGCCTATCCCACCTCTCTAGGTGGTCAAAAAATACTGAGCTGATCTCCCTGTGCTATACGGCTGCTTCCCACTAGCTATCTGTTTTACATTTGGTAGTATATATATGTCAATGCTACTCTATCACTTAGTCACAGCTTACCATTCCCCCGCCCTGTGTGAGGACACAAGTCCATTATCTACGTCTGTGTCTTTATTCCTGTCCTGCCCTGAAATTCATCAGAACCATTTTTTTTTAGATTCCATGTATATGTGTTAGCATACGATATTTGCTTTTCTCTTTCTGACTTACTTCACTCCGTATGACAGACTAGAGGTCCATGAACTCACTACAAATAACTCAATTTCATTTCTTTTTATGGCTGAGTAATATTCCACTGTATATATGTGCCACATCTTCTTTATCCATTCATCTGTAGATGGACACTTAGGCTGCTTCCATGTCCTGGCTGTTGTAAACAGTGTTGCAATGAACACTGTGGTACATGACCCTTTTTGAATTATGGTTTACTCAGGGTACAGGCCCAGTAGTGGGATTGCTGGGTAATATGGAAGTTCTATTTTTACGTTTTTAAGGAACCTCCATACTGTTCTCCATAGTGGCTGCATCAATTTACATTCCCACCAACAGTGCAAGAGGGTTCCCTTTTCTCCCCAACCACTCCAGCATTTATAGCTTGTAGATTTTTGGATGATGGCCATTCCAACTGGTGTGAAGTGATACCTCATTGTAGTTCTAATTTGCATCTCTCTAATAATTACTGATGTTGAGCACTCTTTCATGTGTTTGTTGGCAATCTGTATATCTTCTTTGGAGAAATATCGATTTAGGTCTTCTGCCCATTTTTGGATTGTGTTGTTTGTTTTTTTGATATTGAGTTAGATGAGGTGCTTGTAAATTTTGGAGGTTAATCCTTTGTCAGTTGCTTCATTGGCAAATATTTTCTTCCATTCTGAGGGTTGTCTTTCCATCTTGTTTATGGTTTCCTTCCCTGTGCAAAAGCTTTTAAGTTTCATTAGGTCCCATTTGTTTATTTTTGTTTTTATTTCCATTTCTCTAGGAGGTGGGTCAAAAAGGATCTTGCTGTGATTTATGTCATAGAGTGTTCTGCCTATGTTTTCCTCTAAGAGTTTGGTGGTGTCTGCCCTTCCATTTAGGTCTTTAATCCATTTTGAGTTTATTCTTCTGTATAGTGTCAGGGAGTGTTCTAATTTCATTCTTTTGCATGTAGCTGTCCAATTTTCCAAACACCACTTTTGAAGAGTCCATCTTTTCTTCATTGTATATTCTTGCCTCCTTTGTAAAAAACAAGGTGACCCTATGTGCGTGGGTTTATCTCTGGGATTTCTATCCTGTTCCATTGATCTATATATCTGTTTTTGTGCCAGTACCATACAGTCTTGATTACTGTAGCTTTGTAGAATAATCTGAAGTCAGGGAGCCTGATTCCTCCAGCTCCATTTTTCTTTCTCAAGATTGCTTTGGCTATTCAGGGTCTTTTGTGTTTCCATACAAATTGTGAAATTTTTTGTTCTACTTCAGTGAAAAATGTCACTGGTAGTTTGATAGGGATTGCAATGAATCTCTAGATTGCTCTATGTAGTGTAATCATTTGCCCAATGTTGATTTTTCCAATCCAAGAACATGATATATCTCTCCATCTGTTTGTATCATCTTTAATTTCTTTCATCAGTATCTTATAGTTTTATATCTACAGGTCTTTTGTCTCCCTAGGTAGGTTTATTCCTAGGTATTTTACTCTTTTTGTTGCAGTGGTAAATGGGAGTGTTTCCTTAAGTTGTCTTTCAGACTTTTCATCATCAGTGTATAAGAATGCAAGAGATTTCTGTGCATTCATTTTGTATCCTGCAACTTTATCAAATTCATTGATTAGTTCTAGTAGTTTTCTGGTGGCATCTTTAGAATTCTCTGTGTATAGTATCATGTCATGTGCAAACAGTGACTGTTTTACATCTTCTTTTCTGATTTTGATTCCTTTTATTTCTTTTTCTTCTCTGATTGCCATGGCTAAAACTTCCAAAACTATGTTGATTAATAGTGGTGAGAGTGGATAACCTTGTCTTGTTCCTGATCTTAGAGGAAATGCTTTAAGTTTTTCGCCACTGAGAATGATGATGGTTGCGGTTTTGTCATATATGGCCTTTATTATGTTGAGGTAAGTTCCCACTATGCCTACTTTCTGGAGGGTTTTTATCATAAATGGGTGTTGAATTTTGTTGAAAGCTTTTTGTGCATCTATTGAGATGATAAAGTTTTGTGGGTTTTTTGGGGTTTTGTTTTTTTGGTTTTTTTGTTTTGTTTTGTTTTGCTGTACACGGGCCTCTCACTGTTGTGGCCTCTCCCATTGAGGAGCACAGGCTCCGGATGGGCACGCTCAGCGGCCATGGCTTATGGGCCCAGCTGCTCTGTGGCATGTGGGATCTTCCTGGACCAGGGCACGAACCCATGTCCCCTGCATCGGCAGGCAGACTCTCAACCACTGCGCCACCAGGGAAGCCCAAAGTTTTTATCCTTCAATTTGTTACTATGGTGTATCAAGCTGATTGACTTGTGTATATTGAAGAATCCTTGCATTCCTGGCATAAACCACACTTGATAATGGTGTATGATCCTTTTAGTGTGCTGTTGGATTCTGTTTGCTAGTATGTTTTTTGAGGACTTACATCTACTTTCTTCAGTGGTATTGGCCTGTAGTTTTCTTTTCTGTGACATTTTGCCTGGTTTTGGTATCAGGGTGATGGTGGCCTCATAGAATGTGTTTGGGAGTGTTCCTCCCTCTGCTATATTTTGGAAGAGTTTGTAAAGGATAGGTGTTAGCTCTTCTCTAAATGTTTCATAGAATTCACCTGTGAAGCCATCTAGTCCTGGGCTTTTGTTTGTTGGAATATTTTTAATCACAATCTCAATTTTAGTACTTGTGATTGGTCTGTTTATATCTTCTATTTCTTCCTTATTTAGTCTCAGAAGGTTGCACTTTTCTAAGAATTTGTCCATTTCTTCCAGATTGTCCATTTTTTGTCCTATAGTTGCTTGT
Organism: Mesoplodon bidens; assembly: GCF_964165515.1. Taxonomy (NCBI): domain Eukaryota; kingdom Metazoa; phylum Chordata; class Mammalia; order Artiodactyla; family Ziphiidae; genus Mesoplodon; species Mesoplodon bidens. The sequence goes on from NC_138163.1 coordinate 89,221,803, forward strand.
AGTAATCTCTCATGATTCTTTGTATTTCTGCAATGTCAGTTGTTACTTCTCCTGTTTCGTTTCTAATTCTATTGCTTTGAGTCTTCTCCCTTGTTTTCTTGATGAATCTGACTAATGGTTTATCAATTTTGTTTATCTTCTCAAAGAACCACCTTTTAGTTTTATTGATCTTTGTTATTGTTTCCATTTTTCTTTTTCATTTATTCCTGATCTGATCTTTATGATTTCTTACCTTCTGCTAACTTTGAGTTCTTTTTGTTCTTCTTTCTCCAATTGCTTTAGGTGTAAGTTTAGGTTGTTTATTTGAGATGTTTCTTGTTTCTTGAGTTAGTATTGTATTGCTATAAAGTTCCCTCTTAGAACTGCTTTTGCTTCATCCCATAGGTTTTGGGTTGTCATGTTTTCACTGTCATTTGTTTCTAGGTATTTTTTTATTTCCTCTTTGATTTCCTCAGTGAGCTCTTGGTTATTTAGTAGTGTATTGTTTAGCCTCCATGTGTTTGCATTTTTTCAAGTTTTTTCCTCTCATTGATATCTAGTCTCATAGCATTGTGGTCGGAAAAGATACTTGATGCAATTTCAATTTTCTTAAATATACCAAGGCTTGATTTGTGACCCAAGATATGATCTATCCTGGAGAATGTTCCATGAGCACTTGAGAAAAATGTGTATTCTGTTGTTTTTGGAGGGAATGTCCTATAAATATCAATTAAGTCCATTTGGTCTCATATCTCATTTAAAGGTTCTGTTTCCTTATTATTTTCATTTTTGATGATCTGTCCACTGGTGAAATTGGGGTGTTAAAGTCCCCTACTATGATTGTGTTACTGTTGATTTCCCCTTTTATGGCTGTTAGCATTTGCCTTAAGTATTGAGGTGCTCCTATGTTAGGTGCATAAGTATTTACAATTGTTATATCTTCTTCTTGGATTGATCCCTTGATCATCATGCAGTGTCCTTCTTTGTCTCTTGTAATAGTCTTTATTTTAAACTCTTTTTTTTTCTGATATGAGAATTGCTACTCCACCTTTCTTTTGATTTCCATTTGCATGGAATATCTTTTTCCATCCCCTCATTTTCAGTCTGTATGTGTCCTTAGGTCTGAAGTGTGTCTCTTGTAGACAGCATATATATGAATCTTGCTTTTGTATCCATTCAGCCAGTCTATGTCTTTTGGTTGGAGCTTTTAAACCATTTACATTTAAGGTTATTATCGATATGTATGCTCCTATTATCATTTTCTTAACAGTTTTGGGTTTATTATTGTAGGCCTTTTCCTTCACTTGTGTGTACTTCCTAGAGAAGTTCCTTTAGCATTTGTTGTAAAGCTGGTTTGGTGGTGCTGAACTCTCTCAGCTTTTGCGTGTCTGTAAAGGTTTTAATTTCTCCATCATTTCTGAATGAGATCCTTGCTGGGTGGAGTAATCTTGGTTGTAGGTTTTACCCTTTCATCACTTTAAATATGTCCTGACACTCTTTTCTGGCTGGCAGAATTTCTGTTAAAATACCAGCTCTTAATCTTATTGTGATCCCCTTGTATATTATTTGTTGCTTCATCCTTGCTGCTTCTAATATTTTTTCTTTGTTTTTATTTTTTGATAGTTTTATTAATATGTGTCTTGGTGTGTTTCTCTTTGGATTTACCCTGTATAGGACTCTCAGTGCTTCCTGGACTTGATTGACTATTTCCTTTCCCACGTTAGGGAAGTTTTCAACTATAATCTCTTCAAATATTTTCTCAGTCCCTTTGTTTTTCTCTTCTTTTTCTGGGACCCCTATAATTCGAATGTTGGTGCACTTAATTTTGTCCCAGAGGGCTCTGAGACTGTCCTCAATTCTTTTCAGACTTTTTTCTTTATTCTGCTCTGCAGTAGTTATTTCCACTATTCTGTCTTCCAGGTCATTTATCCGTTCTTCTGCCTCAGTTATTCTGCTATTGATGCCTTCTAGAGTATTTTTAATTTCATTTATTGTGTTGTTCATGATTGTTTATTTGCCCTTTAGTTTTTCTAGGTCCTTGTTAAACGTTTCTTGTAATTTCTTCATTCTATTTCCAAGATTTTGGATCATCTTTACTATCATTATTCTGATTTTTTTTCAGGTAGACTGCCTATTTCCTCTTCATTTGTTTGGTCTGGTTGGTTTTTACCTTGCTCCTTCATCTGCTCCATATTTCTCTGTATTCTCATTTTTTTAAAACTTACTGTGTTTGGGGGTCACCTTTTTGCAGGCTGCAGGTTCGTAATTCCTGTTGTTTTTGGTATCTGCCCCAAGTGGATGAGGTTGATTCAGTGGCTTGTGTAGGCTTCCTTGTGGATGGGACTGATGCCTGTGTTCTGGTGGTTGGGGCTGGATCTTTTCTTTCTGGTGGGCAGTGCTGCATCTGTTGGTGTGTTTTGGTGTGTCTGTGAACTTAGTATGATTTTAGGCAGCCTCTCTGCTAATGGGTGTGGTTGTTTTCCTGTCTTGCTAGTTGTTTGTCATGGGGCCTCCAGCACTGTGCTTGCTGGTTGTGGGTGGAGCTGGGGGTTAACGTTGAGATGGAGATCTCTGGGAGACCTCTCACCAATTGATATTATGTGGGGCCAGGAGGTTTCTGGTGGTCCAATGTCCTGAACTCAGCTCTCCCATATCAGAGGCTCCGGCCTGACACCAGGCCAGAGCACCAAGAACTGTCAGCCACATGGCCCTGAAGAAAAGGAGAAAAAAGAAAGGAAAAATAATAATAATAATAAATTTTTAAACTTATTAAAATAAAAAATAATAATATAAAAAAGAAGAGAGCAACCTAACCAATATACAAATCCACCAATGATAACAAGCGCTGAAAGCTATACTAAAATAAACATAAAAATCAGAAACAAGTCAGTCACAGACAACAAACCCCTAGTCTACAGTTGCTCCCAAAGTCCACCTCCAAAATTTTGGGATGATCCCTTTCCTATTCAGGTATCCCACAGATGCAGGGTACATCAAGTTGATTGTGGGGATTGAATCCACTGCTCCTAAGGCTGCATGGAGAAATTTCCCTTTCTCTTCTTTATTTGTACAGCTTGTGGAATTCAGCTTTGGTTTTGGCCCCATGTCTGCATGTAGGTTGCCCTCAGGTATCTGTTCCTGCCCAGACAGGATGGAGTTAAAGCAGCAGCTGATTAGGATCTCTTGCTCCTTCAGGCCAGGGGGAGGGAGGGGTACGGTAGTTATAACTGGAATGCAGGTTGAGTCTGTGGTGGCAGATTCTGGTGTGCATTGCAACAGCCTGAGGTGCACTTTGTGTTCTCCCAGGGAAGTTATCCCTGTATCACAGGATCCTGGCAGTTGCGGGATGCACAGGCTCCTGGGGGTGTGTGGATAGTGTTCTATGTTTTCACACTAGATTCCTGGTGGCTGCTGCAGCAGCTTTAGCATTTCATGCCCATCCAGGGGGTCCAAGCTGATAGCTGCAGCTCGTGCCTGTCTCTGCAGCTTGTTTAAGCAGTGCCCTGCCTCCTGTGTGCAGACAGGGAAAGAATACCCTCTCCTTGTGCACCCTGAAACAATGGTCTCTTGCCTCTTGGGCAGGTCCAGACTTTTTCCCAGACTCCCTCCTGGCTAGTTGTGATGCACTAGCCCCCTTCAGGCTGTGTTCATGCAGCCAACCCCAGTCCTCTCCCTGGATGTGACCTCTGAAGCCTGAGCCTCAGCTCCCAGCTGCCACCCACCCTGGCAGGTAAGCAGACAAGTCTCTCAGGCTGGTGAGTGCTGGTTGACACCGATCCTCTGTGCGGGAATCTCTCCACTTTGCCCTCTGAACCCCCGCTGCTGTGTTCTCCTCCGTGGCTCTGAAGCTTCCCCTCTCCCACCCCCCATCTCCACCAGTGAAGGGGCTTCCTATTGTGTGGAAACTTTTCCTCCTTCACTGCTCCTTTCCAGAGGTGCAGGTCCCATCCCTATTCTTTTGTCTCTGTTTTTTTCTTTTTTCTTTTGTCCTACCCAGGTATTTGGGCAGTTTCTTGCCTTTTGGGAAGTCTGAGGTCTTCTGCCAGCATTCAATAGATGTTCTGTAGGACTTGTTCCACATTCAGATGTATTTTTGATATATTTGTGGAGAGGAAGGTGATCTCCACATCTTACTCCTCTGCCATCTTGAAGGTCCCCCTAGACCATTGTTAATACTGTTTTCTAAATGAATAAACTGAGGCTCAGAGGAGTTAAAATGAGTAGTCAAAGGACACAGAGACTTTAAATGGCAGAGTGGAGAAGTGCAGACAAATTTTCTAACTCAGTGTCCAGTTCTGTGTCCTTCAAACCACATTGGTTCCTCCTCACGGTCAGGAACTGTGTCTTTAAAGTCAAAAATATTTCTTCAAGGACAGAAGCATATCCTCAAGGTGAGAGTTTGTGTTTTATTCTCCTGAGTACTCTAAGCATTGGTATGGATCATTACCTTGCATTGGGAAAGGTGAAGAATGAAATGCTCCAATCACTCATGTGACAAGGAAGAAGGGAGGAGTTAGAGTACGTTGTCATATGTGAGGGATGCTGAGGCAGACATTTTAAAGAAAGGCAGGGAAGCAGGTATTAGCAGTCTTCTGGCTCCCATCCCCGTGCTCTTTATAAGAAGGAAAGAAAGAGAGAGAGGGAAAGAAAGGAAGGAAGAAAGAAAGATAGATTGAACTAATGCTTAAATGATGGAACCATAATATATTGATAAGGAAAACAAGGATATTTGACAATGTCCCTCACATTGGAGATTGCTGTCAACAAGTCAGCCAGGCTTTACTTCAGCAGAGTCTTCATTGAAGGAGACCTAGACTGGGGGGCTGTGGGCCCTCTAGTACCTGGAAAAAACTGTGAGTATAAGCTAGGAAGTCACTGCAAGTTGAAATAACTTGCCTAGATCCACACAAGACTCAAACTATAGATGGGGAATGAAAAAGGAAAAGAGGAAAATGGTCAAGGGATGTTGGAACTGGAGAGAAAGTGGAAGTCAGGGCACAGGAAGAGCATATGCTCTCTGTGTACAGCAAAGAGTGTATATGTTATCATCCCAGGTTAGTAGGGCAAATGCATAGGAGAGATAGAGAGAATGAAGAGGAGAGGTGAGGCCAGGGAAAGAGGGGGTGGGAGGGGAGGGTTGGGGGAGGGGCAAAGGACAAAAATAGTCCTGGGAAGGGGATTGATACAGAAATCTTGGAATGCTTGATTCTTCTCACAGTATGAACAGAAACTTAACTGTACCAAAGCTTGATGAAGATAACCCTTACCACCATCCAATTTCTTTTCTTCCAAGTTCACCAAGAAGCCTCAATGAGATGGAAAGGGTAAGTATTCTTAGCCACTTTACAGGCACTGTGGGGTTAAGTGACTTCTGTGAAGTCACAAAGTGAGTTTGTTGCTCAGCGGGGACTAGAACTCCCATTTCCTGCTTCTCAATCCTGTTCCTCTTTTGTTAAACCACTAGACTCAAAGAGCCCTCCAACACCCTCCATTTCACTTGGTCTTAGAATCAACCATTATAGTTTCCTTTGGAGTGCCTTGAAGGCACTTTTTAGGTCTTTACTACCCTAAGAACATGTAAATGCGCCCTCAGAGAGATCACCCCTTAAACGGCAGAGTGGAGAAGTGCAGACAAATTTTCTGCATTTAAATCTTAAATGTACCAGCAGAATGGGGAGAATGACAGAGATCTTTTTCACAGTTTTTCTAAGGAGCCATATCCCAAGCATCACGCTTTTCTATACCCGGGCATATACTTTCATTCCCTGGGGTCAGTTTGAGAGAGTAACCATCCTTTGGAGAGATTCTAATAGTGGAATTTTGGACAACATAACAAGTTGTTGGTGGTGCGGGTGAAATTTAGGAGAATCAGTTTCATCTATCACCCCTTGTAGGATGTTGTCTGCTCCAGCGCTGTACATGGTCAGCTTCAATTGAATACAGGGTGGTGATTATCAATTTTATTATTTTTTATTTTAGCCTAGTTCCTTTTAGTTCCCAAGGCCTGACTGATTTGAACACCTGAATCACACACACACATACACATATATACATTGCCATCCTTTCATCCTTTGTATGTGAATTTCTCAACCATTGGCCTATTTTCTGGATAGTTATTAAGATCCATTAGGCCTCCACATGGTGAAGAGAGACGGCAGGTGATGGCTTTCTACTTGAAAAGCAATTTCAAGTTGCATGCCATGAGCGTGTGTTGGTGAGTGTCCACCCATGGCAAGTTCCTAAACCATGGAATGTTATGTACTAATTTCCTGTATCTAATTTTCTCAGAAGCAAAGTGACCATACCAAGAATGACAAAGCCCATCTATATATAATACAAGGAACAGGACTCCCTTTTCCTATCTCCCTTATTCAATGGTGATTGTATGGTGTAGTACAGGGATGGCAAATATGCCACCCATGCTCAGTCTATGCCCAAACTAGACAGCAGTAATCAATTATGGCCCCTCTTTCCCAATGAGCCTTAATGCAGTCTTCCTCAGCATGTGCTCCAGGCAGCTATCACCCAACTGATCAGAGACTGTATCAGACAAGAAACCCATTTGATTTCCTCAAAGTGAGGGAAAAGGTAAGGCTTTAGAATCATAAAGGCCTGTGTTCTCCTTCCACTTCTGCCACTTACAAGCTCTGTAGCCTTTAGCAGGTCATTTCTCTTCTCAGAGCCTCAGTTTCCTTATCTGTGAAATAGGGAAATTAGGATGGTCATGAAAATTCACAGTGATAAAACACTTAGCACATAGTGGATGTCCAATACCTGTTATCACTGAGTTCCAGAATCTTACAATTAACATGTCTGTCTTTTGGGCTTCTTTTTAAAAGGTGGCAGGGGTACTTGAGGACTTCTCAGCAGCTAGTGGAGCAAATGCCTCAAAAAGGAGACACAAAGCCCTCAAAGACAAACCTTACCGATCTTAGCATTTTTCTAGTCAGACCTTGGCAAGGAGATCTTGTTTCCCTTGACGCTGGGCATCCACACTCCTCATGCCCAATTTGTTCTTTCCTCAGAATTCCCTAGCTCACTATTTTGTTTCCTTGGAACCTAATAACTGCTTCAAGAGATTTAATTGGAACCAAAAATCACTTCATTGAGAGTCACTATCCTGCTTTCCTCCTACCTCTTGGAGTGCTCTATCATAGGTTCCTTTGCTGACTCTTCTCACTTTGTCTAGCCATTACCTATAGGGGTTCTTAAACCTTCCATCCAGGGTTGGCTTCTCAGACCAAGTGCTCTCTTTGGTCATTCTCAGCCACTCCTAGGATTTTAACTCCTAGTTTTCTAGGGCTGCCATAAAAAAAGCATCATGATTTGGTAGCTTAAACAACAGAAATTTGTCTCACTTTTCTGGAACCTAGAAGTCCGAAATCAAGGTGTCAACAGGGTTGGTTCCTTCTGAGAGCTATAGGGAAAATCTGTTTCATGCTTTTTTCCTAGGTTTTGGTTGTTTGCTATAAGTATTCGGCATTCCTTGGTTTTTGCTAGATTACCCCAATCTTAGCCTTTATCTATATATGGGTGTGTAAGTCCAAATTTTCCCTTTAATATAAGGACACCAGTCATATTGGTGTAGGGGCCTACCCTACTCCAGTATGACCTAATGTTAATTAATTAAATGTACAGTGACCCTGTTTCCAAATAAGTGTATATTCTTAGGCATTGTGGTTTAGGACTTTGATATATCAGTTTTGGGGGGACACAATTCAACCCATGACACCTATCATCTGATGAGTTCCCCCAAAGACCATCAGTACAACTGTGTCTACTGATATTCAGATCTGTATATCAGCTGCCTGATGTACTAGTCTATCTACATGTCCCTTGGGCATCTCCAACTCAGTCATGATGCTTTCCCTGCTACCACCACTAGGATCTCACCTAAACTTGGCTCTCCTCCTGAGTGATTTCTGCTTTTAGCTCTACTATCCTCCCAGTCGTGTAGCTGTAAAATCTCAGTCTTCTCTGACTCCTCCCTCTTTCTTCCCCTTCCTCTGTAATCATTTGCCAGGTCTTGATTCCAGTTTTATAATATCTTAATTATGTCTTGCCCTGCTTCTTCTTTGTCCTAATTGAAGGCCAGTATTTCTTTTCACTCGGACAGCCTCCCAGCTGTTCTCCCTGCCTCCCATCTCACCTCCCTCTGGTCCATCCTCTCTGGCATGCGAGTCACTGTCTTTAAGCACAGTTCTTCCAGTGGCTCCATTCATCATCAGCAGCTGCTTTCCCATTTCTGAGCCTTTCCTCTACTGAACCTGCTCCATGAAATGCTCTCCCCTTACATTCGTCTATTTAGACTTTTGCCTGAAAGGCCACACACTTTCCACAAAGGCATCACATGTGACCTCTTTCCCTTGGGCTCTTAATTCTCCACAAGCACTTAACGTATTCTACCCTGTCTCAGAGCTATATAGTTAACGTATTATCTCCATTATTACTCTCCCCCCATACACTAGTACAATGTAATTGTGTTAAGGCAAGATATGTCTTCTTCATTATGGTATTCTACATGTCTGGCTCACAGCAGGTGCGCAATTGGTTGGTGATTTGAAAAACCTTGAAGCTTGCTGCCCTTGTCTCTTTGTGTACTGCTGTATATTGCAGCATAAAACCCAGCCCTCTCAGGTTAAAAAAATATCTTCTAAATTGGGTCAGTTTATAGACTAGGAATATCAGCTGCTTAGAGCTTACCAACCAACCTCTTCAGCAAGCACCTTCCAGTGAGCTGATAGGGAAGCAGGGACAAAGAGGGATTGGAGAAGCTCCCCCCACCTAGCAGCAGCTGCTCAGCAGTAGGTTGGTGGAGGCTCAGAGAGCAACAAGGCCAAATATACAGGTCAAAACCTGATTTATACAGGAAAAATAATGTGTGGTGACCTTAATGGCAAGGAGGCTTATCATCTGAAACCTACAGTGGCAGAGAGCCCAGAGGCTCTCCAGTGTTAATCTTGAATCTTCTTTTGACGTTCCTTTGAAATATATATATATATATATATATATATATATATATATATATATATGCTCTAAGCTGTTACTTGGTATACAAAAGTAATCATTTTTACATCCTATGTTTCTAAACCTGTACACAAAGACTTTTCTTCTGCCCACTTCCCAGCGGTAGAGCTGAAGACATCAGAAATGAGAACTGACTTACACAAGGTCATGTGGCAAGGAGCAGCCCAGGCTTAAAATCAGAAGCAGTCTTTTTGCCACTTTTTCTCCTTGCAAGAGTCCAAGGATGGGGCGATGCACCACTGGAAATGAGCTCTCCAAAGGACTAGAGAGGACAGGTACTGATAAGCAGAATCTGAGGCCTAGAAAACCTAAGAGCACCATTGCAGCAAATGCCAAGGGAAAGGAATTGCCCACAGCTTAAAAGCATGGGCCCTGGAGTATGAATGACATAAACAAATGACCAAATGCATGTTGCTAAGTAGTCTTAGGGCCACAGAGAGGGAAGTATTTTGTTGAATAAATGAATGATGTGATTATAAGGACTGCAATAGCTCTTCACTTCTTAGGTAATGGTTAAGAGTGTGGACGCCAGGCCGGCCTGCTTTCATTCAAATCTTGATTCTACCACTTGATTTTACTACATATTAACCTTCTGACCATGAGCAAATCACTTAAGTTCTCCAAGCCAGAAAACTTAAACCTTAGTTTCTTTAGTTTCCTCACTTAGAAAATGGCATCCATTATTCACAAATGTTTATTGAATATATACTAGTCAGGCATTGTTTTAGGTGCTTGGGATACAGCAATGAATACAACAGATAGAAATCCCTGACCTTGTGGAGTTGACATTCTAGTTAGGGGGATAGTTAAAAATGGTAGTCCTCACTTCCTAGGGTTGCAGGGAGGGGTAAATGAGAGAATGCACAAAAAATGCTAGGCACAGAGCTTGTACTTAATGAATGTATCAAGTTAAACTATGTCTTGGCAAAAGGGAGAGATTAGATGTATTAGTGTAATGAAAATGTTGCTTACCTGCCTGACTGCCCCTTCATTTAGCTCCAGCCCTATTCAGAATGGAATACTGTCCTGACAGACATCCAAGATCAGAGGAAGGTAGAGGAGGTGGTATTTCAAATTGACCTTTAAAATGAGTGGGAGAATAAAGAGGTGGAAAGGCCATCACAGGCCAGGCCAAGGTCTTTGGACTTTGGTAAAAGTGTAGAGACACTGAAAGTTTAGGAGTAAAAATGACCACAGGCTAGGGAAACTTTGACTGGATGAAGGGTAAGAGGTCTTTATCTTTAGCTCTTTGAGATTGGAGATGGGTGAGAGAGCTTCAGTTCTATGATATGGTGGTGGTCTGTGTGCATGTGCATGTGTGTGTACAAATTAACCAGAATTTCAGCAAGTCCGTTTGAGGGGAAAAATACAGTGTTAATCTTGGCCAATTACACGAAAGGTCTTATTGTTCTGAGGTGGAGTTTACGGAGGCCTACTGAGGCTGCAGTCAAGCCAACAAAATATAGGGGCAGGGGAGCTCCAGGCAACTGGAAGGGCAACTGGACCAAGGACAATGCTGGCCAAGAGCAATGCTGGCTAAGGTGATTCAGCAGCTTGAGTTCAAGTCCACTATCCCTCAACTCCATTCCCTCTGGACTTGTAGCACCTTTTTCCCCACTGAAAGCCAGCAAGAGCCCTGACTCCGCCAGGTTCTCCAGCCCTTATTTCAATGGAATAGAATCAGGCATGATTTCCAGATATTTTGCCCCGCTGTGGAGGATAGTTAAAGGACAGTACATTTGGTACCCTAAGCCTGGGCTTATCAGTTGCTATAATATTGATATGGCCCCCATATAAGACTGACTTTTTTTCTTTCCATGACAAGATTGCTGGTTTTCACCCTGCTATGAAACATAACAGTAAAGTGTGGGATCTGGAATCAAACTGCTTTTGTTTGAAGCCTGTTTCTGTTACTTCCAAGCAGTGTGATCTTGGGCAATATAGTTAATTTCTCTGAGCCTCAGTATCTCTTTTTGTAAATTGGGGATGATAATACTTACCTCACGGGATTGTTGTGAGGATTCAGTAACTTCCTTCAGGTAAAGCTACTAGAATTTTGCCTAGCTCATAGGAAGTGTTATTTAAGTTACAAGCTAATATCTTGCTCTAGTCATTGACCCTTTGCAGGAGGCTCTGTTTCCTCATGTATGCAATACAATAATGCTTGCCCTGTATAGATCCTGAAGTCAGGGACAAAACTGATGAGAAAACATTTTACTAAGAGAAGTAATACAGGATGCAGTGTACTGGCAGGGGGGTATATTATCTGGGGTATGTTTCAACAGAGTTTTGGCTATAACTGTAATGCAAATTGTGGAAATTAATGTGTGGATATGATTGTGACCTTCATGTAGTAACTTAGATAGCTGAGATTATTTCTGGAGGGTGACACCAACCTGTATTCTGATTGACATTAGGTGGTCTCTCTCATAAACACACCTTTAATTTTCTAGACAGTGAAATATTTCACAGTTCCATGTTACTTTTGACTATTACAACTTAGCACTTACATGTAGTTAGATTATAGCTAATATTTAAGAACATCAGAGATAATTTAATTCAGTCAGTCTTCTTAAAGGAATGATACATAATTTACTGATTTAAAAAAATAATATTGTGATAGTTAATCTTTAATCTTATGTTAGAGTTTTGGGATTTCCATGCAAAATCAAAAACTGGCCATGTAGAATATCAGGAATGTGAATAGAGTCCAGTCAGGTCAATTTCCTCATCTGTAACCTGGAACTGATAATCCCTTCCCTGGTTGGCTGGCAGGACAATGGTATAACTCAAATGTGATAATGAATGTCAAAGAGAGTAAAAATTATAAAGTAATATATACATGTGAGTTATAAAAACAGTAATATTAACAGTAATGATCATCTATTGAGTATCTACCTTGGGCTAGGTGCTTTTAATAAAAATGGACCGGGGGTCGGGGACTTTCAATATGGCAAAGGAGTAAAACATGGAGATCACCTTCCTCTCCACAAATACATCAGAAATACATCTACATGTGAAACAACTCCTACAGAACATCTACTGAATGCTGGCAGAAGACCTCAGACTTCCCAAAAGGTAAGAAATTCCCCCATGTACCTGTGTAGGGCAAAAGAAAAGAGAGACAAAAGAATAGGGATGGGACTTATACCTCTGGAAGGGAGCTGTGAAAGAGGAAAAGTTTCCACACACTAGGAAGCCCCTTCACTGGCAGGGACTGGGGTTGGCCATGGGAGGGGGAAGCTTCAGAGCCTGTGAGGAGAGCACAGCAACAGGGATGCAGAGGGCAAAGTGGAGAGATTCCCATACAGAGAATCGGTGCCTACCAGCACTCACCAATCTGAGAGGTTTGGATGCTCACCTGCCAGGGCAGGTGGGGGCTGAGAGCTGAGGCTCAGGCTTCGGAGGTCAGATTCCAGGGAGAAGACTGGGGTTGGCTGTGTGAAAACAGCCTGAAGGAGGCTAGTGTGCCACAGCTAGCCAGGAGGGAGTCTGGGAAAAGCCTGGAACTGCCTATGAGGCAAGAGACCATTGTCTCAGGGTGTGCGAAGAGAGGGGATTCAGAGCACTGCCTAAACGAGTGCCAGAGATGAGTGTGAGCCACGGCTATCAGCATGGGCACCAGAGACGGGCACGAAATGCTAAGGCTGCTGCTGCAGCCACCAAGAAGCCTGTGTGCAAGCACAGGTCACTATCCACACCTCCCCTCCCGGGAGTCTGTGCAGCTCACCACTGCCAGGGTCCTGTGATCCAGGGACAACTTCCCCGGGAGAACACACGGTGCACCTCAGACTGTTGCAACATCACTGTGAGCTCTGCCACTGCAGGCTCGGCTCACATTCAGTAACCCTCCCTCCCCCTGGCCTCAGTGAGCCAGAGCGCCCTAATCAGCTGCTACTTTAACCCCATCTTGTCTGGGCGAGGAAGAGACGCCCTCAGGTGACCTACATGCAGAGGTGGGACAAAATCCAAAGCTGAACTGCATGAGCTGTGTGAACACAGAAGAGAAAGGAAAGTCTCTCCCAGCAGCCTCAGGAGCAGCGGATTAAATCTCCACAAAAAACTTGATGTACCCTGCATCTGTGGAATACCTGAAGAGACAACAAATCATCCCAAAATTGAGGTGGTGGACTTTGGAAACAACTGTAGGCTTGGGGTTTGCTTTCTGCATGTAATTTGTTTCTGGTTTTATGTTTATTTTAGTTTATTGTTTAGAGCTTATTGTCAGTGATAGATTTGTTTATTGATTTGGTTGCTCTCTTCCTTTATATATATATATATATATATATATATATATATATATATATTTCTTTTTTCACTTTTTGTAACTGTGTATGTGTATGCTTCTTTGTCTGATTTGTCTGTATAGCTTTGCTTTTACCATTTCTCCTAGAGTTCAGTCTGCCTGTTTTTTGTTTTTTGAATAGATTTTAGGGTTTGTTATCAATGGTGGATTTGTTTGTATATTTAGCTGCTCTCTTCTTTCTTATTACTTATATATATTTTTATTTTTAATAATATTTAATATTTTATTTTAATAAATTTATTTATTTCATTTACTGTTTACTTTCTTTCTTTCTTTCCTTCCTTCCTTCTTTCTTTCTTTTTTCTCCCTTTCCTTCTGTGTCATGTTGCTGACATGGTCTTGGTGCTCTGGCTGGGAGTCAGGCCTGAGCCTCTGAGATGGGAGAGCTGACTTCAGGACATTGGTCCACAAGAGACCTCCTGGCTCCATGTAATATCAAATGGCAAGAGATCTCCCAGAGATCTCATTCTCAATATAAGACCTAGCTCCACTCAAAGATGAACAAGCTACAGTGCTGGGCAACCTAGGCCAAACACCTAGCTAGACAGGAACACAACCCAAATGATTATCAGAGAGGCTGCCTAAACATACTAAGTTCACAAACACACCAAAACACACCACCAGACATGCTCACACCCACAAGAAAGACAAGATCAAGCCTCATCCACCAGAAACAGGTAACAGCCCCAACTACCAGAAAGCCTACACAACCCACTGTAGAAACCTTACCCACTGGGGGCAGACCCCAAAAAAGAAACTAAAGAACAAAGAAACAATGATGAACAGCATAATAAATGAAATTAAAATTTCTCTAGAAGGAATCAATAGGAGAATAACTGAGGCAGAAGAACACATAAGTGACCTGGAAGATAAAATAGTGGAAAAAATGTCCACAGAGCAGAATAAAGAAAAAATAATAAAAAGAATTGGGGACAGTCTCAAAGACTTCTGGGAAAATTTTAAATGCACCAACATTCGACTTATAGTGATCCCAGAAGAAGAAGACAAACAGAAAGGGACTGAGAAAATATTTGAGGAGATTATCATTGAGAACTTCCCTAATATGGGAAAGGAAATAGTCAATCAAGTCCAGGAAGACCAGAGAGTCCACTGCAGGATAAATCCAAGAAGAACAACAGGCCAAGACACATATTAATAAAACTATCAAAAATTAAAAACAAAGAAAAATTATTAAAAGTCGCAGGGCAAAAACAAATACCACAAAAGGTAATCCCCATAAGATTAAAGTGATTTTTTAAAGTGATGAAGGGGAAAAACCTACAACCAAGATTACTCTACACAGCAAGGATCTCATTCAGATTTAACAAAGAAATTTAAAACTTTACAGAGCAGCAAAAGTTGAGAGAATTCAGCACCACCAAACCAGCTTTACAACAAATGATAAAGGAACTACTCTAGGCAGGAAACACAAGAGAAGGAAAAGACCTACAATAACAAACATAAAACAATTAAGAAAATGGTAATAGGAACATACATATCGATTATTACCTTAAATGTAAATGGCTTAAATGCTCCAACCAAAAGACATAGACTGGCTGAGTGGAAACATAAACAAGACCTGTATATATGCTGTCTACAAGAGACCCATTTCAGCCCTAAGGTCACATACAGACTATAAGTGAGGGGATAGAAAAAGATATTCCATGCAAATGGAAATCAGAAGAAAGCTGGAGTAGCAATTCTCATATCAGACAAAATAAACTTAAAAACAAAGTGCATTACAAGAGACAAAGAAGAACACTGCATAATGATCAAGGGATCAAACCAAGAAGAAGATATAACAATCGTAAATATTTATGCACCCAACATAGGAGCACCTCAATACATAAGGCAAATACAAACCGCCATAAAACGGGAAATCCACAGTAACACAATCATAGTAGGGGACTTTACCACCACACTTTCACGAATGGACAGATCATTTAAAATGAAAATAAATAAGGAAACACAAGCTTTAAATGATACATTAAACAAGATGGACTTAATTGATATTTATAGGACATTCCATCCAAAAACAACAGAATACACATTCTTCCCATGTGCTCATGGAACATTCTCCAGAATAGATCGTATCTTGGGTCAGAAATCAAGACTTGATAAATTTAAGAAAATTGAAATCGCATCAGGTAACTTTTCTGACAACAACACTGAGACTAGATATCAATTACAGGAAAAATTCTGTAAAAAAATACAAACACATGGAGGCAAAACAATGCACTACTTAATAACCAAGAGATCATTGAACAAATCAAAGAGGAAATCAAAAAATTCCTAGAAACAAATGACAATAAAAACATGATGACCCAAAACCTATGGGACAAAACAAAAGGAGTTCTAAGAGGGAACTTTATAGCAATACAATCCTACCTCAAGAAACAAGAAACATCTCAAATAAACAACCTAAACTTACACCTACAACAATTAGAAAAAGAAGAACAAAAAAACCCCAAAGTTAGCAGAAGGAAAGAAATCACAAAGATCAGATCAGAAAGGAATGAAAAAGAAATGAAGGAAACGATAGCAAAGTTCAGTAAAACTAAAAGCTGGTTTTCTGAGAAGGTAAACAAAATTGATAAACCATTAGCCAGACTCATCAAGAAAAAAAGGGAGAAAACTCAAATCAATAGAATTAGAAATGAAAAAGGAGAAGGTACAACAAACACTGAAGAAATACAAAGGATCGTGAGGGATTACTACAAGCAACTCTATGCCAATAAAATGGACAACCTGGAAGAAACAGACAAATTCTTAGAAATGCACAAACTTCTGAGACTGAAACAGGAAGATATAGAAAATATAAACAGAACAATCACAAGCACTGAAATTCAATCTGTGATTAAAAATCTTCCAACACACAAAAGCTGAGGACCAGATGGCTTTACCAGTGAATTCTAACAAACACCTGGAGAAGAGCTAACACCTATCCTGCTCGAACTCTTCCAAAATATAACTGAGGGAGGAAAACTCCCAAACCCATTCTTCGAAGCCAGCATCACCCTGATACCAAAACCAGACAAAGATGTCACAAAGAAAGAAAACTACAGGCCAATATCACTCATGAACATGGATGAAAAAATCCTCAACCAAATACTAGCAAACAGAATCCAACAGAACATTGAAAGAATCACAAAACATGATCAAGTGGGGTTTATCCCAGGAATGCAAGGATTCTTTAATATATGCAAATCAATGAGATACACCATATTAACAAATTGAAGGAGAAAATCCATATGATCATCTCAGTAGATACACAGAAAGCTTTTGACACAATTCAACACCCATTTATGATAAAGAAAAAACCCTCCAGAAAGTAGGCATCGATGGAACTTACCTCAATATAAAAAAGACCATATGTGACAAACCCACAGCCAACATTGTCCCAATAGTGAAAAATAGAAACCATTTCCACTAAGACCAGGAACAAGAAAAGTTGCCCAATCTGACCACTATTATTCAACATAGATTTGGGAGTTTTAGCCACAGAAATCAGAGAAGAAAAACAAACAAAAGGAATCCAAATTGCAAAAGAAGAAGTAAAGCTGTCACTGTTTGCAGATTACATGATACTCTACATAGAGAATCCTAAAGATGCTACCAGAAAACTACTAGAGCTAATCAATGAATTGGGGAAAGTAGCAGGACTTAAAATTAATGCACAGAAATCTCTGGCATTCCTATACACTAATGATGAAAAATCTGAAAGAGAAATTAAGGAAACACTACCATTTATCATGGCAACAAAAAGAATAAAATACCTAAGAATAAACTTACCTAAGGAGAGAAAAGACCTGTATGCAGTAAATTATAAGACACTGATGAAAGAAATTAAAGATGATACAAATAGATGGAGAGATATACCATGTTCTTGGATTGTAAGAATCAACATTGTGAAAATGACTCTACTACCCAAAGCAATCTACAGATGCAATGAAATCCTTATCAAACTACCAATGGCATTTTTCAAAGAACTAGAACAAAAAATTTTACAATTTGTATGGAAACACAAAAGACCCTGAATAGCTAAAGCAATCTTGAGAACGAAAATGGAGCTGGAGGAATCAGACTCCCTGCTTCAGGCTATACTGCAAAGCTACAGTAATCAAGACAGTATGGTACTGGCACAAAAACAGAAACATAGATCAATCGAACAGGATAGAATGCCCAGAGATAAACCCACACACATATGATCACCTTATCTTTGATAAAGGAGGCAAGAATACACAGTGGAGAAAAGACAGCCTCTTCAATAAGTGGTGCTGGGAAATTAGACAGGTACATGTGAAAGTATGAAATTAGAACACTCCCTAACACCATACACAAAAATAAACTCAAGATGGATGAAAGACCTATATGTAAGGCCTGACACTATCAAACTCTTATAGGAAAACAGGCAGAACACTCTATGACATAAATCACAGCAAGATCCTTTTTGACCCACCTCCTAGAGAAATGGAAATAAAAACAAAAATAAACAAATGGGACCTAATGTAACTTTACAACTTTAGCACAGCAAAGGAAACCATAACCAAGATCAAAAGACAACCTGCAGAATGGGAGAAAATATTTGCAAATGAGGCAACTGACAAAGGATTAATCTCCAAAATTTACAAGCAGCTCATGTAGCTCAATATCAAAAAAACAAAAAAACAAATCCAAAGATGGACAGAAGACCTAAACAGACATTTCTCCAAAGAAGATATACAGATTGCCAACAAACACATGAAAGAATGCTCAGCATAGGCTTCCCTGGTGGTGCAGTGGTTGAGAGTCCACCTGCCGATTCAGGGCACATGGGTTCGTGCCCCAGTCTGGGATGATCCCACATACCACAGAGCAGCTAGGCCGATGAACTATGGCTGCTGAGCCTGCGCCTCTGGAGCTTGTGCTCCACAACAGGAGAGGCCACAATAGTGAGAGGCCTGTGTACCGCAAAAAAAAAAAAAACCCACAATGCTCCACATCATTAATCATTACAGAAATGCAAATTAAAACTACAATGACATATCATCTCACACCAGTCAGAATAGCCATCATAAAAAAATCTAGAAACACTAAATGCTGGAGAAGATGTGGAGAAAAGGGAACACTTGTGCACTGTTGGTGGGAATGTAAACTGATACAGCCACTATGGAGAACAGTATGGGGGTTTCTTAAAAAGCTAAAAATAGAGCTAGCATACGACACATCAATCCCACTACTGGGCATATATCCTGAGAAAACCATAATTCAAAATTGTCATGCACTAAAATGTTCATTGCAGCTCTATTTACAATAGCCAGGACGTGGAAGCAACCTAAGTGTCCATCAACAGATTAATGGATAAAGAAGATGTGGCACATATATACAATGGAATATTACTCAGCCATAAAAAGAAACGAAATTGAGTTATTTGTAGTGAGGTGGATGGACCTAGATTCTGTCATATAGAGTGAAGTAAATCAGAAAGAGAAAAACAAATACCGTATGTTAACACATATATATGGAATCTAAAAAACAAACAAAAAATGGTAATGAAAAACCTAGGGGCAAGATGGGAATAAAGATACAGAACTACTAGAGAATGGACTTGAGGATATGAGGAGGGGGAATTGTAAGGTGGGACAAAGTGAGAGAGTGGCAAGGACATATATACACTACCAAGCGTAAAATAGATAGCTAGTGGGAAGCAGCCGCATAGCACAGGTAGATCAGCTCCGTGCTTTGTGACCACCTAGAGGGGTGGGACAGGGAGAGTGGGAGGGAGGGAGATGCAAGAGGGGAAAGATATGGGGATATATGTATATGTATAACTGATTTACTTTGTTATAAAGCAGAAATGAACACACCATTGTAAAGCAATTATACTCCAATAAAGATGTTAAAAAAATTACATACAAAGAAAATAAATAAAAAGCAGCAAGGGAAAAGCAGCAAATAATATACAAGTGTATCCCCATAAGGTTAACAGATGATCCTTCAGAAGAAACCCTGCAAACCAGAAGGGAGTGGCAGGACATATTTAAAGTGATGAAGGGGAAAACCCTGCAACCAAGATTACTCTACTGAGCAATGATCTCATTCAGATTTGACAGAGAAATTAAAAGCTTTACAGACAAGCAAAAGCTAAGAGAATTCAGCACCACCAAACTCGTTACAACAAATGGTAATGGAACTTCTGTAGGCAGGAAAGACAAGAGAAGGAAAAGAACTTCAATAACAAACCCAAAACAATTAGGAAAATGGTAGTAGGAACATACATATCTATATCTACCTTAAATATTACACAAAGACTGCCTGGCTGGATACAAAAACAAGATCTATATACATGCTGTCAAAAGAGACCCACTTCAGACCTAGGAACGTGTACAGACTGAAAGTGAGGGGATGGAAAAAGATATTCCATGCAAATGGAAATCAAAAGAAAGCTGGAGTAGCAACTCTCATAAAAGACAACAGATTTTAAAATAAAGACTATTACAAGAGACAAAGAAGGACACTACAAAATGATAAAGGGATCAAACCAAGAAGAAGATACAACAATTGTAAATATTTATGCACCCAACATAGGAGCACCTCAATACATAAGGCAAATGCTAACAGCCATAAAAGCAGAAATCGACAGTAACAAAATCACAGTAGGGGACGTTAACACCCCACTTTCACCAAAGGATAGATCATCCAAAATGAAAATTAGTAAGGAAACACAAGCTATAAATGGTACATTAAACAAGATGGACTTAATTGATATTTATAGGACATTCCATCCAAAAACAACAGAATACACTTTCGTCTCAAGTGCTCATGGAATATTCTCCAGGTTAGATCATAGGTTGGGTCACAAATCAAGCCTTGGTTAATTTTGAAAAGTTGAAATCGTATCAAGTATGTTTTCCGACCACAAGGCTATGAGACTAGATTCAACGTCCGGATAAAAACTGTAAAAAATACAGACACATGGAGTCTAAATAATACACTACTAAATAACCAAGAGATCACTGAAGAAATCAAGGCAGAAATCAAAAAATACCTAGAAACAAATGACAATGGAAACACTACGACCCAAAAACTATGGGATGCAGCAAAAGCAGTTCTAAGACGGAAGTTTTTAGCAATAAAATTCTACATCAAGAAACAAGAAACATCTCAAATAAAGAACCTAACCTTACACCTAAAGCAACATTGAAAGAAAAACAAAAAATACCCACCCAAAGTTAGCGGAAGGAATCATAAATATCAGATGAGAAATAAATTTAAAAAGTAGTGAAAGAAATGATAGCAAAGATCAATAAAACTAAAAAATGGTTCTTTGAGAAGGTAAAATTAATATACCATTAGACAGACTCATCAAGAAAACAAGGAAGAAGTCTCAAAGCAATAGAATTAGAAATGAAAAAGGAGAAGCAAGAACTGAGACTCCAGAAATACAAAGGATCATGAGAGATTACTACAAGCAACTATATACCAATAAAATAGACAACCTAGAAGAAATGGACAAATTCTTAGAAAAACACAACTTCTGAGACTTAACTAGGAGGAAATAGAAAATATAAACAGACCAGTCACAAGCACAGAAATTGAGACTATGATTAAAAATCTTCCAGCAAACAAAAGCCCAGGACCAGATGGCTTCCCAGGCGAATTCTGTCAAACATATAGAAAAGAGATAACACCTATCCTTCTCAAACTCTTCCAAAATATAGCAGAGGGAGGACACTTCCAAACCGATTCTAAGAGGCCACCATCACCCTGATACCAAAACCAGACAAAGATGACACAAAGAAAGAAAACTACAGGCCAGTATCACTGATGAACATAAATGCAAAAATCCTCAACAAGATACTAGCAAACAGAATCCAACATCATATTAAAAGGATCATACACCATGATCAAGTGGGGTTTATCCCAGGAATGCAAGGATTCTTCAGTTTACAAAAGTCAATCAGTTTGATATACCATATTAACAAATTGAAAGATAAAATATTATCATCTCAATAGATGCAGAAAAAGCTTTTGATAAAATTCGACACCCATTTATGATAAAAACCCTCCAGAAAGTAAGCATAGAGGGAACTTACCGCAACATAATAAAGGCCATATATGACAGACCCACAGCCAACATCATTCTCAAAGGTGAAAAATTGAAACCATTTCACTAAGATCAGGAAAAAAACAAGGTTGCCCACTCTCACCAATATTATTCAACATAGTTTTGGAAGTTTTAGCCACAGCAATCAGAGAAGAGCAAGAAATAAATGGAATCCGCATCAGAAAAGAAGTAAAACCGTCACTCTTTGCAGACGACATGATACTATACATAGAGAATCCTAAAGATGCTACCAAAAAACTACTAGAGCTAATCAATGAATTTGGTAAAGTAGCAGGATACAAAATAAATACACACAAATCTCTTGCATTCCCATACACTAATGATGAAAAATCTGAAAGAGAAATTAAGGAAACACTACCATTTACCATTGCAACAAAAAGAATAAAATGCCTAGGAATAAGCCTACCTAAAGAGACCAAAGACCTGTATACAGAAAACTATAAGACACTGATGAAAAATTAAAGATGATACAAATAGATTGAGAGATATACCACGTCTTGGATTGGAAGAATCAACATTGTGAAAATGACTATACTACCCAAAGCAATCTACAGTTTTATTGCAATCCCTATCAACCTAACAATGGCAATTTTCACAGAACTAGAATAAAATATTGCACAATTTGTATGGAAACAACAAAGACCTGAATAACCATAGAAATATTGAGAATGAAAAACGGAGCTGGAGGAATCAGGCTCCCTGACTTCAGACTATACTACAAAGCTACAGTAATCAAGACAGTATGGTACTGGAAGAAAAACAGAAATATAGATCAATGGAACAGGATTGAAACCCAGAGATAAACCCATGAACATATGGTCTCCTTCTCTTTGATAAAGGAGGCAAGAATATACAGTGGAGAAAAGACAGCCTCTTCAATAAGTGGTGCTTGGACAACTGGACAGCTACATAAAAAAGAAAGAAATTGGAACACTTCCTAACACCATACAGAAAAATAAGCTCAAAATGGATTAAAGACCTAATATAAGGCCAGACACTATCATATTCTTAGAGGAAAACATAGGCAGAACACCCTATGACATACATTACATCAAGATCCTTTTGGACCCACCTCCTAGAGAAGTGGAAATAAAAACAAAAATAAACAAATGAGATCTAATGAAACTTCAAAGCTTTAGCACAGCAAAGGAAACCATAAACAAGACCAAAAGACAACCCTCAGAATGGGAGAAAATATTTGCAAATGGAGCAACTGGCAAAGGACTAATCTCCAAAATTTACAAGCAGCTCATGCAGCTCAATATCAAAAAACAAACAACCCAATCCAAAAATGGGCTGAAGACTTAAATAGACATTTCTCCAAAGAAGATATACAGACTGCCAACAAATACATGAAAGGATGCTCAACATCACTAATCATTAGAGAAATGCAAATCAAAATTACAATTTGGTTTCAACTCACACCGATCAGCATGGACATCAGCAAAAAATCTAGAATCAATAAGCGCTGGATAGGTTGTGGAGAAAAAGGTACCCTCTTGCACTGTTGGTGGGAATGTAAATTGATAAAGCCATTATGGAGAACAGTATGATGGTTCCTTAAAAAACTACAAATAGAACTACCATATGAGCCAGCCATCCCAGTACTGGGCATATACCCTGATAAAACCGTAATTCAAAGAGTCATGAACCACAGTGTTCATTGCAGTTCTATTCACAATAGCCAGGACATGGAAGCATCCTAAGTGTCCATCGACAGATGAAGAGATAAAGAAGATGTGTCACATATATACAATGGAATATTACTTAACCATAAAATAAATGAACCTGAGTTATTTGTAGTGAGGTGGATGGACCTAAAGACTGTCATACAGAGTGGAGTAAGTCAGAAAGGGAAAACAAATACTGCATGCTAACACATATATACAGAATCTAAAACAGAACAACATGGTTCTGAAGAACGTAGGGGCAGGACAGGAATAAAGATGCAGACGTAGAGAATGGACTTGAGGACATGGGCCGTGGAAAGGGTAAGCTGGGACAAAGTGAGAGAGTGGCATGGACACATATACACTACCACATGTAAAATAGATAGCTAGTGGGAAGCAGCTGCATAGCACAGGGAGATCAGCTGGTTGTTTTGTGTCCCCCTAGAGGGTTTGGAATCGGAGGGTTGGAGGGAGACACAAGAGTGAGGAGATATTAGGATATATGTTTATGGACAGCTGATTCACTTTGTTATAAAGCAGAAAGTAGCACACCATTTTAAAGCAATTATACTCCAATAAAGATGTTTAAAAAATAAAGATAATAACAATTGAAAAAATAAATATTAGCACAACAGGAAAAGAGAGATTTGGTTATAAATTGAAGTTAGCTAATATTTAATAAGCTCATGATTCCCTAAGGTGTGCCGGGCTCTTTATGAAAGTTATTAGATTTAATAAATGTGTTAAAACTAAAAACAAAAACAAACAGAAAATAATGTTAGACAATACTAATTGTAGTGTTACTCCATGCCAGTTGCTATTTTACAAAATTTACGTGAATTAATTCTCACAACAGCCCTTGTGAGTAATTACTGGCATCATCATCATCATCATCCCTGTGGTATAGGAATGACACTGATGTTCAAATCGGTGAAATCATTTGTTCTAGGCCACATAGCTGATAAGTGGCAGATCTGGGATTTGAACCCCGGTAGTTTGATTGTGGAATATATGCTTATAACCACTATACTGCATTCCTTTAGAGACTTTTCAGAGTTACATTGGGTAGTACTGTTTTTTAATGACAGTTAATCCAGCTTGCAAAGCTCTCCCACTTGCCAAGTAGTGACAAATTAAAAAAAAAAGCAAAAACATATACACATAAACAAAGCATGATGGCTAAATGAAATGAATTGAGTCCATAAGAGTCTTGAATCTATGAGCATGTTAAACAAGAGCAAATAAAATCACTGACTCAGTAGAATTGGGCAGATATGACTCAGACAGCAACAATAGTGATAATAGCTAACATTTATTGAGTTTAATGTTTATTGAGTTTATTAGATCATTTACTGTGGGCCAAGGACTCTTCTAGATAATTTACGCATATTAGCTCATTTAATCCTCACAACTACCCTATGAGGTAGATATAATCATTATCATCCCCATTTTACACATGAGATAAATTGAGGCATAAGGAGGTTATACATTATGTCCACAGTTCTAAGGCTAATAAATGGTAGAGCAAGGATTTACAACCCAGGTCGTCTAGCTCCAGAATCCTTTGTGCTCATCCCTCATACACTGCTCCCTAAATACATTCACTTATATTATTTTCTGAGGCTAAATCTTGGGTTGTTAAGTATAGTAATTAACATTTATTGGGTGCCGACTGTGTGTCAAGCACTGTGACAAGACCAATTACAAACAAATTTGTTTAATTTATTTAATCTTCACAATAATCCTAAGAATCTATTTTTGAATCTAATTTTCTAAATCTAATTTTAAAATGGGGACTATTTTTTAATCCCCATTTGACAAAAGGAAATAATTAGAAAGGATTATATGAGTTACTATACAGACAAAACCCTTAGAACTCTGCCTGGCCCATAAGGAGTGTCAAGAGTAATGACCCAAAGTCATAAAGCTAGTAAGTATTGGAGTTGACATTTGAACTCCTGTCTTTCCCCTACCCAAGCCTATCGCAACAATACCTTCTCAATGTGTACACCTTCATAGTCCCTCTAGATCTGCTTGCTGCACTACAGGCAAAGTAAATTTTTTGAAATGTAAATCCAAGCAAATTCCTTTAATTGCTCCCCTTTGGTTTTTGAATAAAGCCCCTCTAGGAGGCCCAAGTGGCTACATCTGGGAGGAGGGAAGAGTGGTAGGTGAATGGCTTCTGAGAGGGTGGTAATAACTCCTGTAGGGCCTTGGAGGCCATGTTAAGGAGTTTGGATTTTGTTTTGTCAGAAGCCACTGGAGGGGTTTGAGCTGGGCATTGAACCATGATTTAAATGGCTCTCTGGTTTCTAGGAGGAGAATGGTTTCCAGGGCCCATGGGAGCTGGGAGCCCAGTGAACAGACTGCTGCAATATCCAGGCAGGAGAGGGTGTTGGTTTTGGCCAAGTGGTAAGAGTCTGGATATATTTAGAAGGTAAAACTGACAGGCTTTGCTGATGGACTGGATAGGGGTGTGAGGGAAAGTGAACAAATATCACTGCTAAGTTTTTGACCCCATCAATTAGGTGATTGGTGGCAGTGCTGGTTAACGAAATGGGGGGCAGGGGAAGGGAATCAATGAAAATTGAGAGTTTTTTGCTGGCTATGTTTGAAATGCATATAAAAGAAAGAAGCTGTGGGAACTCAGAAGAGGAGGAAAACATTTTCAGATGAGGAGATCAGGGGAGACTTTCTGACAAAGGTGTCATATATGTTATGCTGGGCTTGGAAGAAGAGGTAGGATTGGGTATATAGAGTTAGTGGAGGGAGAGGCACTGGGAAGAGGTTAGGGCAGTGTTTCTTAAACTTCAGAATTTTTGCCTTTTACAGTCACCATTTTACTTACTATTTTACCTTAAAGTGACCCATTTTTGAGAAGTTTGATACTAAAAAAAAAGCTTTATACTGGTGCTTTAAATTGATTTTAGTTATCTGTTCCTAAATACACATTTAAAATAAGCATCTATTAAAGATCTTGTTGATGTAAAAATAACTATCATTTGTTGAGTACTTACTATATGCTAGAAGCAATTCTAAGTGATGCAAATCAATACGTTTGTTTTGCTCTGACACTAATTGCTTATAAATCCTGTTCTAATTGCTTTACATGTACTAACTCACTTAACACTTGTGGCATTTTTATGCTATAAGGGTACTATCTTCCCTGTTTCACAGATGGGGAAGCCATAGCCCAGAGACGTTAGGCAACTTGACCAGAGCTGCACAAATAATGAATAGCAGAGCTGGGCTTTGAGCTCCAGGTCCATATTCTGAACCACTACCCTATTGGCCCTCACCCTTGGCTAGCTATGAGAATCACATGGGGAGGTTTTTTTTAAAATACATTTAGACCCCACCTGGACAAATTCAATCAGAATGTCTGGAATGGGGCTTCAGAATCATGTCTTTGGAAAGCTCCTGGACAATTCTCATATATAGCCAGGGGTGAGAACATCTGCCCTATGCAATAAGGCCTCCACCATGCATAATCACCCCTTCACTACAACACTCTGGGAAACATGAGCTTAGGGCATTTGAGGCAGAGAAAAGCACGCGGACAAAAGCCTGAAGATGTTCATTAGCAGTTCAAAGAAGTGCATGTGGCCTCCTTTAGATTCACAGAGGTCCAGGAGTTCATGCATCTGGTGGGGAAGCAGCAACCCACACTGGGGGTGTACTTGGTAGAAGGTCACACAGTCCTGATGAGTTTGGATCACCTGGTTCCCAATTAACATAATGTCTGACCTTTTCACCAAATTTAATTTGCTGGCAGATTATTAACTTCCAGTTGCTGAAGTGTGTTGGGGCCTGAGAGGGGGAAGGAAGCTTAGCAACCAATTGCATGGCTTAGCAGCTAATTTCCACACTTTAATTACAGCAGATGTGGGAGTCTGTCTGCAAAATTGCCACTGCTGGAGCTGGCTAGACAAGTCACAAACTAGTCACGCAGCAGCTGCCAGTAGCAAATAAGGGGAAAGCACCTTGCCACTAACTCACTGGTCACGTGTTTTTCACTCAGTTTCCCAACTGTAAAATAGGGATAGACTGCATGGATCAAATGAAAAAATGTCTTTGCTTTTTTAGCAAATAAAAACTTGGATTAAGAGTTATTTAGTTTTGTATTTAACACTTATAGAGCACTTACCATGTGTATTCATTTCCTATTGCTGCTGGACAAATTACCACAAACTTGATGGCTTAACAAACATTAATTTTCTTAAAAGCTGTGGAAATTATGGTGTCAGTGATACTGTATTCCTTTTTGGAGGATTTAGGGGAGAATACATTTCCTGCTTTTTCCAGCTGCCAGAGACTGCTGGTATTCCTTAGCTCAAGGCTACAGTCCATCTTCAAAGCCAGCAATGGCTGGTCAAGTCTTTTTCACATCACATAACTCTGACACCTGCTCTTGTGCCTCCATCTTTCACATTTAAGGATAATCCAGGATAATCTCCCTATTTTAAAGTCACTGATAAGTGTCAACTGAAAAAAAAAGCACACAACGTGAAAACTGTGATTTTTCAGATTATTTGGAGACTATAGCACAGGAGACAGCCTTTCAGATAGCTCTGAGGAACTGCTCTGAAGAGGTAAGGGGGGAGATCAGTATCTATGTGATTTTGGTGAAGGGGTTATTTGCAACCAAGCACACAGCTCAGTAGAAGTTTGTTTCTAGTCATAAGATATTAATGGTGTTAGTGCTTTTCTAAGTATGGGAAGATGTAAGACTTTGGGTTCATGAATTTTTTTCTCCTGAAAATATCTAACTATATGAAGGCCTGTTCTGCCAGTTTCCCCAGAGCACAGAGTGCCTCATTCTGAAATCCACCATGGACTCCTTCAAGGGTGTGTTAAAGGTTAGCAACTTCAGTGGCTAGTGACTTATTTCTTGTACAACTAGATGGCAAGTGACATATTTTTGTTGTCAGTGCCGCCTCATAGTCATAAATGGTTAGTTTAGAAGGTATGTCATGACCATTTTGTCCTACTGTGCTAGGAATGCTTATTCCTAGATCAGGCCAGGATTTTGTTGACAGGCCACTCAATGTGATAATACTGGACTAGACCCTATTAACAGTAATCAGAAGTCTCTGCACCACCCTGTCTTAGTAGTCTGTTACGGTCCAGGAAATGATTCCCTCTTGTAGCTTCTTCCATATCTAGAGTTACACTATGACAGTTATTGATCTTATATACAACTATATATTTGGTAAATCATTTCAGGTCATCTAGGCATCATTTTATCAGAGGCTCAGTCACACATTTGGTAATGCAAAAAAACAAGACATAAGGCAGAATACAAGTAATATAGGTAGTTGCATTAGTAAAGTCATAAGTAAGAATTTAAGCCAAGAACTGCCATTACCTGTGACCCAGTATATCCCCAGGTCATCTGACTTAGTCTGTTCCACATCAATCCTTATTTTTAAGGGAAATGATATTTTAGCATTGTTCCTAGAGCACCCAGCCCAACTTCCTAGTGTTATTAGGCTGATTACCCTTATAATGGTTTAATTGTTCCCATTATAAGGGGGATCCTTAAACTTAAACAATCATAGCCTGGTGTTAGCCATATAAATACACCTCATAACGGAGGAAGGGTATATTCTTTGACAGGAATTTTGCTCATTGCTCTGATTGAGCTTGAGTAACTTTAAAAGAAAACTCATAATTGTCACCATGGTCAGAGCAAGTATGATTGATAGGCCAACTGAGGGAGTCCATTCTAGTAACAAAAATAGTGGCCCAAATAGAGGTATAACTTCTTTCTTCTAGAATAAATTTCCTAAGGGCCATCCAATTAGGGCCTTAGAGAAGTCCACTAGGGTAACCCAGAAATACTGCATATAGGTAACTAACCATAAACCCAACAACTGGGTTGATTTAAAATCTCTGCATAAGGAGAGGGGGAAGATGGTGGAAGAGTAAGACACAGAGATCACCTTCCTCCCCACAGATACATCAGAAATACATCTACACGTGGAAAAACTCCTACAGAACACCCACTGAACGCTGGCAGAAGATGTCGGGCCCACCCAAAGGCAAGAAACTCCCCACGTACCTGGGTAGGGCAAAAGAAAAAAGAATAAACAGACACAAAAGAATAGGGACGGGACCTGCACCAGTGGGAGGGAGCTGTGAAGGAGGAAAGGTTTCCACATACTAGAAGCCCCTTCATGTGCAGAGACTGTGGGTGGCAGAGGGGGAAGCTTTCGGAGTAGCGGAGGAGAGCACAGCAACAGGGGTGCGGAGGGCAAAGCGGAGAGATTCCAGCACAGAGAATTGGTGCCGACCGGCACTCACTTGCCCGAGAGGCTTGTCTGCTCATCCGCCGGGGTGGGCGGGGGTTGGGAGCTGAGGCTCGGGCTTCGGTTGGAGCGCAGGGAGAGGACTGGGATTGGCGGTGTAAACACAGCCTGCAGGGGGTTAGTGCACCACGGCTAGCCGGGAGGGAGTCCAGAAAAAGTCTGGACCTGCCAAAGAGGCAAGAGACTTTTTCTTCCCTCTTTGTTTCCTGGTGCGCGAGGAGAGGGGATTAAGAGCGCTGCTTAAAGGAGCTCCAGAGATGGGCATGAGCCATGGCTATCAGCGCAGATCCCAGAGAGAGGCATGAGACTCTAAGGCTACTGCTGCTACCAACAAGAAGCCTGTGTACAAGCACAGGTCACTATCCACACCTCCCCTCCTGGAAACCTGTGCAGCCCGCTACTGCCAGGGTCCCGGGATCCAGGGACAAATTCCCCAGGAGAACCCATGGCGTGCCTCAGGCTGGTGCAACGTCACACCGGCCTCTGCCACTGCAGGCTCGCCCCACACTCCGTGCTGCTCCCTCCCCTTGGCCTGAGTGAGCCAGAGCCCGATAATCAGCTGCTCCTTTAACCCCGTCCTTTCTGGTCGGGAACAGACGCCCACAGGCGACCTACACGCAGAGGCGGGGCCAAATCCAAAGCTGAACCCCAGGAGCTGTGCCAACAAAGCAGACAAAGGGAAATATCTCCCAGCAGCGTCAGGAGCAGTGGATTAAATCTCCACGATCAACTTGATGTACCCTGCATCGGTGGAATACCTGAATAGACAACAAATCATCCCAAATTGAGGAGGTAGGCTTTGAGAGCAAGATTTATTATTTTTCCCCTTTTCCTCTTTTTGTGAGTGTATATGTGTATGCTTCTGTGTGAGATTTTGTCTGTATAGCTTTGCTTTCACCATTTGTCCTAGGGTTCTGTCCATCCGTTTTTTTTTTTTTTTTTTACTTAAAAAATTTTTTTCTTAATAATTATTTTTCATTTTAATAACTTTATTTTATTTTAAATTATTTTATTTTATCCTCTTTCTTTCCTTCTTTCTTTCTACTTTTTCTCCCTTTTATTCTGAGCCGTGTGGATGAAAGGCTTTTGGTGCTGCAGCCAGGAGTCAGTGCTGAACCTATGAGGTGGGAAAACCAACTTCAGGACACTGGTCCACAAGAGACCTCCCAGCTCCACGTAATATCAAACAGCAAAAATCTCCCAGTGATCTCCATCTCAACACCAACACCCAGGTTCACTCAACGACCAGCAACCTACAGTGCTGGACACCCTATGCCAAACAACTAGCAAGACAGGAACAAAACACCACGCATTAGCAGAGAGGCTGCCTAAAATCATAATAAGTCCACAGACACACCAAATCACACCACCAGACGTGGACCTGCCCACCAGAAACACAAGATCCAGCCTCATCCACCAGAACACAGGCACTAGTCCCCTCCACCAGGAAGCCTACACAACCCACTGACCCAACTTTAGCCACTGGGGACAGACACCAAAAACAACGGGAAATATGAACCTGCAACCTGCAAAAAGGAGACCCCAAACACAGTAAGATAAGCAAAATGAGAAGACAGAAAAACACACAGCAGGTGAAGGAGCAAGATAAAAGCCCACCATGGGCTTCCCTGGTGGCGCAGGGGTTGAGAGTCCGCCTGCCGATGCAGGGGACACAGGTTCACGACCCGGTCCAGGAAGATCCCAAATGCTGCGGAGCGGCTAGGCCTGTGAGCCATGGCCGCTGAGCCTGTGCATCCGGAGCCTGTGCTCCACAACGGGAGGGGCCACAACAGTGACAGGCCCGTGTACCGCAAAAACAAACAAACAAACAAACAAAAACAGACCTAACGAATGAAGAGGAAATTGGCAGTATACTTGAAAAAGAATTCAGAATAATGATAGTATAGATGATACAAAATCTGGGAAACAGAATAGAGAAAATGCAAGAAACATTTATCAAGGACCTAGAAGAACTAAAGTGGAAACAAGCAATGATGAACAACACAATAAATGAAATTAAAAATACTGTAGAAGGGATCAATAGCAGAATAACTGAGGCAGAAGAACGGATAAGTAACCTGGAAGATAAAATGGTGGAAATAACTACTGCAGAGCAGAATAAAGAAAAAAGAATTAAAAGAACTGAGGACAGTCTCAGAGACCTCTGGGACAACATTAAATGAATGAACATTCGAATTGTAGGGGTCCCAGAAAAAGAAGAGAAAAAGAAAGGGACTGAGAAAATATTGAAGAGATTATAGTTGAAAACTTCCCTAATATGGGAAAGGAGATGATAGTTAATCAAGTGCAGGAAACACAGAGAGTCCCATACAGGATAAATCCAAGGACAAACACGCCAAGACACATATTAATCAAACTGTCAAAAATTAAATACACAGAAAATATATTAAAAGCAGCAAGGGTGCTTATCTGGTGGCGCAGTGACTGAGAGTCCGAGTGCCGTAGCAGGGGACATGGGTTTGTGCCCTGGTCTGGGAAGATCCCACATGCCACGGAATGGCTGCACCCATGAGCCATGGCCACTGAGCCTGCACGTCCGGAGCCTGTGCTCTGCAATGAGAGAGGCCACAACAGTGAGAGGCCCGTGTACTGTAAAAAAAAAAAAAAAAAGCAAGGGAAAAACAACAAATAACACACAAGGGAATCCCCATATATTTAACAGCTGATCTTTCAGCAGAAACTTTGCAAGCCAGAAGGGAGTGGCAGGACATATTTAAAGTGAGGAAGAAGAAAAACCTACAACCAAGATTACTCTACCCAGCAAGGATCTCATTTAGATTTGATGGAGAAACTGAAAACTTTACAGACAAGCAAAAGCTGAGAGAGTTCAGCACCACCAAACCAGCTTTACAACAAATGCTAAAGGAAATTCTCTAGGCAAGAAACACAAAAGAACGAAAAGACCTACAATAACAAACCCAAAATAATGAAGAAAATGGGAATAGGAACATACATATCGATAATTAACTTAACAGTAACTGGATTAAACGCTCCCACCAAAAGAAACAGACTGGCTGAATGGATACAAAAACAAGACCCACATATATGCTGTCTAAAAGAGACCCACTTCAGACCTAGGGACACATACAGACTGAAAGTGAGGGCATGGAAAAAGATATTCCATGCAAATGGAAACCAAAAGAAAGCTGCAGTAGCAATTCTCATATCAGACAAAATAGACTTTAAAATAAAGACTATTAGAAGAGACAAAGAAGGACACTACATAATGATCAAGGGATTGATCCAAGAGGAAGATATAACAATTGTAAATATTTATGCACCCAACATAGGAGCACCTCAATACATAAGGCAAATACTAACAGCCATAAAAGGGGAAATCGACAGTAACACATTCATAGTAGGGGACTTTAACACCCCACTTTCTCCAATGGACAGATCATCCAAAATGAAAATAAATTAGGAAACACAAGCTTTAAATGATACATTAAACAGGATAGACTTAATTGATATTTATAGGACATTCCATCCAAAAACAACAGAATACATATTTTTCTCAAGTGCTCATGGAACATTCTCCAGGATAGATCATATCTTGGGTCACAAATCAAGCCTTGGTAAATTTAAGAAAATTGAACTTGTATCAAGTATCTTTTTCGACCACAACACTATGAGACTAGATATCAATTACAGGAAAAGATCTGTAAAAAATACAAACATATGGAGGCTAAACAATACACTACTTAATAACGAAGTGATCACTGAAGAATTCAAAGAGGAAGTCAAAAACTACCTAGAAACAAATGACAATGGAGACGCGACGACCCAAAACCTATGGGATGTAGCAAAAGTAGTTCTAAGAGGGAAGTTTACAGCTACACAAACCTACCTT
Organism: Mesoplodon bidens; assembly: GCF_964165515.1. Classification (NCBI taxonomy): domain Eukaryota; kingdom Metazoa; phylum Chordata; class Mammalia; order Artiodactyla; family Ziphiidae; genus Mesoplodon; species Mesoplodon bidens. Next base: position 89,255,074 of record NC_138163.1, read on the forward strand.
AAGAAACAAGAGACATCTCAAATAAACAACCTAACCTTACACATAAAGCAATTAGAAAATGAAGAGCAAAAAACCCCAAAGTTAGCAGAAGGAAAGAAGTTATAAAGTTCAGATCAGAAATAAATGGAAAAGAAATGAAGGAAATGATAACACAGATCAATAAAACTAAAAGCTGGTTCTTTGACAATATAAATAAAATTGATTATCCTTTAGTCATACTTATCAAGAAAAAAAGGAGAAATCTCAAATCAATAGAAATAGAAAGGAAAAAGGATAATAATAACTGAAACTGCAGAAATACAAAGGATCATGAGAGATTACTACAGCAACTATGCCAATAAAATGGACAACCTGGAAGAAATGGACAAATTATTAGAAATGTACAACCTGCCAAGACTGAATCAGGAAGAAATAGAAACTATGAACAGACCAATCACAAGCATTGAAACTGAAATTAAAAATCTTCCAACAAACAAAAGCCCAGGACCAGAGGGCTTCACAGGCGAATACTATCAAATATTTAGAGAAGAGCTAACACCTATCCTTCTCAAACTCTTCCAAAATATAGTGGAGGGAGGAACACTCCCAAACTCATTGTATGAGGCCACCATCACCCTGCTACCAAAACCGGACAAGGATGTCACAAATAAAGAGAACTACAGGCCAAGATCACTGATGAACAGGGATGCAAAAATCCTCAACAAAATACTAGCAAACAGAATCCAACAGCATATTAAAAGGATCATACACCATGATCAAGTGGGGTTTATTCCAGGAATGCAAGGATTCTTCAATATACAGAAATCAATCAATGTGATACACCATATTAACAAATTGAAGGAGAAAAACCATATGATCATCTCAATAGATGCAGAGAAAGCTTTTGACAAAATTCAACACCCATTTATGATAAAAACCCTGCAGAAAGTAGGCATAGAGGGAACTTTCCTCAACGTATTAAAGGCCATATATGACAAACCCACAGCCAACATCCTCCTCAGTGGTGAAAAACTGAAACCATTTCCACTGAGATCAGGAGCAAGACAAGGTTGCCCACTCTCACCATTCTTATTAGTTTTGGAAGTTTTAGCCACAGCTATCAGAGAAGAGAAAGAAATCCAGACTGGGAAAGAAGAAGTAAAGCTATTACTGTTTGCAGATGACATGATACTGTACATAGAGAATCCTAAAGATGCTACCAGAAAACTACTAGAGCTAATCAATGAATTTGGTAAATTAGCAGGATACAAAATTAATGCACAGAAATCTCTGGCATTCCTACACACTAATGATGAGAAAACTGAAAGTGAAATTAAGAAAACACTCCCATTTACCACTGCAACAAAGAATAAAATATCTAGGTATAAACCTACCTAAGGAGACAGAAGACCTGCATGCAGAAAAGTATAAGTCACTGATGAAAGAAATTAAAGATGATACAAATAGATGGAGAGATATACCATGCTCCTGGATTGGAATAATCAACATTGTGAAAATGACTCTATAACCCAAAGCAATCTACAGATTCAATGAAATCCCTTTCAAACTACCATTGGCAGTTTTCACAGAACTAGAACAAAAAATTTCACAATTTGTATGGAAACACAAAGAACCCCAAACAGCCAAACCAATGTTGAGAACGAAAAATGGAGCCAGAAGACTCAGGCTCCCTCACTTCAGACTATACTACAAAGCTACAGTAATCAAGAGAGTATGGTACTGGAACAAAAACAGAAAGATAGATTAATGGAACAGCATAGAAATCCCAGAGATAAACCCACACACATATGGTGACCTTATCTTTGATAAAGGAGGCAGGAATGTACAGTGGAGAAAGGACAACCTCTTCAATAAATGGTGCTTGGAAAACTGGACAGGTACATGTAAAAGTATGAGATTGGAACACTCCCTAACACCATACACAAAAATAAACTCAAAATGGATTAACGACCTAAATGTAAGGCCAGAAACTATCAAACTTTTAGATGAAAACATAGGCCGAAAAGTCTATGACATAAATCACAGCAAGATCCTTTTTGACCCACCCCCTAGAGAAATGGAAACAAAAACAAAAATAAACAAATTGGACCTAATGAAACTTAAAAGCATTTGCCCAGCAAAGGAAACCATAAACAAGACCAAAAGACAGCCCTCAGAATGGGAGAAAATATTTGCAAATGAAGCAACTGACAAAGGATTAATCTCCAAGATTTACAAGCAGCTCATGCAGCTCAATAACAAAAAAACAAACAACCCAATCCAAAAATGGGCAGAAGACCTAAATAGACAATTTTCCAAAGAAGATATACAGTTTGCCAACAAACACATGAAAGTATGCTCAACATCGTTAATCATTAGAGAAATGCAAATCAAAACTACAATGAGATATCGTCTCACAACTGTCAAAATGGCCATCATCAAAAAAATCTAGAAACTATAAATGCTGGAGAGGGTTTGGAGAAAAGGGAACACTCTTGCACTGCTGGTGGGAATGTGAATTGGTACAGCCACTATGGAGAGCAGTATGGAGGTTCCTTAAAAAACTACAAATAGAACTACCATATGACCCAGCAATCCCACTACTGGGCATATACCCTGAGAAAACCATAATTCAAAAAGAGTCATGTACCAAAATGTTCATTGCAGCTCTATTTACAATAGCCCAGAGATGGAAACAACCTAAGTGTCCATCATCGGATGAATGGATAAGGAAGATGTGGCACATATACACAATGGAATATTACTCAGACATAAAAAGAAACGAAATTGAGTTATTTGTAGTGAGGTGGATGGACCTAGAGTCTGTCATACATAGTGAAGTAAGTCAGAAAGAGAAAGACAAATACCGTATGCTAACACATATATATGGAATCTAAATTAAAAAAATGTCATGGAGAACCTACTGGTAAGATGGGAATAAAAACACAGACCTACTAGAGAATGGACTTGAGGATATGGGGAGGGGGAAGGGTAAGCTTTGACAAAGTGAGAGAGTTGCATGGACATATATACACTCCGAAACATAAAATAGATAGCTAGTGGGAAGCTGCTGCATAGCACAGGGAGATCAGCTCGGTGCTTTGTGACCTCCTAGAGAGGTGGCATTGGGAGGGTGTGAGAGAGGGAGATGCAAGAGGGAAGAGTTATGGGAACATATGTATATGTATAACTGATTCACTTTTTTATAAAGCAGAAAGTAACACACCATGTAAAGCAATTATAGTCCAATAAAGATGTAAATAAATAAATAAATAAAATATCTGCATAAGATTGGGCTCTTGATAGAAAAAAAAAACATTTGATTCCTGTGAAAAAGTCCAAAAAATTAAGGAAACACTATAAATAATTATATTGGTCAGTTTGGGCATCTTGGGGTAACTGTCTACTTCTGATGTCATCTTCTCTTCCTGCTATGGGTGTAATTTCTCCTCTCTTTGAGCATTGTTTTAAGGTGATTTTGAGGTCAGCTATCCTCTTTATAGACCAGTCTGGTGCAGAGGCCTTTTCTAACTGGGAAATATGAATCCAAGAGCCAATTCCGTTCAGTTTTGCTGTGCATTAGCTAATTAAAAGTACCTGATAAGGGTCCTTCCATCTTGGTTGGAGATAGTTCCTTAAATGATGTCTTTTCCATTAAGTGTAATCTCTTTGTTGCACATCATGGGGCATCTGATCTTCATCTGAAGATAGATTACTGTGATAAGCTTCAGAAACAAGCTTAGAATGTCCTTTTAATAATTCAATTAAACTTTACAATAATGTAACATACTGATGAGGAGCTATCCAGGAAGTGAGTTTTAAACAGTTAAACAACACTAGAATTTAATATCCACAAAGGTATATTGCTGAAATATAATTTTTTCTCTATAAAATTACCCTCATTTCCACTAAGTGTAGCCAAATTAAGACTAATTTGGTTGCAAAATGTGTCTGGTTTCAATAAACTTGGCCTGATTATTTACATACATATAATTGATCATACAAGGTTTTTTTTTTTTTTTTTTTTTTGCCATACGCGGGCCTTTCCCATTGCGGAGCACAGGATCTGGACACGCAGGCTCAGTGGCCATGGCTCACGGGCCCAGGTGCTCCGCGGCATGTGGGATCCTCCTAGACCTGGGCACGAACCCGTGTCCCCTGCATCGGCAGGCAGACTCTCAACCACTGTGCCACCAGGGAAGCCCCATACAAGATTTTTAAAAATTGGCTTTGCTGGAACTTTTTATAAGGAATCTCAGATTGAATTTTTAGAAGAGTTCTCAAAGCCAGGAAAGATGCACCAAGGACTTGCCATCATATTCCACATGCAATATCTATAGATTTGGGTGAATTCCTCTCTTCTTGAGATTCCCCAAATATCTTGAGATTCCTGTATCTGTCAGTATATGGCCTTCTTTATCCACCTGATAAGCCTGCTGGGAACCTAAGAGTTTCCAGTCTCTGGAGGGATCAGGTAGAGAGAAAAGATAAATGTTTCAATTCTGCTAACAAATGTATAATTTACCAAATTTCTATAAGTCATAATTAGCTTGAGGGGAAGTATTTCCTTATATCTGGAAAACATAGATTAAAAGCCAGCAATATTTCTCAGTGTTTATAAATGAGATTAGTCTCCAGGGACAATCTTTTTCAGACTTTGGAATCCGTTTTCTGTGTGTGATCTTTTTCAGATTTTGTAATCAATGTTGAACTGACTTGATTAAAATAATTTGGAAATTGCTTTTTCTATGCTCTGAAACAGTTTAAAGAGCATTATAATTATCTGTTCTTTAAGGATTTGGTAGCTTTACTTCTGAAAGTGTCTGGGCTTGATGATTTGGTGGGAAAGGGATGGTGATGGGTTTTGAGCACAGCAGTCAGGGCTCTTGGCCATAATATGCTCTTTAGAGTAGGGAACCTGAGAGGCACATATTCATGTGAAACACTGGGGAAGTAAACAATAGAATTTTAAAAGCTTTTTTACTCAAATGGTTAGATTCTTGTTTCTTTATACTTTTCTTATGAATTTCTAGTTTAAATGCAGTGTGCTTAGTTGCTTTTCCTGTTTTTTGGAATAATTTGAGAGTTTCTTTGTAGTCAAATGTGTGCTTAGTTGTAAATCCTCAGTGGGCACTGGGAACAAATGAGTATTTTCTGTTTGCAAGTTCAATTGTTTGGTATGTAAATCTATAAATAAACTATATTTTTCCTATCTTCTTATATACTTACTTATATTGTACTTATTTGACCAGGAAGTCAAGAGAAGTCATTAAAGATCTCTAATATATTGTCTCCGTTAGCTTATCCTTGTAATTCTACAACTGTTCAATATAAGATAAAGTTTCAAAACTCAAAAAAAAAAGCCAGCAATATTTCAGACAGAAATGATATCAATTATGAAGATATTCACCAGTTCACTCAGTCTTGATATGTTTTTAACAGTTTTATGGAGACATCAGGGTATCCATTAGAATTCTTTAATTTTTTTTACATCTTTATTGGAGTTTACTTGCTTTACAATGTTGTGTTAGTTTCTGCTGTATAACAAAGTGAATCAGCTATACGTATATATATATCACCATATCCCCTCCCCCTTGAGCCTCCCTCCCACCCTCCCTATCCCACCCCTCTAGGTGGTCACAATGCACTGAGCTGATCTCCCTGTGCTATGCAGCTGCTTCCCACTAGCTATGTATTTTGCATTTGGTAGTGTATATATATCCATGCTACTCTCTCACTTTGTACCAGCTTCCCCTTCCCCCCACCCCCATCCTCAAGTCCATTCTCTATGTCTACATCATTTTTTTTTAGCAAAATTATATTTTATTGCTATCAGAATGTACAATACTCACATCTCAGGGCACATTCTACAAATGCTAGATAAAATATTTTACATATTAATGCATTTAATCGATATTTAATACTCTAGTTTTTGTTTTCTGATAAAAGTCAATCGCAGGAGTCTGTGGGTATTAAATTTTGTAAGTCCTTTCATGTACAAATATTATTTTGGCCACATGAAAGACTCATACTTTGGGTAGATCTTGAACTATGGCTACAAAATCATTGATGCTTCTAAGGTTCTGCAATGCTTCCCCAGTCTTCTAGGGACCAATATTAATGATAGGATATCTGAAACTTTTTCCTTCACAGAGACTTTAATTTTCCTCACTTGGTTCTCTTTTTTTTAAACATCTTTATTGGAATATAATTGCTTTACAATGGTGTGTTAGTTTCTGCTGTATAACAAAGTGAATAAGCTATACATATACATACATCCCCATTTCTCCTCCCTCTTGCATTTCCCTCCCACACTCCCTATCCCACCCCTCCAGCTGAACACAAAGCACCGAGCTGATCTCCCTGTGCCATGCAGCTGCTTCCCACTAGCTACCTATTTTACATATGGTAGTGAATATATATCCATGCCACTCTTTCACTTCATCCCAGCTTACACTTCCCCCTCCCTGTATCCTCAAGTCCATCCTCTACATCTGCGTCTTTATTCCTGTCCTGCCCCTAGGTTCTTCAGAAATTTCTTTTTTAGATTCAATATATATGTTACAATAATGCTTCTGTTTTATGTTTTGTTTTTTTGGCCGGGAGGCAGGTAAGACCTTAGCTCCCCCAGCAGGATCGAACCTGCACCCTCTGCATTGGAAGGCAAAGTCTTAACCACTGGACCACCAGGGAAGTCTAGCTTCCATATATATGTGTTATCATATGGTATTTGGTTTTCTCTTTCTGACTTACTTCACTCTGTATGACAGACTCTAGGCCCATCCACCTCACTACAAATAACTCAGTTTCGTATCTTCTTGTGGCTGAGTAATATTCCATTGTATATCTGCCACATCTTCTTTACCCATTCCTCTGTCAATGAACACTTAGGTTATTTCCATGTCCTGGCTATTGTAAACAGTGTTGCAATGAGCATTGTGGTACATGTCTGTTTTTGAATTATGGTTTTCTCAGGGTATACTCCCAGAAGTGGGGTTGCTGGGTCATATGGTAGTTCTGTTTTTAGATTTGTAAGGAACCTCCATACTACTCTCTATAGTGACTGTATCAATTTACATTCCCAGCAACAGTGCAAGAAGGTTCCCTTTTCTCCATACCCCCTCCAGCATTTATGGTTTGTAGATTTTTTGATGATAGACATTCTGATGGGTGTGAGGTAATACCTCACTGTGGTTTTGATTTGTATTTCTCTAATGATTAGAGATGTTGAGCATCCTTACATGTGTTGTTGGCAATCGGTGTATCTTCTTTGGACAAATGTCTATTTAGGTCTTCTGCCCATTTTTGGATTGGGTTGTTTGTTTGTTTTGATAATGAGCTGCATGAGTTGGTTGTATATTTTGGAGGTTAATCCTTTGTCAGTTGCTTCATTTGCAAATATTTTCTCCCATTCTGAGGGTTGTCTTTTTGCCTTGTTTATGCTTTCCTTTGTTGTGTAAAAGATTTTAAGTTTCATTAGGTCCCATTTGTTTAATTTTGTTTTTATTTCCATTACTCTAGGTGGTAGATCAAAAAGAATCTTGCTGTGATCTATGTCATATGTCCTTCTCTAAGAGTTTTATAGTATCTGGCCTTACATTTAGGTCTTTAACCATTTTGAGTGTATTTTTGTGCATGGTGTTAGGAAGTGTTCTAATTTCATTCTTTTACATGTACCTGTCCAGTTTTTCCAGCACCACATTATTTTCATTATTTTATTTTATTTATTTTAAAATTTATTTTTGGCTGCATTGGGTCTTCGTTGCTGCCCATGGGCTTTCTCCAGTTGTAGCGAGTTGGGGTTACTCTTCATTGTGGTGCATGACCTTCTCATTGTGGACGCTTCTCTTGTTGTGAAGCACGGGCTCTAGGTAAGCAAGCTTCAGTAGTTGTGGCTTGTGGGCTCAGTAACTGTGGCTCACGGTGTCTAGATCTCAAGCTCAGTAGTTGTGGCACATGGGCTTAGTTGCTCCACAGCATGTGGGATCCTCCCAGACCAGGGTTCGAATCCATGTCCCCTGAATTGGCAGGCGTATTCTTAACCACTGCACCACCAGGGAAGTCCACAGAACCACTTATTGAAGAGGCTATCTTTTCTCCAATGTATATTCTTGCCTCCTTTGTCAAACATAAGGTGACCATATGTGCGTGGGTTTATCTCTGGGCTTGCTAACCTGTTCCACTGATCTAGCTATATTTCTGTTTTTGTGCCACTACAATACTGTCTTGATCACTGTAGCTTTGTAGTATAGTCTGAAGTCGGGGAGCCTGGATCCTCCAGCTCTGTTTTTCTTTCTCAAGATTGCTTTGGCTATGCAGGTCTTTCTCTTTCCATTCAAATTGTAAAAATTTTTATTCTAGTTCTGTGAAAATTGCCCTTGGCAGTTTGATGGGGATTGCAATGAATCTGTAGATTGCTTTGGGTAGTATAGTCACAATGGTAAATAGTCACATTTCACAATGTAGATTGTTTTGGGTAAATACTCATATTTCACAATATTGATTCTTCCAATCCAAGAACATAATATATTTCTCTATCTGTTTGTGTCATCTTTGATTTATTTCACCAGTGTCTTATAGTTTTCTGCATACAGGTCTTTTACCTCATTAGGTATGTTTATTCCTAGATCTTTTATTCTTTTTGTTGCAATGGTAAATGGGAGTGTTTCCGTAATTTCTCTTTCAGATTTTTCATTGTTAGTGTATAGGAAGGCAAGATTTGTGTGCATTAATTTTGTATCCTGCTACTTCACCGAATTCATTGATTAGCTCTAGTAGTTTTCTTGTAGCATGTTTAGGATTCTCTATGCATAGTATCATGTCATCTGCAAACAGTGACAGTTTTACTTCTTCTATTCCGATCTGGATTCCTTTTATTTCTTTTTCTTCTCTAATGGCCATGGCTAAAACTTACAAAACTACGTTGAATAATACTGGTGAGACTGGGAACCCCATGTCTTGTTACTGATCTTGGAGGAAATGCTTTCTTTTTTCACCATTGTGAATGATGTTGTCTGTGGGTTTGTCATATATGGCCTTTATCATGTTGAGGTAGGTTGCCGCTTGCCCACATTCTGGAGAGTTTTATCATAAATGGGTGTTGAATTCTTTCAAAAGCTTTTTCTGTCTATTGAGATTATCATATGTTTTTTATCCTTCAGCTTGTTAATATGGTGTATAACACTGATTGATTAGCATATATTGAAAAATCATGAGTTAAGTCTGATTGATCATGGTGTCTGATCCTTTTAATGTATTGTTGGATTCAGTTTGCTAGTATTTTGTTGAGGATTTTTGCATCTATTTTCATCAGTGATATTGGCCTGTAGTTTTCTTTTTTTGTCACATCTTTGTCTGGTTTTGGTATCAGGGTGATGTGGTCTTGTAGAATGAGTTTGGGAGTGTCCCTCCCTCTGCTATATTTTGGAAGAGTTTGAGAAGGATAGGTGTTAGCTCGTCTCTAAATGTTTGATAGAAATTGCCTGTGATGACATCTGGTCCTGCGCTTTTTTTGTTGGAAGAATTTTAATCACAGTTTCAATTTCAGTGCTTGTGATTGGTCTGTTTATATTTTCTATTTCTTCCTGGTTCAGTCTCAGAAGGTTGTGCTTTTCTAAGAATTTATCCATTTCTTCCAGGTTGTCCCTTTTATTGGCATATAATTGCTTGTAGTAATCTGTCATGATGCTTTTATTTCTGCAGTGTCAGTGGTTACTTCTCCTTTTTCATTTCTAATTCTGTTGATTTGATTCTTCTCCCTTTTTTTCTTTTGAGTCTGGGTAATGGTTTATCAGTTTTGTTTATCTTGTCAAAGAAACAGCATTTAGATTTATTGTTCTTTGCTATTATTTCCTTCATTTTCTTTTCCATTTATTTCTGATCTGATCTTTATGATTTACTTCCTTCTGCTAATTTTGCAGTTTTCATTGTTGTTCTTCTTTCTCTGATTGCTTTGGTTGTAAGGTTAGGTTGTTTGAGATTTTTCTTGTTTAGAGAGGTAGGATTCTATTGCTATAAACTTCCCTCTTAGAACTGCTTTTGCTGCATACCATAGGTTTTAGGTCGTAATGTTTTCATTGCCATTTATTTCTAAGTACTTTTTGATTTCTGCTTTGATTTCTTCAGTGATCTCTTGATTATTTAGTAGTGTATTGTTAGCCTCCATGTGTTTGTATTTTTTCAGGTTTTTTTCTTGTAATTGATGTCTAGTCTTATAGCCTTGTGGTCAGAAAAGACACTTGATATGATTTCAATTTTCTTAAATTTACCAAGCCTTGATTTGTGACCCAAGGTATGATCTATCCTGGAGAATGTTCCATGAGCACTTGAGGAGAAAGTGTATTCTGTTGTTTTTGGATGGAATATCCTATAAATATCAATTAAGTCCATCTGGTCTAAAGTGTCATTTAAAGCTTGTGTTTCCTTATTTATTTTCATTTTGGATGATCTGTCCATTGGTGAAAGTGGGTGGTTGACTCCCCCACTATTATTGTGTTACTGTCGATTTCACCTTTTATGGCTGTTAGCATTTGCCTTATGTACTGAGGTGCTCCTATGTTGGTACATAAATGTTTACAATCATTATATCTACTTCTTGGATTGATCCCTTGATCATTATGTAGTGTCCTTCTTTGTCTCTTGTTATAGTCTTTATTTTAAAGTCTATTTTGTCTTATATGAGTATTGGTACTCCAGCTTTATTTTGTTTTCCATTTGCATGGAATAGCTTTTTCCATCCCCTCACTTTCCATCTGTATGTTTCCCTATATCTGAAGTGGGTCTCTTGTAGACAGTATATATGTGGGTCTTGGTTTTGTATCCATTCAGCCAGTCTGTGTCTTTTGGTTGGAGCATTTACTCCATTTACATTTAAGGTAATTATCGATATGTATGTTCCTTTTACCATTTTCTTAATTGTTTTTGGTCTGTTTTTGTATATCTTTTACTTCTCTTTTGTTTCCTGCCTAGAGAAGTTCCTTTAACATTTGTTGTAAAGTTGGTTTGGTTGTACTGAATTCTCTTAACTTTTGCTTATCTGTAAAGGTTTTAACTTCTCCATCAAATCTGAATGAGATTCTTGCTGGGTAATCTTGGTTGTAGGTTTTTCCCTTTCATCACTTTAAATATGTTCTGCCACTGTCTTCTGGCTTGCAGAGTTTCTGCTGAAAGTTCAACTGTTAACCTTATGGGGATTCCCTTGTATGTTATTTGTTGGTTTTCCCTCGCTGCTTTTAATATTTTTTTGTATTTAATTTTTGACAGTTTGATTAATATGTGTCTTGGCATGTCTCTCCTTGGATTTATCCTGTATGGGACTCTCTGTACTTCCTAGACTTGGTTGACTATTTCCTTTCCCATATTAGGGAAGTTTTTAACTATAATCTCTTCAAATATTTTCTCAGTCCCTTTCTTTTTCTCTTCTTCTGGGACCCCTGTAATTCGAATGTTGGTGCATTTAATATTGTCCCAGAAGTCTCTGAGACTGTCCTCAATTGTTTTCATTCTTTTTTCTTTATTCTGCTCTGCATTAGTTATTTCCACTATTTTGTCTTCCAGGTCACTTATCTGTTCTTCTGCCTCAGTTATTCTGCTATTGATTTCTTCTAGGGGATTTTTAATTTCATTTTCTGTGTTGTTCATCATTGTTCATTTCCTCTTTAGTTCTTCTAGGTGCTTGTTAAATGTTTTTGTTTCTTTTTTCCTCCATTCTATTTCCAAGATTTTGAATCATCTTTACAATCATTACTCTGAATTCTTTTTTAGGTAGACTACCTATTTCCTCTTCATTTGTTAAGTCTGGTGGGTTTTTAGCTTGCTCCTTCATTTGCTGTGTGTTTCTCTGTCTTCTCATTTTGCATAACTTACTGTGTTTGGGGTCTCCTTTTCGCAGCCTGCAGGTTTTTTGTTCCCATCGTTTTTGGTGTCTATCCCCAGTGGTGTTCTGTAGGCTTCCTGGTGGAGGGTACTGGTGTCTGTGTTCTGGTGCATGTGTCTGGATCCTATCTTTCTGCTGTCCATGACCATGTCCGGTGGTGTGTTTTGAGGTGTTGTGACCTTACTATGATTTTAGGTAGCCTCTCCTCTAATGGGTGGGGTTGTTTTCCTGTCTTGCTAGTTGTTTGGCATAGGGTGTCCAGCACTGTAGCTTGCTGGTCGTTGGGTAGAACTGGATCTTAGCATTGAGATGGAGATCTGTGGGAGAGCTCTCACCATTTGATATTATATGGATCCAGGAGGTCTCTGATGGATCTGTGTCCTGAACACAGCTCTCCCACCTCAGAGGCACAGACCTGACACCTGCCTGGAGCTCAAGACACTTTCAGCCACATGGCTCAGAATAAATGGAAGAAAAGAAAGAAAAAAATAAAATAAAATAAAGTTATTAAAATAAAGAATAAAAAATATTAAAAATAAAAAAACTAAAAGTATTAAAGAAAAGATTTAAAAAATGAAAGAGAGAGCCACCAAACCAAAAAAAGAAATCCACCAATGATAACAAGCACTACAAACTATAGTAAAAAAGCAAAAAACAAAAATACAGACAGAGAGAACCCTAGGAAAAATGGTAAAAGCAAAGCTATACAGACAAAGTCACACAAAGAAGCATACACATACACACTCATATAAAGAGGAAAAGGAAATATATATATATATATATATATATATATATATATATATATATATATATATATCTGTATATAAAAAAGGAAGAGAACAACCAAATCAATAAGGAAATCTACCAATGATAAGAAACTCTAAATACTAAACAAAGATAAACATAAAGCCAGAAACAAATTAGATACAGAAAGCAAACCCCAAGTCTGTAGTTGCTACCAAAGTCCACGGCCTCAATTTTGGGATGATTCGTTGTCTATTCAGGTATTCCACAGATGCAGGGTACATCAAGTTGATTGTGGAGATTTAGTCCAGTGCTCCTGAGGCTGCTGAGAGAAATTTCCCTTTCTCTTCTGTGTTCTCACAGCTCCTGGGGTTCAGCTTTGGATTTCACCCCACCTCTGCATGTTGGTCACCTGAGGGCGTTTTTTCTTTGCTCAGACAGGACGGGGTTAAAGTAGCAGCTGATTAGGGGGCTCTGGCTAACTCAGGCCGGGGGGAGGGAGGGGTACATAATGTGGGGCGAGCCTGTGCTGGCAGAGGCTGGCGTGATGTTGCAACAGCCTGAGGTGCAACATGTTTTCTACGGGGGAAGTTGTCCCTGGATCACAGGACCCCGGCAGTGACAGGCTACACATACTCCTGGGAGGGGAGGTGTTTACAGTGACCTGTGCTTGCACACAGGCTTCTTGGTAACTGCAGCAGCAGCCTTAGCATTTCATACCCGCCTCTGGTTTTCGTGCTGATTGCAGTGGCTCACACCTATCTCTGGCGCTTGTTTAGGTGGTGTTCTGGATCCCCTCTCCTCGTGCACTCTGAAACAATGGTCTCTTGCCTCTTAGGCAGTTACAGACTTTTTCCCAAGCTCCCTCTTGGCTAGCTGTGGCATACTAGCCCCGTTCAGGCTGTGTTCACACAGCCAACCCCAGTCCTCTCCCTCGGATCTGACCTCCAAAGCTGGAGCCTCACCTCCCAGCCCCCACCTGACCAGGTCGGGTGAGCAGACAAGCCTCTCAGGCTGGTGAGTGCTGGTCGGCACCGATCTCCTCTGTGGGAATCTCTCTGCTTTGCCTTCTGCACCCCTGTTGTTGCTCTCTCCTTTGTGGCTCTGAAGCTTCCCCCCACGCCCCCCATCTCCGCCAGCGAAGGGGCTTCCTAGTGTGTGGAAACTTTTCCTCCTTCACAGCTCCCTCCCAGAGGTGCAGGTCCCATCCCTATTTTTTGTCTCTGGTGTTTCTTTTTTCTTTTGCCATACCCAGGTATGTGGGGAGTTTATTGCCTTTTGGGAAGTCTGAGGTCTTATGCCAGCGTTCAGTAGGCATTCTGTAGGAGTTGTTCCACATGTAGATGTATTTCTGATGTATTTGTGGGGAGGAAGGTGGTCTGCACTTCTTACTCCTCTGCCATTTTGAAGGTCTCCCCCCTGCCAGTTTTTTAAGGAGCTTTCCTGGAAGCTCCCATCCAAGAGCTTCCACTGTCCTCTTATTCGACAAATCTTAGCAAAAGAAGCTAGACACATTCATACTCAAAAAGAAGGGAAAATGGGTTTTTGGTAGGTAACTTGTCTCTATACCACAACTGTTAAGAGTGAGAAACAAGCCTTTTACAGTAGTCCATGGCTCTGCCTCCTCAGCCCATCTTCCTTCTGGGAACCCTGGGAAGGGAGCTTCTATCACTTGTTTTGGAGAATGCAATGAGGTTTATGAAGGGAGAGGTAAATCACAGGTGCCTGTAGGAGCTTGGTTGGTAAGCTACATGGCTAACTACTAGAGCTGCTCTGCTCTCTGTATTAAGTGTCTCATATGACACACCAAACACACAGGATTGCTGGCCAATCCAGCGCAGTTCCATGTGCCTGTTGGACCAGAAAGTTAATGTCACACTGCCTCTACATAGATCACTCAGGGAGCTGTTAACTAGGGAGCAAACATTCCCCCTTCCCTGAAAACATGTACCACCATTACATCAGCTTGCCATGGGGCTAGCCCCCTTATTAACCCCTAAAAGAACCCCTCTCAGCAGCACTTGACAAAGTTGACTATTCTTTCATCATTGAAACTCTGTCTTCCTTGGTTACCAGGACACCACACTCTTCTGGTTTCACTCCTACCTCATTGACTGTTCCTTCTCAGACTTCTCTGCTCTTTACTCCTCATTTCCCCAGGCTCTAAATTTTGGAAGGCTCAGTCCTTGGACCTCTTCTCTTCTCCATTTGTATTCCCTTCTTTGGTGAACTCCTCATCTAGTCTCATGTATTTAAATAACATCTGTACATTAATAACTCCAATTTTATATGTCCAGCCTGGCCTCCCTGGACATATCTAACTGCCTATTCAAAGTTTCCACTTGGATATCTAATAGGCATTTCAAACTTAATATGTCCCAAATTGATCTTTTGATATAAAACCCCATATCTGCTTCTCTTGCACTCTTCTCCACCTCAGTTAATAGTAACTCCCAACTACTTTCTTCTAGATGCTCAGACCAAAATCCTTGATGACTCATTTTCTCTCACATCCCACATCCAATTTGTCAGGAAATCCTGTTAGTTCTACCTTCAAAATTCATGTAGAATTGATTACTTCTCCCTATTTCCCATGTTACCACGCTAGTCTAAACCACCATCATCTCTCACTATTACTACATTATTCTTCTTACTGTTCTCTCTGTTTCCTCCCTTAACCCCCTACAGTCAATTCTCTACACGGCAGCCAGTGTGAGCTTGTTAAAACTTAAGTCAAATCATGTCACATGTCACTCCTCTGCTCAACATTCTTCTTTTGTCTCCCATCTCACTTAGAGTAAAAGCCTAATTCTCACAATAATCTATTAGACCGTACATGATCAGGCCCCCATTACCCCCATGACCTCATTTCCCACCACAGGCTCCCATTGCTTTCTCACTCCAGTCAGGTTTGGTTCACATGTCTTTTTAGTGAGATTGTCACTGGCTATCCTTTAAAAAGTGCCTACTTGCTACTCCCATCCTCCTCTTTGCTTTTTTTCCCCCAACAGCAGTTTTAACCATCTGACATACCATAAATTTTATTTATTTATTTATCCTTGTTATCTGTCTCTCCTGATAGAATATAAGTTCTATGAAAGCAAGGATTTTTGACTGCTTCATTGACCAAAATATCCCCAATGCCAGGAACAGGAAGTGCCTAGCACATAGAAGGTACCAAATAAATATTCTTTTAATAAATAGGTGGTAAGAATTCCTCTTCCCCCATTGCCTCCTTATATTGCTTTCCCTCTCCTCAAGAATATAATCCAGACCTAAACATCCTGAGAAGACAAAGCAGCAGGCTCACAGAAGAATCACACCCCAAAAGGAGAGAAAGAGTGGTGGAAAATAAGCAAGTTGTCTTATGCCTACCTGTATTTCATTTGTCTGTCTGCCAAGGTTTCATAAGGCTCTTTCAATGTATGCTCTGGGCTTTGGGGACTAGGATATTTTCATTGCTCCTAACACAACTTTGCTCCCATCCTAGGCCCCCTTTTCCTCCTGTCAATCCTGGATATTAGACCCCAAACACCTTGCTTTGTGACAGGCTCTGATTCCTCACAGGAGCAAAGTGACAGGCACACCTGGCTATTGGTAGAGAATAAAGTTTGTGTAGGGCTATTCAGTGTACGAGTGTGGGTGTGTATGTATGTGTGTGTGTGTGTGTGTGTAGTTGTATGTGTCTGACTACATATAGTCTGCACCATATCTGTACCCACTATGTATGAGTGTCAGTTCATGTGGTCTACAATAGATCTATCGAGGTCTTTCACCATCCTTAGAGATCCTTACTACAATCTTTTCAACCCTACCCTCTACCTCGACCCCACAGTTAATCACCATCATCAGAGCTAAAATGTGCCAGGATCTGTGCTAAAGACTTCATGTGTAATCACTAGTTTACTCCTCACAGCAACTTTCTGAAATGAGTACTATTAGTATTCTTTTTCTCCAGATGAGGAAACTGAGATCCAAATAGATAAAGTAACTAGCTCAAGTGTGTATCTTGCTTCCAGCCAATGTTGGTTTAGGAAAACATATTTCAAACTGTTCTGACTGGGACCCACATTAAAAATATATATATTCAACATCACAGCTAACATACAAAATTGAAACAAACTTTTAATAGAATAATACCCTTATTATTTGCCATGTCGTCTGATTTTTCTGTTCAGGTAAAAAAAAAAAAAGCTATTCGGGACACTCCTAATTGATTTTATTACCCAAATGGTCCACTTTAGTTCATTAAAGGCTTGCAATCTACCCTTTGAAAATCAGTGCTTTAGGGTGGGTGTCCCCTTTCAAGGCTATTTGCACTTCTCAGAGACCTCCAAAATGTCTCCAGTTCCAAAGGGGTGTCATTCTAATCATGGAGTGTGAAGAATCAAGAGGAGCATTGGTCGGGGGGAGATGGAGACACCCCTAGTATGCCTTAGAGTGCCCAGTGAAAGTTGGACCCCGCATGGGTTCAGAATCTGCCCTTCTCTGAACCCATGCACTATTTTTATCCCTTATCGGAACATCAATTCATTCAGCAAACATTTTCTGAGCCCTCAACACAAAGTACTCTGCCAGAGGCTGTGGGGAAGCAAAATTATGTGGAGAAGACAAGCTAATAAACATCTAACTACGTAAAACAAGCAGTAGCAAGTGACAGAAAAATGGTGCCAGTAAAATGTTGTGAGCATGCAGAGAAAGAGAGATGGATTTCAACTTGGGTTTAAGCTTCATAGAAGAGATGGCTTTTGGACCAGGCCTGGAAAGATGGCTAAGACTTAGACAAGCAGAAGTAGGGGAAAGATTTCTCAGATGATATATTTTTTCAAAAGTATGTGAGCTGGAAAATGTAGATATGTAGAGAGACTAAAGAGTATTTAGAAGAAGATTTAGGGCCAAGTTATAGAGAATTGTTAATATCTTGCTAAATAGTTTGAACTTCATCTTAAAAATGTTTCATCAGAGGAGGATCAAGTAATGCTTTAGGGTTCTAACTCTGGCAGCAGTGTGAGAATAGTTTGGAGGGCAGCAAAAATGGAGTTATGTCGGCACTTAGGCAGCTGATATGATGGTCAGGAGAGAAATAAATGAAGGCCTGACCTGAAGCAGCTGTTATAAGTATGGGAAGGAGGGGGTACAGAGGAAGTGCCATAAAGGTAGAGGCAACAGGACTTGGCAACTAATTATATGTATGTATGTAGAAGTGATGCCTTCTCTCTTCTTTCCTGGTTTGCCCTTCACCCCAGGGCTTCCACAGAAGCCTGATGAACTCTGTGAATCCACCTGTACCAGAAAGAGGAAGTATGGGTATGGGTGGGTGGCTCCTGCTGGGCAACAGGTAAAGAAAAAGACAGTTCATCATAGGCAAGCCAGGAGGCCAGGCTGGATGGAGTCACCTCATCGTGTCGCCATAGCATTTCAGAAGATCATAGAATTTTAGAGCCAGAAAGGGACCTTAGGATCCTGCTGTGAGGATGTCCTGCTGTGAGGAGGAGCCACATGAGGATGGAGTCTAACAAGGAAGGAGACTAGGAAAAGTCTTAACCTTGATCTTTTAAGCTCACCTCTTTTCCCTTCCTCCTCGTTTTCTTTCTCCCCCTCCTCCTCCCTCTTCTTCTTCCCCTTTTCTCCTTCCTCCTCATCCACCACTGCTTCCTCCTCTTCCTTCTCTACCCTTCTTGTTCTCCCTCCATCACTTCCTCCTTTTACCCCTCCTCTTCATTCCCTTCCTTTCCTACTTATCCTCTTCATATTCCTCCTCTTCTTTTCCACCCCCTACTTCTCCCTCCTTTTCTTCTCCCCCTGACCCTCCTCAGCATCTTCACTAACAAAACAAGTTTCCCTTGGAGTTCAGGAGTCAGAACTTGGAACCTGAGAGGTGACTCAAGTCATCCAGGTTGATGGGGGTGGGGGAGCAGGTCTTATTGAAGGAACCTTACCTTCCATTAAATGGACACCTTGCTGGCTTTCTTTGTAATGCTTTTCCTGGTGAAGCACTCCTCTGGCTGGAAGAGTCTCTTCTTGTCCTTTTATCACCCCCATGGAGAATGGTTTAGCAGGCCTGTTGAAGAGAACGTTTAGTAGTTTCCTCAAAGAAGCTGTCAGTGGGAACTGGGACTGGAGGCCATGACTCTTGCTTCTTTGCTCTTTCTATTGGCCTCTCACTTCTATAAGTGTGGTCCATGGGCCAGCAGTATCTGTATCACCTAGTAGTCTAGAACCTCATGTCATACCCCAGACCTAACTGAAACAGCATATTCATTTAGAAATCCATGAATATTAAAATTTGAAAAGCACTGCTCTGCATGGACTACATCCCTCCAAAGACATAGCCATTCATACAGCATACTAATATGAATTTGTCTGGAACTATGGAGAGGTAGAGAAGTTAAAGGTCAGAGAGCTCTAGAGGGCAGGCCTCTGAAGGACCCTCTCTACACTCTATAAAAGGGCAGGTCAAAAAGCATTAAGAGACTCTAACAACACTATTTGACAGATGAAAAGACTGAGTGGCTTGCCCAAGGTCACACAGTAACTCAGCACTCATCCAACTCCCAGTCCAGTGCTTTTTTCATCTTGGCTCACTGACTTCTTTGCATGATTCTCTAACACAGCCTTCCACGGATGGAAGAGTCATTCTACAGCATTTCTGGCAGGTACTCTTCCAGACTCTACTTGTATGCCTTCAATCATTGGAAGTTCATCACTTCATAAGTTTGGACATTAACATGTGAGTTTGGCTTGCCAGAGAATCTTTGAGCAGATACATATTGTTCATGAGCTTTGCAAGGTCCTGAATCCACCCAAGTTGTTTAAGAAATACCTCTGTTCAGATGGGGATTAATTCTACTCATCCAATTGTAACTCCTCATGTGGTTATTTCAGTTCCTGCCTTTGTACTAAAAATGAATAGTGGACTGGAAAGCAAATTCCTTAGATAAATAGGAAGTTGTTTGAGGCTGAAAGGCATGGCATGAGAGAAAGAGAAGAGGGAGACAAAGTGGAAAGAGGTGAGTGCTAGGAAAAGGGGATGGATGAGATGAACTTGCAGTCACTTAATTTATCCAAATTTGAGAGTAAAGAGCCCATGGAGAGCTTAGAGGAGGAGAGTAACTAATGGATCTTTACCACAGAGGAAGGAACAGGCTTTTCATCTGGCTGGTCCCTGTTATCAAGCTAAAGTGGCCTTGGGGAAAGGCAGTTGGGCCAAGTACTCTTACATTCCAGGGTGGCTTTTTTTTTTTGCGGTACGCAGGCCTCTCCCATTGCGGAGCACAGGCTCCGAACGCGCAGGCTCAGCAGCCATGGCTCACGGACCCAGCAGCTCCGCGGCATGTGGGATCTTCCCGGACCGGGGCACGAACCCGAGTCCCCTGCATTGGCAGGCGGACTCTCAACCACTGCGCCACCAGGGAAGCCCCAAGGGGTGGTGCTTTTTGTAGCAGCTCATTGAACCCTGTCCCTGGGCTCTGCCTCTTGAGACCTGAAGAAAGGCAAGTGTGGCCACTTCCTTCCTGTTCTTCCCTGGGCTGCTTGAAGCTACTTTAAGAGCTTACTTCAAGTGTCTCTGGGATCCACTGGGTCTCTTCTCTAGCTCAGGTCTGCAAGGTCAGGGAGCTGCTTTGGGGAACTTAAGTATGAGGAATTACATTCCTAGACAAATGACTATCTTATATGATGTTCCTACAGAAGAAATGGGAGTCCACATGTTCAGCAAACCTTCTTCCCCAAATCAGGAACCCTACCTGTTCTCAACACCTCTGACTATTAATTATGCATCCAAATACAGATGAAGATGTTTCCTATCCTTTTTTAGCAAGGAAAATTACCTCAATGACTCCAACATAGTGACAGGAGTTTGGTCTAGAGCTGGTCTTTCCACACTTTAATGTGCATGTGAATCACTAAGAATTTTGTAAAAATGCTGGTGCTAAGTCAGTAGGTCTGGGGTAGACCTGGGATTCTGCATTTCTAATAAGCTCCTAGGTGATGCTGATGCCACCGCTCTGAGGTCCACACTTTGAGTAGTATCAAGGGTATAGACGAGCTTAAAAATTTATCCAGTTGGATTTTTCTTCTCAAAGTCTAGGCCAGATTATATTTAGGTATATACCTATATACACCTTTCCTACTGCACTAACATCTTGCTTTAAATTTTACCCTGTGTTAGCTTATTTGGCATGACATCTATCATGTTTATCATTTCTTCCTCTCCTGACATCACAACTCTCAACTCCTTGGAAGCACAAGCCACCTGCTTCTGCTACTGACTGTCCCTTCCTTTTCACTTTCATCTCTTGATATTCTGGCCCTGCCTGCTTCTCTGACATCATCTCTCACCACTGTCTTATGCTTCACTACATTCTGCCATGCTGACTTTTTCTGCCCCTCACATATATGTCTCATTTCCAATTCTGGGCCTTTGCTTTTGTTGTCCCTTCCTGTTTGGAATGCTCTTCCCCCAGATCTTTGCATGGCTGGTTTCTTCTCATCATTCTGGTGTCAACTCAGATGTCACCTCCTCAGAAAGGCCTTTCTTGGCCACCTAGCTAAAACAGTGTCCTCCTTCCTCAGGTACCATCTATTATATCACCCTGTTTATTACTTTCATAATAACTATTCAGTACCTAATATTACTTTATTGTTTTAGGGGTTCAGTGTCTAAATATCTCCATTATAATATAAGCTTCTTAAGAATAGAGGCCCAGTCTCTGTTGTTAACTGCTGCATCTCCAGTATCTAGAACAGAACTTGCCACATAGTATGTGCTTTAAGCATAATTCTTGGCTGACAGAGTGTCTTTCTGGACATTCCTCCTCACTCATTGAAGACTTTAGCTCCTGAACCATCACTTGTCTGTATCGTTCTCTGGTCTGTCTAACCTCAACATTCCTGTAGATGGCCTATTCAACCCTGGCCTCACTGTCACCACACCTCAGTCAGAAAACTCCTGTGATAACATCCTGCATCTTGTTATAGCAAGTAACTAAATGAATTGCCTCCAGAATCTCAATTTCAGGCATCTCCCCTCTGATCACTGTCCTGTTATTCCAGCTCACTTACTCTGGGGCCTCTACTCCAGCAATTCTTCAACATCAAGATCTCCAATTCACTGACCCCACCATCCCATTAACCTTACCCCATACTCATCACCCCTTCTCACGTCCTCTTTTCCCCTTCTGTCCAGCTTAGATTCCCTGGTCCATTATTGTGACAACTCCCTCAAAAATACTTTCAATGTTATTTCCCATTTCTTTTCCCATTGTATGTTCCTAGAAAATCTATCCCAGATTTCACCCAACCAGCTATCTTTTCTATTCCTGTGCTTGAGCAGCAAAATAGACTGAGGAAAAGTCCCACAGTTGAGCTGATTGACTTTGCTTTACCACAAGCCTCAATTGGGCACTCAACACTTCCTGAAAACACTACTACATGTCCCTAATATGCTTGCTTTTTCACTTTCTTGTTTTAGAGAGAGTGGCTTTCAACTTTAGTTGCATATTAGAATCATCTAGGGACCTTATAAAAATACTGATGCCTAGGATATACTTCATTTCAATTAAGTCATAACCCCTGAAGGTGAGATCTAGATAGCAGTGTTTTTTAAAGCTCCCCTTGTGATTCCAGGGTGTAGCCAATGTTGAGAACCATTGCTCTTAGAGGACTATTTCATAGTTGCTCCTCTCTCCTATAACCTCCAATGATTCCTCCTTCCATACCCCTCTCTCAGCTTCATATCTTCTCTTCATTCACCAAATATACAGTCCCAGCAGCACCTGCACCCTCGCCCATTTTCTTTGTCTTCCTTCCTGCTAGAGTACAGGAAGTGGCTCTGTTCCTATCAAGAGCAAGTATCATCTCTTATGCTCTGGATCCTTCCCTATCACCTTCTCGAAGACTTTACTCCTGCAAGTAACCCTTCTGCTGCACCTGTGCTTCTCAGACTTTAATGTACACGTAAATCACCTGGGGATCTAGTTATGCAGATTATGATTCAGTAGCTCTGAGGTGGGGCCTGAGGTTCTGTGTTTGTAACGTGTCCAGATGATGATAATGCTGTTGGTCTGTGGACCATGCTTCAAGTAGCAAGGTCCTATATTATCAGCCTTTCCTTCTCATTCCAATCATAATATAAGCATGCTCTTAAACTCTTGTTTAAATTGAAAAAAAAGAACAACTTCCTTGACTTCATATACCTGTCCAAATGTTACCCTATTTCTTATTCCCTTCACAGCAAAATTTTTCAGAGTTATCTATACTCTTTTCCACTTCTTTACCTTCATTAACTCTTTTTTTCCTTCATTCACTCCTCAGCTCACTCCAGTGTGACTTCTGTTACCCTCGTGTTAATGAAACTACTCTTGTCAAGGCCAATGACTGTGACTGTGTTTCCAATACAATGGTCATATCTCTATCATCATCCATTCAATTTAGTGTCATTTCTCAAAACTTTTTTCACCTGAATGAGATTTCTTCTGGTTTTCTTTCTACCTTACTGACCACTACTTCTCAGTCTCCATTTTTGACTCCTCCCTCTCTTCTCAACTTTAGTCTAATTGTCGGAGAGCCTCAAGACTCGGTCCAGGACCCTTTTCTACCTACACTCTCTCTCTAGATAATCTCATCCCATCTACATGAGGATGACTCCAAAATGTATATCTCCTGGCAGATCTTCACTCCTGAGCTCTAGGCTTGTGTATCCAATTGTCTTTCTGACATCTCCTCTAATAATATGACTAAAGTACAGCTCACACTTACTACATCCAGAATAGAAGTCTTGATTTCCTTCCCTCCTCAAATCTGTGTTTCTTCCAGTCTTCTCACATCAGCAAATGGTACTACCATCTACCCAATTGTTCAAGCCAAAAAACTAGAGTCATCCTTAATTCCTCCTTTCTTTCCCTCACACTCTACATACAAACCATCACCAAGTTCTGTTGTTTCTACCTCTAAAATATATCTCAAATATTTTTACCTCTGTTCATCATCTTCACAGCCTTTCCACCCCAAGTTATATCATTTCTCTCCTGGATGACTACAACAGCTTCAACCTCTTGTCCCTCTTTCAATTTGTTAATCATATAACAACCTGAGTGCTCTTTTACAAATGTAAATCAGACCAACTCATTCTCTTGCTTAAAACCCCTCAACTCCCTCTGCTCTCTCCCTGATGTTCTCAAAATAAAATACAAACACTCTACTATAATTTTCAAGGCTTTATATGACATGTTTCTACCAAATATATCTCCTACAACTCTTCTACCTTCTCTCTACCATTTCAGCCTCACTGGGCTTCCAATTCCTGGGACACTCTAAGCCTATTCAATCCTTCGGACTTGTGAACTTTCTGTTTTCTGTGCCTGGAATACTTCCCCGCTACCTCTTTACATGGTTGGATCACTTTAAGCCTATAGGCCTCAACTTAAATGTCATCTCCTTGAAGAGGCCTTCTTTATCTAAATTCTCCCTTCCCCCACAGCTACTCTCTATTCTTTCACTTTCTTTCATAGCATTTATCACCATCTGTATTAGCATATTTATTTACCTCATTTACTTGTTTGTTGGATAGAAGTGAAGGCATGGATGGTGTCTGTCTTTACAAATGAGTAAATAAGAATAGTGATATATGTACCTAATGTCATTTTGTCAAGACAACACAGGTTATAATGTGGATATTAGCATTAGGCTCTCAATACTAGCATTATAGTAATTGTATACTTTTAATTTTTTATCCTTTTTCACTGCTGCATTCCACTCACTCTCGAGAATCAAAGGTCTGAGCCTCATTCCAGTTCAGCCACTAAATTACTCTGTGACTTTGGGAATCCCATTTACTCCTGGGGGCTATATGTTATTGTCTGTAAAATGCGAATGTTGGAGGAGATAATCTTGAAGATCTTTGCCAACTTTGATATCCATTGATAAGTGATTGTTTAACACTATTAGATAAATGACAATTAGTGTATTCATTGAATAATTGGGAAACCTGAGATACAGAGAAGCTGGGCCTTTGCCCCAGGTTACCTAACTGTAGTGAATTCAGTTCTTTACTCAACTCTGCCCAAAGCCACAGCCACAGCAGGTGGATACCAGCTTGAGCTGGTGCCTCTGTCCTCAGAAGACTGTTTCTGGGTTCCTTGAATCACAATGGACTCAAATAAAGAGAATGTACTAGGCTGGAGACATACCTAAGATTGTCTCTCTCTTCATGCTGCTCATGGCTGAAAGGAGGACAACATTTGGCACTTCTCCACTGAGAGCTGATGCCAGGCTAAATACCAGTTAGGCTTCTGAGAGATCAAAAGCCTTCAAGGGAGAGGTCTGGGGCACAGAGATTGTGGAAACTCTTTTTCCATATTTCTATTAACCTGCTCTGAATGCTTACTGGTTGCTAGGCCTTGTGCTAAGTGCTTTCTTTCCATAGACAAATTTATCAAATCTTCAAAACAATCTTGTGAAGTAGACAATATTATTACCCCTATTTCACAGATAAGAAAACTATCAAGATGCAGAACATTAAACACCTGCCTGAGTAAGTACCAAAGTCAATAAAATTCAAGCAGTTCTGGCCCCAGATCTTATACTCTTACCTTCTACATTATAACACCTCTAACTGCTCATATGTTTTAGGCAAATAGGTACTCCAGACATAATGGATTCAATAGTGTCTATGCCTATGGGATCAACATCTGTTCTGCTACAAGAGTCTCTAGGCACATACATTAACACTGGGATGTTTGCCCTCAGATCCATTCTCCATTCTTCTCCTGCAAACTAAATTTCTTATGCTCCCTTGTTGTCTCACTTATTTTGTCCAATGGGAGACACCTGTGGGAGATTATTGGGCAGGAGGAGGGAAGAAGCCAGGGTGTTTCCTTCACCTCTGGCTTCAGAGAAGTATTCAGAGAGGTATATTCTGGAAGTGGCTGTTTCTCCTCAATGACTCTAGCTTCTGTTGGACAGTTCCTCCAATCATGGCATCTGCACCATCAGGCCACCCACTCCATGCTTTTAGCTTCAATTTAACACCAGTTTCTGGGTTCTGGCAACATTACCTTTTCCCATTAACCATCTAGCTCTAGGAGTGGTAGCAGTTTTCTGTGGTTGCTAAATGCTGGCTTGCCTCACCGTCCCGTATTTGGCTTCTTTGTTTTGACAGTGTGATAGGTTCCCTGTATTAAGTGCTCTCTCTTTAAAAGGTCTAGAGCGGGGGCTTCCCTGGTGGCGCAGTGGTTGAGAGTCTGCTTGCCAATGCAGGGGATGCGGGTTCGTGCCCCGGTCCGGGAGACCTGCCTACTGCAAAAAAAAGAGATCTAGAGTGAGCTCCTGTTTTCTTGACTGGATCATGATTGATATAGACAACTTCTATAATCCCAGGGCTTCTCACTATCACATAAATTCGTTTATATCCTTCAGAGCATATATCGCAACTTTTAATTATCTTGTTTGTATACTTATTTTTTGTTTATCTCTTCTCCACTTTAAGTAGATTTTAAAGTCCATGAGAAACTTTGTCTTGTATCTTGAGTAACTATCCCAATGCCTGGCACATAGGAGCTCAATAATATTGTTGAATGAATGTATCCATTAAAAGACAATCCAGGTTTTATTGGATATCACCTATGTGCCAGTCACTGTTGTAGGAGATAGCAAGGTTAGTAATTCATTGCCCCCAGTTTAAAAAAAAAACTTATATTTCCACTTAAGTGACAATAAATAGAAAAGTGTATACATGACCAGTGTATTAATTTGTCAGGGCTGCCATAACAAAGTACCACAGACTGGGTGGCTTAAACAACATAAATTCATTTTCTCACAACTCTGAAAGCTAGAAAGTTCAAGATCAAGGTGGTCTCTTCTGAGGCCTCTTTCCTTGTCTTGTAAATGGCTGTCTTCTCCTTTGTCTTCACATGGTCTTCCCTCTATACCAACCTGTGTCCAAATTTTCTCTTCATATAAGGACACCAGACATATTGGATTAGAGCCTACCTTAATGACCTTACTTTTACTTAATTACCCCTTTAAAGACCATGTCTCCAAATATAGTCACATTCTGAGGCATTGGGGTTTGGACTTCAACATACGAATTTGGGAGGGGGCATATTTCAGCCTATAACAAGTAAAATATCATTTTCAGTTGAGAAAGCTAAATGGTGGTGCTACAGAAGTTAGATGAAAGATGATAAAATCAGGTTTTAGAGTATTCCGGGAAAGCTTTCTAGAGGCTGTGTGCTTAGTGCCAGGTCTTAAAGAGATCTTAAAGAGTCATGACAGCTTGAATGGGCTGGTTGGCAGGGGAGGTGCATCCAAGAGGCTCAGTGTGAATTAAGGCCCCAAGGTGAGAAAGTGAGAAGACATTGTAGAATTTTTGATTACTGAACCATAAGACTTGGGAGGAAGTTGAAAGGTCACCCAGGCTAAACTCCCATTTGATTCAGGAATCCCTTGCCATAGGACAATTCAGCTTCTGCTTATAACCCTCCCAGGACAGGGTGCTCATTAAGGCAGCTGCTTTGATATTTGGCCAGCTGTTTGGCCAAAACAATGGCTTGGATGAAGAGGGGAGAGCTTGCTAGGAAGTAGAGGACAATAAGGTGGTGTGTGGGGCCAGTGATGTCTTCATACCATTCACCTTCAGGCACGTCTTTCTGATGTCATATTTTAATTCCTCCCTGCTGTAGCTGCAACCTCTGTTTCTGTAATCTCTTTCTTTCCTGAACTTCCCTGTTTGTCCAGAGCATTGGATTCTTGTCCTGTTTGGTTGTGCTACCATGGGCAAATATTTTTTCAATCTCAGGGCTTCAAAGTTCATGTCTGTAATAGGGGACTAATTAATTAACACTCTCAGTCATGTCTTCCTCACAAGGTTACTGTAAGACTATATGTAATGATAATGGGTGTGAATGTGACCAACAGCATCAACTCCCAGCAGAGGCAAAGAGGCCAGCCTGGGTCGAATTGCCCAGAGTTAGAGGCATCATGAAGAGGTGGGTGGTTTCTCCGTTTGCCTGTTTTGCTGATGTTCATTTGACTTATTCTCAGCAAAATAAGCAAATGGAAAATTCATTAATCAACAAGCTACCTTTTATATTCCTGGGGGCATGAGGAAGAATCCTGAGGGTGTGTGTGTGTGTGTGTGTGTGTGTATGAATGATAGCAAAAAGAAGCCTGGAAAGCAGCAGAGGGTAAAGTTGAGACTTTATCTTTTTTTATGTGACCTTAGATAGGTCTCCTCCATCATTTATTTATTTATTTATCTGTAAGATGGAGATACTAATGCCTGCCTCCACAAGGTTGTTCTGAGAAGTGAAAGTGATAATGAGGATGAAATCCCCAAGAGAGTAGCACTAGGAGAGAAGACCCCAGGGGACTACGTAGAAGGAGTGCTGGAGGGAGGGACGCGGGAGAGTGCTGGCATAGCTCCACTGGGTCAGGATCTTATTATTTAAAAGGCTGGCCCAACACCTCTGGCAACTTTGGAAAGGACTTTTTGCTGACTCGACACAATTGGGGAGCCCCACAATAAACAGCATCTAACTCCAGCGCAGCCGGAGGCAGGCAGAGGTGGCAGCTGCCTTCTCCTGGGCGGAGGTTATTCACCCACATCCTCTCCCTGCACCCCACCTCCCAGATCTCAAGCCTCAGCAGGGGACAAAGGCAGTCGGTGGGGAGCCCCCCTCCCACGTTTTCCCAGGCCAAGCACCTCGGGAGCTGCGGGGCAGAAAGGCAGAGCCTGCCTGCAGGGATGGAACACCGTGAATGAAGGCGAGGTCCGCAGCGGAGGGGATTGGGCTGTAGGGCTGTGAAGGAGGCGAGGGGGAGGGGGCGCTGGGGCTTTCGCTTGCTCCAGCCCTGCCAGCCCAGCCAGCCCGAGACAACCCGCGCCAGCCACCGGGGCCTTGGAGAAGCCGGACTTCATTAGCACCATGCAGTGGATAAGGGGTGGATCGGGAATGGTGAGTGCACATAACCGCAGCTTCCCCAGCTTGAGCTTCAGTCCCCTAGCCCCACCCCCAGTTCCTTCACCAGCCGCCAGGCAGTGAGCCCCCTAGTCTCTGCCCACCGCCCTCTCCGCTGTCCTTGAGATACCAGCAAGCTTGCTGTGGCCATTTTAGGAACCCTTGCTTGCCTGCCTGCGAGGAAAGCCCCCTCCCTTCTCGGTCCCCGTTCCTACCACCCCCGAGTGGGGGGGTCACCTGGAAGACCAGAGAGGCAAGGGGGCTGGTAGAGGGGCTCTCTGGGAGCAGTTAGTCTCGCAGGAGGGTGGGGGGATTGGGGGGTATGGCACGGGGTTGGGAGGGAGGGGGTAGTCACAAAGCCTGGGATTGTGGAGGGACAGTATGGGAGAGCTGCGTGTATCCCCTTCCTGGGAAAAGCCAGAGAGCCATTCTCAGGGAAGCTGCTTGGGGGAGTCCTGAAGCCCTTCCTTGCCTGTGCTGGGGTCACCCTGTCCACACTTGGGGCTTAGTCAAGGAGAGACAGCTACAGAAACTGCCATCCTGGAAATAGATCTGGGCCCCATTCAGTTAGGAGAGCTCTCCCCCCCACCCCCATCCAAGGAGTGTGTGCTTGTGTGTGTGTTTAGTATCATCCTCCAACAGTTCATTGTATGCCATGATGCTCCGTTCTCCACCTGGAGACCTTGGAATGACTTCCTTTGCAGAGAGGAAGTGGTGGCTGCATCTTGATGCCTCTCTGACTCAGCCAGGGGTAGCTCAAGTCTGGTCAGGGACTCTGGGGCATGGGAGGCCAGCATGCCTTTGTCCTCAGCCGGGAGGCATGGGCAAGAGGGTCTTGGAGGGCAGTTGGGTTGGGTCAGCAGGCACTGATGGCAATGCCAGCCCACACTTCTGAACTGCCACCCATAACTTACAGCTGACGGAAAGTAGCCTGAAGGTGTTGGGCAAAAATTGATATTTAACTCATTTTTTTGCTCCCGTTTTGGAAAGGAGGAGGGAATCTGGCGTGGGCTAGGACTGTATTCAGAGGAGCTGTCCTCTTCCCTTCCTTGCAGTTTCCTTAGACCTCTGTTTCAGTGGTTCTTGAAGTCATTTAGTTTGTATTTGCCAGGGCTTCAAGAGACTCTTCTCAGATCTCCCTTTTTCCCTGGGGTCCCATAAAGCTATTTCAAATGTTTGTAGAACCAGAAAACCATAGAGCAGGAAAAGACCTTTAAATCCTTGTTTCCATCCAGGAAAGTTGAGACCCAGAGAGTGGGAGAGACTTGCCCAGGGCCACACAGCTCCATGAAGGCAAAACTGAGTCCAGCAAAGGAGTCTCCTGACTCTCTGTCACTGTCCCTCTCCACTGCTACACAGAATCATCAAATGGTGCTGATAAAGGCAGAAAGGAACAAAGAGTCATGATCTTGGTAAAGGACTTCCTTCATGATGAACTAATGCCATGAATTTTGCCTGAATAAAACCCATGACAGTCCTAGTATTTCTAGCATCAGGGTCTAGATGAGACCTCCTTCCTCTCCTAAATATATTGTAGTATAGGGGTCCAGAGCCACCCACTGACAACAGATTAAGTTAATGGAGAAATCTGAAGTTTTGCCAATTGTGTGTGAGAAAGGAGAGAGTAACAGAAAACTTGTGGAGACTATGTAATTAAAGATTGATTGATGGAGAAATCTCATAATATTTTTAGGAGACTGAAGTAGTGAATATTATATGATGAAAGCATTTATTTAACTATTTGCCAGGATTCAAGAGATAGGAGTAGTAAATTCTATTACAGCCTAGAAGGCAGGAAACTTCTAACCTTTGCCCTGCTGTTTGACAGGAGTGCTTTGAGCCTCAGTTTTCTCACCTATTAAATGGGGCTATTAATGATTACCAAAATTCCTTCCAGGTCTGAGATTCTCAGTTTCCTAGAAGTAAATGTTGGGTAAAATTTAACTAGTGGTTCGTTATGAAAAAATAGGAGTATATATTTAGCCACAATTTTATAATATGGCTAGTCAAAAGGTCATTGCTCCTTGTTCTTTCATTTGCAAAGGCCTTGAAATCCAGATTGAGCTCTTCATAACAGTGAGATTTCTTTGTTGAACGTTTGACTATTGTAACTGATTGCAAGTGTCACATGTTACACAAAGGTCCTTGAACAGTAAAACATCAGTCGGCATTTTACAGAATAAACTCCATCTCAGTAGACAGTGTTAAAAAAAAAAAACTGTGAGCTCACTTTTGATGGTAAATTATTCGGTGTATTTATTCATAGCTTGTGTCTGCAATGGCAGTTTGTGCTGGGTTAGGCAGTATGCCTAGAGTGGAAAGAAAGCTGGTCTCAGAATCACAAGTCTGACATTGAGGGTCCTGGCTTTTACACTTCTCAGCTCTGAAACACTTGACAATTGTCAAACCTCTTCCATTCTCAGTATACTCACCCATAAAATGGGGACAAAGTAACTTACCTCATAGGATCTATTGAGCTTATTAATTAATTCAAGAAAAACCTAGAGTCTACTATGAATTGACACTGATCTAGGTGCTGGGGGCAGCAGTGAACAAAAAGAAATTTTCTGCTCTCATGGATCTTACATTCTGAGGGTCAAGGGAGCTCACTAAACAATTACATAAATGACTACACAATATGTCAGGAGATGCTAAGCTCTAAGAAGAAAAAGAAAACCTGGTAAGAGAATAGAGAGAGATAGGGCTGGGATGATATATTAGATAAATCAGTCAGAGCCTCTCTGACTAAGGAACATTTGAGCAGAGATGTGAAGGAAGTGAAGGAACAAGGTCTTTGAGGATGTTTAGGTGAAGAGAGTGCTAGCCATAAGAAACAGCCAGAGAGAGAGAGCACAGCTGGTTTGTTTAAGAAACACAAGGAGGCCAATGTCCTGGGGACATTTAATCTGAGTGAGATGGGTACTTTTGAACAGATAGGGACATAATCTGACTTAAATTTTAAGAGGATAATAGATTGTAGTGGGGCAAAGGAAAGACCTGTGAGGAGGGTCTTAGAATAGTCCAGGCTAGAGGCGATGGTGGCTTGGACCAGGGTGATGATAATCTGTATGAAAGGGCTGTAGTCAGCATTGTAGATGGTCTGTGTCTTTCTCCTTTCTGACCACCCATCCAAATCCCAAATGGCTGAGTGTGGAGCTAGAATGAGCACAGAGTGGGTGGATGTGTACAAGGGAATTTTGTGTCTGTGTCAATGATCCAATGATCTGCTTTGGGCTCCTGGCCTCTAGTGAGGCTAACTGAGGGTTGATTCTGTGTGGATTACCAATGAACCAGTCTCTTGCTTTCTGGGATTCTGGAGAATATTAAGTATATTATTAGTACTTTGAAGATATGATACACTTAACATATGTGACATCTGGAATGGCTCATTTTTAATACTCTCTCCTCTATGTGACAAAATTATTTTCAGTAATAACCATGTACTAATCAGTACTAATAATTATTTTATTGATTTGCTTTTTTAAATTTTCAAATAATTAACAATGAAAAAGAAGAATAAACTTCAATTTTAAAGATATTCAAATTCAGTAACATCTCATATATGATCTAAAATGTGTACTTATTGAACAAAAATACTACACTTTACAGTTCGTATTATCTTCTCTGTTTTATATTTTAAGCACAAATAAAAACTCCAATTGGTCACATAGATGACAGAATTGAAATAAATTACATTGTCTCTTTGACTTTACAATTGTCGTGCTATCATTGTTTACTTCAAATCTACTACTTAAATTCTGGAACATATAGTGCCAGAAGGATTTGCAGACATGAAATGCACCCAAAGCTACCTTGAATGGTCTTAAACCTTTCCAAAGTAAAATGAACTGAGGGAACACATGTAAAATCTGTGTGTATGTGGGAGGGTGGCAAATGTATAACTGGAATCAGCTGAAGCGACTCTGAATCAACTTCCATGTAGAATACAATATTATCAAAGGATAAGTAATCAAAGGTACTAATTTGAAACTTTATGTATTGAATACATTACTAAAACTCAGTAATAACAATTGTTTAGAGATTTGACCAACAAAAGATTTTTTTCAAGGAGGAGCATTTTGTTACTGGCATTATTTAAAATTGCTGGCACATAGTGATAATAAAAGTACACTTTGACTTTTAGTCTTAAAAATAATTCTGTAGCTAGTACACTCTTTCATTGCCTGCACTAAGGGTTTCCTACTCCTATTGCTCCACCCTTGGTATGGCACCACTTTGGAGAATATGGAATCTTGAACTAATTCCATGCCAAATTTCATGTTACCTATATAAAAGCCACAACATTTGAGTTGGTGGAAATCTCTGCATAAGTAAGATACAAAGACAACTGATACGCTTAATCGTTGATTTAATTCTGGTATGAATGACAGAAATCTATTCACACTGGCTTAAAACACACAGGTTTTATTCTTTCACATAAAATAGGTCAGAATATAGGCACATCTGGGCCAATATGGTACCTTCAGAAAGTCTTTAGGGACTTCTCTGCTCTACCATCCTTAGCATTTGGCTTTTATTCTTGAGTTTGCTCCATGATCCAAGATGGGTGTTGAAGCTCCAGAACATTTATTAACATCTACATTCTAGGTAGCATGAAGGGAGGGTAAAAGAGGAGGAAAAGGGCTTGACCCTCCTTTTGAAAGAAGCCTTCCAGGAAGTCCTATTTAATACTTCTCCTTAAATCTAATTGGTAGGAACTGAGCCACATGGATGCTCCCAGCTGCAAGGAAAACTTGGAAATGTAGTTATGTAAACTGGCTGGTTATGTGCACAGCTAACAATCAGGGGCAAGGTTTCTGATTCAAAGGAAGAGGGGCCATTGGAAGACAACCTGCAGTTATTGTCACAGTTAATCCACATGTATGCCAGTGTAGAAATGCAGAAACTTAGGGCTTGAACTCAACTTTGGACTGAGCCACAGCCTGACAGGTGTGGCCAATAGTAAAAATACCGCCATCAGTCTGGTGAAGTATCAATCAAAACTTGATGTGCCCTGGTCTTCCATTACTTCCCCCCAGTGACAGTCTTCTTGTGAGACCAAGTGGATGGTGATATCCTTCACAGAGATGGGGAATGCAAAACGAGGAGGAGCATTTATAGAGGGGAGATGACAAGTACAGTCTGAGCCAAGTTGAGTCTGAGATGTTTGAACAGCCTCAAATGGGAGATATCCAATAGGCCAGTTGGTGATCTACATATTGAGCTCAGAGGCAAATTGGGAGGCATTGGTCACAGTTGAAGTTCTGACAGTAGATGAACCACCAGGTAGTTTACAATACAGATCAGCCTGGGGAAGTGAGGGGTTAGATCAGAATTTGAGCCTTCTCCTTTTTGTGGTAGTCTCCTACCCTTGAGCAGACCCAGTCCACTCTGTTATCTACTTTCTGGAATTTCCATGGCAACAGTATAATTTCAGGCTTTACTTTCTACAGTGCTCATGTTGCTTCTGGGCTGCCTCAGCTGTAATGTTCAAGCTGGATGACGTTGGGTATAATTTAGCCTAACTCCTTAGATCAGGGGTCAGCAAACTATAGCCTGACGGCCAAATCCAACCCACAAACTAAGAATGGTTTTTACATTTCTAAATAGTTGGGAAAGATTGAAAGAAGGACAATATTTTGTGATACACGTATATGAA
Source organism: Mesoplodon bidens (assembly GCF_964165515.1). Classification (NCBI taxonomy): domain Eukaryota; kingdom Metazoa; phylum Chordata; class Mammalia; order Artiodactyla; family Ziphiidae; genus Mesoplodon; species Mesoplodon bidens. The sequence continues at coordinate 89,289,290 of NC_138163.1, forward strand.
ATTACACGGAAATTTATATGAAATTCAAGTTTCAGTGTCCATAAATATTTATTAGAACACAGCCATGCTCATTATGCTTTCATGATACAAAGGCAGATTTGAGTAGTTGTGACAGAGACCATATGACCTGCAAAGCCCAATATACTTATTATTTAGCCCTTTACACAAAAGGTTTGCAGGTCCCCTGCCTCAGAGCCCTAGGGTTACCATGGCAGTGCCTCAAGGGAGGGGGGCAGGGACAGGCATAAATTTGGGTCTCCTACTTTTGATTTATCCAGAGCACCTGGGTTTTTGCTTCATATGTTAGGTTGTTGCTTACGATTTTGGAAAAGGGTTTTGCTTTCTCTGTGCTCTCCCTACCTCCCACACAAAATGTTTTAGTACCACTCATTTTATAGATTGTGAAAACTGAGTCTCAGATAGGGAGGGTGCTTTACCCAAGACCACAAAGTGAGTATAACTGGGAAAAGAATCCCCATATCCAACTATAGTTCAATTAAAAATAAAAAAGAAAAGAAACACCCAGAATAATGTTTGACTAAATGTATGGGCACCCTGTGGCCCAGTCAAGTTGATATATAAAATTAACCATCACATAGTCTCACTTATCTTCCCAGTTTGCTGTGAGAATCATATGTGTGAGTAGACAGGAAGGGGCTGTGTGAACTTTGTTGTTCTCTACCCATATGGGGAAGAATTATTATTCCTAACAGTACAGAGGGGATATACACTTGGGCGGGTAGAATATGATCTTTTCTACTGCCCTGAATGCAGCCCTCAGAAGATGAGACCCAACTTTACTCTTTTCTGAGTGCCAAGAGATCCAACAGGAATTTCATTCACAAGGAAATATCCTTCCCACCCCAGCCCAAGGCTTCCTGAATTCTCTGCTTGAGGAGGGACTGAAAAAGGCCCCCAAACAGCCCCATGACATGATGAGAGGAGCTTCTTCTTAGCCCATTGTTTTGAGAAGTTTGCTCATTGTGCTGTTTTTGGTGGGGGGGGTGTTTTATGTGTGTGTGTGTTAGAATATGACTAGTTCTGCAAGTGATTAAACTGTTCAGTAATGGAAACCAGGCAGTGGGGGAAAATAAATGCATTCAGCTAGCTCTAAGAAGTCTTATTGCCATGAGGAAACATTTTGTCAAAAGGTCTGTGTGACATACCAGGGTAGTGACATTTAAGTTGAGTCAGCTATGTAGGGGAAAAATCCTAACAAATTTGGATTATAATAAAAAATAAAGGATGAGATAGTGAAGTTTGTGGGGAGTTTGAGAGAGGCAACAGGAATTGCATGTGCAAAGTCCTTAAGGTTGAGATAGTTCGGTATGCTTGAGGGATAGAAAGAAGGTCAGTATGGCTGGAGCACAGGCAGAAAAGGAGGCAAGTGACATGATAGGAAGGCAGAAAATCAGACAGGGACCAGCTCACACGGGACCTTGTGGGCCCAGGGAGCTTGCAGGCCCAGGGAAGGTATGCATCAGCTATACTCAAAGACAGTATAGTTCTGTGTTTAATAGCACACTCTCAACCAGACTGCCTAGATTCAAATTCTGACTCTGCCACTTATTAGTTTAGTGACCTTGGACATGTTACCTAACCTTTCTGTGCCTCAGTTATACCCTCTGAAAAATGGGGATAATAATGGTACTATCCATAGTGTTATTGTGAAGACTGAGTTACGCTCACAGTGTGCGTGATAGTGCTGGGCACTGACAAGTGCTATTTATTCTAAGTACAATAGGAAACATTTGAAGCAGTAGAATGGTGGGATCTGCTTTATGATCTGAGAAGTTGACTTTTGCAGGCTATAGAGAATGGATTGAGGAGGGTGAAAATGGAAATGGCAAGCCCAGTTGAGATACTGTTGCAGAAATGAAGTCACTGGAGCTGAGGAGAGGAGGGCAGATTGGACAACAATTTTGGAGATAGAAGCAATGGAAACTGGTGCTGGATTGAGTGAGAGAGGTACAGAACAGGGAGGAAAAATGGAAGATGACCCCTAGGTTTCTGGCTCTGCCACTGACTAGCTGTGTGATTTGAGGCAAGGGATTTAACCATTCTAAGCTTTAGTTTCCTTATATATTAGTCAACGTTCTCCAGAGAAACAGTACCAGCAGGATATGTGTGTGTGTGCGTGTGTGTGTGTTTACACAGTTGACCCTTGAACAACATAGATTTGAAATGCGTGTGTCCACTTATATGTGAATTTCTTTTTCTTCCAAAAATACGGACTGCAGTACTATATGATCCATGGATATGGAACTGTGGATATGGAGGAGGGCTGTCTGTAAAGTTATACGTGGATTTTCAATTGTGCTCTTGCTCAGCGTCCTTAACTCCTGCATTGTTCGAGTTAACTTTATAAATAAACACACACACACACACACACACACACACAGAGGGAGACAGGGAGACAGGGAGAGGGAGAGAGATTTATTTTAAATAATTGGCTCACGTGATTGTAGAGATGCAAATCCCAAATCTGTAATGTAGGCCAGCAAGCTGGGAAGAGTTGCAGTGTGAGTCCAAAGGCAGTTTGCTGGCAGAATTCCTTCTTGCTAGAGGGAGGTCAGTCTCTGTTTTATTAAGGTCTTCAACTGATTAGAAGAGGCCCACCCACATTGTGAAATATAATCTGCTTTACCCACAGTCCACTGATTTAAATGTTGATGTCACCCAAAATAATACCTTCACAGAAATATCCAGAATAATGTTGACCAAATATCTGGGCATTGTGGCCCAGACAAATTGACACATACAATTAACTGTCACAACTTATCAGTGAAACTGAAATAATAGTAGTACCTGGTCATTGGTACTATTGTAAATATGAAATTAATTTATGTAAAGCACTTGGTACAGTGTATTTCACATAACAAGGGTTCAATTAATGATCATTTTTATTATTTTAGTACAATAATAATCCCTCACTTTTTTTGGTATTTTGAATTTTCAAAGCACCTTCACATATGTGAATTTATGTGGGCATCACAACACTCTTTATACTTAAAAGTTGGGGAAACTAAGACTGGGAGAGATGAAGTATCTTTTCCACACATCTATCTTCAAACAGAGCCAGGATGAGAAATAGATCTGTAATTCTAGAGTGTTACTCTCCCCGCTTGCCAGGAGGGGATTTTTGCTTGGCTTCCTTCATTCCAGAGGTAAGGGGTATCAGCAATAAGATCACGAATGCAGTAGGGCTTGAGGATCATAGCTAACATTTACCAAGCCAGCGTTCACCTTGCACCAAACACTGCGCTGCTCTAAGTCTTTTGCATGTGTATCTAGTTTAATCTTCCCAACAATCCTATGAGGTAGGCATGAAACTGCCAGGTAGGTTGTGGAAGAGAGCAGGACCCTCAGGCCACATGCTGAGAACTCAAATGACTTTTGCCCCTTCCTCCCTCACCATTATAAATACCAGAGATCGTGAAAACTCAGGGAAGCCATTTGAGTGTTTGTGAGACAAATGTATTTGGGTGTGTAAAGGTCAATGAAGCCTGGCAGAACACCTTTTGTGTACATAGCAGGCACTCCTGTGAATATTTGTGGAATGGATGAGTGAACTGATGAAGGAGAAGAACCTCAGGCTGCCTGTAGCCAACCATGCCTGAAGCTGGCCATAGAAAAGGCAGAGGCATTTGCAGTAAATATTCCTTTTTGCAGAGGTAAGATGTCCCTGAACCAGCCAGGCAGTTAGGTGAAGGGAACAGGCTGAAATGGGAAGCTTCAGAAGTCCTTCCTGGGAAAATTGCTTAACTCTTCTGGATATCAGGTTACTAATATGCAAAATGGGGCCCTTCTCTCTCCCTCTCTCTCTCTCTCTCTCTCTCTCTCTCTCTCTCTCACTCACTCTCTCCCCCTCTCCCCCTCTCTCTCCCTCCCTCCCTTCCTCCCTCTCTCTCTCTCCCCCACACACATGCACACAGCCACATAGACATTTCATTCACTTACTTAATAATATTTATTGAGCATCTGCTATGTACCAGGCACTGTCCTAGACACTGAATGGTGAACAAAACGGGCAAAAATTCTGTCCTTGTGGAATGGACTTTCTACTAAGGCAGATACATGCTAAGCAAATGATTCCATAAAGCATATACTATGTTCTAAGTGCTAAGGAGAAAAAATACAGCAGGGAAGAGGGATAAGAAGTATGTGTAGGGGGGGTTAAAATTTTACTTTCCTATTTCTAGCTGCACTTCCCTCACAAGGTTGCAATGAGGTTGAAATGTGATAAAAGGCCTATTTAAGAAGCTGTGAAGTTCTATTTAAATGTAAGCTGCAGTTATTCTTGGGGGATAATTTTTCTTGATCGTTATTTGCTGTTCTCTTTTCCATCATCAGTGCAGTAAGAGTTCTGGTCTAGAGGACAAGAAACTCGGGTTATAGTCCTGGCCCTGGCATGACAGTTTATTAAAAATCTCAAATGTATAGAACTTTACAGATTCTAAAGTACTTTTCCCAGAACTGAGTTTTCTGGCTTTTAATTCTTTGTTCTTTCCATTCTCCCATGAAGTGGTGAGAGCTAAGTCACTTTCCTTCTGAGAAGCAGAATATTCCCCTTATGTAAAGTGGGAACTATTACCCCTCACTCCTTGCCAGCCTTCTTGGGCTGCTGTGAGGTGCAAACCAGATAATATCATAAAATGAGCCTGTAAGGGCTGTGTGCTGTGATCTGGAGAATTGGTACTCCTGCTTAAGTGACTTATTTTGTACTTCATAAACTGGTTATATGTATGCAGGTGGGAGAGTGAGCCTTCAGGACTGAGTGCAACTTTCTTTCCTTTCACAGAAGCTGCTAAGGATAGCAGAGGAATCAATGAACCTCAGCACCTCCTAGAAATAAGAACAGTTATACAGAAACATTTAGCATCTCATGATGGAGTGGCAACCACTCAACCACTGGTGTGCAGCCCCTTTTTACCACTCTGCTTTAGAGAAGTGGGAACCAGGACTAATCTGACATTTAATACAGAAGTGACTCATGACCTTTAAAGACCTCCACTTGCTGCTTAGATATGATCTCATTCAGAATGCTGGAGGTGAGATGGGGAGCATTGAATAAGAAGAATCTTCATTTAGTATCCCCCTCACCTTTTTCTACTATAACAATTCTTTCCTTAACCAAATGTTTTAATCCATAGAGCACTTTCAAATTCATGATTTCATCATCTTTTTGGTAGGCATTATTTGTTTCTTCTATTTATAGATGAGGAAACTGAGGCTCAGAAAATATATTTTTTGCCAAAAGTTGGGGGCAAAGATAATATCAAACTCTCAAATAACAGTAATTGTTAGCATTTACTGAGCATTACTATGTGCCAGTCATTGTTCTAAGCACTTTACATGTATTCACGCATTAAACCCTCACCAAGAACCATAAGAATCTCCCTGTTTTTCATGTGAGGAAACTACAGTACTGAGAGTCTGGGGCTTGCTTAAAGTGAAGGGCCGAATGAGTACCAGGGCATTATACCATTCTCCCCATTTTAAAGATGAGAAAAGTGAGGCTCAAAAACATTAAGTAACTTGCTCAAGGTCATACAACCAGCAATTGTCAGAACTAAGGTTGAAACTCAGCAAGCTGACTAATCCCTGTGTTCTGAACTCTCAAGCTATACTGCTTCCTTCTAAGTGTAGGGCTCTTCGTAATCGGGTTAATTGAAGCAGAGAGAAAGAGAAAGGGGGAGGGAGCTTATTAAGATCACAAAACATATTTAACATTTTTAAAATTTAATTTTAATGAATGTTACAGTCACATGGTTAAAAAATCAAACAAACTATTAATATGTATACAGTGGATGACCCCTATCCACCCAGGTTCCCCCATTAGAGTTCACCAGAATTTCTTTATGCAGATATAAGCAGATACAAAAATACTTTCTTATTTTATTTCTTTTTCACCCCCAAAATCACACATTTTATATACTATTCAGCATATTTCTTTTTACTTCCTTTATTGAAGTATAATTAACTTACAATATTATATTAGTTTCAGGTGTACAACATAGTGATCCAATATTCTTATACTTTACAAAGTGATCACAACGGTAAGTCTAGTTACCATCTGCCACCATACAATGTTAATAATGTTACAATATTATTGACTATATTCACTATGCTGTACATTACATCACCATGGCATTTATTTTATAACTGAAAGTTTGTGCCTCTTAATCTCCTTCACCTATTTCACTCATCCCCTCCCCCTCCCCCCTCCCCCCACCGACAATCACCAGTTTTTTTCTCTGTATCTATGGGTCTGTTTCTGTTTTGTTATGTTTGCTCATTTGTTTGTTTTTTAGATTCCACATATAAGTGAAATCATACAGTATTTTTCTTTCTCTGTCTGACTTATTTCACTTAGCATAATACCCTCTAGGTCCATCCATGTTGTCACAAATGGCAAGATTCCATTTTTTCATGGCTGAGTAATATTCCCCATTTTCTTTATCAGTCCATCTATTGATGGACACTTTCGGTTGATTCCATACCTTGGCTCTTCTAAATAATGCTGCAATGAATATAGGGGTGCATATATCTCTTCAAATCAGTGGTTTTTCTTTTCTTTGGGTGTATACACAGAAGTGAAATTGCTGGGCCACGTAGAAGTTCTATTTTTAATTTTTTGAGGAACTGTTTCCTATAGTGGCTTTACCAATTTACATTCCCACCAACAGTGCACAAGGATTCCCTCTTCTCCACATCCTTGCCAACAGTGTCAGTTGTTGTCTTTTTGATGACAGTCATTCTGACAACTGTGAGGTGATATCTCACTGTGGTTTTTGATTTGCATTTCCCTGATGATTAGTGATGTTGAGCATCTTTTCATGTATCTGTGAACCATCTGTATGTGTTCTTTGGAAAAATGTCCATTCAGGTCCTCTGCCCATTTTTCAATCAAGTTTTTTTTTTTTTGATATTGAGTCTTGTGAGTACTTTGTATATTTTTATATTAACCCCTTATCAGATATATAATTTACAAATACCTTCTCCCATTCAGTAGGCTGCCTTTTCGTTTTGTTGATAGTTCCTTCACTGCATAAAAGCTTTTCAGTTTCATGTAGCCTCATTTGTTTATTTTTGTATTTGTTTCCCTTGCCTGAGGAGACAGCTCCAAGAAAATATTGCTGAGACTGATGCCAAAGAGCATACCACCTATGTTTTCTTCTAAGATTTTTATGGTTTTAGGTCTTACATTCAAGTCTTTAATCCATTTTGAGTTTATTTTGGTATATGGTGTGAGAAAGTAGTCCAGTTTGATTCTTTTACATGTAAATGTCTAGTTTTCCCAGCAACATTTTTGAAGAGGCTGTTGTTTTCCCCATTGTATATTCTTGCTTCCTTTGTTGTAGATGAATTAACTATATAAGGGTTGACTTATTTCTGGGCTCTCCAATATATTCCATTGATGTATGTGTCTGTTTTTATGGCAGCACCATACTGTTTTGATGACTGTAGCTTTGTAGTATAGTTTGAAGTCAGGGAGTGTGATACCTCCAGCTTTGTTCTTTTTTTCTCAAGATTGTTTTGGGTATTTAGAGTCTTTTGTGTTTCCATACAAATTTTAGAATTATTTGTTCTAGTTCTGTGAAAAATGCCATTGTTTTTTTTGTGTGTGTGTGGTACGTGGGCCTCTCACTGTTGTGGCCTCTCCCATTGTGGAGCACAGCCTCTGGACACGCAGGCTCAGAGGGCCATGGCTCACGGGCCCAGCCACTCTGCGGCATGTGGGATCTTCCCGGACCAGGGCACGAACCCGTGTCCCCTGCATCAGCAGGCGGACTCTCAACCACTGTGCCACCAGGGAAGCCCTAGCCATTAGTATTTCAATAGGGATTGAATTGAATCTGTAGATTGCCTTGGATAATAGTAACAATGTTAATTCTGCATATTTCTTTTTTGCACATAATGTATCTTTGAGATATCTCCATATCAGTCCACAGAGAGCTTCAGAAGTCTCATCTTGGCCCTCACAAATCTCTGCAAGCCTCTATCCATCTGTGTGTCCTGCACACATCTTTTCTTTACCAATCTTTGGTAGTGTCCAACTCTCTTTACATCTTCACTCAGAGCCTCACTTCTAGACTACCTTGGACTTCTATAGAAAATACAGTTCCTAAGTCAAATCCTTAGACTCCCTCTGACACATAATCTAGCATCTTACAAACTCCCTAGTTGAACTAACCCCCTCCTCTCCTACTGCAGTTTCAACTTATTCCTATCATCTACCTACCTACCTACCTACCGATCTACCTGGTTATCTATGTAATGCTTGTCAGGCATCTATTCTGAGCAAAACTCCATGTTTAATTTGATGATGAATGCTTAGTGTCCTTACTGCACAGCAGTTTACAGTTTAAATGAAGCCTGTAAATAAATAAACTTGGACATAGTAGTCAGAAGCGTAGCTGGTTGAATGAGTCATGAGGCCCCAAAATGGAACTGTCCAGGAGATTAGGCTCCAAAACCAAACACTAGTCCTCAGGGAAGCATTCACTGCTCATCCCAACCTTGAATTGATACATTATTGGGTTTGGCTTTCTGATACTGATACTGAGCCTGATATGAAAGCACTGTACTTCCTCTGAAGGGGCTTTTAGACTCGCTGCTCTTTTCCAACCATTCTTTTCTAACCTGAGTAGAGGCAGGTTGTTTGACCCACTAGCTTGCTTGAAATAGAACTGCAATAAGCACCTCCCCCACCCCAAAAAGAGAGAAAGAAATAAGCCTGAAATAGATGCATGCAAAGGAACTGGAGGAAATTGCTGTTCCTGAGTATTTATTCAGAGATGTATTCAGTCTTTGGACACAGCAGGGTGGTATAGGCAATTTTTCTTGAGGGAAGGGCTTCCTTCTTAGTGGCAGTCTAGAATGGCTTCTGCCAACAAGTAACAGAAAACCAAAGAGGTCCTGAAATTCTCAGCCTGTAATCTGGAACTTTTAGTCCCTTTTGGAGAAGTTCTGACTAACGAAGGCCCTTGCGGGAGGGGAGGCAGTGCAAAGGTTGGTATTCACAGGCCACAGCAGAGAATAATTCCATGATACATTTCCTCTACATCCTACATTGTGAATCAGCAGGACTATGCTTTGGTCTTCATTCATTCATTCATGAATTCATTCATTTACCATTTAGTTATTTAATCATTTAAAAATATTTATTGAATTCCAAGCACTGTTCTAGGTGCTAGAGATAAAGCAATGAACAAAACAGTCTCTACCTTCATGGAGCTTACATTTTATAAAGGGAGAAAATAAACCAATAATTATATAAAATTTCAGGGCTAGAAAGAAAAGCAGGATAATGGAATAGAGAGTGATGGTGTGGTTCAGTTTTAGAGAGGGTGGTCAGGGATGGACTCCTTTTGAAGAGATGTAATTAGAGCTAAACTTCTAGATAGCTAGGAGAAAAGTCCTCAGGCAGAGTCAAATTCTTAATCTTATGTCTGCTTTTCCCCATAAAATGCCACCTCCACAACCACACAATTATATGCAACTTTATTCTTTAACTTAAGCTAATCACTCATCACCCTTTCCTCAGAGTACCCCACTTGGGACCAACTCCATGCCTGCCACAACTTTGGCAAGACTGTTGACATTTTAAAACAACCAATGCTTTATTTTAAGTTACAACTGAAAACAAGTCATAGCGTTTTGAGTTTTAAGGAAGTTTAAGGACTTGTTTGAGGTCATACGATTACCAAGAAGCAGAGGTTGGATTTACATCCAAAAGTTTTAGCTTTTCTTCCACTGCTTATTTCACTTTGCCATGAGCTTCTCAAGGCATTGTGGGGGCACAGCAGCACATGCAAGTATCAGCCATTTTAGGTGAACATGAGTTCACAGATAGCTCTTCCTAAGGTCCAGTGTTTAGAATAAGGGAGGTGACAGTTTCACCATACTCCCCATTGTCACTCCCACCTGGATATGTGTTCTGAGGGCTGTGTGGACAAACTGACAAGCAACCAGCCTGGGGAGGGGACTGTAAACCATGCCATAAGTGGAAGAGCTTAAAGAAATGGTCATGTTTCTCTTGGAAAACAAGTGTGTGTGTGTGTGTGTGTGTGTGGGTGTGTGTGCGTGTGGGTGTGTGTGTGGGTGTGGGTGTAAGGTGGGCGTTCAGGAGAAATAAGAGTTTGAACCCATGATAGATGTCTTCAAACACTTAAGAAGACTATTGCTTAGAAGGATAGACCTTTTTTGCATCGCCCAGAGGATAGCACTCTAACAAATGGACAGAAACCATAGTATAGGGAATTTTAGCTCAAAATGAATAATGGCTTTGGAAGCTTCAGGGTGAGTTCTTTTTTGTTACTGAAAATATTCCAGTGGCTGCTGAACAAAACTCATCAGAGAGAGTGGAGAAAAAAAGGTGGGCTTTGGAAGTAGATCTCAGTTTAAACCTTGCAATTGTTACATCCTACTTGTATGGCTCTGAGCAAATGATGTAAACATTCTTAACCTTAGTTTTCTACTCTTTAAAATAACAGTAACAATTACTTCTTTTCGGGCTTCTGGGAAGAATTAAATAAAATGACATGTTGAAAAACCTAGCACCATGCTTGCCCAAAGTAGATGTTTCCTCCTCCCCCTCCACTCCCCCTACCCCATCACATATACTGTAGAGAGAATTCCTACAAAGGGAGGTTGGAAGGAAATAACCTTTTTTTCCCATTTCAAGTATGAAATTCTATGACTTGTTCTATAATCATCAACAAAAACTTTATTCATTATCTGATTTGTGCTTAGGATATTTTACTGTATGACATTGAAATTATGTGTGTTTGTGACTCTTTTCCCTACTAGACTATAAGTTTCCTGAGAGGCTCTCTGTACCCCTTAGCTGTCAAAATAACTGCTTATTGAATTTAACTGATTTGGGGGGTGTGGTGATCTCTGTGCTGAATAACTGAACTAACCAAGAGTTCCTGTCCTCAAGGAACTGATTCTCCTAAATAGAGCTGACATTCAGTGAATGTGCAAGAGCATCTAGTCATATAGATAACCAAGAACATGAACAGACAGGATTCAATATCTTCAGGCTGCCTGTGGCAAATATCGGGGATTATCAGGTGGTTGAGGTGGGAGTTGGATGGCAAATAAATAAGTAGCAGTAGGGGTCAGGAAAAAATGTGGAACATTCCTTGGGTGTGCTTCCTGACAGAAGTGGGGATTTGGGAGCTGTTTGAACCATGAGGGGCAAAGGACAACCAGGTATTGGCTTTTCCCAGATAGAAGGCAAATATTTAAGACCTAGATATCTTATATCTGGGTGGTAGGCCACTGGGACTCCAGTAAGGACATTGAAGCAGTTTATTCCTGTGACCCAGGAGACATCATGTCAGATGCTACTGGAAGGTGGAACATGTGTCACCTAGTGGCATTTATACAGCATAGTGTTGAAAAGCATAGGCTCTAGAGACAGACTGGGTTGGGTTTGCATCTGGGCGCTACCACTGATTAGCCATGTGACCTTGGGCAACTTATTTAAACACTATGCCTCAGTCCCCTCACCTGTAAAATAAGGATGATAATAGTATCTTCCTCATAGGGTTGTTGTGAGAATTAAAATAATATATGTAAAGGGCTTAGAACAGTGCTCAGAGTAAGCACTCTATAAGTGTTAACTATTATTATTATTATCTAATGAGGGCCTTTTGGATCCTGGGAAATATACTGGGTGCTTATAGTAATTTTAATGTGAGTATGGGAACATTTATATTCCAGACTATCTCATGGAGTGATTAGCTCCTCAGCAGTGGCTGTGATAGAAATAGTGATAGCATCTGGCTCAAAGAGATGAAAGAACTTTCCACGAACTGAGATTGTCCCAAAGACTAACAGGTTGTCTTAGGAGAGAGGAACCTCACCAATGTTGTGTGTGTTGGAGCTAAAACTGGATGAGGATGTTACAGAAAAGATTGAAGGATGGAATTGGGGTTTTGCTATACCAAGAGATTCTGTGATTCCTTGATACTTAGCAGAAGGGCTGCCTTTGAGGTTGGGGCAGTGCTTTTTTAGTTTTTAACTTTTTATTTTATATTGAAGTATAGTTGATTAACAATGTTGTGTTAGTTTCATGTGTACAGCAAAGTGATTCAGTTATACATATACATGTATCTATTCTTTTTCAAATTCTTTTCCCAATTAGGTTGTTACAGAATATTGAGCAGAGTTCCCTGTGCTATATGGTAGATCCTTGTTGGTTATCCTTTTTCTTTTAGACATCCAGAATAAATTTTAATAAAACTATTAAAGTGACTATTAATGTTATTCCAGCATATGCCAAACTGATCACTAAGATGTTGATAGATTTTCTACATTAGTTTGCTAAGGCAGCCACAACAAAGTACCACAGACTGGGTGATTAAACAACAGAAATGTATATTCTCACAGTTTGAGCCTGAGATCAAGGTGTTGGCAGGGTTGGTTTCTTTCGAGGCCTCTCTCCTTGTCTTGCAGATGGCCACCTTCTTGCTTTGTGTTCATATGGTCAGCTCTCTGTGGGTGCAACTGTTGGTGGGGCAGAGCTTCTTGAAATGTGGGAGCCTCATCTAATTTTTTGAAATTGTGAACAGAGTTGAATGGTCACCTTATGCAGAAAGCTAACCGCAAATAGGCTGGGATCAAATGTCATGTTCCAAAGTCTGAAATCTCTCAGAAGTACTTCCAAGATTCAAGAAATAAGAGTTTTGGTTTCTGCTCTGCCAGCAGTTAGTTGTGTAATCTTGTGTAGCTTACTTTCATTCTCTGGGCTTCAGTTTCCTAACGTAGAACATGAGGGTTTAGAGTACATTTTCTCTGAGGTCTCATCATGTCTTGCCTTCTGTGGTTGGAAGATATAATTCTCTGAGAAGAAACAAGTGGATGAAGGAGACATTCATGCATTCAACAGATGTTTATGAAGCACCTGCTAAGTGTCAGGCAAAGGACACCAGATTGACAAAGCATTGCATGCCATGCTGCAGAATTTCCCTTAAAGGCAGTGGGGAGCCATGGAAGGCCTTTGAGCAGAGGAGCTGTATAAACCAGGGTTCAGCTGCAGAAATTAAATTGGTCTAATTTTTTCACAGAGTTTTAATATAGAAAATTGGGTGCTTACAAAATTTGTTGAAGGGCTGAAGGGGCAAGGTTTAGACTGGGCCTCCAGGAATGACTCCCAGAACAACACCAGAGGAGCTGTTTTCTCTGCCACGAGCAGAAAGGTGAGGCATCAGGAGTTTTGGGAACACTCCACCTGATTTGCAATCTAGGAATTAGGAATCTGCCACTGCCTTAACTATTGACTAGAGTAACATTATGCCTTCCAAATCCTCAGTAGCAAAATAAATAAATAAATAAATAAAAATTTTTTAAAAGTCTCATTTCCTGCTTGTACAAAGACACAAAGCCAGTGCCCAGACACTGGGGCCTATGGAAATGTAGCATGGCTGCAGAAAACCCTAAATCCCCACCACTCTACTTGCCACCAGAAACAGCAGAAGTATGGTTTCTGCATTTTCACTTTTCTTCCAAACATTGTGCATATGCATATGATTGGCAGAAATAAATCACATCCAGAACACTGGATGCAAAGGAGTCTGAGAAATGACAGGTTGTTGTTGTCGTTGTAGTTTTCGGTTTTTAGCTTTTCAGCAATATAGGAAGGCAGGCTAGAAGGGGAGTGGCATGGATCCACAGCAACCAATATATAGTATCCACCATAGAATTGATAAGGGCAGAACTGCTTTTGAAATAGATAATTTGTTCAAGAGAGTAGAAGCTGAATTGGGGAGAGAGAGCTGCACAAGAGACCACAGTGCTGGCAGCAGGGAGAGAGAGGGAGGACACATTCCTTAAGGAGAAAGAGAATCATCAAGACTTAGAGACTGGTTGGCTAGTAGCAAGGTGAGGGAGAAGCAAGACTTAGGGATATCTCCTTGGTTTTAGGCTAGTTCTGTGTGTGACATTCCTAAGTGACAGGGATCTCAGGGGAAGGAGGAAGCTGGCAGGGGTGGGAGAAGATGACTTCACTTTTGGACTTATCAAGTCTGAGATTCTTGTGAGATATTCAGGAGGAGATGTCCAGAAGGCAGTTGGAGATTCATCTCTGGAGTTCAAGAGAGCTACCTAGGGGTTATCAGCAGAGAGTTGTAAGCTCCCTGCAGGCAAGCACTTATATCTGTTTTATTTCCCCACTGGTGTCCTGTAACTTTGTTGAAAGGAGGCACATCAGTGTGTAATGTAGGTGGTAGGTAGTTAAAGCCTTGGGAATGGATAGGTCCATCATTCAGTGCAAGTATGAAATGAGAAGAAAAGGGGGCTGAGATTAGAAGAACCCTGAGAAATCATGTCCTTAATGACTAAATGAAGAAGAACCCAAGCAGGAAGTAAAAACAATATAACCAGACAGTTCATGTGGATGGTGTCCCCAAGGCAAATGGAGCATTTCAGGAAGGAGGAAGGCATCAACGGAGTCAAGAGGGAGAAAAGTCAGGGAAGATAAAGATGGAAAATTGGCCATGAGATTTAGCAACAAGTTGGTCATTTGTTTATATTCACAAGAAGTTGCAGTTTCTTATGGGACGATGGAAGTGAAAGTCAGGCTGCAGTGGGTTGAAGGGTCAATAGATGGTGATGTGGAGAAAGGATAAGATTGCACTTTCAAAAGCAAGGAGAAAGATTCTAGTTGTTTACATTATGGTACTGTCCTGATCACCAGTATCTGTCTCAACATAATCTAGAAGAGTGGCTTTCAAACTATGTTGACCATTGCCTGCTGTAAGAAATATATTTTACATCACAACCTAGAACATTTATATTTATATGTAAATAAAACAAAAGCTTCATTAAACAGTATTTATCCTAACTATATGGGTATTTCATATAAATAAAATCATATAAAAGCCTTTTGTGTCTAGCTTCTTTCACTTAGCATATTTTTAAAGTTCACCTATGTTTTAGCATATAACAGTACTTCGGGGTATTTTATGGCTGAATAATATTCCATTGTGTGCATATACCATATTTTGTTTATCCATTCACCAGGTGATGGACATTTGAGTTCTTCCTCTCTTTTGGCTATTGTGAACAATGCTGTTATTCATGTTCATGTACAAGTTTTTGTGTGGGCATGTTTTCATTTCCCTTAGGTATATACCTAAGGGTGGAATTGTTGGGTCAAATGGTAACTCCATGTTTAAGTTTTTGAGGAATGGCTAGCCAAAGTGGCTTCATCATTTTACATTCCCACAGCAGTGTTATGAAGGTTCCAATTTTTCCACATCCTTCCCAACACTTATTATCTAGCTTTTTGATTATAGCCATCCTAACATGTGTAAAGTGGTGTCCCATTACAAATACGCTATAGTAAATATCCTTCATTTGCATTTCTTGCATTTGATTTGCATTTTCCTGATGACTAATATATTGAGCATCTTTCCATGTGCTTATTGACAGTTTCTTTGGAGAAATGTTATTCAGATCCTTTGCCAATTTTTAAATTGAGTTATTTTTCTTTATATAATTGAGTTGCAAGAGCTCTTTATGTATTCTAGATACAAGTCCCCTTATCAGATATATAATTTGCAAGTATTTTCTTCCATTCTGTGGATTCTCTTTTCATACTCTTGATAGTGTCCTTCAAAGCACAAAAGTTTTTTAATGTTGATCAAGTCCAATTTATCTATTTTTTTTCTTTTGTTGCTTGTGCTTTTCATGTCATATCTAAGAAACCATTACCAAATCCAAGGTCACAAAGATATACCCCATTCTCCCCCTTTTGTTAAACTTAGCCACAATATCATTTACAATTAATAGTGATTCCTTAATATTATCAGGCTGTTCAAATTCCCATTTATCTCATAAATGTCACAAATGTGTGTGTGTATGCAGGCATACACAAGTTCCACCTGAATCAATCACACTTTTTTCTCCCTCTTTACTTGCTAAAGAACCACACTGTTGGTCCTGTAGTTTTTTACAGTCTGTATCCCCGTATTCCAATTTAACATGTTTTTCTGTCTCCTGTGTGGCCTATAAATTGATAGCTGGATCTAGAAGCTTGATCTGATTCAGGATTTTTTGTTGTTTTGGCACAAATCATTCGTAGGTGATGTGATGAGTCAAAATTTTAAAGTGAACATTTCTTTAGGTTTTATTCTATCTTGTAAGGCTAGGGGCCATTTTGCTTATGACCTGCATTCACTCAGAATTTCCAGTCACGTAGTTAAAATGGGTGACTGTCCTAGACTCAAAGATTTCTAGAGAATAGAGAGCAATTCTCATTCCTCTTCGAGTCTATAGTATGGTAGAAATTCCAGAAATTAATTTGTTCTATCCCTGGCTAATCTAGTTTCTTGCCCCTCTCCACCAATATCTATGTGTTCATGTTTACAGTCCTAGAATGTAAGAGTAAGAAGGGCCTTTAGAGATCTTCTGTATAATTTAGTCCTGGATTTTTGAGGGCCCAGGAGCCTGCTGTATTTTTTTTTTTTCTGAGGTGAGGGTTCGGAGGTTTCACTGAATTCTCAGATAGGTCTAAGTCCTCATGTGGCAGAAGGGAGATGGAGGCCCATAGAGGGGAATGGAGTTGCCCAAAAGTCATACAGCAAGGTTGAGGTAGGGCTAGGAGTAAATCTGACAACTTCCTGTCTCTAGTCCAGGGCTTTTCCCCAAGTTTCGGACACCAGGTCACCAACACAGAACAGGGCAGTGATTTCAAGCAGACTGAAAGTTTTGTAGAGGGTTTTCCACTGCAAAGCTCTCTTCTCTTCCTAGTACCCAGTATGCTGGAAGAGTGCAAGCTGTCATAGTGTAAAGAAACCATAAGTAGGAAAGGAAATCTGACCCGCAAGTGCAGAGATATCAGAGAAAGACAAACAGATAATTTGGATAATTTGTTGAGTGGATAATTTGTTGGATAATTTGTTGAGTGTCCTTGTGGTTCCGTACACAGCACTGACTTGCTGAACTTATATAGCTAATTGTGAGTCGCCTATAAATACTTAGACAGTGGCCTAAAGGCATCTTTGCTTCCTCCTTGGCCCAGGCTCCAAACAAAGTGGCTGCAAAGGATCCCTTTTTCCCCGTTCTTTTTCCCTCCTCCCCACCCTTTTTCCTTCCTTTCCTCCACCGTTCTCTTTCTTCATCGTAGTATCCCCCTATTTCTTCTTTCTCCTTCCTATCTTTCCTTTTCTTTTCCTCCTGCTTCTCATGGTCTTCTCCTCATTCCCTCCTCCCTCCCTTCCGTGCCCTCTCCCCTTTGGCCCCTTATGTCCGATCCCTCCCTCTTTCCCTATCCTTTCCCTCCTCTCTCCCCTCATCTGCATCAACCCATCCACAACGTGCTCCCCACCCCCACGCTAGAACTGGCATCCAGGGCCTCCAGCTGGTCTGGATGAAGCGGGCCTGCTGGGGGAACCGTGGGTTCTCCGATTGGCTGCCGCGGGTAGCACGCCAGCTCAAGTACCGCCCCCCGGCGAGTAAACGCGCCTCTGCGGCACCTGCTATTGGCTGGCGGGCCTGTCAGCAGTCTAGGTTGTGCCTCACGCAGGCGCCGGCAGTCGCTCGGAGAATAAAAACGTAGTCTTCGGATTGGGGGGGTGGGGAGAGGAGAGGAAGAGAGCCAGCGAGGCAGGGATCGAAAGAGTGGCTGGCAGCCGGGAGCTCCGCGAGCAGAGAGAGCGTAGGAAAGCGAGCGAATTAGAAGGAGTAGGGGAGACCGAGACTGACCGGTAGCCAGCCAGGCAGGTGGACGGACGCACCCCCGGACAGACAGACTGAGCAGGCGCCGGAGAACCTCGCTCTGGTTCCCTCCGCCTTTCCCTTTGAAAGCCAGGATTTTGCCTTTTCCGTGGCGCCCGAGAGAGAATGCTGGACTCTGCCGACTTCAGCGCAAGCTAAGATTTCTCAGCTAGGGAAGAAAGATCAGCTCAGTTCTGAGAAGGGGGGAAGCAAGCACCCCTGTCCCCATTCCCCCTTCCCCCCCTCCCATATCAAACTCGGGCGCCAAACCCAGCCCTTCCCCAACCACCCTACTTCCTCCTCCTCTCCTTTCTAGCATGGTGGCTGTATGGACAGTCTGACAGAACAGAGACTGACATCTCCCAATCTGCCGGCCCCCCATCTGGAACACTACAGTGTTCTGCATTGCACCATGACCCTGGATGTGCAAACTGTAGTCGTTTTTGCCGTGATTGTAGTCCTCCTGCTTGTAAATGTCATACTCATGTTTTTCCTGGGAACGCGCTGAATGGAGTCCAGCCACCTGAGCTGTTTGGAACTCTCGTTTTGATTTCATCCCGAGAACCTCCAAGAAAAAAAAAAAAGAAAAAAAAAGAAAAAAAGAGAAAAAAAGAGAGAGACAGAGACAGAGACAGGGAAAGAGAGGGAGAGAAAGAGCAAGCTTTCTTACTCAGGGGGGAAAGCGTTTTGAGCTTCAACATGGCCTCGCTGTGATATGTATGACGTTGGTATATTATCTCTCCCTAAATCTTTTGTTATGTCTTGTCTTTTAAGTATGCCTGTGAGTGTAGTTGCTTATTGCTTGAGTAAAACTGTTGATAAAGAAATGCTTTCTATTTATGTGTGCATGTGTGTGTGTGTGCATTCTCCACCTATGTGACGTTCATGAAGCAAGCTGTGTTTTTATACAATGGCTTTGCTGATTGTGGTGTCTTGTCAATTCGTTTTCTTTAAAACTACCTTTAAATTCCATCACAGAATTTCAGTCAAAATTTCTCTCTTGCCATCAGAAGCGCATTTGGGTTTGTTTGGGGCAAGGGGGGTTGTGGGAAGAGTGTGATGAATTTCTGGCATCTTAGGGAAAACAGTATTGCACTAGATGTTTAGAGGGAAAAATTGATGCAAGGAATGAATTTAGGGAAAATGATTCTTCAGTCTCTAATGAGAAGCGAGAATTTGGGAAGTGATGTGGTGGGGTGCGTTGTGCTGGCAGTTGGTGACTGTGTTCTCTGAATCTTAATTTGCTGTACAGGGTTTACAATTTCCAATTTGGAAAGAAGCCACCTTTAAAACATTTTTAAAATCATTAAATGTCAATTTCTTTGGAATCATGGAATGGGGTATAAAAGCGTTCTCTGATCTTTATGAATTAGCAAGAGAAGACATTGACAGTAACTGTTTGGTTCTTTTTCCGAAAGATTGTACCTGTGAATTTGAGTTTGGGGATTTTCTCTGTATGTCCTCCAAAAAACAACAAAAGCCAGCTCTCTACCTACCTTGGGAATAATGTATTTAGATATGCCTCTTTGGGGTAATCTCATTTGCAAAGATGTTCTTGAACTACATTTTAAATAGAACTTGCTAGTGCTAATGAGAAAGTGGTTTTGTTTGCTTCCTTGTTTGTTCTTTAAAATCAGAAGTCTTTCTAATTAGAAGGTTTCCATGACAAAATGAAAGTATGTATCATGCTAAATTGAGAGTTTTGAGCACCCCCCCTAAAAAAAAGTCTGGATGGAATGGGATGAAAGCTCTAGAAAACATGAGCTAGAAGCAGCATTCCATTTTGACACTTATTTGCATGTCTGTATCTGGTGGTAGTGGTGGTGGTTGCTGTTAATATTGCTATTGTTATTATTTGTATATTTCTGTTTCCCCTAAGAAAGCTCTTGGCAAAGCCAGGAAAAAAATTGTCTCTGATGCCAGTGTGCATAATACCCCCCACCCCCCACCCACTGATGTAGGCAGGTCTTCTTCATTCTGTTTCTTACCTGACTTGAAAGAGTGCCAATTATGTCTCATGTAGCAATGAATCAGGGCACATACGCATCCACACACATGTTCCCTCTACACCCATGTGGGCGGCTGTTCACGAGTGATGTGCAAATCTGCTGGCATTGTGCTCTCAAGTTCCATGTACTGTTGTTCAGACTCTTTGGAAATGATTTTGAAGGCTGTGAAGGGGGCTCTTGAAATTGTCCTGACCTCAGGACCCAAAGAGTATTATTTTATGGCTTTAGAAGAGGTTTTGAGCCTCAGGGTGTGCTGTCAATGGTTCTGTGTTGGTGAGCAACTGCTTTTTTAATTCAGTTGGTACCATGGTGTAAGCATGATCTGGGAAGTCTGCTGGCATTGACTCTTATTATTTACTCTTTAGTCCCTTTGTGGGAGCTCCTGGGTTGAACTAAGAACTTGTTTTTTGCAAAGAGAATCTAGTGAGTCCCTTTCCCCATGCCTCCCTGCATTTGCTCCAACAGTGTTGTCTAAAGTAAACTGATATTTTAGCTGGGCACTTTGTTTTGAGACAGTGTTGGAGAGTGAGGAAAGGCCGTAGGATGGGCAGCTGCAGACCTTGGTCCTCTCTGTTCAGTGACTGTTTGACATTGAGCAATTTTTTCCTCTTCAGTAAGTTTGGGATTCCCTATAACACTGGCATTTGGGGATGGTTGGACTATGTTCTTGCCTTCTGTGATTTTGGGTGTCCATAGGCAGTTGAAATCAGAGGCTGGTGAACTGGAAAGACAAGTGAAAAGGAAATGAAATGTTAATTAAAGGGTGATGGGAGTGGGGAGGGAGGAAATATCTGTTTGCTGGTATCTGGAGAAACTTAAGTTTTACCTCAGAGATTTTTTTTACCTAGTTACGTGGGAAGAAAACTGGACTACAATAATAGAATGCTTTTTGATTTTTTTCCCCCAAGGGGGAAAGGGTTCTCCAAGGCTGGTCTTTGAGCCAGGTTTATGACAAATTATGTGTCATGAAATGCCACAGCCTTCACCTCTGGGTGCCTGACAGACCCTTGGCAGAAAGCCTTTGGGAATGTATGTGTGTAGGGTGTGTGACAGTATGTACGTGGGTGTGTGTGCACACCCTACTTTGTGTGTGTATGTGTGTGGGGGGAGGGGTGCACACTCCTGAATGTGGATGGGGGTTGCTTGTGTTGGGAATGAGGAAAAACAGCAGTTTCACAGTTCTGAAAGGCCTCCTTGTGCTATGGCCCATAAAGATTTGACTGGTTGCTAGGATGGATGAGTGTCCCGCCTACCAGCTTTCCCCCTACCACACACAGCTTCAGAGTAAAGGGGTGGCTTGAAAGAGCCCTTTCATCAGTAATTTAGTTTGTGAAATGGGTAAATATTTTTCAAATTAACATATCTCTAGGCAAATAAGGGGATGTTGCTAGCCAGATGGCAGGCCACCCTAGAGCAGCTAAAAGGGAGTTTAGGAAGTAGAGAGCAGGGTGACTTTTTACTTGTGTGAATCCTAAAGGTTTGGCATTTCTACTTCAGACTTGTGAGGGTATGCAAAAAGAGAAAAGAGTGGGAGAAAATGAAAAATGCAGCTGAGAGGAGCGGAACCCTCTGCATTTTGACTTTTTTTTTCCTTTCCTGCCTCTTCATCTTCCCCCTTCTAAGACTTTCCCACCTCCCTTGATATAGCCTCCTCTCTCTCCCCCACCATCCCTACTGTAAGTGGGTTAGAAGGAAGAGGGCTTTTCCTCTCTGATGTGTCCCAACTATTCCTGACAAAGTTCCTTGTTCCCTTTCCTCCTCTCTGACTCCTTTGTAGAGGATAACTTTTTGCTACCAGCTCAGGAATTTTGGCTCCCAGCTCCCCACTAGGGGATTCAAGAAAATGTCCTCAACCAGTATCCTAGCAACTCCTGCATCACTCAGCTCCTGCTGAGCTCCAGAGCCCACACTTTAAATGTCCAGGCACGAACGCCTCTGGAGCAAGGGGGGAGCTGGCAAGCAGGACTTGAAGAGGTGCTTTTGGGGAGAGGGCAAATAGAGAGCAAGATCCTCATTGCCTGCAAATGCCTAGAAAACATATCCACAGAAGGCATACAGAGCTTAGCTGCATCCCAACCATGGGACTGTTTATCGGAAGGCTCCTGGGTTCAAATCCCTCTATAGTCACCGCCTTCTCCTTAAGATTAAATGAGTCATTTCACAGCCTAGCTTTAGTGCAAGGAGGTCTGCAGGCCCTGAAAAATGTTTTTTTGTCTACCATGCCTTTTGGCTGACACAGGGAGGCAGTGAAGGGATAGCGTGGTGGGAACAAACTGAGCAGTGCTTTACCCCCCATTGAGACAGCCTCTATCTGTCAGAACCTGTAACATCTGCCTCTGCACTGTGCCCCAGTTTTGTTTGTGGCTAGAGAACCCTGCCCAGCCCAGCTGCAGTGTGGAATTTGCTTTCTTTTTTGTTTTGTTTTATTTTTGTTGTTGTTGTTTCTATGTTGTTGGTCTCTGAATAGTTTCCAGCTGAGATGGCTGGGCAAATTGGAGAGGCCAGTTTGATTATTGGTTTGGTGAACAGGGCTTGGGCCCTGACTCAGATTTTCTCATCCACTTGTATGTTTGTGTGTGTGTGTGTGTGCGTGTGTGTGTGATTAAGTTGCTAGGGACCTGAGGGATCCCGGTGAGCCTTTGGGTGAGGTGCTCTTCTGCCCTATGGTGAGGCCCAGACTGAGAGTGCTTGGCTGTGATCAGAGGAAACACTCTGGCAGTTGCAGGGATGCTGCCAAAGCATGTCCTCCTTGCCTCTGTTTGCCATCTTGGCCTCTGCTCTCCTTGGCCTGTGGAGTACTTGCTCTGGACAGAGACATGATTGGGAATTGAGCCTGTTCTCCAAAAATAACTGCCTCCTCAGAAGACCTCCCACAGACCATCTGGCTTTAGTCCCAGTGGCTTTGCCCCAGGAAGTGGGATGGAGGTGGGGAATCTTAGACTCTCGAGCTCTTATTTCTAGCTCTGCAACTTGTTTAGGCCAACGGAGTCTCTGGCTTTCCTGGAATCCTTGATCAAAGCTTAGCTCTTCTCATGTCTACCCAGAGTATTTCCTGTCATTAGGTGGGTATAGATACTCAAGAGTATTTGGTATGGTGCTTTGCCCTGGCACCAAAGTACTGAGTGGAAAAACTAGAAGGGGGGAGGGCCTAGTGGAGAGAGAAGACTCAGGAAACAGTCCAGTAATAACAATACTAAAAATCCCTTGTCAGTGGATGGGCCTATAGGGTTTACAGAGCAATTCCATATCTTTTCTAATTTTGAGCATCACATCAGCCTTGTGAAGTGGATAGGGATAATTGTTATTCCTGGTTTTAGAGATGAGAGAAGTAAAAGAGAGATTGGTGGGATGGGACAGTGAGTCTGCCTTTCAAATGGAGAGTGGGAGAGAGTCAGAGTTGATCATTCCCAGCTAGTGTGAAGCTGGATGGAGTCAGGTGGAAGGGGAAGAGTGTGAGTCACCCCTGAAGTCATACTAGCTTCCTCAGGTACTTGCTTTCATTTTTAGTGCTTTTTCATACCTTTCATTTATATAGCAATTTTGCACAGAATTCTTTATTCAATAAAATGTTGCCTTTTAATCTTGAACATACATCAAAGAGTTCCCTTTAGTCTTATGAAAACTCACTATTTGGGATCTTCAAGGAGAAAGGCAGTGTGAATTGGTGAAGTCTAAAATACAGAATGTTTTGAAGGAACTACAGTTTTCATACAATTGCCCTTCCTTTTAAAGAACTCTAATTTTTCTATATATATATATTTTAAATGTGCTGCCCAGAACGGATCATGCTACTCCAGGTGCCACCTGATCAGGATCAAGTACAAAGGGACTTTGATCTGTCTGTGAAATATTTAATATTGCTACTGGTTCTCAGTCCTCAGTGAACATACAGATCAGCTGGAGAGTTTTTAAGTACCCATGCCAAGTCTCCACTCTGGGAGAGTCTGATTTAATTATCACGGGATTGGTCCCAGGCAGCCTTTTTTTTTTTTTAATTAAATTTAAGGCTCCCAAGGTGATTCAAACATACAGCCAGGGTTAAGAGCCTTTTGGGCTGTAGGCACAAAGCCTTTGCTGTCTAGTCCAGTCCTCTGTGCTGTTGTGAAATTGGCCTTTTGAACCAAACTTCAGGCTTTTTTGAACCAAACTCATTGAATTTTGTTTGGTTGATCCATTACTCTAGCCTTTTATGGTTTTTTAAAATTTTGCTTCATTGTGCCAAAACTTAGCAGTTCCTTCTAGCATTGCATCAGTTAAGCTTATTTTTTTGGTTGGTCTATTCTAGCTTTTGGCATTTTAAATTTCTTTCCCCTTAATGCCATGAAACAGATTAGCAGTCTCTTCTAGCATTGCATCATTTGAAAACTGAATAAGTATCATCCAAGTTGTTGATTCAAAGAAATGTTTAATATAATGGGGTTAATGCTAGCTCCTCTGGCAACTCATCAGAGCTGCCTCTTGGAGTTGGAGCTGGTTAAGTTTTGTGTATATCTGGTCAGCCAGTGTAGAATCCACTGGGTGCTAACATCATCTATCCTGTCAACATGTTAATGAGGATAATGCGGCATGATGGATTTGTTGTATGCTTTGTGGACATCAAGATGTATGCTAGTTTCATAGCGATCATCTACCAAGGCAATGACCCTATCAAAAGAAGGAATATGAGTCACTTGGCATCTTACCCCTGGTAAATCCTGTTGCAGGCTCCAGGGTTCCCTAAGTTTTTTCAGTACCCCCAAACCATATGTTTCCTAATTGAGTCCAGAATTTGCCTGAGGGTCAGTGCCACAACTGTAGGTTTTGTGTACCACTTTCTTTTCCCCTCTTTGGAAAAGCAGGACATCATAGATTTAGCTTTAAAAGAATATATTTGGTTATATGTATAGCTGATTCACTTTTTTATAAAGCAGAAACTAACACATCATTGTAAAGCAATTATACTCCAATAAAGATGTTTAAAAAAAGAATATATTTGGTTTTCAAACAGTTTAGGAAACTCTTTGTGTGTGTTTCTCTTGGTTGGCTGAATTGTTTCTATTTACACAGTGGTTCTCAGCCTTGGTTGCACATTGGAATCACCTGGGGAGTTAACAAGACTAACAACAATTCCTCAAATCTCTGGGGGAGATCTGATTGAGTTAGTCATGGTGAGGCCCTGGCATCAATATTGTTTTAAAAGCTCCCTGAGGTGACAGGAATGTTCAGCCAGGGATGAGAATGACTGCTATGTTCAAAGGAAATGTCAGCTCAGCCTGAATCTGGCTTATCACACACGTGAATAGGCAGGCTTCACAGATGGTGAGATTTTATTCTAGGATTGTGGGGGCCTTGATGAATTCTAGGGGCTTGTGCCCACCTTAGAAAGGAGGACTCAACCCTGGAGAGTGAGTAGTCTGAGGACCTATTTGGATTTTAAATTATCAGCTGTGAGATGGTTTGAACCTTTCAGGAAAATAGTTAGTCCCTATGCATTTTCTATAATAGTGCAGAAGATTCTGTTCATTTGCTGGGTGACCTTGGTTAAATTACCTCTCCCCTCTGAAATTTGGTTTCCTCATCTGTAAAATAAGGTCAGGTGGATTAGATAGCTTCAAAGATTTCTTCCAACTTTAATGACCTGTGCTTACTTTGTGATTAATACTAATGATCAAAATGATTAAGCATATCATTCAAAACCAGTAGGTAATCCAAAGATCTCTTATAGCAGGTTTGGAATGCACAGGGTGATTTTAGGGGGTAATAGACTTGCCTTCCTAATTATATTTAGCTTAGGTTTCTTCTAGGACAACTGAACTGTAGGTTGTATTCATTGAGCACACACTGGTTGCTCACAAGGAGGGGAGTCCTACAGTGAAATGAGTGTCAGGGGGATGCTACTGTGGGATTTAGTATTTGTTGTTAAAGAGACATGTTGCATGGATAATTGAGAATTGCCTCTTATAGATAAAATACCAACCTCATAGTTCTGGGAAAGCCTAGGGGGCAAGGGACAGGCTTCTTTGATACCCCAGAACCCCTTCCTGCAGAATTTTAAGTAGCCATTCATTTAATTAATACTACTACTACTGTTAATAAGAATTGAAATGAATAAAGTTTCCTAGTTATTTCATTGGCTTTTTCTTCAAATCTGGAAGTAGTTGAGGAAACTGATGCACAGTGAGATTAAGTGACTTACTCAAGGTCACACATTCAGAAAGTGGTAATTCCTGGCCTAGAACCCAGGCCTCTTGACAGCAGATCTTTGCAGTTCTTCCAGTGTAGCCTGCATAGTGGACTCTGTGGTCAGAATGTGGTCATGACTCTGAGAATTGAAAAGCCGCCACTGACATAGAGCAGAACTCAAGAGGAAACTTTGAAGAAAGGAACAAAGGGACAACCTGGTGGAAAAGGAGACATCAAGGGAGGGATTTGTCTGAGGCCAGTTCTTTCTTGTTCTTATCAGTCTTCTGTGCTAATTTCAGGCCCCTGACAAGAACTGGGCATTTGGTCTTTGAGCATCAAGGTTGAGAGTTAGTAGTAGTGAAGAGGGGAAATTATGCATGCATGACAGAGAGACAGCATATGGAAGGCAGTTCTTTAGTAGGAGAAAAAAATGGCCTTGGGCCCCCTAAGAGCAAGCTGTGGCTCTGTACCTACCTTGCTCCCAGAACTTGATCAAAACCCTTCCCCACTAGGCCTCTGTTTCCATGTCACTAAAATGAGGAGTAGATTTATTAGAAGAATCATGTTCTCAAATGAAATTTGAGCCAGAAGCTTCTCTATAAAACCTGAAAAAGCAGAACTTGTCCAGTTGAAATGGGCCTGGGACAGAAGTGGCGGACAGAGTCTAGAGTTCCAGACTTGCAAGTGCAGACCTTATTCATTAGGGGAATTAGAATTAGAAGAGTGGGGAAGGATCTGCCCAGCTCAGCCAGATTGCTTGGAAGATAGGACAACCTTGGATGTAGGAGGCGGGGTGGGGGGTTGTCTTTCATTCATGTGGCCAGGATTCACATAGAGAATCACATAGGGGCAGAGATTAGAGTACCTTGGAGATCTGCATGCCTCTCCCTTTCCTGTTTTACAAGTGAGAAAATTAAGGCCCTGAAGGGGAAAGGAACTTACCAAGGTTGCAGTGATGGGTCTGGGTTCCTGAGTCATCAAATCAGGCCCTTGCCCCCTGTAACCTACTACCTCTGCTATAGGGTTCTGGCTCTATGCTCTCTTGGCTGTATCAGAGACCTGAATGCGCTCTCAGGTTCGGTTGGAGAGAGAGAGCTGACAGGCTGAGGGAACAAGAGTATTATGTAACCTCCTAAAGGGGAACAGGCCTGTCAGAGCCCTTAGGGTGCCAGGCAGTCAGATGGGGGTGGAGGGAGCACAGAATCTCCTGCAGACTACATCAGTTCTTCTGAGGCAGGGAGCCCTGGATGCAACACCGTGTTGCTCAGCCATCCACCCTCGGGGTCCAGAGGAGGCTCGCACCGTGCGTCCATAGTCAGCTCTGGGAATAGTCCTGGCAGCTCTGATCTCTTTGTCTGCCTGCCTTCATTAGAGGAGAGAAAGGATGCACCTCCGTGCCCAGCTGGCTGCAGGAAGGATGTGCTGAGCCCACCCCCACCCCCTCAGAGTGTGGTGCCTAAAGGCAGCATCTACTTTTAGCTGTTCCTCCCACAGCCTCTCCTCTGCCCACTCTCTTCCTTCCTCCTCCCTCTGTGAACCCTGCTGGTTGGCAGGAGGGCTGGGCAGTGGGTGCTTTGGCACTGGGAAAGAGGCATGGTGGAGCCAGGCATCCCTAGAAGAGGCTTTGATAGAGCTGGCATGGTGGGAAGTCTCAGAACAGGCAAAATGATGAGACTCCTTCGTGTTTAGGGCCTAAAGGGAGTGGAGGGATTTATTAATTTCCTTTGGACCTTGCAACCACCTGAGGTGTTTGTTTTGAGAATCCAGATTGAACTGCATAGGAGGGCTCAGGAAGATTTATTCGATAAAACATGCATAGACACTTTCTCTACTTGGATTTAGAGAAAAGCAACTGGGTCTAGTGGATGCTCGCTTGATTCTTGACTCTGTCTGTCTCTCTCTCTCTCTGTCTCTCTCTCTCTCTCTCTCGAACATCGTCTTAAACTTTTCAGTGGGTTTTGCACATTGTCTCACTTGATCTTCTCTGTGGCCCTGTGAAGTAGGTAAAACTGGGATTACCTGCATTTTACAGATGAGAAAAATGAGGCTCAAGGATGTATCGTCATATATTGCCTGATCTGAGCTCAAGCTCTGGAAGTTACAGTGCCATTTAAAGTCATTCCAGACAGCTGTATCTTTTAGAAAAGGGTCGTTACAGCTGTCTTGAGTCCAATTCCCTCATTTTGGAGGCTAGGGAACTAGGCTCAGAATGAGAAAGGGCTCACCCAAGGAAACACACAGTATATTTGAAGCAGTACTGGAGCTAGAGCATTGCCTTGCAAGGATGTGAGTTCCTGGACCCATGAGACTTGCAAGCTGCTCTTGTCTTTCAGGGATGGTAAGGGAAATCTATATGGTGTGATAGAAAGCAAAGGATCACTGAACTAGTTGTCTGTCGTTGTTTATCTCTGTGACCTTGGGCAAGTCACTTAGCCTCGCTGAGTTGGTTTTCTTTTCTGTTAATTGAGGCTGATAATCCCTGAGAACTTTCTGAGGCTGCAATCTCTGAGTGACTTCTGTAGTGGAGGGGCCTGACACTTGGTAGGCTCTCTGGAAGGGGTTTGTTAGTGAAAGGCTTACACCTGAATAAAGAGGGGCTGCAAATATGAACTTAGTTGCTGGGTGACCTTGAACAAATCCCATTGTCTTTGTGTCTCATTTCACTCTGTTACAACGTGGAGGCCTCTTTTACTTTCCTCCCTTGGAAGGATAGAATCCCTATGTCCCAGCCCATGTCTTGGGTCATTGGTGGGAAGCTGGGATTTTTTTTCTTTATAAGAAGCTTTCTTTTATTTACCCCCAGCTCCACCCACCTCGCAACCTGGCCACACATGGTGCTATGAATACCAGACTAGCTTTCTCTCTCCCTATCTCCTGCAAAGATAAAAGAGGAATGTGGAAGAAAGCCGAAGTTAATTGTGTTTTTATTTAGTGCCTTCTCAAGTCCATCAAGCCAGAATCACCTAGGCACTTGGAAATTAAAAACCAATTCTTTGCTCCCAGGCCCTTAGCTAGAATTTGTGATGAGCATTACTGGATTTCATGATATGATTAAGAGTTATGTTAGAAATCGCAGGCTGTGGGCAAATGACCTAATTAGAACAAATCTGCACTTTTCACCTTTATCTGTATCATTTTGTTTGGAAAATTCTCATTGCCCCGGGGACAGGGCAAGAAGATAAAGGCTATTGTATAGTTTTTTGTTCCTGCCACATTTGTCTTTTCTCACAATTCTATGAGGTGAGCAAGGCCAGGATTCTTCCCATTTTATGGCTAAGTAAATTGAAACTATCAGTGTTTCCTCTTAAAAGCAGTGGTGTACTAGAAAGAGCATAGCATATATAGTTAGCTGTTATCAACCCACCCATACCAAATGGCCTTGGGCAAGGAGTTCATTCTAAAGATGCCTTCTGCACTTTGTTTCTCTCTATGTCTTGTTATAAAAGTTAATCAAGATAGCAGAGAAAAGTAGGCAGATGTCACTATATAACTCTGGCTAGGTTGGCACTGAACCACTAATAGGCAGCTCAGGTACATCTATTTGACCTATGATAAGTCCACCCACATATCATCCAGGGATGCATGAGAGGCCTTGCCAAATGCAGAAGAGTGGCCCTAGATCCTGTGGCCCTTCGTGCCCTGTTTGGAGGTTTTCTCTTTGTAGATTTATCTGGTTGTGCCTTGAGCCTAAAAGCTAGCTTAGTACCATCACTAGCTCCCACAGTCATCCCAAAGGATGAGGAAGGAATGCTTTGGGTAAACCCCATCTCATTTTGCCTGAGCTTTAGTGAAGATTGTATGCCTTTAGGACTTTATCCCTTTTACTCCAGGTGGCTCAGGACACTGGAAAATGAGTGTGGAATGACAAATGTAGGGAGGCAATCAGTAGCTTGTCCAGGGCTAGAGGGGGCCTAGCTAGAAAGAGACAGCTGTAGGTGCTAATCCATATGCACATATCTGTGCACTGTCTTTTTGTAGTGGTGGTAGTGGTGGTGGGAGGGACCAGTGTTAGTCCGTGGTGCTTAAACTGAGAAAGTCACTGGATGAGAATGAGGAAGAACCCATAATTCCACTCCCTTATAGTACTGCTTGGGACCCTGTTGTCTGGAGAGAGTCAAGGACTTGTCCAAAGTCTCATAGTTGGTCCTTGATCCTTGTATTGTCTCTCTGTTCAACTCTTGGCTGCTAGACCTCATATTTTTGAGGCCTCTTGGATAAATGGAGTGGTGGCTAACCCTCTTGGGGAAAGCACCTATGAACACCATATTCAGAAAGTGACAGATGAAATGCAAACCCATGTCCTCTGACCTGCTCAGGAGCAGATTAATCCAAGTGTCTTAGAGGACACCTGTTAGAAACTAATTGTGCAGGAGGAAAATTAGTTCAGTCTTGCTGTCTATCTATGCCCTCTACCCACACCCACATGTACACACACACACTATAGGTCACATGTGATGCACACACTCAGACATACGTCGAGTATATTTGGGATACACACGGGACACACATGTGGGGTATGCTTTCACATTGACACACTTGGACACACTCATTCAGTTAACCATAGGGCACACTCACTTGCACACACTTGGCACAGTTAGGTTACATATATACAGACACATGTGAGGTATGCTTATGCAAACTTGTGTGTGGACACACATGGATACATATAAAACATAACTGTATACTCACATGTAGGGCACACTGAGATACATACTCAGATATACTTCTACCTCCAAGCACACACTCCTAAGGACTTACATGGACAAACAACTCTCCCACCTTGAGACACATTTGAACACACCTATGGGACACACTCACATGCCCCACACATCCCTATGGGACACTCTCTGTTGCAGAACACATTCTACCCCTAAGGCCAGCCAACTGTCTCAGTCTTCCAAGTGGGCAAAACAGGGCACTGGCCCCATCTGGTGGACCTCTATCACTTTGCTCTGCACCTTTATCCCTGAAATCAGGCTTCAGAGGGCAGTGAGCTCAGGAATAAAATGGATACTCAAGGTGGCATGTGTTATAGCAGCCTCCATCAGTCAAAAAAAACCTTAGAACTGAGCCCTGAGATGTTATCAGGCAGATGGAGAAGATAAATTGACACTGATCAATGCAGAAAGCTTGAGCCTGCTCCTCTATCCCCCAGTGTAGTTACAAACCATTAGGGAATGATATGATGGTGAAGTAATATCCTAGAAAACCTAAAGTAACTGAATATTAAGCTTTGTTTTTCTTGGGAATGAAGTAACAACTTGGACCAGAGTAAGTATATCTAAATTGTGGGTGGGAGGGTGTGAGGGGAAGTAGTAGGATGCATAAAGGGGGTCAGAGGCTCAGCATCTCCTTGGCCAGTGGTGGTAGGAGAGAACAGCCACATGCTTAATGACCACAGCCCTGCCCCTAGACACACCAGCTTAGGCCATCTGGCCCCACTAATGAGGGCTATTTTTAGAGTTTCTCAAGCTAGAAACCAGGTCGGGTTGTCCTGGGGAGGCTTTTCTGGCCCTTAGTACCAAAGGCTGGAGCTGGAAGAGGGGGCCCTAGACTGGGTCTGGGTGAAGGGTGGGAAGCAGTGAGACAGGTGGCTGGAGTATGCCAGGTCTGCCCTGGAGCAGCAGCCTCAGAGCCCCAGTGGATTACTGTTGACTGTGACAGCCTCATATCTGTTTCTGAACATTGGACTTGAGATCAAGAAACACAAATTTCAGTTGCTATTCTGCCACTTAGAGTATGTCTCAGTCAGGTTCCCTTCCTCTGTCTCAGTCTTATTTGGTCTACAGGTAAAATTGTCAGTATTGTCTCTCAGACGCCGGCAAGGCTCAGACTTGAGAAAATGCTTTGCAGATGTATTTGTTCTTCACCAACAGATCTGTACTTACCCTATCCCTAAGCTGGTCTCGATGCGTGCCAGCTACTGAGCCTGACTTACAGAGTAGCAGTAGAAAAAAAAGCCAAAAAGGGGGCCAGGGAGAGACAACCTCATGATGTCAGGTTGGTCAGAGTCATTCTTGGATCACCCTTATACAGATGCTTTTCAGTGCCAGGTCAATCCTTTCCCGGAACACAGGTTTGCAACATTTAGGTGGTCATATAGCTTTGGCTCCTCAGGAACTCTATATAGGGAAAGTGGGGAGCATCAGAAATAGGGTCTCCTTCCTAAACTAGAAAAGGCAATCTCAGATGGCCTGTACCTGCCACCTGCCAGAGGAAGTAGCCTCGAGTGCCAGGCTCTGATAAAGTGTCTTATTCTAAGTTTTGTGCCCAGGGCCATTTCACTTGCTTTGTTGAAGGGGTGAGTCGGGAACTAGACTATGTAGCACAAGTTCAGATTTCTCCTCATCCCATAAATTGTGGGCAAATTCCTTCTGAGTCTGTTTTCTGGTCTGTAAAATGGGCTTAACTGTTAAGTTTCACGATTGTGGGGTGCAAGAATTCATGGAGACAAAGTATGTAAAAAGTGCCTTGTAAAATGTTGAACATGTTTTACTATTATTAAGAGTTCATCCAGGGTGTGATTACAGGTACTTTGGAGGTAATCTAGGAGCTTATCTTGTCTATTTCTCAACTCCTTACCCCTACCCTTTTTAAAGTAATATTGTCTCCATTTTGCAGATGGGGATACTGAGTCTCAGAGAAGGAGGGACCAGCCTGAAGATACAGGATTAGGTAGTGGTGGATTCAGGTCTGGAAGCCATGCCTTCAGATTATATTCAGTGTTCTTTCTATGGCCCCAAGCTACCACCCAATGAATTCTAGTGCTAAAAGGAAGCTGCTGGTGGCAACTTAACATATGTTAAAAATTTAGCTTTGTCTCTGACACGTAGCAAGGAAGGGGGGCTCTCTGGGGCCCAGCCTTCCCCAGAAGTGTCCTGCTTGCCCACGAGAGGCACACTGACTGACCTGTCATCCCTTCCACAGCAGCTCATGTCCTACTTGTCTCTTGCATATTGGAAGCAGTGAAGCGTTGGAGAAGATGCTAAGCTGTTGTGAGAGGGAATTGTGCTGCCCATTTAATTCACTTCAGGAGGATCCCTGAAGGCACTTGATCTACCTTGGCCACCCCCACCTCCTCACAGCTTCCTGGGTACAGAAGCCCTGTATGACTGACCTGCCTAAGGGGTTGGGCCTAAAGGTATCTGAAGAAATAATGTTTAAGGGCCTTGATCTGTGGGGTGTTTTGCCAACTCTTGGGAGATGATAGTGGAAATCCAAAAACCAAAGCTGGGAGGGTCCTTTGAGACCATCAGAGCTGACTCTCACCTGGCCTTGATGTGGACATTAAAACCCAGCTAGGCTGACTTTTTCTCCCTTAGTGTGCTCTTCCTTGTATACCACAGATTCGCAAGCTAGGCCATATTTCCTAGAGCCTTTCTAGCTTGTCTATTTTTGCTTTCTCAGCCCGGGAGAAGGGTGGGTAGGTACAATGAGACACAGTGGTGAGAGGAAGGAGATGGAAGAGTATGTGGAGCTCAGGCCTTGGGGAAGAAGGCCTTTTGTGTCTTTTATCATCTGTCCTGCTGCTAATACATTATTTTCCTGTAACTCACAGATTGGCTGTGGGAGCCTAACCCAAACTGTTGCTATTTTCACTTGTGCTGCTAAAATCTGTATAATGACTACAGTATTGGCCTTTTTGGGGGATTGGACAAGCAATGTCAAGGGTGAGGAAACTGGAAGAAAAAAGGAGAGAGCCACCTTCTGTTCTTCAAATTTCAGAAACCAAAGAGGTGAATAGGGAACGGTTAGTCGCCAAAGCCCTGCCAAGAAGCAGCCACACAGTTTCTTCAGCTCTCTTGACCCTAGATACCTCATTTAAAAATGACTTTATTTTTGAAAAGGAAATACATTCACATGGTTCAAAAGGCACAAGAGGGTACACAGTGAAAAGTCTCACTCTAGCCCTGCCCTCCAGCCACTTGGCTTCTTCTGCAGAGGCCATCAGTGAGTCCTTCCAGAGAAATGTTCTATGGATATATAAACATATATGAATATATTCTTTTTTCTCTTTTTTATGGTAATATACACACTGTTCTATACCTTGAAGGTTCTGTGATCCTGTAGGAGCATGAGGATATGCTGTGGAGAACAGAGGTTAAGAGCCCTAGTTCTAGAGCAAAACTACTTGGGTTTTGCTTCTGGCCCTGTGTGACCTTCAGCAATCACTTCATCTTTCTGAACTATGGTCTTCGCATTTTTAAAATGGGGATCAAACAAGTTAGTATATGTAAAAACTTAGATTCATCTCTGACACACACTAAGCACTCAGTAAATGATAGCCATTTTTTATTATTAGAAAAATATTGGACTGTGAGTCAGAAGATTTGGGTTCTCTTTTGGCCTCTGCTCCTGCG
This sequence comes from Mesoplodon bidens, assembly GCF_964165515.1. NCBI lineage: Eukaryota > Metazoa > Chordata > Mammalia > Artiodactyla > Ziphiidae > Mesoplodon > Mesoplodon bidens. The sequence continues at coordinate 89,323,554 of NC_138163.1, forward strand.
TTACCTGAGGGACTTCCTTTGTCCAATCCTGTTTCTTCATCTTTAAAACGAGGTCTCATCCCTACTTTTCTTAGCTCCCAGAGTTGCTGGGAGGATCTAGTGAGCTCATGAATGTGAATTGAATATGAAAGCAACCTAGAACTATAATGTGTTTAGCACATTGTAGGGGTGCTGCTTACTGTTTTCTGGAAGCTGCTTTAGGTGGCTTGAACCCAGTGGCCTGAACCGTATGGAGAAAGCAGTATTCTTCCTTCTGGCAGTGGAACCCAAAGGCCATTCCTGTACTAGAGTTCTATTCTGGGTAGAGGTAGCCCATGGCAAAACTTTGAAATAGTAAAGTTTTGTCTTCTGACCTTTCTTATCCCACCCCCTCCCTCTTCTGCCTTCCTTGTATCCATGTCTCCTTCAACTCCCCTCTGTCTCTTGACAAAACCTGCTTTTAGAAGCAAGGCAGCAGCATCTGTCGGAGACAACCCCAACTTTCCATTTGAGATAACCTAGTCCAACTTGCTCAGGGAGGAGTTATATCTGCTTAAGTTCAATACTGCAAGTCAGCAATCAAGCCAAGCCTGGAGCCCATTCTTCCCATCCCACTTTTTCCACTAGCATTTTCATTTTAGTATAAATTTGAAATTCAGATTCCTTAGCAAAGACATTTGGTGATAAACGAGATACTGGAAGTGTCTCCACCTAGCCTTCCTACTGAGGTGTTCTTACCCCTTCATTTCCAGGGAGGGTCAGATTTGTTTGGGGCCCTGAGAGGAGAGGGTGAGGCAGGTGCTGGATGTAGTATTCAAGGGGTGACATCTGTAGAGCAGAGGGAGGAAAGAGCACCAGAAAATGTCTAAAACTGATTTCCAAAATGAAGCTCATGGAGAAAATATTAGAAGTTCTTTATATATTAAATAGTTAATCTCATCATTTAATTTCTATTTTTTGTGGAGATTTTTTATAAAACACATACTACATTAGTAGCATTTAGATACTGGGGTAGGTGTTTATTTTTTTTCCAATTGACAATTTTTAATCAAAACAATTGACAACTGTCCTTCTAAAAGACTGTAGGCTTGGTTTCTAATCTTGGCTCTGCTGCTGAGTAACTTGACACATTAGGTAACTTCCTCTTACTAGAGCCTCAGTTTTCTTATCTGTAAAATGTTGGACTGAACTAGGTGTGCTAGCTCTTGGGAGTCTCCAATCCTGGCCTTCTCTGAGTATAATAATCTACTCTTTCAGGCTTTTGAGCCCGAGACAGAGTCAAGAAGAGTTGGTTCAAGCCCTAGCATCTTACTGGATGCTTTATCCCTCAGTCAGCTTCCCTGGGTCCCTTCCCTTCTTCACCCCCACCTCCTCCACCTAGCCCAGATAAGCAGAGGATCTCTTATATAAGCCTACCTGACCTACTTGAATTTCTTTTGTTATAAGCACAATCACTTTTCCTGCAGACACAGACCGGATGCCATCCTTCCTGGGCCCTGAAGGTGGGTCTCATTGTGCTTCTCATGTGTCCTCTTTGGCAGCCTAGGTTTAGATGTTGCATCCCTCTTTCTGTCGTCTTTAAGGACACAGTCTGAAGGGGAGCCAGCTCAGCTAATTTGAGTCCCCTGTGACCTGATCTAGTGTATGCTCACTGACCACTCCTGCTCATCCACCATTTGTCATGTCTGCTGGGAACCCAGGACTGTGCTAGACTTTGTCAGGAGAAACATGACCCACCCCTGAACAGGAAATGCTCCTGATAGTGACCAGAAACACTGCTAAATGACTTGGCCAATGTCTTTTCTCTTTCAGGGAGCAAAGGAGAAGAGGGAAATCAATAAGCTACTGGAAACCATCTTTCACTTTCTGATGGACTGTTTAAATGCAGATTTCTCTTTTGGGCCATAAGGACTCCCCAGGAGACAATTACATTCTCCTTGGAATGCCTGCCAAGGCTAGAGCCTTTGCAAGCCTGTGTCCTGGGTGGGCATGTTCAGTAGACTTCAAGGTGGTTTAAGTTGATTGAAATATATTTATTTTTCCTCTCTCTTCTCCAGACATAGGAGCATGTCACAGTGCACCTTACTAAATGCTGTTCCTGTTCTCACCACCTTAGACCAGATGGCCCCATTTAATACAACATTAGAACTATTAGTTCCAACCTATCTCCTCCTCTGCTCCTCCCCCCACCTACAGTCCTCCTTCCCCTACAAGATTTTAACACGACATCTGTCAAATGGATAAAAAATTACTTTCCCTTCTTCTCTCTGCCTTGCCCACCCACCCTCTGGCTGTGGTGTTGATGAGTATAGAACTATACATGTGGGAGGCCTGGAGGACAGATTCTTCATGTAGTTCTAGCCCCCTCCTCCTACCCTTCTGTAAACCTAGAGGAGCCCCACCCCCACCCCTTGGAGGAACGCCAAGGCTGGCCTTCAAGTCACAGTCCAGAAAAATTTAAGGCTCCCAGGGCTGGTCCCCGTCGAACCACATAAAGAAATTCAAGAACCCAGGTTCAGGGCTCAAGATGGGTCTAGGTCACCTCAGGCATTTGGGGCTTTTTGAGCCCTCCGCCTAACCCCTAGGCTTGCCCTGGCCATCTTTCAAGGTATGAAGGCAACAAGAGACCCAAATGGGTGGCTGGAACTTAGTACCCACAACAAGTCTAAGAAGGGCATGATGCCCAGAGCAGGAATATTTTGGAGATCAGGCCCAGTCTAGCTCAAGGCAGAGACAGACTGGGGTCAGAGTAACCTCCAGCTTGGGATGAATTGCTTCTGACTCAACTCATGGGGAGAGCATTGCTGAGTCAATTTTTTTTTTGCTAATAATTTGTCTCTTAAAATATTGGGAGCTGATGGGTAGATTGAACACAGCTCTAAGAAATTGTTTCTAGATTGTAGTGTAGAGAGATGCTGCAAGTTTTTTCCATTAGGGCCATTGGGGGCCTCAGTGTTGAAGGTCAGGATGGGGTGGGAGTAGGTGTGCAGGTGCAGATAGTCTCTTGAAGCAGACTGGGAAAATCCTCCTAGACAAACTATTATAATTCCTTAGCCTGCCTGGAAGCTGACACAAGAAGGAGAAGCCAGGAGACAGAGTTTCAGAGATTCTGGTTTCTTCTGAATGGTCCAGTGCAGTAACAGGAAATTATTGTACTTCAAACTCTGGCTCTAGAAAGTTTAAAAGACTCTTGGTCTCAGTATGATATATGATTTAGAATCACTTGGGCTGCTTGTTAAAAATGCTGGGGTGATTCTGAGCAGAGAGTCTGGGGACCACAAATCAAGAAACTGGTGTAATGAATCAGAGGCACCTGAATAGTGCCAAAAAAATCCAAAACAGCTTGACAGTAACTTTTATTCCCAAGATGGCTTGAAGGTGCAAGCTGATGCTTATCAGGTTGGGAACTATTCTGGTATGGGAGACTTCTCCAGCCAACAGTATCATGGTTGGTGGTCTGAAAACATTTCTTCTCTCTGATCTGTGCAATACTTGGCCCAGTTGGCTACATTTTCTCTAAAGGACTTATTCCTTCAACAAGACCAAACTCTTAACATCATGAACTTTGGGGCAACAGCTAGGTCTTACCTCAGAAACTCCTGGGCCCATTAGGTTGAGCTAGTGGCTGAAGTTTCATACCAGAAAAGTCCATTGCTAAGGTCTACACCAAACAAGCAACTTCCCTTACCTCATATGTTTGGTCACCGTTATAGCTGAGATCACTTTGTAACTCCTTTTGGAAGAGGTTTAGAAAGAGGTGTTATCCTTTGTTATTAGTCTGTGATGAATGAGAAAATGTCCTGGATGGCTTCATATCTTAAGATGCTTGCCTGGGTTTCCCAAGCTTTTAGGGGCTGACAGGTGTGAGTTGGCTTGTGACATATTGGCCTCTGGATGAGGTGGTCTGTCTTGCTCTTGCTGAGCAACCTGCATCTACGATCACCTTTCAAATCAAGCCAGACTAGCTGGGGTTCGTGTCTCCCAGGTGTGGCTGAAGCCAACCTTCATTTATTAAAATGAAAAATGGATGGTACAATGAGATATTGAAGAAAGCCAATGCCTAATGACTCACAAATCACATGGCCAACTAGGAAAAAATGATCATATCATGAAAAGTGACAGTATTTGCATACTTCCTTTCAGTACATTTAGAGCCATCATCACTTAAATGCATTAATTTTTCTGCTCAGAAATGAAATTATTTAGTTATGGGTGATAGCAATACGCTGATTAAAGCTGAAACTAGCTAAGTGTGAACTATTAAGTCATATGGGAAAAAAAAAGCAATCCTTATGATTTTTTTTAAATTTATGTTGTTTTTTCTTACCTGACATCTCTTCTTCTTTCCCTGATGACCACTGAGCATCTGCGAAGATCTTCAGCCAAAACCAGCCCACCGCAGAAGCTGCCTGGTCATAAATCCTACCAGCAATGGATTGGCCTATAGGCCACCTGGTACATGTTATGCAAACAATTTCTTTGGCCCCATAGAATATTCTGCAACCTGAACAGAAATGCTCACTCTGTTGCTGTGTTCTTCCTCTGAGCTTGCCTGGTTTTAGGGCTCTGGTCATAGAACTTTAGAGGCTAAAAACAATGTTGTTCATTATAGATTAAGCAGATGTTTTAGATTTACTGTTCACAAGTGTACACTCTGGAGAATAACACCCTGGTTGATAACTTGAATAACTCCACATTGTCTAATATATTCTTCTTATCCTAGGTAGAAATTAGTGAAAGAGTCAAGGGAGAGAAAATACAGGCTGGAGTCATCAGAGACAGGATTAAGGAGCAGGTAGGCCAAGATCCTACGGCAAGGAAGAGGCAGCATAGCTCCAGTGTCCCTACACTTAACCATGGCCAGGGGAATGGCTGAATCAGAGGCACAGAGGTAGGAGTTATCTGCCTGCAAGAGACTCAGTTTGACTAGAGTGGAAGGTGCCTGCCAGGTTCAAGACAAGGATTGGATCCATAGATGGGGCTAGATTAAGGAGAACTTTGAGAGATTGACAGTAGAGAGTTATTGAGCCTTCTTGAGCATGGATAGTGGCACCAGGAAAGAAGTTTTGAGTACAATTATTGAGTAGCTTGAGGAGGAAAGAGACCTGTGAGTAGCAGGAAGGCCAGTTGGGAGGCAACTTGAGGTGATAAGAGCCAGAGCTAGGATAAGGCATTGAAAAAGAAGATAAAGGGTTATATCTGAGAGAGATACATGTAGAAGAAAGAAACAGCACACCCAGAAAAGTTATCAGAAATGGGAAAAATGAGGAAGGAGGGGAATGAGGCCTTATGAGTTTTACATATGTTTTATTGGAGGCAGTAGCAGACCCCCAGGGAAATGTGGAACAGGTAGTGGGAAATATGGAACTGGAGGTACTAAGAGCCGATGTCATGAGAAAGATGACTTATCTGAGGAGCTACATGGAGAGAACAAAGAGTAAATGCCCCCATTGACTTTTGAATAGGGCAGTCAAGGGCTAAAATGGGAAACCCATTCCTCAGTTTTCCCAGCCAGTCTGACTGGCCTGTGCTTTAATGTGTCACTAACAACGTCTGAGTGAGTTACATTCAAGAAAGGACTAGTCAGTGCCAAGTTCTCATTTTCCTGTGTAGAGAGCAAAGAAAGCATACTGTCAAGCACAAAGATGGGTGAAAAGAAATAAACTGCAATAATGAAATTCCTGTCCTCTGCAAAGCTCAAGTGTGACCCTCAATAGAAAGCCAGGGCTGGAAAGGACTTGAGAAGTCATCTGTTTGATTCAAGTCTGTAACTTGATGGATAAAGAAACTGAGACAGGTAAATGGACCTATCCAAGATGATTCAATGAGTTACTGGCTGAACTTCCTCCAGTAGCCAGTCTTTTGGTACCTCCCCGCTGTTGTTGGAATAGTCTGGTTTACATCTTTCCAGAAGTGGGTGAGATTGTTGTCCTTGAACACTTTGGGCAAGATAACTAGAGTCTGTTTACAAGGCCATATGAAAAGGACATCTAGTTTATTCAGGAGAGAGAATAAAATCCCAGCCTATTTTATATGTGCTTAAAGGGAACAAAGGAAGGAATCTTGCTCTTGTCCATGCCTAGCTGTTGAGGGAGGGGACCTTCTGAGAGGATGGGGGCAGGTACCAACTGAGAAAACCTTACAGAAAGGCAAAACTCCTTCATACCCCTCCTTGTCCCCTTGTGAAGCTTCTCAAAAGGCAGGCCTGGCTCAGCTACTTTCATGGCAACTGGGACATATGCTATTCTGAACAACACTTTTTTTAACCTTTCCCTCTTCTGCTTCTTGCCATTAAAATTCTACTATTTCTGGCAGCCACCCAGGCTAATTAAACAACTATTTTGGGGGTGGTATTGCTCAGCTAGAGGGCAAGAATATGAAGGGGAAGTCAAGTGGTACAGCTCTGGAAAACTGGTGAGGGCTTTATTTCTGTGTTGGCAAGGCCCGGCATTGGGAATGCTCCTTACATGACCCAAAATACCCATTCTCAGACATACCAACCACTGAGGAATGCCTCCTAGACAGGCAGGGAGCCCGACCTGTGGGGGTGGCATGGGGATCCTTGGAAGAATGAGGCATCAGGAGAGACATGGCTGAAGCCTAGGCTAGAAAGATTCTCTAGGGCAGTGGTTCACCAAGTGTGATCCCTGAACCAGCATCGTAGGCATCCCCTGGGAACTTGTCTGAAATGCAAGTTCTCAAGCCCCATTTCAGACCTACTGAATAAGAGACTCATGGGGCCTAGCAATCTGTGTTTTAACAAGCTTTCTAAAGGATTGAGAACTACTGCTTTAGATCATTCACAGGGTGGGCTGGTCTCCCTGGAGAGAGAAACCAGCTGGGAGACCTCTCTCCCTGCTATCTTGGCAGGTAGCGTTGGGGATTGGCAAAAGCAAAGCTATACAATAAGCTCAACTAGAGATTCAAATCTGCTCTACCACCTACTAACTGGGTAACTGTGGGCTACTTGGTAATATCACAGGTTATCTTCAGTAAAAATGGAGATGTTAATGCTTACCTTGGAGAGCCATAGAGACTAAGATCACAAAAGAAAGTCTCTTACCCAATGCCTGGCATATGTTTTCAACAAGTGTAAGTTTCTCTTCCTCCCTCCTTCCCTTTCTTTCTCCCTGTTTTACTTTCTTCCTCCCTTCTTCCTTGCTTTCTTTCCTTCCTCCTGAAATGGCCCACTGGACACTCCAAGTTAGCTGTAGGCACATTCCTCACTGTTGATCAGAGACCAGCCTGAGAGATCAAACTCCCAATGCCTACAGGGTATAGTGATCATATTTCCAGGTTAAAAGTCAGGGCACATGGGTCTGATAACAGATGTGTCTATTTGTAGGACAATGGGATAGAACATTTGAAATTAGAATTCCTGGGAAATATAGATAAAAAGGAATTGGATATCATTCCTTCTTATTTTATTTATTTATTTATTTATTTTTGCGGTACGCAGGCCTCTCACTGATGTGGCCTCTCCTGTTGTGGAGCACAGGCTCCAGACGCGCAGGCTCAGCGGCCATGGCTCACGGGCCTAGCCACTCCGCAGCATGTGGGATCTTCCTGGACCGGGGCACGAACCCGTGTCCCCTGCATCGGCAGGCGGACTCTCAACCACTGTGCCACCAGGGAAGCCCAATATCATTCCTTCCTTAAGAATTATATCAATATTATGACTCTTCCCCCCTTTATCTTCTTATACATGTCCAAAAGTATCTTTGGTTTGGGGATGCAGAACACTGTATGTTCCACTCACTGGTAAGTCTGAGCAAGAACCAACCTATATTTAGTCCTGTACTTGAAATGCCCTGAGGATTGGGAATTATTTTAGAAGTCACATCAGCACTGTCCCAAGGCCAAGAGCTATTTGGGTACCTTGCTGGAGTAACCCAGTACCACCTCCTGGCTTTATGTTGGGCTTGCAAGATGAAGAAGTTGGGATAGTTGGGAAATTAGGGATTTGGTGGGGGAATAAACCAGTTATAAACAAGAAATAAAGAACTTAAGCTTTGATATAGCCACTCCCAAATGGACTTTTCTTGGCTTTCTTCCTCTTATAGGTAGCTCTGTACTATTTGTTAATTTGATCAGCTCCTGCTACTCGAAACTCTTGTCCTTGATTTTTATGAGATTGCACCCCTTGGTATCCTAACTATGTTCTGACAGCTCCATTTTGGTTTGTTTCTCTGGCTCCTCTTCTCTTCCTTGCCTCCCATTATTGTTTTCCTACGTTTCTGGCCTTCTTTCTTAGTACTTTCTTCCAGGGCAAACTTCCTTGGTTTCTACAATTTCTTCTGGGCCATTGACTCCCAATCCTGTATTACTATCTCCCCTGATCTCTCTTGAACTTCAAATCTACCTGCATGTCCTGCTGGCCCCCAACATTCAGCACATCAAAGAGAAAACTTGTCATCTCTTCTCCCCCTCCAAAACCAACATTTCCTCATAACTTACCCTCATGCCTTAATGATCACACTTAGGATTGAACTCCCTCTACCAAATCAATTTTGACCTCCTCCTTTTCCTCAAAGGAGATCTAAATACCTTCAAACAGGTCTCCAGTCCACCTTCCTACTCTTCCCAGCCCTTTCCAAACTCCACTACCTATTTACCATCAAATTTCCCATAGCCTTCACCTTTGAGACTTTACTCTGCCTCACATGCCTTTCTTGTTCCCTACTCTGTAACAATCCTATCCATTTTTTTAAGACCTATTTCAGTGCCCCACAAAACTGTTTTAGAGTCCAGTAGCCACACATGATCCTTCCTCTGAAGTCTTGTACTAGGCCAGAGTATACCAGGCACTGTATGAGGCACTATACATCCAGAACTCAGTTCACCTTCTCTACAATTCTGGCTGTGAGGCAGGTATTAATATCCCCATTTTGCATATGAAGAAACTGAAACCAAGGGTTGTATAGCTTGAAAGTCTCATCCATGGCTTTTGTGATATTGTACTCCTTACATGCTGACAGTTCCATTTTGGTTTATTTATGTGGCTCCTCTTGTACTCCTCACCTCCCATTGTCACTGTTACTTTCTAAAGTAGCAAAGCCCAGAATTGAAGCTAGGTTTGCTTGCCCTTAACCACCTTTGCATACTGCTTGAAGGGCATTCACTGTTGGTACCCAAAGGGCCCTTGATCTTCAGGTAAGGACTGTGGCTGAATCACAGTAAGCAGATCCCTGCACACAGTGGGAACACACTCAATGAGTGTTGGGTGGAAAATGGATGAGCAAAGTCATATTTATGAAAAATTGTAGCAAGTTAAAAGTCAATCCTGTATACAAAGGGGAGATTTAAAACCAATTTCCAGCAGCCCAAACTTAAAACATCTCAGAAGATAGGGGAAGAACATTCCCTTATTCCTGGTTGCATTTGTGACTAGAGAACACAGGAGCCCTATACAGCTACCAGCCCCTTCTGGATTGCCCTTCTCTCATTATCTGCACACACATCTGTCAACCCTTGGTTCAGTGTCTTACAGCTTGTGAATCAGGTGGGGGTGTAGAATTATCCTCACTTAACAGATGAAGAAAGTGAGACTCAGAGGCAGCATAGTTTATAAGAGCAGAGGCTCTGTAAGAGCCAGACTGTGCCTGTATTTGAAATATGACTTAAGTACTTACTGGCTGTTTGAATTTGGGCAAATTATTTAATCTCTCGGAGCTTCAGTTTCCTCGTCTGTAGGATAGGGCTAATAATAGTATTTCCTCAAAGGGTTGCTGTGAGGATTAAGTGAGTTGATGTGTGTAAAGTGCTTAGAATAGTGCCTTACATATATTTAGTGCTCTATATTAGCTAATATTATCATCTTTATCATCCCTTCTTTAGCAAGGTCTTAAATCCAAGTGTTCTTTTTCCACCTTCTCTGTCTATGGTGTTATGTTGGGGAAAAAATGGTTCACTAGGCTGGCCATCTGGTGATGATAGGCAAGTCACTCCTGCTATATTACACCTGATCTATAAAATGAGGGATTAAGGGTGATGATCTTTGAAGTGCTGCCTAGTTCTGTCATTGATTCCAAGTAGACAGTGACAACAGGCTTGCCAGTTGGTTTGTGGCCACTGTGTCCTATCCAGGGATTGGCCTTGTCCAGAGCATAGCTGGACTTTGTGACCTGAGTGCCCAGGCAGGTCAACTGGACTAAATGGGGACAAGAATGAGCCAAGTGCTGCTGGGAGAATCCAAGCATGGAGTCCCTCAAAAGAAGACTGCACTGTAGAAAAAGTACAGGCAGTGGAATCAGCCAGAGCTGGGACTAGGGTAATTCAAACAGCATCACAGATAGAGTCCTGAGCAGAGCATTGGTAAGTGATGCCAAGATCACTCTTTGACCCTTGATAAAAAGTCAATGATATATCTTTAGACTATAAGCCCTCATGGTGCTCTGAGTTGGGGCCGTATGTGCTTATCAAGCTCTAGCAGCACCCTGTTGGTACCCATCTTTGGCAGGAGAGGGGAGACTTCTCTGTAAATACTTACTTTATTGAGGCCAGTGACCAGCAATTCTTCTTCTCCACTGAGGCCAGAACAAGAAGATATTGACTTTTAGTGTAATTGGAAGAAAGCAAGTTCAACATATAAATGAATCTCCTCTTAGTCAGGGGCACCAGTGACTGAAGGTGGCTGTCCAAGTCTCTTTCTTTGGGGTTGAAGAATGGAGCCATCTGGTTTATGATATTATGAATGGAGCTCTGTGAGTTCATTTTAGCTTATTAGTAAACATTGGTAGTGTGGCATGATAGGTATTAGTGCATATACAGTCAGAAGACTGAGCTCCATAATTTATTACATGTGTGATTGGCCAAAGGACCAGGTCACCACTCTGAGCCTCAGTTTCCTTATCTTTAAAATATGGATAATAGATCCAGCTCATTCAGTAAGGACCAAGTGATGCAGTAGATATGAAAACACTTTGTGAACAGTAAAGCATGAGGTACTTTAAAGGTGTTATTATAAAAGGTCTTATTTGAAATCTCTTTTACATCCAAGCTGAGGAGCTCCCTCTATGCCTTCTATAGAAGGCACAATGGCTAGACCCCTGAGCAATGAAGGATGCCTCATGCAGGAGCTAACCAACAGAATGCCCTAACTAAGTCAAAAGATCAGTGTGTATGTTTTTCCCTGTGTGTGATGTGTTATGCATTAGTATCATGACCATAGGGTTATTCTCTGGCTGGTATGTTGGAAGGCAGACCTGTGTGAGAGGATGCATGTTCCATATTCTGTCTCTGTTGTCTTTAAATTGTTTTGACTTCGGTCTTGTGGAGCCATAATTGCCTTGGGGTCCTTCCTCAAAGCAGGCTGATGGAAAAGATGACTTCTAGAGGACATGTTCAGCAATTCAGTTCTGGGGAGGGAATGTTTGAGTCCTTTGCCTGACAGGACATATGTTCTCTATTCTGGAAATTGTTCCTCCAAATGCCAGAAAGATTGATGACCCATACAGGCTGGAACCAGTTAGGGGAAAAAGAAGAATACATAACACAGTGGTCAGGATGGTAGCCAGAGAGAAACTAACTATTCCCCCACACCCATCCTCATCACTGTGTGTAGACAAGTGTCATGAACATATGTGTGTGTATGTTTATGTGACAGTGGCATAGATGTCTGCCTGGCACTATGTGGAGCCAAGTCCTGCTGGCCACAAATTCTAAGGACCAAGGTTAGGCTCTGTGCATAGCCCCTGCCTTGCTGAGTGAAACTGAGCTTACCCCTTAACTTGCTTATGGCTCAGTTTTGCCATCTATCAGATGCAGAAGTCAACCTAGATACCCTGTGTATCTTACAGGGTGGTGGTTTAAATCACTGAGTGAATGTGTGACAGTGTCGAGTTTCTTGGGAGCAAGGCATCACAGAACGCCATATTCTTTCATACCTATGAACACATGACCTCTCTGGATAGCATCATGTGTGGGTGAGAACAGGAGGCTGCAGGACTGGGGTCCATTATATGTGAGGAATGCCGTGGTCTGTAACTCCTGAAGGTGGGGTACAGTAGGATTAAATACTGTATCACCAACTCTCAATTGGACAGTTCCAAAGAAGAAGAAGAAAGGGGGAGGAGCACAGAGAATTTATAGCAAATATGCTTGAGCCTCATTTTAGCCATTGGTTTCAGACTCTCCACCCATTCCAGATCCAGGGCTGCCTCGAAGTACAAAGGAGAGATGGATTGGGGCTTTTTTTTTTTCTCTAGGGAAGGAGATCTTGAGTAGGGATAAAATCATGAGGCCTGTGTAGTCCATATACACATTCTGGGTCATTCTACCCACTGGCTAATGGAGAGTTGATAGTATTATTTGTCTTGTAGTCCAGTGGAGCTTGCTCTCCCAATGTCATCTCCATCACCCTACCCTTCATCACTAATATGTGAGTTTTTCCATAAGTAGTAGAGATTTGGGGAGGGGGGCAAGTAAGGTAGCTAGATGTGTGGACTGAACACATTCTTATTTTGTCTCCTAAGCTGATCACTGGAGATTCCATCGTTAGTGCTGAGGCAGTATGGGATCACGTCACCATGGCCAACCGGGAGTTGGCATTTAAGGCTGGCGACGTCATCAAAGTCTTGGATGCTTCCAACAAGGATTGGTGGTGGGGCCAGATCGACGATGAGGAGGGATGGTTTCCTGCCAGCTTTGTGAGGGTGAGTGTCAGCCTTCACTCTCCTCTCCTGTCTCCTTGGCTACTTGCCCCTGGCCTCCCCCTCACCAGCCCTTGTTCTCCTCCTTCCCCTTCTTGTGGCTCCTCACATTTTCCCCTGTATGTTTGGTCACCTACCCAGGGCCCGGACTTCCTTTAATCTTTGCCCTTCTAGTTTTGAGACTTTTTTTTCTCTTGTTTATTTTAACAATCTCCACCTCCTGCCTCCCACCTTCTACCCACTGTGACTTTGCACAAATCACTTCCCTTTTTGCCTTGATGGTTTTGAAGACACTTTTAACTCTATATTGCTGTGAAATTTTACCTTTCTTCTCTCTCTTTTCTGCTTTCTTTCTTTTCCTTGCCTCCTCTTTTTTTATCCTTTCTTTTTATAGATCTCTTCCCACCCTCTTTCTCCCCTCCCCACTCCTCTCTGCTTCCTTTGCCTCCTTTCTCTCATTTAGGGATGTGTGAACACCCCTGTGTGTTGTCTTATGATTGTCTACAGCTGTGAATGTAAGAGTCTGGGTTCCCTACCCTCCCAGGGGTTGGAGTTTACTCATTGCAAATTTTACTTTTTGCAAGGTGGCTGGGAACTAAGATGTGTCCAGGGTGGGAAGCAGGCAGCTTGATAGTGCTGGCAAGACCTTGGCCCCTTTGACATTGTACCATGAAAAACCTGGCCGTTAAAAGAAGGGGTTCTTGGGAAGGGGCTCCTTAGCAATTTCCACTTCCTCTAGGTCACCCATTAGCAGGATGCTAATGGGGAAAGAACATTGGCCTGGTGTTCCAGCTCTTGGCCGTCCTTGGAGTTATGAGCTAGAATCAGCTGTTTGGCAATTGTGAACTCTGATTTTCCCCATATGCAAAATGGTGTTGGCAATTATTTCACGACAGGAGATATCACAGTGAATTAAATACTGTACATTAAAACAGATTTGTGGCAATACAAGTACCAAAGCCACATCAGGATGTCTTATGACCATCCTTACCACAGCCTATCATCTTTTGTTAGTTTCTTTTGTAATATAAGACTGAAGTCCTGACCCCAAACAAAAGATCAGAGTGGCTTGGGTCCTTGGAGAATGAAGGGTCTCAGGATAAGAAGGATAGAAGCGTGACATGAAGGAAGGAGCAGGGCACTTGGAATCAGATAATCTGAGATGCAGATGCAGTTTCAGCTTTACTACCTCCTAGCTCTATGGCTTTTGGCAAGACTTTTATCTTTCCTGAGCCTTATTTCCTCATCTGAAAAATAGGAATAGCAGACTTTTTATGAGGATTAAATGAGATCATTATGTGAGTAATGAATCCGACACAGTGCTTGGCACATACTGGGTACTTAGCAAATTGTAACTTGCTTTATCATCATCATTATCCTCGTCATCACCACCACCACCTCCACCTTATTAACTCCAATAAGGTCTATGTATCAAGGCTGGTCATAGTGGTTGAAAGAGGCCTCCTTCCTTGGAGGGCTGCAAATGTAGGAAGCACTGTTATCCAGTTAGAGCAGTTTAGGTGAGGGCACTGCTCAGAAGCAAGGAGGTAGACAAAATAGCCTCTCATCCCCTCTATCCTGAGAATTTCTTAATGAAATATCCAGTCCTTTCTCCTCTACCTATATGGAGTCTTCCATCAGAGTTTCCACATGCTGTGTGTCCCAGCTCAGCTTTGTTGGTTGATGAACTGGTCCCAGGGGTAGTTAGAAAGAACACATCAATAACCATGGGCCTTTGGAACTAACATGAGACCCCGTACACAGACAGGTTGTGTGTCTTAGGCTGACAGCCCCCCCTTTAAAAGAAGGATTAAACTGCACCCAGTGACAAAATCACCCAAATCTGCATGTATTTCACCTACAGTGAAATGTCATTTTTATAATAAACTGTAATTCAAGGGGTGGGACAAAACATTGAGCAAGGCAGAATGACCCCAGGAGGTGAATAACAGAATCAAGCTTCAGAATATCAATGAACTGGCATTGATTTTCCTACATCCAATCCAGGAGGAGTGTTTCTCCAAGCACACAGCCCCAGCAGCCTGTTGGATGGGCTGAAGCTGACCTTTGAGAAAACCACTGGCTGGGCGAGGCATGCATAATATAGAGTCTAGCCTAGTGGTTCTCAATCCTGGCTGCACAATGAACTAATTCACTTGGGTATCTTAAAAAAAAAAAAACCCAAACACTAAAACCCAGGCTCTAGGCTAGTTAAATCAGAGTCTTTGATGTTGAGAACAATTTGGCCTAGGCCAGTACAGTCCAATAGAAATATAATGTGAGGAACTTCCCTGCTGGTCCAGTGGTTAAGACTCTGTGCTACCAATTCAGGGGCCTGGGTTTGATCTCTGGTCACAGAATTTAGATCCCACATGCTGCAGCTAAGAGCCCTCATGCTGCAACTAAAGATCCCACATGCCACAATGAAGATCCTGCATGCTGCAACTAAGACCCACACAGCCAAATAAAATAAATAAATAAATAAATATTTTTTAAGAAAAGAAATATAATGTGAGCTACAAATGCAAACCTCAAATATAATTTAAAAATTTCTAGTAGCCACATTAAAAAAAGTTAAAAAGATACAGTGAAATTAATTTAATGTATTTTATTTAACCTAATATATCTAAAATATTATGATACAATATCATATATTATCATTATATATTTTTTAATAATATATTTTACTAAGTCTTTGAAATCTGATGTGTATTCTATACACATCTCAATTCACACTGGTCACATTTCAAGTGTTCATTAGCCACAAGTGGCTAGTTGCTACTGTATCAGATAGCACATATTGAGACTGATGACTGTGACAGTAGGCCAGGAACATTAATGACAGAGCCTAAATCATAAGTTAGAGCTCCAATATTCTATTATACCAGCTCCAATATTCTATTCTATTCTATTCTATTTTACCAGTGTTTATTCTTTGAGAAACTAAGATAGCATTCCATGTTGCCTCAGATTGTATTCAGAATGAGCATTTGATCATTGCAAACCTTTTTTTTAAAGTAATAGTTGAATGGTCTTCAGATCTCTAAAGGAGAGTACCATGCAACCTTAGTGGCCAGCTGTTGTGGTGTCACCAGTAAAAAGAAATGGGTTTAGACTGTTGCATGAATGATGTGAAAATTGACTCCAAGTTAGACCTTTCAATTCTCATGAATGAGCATTTATGTGTAGGTTTACATTTCTGGTAAGATTGTGTGCTCCTCAAGGAACTGGAAGTTATGTAGGCTCTTTTCTAGTAGGTATTTAAAAGTAGAATTGCTATTTCCATTCTTCTACACTGATTTTGGTTGAGGGTAGAATGGTATTGTGCAAGCAGTGCTAAGTATATTAGAAAATGAGAGACCTGAGTTCTAATTTGGCTCTCTCAAACATTTGACATATGATCATTGGCTTTTAGTTTCTCCTTCACCTATGAAGCATTCTCTAGGATCTATTCAAGCTCTGACAATGTCTCGGTAGGACATAACAATGAGTCACACTGAACTGTTGAATGTTTATTAGTACTGATGTTATTGGTAGGTAGATAGGTGTTTTCCTGAGATGCTGTACCTATATGTTGTATAGTTCCCTTGTTTATCCAGACTCATCCTGAGCTAAGATTCAGTAGCTCCTTGAGAATATCATCCTTAGGTTATTTGGCATATAACATGAAAGTATAATGGCAAAGAAAAGACTTTCCTCCTAACTCTATACAAACCGGACACCTTTGTGGATCACTGGACCAAACTGGTCACTGACATAGTGGAGCATCTCCATTTCCTATCTGGAAGACTCATTGCTGTGTAAATATCCCAGCCCTACGCTGGATAATCCAGGGTGCTTAATGCTGTTCTATCCCAGCTAGCCATACATGTTGTTAATCAGGTTTAAAACCAATGTGGAATCTGAGAAACCCAGATTCTTACCTCAGTCTGCTGAGTATGCAGCTTGAGCAGCTTCCTGTACATCTTTGAAGCCCAGTTTTCCTCCTTGTAAAATGGGGATAATTAAGTCTTATAAAAATCCTTTGTAACCTGAGGTATGCTGGATACCTGTAAATAGGAAGTGTGATACCACTTTGGCTACTGTACAAGAAATTGCTGGGTTTATGTATCTTCTATTCAGTCAAATATCTGCCTCTCCTGTTGTTCAGAATTTCATTTTGTATGTATATACATGTATGTGTGTGTGTTCTCAAAGTCTCTTTCTTCTGTACTGGGAATATGACTTCACAAGAGCAATGCAGGAGTTGATTTACCTTCCCAGCAATTGGTCAGGTTAAGTGAATTACAGCTTGCTGAACATTAGTCCTCACATCTAACTGTTGACATCCTCAGCTGCTTTCTGGGCCAGTTTCCCCTCTGGGAGCTGAGAGCAGACTGCTGGGATATGATTGTATCTCTAAGTAGAAAATCCCATCCCTGTGGTGGCCCTCCTTTTGCATGCTGGGCCCTAACTCCAAATCACTCAGGTCTATTTCTTTTATCACCATGTAAAAATTGGCCTTTGTTCTGACTTTGGGCCATGGCCTGGGGACAGCTTATTGTCCACTTGAGGGCAGGCTCTGTACAGAATACATGACAACCTGCTATTGTTAGTGGTAGGTGAGGCCTGAGGGACAAAACATGGGTTTGTTCAGAAAATAAAGAGCCTACTCAGATGCCATCAGAACGTATTGTCCTTGTTTCTTTAAATTCTAGATTTCCCTGGTTTCTGGACTACATGGATTCAGGAGATGAAAGAATGAGCTAATCAGGTCATTACCATCATTCCTTACAGTTGTACAGATCAGATGTAACAGAAATTAAACCTCTACTGTTCATAGAGAAGCCCACTGCTCCAGAGTGTTACTTGGCTTTTAATTATATAGTGTCTCTTTTTGGTTGCACTTGGGGAAAGTTTTTCACCTGTATGAAACCCTAGACTCACAGTAGATTTACAGCTGGAAAGACCCATCTTGGCCAGGAGTAGCTGACTTAGATGTTTACAGGGCCAGGCAGGTAACTTACATGAGTAAAGCAGTCTGGTACTAGGGTTAAGTGGGAGCCTGTATCCAACTGGGAAATCTATGCCCTATATAAAGGGAGCAAAAGTGACTTGGATAGTTCTCATTGGTGGAATAGGTTATAGGAAGTAGGGAAGTCCAGTGAACTCAGATCTTCCAGATTTTTCAAGAAAAGCCAGGAATTGGATTTTATTCATATTTTTAAACTGTTGACCAGTAATTCACATTTTTAAAAGAAACACTGTGAAGAATAAACTGAACATATCAGCAGTCTAAATTGTAACCCCAGCCTGTGACCACTGCTCATCCTAATTTCTTCATTTTATAAATCCTGAGGAAACATAGGCTCATAGAATGCAATTGATTTTCTCACTCATGTAGGGAATTAGTGACAAAGCTAGGACTTGAACCCAGGCCTCCTGAATCTTACTTAAGACAGGTGATTTAGAGTCTTTGTCTAGTAAGTACAATGTCTGGACTTCTTCAGGTATGGTTTCTGTCAGTTTACTGTTTTCCTATGAATGGGCCATAATTTCCTGTTTCTTTGTATGCCTTGTAATTTTTTGTTGAAAACTGGGCATTTTGAATATTATAGTGTGATAACTCTGGAAATAAGATTCTCCTCCTTCCCCAGAGTTTGTTGCTGTTGTTTGTTGAGGGATACAGTTGTCCATTTGTTTAGTGACTTTTCCAAATCTTTTGTTTTTTGGTTTTTTTTTTGCAAAGACTGCATTCTTTGTCATGTGTGGTCATGGAAATCTCTGTTCCATTATGTCATTGGTCAGCCAGTGACCTGACAGAGATTGCTTTTAAATACTTGGAGCCAAAACAAACAAACTACTATCCTGGTCTTTGCAACTTGGCTCAGAGCTGGGGCATTGCTTCAACACTAATCCAGGCTGCCCACAACTCTGCCTTAGTCTTCTTCTCCTACTCTCCTGATTTCATGGAACCTGCAGATCCTCCAGAAGTGCAAGCCTACAATCTGCTCAGGCTTTTTCTGAGCATGTATCTGGTCCAGGGCATGTGTGTTGCACTCTGACTTCCTCGGCACGCACAGTGACCCTTCTAAGTCTTTATTCTCCCGAGAAACTTTTTCCTCAGTCTCTTCCTTCCTGTGGTATTGGATTCATTTGCTGCTTGCCCCTTCTATCATCCCTTGCCCTGAGTGGACATTGGCAGTGTATGTCTTTAAGTCTTTCAACAGAGGCAGTCACAACCTCTAAAGCCACTTTAGCCTTAGGGGGTAGGGGTACGAGAAAAAGGCCAGTCTCTGTGCCTAGCCCTCAAGGACCAAACAGATGAAAACACACAGACACAACATTTTAAGAACAAGGTCTTTAGTCCCTTGGCATCAGCAACCTGCAGGAGGAATGTGGGCCACCTTTCTCTTAGCTGCTGGGGAATCAGGAATGGTAGACAAATTAGCAAAAATGCTTCAAAATTCTCTTACCAAATTTTAGCCATTCTTTTCTGCATCAAGAGGGATAAATTGGAAGATTGGGATTGACATATACACACTGCTATATATAAAACAGATAACTAATAAGGACCTACCATATAGCACAGGGAACTCTACTCAATACTCTGTAATGACCTATATGGGAAAAGAATCTAAAACAGAGTGGATGCATGTATATGTATAACTGATGAACTTTGCTGTATACTTGAAACTAACACAACATTGTAAATCAACTATACTCCAATAACATTTTTTTTGTAAAAGGGTTCCTTGGTTCCTGTAAGTTTTGGATTAGATTCCAGAATTCTGAAAAAGTTGGTCTGTCAGTCTTTGCCAGCTAAAGGTTGTTTCAGTAGAGGGCCTGATTCTTTGTGCATCCTAATCTGCCACTTTTAGTGATGTTACCCCCTGCTGAATCTTAATCCTGTGCTTTCTGGGCTCCAGAACAGTCAGGAAAAGGTATGCATGGGCTGCTAACAAGACTGTTAACACTTGAGGACCTACCTCCCATTTCAGGCTAATGGCAACTGTGTTTTGATTTCTTGAGATGAGTTCAGACATGCCAGCCTTTGTTTATCCATTCAAGCTCCAGGTGGACAAAGACCTCTAGCCTTAACCATCTATGCAGAAAGTCTTATTTGTGATGCTAGAGTTGACTCATTACAGGATCTGTGAATTGAGGATGACATTAGCAGGGAGGACCTTTCTCCCTGGATTGTAGAAATTTCTCCCCTTCATACTAGAGTTTCAAATGGCATTATTAGCACTCATTTGCATTCACATGATCCATCTTAATGGCTTCTCACTATGTACACACTTTGGATGACATTATCCAGTACATCCTTTGTCTAATTGGTGGGGATTTTTTTTTTTAATATGGAGTCACCCAGCTCAGAGATAACCTTAAATCTGGCTGGTGCCTGACCCAGGTGATTTCCTCCATATTCAAGTAGGTCACCCTGTAGGTCTCTCTCAGAATCCCCAAATTGAAAACAACCATGAGGGTCATATAGTCTATCCCCCAGACTCCAGGCAGGATTATAATTAAATTATCCTGGACTTTGGCGAACCTGGCGGGCATCTGTCAGCAAAGCCTAAACTACTTCCTTGATTAAAGCTGTTAGCCCTTATGTTGTAGTCTAAGCCAACTTCTTGAAACATGTTGCTTTTTGCACTAGGCAGATGATATTTAAGAGCTGGCACCAGTAGAAGTCACTCTGAATTGTTCCCTTCATGATGGAGCTTTCCTTCCAAGGCCTTGCTGTTGATCCATAACATGAATTGGAAATTTGGTTGGCTGCCTGAGTTTAAGACTATGATCTGAGGCCTAGGGTCTGTTTTTCTCTGTGTAGCTAACCCCTAGGTTCATTTAAGGATCAGTTTGGGCCTCCCTGGTACCATGTCTACACTATCTTGGCAATCTTGATGACTTGAGGAGAGAAAGACCATGACTGATTGAGTGCTTGGAGATAAGGTCTGTTTCTGAGGCTCTTTGGGAAGTATGAAATTTTGGAAAATCATGATAATTGTGTATATATATATATTTGTATATGTATATATTTCTTTTTCTGTCATTATAGATGTAATTATGAGTCAGGGTAAATCTCATATCTTTTTCTTCTTATTATTACTACTGCTGTTACTATCTCCTTACCAGTATTTACTAATCTTTGAACAAAAGTGACTGTCCAGCACTTAGCAAAGTTATATCCTTGAGCCAGGTAGACAAGGGCTGAGGGTGTCTGGCATCTCGAGAGGCCTCCTCCCAGGAACCTTGTCCTGCTTATTAGAGACTCACCATAAAAACCATACTCAGATGCCCCTGGGTCTCTTTTTTGGTTTTCAGAAGTGAGTCTTCTCTGAAGAACTTGATTTGGGAATGCCTTAGTGCTGAATGAGAGAATTGACATTTTTTGCTTTAATTCTGTTCCCAGAATGGGTTTGATCCCTCAGATTAACTCAGGGTGGTCATTTCTGGAGGACATGAAGACTGGTTGCCAATCTCTAGGATATGAGCCACAGGGCAAAGAGTCTGAGGACTCAGGCCTTGTGTGTACCATTCCTGTTAGAGATCCCACCAGCAATGGAGACTGAAACCTCCTGGCCTAAATACAAATAGGTACCATTGCCTTTCAGAGACATTTTCTCTTCTACAATAGGACAGGGACAAAGCAAAGTAGGCCAGGGCCTTAAGCAAGAAACCAGCCTCCCTCACTGAGAATGGTATTCTCTGAGTATGGTGGACTGGACTGATCAGTTGAGCATGTCAGTACTTAGGTTAGGGGACCTAAAACTATCCTCCCCTTGCCTTGACTAGGATTAGAACTCAGATCCAGTGAGATCTGAGTTGCAAGGTGACCTCTGGTGAATGATGCTAAGAGGGCAGGAGAGGCATATGAATAGGGAGCTTTGGCCAGAAATTTTTCTAGCCTTTTAAGATTGGGCAGCCCTTCTCTATTGGAAATGTGCTATGTAGGTGTATCAAAGATCAGTTTGTGTGTGTTGAACAGGAGGACTTCTCTGTGGAGGAATAGGGAATGATAGGGCTCCTTGGGGATAGAGAGAGGAAACACTTGAGAGATTACCACACAAGAACACAGTGAAGGTAGCAGGGACATTGGGCTGGGAAGTCAGAGATCTGAGTTTAAGGGCCAGCTCTGCTGCTTATTCTCTCGGGGATGTCAGGCAGGGACCTTTCTTTTCTGGGCCTCAGTCTCAACTAACAATTCAGGGAGTTGGACCAGGTGGTTTCTAAAGGCCCTGTCTTCACCAGTTTGAGCTTCTTCCATGATTCTATAACCAAGATCATCTGTGTTTAAGTGCCTGCATCCAGTTAGAATAGTATATCAAATTGGTTTGATGGAGCTTTCCAGTGGAGAAGAAAGGATTTGGCTTTGCACTACAGCTATTGAGTAGAGGGTGGTAACACCCCATCCCCAGGTGGGAAGGCTGTTTCTGTGAGGCACCAGCCAGTGGGTACCACCAGGAAGATGACACAAGGTTGTGTGAAGAAGCAGTTCAGCTCAGAAGCTGTGTCCTCCTGTCCTTTGAGCAGCTACACTCTAAGAGACAGTTTGTTTTTGATCTCTACAGAGCTACCTGTGTCAATTGAGTAGGGAGATTCCTGAGGTGTAAATATCCAGGCCCCAGGCTCATCTCCTTAAATATTTCTCTCCCACTATTTCTCTAAAGCCAGGATGCTCTTTATTAGGAATCAGAGCCTTACATTTTATTTTAGTTTTTTAAAATTTTAAAATTTTTATTGGAGTATAGTTGATTTATGATGTTGTGTTAGTTTCAGGTGTACAGCAAAGTGAATCAGTTATACATATACATATATTTACTCTTTTTTTTGTAGATCATTTTCCCATATAGGCTATTACAGAGTATTGAATAGAGTTCCCTCTGCTATACAGCAGGTTCTTCTATTTTATATATAGGAGTGTGTATATGTCAATCCCAATCTCCCAATTTATCCCTCTCCCCTCATCCCCTGGTAACCATAAGTTTTCTACATCTATGACTCTACTTCTGTTTTGTAAATAAGTTCATTTGTACCCCTTTTTTTTAGATTCCACATATAAGCAATATCATATGATATTCGTCTTTTTCTGTCTGACTTACTTAACTCAGTATGAGAATCTCTAGGTCAATCCATGTGGCTGCAAATGGCATTATTTTGTTCTTTTTTTTTTTTTGGCTGAGTAGTATTGCACTGTATATATGTACCACATCTTCTTTATCCATTCGTCTATTGATGGACATTTAGGTTGTTTCCATATCCTGGCTAGTGTAAATAGTGCTGCAATGAACACTGGGGTGCATGAATCTTTCTGAATTATGGTATATGCCCAGGAGTGGGATTTCTGGGTCATATGGTAGTTCTATTTTTAGTTTTTTAAGGAAGCTCCATACTGTTCTCCATAGTGGCTGTATCAATTTACATTCCCACCAACAGTGCAAGAAGGTTGCCTTTTCTCCACACCCTCTCCAGCATTTTTTGTTTGTAGATTTTTGGATGATAGCAACTCTTACTGGTGTGAGGTAGTACCTCATTGTAGTTTTGATTTGCATTTCTCTAATAATTAGCGATGTTGAGCATCTTTTCACATGCTTTTTGGCCATCTGTATGTTTTCTTTAGAGAAATGTCTATTTAGATCTTCCAACCATTTTTTTTTTTTTTTTTTTTTTTTTTTTGCGGTACGCGGGCCTCTCACTGCTGTGGCCTCTCCAGTTGCGGAGCACAGGCTCCAGACGCGCAGGCTCAGTGGCCATGGCTCACGGGCCCAGCCGCTCCGTGGCATGTGAGATTCTCCCGGACCGGGGCACAAACCTGTGTCCCCTGCATCGGCAGGCGGACTCTCAACCACTGCACCCCCAGGGAAGCCCCCACCCATTTTTTGACTGGGTTATTTGTGTTTTGATATTGAGCTGCATGAGCTGTTTGCATATTTTGGTGATTAATCCAATATCAAAAAACAAATAACCCAATTAATCGCCTTTCATTTTATAATTACAACTTTGCTTTAGGATCCAGACTCCAGAGAAGAGAGGAGAAGGCTTCAGCCTATTCATACTGAAGTGTTAATGATTGATATCAAACTTTTGCCTGAGAATGATTTGGAGGAGAGAAGGGACCATGAAGGAAGCAAGGAAATGAAGTAAGCGAAACCAAAACCCAAAAACAAACAAACAAAAAAATGGTAGATGGGGGAAAAAGGTGGAAAGAAACACAAAATACCGTGGAAAGGGAGAGCTGCAAACATACGTACTTAGCACCTCCATTTGCTTGGAGCTAGCTGGTGCTCCACAGGGACTTCATGCCCCTTAGGAAGTATTTTGAATTCTAGGGTACTGGCCTGAGAATCAGATAGAACTGACTTCACATCTTATATCCAAGTACTTGTGAGCAGTGTGATCTTTAAAATAATTTCTTCATATCTTCGAACGTTTTATTTTTCTCACCTGTAAAACGGGGCAGTGAGCCCTGATATTCCTTAAATATCGGACCCTGAGTTTTGAATAGCATGCTACAGTTTGATATGGCACAATTTTCCCTCTCTCATATAGAAAGTTCTAAGGCTAGTAGAGCAGGGCAGAGAGGTTATAGCTGAAAACCAGAACAAAGAGAGACTATCTTCTCCAGAGACCCAGGTCACTCAGAGTAGTACCTAAAGCCTGAGCTTCTTGGGGCTCACAATCCAGTGCCTTCTGCGTTCCCCATGACCATTGTGGGGCTCAAAAGAGCTAGTTCATGTGAAAGGACTTTAGCAACTCTGAAGTCTATGCCCCCATGAGAGATTAGACTTGCTTTTACCCTGAGGGAAGCTTGAAGATTGGGTTGGCTTTCTTGAAGGAGAGAGACCACAAGTAAGGCAGAGGGTCAGATCAGTGAAGAAGGAAGCTACCGAGCAAAGGAATGACCCTGGTACTGTCAAGGCCACATGCTCATGATAGCTTGGCCCTGGCAGTTCTCTTTTGGCTCTTATTTGTCCTCCAGTTCCAGTTCCAAGATGACAGGATTCTTAGATCCTACTTACTGATGGCAAGTTTCCGGACTGGCCTAAGGTCAAAGTACCCCCTGGCTAAGAACCAGGTTTGTTGGCAATATTATCTAGGCTGCTAGTCTGCAGACCTCTTTATGACTCTGCAAGGGCCAGCCTTTCCCTTACTTGACCTCCTCAGAGGGATCTGGAAACATCTTAGAGTAGCTGTGAAATCTCCAAGTATACCAAGTTTGGCTTTAGAGTGTACCTGTTTCTCTCTTATCTTCACTTCTCTTACTTGGTCTTACCAATCTTCAGTTATTGAAACAACTTGTTCTCCAGAGCAGTGCATCTGGTCGGGTGAGCTGCTGTCCCAAGTAAGTACCAAACTCAGGTGCAGGCTGGGTTGGGACCACAGTATGCCAGGACTAGGGTGAGCACTGAATCTCTGCCAGCCTCAAAGAGCTGGAACTCTAACCCCTTGGCGGCACTTACTGGTTCAAGATGGGGCTGCCTCCCTTATGTTCTTGCATTGACTGACTGAACTCAGAACACTCAATAGTCATGAGATGCCATCCAATGGAGTTATATAACATAGGGGCAACTGACCAAACCATTCTCTTCCATTTGGACTTTATTATTTTTCCAAGAGCTTTACTTCTAGCCTCCATTTCTCTTTCTTGATTGGGGCAGATTGGAGACTATTCCCTGCCTCATTCCCCTACCCCATCCACAAAGACAACCCTCCAGCTTTGGAACAGAAACAACTAGAGCTGACAGGCAGATTCACTTAGATTAATTTCTGTTTCCTCACATAAGACATTGGACTGACATGGCTGTCTTTGGATGAGGTATTAAGGCATTGAGAGGAAAGCTGAAGGTAGGATTTTTTATATAACAACATCTAAAGTGGCACATCTAAGGTGCTTTCCCCTTGATCCTTCTGTAGCGATGGTGCTGGAGAAGCCTATCATAATTTCAAGTGACTTCCTTAAAGGTGAAAGGAAGGACTTTTCTACCTCATAAATGACCAGTTTTCTTGTTTCACTTTGCTTTTTTCCCCTCTTTGCTGGTAGAAGATGCAATTATACAAGGAGAAATCCATTTGAGGTGGTGGGGGCCTGGAGTTCTTTGTTAAGAATAGTTGAAGAAGACATTTGGGGTAACTAACTTTCCTACCTCTCCTTTCCTTCCACCACCACCACTTCACAACCCCCCACCCACTGCCCCCCCGCCCAGCAGCAGAAGACCTAGAAGATGAAATTGCCCCTAAACAGTAAAATAACTTCATCAGCTTTCTTGCCTTCGCTAAATACAAGATAGGAACTGAATCATGACAGGGACAGAGGGTGGGGGATGAAGGAGTAGAGTGAGCCCATGGGGGAGGGAAGAGGAGGGAAGGAGAGGGAAAGGAGGGAAAGGGAAAGGGAAAGAAAGTCTGGAAGTATTTTCATCACTCTCAGCATTACTGCTATTACAACCAAGTGTTTTTCGAGCCCCTCCTTACTACCAGACTCTCCACAGTTCTAGCAAAGCTCAATTAAAAAGAATATTTCCCCAGCCTGGAATCACATCCTCTCATTACTTTTACTAGCTAAACAGATGTCATAATGAAGAAACCTGTTTTTTATAATTTCTTTCATTAGTTAAGGACTTTCTTTAAACCTTTATGAAATCACTTGACATATCCTGTCTCACAAAAGCCTCTCATCATTAGCCCTTCTCATCCCCATTGCAGACAGGAGATGAGGGAACTGAGGCTCCAAGATGGGACATGACCTATCTAAGGTTCTGTAGCAAGCTAAAGTTGCAGAGCAGAACCAGATCTATAAATTAGCCCTTCAGGTTGTTAGCTCAATGTTGTTTCTGTGACACCACATTGCCTACTAGGAGTTTTTGCTCTGTTTGAAGATGCTTTTAAACAGGATTTTCTTTTAAACAGCATAAATACTCTCCCTGAAACTCACTTGTACTAATATGTCTTATGAGCCTTTTATTTGCTAACATGGATCATCAATGAAAAGCCTTCAGCATCAGTATGTTATCAGTGTATTGTTTTTATTAAGGCTCTAAGAGTCATTCTCTGTGACCCTTAGTCCATTGGCCCTGGGCCCTGCATAAGGAAGGCCATTCTGGCTTAAGTTTGTGTTTGATTGGTCTTTGTTGGATTGGATCCAGCCAAAAGGCCTGGCTTTGTTGATTCTTCTTAAAATGGCCTGTGAGCAGTTGTTGACTCAAATAGCCAGGAAATTTTAGGTCTTGGGGAGATTTTAAAAGTCATCTAGTTCAGCCTCCTTTCTGATGTTTGAATGCGCCTAAAATATCCCTGCTTCCCAAGTGGTCATTCAGTCTCTGCTTTTATACCTCCACTGTTAGGTGGCTTCCTACATCTTCAGACCACTGGTTGTAGTTCAGGACAGTTCTGAGAGAGTTTGTCCTTAGGTTGAACTGAAATCTGTCTTGCTAGAACTCCTACTCATGAGAAGGTATAAGTGGCTAAGAGCACTAGCTCTGCAGATAATGTTTCTGGATTAAAATCATAGCCTTCCCATTTATTAACAGTAATGTAGTTATGGGCAAGTCACATGTACTTTCTGTGTTTCAGTGACCTCATCTGTAATTTGATGATATAATAGTATCTACCTCATTAAGTTGTTGTGAGAACTAAACGGAATTAATGCGAGAAAAGTACTGATAGTAGGTTCTGACACATTAGGAAGTACTCAATAATAATATTCATGATATTAGTAGCAAACGTTCAGTATTAATAGTAGAAGTAATGTCCTTGTTATACCCCCCATCCCCTGGGAATACACTGACCCTCTACTCTATCTGCAGCCTTTCAGAGTTCTGAAGCGTGAGATGAGGTCTGCTAAGCCTCTATTGTTCTCCAGGCCTCTGGGCTTTCGTCCTGTCCCCTGCCTCAGCTTCCTGCTACTCCTAAGTGTATCTAGCTACATTGAGACCATTTGGGCACTCAAGGCTCTGTTCCACCCCATTCAGCCACTTGTGTGAGGACATGGGCTACAAGGAAGCCTGGACATGCTGATATTGGCAGACTCTCAAAGCTAACTAATGAGCCTGCCAAATATGTAACTATACTTTTTTGGCTGCTCTGGCTTCTACCAATAGGCATAATAATGTTACTGGAGCTGTACATCAGCAGTTAGCCCTAATTTATTAGAGAATAAATAGTGGAACACTTTGCTATACATCTTTTGTATGATGTATTACAGAAAAGAGCCATAATATTAGACCTGTAAATTCTGCCCATTAGTCCAGCTCTTTAGTTGTTTTGATAAGCTTATTAAGGTAGTGGAGCTTGGGCCTGAGGCCCATGTGTGAAGTAGAATCATGCCCATATTCAGTTACATATTAGGTAAGCATAGCTTACTGTTATGAGCACAGTTAATAATGGTGTTACATATGAGACAGGGCCAGCAGTATCCCTGAAGTTGCAGTACAGTCAGGTAAACTTAAACTGAGGCCAGGTCCTAGAAGTTCACCTTCCCATGTGTGTTGGGATTGGCTGAGGGTGTGAGATGAGTGAGGACCCTTCCAACTGTACACACTGGGGGAAAGTACAGCCCAGTAGGGAGAGTGCAGTGTCAGTAGGCTGCAGACAGAGGGTGGCTTTGTTGCCATGGCAAGTGGTTGGTATTCGTGGGTCCAGCATAGAGTTGTTGTCTGTGCTCCAATAAGATGACTGGGAATCCAGAGGCAGGCAGTGTACAATGAACTAATAATGGTTTTCTCATCTGTAGAATGAAGTGCTTAGTTATAAATTCATTCCTCCAACAGATGATCATCAAGTAGGTACAGAGGAGGTACAGAAGTACTTTAGACCTGGAGCCCATCCTACAAGAGTGTGATAGTAGATATGAAAACTTATACAGGAGGAAAATGACTTGCTTAAGTTCTGTGACCTTAGTCAAGTCCTTTCTCTTTCCCAGGTCTCAGTTTTCTCCCCTAGAAGATGGAGAGGTTAGACTAGATAAACTCCAAGAACCCTTCTAATCAATACTCTGTACTTTTTAATATTGACGTAAAATACACATAACCATTTTAAAGTGTACATAAAATACCATTTAAAAGTGTACAGCTCAGTGCATTTAGGATGCTGTAAAACCATCACCACTATCTAGTTCCAGAAATTTTTCATCACCCTCCAAAAGAAACCCATACCCATTCCTCCCTCGCCACAGCCCCTGGACTCTATAACATTTATACACAGGTCAGCCGGTGAAAGGCAGAGGACTGTTAAGGAAGGGATGTGGTTCAGTAGTTCAGCAGTAGGAAGGAAGAGGCATATGAGTAGCCACAGGAGAATACTTCATCCTGGATAGGAACTATAAGAGGTTAGAAATACAAGGCAGATATTGCAGGAGAACCCTAAACAAGGAGCAGGCCAGATTTGGGGCACTGGTACCGTTCTACAGGATCAGATAGTGAGTGAGACCCTACCGGTAGAGTAGCAAGTGGTATAGCCTAGACAACATAACACGTCTGACTCCAAAGCTAGTATTTTGCCAGGTCACCACCCTGAAATAGCTTTTCTGAATGTCTATCAAATATTGTGACCTTTCTGGGAGATGAATAGATTTCAGAGAAAAGTGAAATTCTAAATTCTAAAGGTTCTGGCAGAGTCAGTTAATATCTATACATCTACATATTACTTGTTGGTTATTCATCCACCTACCTCCCCATCCCCAGGGCACAGGGCCCTGCACACAATAGTTTAGAAGTAAATTCTGGGTGATTTGATTTAACTGATCCAAGTATTCCTTTTGTGGCTATTTGACTAATACAAACCTAAATTCTATCAAGGTCTAAGCAGGTGATGAGCCCATGAAAATAAACACAAGGAGAAGACTTAGGGGTAGAGTGGAAGTATAGTTGGTGTCAGAGGCATCTAGGTTTTTCTGGTAACAGTTATACTATTAAATTCAGATTTGAATATATTCATGTTGAATACTATACTATTTAAATTATTTAAAACATTTAAGAGTATCTACTTAATTTGACTTGAAAATTTTTAAATATTTTTTAAAATTATTTTTGACAAATAAAAATTGTATATATTTAAGGTGTACAACATGATGTACTGGTGTATGTAGACATTGTGAAGTGACTATTACCTATAGTTAACTTTTTTTTTTCTGGTAAGAACACTTGAGATGTACTCTCAGCAAATCTGTGAGAGTACATATATATATATATATATATATATATATATATATATATGTATATGTATATATATATATATATCACATTTTCTTTATCCATTCATCTATCGACTGACATTTATATTGTTTCCATATCTTGGTTACTTTGACTAAAGCTGTATTGAACATGGAACTGCAGATTTCTCTTTGAGATAGGGATTTTGTATCCCTTGGAAATATACCCAGAAGTTCTATTCTTAATTTTCTGAGTTACTGCGAATCTGTTTTCCATAATGACTGTGCCAATTTACATTCCCACCAAAAGGGCTCCCTTTTCTCCACATCCTTACCAACACTTGTTATCTTTTGACTTTTTGGTAATAGCTTTCCTAACATGTGTGAGGTGATATCTTGTCGTGGTATTGATTTTCACTTCCCTGATGATTAGTGATGTTGAGCATTTTTTCTTATACCTGTTGACCATTTGTATGTTTTCTTTGGAAAAATATCTATTCACGTTCTATGCCCATTTTAAAATCAGGCTATCTGTGGTTTTGCCTTTGAGTTGTATTGAGTTGCTTATATATGTTGGATATTAACCCATTATGAGATATATTTTCTCCCATTACATAGGTTACCTTTTATTTTATTGATTGTTTCCTTTGCTGTATAGAAAGTTTTTAGTTTGATGTAGTCCCACTTGTTTATTTTTGCTTTTGTTACCTGTGTTGTTAGTGTCAATTCCAAGCTGGGATGAAGTGAGAGAGTGGCATGGACATGTATACACTACCAAATGTAAAATAGATAGCTAGTGGGAAGCAGCCACATAGCACAGGGAGATCAGCTCAAAGCACCTGACACTAAAAACACATTTGCTTTGTGACCACCTGGAGGGGTGGGATGGGGAGGGTGGGAGGGAGAAGCAAGAGGGAGGAGATATTGGGGATATAAGTATATGTATAGCTGATTCACTTTGTTATAAAGCAGAAACTAACACACCATTGTAAAGCAATTATACTCCAATAAAGATGTTTTAAAAAAATAAAATAAAATAATTAGAAAAAAAATTCCAAAATATCATTGCCAAGACCAGTGTCAAGGAGATGTTCCCCTGTTTTCACCTAGGAGTTTCATGGTTTAGGTCTTATGTTTAATTCTTTATTTCGAGATGATTTTTGTATACAATGTAAGATAAGAATCCAGTTTCTTTCTTTCACATTGCATATTCAGTTTTCCCAGCACCTTTTATTTAAGAGACTATCCTTTCCCTGTTGTATATTCTTGGTACCTTTGTTGAAAATTAGTTGACAATATATGCATGGTTGATCTCTGAACCTTCCTGTTCCATTAATCCATGTGTCTGCTCTTTTTTTGCCAACACTATACTGTTTTGATTAATACAGCTTTGCATTACAGTTCAATGTCAGGGAGTGTGATGCATCCAGCATTTTTTTTCCTACTCAAGATTACTTTAGCTATGTTGGGTCTTTTGTGGTTATATGCAAAGTTTAGGATTGTTTTTCTATTTCTGTAAAAAAAAGTCATTAGAATTTTTATAGGAATTTCATTGAATCTGTAGATCGCTTTGGGTAAACTGGACATTTTAACAATATTAATTCCTGTAATCCATGAGGGAGCATGAGGTATCTTACCATTTATTTATGTCTTCTATGATTTCTTTCATCCATGTTTTATAGTTTTCAGTGTACAGATCTTTAACTTGTTACATTTTTTCCTGAGTATTTTATTCTTACTGCTGCTATTGTAAATGGAATTGTTTTCTTAATGTCATTTTTAGCTAGGTTACTGTTAGTGTATAGAAATGCATATAATTTTTGTTTGTTGATTTTGTATCCTCCATCTTTACTGAATTCATTTACTAGTTTTAACAGTATTTTTGATAGTGTCTTTAGGGTTTTCTATATATAAGATCATGTCATCTGCAGAGACTGGTTTACTTCTTCTTTTTAACATCTTTATTGGAGTATAATTGCTTTACACTGGTGTGTCAGTTTCTGCTTTATAACAAAGTGAATCAGTTATACATATACATATGTCCCCATATCTCTTCCCTCTTGCATTTCCCTCCGTCCCACCCTCCCTATCCCACCCCTCTAGGTTTACTTCTTCCTTTCCTATTTGAATGCCTTTAATTTCCTTTTCTTGCCTAATTGCCCTGGCTAGAGCTTCCAGTACTATACTGAATAAAAATGGTTAGAGTGGACACCTTTATCTTCTTTCTGATCACAGAATAAAAGCTTTCAGATTTTCACCACTGAGTATTAGGTTAGCTATGGATTTGCCATGTATAACTTTTATTTGTCAAATGCTTGTTTCTGCATCTATTGAAATGATCCATTTTTTATCCTTCATTTTGTTAATGTAGTAAATCCCATGTATTGATTTGGGTATACATTTGGGTATCCCTGCATCTCAGGGATAAATATGACTTTTTCATGGTGTATAATCCTTTTAATGTACCATGGAATTCATTTTTTTTTAGTATTTTTTTGAGGATTTTTCCATCTGTGTTCATTGTGGATATTGGCCTGTAAGTTTCATTTGTTATAGTGTCCTTGTCTGATTTCGGTAGCAGAGTAATGCTGGCTTTGTAAAATGTGTTTGGAGGTGTTCCCTCTTCTTCAGTTTTTTTGGAAGATTCTCAGAAGAGTTGGTATTTATTCTTTAAATGTTTGGTAGAATTCACCAGAGAAGCTATCTTGTCCTTGACTTTTCTTTGTTGGGAGATTTTTGATTACTGATTCAGTCTCCTTACTCACTACTGGTTTGTTCAAATATTCTATTTCTCCATGATTCAGTCTTGGTAGATTTTATATTTCTAGGAATTTATCCATTTTCTCTAGGTTGTCCACTTTGTTGGTTTATAATTGTCCACAGTGTACTCAATGATCCTTTGTGTTTCTGTGGTATCTGTTGTAATGTCCTCTGTTTCATTTCTGATTTTATTTATATGAATTTTCTCTTTTTTTCTTTAGCTAGAGCTAAAGGTTTGTCAATTTTATTTATCTTTTAGGAAACCAATTCTTAGTTTTATTGATCTTTTCTTTTTTCTTTCTAGTTTCTATTTCACTTATTTCTACTCTGATCTTTGTTATTTTCTTCCTTCTACTAACTTTGGGCTGAGATTGTTCTTCTTTTCCTAGTTCCTTGTGGTGTAAGTAAGATTATTTATTTGAGATCTTTCTTTTTTCTTAATGTAGACATTTATTTCTATAAACTTCTTTCTTGGAACTGCTTTTGCTGCATCCCATATGTTTTAGTATTTTGTATGCCAATTTTTGTTTGTTTCAAGTTTTTAAAAATTTATTTCTCTTTTGACTTCTTCTTTGCTCCATTGATTATTCAGTAGCATGATGTTCAATCTCCACATACTTGTGAATTTTCCAGGTTTCCCTGCTACTGATTTCTAGTTTCATACCATTGTGGTTGGAAAAGATACTTTATATGACTTCAGTCTACTTAAATTGGTTAAGACTTCTTTTGTGGCCTAACATATGGTCTATCCTGGAGAATGTTCCATGAACGCTTGAGAAGTATGTGTTTTCCACTGCTGTTGGATAGAATATTCTGTATATGTCTGTTAGATACATTTGGTCCAAAGTGTCATTCAGGTCCAATGTTTTCTTATTGGTTTTGTGTCCAGATAATCTATAAATTGTTGAAACTTGGATATTAAAATCCCTTACTATTATTGTATTGCTATTGCTTCCTTCAGATTTGTTAATGTTTGCTTCATATATTTAGTTGCTCTGATGTGGGTGCATATATATTTACCATTGTTATTCCTCTTCATGAATTAACCCCTTTATGATTATATGATGACCTTCTTTATCTCTTATTACAGTTTGACTTAATATCAATTTGTTTGATATAGGTATATCTACTCCTTCTCTCTTTGGTTTCCATTTGCATGGAATATTTTTTCCATATCTTCACTTTCAGCTTTTGTATATCCTTAAAGCTGAAGTGAACGTCTTGTAGGCAGCACACAGTCAGGTATTGTATTGTATTCATGCAGCCACTCTATGCCTTTCAATTTGAGATTTTAGTCCATTTTCATTTAAAGTAGTTATTGATAGTACTTATTACTGACAACTTGTTAATTGTTTCTTCATGTTTTATAGATTTTTTTCCTTTCTTCCTCTCTTGCTCTCTTCCTTAATGATTTGATGATTTTCTATACTGATATTCTTAGATTCCTTTCTCAACACTATAGGTGTTGCTTTGTGGTTATCATGAGACTTAAACAAAACATCTTATTGTTATAACAGTCTATTTTAAGCTGATATCAACTTAAATTTGTCCACATACAATAGCTTAACACATACCTTTTATGTTTTTGATGTCATGCTTTACATCTTCTTATACTGTGAATCCATTAACAAAATATTGTAGCTATAGTTACTTATAATTATTTTGTTATTTAGCCTTTATACTAGAGTTAAATGATTTACACAGCACTGTATTACAATATTTGAATACTTAGTTTAACTATATATTTACCTTTACCTGTGAGTTTTATACTTTCACATGATTTCATGTTACTAGTCAGCATTCTCTCTTTTTGACTTGAATAACTCCCTTTAGCATTTCTTATAAGACAGGTGTTGTGGTGATGAACTCCTTCCACTTTTGTTTGTCTGGGAATGTCTTTATCTCTCCTTCAAATGTTTTTGATAGCTTTGCAAGGTAAAGTATTCTTGGTTGGCAGTATTTTTCTTTCAGTTTTTTGAGAACATCATCTTACTTTCCTCATCTGCAAAGTTTCTGCTGAGAAATCCACTTATCCTTAAACTTATGGTTTTACGCTTTTTTTTTTGTATGTGATGGGCTTCTTTTGCACTTTCAAGATTATTTCTTTGTCTGTGATTTTTTACATTTTTATTATAATGTGTCTCAGTGAAGTCTTCCTTGGGTTCAACCTGTTTGGGGACCTTTGAGCTTTCATGTACCTGGATGTCCATATCTTTCCCCAGATTTGGAAAGTTTTCAGCTATTTATTTAAATAAGATTTCTGCTAGAGACATCTAGTTTTCTCTTCCTCCCCCACATCTTTCATACTCTTACTGTCAAATTTTTAATGAATGCAAATCTGATGGCTGTAAAATATCATCTCATATCTCATTTTTCATATTTCTAAACAGATGGAGCATATTTTCATATGTTTGTGAGCCATTCATAATTCCTCATTAGTGAAATGTGTGTTAAGTTTTTTCTACTTTTTTCTTTTGGGTTGTTGGTCTTTCTTTAATTATTTTTAAAGGCCTTTTTTGCACATTTTGGAGAAAAGTCATTTGTGTAAACATCTCCCAATTTATAGCTTGTCTTTTCACTTTATTTATGATAAACTTTTGGAGAGAAGTTCTTACTAAAAGTGGTCAAATTAATTAATTTCTTTCTTGTGTATGTTTTTCTGTTTCTTATTTAAGACATTTTTTCTACTCCAAGTCTATAAAGCCATTCCTCTAAATTGTTTTCTGAAAGTTTTTATAGTTTTGTTTTTAATTATAAATATTTAATCCCTTGGGAATTTATTATGTATGGTGTGAAGAAAATATCTGATTTTATTTTATTCCTTTTGTTGGACACATATTTATTTTCTCGATAATTCAAAAAGCCAGATCTTTCATGAGTCATGTTTTCATATATATTTGAGTTTCTGGTACTTTCTAGTTAGCTTATCTATATTACTATGGTTTTATTATATGTTTGTAATTCACCTCACCTTGATTTTTTCAGGTATGTATTAGCTATTCTTCTTCCTTTATTTATTTATACATTTTATAATGAGCTTCTTAGTGTTCCAAAATCCCTACTGAGATTTTTGTTTGGATAAATTTAGTCACTAGGTCAAGATAAGGGGAATTGACATTTTTACAATATTGAGACTATCTAAAAACATGGTTTTACTCTCTATTTCAGTTGTAATATCTTTCAAAAAAGCTTAATAGTCTTCATCATAAAGGGCCTATGTATATTTTCTTAGATTTACTTTTAGGAATTATATGTTGTTTAAGATTATAAACGATATCTTTGTAAAATCATCTTTTTCTCCTATATGATATTTGCTAATTTACAGAAATGCAGTTAACTTTTATATATTGATTTGGCATCTACCAACTTTGCCAAAGGCATCTGGTTTCCTTGACTGGCAGGGAAACTATGTCATCTGTAAAGGGCTTCCTTCCACCCCACCCCACCCCCATTCTGGCTGGAGCTCTCACCTTAGGAAGCAAGGGACATCAACATTTTCAACCCAGATTTAATCTCCCTTTGGTGAGGACTGTTTAGAGTCTGGCTGTCAAGGAACCGGCATTTGGAATGTGAGAGACTTGTGGAATTTATGAGGGCAATTACAAAAGCATCTCTGAAATCCCTTTCCTCGCTAGAGAGAAAAATTTTTCTCAGATGCCTTGTTCCCTTGTGTTTCTAGGAGAAAATAATACCAACTTAGAGGATAATAATAATAACAGCTAATACTTGACACCTTGCCAGGAGCTGTTCTAAGGGTTTTACGTGCATTACCTTATTTAATCTTCACAACAGCCCCATGAGGTAGATTGATATTATTCTCTGTATTTTATAGATGAGGAAACAGAGGACCAGAGAGGTTTAAGTAACTTAGTCTACAATTACTCATCAAGGGAGTTGTAGAGCCAGAACTTCAACCCAGATTCCCACATGTGTACCCTTCAGTACTGTCATAGATTGTCTCTCCTAACTTTGGCCTACGAGTCTTGAGACCTTGCTTCAGTCCGGACTCTGCCACCTGTTCACTGTGAGGCATCACCCTCTCTGGCCTTGCATTTCTTTTTTTTTTCTTTTAATTTTTATTGGAATATAGTAGATTTACAGTGTTGTATTAGTTTCAGGTGTACACCAAAGTCAAGTGTATATATATATATATATATATATATATGGATATATATATATCCATTCCTTTTTCAGATTCTTTTCCCATATAGTTTATTACAGAGTATTGAGTAGAGTTCCCTGTGTTATACAGTATGGCCTTGAATTTCTGAAGTACAGTGTGGGAATAATAAAGGCTGCTTTGTCTGCCTTACAGGGCTGTTTTGAAGCCTAAATAAGAGACTTTGTGGGAAGTCACTGTTCTTTCAGGGAAGCCAGGGACAAGAGAGGAATGATAGAAAATAGTAGGGGAAGGCTTCTTGGACAGATGGTAGAGGGCAGCCATTAGAAGGATGCAGAGATAGAGGTGAGAATAAGTAGGATGTGTTGGAATGACTGGAAAGAGTGGCCTGACTGATATGATGGTTCTGTGTTGGGGAGGAATGGAACGCAGAGGGCCAGGCCCATTCTAACATGTTGATAGTTGTCCTTGAATGCTGATACAGCATATCTACACAGGTCTTGTCTCATATCTTTTCCTTTCCTTTCTCCTTCTCTCCCCCTCCTCCTCCTTCCTTCTTTTTGTCTGATGTGTAGCCAAAATCTTCATTGCTCTGGTTGAAGCTCATTATTGCTCAGTGTGTCTATGCTGGAAAAGGAAAACAATTTGTTATCAGCCTTTGTATAATGATCTTTCATGGAATTAGTGACAGTTATTAAATCTCTTTCCCTTGAGAAGCAAAGGAATGGTTTCTGTGCTTGACTGTGCACGCCATGCTGACTGGCTTTGTGCCAAGTAGGAGTGCTAAATGCTTCTTGGCATGCATGCTCAGGAATCTCTAAGCATACTTGATTTTCCTGGAAGCTGGGTCTGAGAATTCGGAGCATAAATGGGAATGTGTGTGCAAAAAGTGGGAGCTGTGCCTGCAGCAAACCAGGTTTCTTTTAGATCTCTACATCCACCTTTGCAACCACACATTGCCATTGCTTAACTATAGTGGTAGAGAAGGACATTTTGTTATTATAGGAGGACTTTGTTTTTATAGGAAACTTTATTTCCTCCAATCTAATTTCCTTGTCTATGTTTTGCCTTTTTTGCAGTGTTTGCTGGGCTATTTGACTGGTGCCTTCATAAAATAGAGGCAGATTAGAGGGTTCTGCTCATGATTAGAGTTATCTGAAAAAGGAAAGGGCTGCCTTGGGAGATAGTGATCTCCTCATCACTGGTTGTGTTTAAGCAGATAGGCTGGGAAATTGCCGGCAGCAGATGTTGTCAAGGGAGTTTATGTATTGATTAGGGGTCAGGGGGTGGCCCCTGACTGGCCACCTTCCACTTCCTTTGTAACTCCTCTGATTCGACTGCTCTGAGATTCTATTACTTAATGTGACTGGCAGTAACCCTTCACTTTCTCAGAGGATGGCTCACTTTTCATTCCTCTCTAGCTGGCTAGATTTGGACCTTGGAAATGTTGAAGTGACATTTAGACAATATCACTTAACCCATTTTCTTCTCGGAAATATCACACTGCTAGATCCAGGGGTAGGCTGGCTTCCTATGACACTGCTCGAGCATTTATAGAACTATTCACAGGTGCTAAGACAGCATGCCAGGAACTGAGAGAACTATGGAATGGATGTGATAGCACCTCTTCTTTAAGAACTTCTAATCCATTTTGAGGGAAGGGCTACTAAAGATGCTGAAGAATGTGTACCAAGGGATGAGTGAACATCAGTTTAACATATGGAACAATGATGAATCCACTGTAGTGTGTATTTTTTATATAAAGGCATTAAAAAAGATCAGCAAGGATTACACACAAAAACCATAACCATGGTTTCCTCAGGAAAGGTGGAAAATAACTAGGATGGAGAGTAGTCAAAGGGGAAATTTCACCTTATCTAGACTGTTTTAACTTTTTATTTATTTTATAAAGATGTAATGCACATGCAAAAAGTTAGCATTTTAAAGTGTACAATTTAATATATATACACATAAATGTGTGTATATATGTACATATATATATATATGTATATATATATATATATATATATGTACACCATGTTTTGGTTTATCCATTTATCAGTTAATGAACATTTAGATTGTTTTCACTTTTTGGCTATTATGAATAATGGTACTATGAACATTTGCATATAAGTTTTTGTGTGAACATATGTCTGCAGTTCTCTTGAGTATGTACCTAGAAATAGAATTGCTAGATTATATGGTAACTATGTGTTTAACTTTCTGAGGAACTGCCAAAAAGTTTTCCACAGTGGCTATACCATTTTATATTCCTACCAGCAGTATATGAGGGTTCCAATTTCTCCACATTCCCATCAATACATATTATTGTCCTTTCTTTTTTATTACAGCCATCCTAGTGGGTGTGAATTGGTATCTCATTGAGATTTTGATTTGTATTTCCCTGATGGCTAATGGTGTTGAGTATCTTTTTATGTGTTTATTGCCATTTATATATCTTCTTTGGAGAAATGTCTATTTAGATGCTTTGCCCATTTTTAAGTGGGTTATTTGCCTTTTTATTGTTGAGTTCTAGATACTCTGGATACTAGATCCTTATCAGATATAAGATATGCAAATATTTTCTTCTATTCTGTGGGTTGTTTCACTTCCCTCTTTTTTAAAAAATTTATTTCATTTATTTATTTTTGGCTGCATTGGGTCCTCATTGCTGCATGCAAGCTTTCTCGAGTTGTGGCGAGTGGGGGCTACTTTTCCTTGTGGTGTGCAGGCTTCTCATTGCAGTGGCTTCTCTTGTTGTGGAGCACGGGCTCTGCGCACACAGGCTTCAGTAGTTGTGGCACATGGGCTCAGTAGTTGTAGCTCACAGGCTCTAGAGTGCAGGCTCAGTAGTTGTGGCACATGGGCTTAGTTGCTCCGCAACATGTGGGATCGTCCCAGACCAGGGCTCGAACCTGTGTCCCCTGTGTTGACAGGCGGGTTCTTAACCACTGCACCACCAGGGAAGCACATGTTTCACTTTCTTTTTTTTTTTTCTTGTGGTACGTGGGCCTCTCACTGTTGTGGCCTCTCCCATCGCGGAGCACAGGCTCTGGACGCGCAGGCTCAGCGGCCATGGTTCACGGGCCTAGCTGCTCCATGGCATGTGGGATCTTCCCAGACTAGGGCATGAACCCGCGTCCCCTGCATCTGCAGGTGGACTCTCAACCACTGTGCCACCAGGGAAGTCCAAAAGGTTGTTTCACTTTCTTGATACTCTTATTTATAATGCAAAAGTTTTTAACTTTGATGAAGCCTAATTTATATTTTTTCCCTTTGGTTACTTGTGCTTTAAGTGTCACGTATAAGAAACTAGTCTAATCCAAGGTCACGAAAATTTGCTTCTGGGTTTCCTTTGAAGTGTTTTATAATTTTACCTCTGATATTTAGTTCTTTGATCCATTTTGCATTAATTTTTATATATAGTGTGAGGTATAAGTACAAATTTATTCTTTTTCATGTGGATATACCATTTTCCCAGCACCATTTGTTGAAAAGATTATACTCTCCCCCTTGAATTGTCTTGACAACTTTGAAAAATCTTAATTCAGTATAAATGTATGATATATTTCTGAACTTTCATCTATTCCATTAATCTTTATGTATATTCTTGTGACAGTACCACACTCTTTGGTTATTAAGGGTTTGTAGTCAATTTTGAAATCAGGAAGTATGAGTCTTCCAACTTTGTTCTTCTTTTTCAAAATGTTTTGGTTACTCTGGATCTCCTGAATTTCCCTATGGAATTTTGAATCAGCTTGTCAATTTCTGGAAAGAAGCAAGCTAAGACTTTTGATAGGGATTGTATTGAATCTAAATCATTTTGCAGAGTATTACCACCTTAACAATGTGAAATCTCTCAATCCATGAATATGAAGTATCTTTCTATTTAGTTAGGTCTCCTTTACTTTCTTTCAACAATGTTTTGCAGTTTTCAGTGTACAGGTCCTGCCATTCTTTTGTTAAATGTATTCCTAAGTATTTTGTTCTTTCTGATGGTACTTAAATGTGATTGTTTTCTTAATTTCATTTTCAGATGGTTTATTACCAGTGTATAGAAATACAATTGACTTTTGTATATTGATCTTGTATCCTGCAACGTTGCTGAACTCATTTATTAGTTATAAAAGGGGTTGTTTTGTGTGTGGATTCCTTAAGAATTTTTATATACCAACATGTCATGTATGAATAGTTTTACTTTTGCTTTCTAATCTGAATGCCTTTTTTTTCTTTTTTCCCAATTGCTCTAGTCAGAATCTTCAGTACAAATGTTACATGGAAGTGATGTTCGTTCTTGATTGTAAGATGAAAGCATTTAGTCTTTCACCATTAAGTATGATATTAACTTTTTTTAATACATTTCCATCATCAGTTTGAGGAAGTTCCTTTCTATTCCTAATTTGTTGATTGTTTTGTGTGTTTTTTTTTTACCATGAAAGTGTGTTGGATTTTGTCAAATGCTTTTTCTGTGTCTATTGAGATGACCATGTGTTTTATTTTAACATTTATTTCATTAATATGTTTTAGTATAATGACTGATTTTTATGTTGAACCAACCTTGCATTTCTGGGATCAATCCCATCTGGTAAGGTGAAGGATTTTTTTCAAGTGCTAATGGATTTGATTTGCAAATTTTCTTGAAAATTTCTACATTTCTATTTTTTTGGAAGGGCTTGTGAAAGTTTGATGTTAATTCTTCTATAAATGTTTGGTAAAATTCACTAGCGATGCCATCTGGTCCTGAGTTTTTCCCATGTGGGAAGATTTTGATTACTAATGCAACCTCTTCACTTGTCGTAGGTCTATTCAGATTTTCTATTTCTTCTTGAGTCAGTTTCTGTAGTTTGGGGTGTTTGTGTCTTTCTAGGAATTTGTCCATTTTATCAGGTTATCTAATTTCTTGGTATGTTCATAGTATTTCCTTGAATCTTTTTTATTTCTGCTAGATTGGTATTAATATTTCCTCTTTTATTCCTGATTTTAATAATTGGAGTCTTCTCCCCTTTTTCTATTTTAACTTTTTACAAAACAAATGTATTCCTCTACCAGCTGTATAACGTAAAAAAAACCAGAAAAAATGGAAGATAAATAAAAAATAAAAAGACATATCAAAATGGCAGTCTAGGTATATTGCTAACTCCCTGGTAGTCATTTCTTCTCTATGGGCTCCAGTTTCTTTATTAGGAAGTTGAGATGTTGGTATATAGTTGCTGAAGCAGTTGAAAGCCTCTGGACTATGTTATTTCCATGTTCAAGTATGGGATTAAAATCATAGTTGGGGATATTTCTGGACAGAAAGAACAGTTTGAGAAGAGCCCAGTATTTCTGAAGGGGCATAGTAGAAGGTAAGGACGGAAATGTAGACTGAAGCCAGATTATTGTAATGTTTGAATTCCAGGGTGAGAGATTTGGACTTGGCAATGGGGAGCTATTGAGAATTTGGGGGTGTGAGAGTAGCCAATCAAAGTGTTGGTCAAGGAATCTGGCCTGATAGTGGTGTGTGGGGAGGGGTTACAGTTAGGAGATCACCCAGGGAAATCACCCAGGAAGTGAGGGCCAAATCAGTGGAAATGGAAAAGGAAGCAATGAGAATCAGAGATCCTTTCTGATTTGGAAAGCACTCTCTAGAACTGAGGGCAGAGGGAAGAGTCAGTTGTCTTTCTTATCCCATGTCACTCATAGTGGTTAGGCACAGAATAGGTCCAAAATAGATATTTGTTAAATTGAATTACATTCACACAGGCTTGCTTAGAGTTCAATGAAGGCTGAAGGAAACAGGCTTCAAGTACTCTGAAAGGACTTCCAAGAAAGCCTTCCAATTTGCCAGGTTCAGGGCACTGTCTATCTTCTTACTTACTTACTATCTTCTTAGTTGTCACCCAGGAGCCCATGTGTGCTCATTGCAGT
Source organism: Mesoplodon bidens (assembly GCF_964165515.1). Taxonomy (NCBI): domain Eukaryota; kingdom Metazoa; phylum Chordata; class Mammalia; order Artiodactyla; family Ziphiidae; genus Mesoplodon; species Mesoplodon bidens. Next base: position 89,366,101 of record NC_138163.1, read on the forward strand.
GTCAATGAATAGTGTATTGATGTCACACTTGTGAACAGCCTGCACAAGTTGTTGGGCAGTGAATTGATATGGTGCTCTGGGTACTCATGACACCCAGGGAAGATGAGCTCATGGGCTGACCTTCATCAATGCACTTTGATGTGAAAGCAGAAAAGGGCCTTTATCTACATAGAACAGAGATGCTTTCAAGAGCAGGGGACTTAGAGGTTAGACCAGAAAACCATAGCCTCCCACTCAGGGGATCTTTTATGAGACCCTGGTCCTGGTAGGCAGCACAATAATTGGGTCTTACCTGGCACATTTTTCCAGACTAAGAAACATCTTCCCTCGAGTGTCAGCTCCATAAAAGGCAGATATTTTTTTCTGTTGCTGCTGTATCTCCAGTATCTGGTACACAGTAAGCACTTAACAGATTTAATGAATGAATGAATCTACCAGTTGTCCTTTTAGATTAAGGCAGCATCTTAACCCAAGTAGTGGGCTTCTGGGGTTGTTGCAGTGTGGTAAATAAAGGTTTTGTCTTCTGAGAAGCTCGTTATGAATGGTCTAGCCAGAATGGGTTCCTCCACGAAGTTCTGTGTAAGGAATCTGCATCTACTGGGTTGCAGTTGCCTTCCTGCCCTCTCATTGTTATTTGGAGTATGGCTTAAAGCTAAATATGATTTTTATCTTGCCTTGACTTCCCCTCATGCCCTCCCCTGCTAATATCCTCAGCTCCTTCCCACTTGAACTGTTCCAAAGAGTCACCTCATTCAAGCCATCCAAAAGCCAACATTTTTATGTGACTTTTCTTAAACTTCTGAGAAGAAAAGAAATGATTCTTATCTCTTAAAGGCCTATACCCATGGTGCCCTTTTCATAGCACGACTTAGCTTGCTTTGTGAGAAGCTGTGAAAAGCTAAGGGATTATTAGAGAATGAGGTTTTATTGTCATAAGTAGGTAGCATGATGTATATAATGTGTTTGCTTCAACGCCAAAAAAGGATCACTTTTGATTAGACCTATTCCTTAAGTAACCCTCCCACATTATTGACTATTCATTCTATTAAATGGAAGCTATTAGCATCTCAAAGATATAAAGTTGACCTTTGGAAGCTGGAAAGATTTTCAATAGAGCATTTGCAGAAGTTGATAGGTTCTGGGTGTAGATATATTTTTGAACACTTAGCTGTGTATGCAAAATGTATTAAAGTTGAGTGAGCCCTACTTGCTGTGGCCTGTGGCAAATAAGTAGACTATATGCTAGTGACATCCCTAGGTTACTAGGTGGTAACCATGCTCCCTACTCTGAGGCAGAGGGAGAGGGGAGAATACACAGAGTTGGGAAGTAACTACTGTCCTTCTAGCTTCATCCAATGCCTCTGTCCCCTAAGACCACCCACCAACAGGCTTTTCTAGTGGCAGAAATAGGGATGCATCTAAATTGCTTAATCTCAGCTTCTTGAGGCAGGAGTGTGGGAAAAGCTGGGCGGTATGGAGGCGCTAGATGGATTGTTGATTAAGGCTACTGACACAACTGACAAGCTCTTTGGCTAATCCCCCTGGCATATTTTAGCCATTCTTCCTAGGGTCCCACCCTTCCTTTTCTCCCTGCATCTGGTTTTCCTCCTTCCTAAGCCTGGGATGAAATGAGCCATCTCCCAGATTTAAGCGAAGTCATCATCCTAAATCCAGAGAAATCTCAACCACCCTCGCCAAAGGAGATTTTTCCTGCATCCCTTTACCTTCATGATTTGGAATGAATAGTCTCAATCTCTATCAACTATACCCATTTCTGGTAATTCTAACAATTCTCAGTTCACTTTGGGCTGAATTCTGTCTCCCTTAGAATCAGAAGCACAAAGGCACTAGCACAGTGGTTAAGAACACAGGCTCTGGAGTCAGTCTGCCTGGCTCCTATTCCAGGTCCTCTGCTTCCTAACTGTGTGGCTTGGGACAAATTCCATCACTTTTCTGGGCCTCAGTCTCCTCTTCTGTGAAATGGTGGTACTAACGTACCTGCCTGCAGGACTAAATCATATAGTTCATTGAAAGCTCTTAGCATAGTGACTGATATATAGTAGGTGCTCGGTCAAAAGCTGTTGCTGTTATGTAGTGTGGGAACATTCTGCCATCTCCACTGCAACTTTGAGGAAGTAAAGATCTTTACATAACCAAGGAGTTTTATGGTCAAAATGTAAAGATTATTTTTACATTTGATGGAAATCTACACTGAAGGCCGTGTATCGAGATGTCCACTCTAGTATCTAACTTTGGTCTCCAAGCATGTAGGTGTGTTTGACAATAATCCAGATGTGGAACCCAAGATGTATAGCTTTTCAAAAATTGAATTATAATTAATATACATTATTAAGTTTCAGATGTACAGTATAGTGATTCTATATTTTTATGCATTATGAAATGATCCCTGCATTAAGACCAGTGACAGTCCGTCACCATACAAAGTTGTTACATTATTATTGACTATATTCCCTATGTGTACATTATATCCCTGTGACTTATTTACTTTATAGTTGGAAGTTTGTACTTCTTAATACTATTTACTAATTTTGTCTGTCCCCCCACCTTTCTCCCCTCTAGCAACCACCAATATGTTCTCTGTATTTATGAGTCAATTTCTGTTTTGTTTTGTCTGTTCATTTGTTTTGTTTTTTAAATTCCACATATAAGTAAAATCATATAGTATTTGTTTATCTCTGTCTGACTTATTTCACATAGCATAATAACTTCTAGGTTCATCATTGTTGTTGCAAATGGCAAGACTTGAAAAAAAAATTTTTATTGGGGTATAATTGATTTACAATGTTGCGTTAGTTTCAGGTGTACAGTGAAGTGAATCCATTATACATATACATATATCCACTCCTTTTCAGCTTCTTTTTCCGTATAGGCCATTACAGAGTATTGAGTAGAGTTCCCTGTGCTATATAGTAGGTCTTTATTAGTTATCTATTCTATATATAGTAGTGTATATGTGTCAGTCCCAATCTTCCAATTTATCCCTCCCCCACTTACCCCCCAGTAACCATACGTTTATTTTTTACATCAGTAACTCTATTTCTGTTTTGCAGATAACTTCATTTGTACCCCATTTTTATATTCCACATATAAGTGATATCATACAATATTTGTCTTTCTCTGTCTGACTTCACTCAGTATGAGAATCTCTAGGTCCATGCATGTGACTACAAATGGCATTATTTTGCTCTTTTTATGGCTGAGTAATATTCCATTGTGTGTATGTACCACATCTTCTTTATCCATTCTTCTGTTATTGGACATTTAGGTTGCTTCCATGGCCTGGCTATTGTAAATAGTGCTGCAATGAGCATTGAGGTGCATGTATCTTTTCGAATTATGGTTTGCTTCAGATATATGCCCAGGAGTGGGATTGCTGGATCATATGGTATCTCTATTTTCAGTTTTTTTAAAGAAATCTTCATACTGTTCTCCACAGTGGCTGCACCAGTTTGCATTCCCACCAACAGAGTAGGAGGGTTCCCTTTTCTCCATACCCTCTCCAGCATTTATTGTTTGTAGGTTCTTTGATGATGGCCATTCTGACCAGTGTGAGGTGATACTCATTGTAGTTTTGATTTGTATTTCTCTAATGATTAGTGATGTTGAGCATTCTTTCATGTGTTTGTTGGCAATCTGTATATCTTCTTTGGAGAAATGTCTCTTAAGGTCTTCTGCCCATTTTGGGATTGGCTTGTTTGTTTTTTTGATATTGAGCTGCATGAGCTGTTTGTATATTTTGGAGATTAATCCCTTGTCCAGTTGATTCATTTGCAAATATTTTTCCCATTCTGAGAGTTGTTTTTTCATTTTGTTTATGGTTTCCTTTTCTGTGAAGAAGATTTTAAGTTTAATTACGTCCCATTTGTTTATTTTTGTTTTTATTTTCATTACTCTAGGAGCTGGATCAAAAATGATCTTGCTGTGATTTATGTCAGAGACTCTTCTACCTAGGCTTTCCTCTAAGAGATTTATGGTATCCAGTCTTTAATCAATTTTGAGTTTATTTTGTGTATGGTGTTAGAGAATGTGCTAATTTCATTCCTTTACAGGGAGCTGTCCAGTTTTCCATCACCACTTATTGAAAATATTGTCTTTGCTCCATCATATATATTTGCCCCCTTTGTCATAGATAAATTGACCATAGGGGTATGGGTTTGTTTCTATCTTGTTCCATTGATCTATAAGCCTATCTTTGTGCCAGTACCAGACTGGTTTTTTGTTTGTTTGTTTGTTTGTTTTGTTTTGTTTTGTTTTGCTGTACGTGGGCCTCTCACTGTTGTGGCCTCTCCTGTTGTGGAGCACAGGCTCCAGACGCGCAGGCTCAACAGCCATGGCTCACGGGCCCAGTCGCTCCGTGGCATGTGGGATCTTCCTGGACCGGGGCATGAACCGTGTCCCCTGCATTGGCAGGCGGACTCTCAACCACTGCGCCACCAGGGAAGCCCCAGACTGTTTTGATGACTGTAGTTTTCTACTATAGTCCAAAGTAAGGAAGCCTCATTACTCCTACCCTGTTCTTCTTTCTCAAGATTGCTTTGGCTATTCAGGCTCTTCTGTGATTCCATACAAATTTTAAAATATGTTGTTCCAGTTCTGTGAAAAATATCTTTGATAATTTGATAGGGATGGCATTGAATCTGTATATTGCCTTAGGTAGTAGGGTAATTTTGACAATATTGATTCTTCCAGTACAAGAATGTGGTATATGTTTCCATCTGTTTGTGTTATCTTTGATTTCTTTCACCAGTGTCTTATAGTTTTCAGAGTACAGGTATTTTGCTTCCTTAGGTAAGTTTATTCCTAGGTATATTATATTTTTCTTTATAGGATGGTAAATGGGATTGTTTCATTAAATTCTCTTTCTGATCTTTCATTGTTAGTGTATAGGAATGCAAGAGATTTCTGTGTATTAATTTTGTATACTACAACTTTACTGAATTCATTGATGTGCTCTAGTAGTTTTCTGGTGGCACCTTTAGGCTTTTCTTTGAAAACAGTGACAGGTTTACTTCTTCTTTTCCAATTTGGATTACTTTTATTTCTTTTCTTCTCTGATTGCCATGGCTAGGACTTCCAAAACTACATTGACTAAAAGTGGTGAGACTGGACATCCTTCTCTTGTTCCTGATCTTAGAAGGAATGGTTTCAGCTTTTCACAGTTGAGTATGATGTTAGCCGTGGTGTTGTCATATATGACCTTTATTATGTTGAGATATGTTCCCTCTATGCCCACTTTCTGGAGAGGTTTTATTAGAATTCGGTATTGAACTTTGTCAAAGGCTTTTTCTGCATCTACTGAGATGATCATATGGTTTTAATTTTTCAATTTGATAATGTGGTGTATCACATTGAATGATTTGTGAATATTGAAGAATCCTTCCATCCCTGGGATAAATCCCACTTGATCAGGGTGTATGATCCTTTCAATGTGTTGTTCAATTTTGTTTGCTAGTATTTTGTTGAGGATTTTTCCATCTATGTTCATCAGTGATGTTGGCCTGTAATTTTGTTTTATTTGTAATATCTTTGTATGGTTTTGGTATCAGGGTGATTGTGACTTCATAGAATGAGCTTAGGAGTGTTCCTTCCTCTACAATTTTTGAAAGAGTTTCAGAAGGGTAGGTGTTAACTCTTCTCTAAAATGTTTGATAGAATTCGCCTGTGAACCCATCTGGTCCTGGGCTTTTGTTTGTTGGGTGTTTTTAAATCACAGGTTCAATTTCAGTACTCGTGATTGGTCTGTTCATATTTTCTATTCCTTCCTAGTTCAGTCTTGGAAGGTTGTACTTTTCTAAGAATTTGTCCATTTCTTCCAGGTTGTCCAATTATTAGCATATAGTTGCTTGTAGTAATCTTTTATGATCCTTTGTATTTCTGTGATGTCCACTGTAACTTCTCCTTTTTCATTTCTAATTTTATTGATTTGAATCCTCTCCCTTTTTTTCTTGATGAGTCTGGCTAAAGTTTTATCAATTTTGTTTATCTTCTCAAAGAACAAGGTTTTAGTTTCATTGATCTTTGCTATTGTTTTCTTCATCTCTATTTCATTTATTTCTGCTCTGATCCTTATGATTTCTTTCCTTCCTCTAACTCTGGGGTTTGCTTGTTCTTCTTTCTCTAGTTTCTTTAGGTGTAAGGATAGGTTGTTTATTTGAGATTTTATTTATTTTTATTGGGTTATAGTTGTTTTATAATGTTGTGTTAGTTTCTACTGTACAGCAAAGTGGAGTTCCCTGTGATATACAGCAGATACTCTTTACTTATCTATTTTATACATATTAGTGTATATATGTCAGTCCCAATCTCCCAGATCTTCCCAGCCCCCTTTTCCCCCCTTGGTGTCCATACATTTGTTCTCTACATCTGTCTCTCTGCCTTGCAAACTGGTTCATCTGTACCATTTTTCTAGATTCCACATATATGCATTAATATACGATATTTGTTTTTCTCTTTCTCTAGGTGTCTTTTTCCTTTTTGATTTCTTCAGTGATCCATTGATTATTTTGTAACATATTGTGCAGCCTCCATGTGTTTGTGTTTTTTTACAGTTTTTTTTTCCTATAATTGATTTCTAATCTCATAGTGTTCTGGTCAGAAAAGATGCTTGATATGATTTTAATTTTCTTACATTTACCAAGGCTTGATTTTTGAACCAAGATATGATTTATCCTGGTGAATGTTTTGTGTGTACTTGAGAAGAAAGTGTATTCTGCTGCTTTCGGATGGAATTTCCTATAAATATCAGTTAAGTCTGTGTGGTCTAATGTGTCATTTAAGGCTTGTGTTTCCTTATTAATTTTCTCTCTGGATGATCTATCCATTGGTGTAAGTAGGGCATTAATGTCCTCCACTCTTGTTGTGTTACTGTCGATTTTCCCTTTTATGGCTGTTAGCATTTGCTTTGTATATTGAAGTGCACCTATTTTGGTTGAATATATATTTACAATTGTTATGTCTTCTTCTTGGATTAATCAGTTGATCATTATGTAGTATCCTTCCTTGTTTCTTGTAACAGTCTTTATTTTAAAGTCTATTTTGTCTGATATGAGTATTGCTACTCCAGCTTTCTTTTGATTTCTATTTGCATGGAATAAATTTTTCCATCCTTTCACCTCAGTCTGTATGTGTCCCTAGGTCTGAAGTGGGTCTTTTTTTTTTTTTTTTTGAAGTGGGTCTTTTGTAGACTGTATATATACAGGTGTTGTTTTTTGTATCCATTCGGCCAGTCTGTGTCTTTTGGTTGGAGCATTTAATCCATTTACATTTAAGGTAATTATTGATATATATGTTCCTACTGCCATTTTCTTAATTGTTTTGGGTTTGTTATTGTAGGTCTTTTCCTTCTCTTGTGTTTCCCGCCTAGACAAGTTCCCTTAGCATTTGTTGCAAAGCTGGTTTGGTGGTGCTGAATTCTCTTGGCTTTACCTGCCTGTAAAGCTTTTGATTTCTCTATCGAATCTGAATGAGAACCCTGTGGGGAGAGTATTCTTTTCTGTAGGTTTCTCCCTTTCATCACTTTAAATATTTCATGCCACTCCCTTCTGGTGTGCAGTTTCTACTGAAAAATCAGCTGTTAACTTACGGGGATTCCCTTATATGTTATTTGTTGCTTTTCCCTTTCTGCTTTTAATATTTTTTCTTTGTATTTAATTTTTGGTAGTTTGATTAATATGTGTGTTGGTGTGTTTCTCCTTGTGTTTTTCCTGTATGGGACTCTGCACTTCCTGGACTTGGGTGACTATTTCCTTTTCTATGTTAGGGAGGTTTTCAACTCTAATCTCTTCAGATATTTTCTCAGACCCTTTCTCTTTCTCTTCTTCTTCTGGGACCCCTATAATTCGAATGTTGGTGCCTTTAATGTCCTAGAAGTCTCTGATACTGTCCTCATTTCTTTTCATTCTTTTTTTCTGTTCTGTACCAGTGATTTCCACCTCACTTATCTGTTCTGCCTCAGTTATTCTGCTATTGACTCCTTCTAGTGTATTTTTCATTTCAGTTATTTTATTATTCATCACTTTGTTTTTTCTTTAGTTCTTCTAGGTCCTTATTAAGCATTTCTTGTATCTTCTTGATCCATGCCTCCATTTTATTTCTAAGATCTTAGATCATCTTTACTATCATTATTCTGAACTCTTTTTCAGGTAGGTTGCCTATATCCTCTTTATTTATTTGATCTTATAGGTTTTTACCTTGCTCCTTCACCTGCAACATATTTATCTGTTGTCTCATTTTGTCTGACTTACTGTTTATGGTCTCCTTTTTGCAGGCTGCATGGTCGTAGCTCCTCTTGCTTCTGGTGTCTGCCCCTTGGTGGGTGAGGTTGGTCCAGGGGCTTATGTAGGCTTCCTGGTGGGAGGGATTGGTGCTTGTGCTCTGGTGGGTGGAGCTGGGTCTTGTCCCTCCAGCAGGCAGGGCCATGTCATGGGGGTGTGTTTTGGGTGTCTGTAAGCTTAGTACGAGTTTAGACAGCCTGTCTGCTGATGGTTGGGGTTGTGTTTCTATCTTGATGGTTGTTTGGGCCGAGGCATCCAGCACTGGAACTTGCAGGCTGTGGGTGGAGCCGGGTCTTGGTGCCAAGATGGGTACCTCCGGGAGAGCTCATGCAGATTAGTATTCCCTGGAGTGGGAATTCTCTGGTGGTCCAGCAGCTTGGGCTTGGCACTCCCATGACGGGGGCCCAGGCTTGACCCCCAGCTGGGGAACCAAGTCCCTGCAAGCCATGTGACATGGCCAATAAAGAAAAGAAAAGAAAAGAAAACAAACAAGCAGACAAACAAAAACCAAGACAAATAATATAAACAAAGACAAAGAAAAAATGAAAACCAAAAATCAAGAAAACAATCAAACGAAAAATCCAAAAACCAAAACAAACAGTGAAAACAAAACTAAAACAAAAGACAAAAAAGAAAACAAAAAACAATAACAAACTAAAAGAAGCAAAGAAAACAGAAAACAAACACACAAAAATGACAAAAAACAAAAAAGAGAAAAACAAATAGCAAAAAACTTAAAAAAGCTAAAAAACAACAAAAACAAAAAGAACAATACAAAATAAAATTAAAATTAAAAATAAAAATTATGTTTAAAACTTTAAAAAATAAATTAAAAAGCAAAACTTCCCTGAGGCCTCCGCTATCAGCATCCTTGTCCCTACGTTGAGTCACAGCCAACCCCAGCCTCCCTAGGAGGCCCTCCAAGACCTCTTGTTAGGTCTCTGGACTCTGTGAGCCCTGTGGGGCAGCTGAGACTCTGACCTGGCCCAAGTCCCACATGTATGTGCCCCCAAAGTCCACAGTTGCTAAAACTAGAGTGGTCTCAGTTGTGGGAAATTTGTCCATTCAGATGTTCTGCAGAGGCTGGGCTACCCAGCCACTTAGGTTGTTTCCATATCTTGGCCATTGAAAATAATGCTGCAGTGAACATAGGGATGCATATATCTTTTTGAGCTAGTGTTTTTGTTTTCTTCCAGTAAATACCCAGAAGCACAGTTGCTGAATTGTATGGTAGTTCTAGTTTTAATTGTTTGAGGAAACTTCATGCTGGAAAACTGTCTTCCATTAAAGGCTCATATGATTAGATCAGGCCCAACTGGATAATCTTAGTTTCTTAGAGCCAACCATGTAATATAACATAACCTAATCATGGTGACAGAATCTATTCTGTTCAAAGTCACAAGGATTATTCAGTGTATGTACACCATGGATGTGGGAAATCTTGAAGGGCAGCCATCTTTGAATTCTGCTTATTTATGTGAGTTCTTTATATATTTTGGAAATTGGCCCCTTATCAGATATACTGTTTGCAGATATCTTCTCCTTTTTCATTTTGTTGGTAGTTTCCTTTGCTGTGCAAAAGCTTTATAGTTTGATGTAGTCTGATTTGTTTATTTTTGTTTTTGTTTCCCTTGCCTGAGGAGACATATCCAAAAAAATCTTTCTAAGTCCAATGAAAGGAATGTACTGCCTATTTTCTTCTAGAAGTTTTATGGTTTTAGGTCTAATGTTTAAGGCTTGAATCCATTTTGAGTTTATTTTTGTATATTTTATAAGAAATTGGTCCAGTTTCATTCTTTTGCTTGAAGCCATCTAGTTTACCAAACACCATTTATTGAAAAGATTATCTTTTCCATATTGTATATTCTTGACTTTGTGTCATAGATTAGTGGACCATATGAGCATGGGTTTATTTCTGGACTCTCACTTCTGTTCTATTGATCTTTGTGTCTGTTTTCATGCCTGTATCATACTGTTTTGTTTACTATAGCTTTGTAGTATAGTTTCAAGTCTGGGAGCTTGATACATTGAGCTTGGTTCTTCTTTCTCAAGATTGCTTTGGCTATTTGGGGTCTTTTGTGGTTACATACAATAATTAGGATTATTTGTTCTAGTTCTGTGAAAAATGTCATTGGTATGTGATAAGGTTTGCATTGAATCTGTAGATTGCTTAGGATAGTATGGCATTTTAATGATAATGATTTTTTCAATGCATGAGCATAGTATATCTTTCCACTTATTTGTGTTGTATTCAGTTTCCTCAATGGCCTATAGTGTTTAGAGTACAGGCAGTCTTTCATCTCCTTTGATAAATTTATTCCTAGGTATTTTATTCTTTTAGATGGAATTGTTAATGGGATTGTTTCCTTCATTTCTCTTTCTGAAAATTTGTTATTAGTTTATAGAAATTCAACAGATTTCTGTGTGTTAATTTTGTATCCTGCAACTTTACTGAATTCATTTATTAGTTCTAAGAGATTTTTACTGAAGACTTTGGCGTTTTCTATATATTGTATCATGTCATCTGCAAATAATGATATTTTTACTTCTTTCTTTCCAGTTTGGATGCTTTTCATTCCTTTCTCTTGCTTAACTGCTATAGCTAGGACTTCCAATACTATGTTGAATAAAGCATCAAGTGTTGTTTTTGTGTGTGTGTGTGTGTGTTCTTGATCTTAGAGGGAAAGTTTTCAGCTTTTAACCATTGAATATTATGTGAGCTGTAGGTTTGTCATATATTGCCTTTATTATGTTGAGGTATGTTCCCTCTATACCCGCATTGTTGAGAGTTTTTGTGTTAAAATGATAGTGAATTTTGTCAACACCAAAACCAAAATTTTTTGTAATTATTATTTTATGTTGAAGTATAGTTGATTAACAATGTTGTAGTAGTTTCAGGTGTACCCAAAATGATTTTCTGCATCCATTGAGATGATCATATGATTTTTCTTTTTGTTTATATGGTGTATCACATTGATTTACAAATTTTAAAACATTCTTGCATCCCTGGAATGAATTCCACTTAATCATGGTGTATAATCCTTCTAATGTAAAGTTGAATTCATTTTGTAATATTTTGTAGAGGATTTTTACATGTATGTTCATCAGGGATTTGGGCAAGTAATTTGTGTGTAGATGTGGGTGCTCACATGCACACATGTGTGTTTTTGTGGTATCTTTGTCTGGTTTTGCTATCAGGGTAAAGCTGGCCTCATAAAATGAGTTTGGATGTGATCCTTCCTCTTTAACTTTTTGGAATAATTTGAGAAGGATAGGTATTAACTCTTCTTTAAATGTTTGGTAGAAATCACCTGTGAAGCCATCTGGATTTGGAGTTGTTTTTTGGGAGTTTTAAAAATTACTGAATCAATTTTGTTACTAGTAATCAGTCTATTCAGATTCTCTATTTCTTTATGATTCTGTCTTGAAAGGTTGTATGTTTCTAGAAATTTATCTATTTCTTCTAGGTTGTCTAATTTGTTGGCATATAATTGATCATAGTATTCTCATATGATTCTTTGTATTTCTGTGATGTCAGTTGTATTTTCTCTTCTTTTATGTATGATTTTATTTATTTGGGCCTTCTTTTTTTTTTCTTGATCACTGTGGCTAAAGGTTTGTCTATTTTGTTTATTTTTTCAAAAAAACAGCTTTTAGTTCCATTGATGTTTTCTATTTTTAAAATCTCTATTTCATTTATTTCTGCTTGATCTTTATTATTTCCTTCCTTCTGCTGACTTTGGGCTTTGTTCTTATTTTTCTAATTCCTTTAGCTGGTAGGTTATGTTGTTTATTTGAGAATTTATTGCTTGTATCAGTATGAACTTCCCTCTTAGAACCCTTTTTTGCTTCATCCTATACATTTTGTACAGTTGTGTTTCCATTTTTATTTGTTTCAAGGTATTTTTAAAATTACATCTTTGATTTTTTCATTGGCCCGTTGGTTCTTTATTTTTTAATTTTTATTGGTGTATAGTGGCTTTAAAATGTTGAGTTAGTTTCTACTGTACAGAAAAATGAATCAGCTATACATATACATATATCTGCTCTTTTTTGGATTACCTTTCCATTTATGTCACCACTGTACATTAAGTAGAGTTCCCTGTTCTATACAGTATGTTCTCATTAGTTATCAATTCTATACATAATATCAATAGTGTATTTGTGTCAACCCCAATTTCTCAATTCCTCCTACCCCCCCTTCCACCTCGGTATCCATACATTTGCTCTCTATGTCTGTGTCTCTATTTCTACTTTGTGAAGAGGATCATCTATACCATTTTTCTAGATTCCACATATATGCCTTAGTATACAATATTTGTTTTTCTCTTTCTGAATTACTTCACTCTGTATGACACTCTCTAGGTTCATCCACGTCTCTACAAATGACCAAATTTCGTTCCTTTTTTATGGCCGAGTAATATTCCATTGTATAGATGTACCACATCTTCTTTATTGATTCCTCTGTTGATGGACATTTAGGTTGCTTCAATGTCCTGGCTATCATAAATAGAGTTGCATTGAACTTTGGCATGCATGTGTCTTTTTGAATTATGGTTTTCTCTGTGTATATGCCCAGTAGTGGGATAGTGGGTCATATGGTAATTCTATTTTTAGTTTTTTGGAACCTCCATACTGTTTTCCACTGTGGCTCTATCAATCTACATTCCCAGCAATAGTGCATGAGGGTTCCCATTTCTCCATACCCTCTCCAACATTTATTGTTTGTAGATTTTTTTGATAATGGCTGTTCTGACCAGTGGGAGGTGGCACCTCATTGTAGTTTTGATTTGCATTTCTATAATAATGAGTGATGTTGAGCATATTTTCATGTGTTTTATGGCCATCTGCATTTTTTTGTGTGTGGTATGCGGGCCTCTCACTGTTGTGGCCTCTCCTGTTGCGGAGCACAGGCTCTGGACGCGCAGGCTCAGCGGCCATGGCTCACGGGACTAGACGCTCCAGGCATGTGGGATCTTCCTGGACTGGGGCACGAACCCGTGTCCCCTGCGTTGGCAGGCAGACTCTCAACCACTACGCCACCAGGGAAGCCCCTGCCCATTTTTTGATAGGATTGTGTGTTTTTTTGATATTGAGCTGCATGAGCCGCTGGTATATTTTGGAGATTAATCCTTTGTCAGTTGCTTCATTTGCAACTATTTTCTCCCATTCTGAGGCTTGTCTTTTCATCTTGTTTATGGTTTTCTTTGCTGTGCAAAAGCTTTTAAGTTTAATTAGATTGCATTTGTTTATTTATTATTTTAATTTTCATTACTCTAGGAAGTAGGTCAAAAAAGATCTTGCTGCAATTTATGTCATGAGGTGTTCTGCCAGTGTTTTCCTCTAAGAGTTTAATACTGTTTGGTCTTACATCTAGGTCTTTAATCCATTTTGTTTTCATTTTTGTGTATGGTGCTATGGAGTGTTCTAATTTTATTCTTTTACATGTAACTGTCCAGAGTTCCCAGCACCACTTATTAAAGAGACTGTTCTCCATTGTATATTCTTGACTCCTTTGTCAAAGATTAGTAGGTGTGTGTATTTATCTCTGGGCTTTCTATCCTGTTACATTGATCTGTATTTCTGTTTTTGTGCTAGCACCATACTGTCTTGATTACTGTAGCTTTGTAATATAGTCTGAAGGCAGGTAGTCTGGTTCCTCCAGCTCCATTTTACATTCTCAAGATTGCTTTGTCTATTCGGGTTCTTTTGTGTTACCATAGGAAATGTAAATTTTTTTTTGCTGTAGTTCTGTGAAACATTCCATTGGTAGTTTCATAGGGTTTGCATTGAATCTGTAGACTGCTTTGGTAGTATAGTCATTTTCACAGTATCGATTCTTCCAGTTCAAGAACATGGTATATCTCTCCATCTGTTTGTACTGTCTTTCATTTCTTTCATCAGTATCTTATAGTTTTCTGAATACAGGTCTTTTGCCTCCTTACATGGGTTTATTCCTAGATATTTTATAACTTTTGTTGCAGTGGTAAATGGGATTAGTTCCTTAATTCCTCTTTCTAATCATTCATCGTTAGTGTATAGGAATGCAAAATATTTCTGTGTATTAAGTTGTATCCTGTGAATTTAATAAGTTCATTGATTAGCTCTAGTAGTTTTCTGGTGGCATCGTTAGGATTCTCTATGTATAGTATCATGTCATCTGCAAACAGTGACAGTTTTACTTCGTTTTTTCCAATTTGGATTCCTTTTATTTCTTTTCCTTTTCTAATTGCCATGGATAGAACTTCCAAAACTATGTTGAATAAGAGTGGTGAGAATGGACACCCTTGTCTTTTTTCTGATCTTAAAGGAAGTACTTTCAGTTTTTCACCTATAGGAATGATGTGTGCTATGGGCTTGTCATGTATGGCCTTTATTATGTTGAGGTAGGTTCCATCTGGGCTCACTTTCTGGAGAGTTTTTATCATGAATAGGTGTTGAATTTTGTCAAAATCTTTTTATCCATCTATTGAGATGATCATGTGGTTTTTATTTGTCAATTTGTTAATATGGTGTATCACATTGATTGATTTGCATATATTGAAGAATCCTTGCATCTCTGGGATAAATCCCACTTGATCATGGTGTATGACCCTTATAATATGTTGTTGGATTTGGTTTGATAGTATTTTGTTAAGGATTTTTCTGTCTATGTTCATCAGTGATATTGGCCTGTAATTTTCTCTTTTTATTATCTCCTTGTCTGGTTTTGGTATCAGGGTGATGGTGAACTCATAGAATGAATTGGGGGTGTTCTGCCCACTGCAGACTTTTCAAATAGTTTGAAAAGGATCTGTGTTAGCTCTTCTCTAAATGTTTGATAGAATTCTCCTATGAAGCCATTTGGTCCTGGACTTTTGTTTGTTTGAAGATTTTTAATCACAGTTTCAATTTCATTATTTGTGATTTGTCTCTTCATATTTTCTATTTTTTCCTGGCTCAGCCTTGGAAGGTTGTACTTTTCTAAGACTGTCCATTTCTTCCAGGTTGTCCATTTTACTGCCATATAATTGCTTGTAGTAGTCTCTTATGATCCTTTGCATTTCTGTGGTGTCAATTGTAGCTTCTCCTTTTTCATTTCTAATTTTATTGATTTGAGTCCTCTCCATTTTTTTTCCTGATGAGTCTGTCTGGCTAAAGGTTTATCAGTTTCATTTATCATCTCAAAAAAACAGCTTTTAGTTTCATTGATCTTTGCTATTGTTTTCTTCATTTCTATTTCATTTGTTTCTGCTCTAATATTAATGATTTCTTTCCTTCTACTAACTTTGGGTTTTGTTTGTTCTTCTTTCTCTCATTGCTTTAGGTGTAAGGTTAGGTTGTTTATTTGAGATTTTTCTTGTTTCTTGAGGTAGGATTGTATTGCTATAAACTTCCCTATTAGAACTGCTTTTGCTGCATCCTGTACATTTTAGGTCATCATGTATTCATTATCATTTGTCTCTATGTATGTTTTCATTTCCTCTTTGATTTCATCAGTGATCTCTTGGTTATTTCATAGCATATTGTTTAGCCTCCATATGTTTGTATTTTTTACAGTTCTTTTTTCCTGTAATTGATTTATAATCTCATAGCATTCTGGTAGGAAAAGACGACTGACACAATTTCAATTTTCCTAAATTTACTGAGGCTTGATTTGTGACCCAGGATGTGATCTATCCTGGAGAATGGTCTGTGAGCACTTGAGAATAAAGTGTACTCTGCCACTTTTGGTTTGGATGGCCTATAAATATCAATTACATCTACTTGGTCTCTTGTGTCATTTAAAGCTTGGGTTTCCTTATTCACTTTCTGTCTTGATGATCTGTCCATTGGTGTAAGTGGGGTGTTAATGTCCCCCACTATTATTATGTTACTGTCGATTTCCCCTTTATAAGTGTTAGCATTTGCTTCATGTATAGAGGTGCTCCTAGTTTTGGTGCATAAATATTTACAATGGTTATATCTTCTTCTTCGCTTGATCCCACGATCATTATGTAGTGTCCTTCCTTGTCTCTTTTAATAGTCTTTATTTTAAAGTCTATCTTGTCTGATATGTGTATTGCTCCTCCAGCTTTCTTTTGATCCCCATTTGCATGGAATATCTTTTTCCATCCCCTTACTCTCAGTCTGTATGTGTCCCTAGGTCTGAAGTGGGTTTCTTGTAGACAACATATATATGGGTCTTGTTTTTGTATCCATTCAGCCAGTCTGTGTCTTTTGGTTTGAGCATTTAATCCAATTACATTTACGGTACTTATTGATTTGTATGTTCCTATTGTCATTTTCTTAATTGTGGCTTTATTTTTGTAGATCTTTTTATTCTTTTGTTTTTCCCTCCTGGAGAAGTTCCTTTGGCTCTTGGAGAGCTAAAGGAATTTCCTTTAGCAGTTGTTTTAAAGCTGGTATGATGGTGCTGAATTCTCTTAGCTTTTGCTTTTCTGTATATCTTGTGATTTCTCTGTCGAATCTGAATGAAATCCTTGGTGGGTAGATTAATCTTGGTTGTAGGTTTTTCCCTTTCATCACTTTAAGTATATTATGTAACTTTCTTCTTCCCTGCAGAGGTTCTGCTGAAAATAGAGCTGATAACGTTATGGGGATTCCCTTGTATGTATGTCGTTTGTTGCTTTTCCCTTGCTGCTTTTAATGTTTTTTCTTTGTATTTAATTTTTGTTAGCTTGATTAATATGTGTCTCGGTATGTTTCTCCTTAAGTTTGTCCTGTATGGGACTCTCTGTCCTTCCTGGACTTGATTATTTCCTTTCTCATGTTAGGGAAGTTTTCCACTATAATCTATTCAAATATTTTCTCAGATCCTGTTTTTCTCTTCTTCTTCTGGGACCCTGATAATTTGAGTGTTGGTGCATTTAATGTTGTCCCAGAGGTCTCTGAGACTGTCCTCAATTCTTTTCATTCTTTTTTCTTTGTTCTGTGGGAGTGATTTCCACCATTCTATCTTCTATCACACTTATCAATTCTTCTACCTCAGTTTTTCTGCTATTGATTCCTTCTATTTTATTTTTCATTTCAGTTATTGTGCTATTCACCATTGATTGTTCTTTAGTTCTTCTAGGCGCTTGTTAAACATTTCTTGTATCTTCTCAATCCGTACCTCCATTCTATTTCTGAAATCTTGGATCATATTTTCTATCATTACTCTGAATTCTTTTTCAGGTATATTGCCTGTTTCTTCTTTATTTATTTGGTCTTGTGGGATTTTACCTTGCCCCTTCATTTGCAACATATTTCTCTGTCATCTCATTTTGTCTAAGCTACTGTGTTTATTGTCTCCTTTCATCAGGCTGCAGAGTCATAGCTCTTCTTGCTTCTGGTGTCTGCCCCTTGGTGGGTGAGGTTGGTCCAGGGGCTTGTTTAGGCTTCTTGGTGGGAGGGATTGTTACCTTTGCTCTGGTGGGTGGTGCTGAGTCTTTTCCCTCTGAAGGCCAGGGCCACGTCAGGTGAAGTGTGTTGGGGTGCCTGTGAGCTTAATACCACTTCATGCAGCCTGTCTGCTGATGCATGGGCTGCGTTACTGTCTTGCTGGTTCTTTGGCATTAGGTTTTCAACACTGGAACCTGCAAGCTACTGTGTGGAGACAGGTCTTGGTGATGATATGGATACCTCTGGGAGCATGCACACTGATTAATATTCCCTGTGCCCATGAATTCTTTGGTGGTCCACTGTCCTGGATTCAGTGCTCCCACCACGGAGGCCCAGGCCTGGTCCCAGGCTATACAACCAAGAACCCATAAGCTGCGCAGTGTGGCCAGAGAAAAAAGACAAAAAGGAAATTAAAAAAATGAAAACAAACAGACAAATAAAACCCAAGACAAATAGCAAAAACAGAGAGGACCTTCAAGATGGTGGAGGGTTAAGACATGGAGATCACCTTCCTCCCCACAAATACATCAAAAATACATCTACATGTGGAACAACTCCTACAGAACACCTACTGAAAGCTGGCAGAAGATCTTAGACTTCCAAAAAGGCAGAAAAATCCCCGCGTACCTGGGAAGGGCAAAAGAAGAAAGAAATAAACAGAGAAAAAAGAATAGGGACAGGACCTGAACATCTGGGAAGGAGCTGTGAAAGAGGAAAAGATTCCACACACTAGGGAGCCCCTTTGGTGGCGGGGATGAAGAGTGGCCGGGGGGAAGCTTTGGAGCCATGGAGGAGAGGGCAGCAACAGGGGTGCAGAGGGCAAAGCAGAGAGATTCCCTCACAGAGGATCGGTGCTAACTAGCACTCACAAACCTGAGATGCTTATCTGCTGACCAACCATCGCAGGCGGGGGCTGGGACCTGAGGTTCGAGTTTTGCAGGTCAAACCCCAGAGAGAGGACTAGGGTTAGCTGCATGAAGATGGCCTGAAGGGGGCTAGTGTGCCACAGCTAGCCAGGAGGGAGTCCGGGAAAAAGTCTGGACCTGCTGGAGGGGCAAGAGACCATTGTTTAGGGGTGAGCGAGGAGAGAGCATTCCCACTCTGTGTGCCCACAGAAGGCAGAGTACCACCTAAGCAAGCTCCAGAGATGGGTGCAAGCCGTGGCTAAAATCTCGGACTGCAGAGATGGAAATGGATGGCTAACACCACCTCTGCTACCACCAAGAATCCTGTGTGAAAGCACAGGTCACTACCCACACAACCCTGGTAACCTGTGCAGCATGCCACTGCCAGGGTCCCGTGATCCAGGGACAACTTCCCCTTGGAGAACACACTGTGTGCCTCAGGCTGTGATGTTATGCTGGCTTCTACCACCACACATTCTCCCTGCATTCCAATTATAACTACCGTACCCCTCCCTCAACACAGCCTGAGTGAGCAATAGAGCCCTAATCAGCTGCTGCTTTAATCCCTCCAGTCTGCGAGGGGAATAGATGCCTGAGGGCAGCCTAAACGAAGAGGCAGGGCCAAAAGGAAAGGTGAAACCCAGGAGCTGTGTGAACAAAGAAAAGAAAGGAGAATTGCTCCGTGCAGCCTGAGGACAAGCAGATTAAATCCCCACAATCAACTTGAAAAATGCTGCATTTGAACAATACCTGAATAGACAAAGAATGTTCCCAAAATTGAGGTGGTTGACTTTGGGAGCAACTTTAGCCTTTGGGTTTGCTTTTTGCATCTGATTGGTTTCTGGTTTTACATTTATCACAGTTTAGATTTTAGTGCTTGTTATAATTTGTGGATTTGTTTATTGGTTTGGTTGCTCTCTTACTTTTTTTAAATTCAATTTAATTTTTTAGATTTATTATATTTTAAATATATTTTTATTTTTTACCTTTATTCTCTTTTTGTGAGTGTGTATGTGTATGTCTTTGTGTGATCTTCTCTGTTTAGGTTTGCTTTTACCATTTATCCTAGGGTTCTGTCTGTTAGTTTTTTTTTTTTTTTAGTTGTTTGATTTTTTTTTCTGCTTTGTGAGTGTGTGTATATTTCTTTTTTATCTTTATTGGAGTATAATTGCTTAACATTGGTGTGTTAGTTTCTACTTTATAACAAAGTGAATCAGCTATACATAAACATATATTCCCATATCTCCTCCCTCTTGCATCTCTGACCCACCCTCCCTATCCCATCCCTCTAGGTGGTCACAAAGCACTGAGCTGATCTCCCTGTGCTATGCAGCTGCTTCCCACTAGCTATCTATTTTACATTTGGTAGTATATATAAGTCCATGCCACTCTCTCACTTCATCCATCTTACACTTCCCCCTCCCCGTGTAATCAAGTTCATTCTCTACGTCTGCATCTTTATTCCTCTCCTGCCCCTAGGTTCTTCATAACAACTTTTTTTTTTGTTTTATAGACTCCATATATTTGTGTTAGCATACTGTATTTGTTTTTCTGTTTCTGACGTACCTCACTCTGTATGACAGACTCTAGGTCCATACACCTCACTACAAGTAACTCAGTTTTGTTTCTTTTTATGGCTGAGAAATATTCCATTGTATATATGTGCCACATCTTGTTTTTCCATTAATCTGTCAATGGACACTTAGGTTGCTTCCATATCCTGGTTATTGTAAATAGAGCTGCAATGAACATTGTGGTACATGACTCTTTTGAGTTATGGCTTTCTCGGTGTATATGCTCAGTAGTTGAATTGCTGGGTCATGTAGTAGTTCTATTTTTAGTTTTTTAAGGAACCTCCATACTGTTCTCCATAGTGGCTGTATCAATTTACATTCCCACCAACAGGGCAAGAGGGTTCTCTTTTCCCCACACCCTCTCCAGCATTTATTGTTTGTAGATTTATTGATGATGGCCATTCTGACTAGTGTGAGGTGATACCTCATTATAATTTTGATCTGCATTTCTCTAATGATTAGTGATGTTTAGCATCCTTTCATGTGTTTGTTGGCAATCTGTATATCTTCTTTGGAGAAATGTCTATTTAGGTCTTCTGCCCATTTTTGGATTGGGTTTTTTGTTTTTTTCATATTGAGCTGCATGAGCTGCTTGTAAAATTTGGAGATTAATCCTTTGTCAGTTGTTTCATTTGTAAATATTTTCTTCCACTCGGAGGGCTGTCCTTTCATCTTCTTTATGTTTTCCTTTGCTGTGCAGAAGCTTTTAAGTTTCATTAGGTCCAATTAGATTATTTTTGTTTTTATTTCCATTGCTCTAGGAGGTGGATCAAAAAGGATCTTGCTGTGATTTGTGTCATGGAATGTTCTGCTTTTGTTTTCCTCTAAGAGTTTTATAGTTTCTCGCCTTACATTTATGTCTTTAATGACTTTGAGTTTATTTTTGTGTATGGAGTTAGGGAGTGTACTATATTCATTCTTTTACATGTAGCTATCCAGTTGTCCAAGCACAACTTATTGAAGAGGCTGTCTTTTCTCCATTGTATATTCTTCCCTCTTTTATCAAAGATAAGTGACCATATGTACATGGGTTTATCTCTGGAATTTCTATTCTGTTCCATTGCTCTATATATCTGCTTTTGTGTCAGAACCATACTGTATTGATTACTGTAGGTTCGTAGCATAGTCTGAAGTCAGGGAGCCTGATTCTTCCAGCTCCATATTTCTTGTTCAAGATTGCTTCAGCTATTCTGTGTCTTCAGTGTTTCCATAGAAATTGTGAAACTTTTTGTTCTAGTTCTGTGGAAACTGTCATTGGTAGTTTGATATGGATTGCATTGAATCTGTAGAGTGTTTTGGGTAGTATGGTCATTTTCACGATGTGGATTCTTCCAATGCAAGAACATGGTATATCTCTCCATCTGTTTTTATCATATTTAATTTCATTCATCAGTGTCTTATAGTTTTCTGTATACAGATCTGTTGTCTTCTTAGGTAGGTTTATTCCTAGGTATTTTTTTATTTTTGTTGAGATGGTAAATGGGAGCGTTTCCTTAATTTCTCTTTCAGATTTTTCATCATTAGTGTATAGGAATGCAAGATATTTCTGTGTATTCATTTTGTATCCTGATACTTTACCAAATTCATTGATTAGCTCCACTGGTTTTCTGGTAGCATCTTTAGGATTCTCTCTATATAGTATCATGTCATCTGCAAACAGTGACAGCTTTACTTCTTCTTTTCCAATTTGGATTCTTTATTTCTTTTTCTTCTCTGATGGCTCTGACTAAAATTTCTAAAACTATGATGAATAATACTGGTAAGAATAGGCAACCTTGCCTTATTCTTGATGTTAGTGGGAATGATTTCACTTTTTCACCATTGAGAATCATGCTGGCTGTGGGTTTGGCATACATGGTCTTTATTATGTTTAGGTAAGTTCCCACTATGCCTACTTTATGGAGGATTTTTATCATAAATGGGTATTGAATGTTGTCAAAACCTTTTTCTACGTCTATTGGGATGATTATAATGTTTTTGTCCTTCAATTTGTTTAAGTGCTGTATAATATCGATTGAGTTGTGTATACTGAAGAATCCTTTTATTCCTGGGATAAACCCCACTTGATCATGGTGTACAATCCTTTTAATGTGCTGTTGGCTTCTGTTTGCTAGGATTTTGTTGACGATTTTTGCATCTATGTTCATCAGTGATACTGGCCTGTAGTTTTCTTTCTTTGTGACGTCTTTGTCTGGTTTTGGCATCAGGGTGATGGTGCCCTGTAGAATGAGTTTGGGAGTATTACTCCTGCTGCTATATTTTGGAAGAGCTTGAGAAGGATAGGTGTTAGGTCTTCTCTAAATGTTTGATAGAATTCGCCTGTGAAGCCGTCTGGTCCTGGGCTTTTGTTTGCTGCAAGATTTTTAATCAAAGTCTCAATTTCAGTGCTTGTGATTGGTCTGTTTATATTTTCTATTTCTTCCTGATTCAGTCTCAGAAGGTTGTGCTTTTCTAAGAAGTTTTCCATTTCTTCCAGCTTTTCCATTTTATTGGCATATGACTGCTTGTTGTAATCTCTCATGATCCTTTGTATTTCTGTACTGCCTGTTGTTACTTCTCCTTTTACATTTGTAAATCTGTTGATTTGAGTCTTTTACCTTTTTTCTTGATGAGTCTGGGTAATGTTTTATTAATTTTGTTTATCTTCTCAAAGAACAAGCTTTTTGTTTTATTGAACTTAGCTATTGTTTCCTTCCCTTCTTTCTCATTTCTTTCTTTATTTCAGAGACATTGTTTATTTCATACTTTTTCACTAATGCTATTTGGAGATAAATCATTTCAGTTTTAGGGGTCTTAGTTTTCACAACTATAATAGTTGGAAGCTTGATTAGATGTTCTGTATGTAGTCTTCCAATTCTAAAATGTTCCACTCATTTGGATTCCTACAATAATTGCCCTTGCAATACATGCATGCTGCCACCAAGTAGCAGTAGACACTATTAGCTACTTTTTTATCCCTAGTGCGGAGTGAATTTTGACATCAGACTTATCCATCAATAGTACAACCTGTTAATATAACTATAAAATAACAAAATAATGTGGTATTATTTCCTGTAAAGCAGAAGCTTTACATTGTCTGTGAATCGTATCAGAATCACCTGTAGGTTTGTTTTGTTGTGGGGTTTTTTAAAATATCTTTATTGGAGTATAACTGCTTTACAATGGTCTGTTAGTTTCTGCTTTATAACACCTGTAGGTTTTTTTTAATCTTTTTTTAAAATTAATTTCTGCTTTATAACAAAGTGAATCAGTTATACATATACATCTCTTCCCATATCCCTTCCCTCTTGCATCTCCCTCCCTCCCACCCTCCCTATCCCACCCCTCCAGGTGGTCACAAAGCACCGAGCTGATCTCCCTGTGCTATGTGGCTGCTGCACACTATCTAACGACCTTACGTTTGGTAGTGTATATACGTACATGCCTCTCTCTCGCTTTGTCACAGCTTACCCTTCCCCTCCCCATATCCTCAAGTCCATTCTCAAGTAGGTCTGTGGCTTTATTCCTGTTTTACCCCTAGGTTCTTCATGACACTTTTTTTCTTAAATTCCATATATATGTGTTAGTATACGGTATTTGTCTTTCTCTTTCTGACTTAGTTCACTCTGTATGACAGACTCTAGGTCTATCCACCTCATTACAAATAGCTCAATTTGGTTTCGTTTTATGGCTGAGTAATATTCCATTGTATATATGTGCCACATCTTCTTTATCCATTCATCCGATGATGGACACTTAGGTTGTTTCCAGCTCCAGGCTATTGTGAATAGAGCTACAATGAACATTTTGGTATATGTCTCTTTTTGAATTATGGTTTTCTCAGGGTATATACCTAGTAGTGGGATTGCTGGGTCATATGGTAGTTCTATTTGTAGTTTTTTAAGGAACCTCCATACTGTTCTCCATAGTGGCTGTACCAATTCACATTCCCAACAGCAGTGCAAGAGTGTTCCCTTTTCTCCACACCCTCTCCAGCATTTATTGTTTCTAGATTTCTTGATGATGGCCATTCTGACTGGTGTGAGATGATATCTCATTGTAGTTTTGATTTGCATTTCTCTAATGATTAACAATATTGAGCATTCTTTCATGTGTTTGTTGGCAGTCTGTATATCTTCTTTTGAGAAATGTCTGTATAGGTCTTCTGCCCATTTTTGGATTGGGTTGTTTGTTTTTTTGCTATTGAGCTGCATGAGCTTCTTATAAATTTTGGAGATTAATCCTTTGTCAGTTGTTTCATTTGCAAATATTTTCTCCCATTCTGAGGGTTGTCTTTTGGTCTTCTTTATGGTTTCCTTTGCTGTGCAAAAGCTTTGAAGTTTCATTAGGTCCCATTTGTTTATTTTTGTTTTTATTTCCATTTCTCTAGGAGGTGGGTCCAAAAGGATCTTGCTGTGATTTATGTCACAGTGTCTTCTGCCTATATTTTCCTCTAAGAGTTTGATAGTGTCTGGCCTTACATTTAGATCTTTAATCCATTTTGAGCTTATTTTTTGTATGGTGTTAGGGAGTGACCTAATTTCATTCTTTTACATGTAGCTGTCCAGTTTTCCAAGCACCACTTATTGAAGAGGCTGTCCTTTCTCCACTGTACATTCCTGCCTCCTTTATCAAAGAGGAGGTGTCCATATGTGTCTGGGTTTATCTCAGGGCTTTCTCTTCTGTTCCATTGATCCATCTTTCTGTTTTTGTGCCAGTACCTGAATGTCTTGATTACTGTAGCTTTGTAGTATAGTCTGAAGTCAGGGAGCCTGATTCCTCCAGCTCCGCTTTTCGTTCTCAAGATTGCTTTGTCTATTTGGGGTCTTTGTTTTGCCAAACAAATTTTGAATTTTTTTGTTCTAGTTCTGTGAAAAATGCCAGTGGTAGATTGATAGGGATTGCATTGAATGTGTACCTTGCTTTGGGTAGTAGAGTCATTTTCACAATATTGATTCTTCCAATCCAGGAGCATGGTATACCTCTCCATCTATTTGTATCATCTTTAATTTCTTTCATCAGTGACTTATAATTTTCTGCATACAGGTCTTTTGTCTCCTTAGGTAGGTTTATTCCTAGATATTTTATTCTTTTTGTTGCAATGGTAAATGGGAGTGTTTTCTTGATTTCACTTTTAGATTTTTCATCATTAGTGTACAGGAATGCCAGGGATTTCTGTGCTTTAATTTTGTATACTGCTACTTTACAAAATTCATTCATTAGCTCTAGTAGTTTTCTGGTAGGATCTGTAGGATTCTCTATGTATAGTATCATGTTATCTGCAAACAGTGACAGCTTTACTTCATCTTTTCCAATATGGATTCCTTTTATTTCCTTTTCTTCTCTGATTGCTGTGGCTAAAACTTCCAAAACTATGTTGAATAAGAGTGGTGAGAGTGGGCAGCCTTGTCTTGTTCCTGATCTTAGTGGAAATGGTTTCAGTTTTTCACCATTGAGGACAATGTTGGCTGTGGGTTTGTCATATATGGCCTTTATTATGTTGAGGAAAGTTCCCCCTATGCCTACTTTCTGCAGGGTTTTTATCATAAATGGGTGTTGAATTTTGTCGAAAGCTTTCTCTGAATCTATTGAGAAGATCATATGGTTTCTCTCCTTCAATTTGTTAATATGGTGTATCACATTGATTGATGTGCATATATTGAAGAATCCTTGCATTCCTGCAATAAACCCCACTTGATCATGGTGTATGATCCTTTTAATGTGCTGTTGGATTCTGTTTGCTACCACTTTTTTGAGGATTTTTGCATCTATGTTCATCAGTGATATTGGCCTGTAGTTTTCTTTCTTTGTGACATCCTTGTGTGGTTTTGGTATCAAGGTGATGGTGGCCTCATAGAATGAGTTTGGGAGTGCTCCTCCCTCTGCTATATTTTGGAAGAGTTTGAGAAGGATAGGTGTTAGCTCTTCTCTAAATGTTTGATAGAATTCACCTGTGAAGCCATCTGGTCCTGGGCTTTTGTTTGTTGGAAGATTTTTTATCACAGTTTCAATTTCAGTGCTTGTGATTGGTCTGTTCATATTTTCTATTTTTTCGTGATTCAGTGTTGGCAGGTTGTGCATTTCTTGAATTTGTCCATTTCTTCCAGGTTGTCCATTTTATTGGCATAGAGTTGCTTGTAGTAATCTCTCATGATTTTTGTATTTCTGCACTGTCAGTTGTTACTTCTCCTTTTTCATTTCTAATTCTATTGATTTGAGTCTCCTCCCTTTTTTTCTTGATGAGTCTGGCTAATGGTTTATCAGTTTTCTTTATCTTCTCAAAGAACCAGCTTTTAGTTTTATTGACCTTTGCTATCGTTTCCTTCATTTCTTTTTCATTTATTTCTGATCTGATCTTTATGATTCCTTTCCTTCTGCTAACTTTGGGGTTTTTGTTCTTCTTTCTCTAATTGCTCTAGGTGCAGGGTCAGGTTGTTTACTCGAGATGTTTCCTGTTTCTTAAGGTGGGATTGTATTGCTATAAACTTCCCCCTTAGAACTGCTTTTGCTGCATCCCATAGGTTTTGGGTCGTCGTGTCTCCATTGTCATTTGTTTCTAGGTATTTTTTAATTTGCTCTTTGATTTCTTCAGTGATCACTTCGTTATTAAGTAGTGTATTGTTTAGCCTCCATGTATTTTTATTTTTTACAGATCTTTTCCTGTAATTTATATCTAGTCTCATAGTTGTCGGAAAAGTTACGTGGTACAATTTCAATTTTCTTAAATTTACCAAGGCTTGATTTGTGACCCAGGATATGATCTATCCTGGAGAATGTTCCATGAGCACTTGAGAAAAATGTGTATTCTGTTGTTTTTGGATGGAATGTCCTATAAATATCAATTAAGTCCATGTTGTTTAATGTATCATTTAAAGCTTGTGTTCCCTTATTTATTTTCATATTGGATTATCTGTCCATTGGTGAAAGTGGGGTGTTGAAGTCCCCTAATATGAGTGTGTTACTGTCAATTTCTCCTTTTATGGCTGTTAGTATTTGCCTTATGTATTGAGGTGCTCCTCTGTTGGGTGCATAAATATTTACAATTGTTATATCTTCTTCTTGGATCGATCCCTTGATCATTAGGTAGTGTCCTTCTTTGTCTCTTCTAATAGTCTTTATTTTAAAGTCTATTTTGTCTGATATGAGCATTGTTACTCCAGCTTTCTTTTGATTTCCGTTTGCTTGGAATATCTTTTTCCGTCCCCTTACTTTCAATCTGTATGTGTCTCTAGATCTGAAGTGGGTCTCTTGTAGATAGCATATATATGGGTCTTGTTTTTCTATCCATTCAGCCAATCTGTGTCTTTTGGTGGGAGCATTTAGTCCATTTACGTTTAAGGTAATTATCGATATGTATGTTCCTATTCCCATTTTCTTAATTGTTTTTGGTTCATTATTGTAGGTCTTTTCTTTCTGTTGTGTTTCTTGCCTAGAGAAGTTCCTTTAGCATTTGTTGTAAAGCTGGTTTGGTGGTGCTGAACTCTCTCAGCTTTTGCTTGTCTGTAAAGTTTTTAACTTCTCCATCAAATCTGAATGAGATCCTTGCTGGGTAGAGTAATCTTGGTTTCAGGGTTTTCTCCTTCATCACTTTAATTATGTCCTGCCACTCCCTTCTGGCTTGCAGAGTTTCTGCTGAGAGATCAGCTGTTAACCTGATGGGGATTCCCTTGTGTGTTATTTGTTGTTTTTCCCTTGCTGCTTTTAATATGTTTTCTTTGTGTTAAATTTTGACAGTTTGATTAATATGTGTCTTGCCGTATTTCTCTTTGGATTTATTCTGTATGGGACTCTCTGTGCCTCCTGGACTTGATTAACTTTTTCCTTTCCCATATTAGGGAAATTTTCTACTATTGTCTCTCAAATATCTTCTCAGTCCCTTTCTTTTTCTCTTCTTATTCTGCAACCCCTATATTTCGAATGTTGGTGCCTTTAATGTTTTCCCTGAGGTCTCTTAAACTGTCCTCAGTTCTTTTCATTCTTTTTTCTCTATTCTGCTCTGCAGCAGTTATTTGCACTATTTTATCTTCCAGGTCACTTATCCGTTCTTCTGTCTTCGTTATTCTCCTATTGATCCCATCTAGAGTATTTTTCATTTCATTTATTGTGTTTCTAATTGTTGCTTGATTCATCTTTAGTTTTTCTAGGTCCTTGTTAACTGTGTCTTGCATTTTGTTTATTCTATTTCCATGATTTTGGATCATCTTTACTATCATTATTCTGAATTCTCTTTTCAGGTAGACTGCCTATTTCCTCTTCATTTGTTAGGTCTGGTGGTTTTTTATCTTGGTCCTTCACCTGCTGTGTGTTTTCTGTCTTCTCATTTCGCTTATCTTACTGTGTTTCTGGTCTCCTATTTGCAGGCTGCAGGTTCGTAGTTCCCGTTGTTTTTGGTGTCTGTCCCCAGTGGCTAGGGTTGTTTCAGTGAGTTGTGTAGGCTTCCTGTTGGAGGGGACTGGTGCCTGTGTTCTGGTGGGTGAAGCTCGATCTTTTCTTTCTGGTGGCAGGTCCACATCTGGTGGTGTGTTTTCGGGTGTCTGTGGCCTTATTATGCTTTTAGGCAGCTTCTCTGCTAATGGGTGGGGTTGTGTTCCTGTCTTGCTAGTTGCTTGGCATAGGGTGACCAGCACTGTAGCTTGCTGGTCATCGAGTGATGGTGGGTGCTGGTGTTGCAATGGAGATCTCTGGGAGGTTTTCGCCGTTTGATAGTATGTGGAGCTGGGAGGTATCTTGTGGACCAGTGTCCTGAAGTTGGCTCTCCCACCTCAGAGGCACAGCACTGACTCCTGGCTGCAGCACCAAGAGCCTTTCATCCAGCTTGCTCAGAATAAAAGGGAGAAAAGTTAGTAAGAAAGAATTAGTAGAAGAAGAAAGAAAGAAAGAAAGAAAGAAAAGAGGGAGGGAGGGAGGGAGAAAGGAAGGAAGGTAGGAAAAAAGAGAAAGAGAAAATGAAGTAAAATAGAATAAAGTGTGATAAAATATAATAGCATTATTAAATTAAAAACATAATTATTAAAAAATTTTTTAAAAATATTTAAAAAAAACGGACAGATAGAACCCTGGGACATATGGTGGAAGTAAAGCTATACAGACAAAATCTCACACAGAATCATACACATACATATTCCCAGCAAGAGAAAAAGGGGAAAAAATAAAAAATCTTGTTCTCAAAGTCCACCTCCTCAATTTGGGATAATTCCTTGTAAAAAGAGGAAAAGGGGAATATATCATAAATCTTGTTCTCAAAGTCCACCTCCTCAATTTGGAATGATTCATTGTCTATTCATGTATTCCACAGATGCAGGGTACATCAAATTGATTGTGGAGCTTTAATCCGCTGCTCCTGAGACTGCTGGGAGAGATTTCCTTTTCTCTTCTTTATTCTCACAGCTCCCGGGTTTCAGCTTTGGATTTGGCCCCGCCTCTGCGTGTAGGTCGCTGGAGGGTGTCTGTTCTTCGCTCAGACAGGACGGTTTTAAAGGAGGAGCTGCTTCGGGGACTCTGGCTCACTCAGGCTGGGGGAAGGGAGGGTTACAGAGTGTGGGGCGAGCCTGCGGCGGAAGAGGCCAGCGTGACTTTGCACCAGCCCAAGGCGTGCCATATACTCTCCCAGGGAAGCTGTCCTTCGATCCCGGGACCCAAGCAGTGGCGGGCTGCACTGGCTCCCTGGAAGGGGGGCATGGACAGTGACCTGCTCTCGCACACAGGCTTCTTGGCGGTGGCAGCAGCAGCCCCAGCATCCCACGCCCATCTCTGTGGTCCGTGCTTTTAGCCGTGGCCCACGCCCGTCTCTGGAGCTCCTTTAAGCAGCGCTCTTAATCCCCTCTCCTCGGGCACTGGGAAACAAAGAGGGAAGAAAAAGTCTCTTGCCTCTTAGGCAGGTCCAGACTTTTTCCCGGACTGCCTCCCGGCTAGCCGTGGTGCACTAACCCCTTCAGGCTGTGTTCACGCCGCCAGCCCCAATCTTCTCCCTGTGCTCCGATGGAAACCTGAAACCCGAGCCTCAGCTCCCAGCCCTGCTGGCCCCGGCGGCCGAGCAGACAATCCTCTCAGGCTGGTGAGTGCCAGTTGGCACTGATCCTCTGTGCGGGAATCTTTCCATTTTGCCCTCTGCACCCCTGTTGCTGTGCTCTCCTCCGCTGCTCCAAAGCTTTCCCCCTCCTCCACCCGCAGTCTCCGTCCGTGAAGGGGCTTCTAGCGTGTGGAAACCTTTCCTCCTTCACGGCTTCCTCCCACTGGTGCAGGTCCCGTCCCTATCCTTTTGTCTCTGTTTATTCTTTTTTCTTTTGCCCTACCCAGGTACGTGGGGAGTTTCTTGCCTTTTGGGGGTTCTGAGCTCTTCTGTCAGCGTTCAGAAGTGTTCTGTAGGAGTTGTTCCACGTGTAGATGAATTTCTGGTGTATCTGTGGGGAGGAAGGTGATCTCCATGTCTTACTCTTCTGCCATCTTCCCCAGCCTCTCTCATTTATTTCTAATCTGATCTTTATGATTTCTTTCCATCTGCTAACTTTGGTTTGTTCTTGTTCTACTTTCTCTAATTGCTTTAGGTGAAGGTTAGGTTGTTTATCTGAGATGTTTCTTGTTTCCTGAGGTAGGATTGTATTGCTATAAACATCCCGCTTAGAACTTCTTTTGCTGCATCCCATACGTTTTGGGTCGTTGTGTTTTCATTGTCATTTGTTTCTAGGTATTTTTTGATATCCTCTTTGATTTCTTCTGTGATCTCTTAGGTATTAAGTAGTGTATTGTTTAGCCTCCATGTATTTGTATTTTTTACAAATTTTTTCCTGTAATTGATATCGAGTCTCATAACACTGTGGTCAGAAATGATACTGGATAAGATTTCAGTATTTTTTAAATTTACCAAGGCTTGTTTTCTGACCCAAGATATGATCTATCCTGCAGAATGTTCCATGTGCACTTGAGGAGAAAGTGCATTCTGTTGTTTTTGGAAGGAATGTCCTATAAATACCACTTAATTCCAGCATGTTTAATGTAACATTTAAAGCTTGTATTTCCTTATTTATTTTCATTATGTATGATCTGTCCATTGGTGAAAGTGGGTGTTAAAATCTCCGACTATTATTGTGTTACTGTTCATTTCCCCCTTTTGGGAATTATGTAGTGTCCTTATTATGTAGTGTCCTTATCATTATGTAGTGTCCTTCTTTGTCTCTTGAAATAGACTGTATTTTAAAGTCTATTTTGTCTGATATGAGAATTGCTACACCTGCTTTCTTCTGATTTCCATTTGCATGGAATATCTTTTTCCATCACCTCAGTTTCAGTATGTATGTGTCCCTAGGTCGGAAGTGGGTCTCTTATAGACAGTGTATATGCAGGTGTTGTTTTTGTATCCATTCAGCCAGTCTTTGTCTTTTTGTTGGAGCATTTCATTGATTTACATTTAAGGTTGTTATCAATATGATTGTTCCTATTACCATTTTCTTAATTGTTTTGGGTTTGTTATTGTAGGTCTTTTCCTTTCCTTGCGTTTCCTGCCTACAGAAGTTCCTTTAACATTTGTTGTAAAGCTGGTTTGGTGGTGCTGAATTCTCTTAGCTTTTGCTTGTTTGTAAATATTTTAATTTCTCCATCAAATCTGAATGAGATCCTTGGTGGGCAGAGTAATCTTGGTTGTAAGTTTTTTCTATTTCATCACTTTAAATATGTCCTACCACTCCCTTCTGGCTTGCAGAGCTTTTGCTGAAAGATCAGCTTTTAACCTTTTGGAGATTCCATTGTATGTTATTTGTTGTTTTTCCCTTGCTGCTTTTCATATTTTTTCTTTGTATTTAATTTTTGATTCTTTGATTAATATGTGTCTTGGCGTGTTGCTTCTTGAATTTATCCTGTATGCGACTCTTTGTGCTTCCTGGACTTGATTAATTATTTCCTTCCCATATTAGGGAAGTTTTCAACAATAATCTCTTCTAATATTTTCTCAGACCCTTTCTTTTCCTCTTCTTCCTCTGGGACCCCTATAATTCGCTAGTTTGTGCATTTCATATTGTCCCAGGGGTCTCTGAGACTGTCCTCAATTCTTTTCATTCTTTTTTCTTTTTTCTGTTCTGCAGTGTATATTTCCACTATTTTATCTTCAGTGTCACTTATCCATTCTTCTGCCTCAGTTATTCTGCTATTGATTCTTTCTAGTGGATTTTTAATTTATTTTATTGTGTTGTTCATCCTTGTTTGTTTGGTCTTTATTTCTTCTAGGTTCTCGTTAAACATTTCTTATATTTTTGCCATTCTATTTCCAAGATTTTGCACCATTTTTACTGTGATTACCCTGAATTCTTTTTCAGGTAGACTGCCTATTTTCCCTTCATTTGTTTGGTCTGGTGGGTTTTTACCTTGGTCCTTCATCTGCTGTGTGTTCCTCTGGCTTCTCATTTTCCTTAACTTACTGTGTTTGGGGTCTCCTTTTTCAGGCTGCAGGTTCATAATCACCATTGTTTTGGGTGTCTGCCCCCAGTGGCTAAGGTTGCTTCAGTGTGTTATGTAGGCTTCCTGTTGGAGGGGCCTGGTGCCTGTGTTCTGGTGGATGAGGCTGGATCTTGTCTTTCTCGTGGGTAGGACCACATCCCGTGTTGTGTTTTGGTGTCTCTGATCTTATTATGATTTTAGGTAGCTTCTCTGCTAATGGGTGGTATTGTGTTCCTGCTTACTAGTTGTTTGGCATAGGGTGTCCAGCCCTGTAGCTTGCTGGTTATTGAGTGGAATGGGGTCTTAGCGTTGAGATGGATATCTTTGGGAGAGACTTCGCTGTTTGATATTATGTGGAGCTGGGAGGTCTCTGGTGGACCAGTGTCCTGAACTCGGCTGTCCCACCTCAGAGGCACAGGCCTGATACCCGGTCAGACCACCAATACCCTGTCAGCCACATGGCTCAGAAGTAATGTGAGATAAAAGGAAAGAAAAAAAGAAAAGAAAGAAAGAAAGAAAGAAGTAAAATAAAGTTATTAAAATAAAAAAATATATTAAAAAAAGAAAGAACAACCAAACAATAAAACAAATCCACCAATGATAACAAGTGCTAAAATATGTAAAAAAAAAAACTTCAGACAGAAACTAGGACAAATGGTAAAACAAAGCTATACAGACAAAATCACATGAAGAAGCATACACCTACACACTCCCAAAAATAGAAAAAATAAAAAATATATATATTAAAAAAAGGAAGAGAGCAACCAAATCAAGAAACCAGTCTACCAATGATAATAAACTCTAAATACTAAACTAAAATAAACATAAAGACAGAAACAAATTAGATGGAGAAAGCAAACCCCAGGTCTACAGTTGCTTCCCATGTCCACTGCCTCAATTTTGGGATGATTCATTGTCTGTTCAGTTATTTCACAGATGCAGGGTACATCAAGGTGATTGAGGAGTTTTTTTTTTTTTTGCATTACGTGGGCCTCTCACTGTTGTGGCCTCTCCCCCTGCGGAGCACAGGCTCCGGACGCACAGGCTCAGCAGCCATGGCTCACGGGCCCAGCCACTCCACGGCATGTGGGATCTTCCCGGACTGGGGCATGAACCCGTGTCCCCTGCATCAGCAGGCGGACTCTCAACCACTGCGCCACCAGGGAAGCCCCGATTGTGGAGTTTTAATCCACTGCTCCAAAGGCGTCTGGGGTAGATTTCCCTTTCTCTTCTTTGTTAGCATAGCTCCTGGGGTTCAGCTATGGATTACGTCCTGCCTCTGCACACAGGTCACCTGAGGAGTCTGTTCCCCACACAGATAGGATGGGGTTAAAGTAGTAGCTGATTAGGGGGTGTGACTCACTCAGGCCATGGGAGGGAGGTGTACAAAATTCGGTGCAGGTCTGTGGCATCAGAGGCTGGCATGACAATTCACGCTCTATGCTCTTCTGGGGAAATCGTCCCTGGATCATGGGACTCTGGCAG
Organism: Mesoplodon bidens; assembly: GCF_964165515.1. Lineage (NCBI taxonomy): Eukaryota > Metazoa > Chordata > Mammalia > Artiodactyla > Ziphiidae > Mesoplodon > Mesoplodon bidens. The sequence goes on from NC_138163.1 coordinate 89,400,127, forward strand.
TGGTGGGCTGCACAGGCTCCTGGAAGGGGAACTGTGGATAGTGACCTGTGCTTGCACACAGGATTCTAGGTGACTGCAGCAGCAGCCTTGTCATTTCATGCCCATCTCTGGTGTCCACACTGATAGCCATGGCACGTGCCTGACTCTGTAGCTGGTTTAGGTGGTGCTCTGAATCCTCTCTCCTTGCGCCCCCCAAAACAATGGTCCCTTGCATCTTTGGCAGTTCCGTACTTTTCCCTGGACACCCTCCTGGCCTACTGTGGTGCACCAGCCCCCTTCAGGCTGTATTCATGCAGCCAACCTCAGTACTACCCTGGGATCTGACCTCCAAAGCCCGAGCCTCAGCTCCCAGCCCCAACCCACCCTGGCGGGTGAGCAGACAAGCCTCTTAGGCTTGTGAGTGCAGGTCACCAGGGATCATTTGTGCAGGAATCTCTCCAATTTACCCTCTTCACCCCTGTTGCTGAGCTCCCCTCCATGGCTTCAGAGTTCCCCTTCCCCCACCCAGCCCCATTCTCAGCCAGGGATGGGGCTTCCTAGTGTGTGGAAACTTTTCCTCCTTCAAGCTCCTTCCCAGAGGTCCTGGTCCCATCCATATTCTTTTGTCTCTTTTTTCATTTTTCTTTTCCCCTACCTAGGTATGTGAGGAGTTTCTTGCATTTTGCAAAGTCTGAGGACTTCTGCCAGTGTTCAGTAGGTGTTCTGTAGGAGTTATTCCACATGGAGATTTATTTCTGATGTATTTTTGGGAGGAAGGTGATTTCCACGTCTTAGTCTTCCACCATCTTGAAGTTATTCTGTGTCTGTATGTTTCTTTGTGTGATTTTGTCTGTTTAGTATTTCTATTACTATGTGGTTCGGGATTATATCTGTTTGTTTGTTTTTCTTCCTTTTCTTCTGAGCCGTGTGGCTGGCAGGGTCTTGGTGCTCCAGCATGGTGTTGGGCCTGAACCTGTGATGTGGGGAGCCGAGTGCACGTCACTGGACCACCAGTAACCTCCTGGCCCCATGTAATACCACTTGGTGAGGGGATAGAAAAAGATATTCCATGCAAATGAAAATCAAAAGAAAGCTGGAGTAGCAATTCTCATATCAGACAAAATAGACTTTAAAATAAAGACTATTAGACAAAGAAGGACACTACATAATGATCAAGGGATCAATCCAAGAAGAAGATATAACCATTGTAAATATTTATGTACTGAACATAGGAGTACCTCAATACATAGGGCAAATGCTAACAGCCAAAAAGGGGAAATCAACAGTAACACAAAAATAGTGGGGCATTTTAACCCCACTTTCACCAATGGACAGATCATCCAAAATGAAAATAAATAAGGAAACAGAAGCTTTAAATGACCTGTTAGACCAGATGGACTTAATTGATATTTATAGGACATTCCATACAAAAATTACAGAATACACTTTCTTGTCAAGTGCTCATGGAATATTCTCCATAATAGATCATATATTGGGTCACAAATCAAGCCTTGGTTAATTTAAGAAAATTTGAATTTTATCAAGTATGCTATGGACCACAACTCTATGAGACTAGATATTAACTTCAGGAAAGAAATCTGTAAAAATTACAAACACATGGAGGCTAAAAATACACTACTAAATAACCAAGAGATCACTGAAGAAATCAAAGAGGAAATCAACACATACCCAGAAACAAATGACAATGAAAACATGATGACACAAAACTTGCGGGATGTAGCAAAACAGTTCCATAGGGAAGTTTATAGCAATAAAATCTCAACTCAAGAAACAAGAAAAATCTCAAATAAACAGCCCAAACTTACATGTAAAGCCATTAGAGAAAGAAGAACAAAAATTAAAAAAACGAAGTTTGCAGAAGGAAAGAAATCATAAAGATCAGATCAGAAATAAAAAGAAATGAAAGGAAGAATAGCAAAAATCTGTAAAAGTAAAGCTGATTCTTTGGGAAAAAAGAATTCATAAACCTATAGCCAGACTCATCACACACAAAAAAGAAGACTCAAATCAACATAATTAGAAATGAAAATGAAGGAAAAACTGACACTGCAGAAATACAAAGGATCATGAGATTACTACATGAAACTATATGCAAATAAAATGAAAAACCTGGAAGAAATGGAAAAATTCTTAGAAAAGTAATACCTTCCGAGACTGAACCAGGAAAAATAGAAAATATGAACATGCTAATCACAAGCACTGAAACTGAAACTGTGAGTAAAAATCTTCCAACAAACAAAAGCCCAAGACCAGATGGCTTCACAGGTGAATTCTATCAAATATTTAGGGAAGAGCTAACACCTATCCTTCTCAAACTCTTGTAAAATATAGCAGAGGGAGGAACCCTCCCAAACTCATTCTATGAGGCCACCATCACCCTGATACCAAAACCAGACAAAGATGTCACAAAGAAAGAAAACTATAGGCCAATATCCCTGATGAACATAGCTTCAGAAATCCTCAGCACAATATTAGCAAACAGAATCCAACAGCTCATTAGAAGGATCACACAGCTGGATCAAGTGACGTTTATCCCAGGAATGCAAGGATTCTTCAATATAAGCAAATCATTCATTATGATTCAGCGTATTAACAAATTGAAAAATAAATCCATGTGATAATCTCAATAAATGTAGAAAAAACTTTCAACAATATTCAAATCAACACCCACTTATGATAAAAACTCTCCAAAATGTGGGCATGGACGGAACCTCCTCAACATAATAAAGGCTATATATGACAAACCCACAGCAAACAACTTTCTCAATGGTGAAAAACTGAAACCATTTCCCCTAAGATCAGGAACAAGACAAGGTTGCCCACTCTCACCACTATTATTCACCATAGTTTTTGAAGCTTTAGGCACTGCCATCAGAGAAGAAAAAGGAATAAAATGAATCCAAATCGTAAAAGAAGAAGTAAAACCATCACTGTTTGCAGATGGCATGATACTATACCTAGAGAATATTAAGGATGCTACCAGAAAACTGCGAGAACTAATCAATGAATTTGGTAAAGTAGCAGGATATGAAATTAATGCACAGAAGTCTCCTGCATTCCTATACAGTAATGACAAAAAATCTGAAAGAGAAATTAAGAAAACACTCCAGGACTCCCCTGGTGGTGCAGTGGTTGAGAGTCCGCCTGCCAATGCAGGGGACATGGGTTTGTGCCCCGGTCCAGGAAGATCCTACATGCCGTGGAGCGGCTGGGCCTATGAGCCATGGCCACTGAGCCTGCGCCTCCAGAGCCTGTGCTCCGCAACAGGAGAGGCCACAGCAGTGAGAGGCCCATGTACTGCAAAAAAACACAAAAACACACAAAAAACAAAACAAAAACAACACTCCAATTTACCACTGCAACAAAAAGAATAAAATACCTAGGAATAAACCTACCTAAGGAGACAAATGGCCTATACGAAGAAAAGTGTAAGAAACTGATGAAAGAAATTAAAGATGATACAAACAGTTGGATAGATATACCATATTCTTGCACTGGAAGAATCAACATTGTGAAAATGGCTGTACTACCTAAAGCAATCTACAGGTTCAATGCAATCTATATCGAACTACGAATGACATTTTTCACAGAACTAGGAACCAAAATTTTACAATTTGTATGGAAACACAAAAGACCCCGAATAGCAAAAGCAATCTTGAGAAAGAAAAATGGAGCTGGAGGTATCAAGCTCCCTGACTTCAGACTATACTACAAAGCTATGGTAATCAAGACAGTATGGTACTGACACAAAAAATAGAAATATAGATAAATGGAACAGGATAGAAAGCCCAGAGATAAACCCACACACATATTGTCACCTTATCTTTGATAAAGGGGGCAAGAATATACAATGTAAAGAAGACAGCCTCTTCCTTAAGTGGCCCTGGGAAACTGGAGAACTACATGTAAAAGAATGAAATTAGAACACTTCCGAGCACCATACACAAAAATAAACTCAAAGTGGATTAAAGACCTAAATGTAAGGCCAGACACTATCAAACTCTTAGAGGAAAACATAGGCAGAACACTCTATGACATAAATTACAGCAAGAGACTCTTTGACCCACCCCACCTCCTAGAGAAATGGAAATAGAAACAAAAATAAGCAAATTGGACCTAGTGAAACTTAAAAGCTTTTGCACAGCAAAGGAAACCATGAACAAGACAAAAAGACAACCCTTAGAATGGGAGAAAATAGTTGCAAAGGAAGCAACTGACAAAGGGTTAATCTCTAAAATATACAAGCAGCTCATCCCACTCAGTATCAATAAAACAACCCCATCCAAAAATGGGCAGAAGACCTTAATAGACATTTCTCCAAAGAAGATATACAGATTACCAACAAATACATGAAAGAATGCTCAACATCATTAATCATTAGAGAAATACAAATCAAAACTACAATGTGGTATCACCTCACACCTGTCAGAATGACCATCATCAAAAAATCCAAACAATAAATGCTGGAGAGGGTGTGGAGAAAAGGGAACCCTCTTGCTCTGTTGGTGGGAATGTAAATTGATACAGTGACTATGGAGAACAGTATGGAGGTTCCTTGAAAAAATAAAAATAGAACTACCATATGACCCAGCAATCCCACTACTGGGCATATACTGTGAGAAAACCATAATTCGAAAAGAGTCATGTACCACAATGTTCATTGCAGCTCTATTTACAATAGCCAGGACATGGAAGCAACCTAAGTGTCCATCAACAGATGAATGGATAAAGAAGATGTGGCACATATATACAATGGAATATTACTCAGCCATAAAAAGAAACGAAATTGAGTTATTTGCAGTGAGGTGGATGGACCTAGCATCTGTCATACAGAGTGAAGTAAGTCAGAAAGAGAAAAACAAATACCATATGCTAACACATCTGTATGGGTTAAAAAAATGATTCTGATAAACCTAGGGGCAGGACAGGAATAAAGACTCAGGCACAGAGAATGGACTTGAGGACAGAGGGAGTGGGAAAGGTAAACTGGGACGAAGTGAGAGGGTAGCACTGACATATATATGCTACCAAATGTAAAATTGATAGTTACTGGGAAGCCACCACATAGCACAGGGTGATCTGCTCTGTGATTTGTGACCACCTACGGTGATGGAATAGGGAGTGTCAGAGGGAGACACAAGAGGGAGGGGATATGAGGATATATGTATGCATATAGCTGATTCCCTTTGTTATACAGTAGAAACTAATACAACATTTTAAGGCAATTATACTCCAATAAAGATGTTAAAAAATAGCAAAAACTACCATAAACCTACAGCAGAGCAACAACAATACAACACACACACACAAATAAAGAAAAAATGCAAAAAAATACCACTAGAACAAAGAAACAAAAGAATTTAAAAATGAGAACAGTAAGGACTAGACTAACAAAACACAAAATTAAAAATAAAAATATAGAGCAAACAAATAATGCAAAAAACATAAAATATACACATAAAACAAAAAGATCAAAATAAATAAAAAACAAAGAACACAAGAAAAAAACTCTAATACAACAAAAATTAAATTAAAAATAGAAAAATAAATATATATCTTAAAAAATTTTAATTAAAATTAAAAATAAAAGAAAAAATAATAAATGCAACACCACCAACAACTGAATAAAATGAAACAAACAAAAAAGAATAATAGTGATAAGCATATTTTCCTGGGCCCTCCTCTGTCAGTGTCCTTGCTCCCACAGTGAGCCAGAGCCAATCTCCTCCTCTCCCGGAGGCCCTCCAATACCTACAGGTTGGTCTCTTGACCTGCTGTGGGCACTGTGGGGCCAGCTCACACTCTGACCTGGCCCAGCTCCCAAGTTTACTTTTCCCCATAGTCCACTCCTAGGAAGGCTAGACCAGTCTCTTGTGGGACCATTCGTCCATTCAGGTATTCCACAGATGCAGGATTTACCAAACTGATCTCGGGGATTTAATCTGCGGCTTGTTCAGCTGCACAGAAAGATTTCTGTTTGTGTTCCTTAGTTGCACTGCCCCTGGGAGTTCCAGCAGTTATTTGCCCATTTGGCAGAAGTTCAAGTGTTAGTAAATGGATTTTCATTACTATACAGTCTAGATGCTCTTTATTTTATTTTTTTTTAATTTTTATTTTATGTTGGAGTACAGTTAATTAACAATGTTGCATTAGTTTCAGGTATACAGCAAAGTGATTGAGTTATACATAAACATTCTTTTTCAAATTCTTTTCCCATTTAAGTTATTACAGAATATTGAGCACAGTTCCCTGTGCTATACAGTAGGTCCGTGTTGGTTATCTATTTTAAATATAGCATTGTGTACATGCCAATCCCAAACTCCCAATCTATCCCTCTCCCCAACGCTTCCCCCCGGTAACCATAAGTTTGTTTTCTAATCTGTGAGTCTGCTCTTTAACCTGCTGGGTTTTATGTTTTTCCTGTTTCCCAAGGTAGGTGAGTCTGTGCCTATGCCCCTCAGCAATATCTATCCCTACTGCAAATTGTTACTACAGAGGTGTGGTTCCCACATATACCATGTCTCCATCTTTACTACCCATTTCTATCTGGTCCTTTTATGTGGAATGGCTGTTCAATCAGCCCTCAAGAATTGCTCTCTATATAGGTGTAGATTTGGTGTGTCTATGGTAGGAGATGAGCTAAGAATCTTCCTATGTCACTATCTTGGATGCCTCTCCTCCCAAGATGTATAATTTAATACATATTTTTTGACACAGCTGTGTTGCCTAGATATGCTCCAGCATGAATGAGTTCTGCTTGCCATAACTCTTTTCTCCTCTGAAACCTTCCTAGCCAGGAAGACTCGTAGAGATGGTTTAGTCCTACTCTTCTCCACCCTCCATTTTATGGATAGGTCACCATAGGCCTAGAGAGGAATAGACTCATGCCTAGGACCAGCAAGTCACCCTAGAGCCAGGCCAGGCATTCAGTTTAAGAGGGCTCTGATTGAAGGTTCTCTGAATACCTGAAGAATTTAGTTTGTCCTTTTTCTACTTGGCTGAAACTTCTCAAAGAAGGAAGCTGACCTGTTATTCTTCTTCTGCCTGCCTCTACAGCTCTGGGTGAACCAGGAGGATGGGGTGGAGGAAGGGCCCAGTGACGTTCAGAATGGGCACCTGGACCCCAACTCAGACTGCCTTTGTCTGGGCCGGCCACTCCAAAACCGGGACCAGATGCGAGCCAACGTAATCAATGAGATCATGAGCACCGAGCGTCATTACATCAAGCACCTAAAGGACATTTGTGAGGTAGGCCCAGCTATGATGGTGCATGTGAGGGCACTCAGGGTGGGGTAGAGGGCACTTCCATGAAGAAATGACAACCTTCCTGGGCCGTACCTATGAAAGTCCCAAGATATTAGGAAACACAGTTTGACTGACCTCCTAGATTCTGTTCAGTGGGTGAGACTCCTCCCTTGGTGTTTCTCAGTCTCTCTGTTTCTTTCTCCCCTTTTTGCTATCTACCTGTCTGTCTAACTTTCATATTCATATTCCCTCTCCCCCCGCTTCTCTGCCTCCCTCTGTCCCCTCTGCTGGAAACTCTATCCCTATCCTCTTGTTTTCTGATCCAGTTGTTGCCACCCCATGTAAGGGCCTGACTTCATTACAGCAAAACACATTTCCTGCCAAGCCAGTGGTTTACAAACTTGAATGTGCAACAAAGTCCCTGGGCTGGCTTGTTAAACATGCAGATTCCTGCCCTCTTTGACCCCACCCCCCATGCAAAGTTGTGAATTCTCAGCCTGGAATAAAACACGGAAATCTCTATGTTTTGCAAGTATCCCTGGTAATACTTGTCTTCCACTATGCCACTCTGCCCTCCAGGGACTGTGGCTCCACATTGTCTAACTCCATCCCTTCCATCTTTCTGACCTGAGTGAGGATGAGAACCTTTTTTTTCTCACACTACCTTGAGTCCAGCAGAGACAAGTTGGCATTTTCAAAGGACCGTTTACTAAACTGTATGAGAAAACAAATGAGAGAGAGAGAAAATAATGTTTTTAGAAGGATTTCTCCCCCCCCCACCTCTCTCTCTCTCTCTCTCTCTCTCACACACACACACACACACACACACACTCACACATACTATAGCATTATGCTTGACCCAGTGAAAAACTCTACCTTGAATTTTTTTATCCCCTTTCTTCCAGATAAAAGATCAGGTCCTACTTTCTGTCCTCCAGCCCTACTGATTAGGTCCAGGGCCCACTCTGTAATCAATGGTATAGCTCTGACATTTTTCAAAGTTCTTGTTTCTTTAGAGCAGTGCTGCCTAATAGGACTTCCTGCAGTGATGAAAATGTTCTGTATCTGCAGTCTCCATTACAGTAGCCACTGGGCAAGTGGCTGTTGAGCACTTGAGATGTGGCTAGTATGGCTGAGAAATGGAATTTTAAATTTTATTTCATTTTAATTTAAATAGCCACACATGACTTATAGCAACCACATCGGACAGTGCAGCTCTGAAAAGATCAAGACCAAGGACTTTGGGCCTTAGCTTTCTTCACCTAAATTCATTCTTTCACCCCTTCCAGGCAGGTTAAAGGTTATCTCCTCCCCCTTCCCCAAGGCAGTAAGGTAGGGTAGAAAGAACAAGGGCTCTGTGGACATGGAGTGCTGGCTTTCACATCTTAACTTAGTCACTAATTAACCCTTTGGCCTTGAAGGTGCCTCTTAACTCCTCTAACTTTTGTTTTATGATTTGTCCAGTAGGCTTCATTTTACCAACCTCTTAACTTTATTGAGGAAATGAAGTAAATCTAATATTGTAAGTATTTGGGAAAAGGTAGTTTTCCTTTCCTTCCTTCCCTTTTCATCTATTCACCTATCCAACATTGTCTTTCTTTTATCTTTTTCTCTTCCTCCTACCTCCATACAAATGGTTGATATATTTTTTAATTACCTTCTCGAATATGTTACATGGCACTGGGCATCAAACCACTGATATGTCATTCATTCCGCAAACATTTAGTGGCGTTCTGCTCCATGCTAGGCCTTGGACATAACTCCTACCCTCAAACTGTTCTGCCCTAGACTGATAACATCTGAATCACCTGGGAGCTGGTTGGAAATGCAGAGTCTTTAATTCCACTCCAGACCTGAGTTCAAATCTACATTTTAACAAGGTTCACTTTTGACTTACAATACATATTAAAGTTTGAGGAGCACTGCTGTAAAATGATAGCTATCTTACACTATTTATAATAGCAGGACACGGAAGCAACCTAAATGTCCCTCAACAGAGGAATGGATAAAGAAGATATGGTACATATATAAATGGAATATTACTCAGCCATAGAAAAGAAATAATGCCATTCATAGCAACATGAATGGACCTAGAGATTGTCATACTGAGTGAAGTAAGTCAGACAGAGAAAGACAAACATCATATGATATCACTTGTATGTGGAATCTTAAAAAAGGACACAAATGAACTTATCTACAAAACAGAAATAGAGTTACAGGTGTACAAAATACATTTATGGTTACTGCAGGGTAAGGCAGGGGACGGATAAATTGGAAGATTGGGATTGACACATACACACTACTAATAGAATAGATAACTAATAAGGACCTACTGCATAGCACAGGGAACTCTACTCAATACTCTGTAATGGCCTATATGGGAAAAGAAGCTGAAAAAGAGTGGATATATGTATATGTATAACAGATTCACTTTGCTGTACACCTGAAACTAACACAACATTGTAAATCAACTATACCCCAATAATTAAAAAAAAAAAAAGATAGCTATCGGGCTTCCCTGGTAGCGCAGTGGTTGAGAATCTGCCTGCCGATGCAGGGGACACGGGTTTGTGCCCCGGTCTGGGAAGATCCCACATGCTGCAGAGCGGCTGGGCCCGTGAGCCATGGCTGCTGAGCCTGCGCATCCAGAGCCTGTGCTCCGCAACGGGAGAGGCCACAACAGTGAGAGGCTCGCATACTGCAAAAAAAAAAAAAAAAAAAAGATAGCTGTCTTATAATGTCATAGGGTCTATAATACAAGTTAGTACAGTCTGTTCTTTACCCAGAAGCCAAGGGATGATGTCAATACCTAAGTCATTCATATCACTCCTCTACTTAAAACTTTCCAATGGCTCACCTTTACTTCCTGAGTAAAAGCCAAAGTTCTCATTATTTCTTACAAAGCCCTTTGTGATCAACCCCTCCTTACCTCTGTGACTTCATCTCTTGCTCTTTTCCCACATTCTCTCACTACTTTAGCCACAATGGCCTAATTGCTGTTCCTTAAAAAGGCCTGACACACTCCCCCCTCATAGCCTTTCCACTGGCTTTCCCTTCTGCCTAAAGCACTCTTCCCTCAGATGTCTATGTGGCTCCGTTTCTCACCTCCTTCAAGGTTTCACTCAAATATCATCTCCTTGAGACCTTCCCTGACTATTCTATTTAAAATTGTAACCATGTACTGTCTTGTTTTATTTTTCTCCATTGCACTTACTGCTTTCTGACTTACTATATATTTTGCTTTTATGTTTTGTTTATTGCCCTTCTCCCCTACTAGAAAGTAAATTCCATGAGGGAAAGGTTTTTTTTTTATTGATTTACTGGTACATCCTCAACATCCAGCACAGTGCTTGGCAGATGGTAGATGCTCAATAAGTACTTTTGAAAGTTGGAATTAAATATAACTGCTCATGTGCATATACTATTTTGGCAAAATACATTCACATCTTATGCCATTTGATTTTCAGACAGGAAATACGTTGTTATTGTTATTCCTATTTTCTAGATCAACAGACTGAGTCTCTAATAGGCAAAATTACTTTCCCAGAGTTCTCAGCCACTGGCCCAGTGGGATTCTTAGTCTTAGAAGGATTTTGTTCCCAACTCCCAAACATCTTGGCCTCTTCCTACAGGGCATGGGCTCAGAACAGCAATGCAAGTATTTATCCTTGCAAAAGAGAGTGCTATGACCCTGCTTTGAGGAATTGCCTAATCCAGCCATCCTAAGCAAAGCTTTTGTTGGTGGTCTGCGAGTTCCATATCTCTTTATTATTCTTGATGCTGAAGCTAAGGGTTTAAATGGGAATGGGAAGTATCTCTTTGTCTCATCCTTCGACCACAGATGTCAAAGGAATGTTTAGCTAGAGCAAAAGAAGGGTAGAGAAAGCTGTGTCTTGATGGGCCAGAAGGCAGTATTTTAGCTCAGCGTTGTGTCACCTAAACCAAAAGCTATGAGGAACAATATGATTTATGAGAAGAATATCAAAACCCGAATTGGGAGTCCCAGGTTCAGGTCCCACCTTAGTCACAAACTGACTGCACTGACTGAAGTCAGGTGAATCTTTTCCATCCTGGACCTTGTTCCCCAACTCTAAACTTAGCAGGTTGGTAGAGTTGCTCTTTAAGTGTTGTCTGGCTCTTAGTTTCTCTGATTCTGTGAGATCTAGGTATGCTCTCACTAGAGAACGCTGTGGTTGTGATCCGTGTTACTTCTGCATGTTTTGCCATTTCCTCCTTGATACCCATGGAGGCATGTCTTACTCAGGCATGAATGTGTTAACAAGGCATAATCTACTCTTTCTGTAGGTTAAGAGAGATCACTTAATACTGCATTCAGTATAGATAAAAGTCACTATTAGAAAATATTTATTTATTTATTCATTCATTCATTCATTCATTCATTTATTAATTAATTACTCCTGGGAGCAGAAAGTGCCTCACAAACATTTAAGTTACAATACTTTCATTTTACAAATGAGGAAGTAGGAAATAGAGTTATTTTTATCAAAGTTATTCAGTGAAGCCAGTAAAAGAAAATATATTTTTTAATGAGTTCTTTGAAAAGATGGCATTCTTCTTTCTAAATCCAGACAGTGGGATAAAAGAGTATTGGCTTAGTTCTAGGTCACCTTGACCAATGATTGGTGGTATTACCTCTTGTAATCTTAGAAATCATATTATAATCAGGGAGACTGAGACACAGGGCAAACAAAGCTAAATATGCCTTATAAAGTTGCCTCATCTGCCTCACTGAGGAAGATCATCTCAGTTATCTGATATCTGTGAAATAAATTCTGTCCTCAAATGCCTCCAGAAAAGCTGGAACTATCTTTCCTCAGTCATTCATATTAGTGTCTTATACCCTTCACCATCAAGAAATTCTTCCTAGGTCTAATAGAGTTTATCATGCTATAGCTTCAGGACATTTGCATTTGATATGTTTAAGTCTGGAGTTTTCAAACTTACTGTTTTTTTCTTTCTGTTAATTGCCTATCCTGATGATTTCCAATGATCTTTACATCTTGGTGCATACATAAAAAATAATACATTGTATAAAACAGTAATATTTGTATAGCATACTAAAGTAAAAGGATGAGGCAGCTCATTGGCCTGAAGTGACCCGCTCAGGAATTTCTGGCTGCTCTAGGCCCTACCTATCCATACCACCTGGACATTCAAGGCCCTGTTCCCATCCTTTGCCCATTTTCCCATAGTTTCTCCTATTTTTCTTGCTGATTTATATGAGTTCCTTGTATATTCCAGATATCAATCCCTTGTCAGTTTTCCAAGTTGCAAATAGTCTTCTTCCTGTCATTCTCTTATTTTTTAATGGTTTTGTTTAATTTGAGAAAAAGACATCCTGAACAAAAGAAGAAAAGAAAACTAACAATTTAAGCATTCTGCTTCTAACTTACCTTTTGTCATCATTAGCATGAGAAAGAGCTAGTCATTTTGCAGTTATTCAACGTATATCTATTGAGCAGCAACTATATGCTAGGTACTATGTTAAACTCTAGAGATAAAGCTGTGAACAGGACAACCATGGTCATCATTCCCTAATTTTATTAAAATTATTTTCAAGACGTTTATCAGGTCTTCTGTCAGGTCTTAGGCTTCCAGGCAAAACAGTACATGATATCTGTAGAGAGTCAAGAGCTGAATGGGGCCCTGAAAATCTTTTCTGATATATGCATTTTAGAGGTGGACACACTGAGGTCCAGACTTGCAAGGGCCTTTCTCTAAAGGGTTTTTCAAACCTTAGGTGCTCCAGAGGTTCTTTGATCCATCTTATTTCCCTGCGGTCTTTGGAATCTTCCCTGGAGGTCATGGTGTCAATTTGTATCCCATATCAAGGCACTAATTCTATTGGTTTGGGCAAAAGGTTCGTTCGTTTTATCCATAAGATGGCTCTAGTAGCACTTAGTTGTCTTTAACATCATTTGAAACAATTTTGTTAGATTGTATGTGACAACTGTCATAGTGTGCATTTTAAAAAAGACATCAAAATTGGTGAATTTTTGTGTGGCCATTTTAATATTGAAGATGGAAGAAAAAAAGCAACATTTTCGGCATATTATGCTTTATTATTCTAAGAAAGGTAAAAATGCAACTGAAACACAATAAAAGATTTTTGCAGTGTATGGAAAAGTTGCTGTGACTGATTGAACGTGTCAAAAATGGTTTGTGAAATTTTGTGCTGGAGATTTCTTGCTGGATGATACTCCATGGTCAGGTGGACCACTTGAAGTTAATAGCGATCAAATCGAGACATTAATTGAGAATAATCAACCTTATACCACGTGGGAGATAGCCGACATACTCAAAATATACAAATCAAGCGTTGAAAATCATTTGCACCAGCTTGGTTATGTTAATCGCTTTGATGTTTGGGTTCCACATAAGTTAAGTGAAAAAAACCTTCTTAAACATATTTCTGCTTGTGATTCTCTACTTAAATGTAATGACAACGTTCCTTTTTTTTTTTTTTTTTGTGGTACGCGGGCGTCTCACTGTTGTGGCCTCTCCTGTTGTGGAGCACAGGCTCCGGATGTGCAGGCTCAGTGGCCATGGCTCACGGGCCCAGCCACTCCATGGCATGTGGGATCTTCCTGGACCAGGGCATGAACCTGCGTCCCCTGCATCAGCAGGCGGACTCTCAACCACTGCGCCACCAGGGAAGCCCAAAACGTTCCATTTTTAAAACAAGTTGTGACAGGCAATGAAAAGTGGGTACTGTACAATAATGTAGAATGGAAGAGATCGTGGGGCAAGTGAAATGAACCACCACCAACCACACCAAAGGCTGGTCTTCATCCAAAGAAGGTGATTTTGTGTATATGGTGGGATTAAAAGGGAGTCCTTTATTATGAGCTCCTTCCAGAAAGCCAAACTATTAATTCCAACAAGTACTGCTCCTAGTTAGACCAACTGAAAGCAGCACTCGACAAAATGCGTCCAGAATTAGTCAACAGAAAACGCATAATCATCTATCAGGATAATGCAAGACCTCTTGTTTCTTTGATGACCAGGCAAAACCTGTTACAGCTTGGCTGGGAAGTTCTGATTCATCTGCCAAATTCACCAGACATTACACCTTTGGATTTCCATTTGGTTTGGTCTTTACAAAATTCTTTTAATGGATAAAATTTCAATCCCCTGGAAGACTGTAAGAGGCACCCGGAACAGTTCTTTGCTCAAAAAGATAAAAAAAAGATCTGGGAAGATAGAATTATGAAGTTGTCTGAAAAATGGCAGGTGGTAGTGGAACAAAAGGGTGAATATGTTGTTCAATAAAGTTCTTGGGGAAAATGAAAAATGTGTCTTTTATTTTTACTTAAAAACCGAAGGCACATTTTGGCCAATCCAATAGCTCAATGCATTAGATCTAGACTTAAATCAACCTTCGTGGGTCTAGAAACAGAGTGACATAAATAGTCAACCTTCCTTGCCTATTACCATGACAGCCCCAGGGCTAATTCATGCCTTTTGTCATTGATTTGATAACGCCCACTGTAATGCCTTCACAGTCATGCCCACTTTACTTCTAGGAGAGGTGAGCCTCTCAAAAACGACCTCTGTTCAATCAGTTCACACCCACTGCCATATCACTCTATTCTCTTTTACCATGCAGACAGAGTTAGAGGGCATTTGAAGCATGCTTAACAGTAAGATCTATAGACCCCTTCTGCTCCCTCTGCCCTGTGATGGGCCTTCAGAGGTCTTCTGAGTCTCCTCTTCTCCAGGACAAACAGCCCTGGTTCCTTCTACCGTTCCTCATGGTGTTGCTTTTCAGGGATCTCTCTACCCTGCTTACTTCCCACTGTCTCTGTATCCTTTACTCCATGTTCCTCTGAAAACAGGGCTCAGAATTGAATGCTGCTCCCCTGCAGTGGTGCAATTACCTTCCTATGACTTCTCATTCCACCCTCTCAATCTGTTTCTTCTTCATCCCTAACTTAAAATGACATTAATTTTTTTTGGCAGTCATATTCCACTGCCAACTCATCTTAACTTATATGCCCTTGGGGGGAGACCTTCAGATGGTGGAGGAGTAACACATGGAGATCACCTTCCTCCCCGCAAATACATCAGAAATACATCTACATGTGGAACAACTCCTACAGAACACCTACTGAACTCTGGCAGAAGACCTCAGACTTCCCAAAAGGCAAGAAACTCCCCACGTACCTGGGTAGGGCAAAAGAAAAAAGAAAAAAAAACAGAGGCTAAAGAATAGGGACAGGACCTGCACCTGTTGGAGGGAGCTGAGAAGGAGGAACAGTTTCCACACACTAGGAAGTCCCTTCACTGGTGGGGACAGGGGGTGCCAGTGGGTAAGTTTCAGAGCCACAAAGGACAGCACAGCAACAGGGGTGCAGAGGGCAAAGCAGAGAGATTCCAGAAAAGAGGATGGGTGCTGACCAGCACTCACCAGCCCAAGAGGCTTGTCTGCTCACCCGCTGGAGCTGGTGGGGGCTGGGACCTGAGGCTTGGACTTCGGAGGTCAGATCCCAGGGAGAGGACTGGGGTTGGCTGCATGAACACAGCCTGAAGGGGGCTAGTGCACCACAGCTAGACTGATGGGAGTACAGGAAAAAGTCTGGAACTGCCTAAGAGGCAAGAAAACATTGTTTCGGGGAGCACGAGGAGAGGGGATTCAGAGCACTGCCTAAATGAGCTCCAGAGATGGGCACAAGCCATGGCTATCAGCACAGACACCAGAGATGGGCATAAAATGCTAAGGCTGCTGCTGCAGCCACCAAGAAGCCTGTGTGCAAGCAAAGGTCACTATCCACAACTCCCCTCCCAGGAACCTGTGCAGCCCACCGCTGCCAGGGTCCCATGATCCAGGGACGACTTCCCAGAGAGAACACACGGCACACCTCAGGCTGGTGCAACATCACACAGGCCTCTGCTGCTGCAGGCTAGCCCCGCGTTATGTACCCCTCCCTCCCCCCAGTTTGAGTGAGCCAGAACCCCCTAGTAAGCTACTACTTTAACCCCGTCCTGTCTGAGCGAAGCACAGATATCCTCAGGCGACCTACATGCAGAGGCAGGGCCAAATCCAAAGCTGCACCCCAGGAGCTGTGTGAGCAAAGAAGAGAAAGGGATACTTCTCCCAGCAGCCTCATGAGCAGTGGTTTAAGTCTCCACAATCAACTTGATGTACCCTGCATCTCTGGAATACCTGAATAGACAATGAATAATCCCAAAACTGAGGTGGTGGACTTCGGGAGACACTGTAGACTTGGGGTTTGCTTTCTGCATCTAATTTGTTCCTGACTATAGGTTTATCTTAGTTTAGTATTTAGAGTTTATTATCATTGGTAGATTTCTTAATTGATTTGGTTGTTCTCGTCCTCCTTTTTTAATATATATATATATATAGTTTATTCCTTTTTCACTTTTTGTGAGTGTGTATGTATATGCTTCTTTATGTGATTTTGTCTGTATAGCTTTGCTTTTAACATTTGTCCTAGGGTTCTGTCTGCTTTTTTTTTTTAGTATAGTTTTTAGCACTTGTTATCATTGGTGGATGTGATTTTTGGTTTGGTTGCTCTCTTCCTTCTTTTTTTAAATTACTTTTTATGTTTTATTGTGATAGCTTTATTTCATTTTATTTTATTATTTTTTCTTTTTTCTCCCTTTTCTTCTGAGCTGTGTAGTTGATAGGGTCTTAGTGCTCTGGCCGGATGTCAGGCCTGTACCTCTGAGGTGGGAGAGCTGAGTTCAGGACATTAGTCCACCAGAGACCTCCCAGCTCCATGTAATATCAAATGGTGAAAGTTCTCCCAGAGATATCCATCTCAATGCTAAGACACAGCTCCACTCAACGAACAGCAAGCTACATTGCTGGACACCCTATGCCACACAACTAGCAAGACAGGAACACAAACCCACCCATTAGCAGAGATGCTGCCTAAAATCATAAAAGGTGACAGATACCCCAAAACACACCAGCAGAAGTGGACCTGCCCAGCAGAAAGACAAGATCCAGCCTCATCCACCGGAACACAGACACTAGTGCCCTTCACCAGGAAGCCTACACTACCCACTGAACCAACCATACACTGGGGGCAGACACCAAAAACAACAGGAACTACGAACCTTCAGCCTGTGAAAAGGAGACACCAAACACAGTAAGTTAAGCAAAATGAGAAGACAGAGAAACACACAGCAGATGAAGGAGCAAGGTAAAAACCCATCAGACCAAACAAATGAAGAGGAAATAGACAGTATGCCTGAAAAAGAATGCAGAATATTGACAGTAAAGATATCCAAAATCTTGGAAATAGAATGGAAAAAATACAAGAAATGTTTAAGAAGGACCTAGAAGAACTAAAGAGCAAACAAACAATGAACAACACAATAAATGAAATAAAAAATTCTCTAGAAGGAAGCAATAGCAGAATAACTGAGGCAGAGGAATGCATAAGTGACTTGGAAGATAAAATAGTGGAAATAACTAATGCAGAGCAGAATAAAGAAAAAAGAATGAAATGGATTGAGGACAGGCTTAGAGACATCCAGGACAACATTAAATGCAACAACATTCGAATAACAGGGGTCACAGAAGAAGAAGAGAAAAATGGACTGAGAAAATATATGAAGAGATTATAGTTGAAAACTTCCCTAATATGGGAAAGGAAATAGTTGACCAAATCCAGGAAGCACAGAGAGTCCCATACAGGATAAATCCAAGGAGAAACATGTCAAGACACATACTAGTCAAACTGTCAAAAATTAAATACAAAGAAAAAACATTAAAAGCAGAAAGGGAAAAACAGCAAATAACATACAAGGGAATCCCCATAAGTTTAATGGCTGACCTTTCAGCAGAAACTCTGTAAGCCAGAAGGGAGTGACAAGATATATTTAAAATGATGAAAGGGAAAAACCTACAACCAAGGTTACTCTACCCAGCAAGGATCTCATTCAGATTCGACAAAGAAACTAAATCCTTTAAAGACAAGCAAAAGCTAAGAGAATTCAGCACCACCAAACCACATTAAAACAAATCCTAAAGGAACTTCTCTAGGCAGGAAACACAAGAGAAAGAAAAGGCCTACAATAACAAACCCAAAGCAATTAAGAAAATGGTAGTAGGAACATACATATCAACAGCTACCTTAAAAGTAAATGGATCAAATTCTCCAACCAAAAGGCATAGACTGGCTGAATGGATACAAAAACAAAAGCCGTATATATACTGTCTACAGCAGAGCCACTTCAGACCTAGGGACACACACATACTGAAAGTGAGGGGATGGAAAATGTTATTCCATGCAAATGGAAATCAAAAGAAAGCTGGCATAGAAATTCTCATATCAGACAAAGTAGGCTTGAAAATAACTACTATTAAAAGAGACTAAGAAGAACACTACATAATTATCAAGGGATCATTCAAAAAAGAAGGTATAACAACTGTAACTTTTGATGCACCCAACATAGGAGCACCTCAATACATAAGGCAAATGCTAACAGCCATAAAAGGGGAAATCGACAGTAATGCAATCATAGTAGGGGACTTTAACACCACACTTACACCAATGGACAGATGATCCAAAATGAAAACAAATAAGGAAACACAAACTTTAAATGTTACATTAAACAAGATGGACTTAATTGATATTGATAGGGCATTCCATCCAACAACAACAGAATAAACATTCTTCTCACGTGCTCATGAAACATTCTGCATATCTTGGGTCACAAATCAAGCATTGGTACATTTACGAAAATTGAAATCGTATCAAGTATCTTTACAGACCACAGCGCTATGAGACTAGATATTAATTACAGGAAAAAACCAGTAAAAACATGGAGGCTAAACAATACACTACTAAATAACCAAGAGGTCACTGAAGAAATCAAAGAGGAAATCAAAAAAATACCTAGAAACAAATGACAATGAAAACACGACGACCCAAAACCTATGTGATGCAGCAAAAGCAGTTCTAAGAGGGAAGTTTATAGCCATACAATCCTACCTCAAGAAACAAGAAACATCTCAAATAAACAAGCTACCCTTATACCTAAAGCAATCAGAGAAAGAAGAACAAAAAAACCCCAAAGTTAGCAGAAGGAAAGAAATCATAAAGATCAGATCAGAAATAAATGAAAAAGAAATGAAGAAAACAGTAGCAAAGATCAATAAAACCCAAAGCGGCTTCTTTGAGAAGATAAACAAAATTGATAAACCATTAACCAGAGACATCATGAAAAAAAAGGGAAAAGATGCAAATCAATAGAATTAGAAATGAAAACGGAGAAGTAGCAACTGACACTTTGGAAATACAAGGGATCATGAGAGACTACTACAAGCAACTATATGCCAATAAAATGGACAACCTGGAAGAAATGGACAATTTCTTACAAAAGCACAACCTTCCGAGACTGAACCTGGAAGAAATAGAAAATATAAACAGACATATCACAAGCACTGAAATGGAGACTGTGATTAAAAAATGTGATTAAAAATCTTCTGACAAACAAAAGCCCAGGACCAGATGGCTTCACAGGCAAAATCTATTCAAACATTTAGACAAGAGCTAATATGTGTCCTTCTCAAACTCTTCCAAAGTATAACAGAGGGAGGAACACTCCCAAACTCATTGTATGAGGCCAGCATCACCTTGATACCAAAACCAGAGAAAGATGTCCCAAAGAAAGAAAACTACAGGCCAATATCACTCGAACATAGATGCAAAAATCCTCAACAAAATGCTAGCAAACAGAATCCAACAGCACATTAAAAGGATCATACACCATGATCAAGTGGGGTTTATCCCAGGCATGCAAGGATTCTTCAATATACGCAAATCAATCAGTGTGAGAAACCATATTAACAAAGTGAAGGAGAAAAACCATGTGGTCATCTTAATAGATGCAGGAAACGATTTCAACAAAATTCAACACCCATTTATCATAAAAATTCTCCAGAAAGTAGGCATAGAGGGAATTTATCTCAACCTAATAAAGGCTGTATATGACAAACCCACAGCCAACATCACTCTCAATGGTGAAAACTGAAACCATTTCCACTAAGATTAGGAAGGAGACAAGGTTGTCCACTCTCACCACTATTATTCAACATAGTTTTGGAAGTTTTACCCACAGCAGTTAGAGAAGAAAAATAAATAAAAGGAATACAAATCAGAAAAGAAGAAGTAAAGCTGTCACTCTTTGCAGATGACATGATACTATATATAGAGAATCCTAAAGATGCTACCAGAAAACTATTAGAGTTAATCAATGAATTTGGTAGTGTAGCAGGATACAAAATTAATGCACAGAAATCTCTTGCATTCCTATATACTAATGATGAAAAATCTGAAAGAGAAGTTAAGGAAACAATCCCATATATCATTGCAACAAAAATGCTAAAATACCTAGGAATAAACCTACCTAAAGAGACAAAAGACCTGTATGCAGAAAAATATAAGACACTGATGAAAAAAATTAAAGCTGATACCAACAGATGGAAGGATATACCATGTTCTTGGATTGGAAGAATCAACATTGTTAAAATGACTCTACTACCCAAAGCCATCTACAGACTCAGTGCAATCTCTATCAAAGTACCAATGGCATTTTTCACAGAACTAGAACAAAAAATTTCACAGTTTATATGGAAACACAAAAGACCCCACATAGCCAAAGCAATCTCAAGAAAGACAAATGGAGCTGGAGGAATCAGGCTCCCGGACTTCAAACAATACTACAAAGCTACAGTAAACAAGACAATATGGTGCTGGCAGAAAAACAGCTATATAGGTCAGTGGAATAGGATAGAAAGCCCAGAGATTAACCCATGCACCTATGGTCACCTTATTTTTGATAAAGTATTCAAGAATATACAGTGGAGAAAAGAGAGCCTCTTCAGTAATTGGTGCTTAGAAAACTGGACAGCTACATGTAACAGAATGAAAATAGAACATTCCCTAACACCATACAGAAAAATAAACTCAAAATGGATTAAAGACCTAAATGTAAGCCCAGACACTATAAAACTCTTAGAGGAAAACATAGGCGGAACACTTTATGACATAAATCACAGCAAGAACCTTTTTGACCCACCTGCTAGAGAAACGGAAATAAAAACAAAAATAAGCAAATGGGACCTAATGAAACTTAAAAGATTTGCACAACAAAGGAAACCAGAAACAAGTTGAAAAGACAACCCTCAGAATGGGAGAAGATATTTGCGAATGAAGCAACTGACAATGGATTAACCTCCAAAATTTACAGGTAGCTCATGTAACTCAATATCAAAAAAAAAAAAAATCCAAAAATGGGCCGAAGTCCTAAATAGACATTTCTCCAAAGAAGATGTACAGATTGCCAACAAACACATGAAAGAATGCTCAACATCACTAATCATTAGAGAAATGCAAATCAAAACAACAATAAATAGTAGTATAAATAAATGCCAACACATTATTGGCATAAGTTATTAATTTGCAAAGTGTTTTTTTTTTTTTTTTTTTCTTTTTGCGGTATGTGGGCCTCTCACTGCTGTGGCCTCTCCCGTTGCGGAGCACAGGCTCCGGACGCGCAGGCCCAGCGGCCATGGCTCACGGGCCCAGCCGCTCCGCGGCATGCGGGATCCTCCCAGACCGGGGCACGAACCCGTATCCCCTGCATCGGCAGGCGGACTCTCAACCACTGCGCCACCAGGGAGGCCCTGCAAAGTGTTTTAAAGCCACTCATTAATGGCTGAATTGGAGGGTAAGAAGAGCTAAGGTCAGTGAGATTTTGGTAGGGGTTCGTAAAGGGCATTGAAGCCAGGGATGAGGATCTTCCTGGAGTATGCCTAAATGACTTCATTGCAAGCTGTGTTAGAGGAGACAAAATGGAGTTAGGGCCAGAAGTGATAAGTCACTCACCATAAATGCTCCTCATTAGGGGCCCAACAAGTGTTATAATAATCACATTTAACTTTTACATGAAAGTAAGTGACCATAATTCATTCTCACCAGAACATTTTCACATGCTAATGATTTTTAATGAGGACAGTGGCCATTAGTTAAAAATCTACACCAGTAGTTTTAGAATGGAAAACTGTGTTTGGTTTCTTTTGCCCTGACTTACAATGTGTCCTCAGTCTGATTGTGTTATCTCGGTGCTCTCTTATCAGACCAAGAATCTCTTTCATTGATTCTTCCTTCATCAGTGGCTAGCTGTATTAATTCATCCATTTATTCACAAATGTGTCCAAAATACTTACCCTGTTAAAAATACCATGCCTGGCCACTTGTGAGCTTGCTGGCTAAGCTCATCCTAACTATCTCTCCTAGCCAGCTACCTTAGATGGCTAAGACACCCACTTTAAAGAATGGTTTGTTTTTGTCAATTCCTGTTCCCTTTTGGGAAGTTTTCCTCCCCGACCTTTTGGATTGGTCCTATAAGAAATAGAACATTAGATTTGTGAATCAATCCAGCTAAACCAGTAACTCACTACTAAAGCAAGTGAAAATGTTTGTGCTTAACCAGATTCTGAGAAAGGGTCCTATGACTTTTGGGGGTCATTGTCATAAAAGGCTCTATGCTCTGGAGTCTGCAGTCTGAAGACCTTTGCTTGAGATCCATCTTTCCTAATTATTCACCGGTGGAGTGACTTCCTTCTTTAAACCCCAATTTTCTTGTATGAAAAGTGTAAATGGTTATTCCCTGTCTACTTCATGGAACTGAAATAAGGCTCCCAAATGCTCAGGAAGTGGTAAAGCCCTCAGGGAGTGAAGGTCATCCTCAACCTGGGCTTTTGCTTTGTCTGCAGGGCTACCTGAAGCAATGCCGGAAGAGAAGGGACATGTTCAGTGATGAGCAACTGAAGGTGATCTTTGGGAACATTGAAGACATCTACAGGTTTCAGATGGGCTTCGTAAGAGACCTGGAGAAACAGTACAACAATGATGACCCCCACCTCAGCGAGATAGGACCCTGCTTCCTGGAGCACGTAAGCATCTTCCCCTTTGGGGAGGGTTTTGAGAGACGTTTGGAAGCCATGGAAGGAGTCTCTGAGCTATTTGGTTCTGCTCAGTTGCTTTGTCCCATGGTAGGGGATGGATTCCTCTCTGACCCTGATGTTCATCCCCTTGCTAGAGTATGAAGACTTAGGAAGGTACTGTGATTTGTCCAAGGACTCTTCTTCTTTACTGTTCCCCCCAACTTTTTTCTCTCCTTCCAGATAATTATCAGTATGATTTTTCTTCAACTTCTCTTCTCTGTTCCTATGGGGCTCAGTTTCCATGGGGCCCAGTGTTTTGGGAGGGACTCTGAACAAATTCATATATTCCAGGAATCTGAGAAATCGGAGAGACCATGGTCAGCATGAAACTGGACCCCTGCAAGGCATTTAAGGGAGAACACTAGGGTAGGGGAAGTGACAAGTGTAGGAAAAGGGGCCACATGATTTAGAGGAAGGAATACTAGGAAACATGGAAGTGAGGATGTGAGTCCTGTCTATAATGATTGTCTGGGTAACTTCGGGTAAGTTCCTTACTGTCTTTGGGCTTCCTCACATGGATTTAAGAAGGTTTCACTTTATACCTCTGTGGTTCTCTAATATCTTTTGTGTCTAATTCACAGGTGACCTAGTTGTTTTGACAACTCTTCTCCCCCATTTTATAAAGTATTTATTTTTAAAGAGGTAATACATGCACATGGTATAAAATTCAAATGACACATGAAAGTGTGCAACTATAAGAGTAAGTTTTCTTGCAAATTCTCCTGCTTTGACTATGGAAATGTGTAGTGGAGAGATAGCCCTAAGGCCACCCGTATGTTCAGTGATTTGCTACAAGTCCCGGGACTCAGCATATAGTCGTACTAATGGTTGTGATTTAATACAACTAAAGGATACAAAGCAAAATCAGCTAAAGGAAAAGGCACTTGGGGCAAACTGTGAAGGAAACCAAGTGTAAGTTTCCAAGAGTCCTCTCCCAGTGGAGTCACACAGGATGCACTTAATTCCCCTTGCAATGAGTTGTGACAACAGTTTTGAAATGTTGTCTACCAGGGAAAATTATTAGGGACTCAGTGCCCAAGATTTCTATGGGTGGCTGGTCATGTAGGCACACTCTGCCTAGCATGTACCAAAATTCCAGACTCCTAGAAGGAAAGCAAGTATTCTGCATAAACCACATTGTTCATACAAATAGTTTAGGCACAGTGAGCCACTCTTGTCAGGGAATGGTGAAAAATCTCTTGAGATCCAAGTTCCAAGATGCCAGCCAAAGGCCAACCTTTCAAGCAGGGCTTTTTAGAGATAGCAGTCTCAGGCCTGATATGTTAACTCTTTTTTGCACAGTATTAAACTGGTTCAGCCATTCCAGAAAGCACCTGGGTAGTATTTATCAAAGTTAAGCATGTGTATGACCTTGGGTTCCATTCATGAATATATATTCCAGAGAAATTCTCATAGAGGTCCATGAGGGAACATTTACAAGGCTGTTGATTGCATGGCAGTGTTGTGTGTGGTGGAGTGCAGTTAGAAGCAACTTAGGTATTTATCACCAGGGTATGGATGAGAAACATATGGGGGATGCTTACTGTAAAGTATTATATAGCAAGGAACAAGAGACTAGTTGTATGTACCCGATAGCAATGTGTGTAAATATCATAAATATAGTCTTGAGCTGGGAAAGTAGAATATGGAATAGTGATTCTCAACTGGAGTCTACCCTGTGCATTGTAAGGTGTTTAACAGCATTCCTGGTCTCTATCTACTGGAGGCCAGTAGCACCCTCCTAGTTGTGACAACCAAAAACGTCTCCAGACATTGTCAACTGTACTGAGGGACAAAAAAGAACCACTGATCTACTGAAATGATCGTATACTTTTACACTGTAATCTGTTAATGTGGTGAATTTGGTTTGAATAATTTTCATATGTTAAATGAACATTGTATTGCTGGGATAAACCCTACCTAATCATGGTGTATTATCCTTCTTTATGTATTAGTTTGCCTTTTTAAAAATATTAGATTGTTTACCCTCTTTTAATTCAGTTCTAGGATTTATTTATTTATTTATTTATTTGGATTTCATTCTTTATCATCTTTGTTTAGGTATAATTTACAAACAATAAAATTCACCAAATGTCTACTTCGATGGGTTTTAACAAGTGCATATAGTTGTGTAACTACCGCCAAGATATGGGACATCTTTATCACTTTATCAAGTTCTAATGTTCTCCCTTTGTTGTCAGTTTTTGCTCTCACCCTCGCCCTTGGCAAACACTGATCTGCATTCTGTCACCATAATTTTGCTTTTTCTAGAATATCATATAAATAGAATAATGCAATAGTGATATTTTGTTTAGCTTCTTTCACTTAATTTCTTTGATATCCATCCATATTTTTGCCTGTATTAGTAGTTGGTTATTTTTCTTTTTATTGCTTAATGATAATTCCATTGTGTGGATATACCACTCATTCACCAGTTCATTCCAGGACATCTGGGTTGTTTACTAGGTTGTTTCCATCTGTGGGATTACTGGGTTGCATTGTAGGTATTTGTTTAATTTTATAAGATACTGCCAAACTGTTTTCCAAAGTTACTGTATCATTTTGCATTCTCACTTCTAATATATAAGGGTTGCAGTTGTTCCACATGGTTGTCAGCACTTGGTATTATCAGTATTTTTAATTTTAGGCATTCTAATAGGTGAATAATGGCATTTCATTGTGGGTTTAATTTGCATTTCCCTAATGGCTAATGGTATTGAGCATTTTTTCATGTGCTTATTTGCCATCTGTATAAAACCTTTGGTGAAGTATCCTAGTCTTTTGCCCATGTGGGTTGTCTGTTTTCTTACTATTTAGTTCCAAGCGTTATTTCTGTATTCTGTTTGCAAGTCCTTGGTCATATATGTGATTTTCAAAGGTTTTCTCAGTCGTGGCTTAGTCTTTCATTTTTTCTTAACGTTGTCTTTGAAAAGCATAAACTTTTAATTTTGTTGAAATTCAATTTATGACTTTTTCATGGTTCATGTTTTTTTGTTTCTTATTTAAGAAATCTTTGCCTAACCCAAAGTCACAAAGCTTTTCTCCTGTTTTCTTATAGAAATTATGTAGTTTTATTTCTTATATTTAGGCTATGATCATTTTTGAGGTACTTTTTATATATGGTGCAAAATAAGGTTCAAGGTTAATTTGCTTCCATATGGATATTCAGTCGTTCCAGCACCTTTGTTAAAAAAAAACTATTAATTTCTCCATTGAATTACCTGGGCATCTTTGTCAAAAATCAATTGATCATATATGTGTAGTTCTATTCTTAGGAACACTATTCTGTTCCAGTGTGACTATATGTATATATATATATATATGTGTGTATATATATATATATATATATATATATATATACACATACACATAGTAATACCACACTGTGTTTTCTTCTTGTTTTAATTGAGATATAATTGTCATATAGCATTATATCAGTTTCAGGTGTACAACATAATAATTTAATATTTATATATATTGTGAAATGATCACCACAGTAAATCTAGTTAACATCTATTACCATGCATAGTTACAATATTTTTGACACACTATCTTGAATAATGTAGCTTCATAGCAAGTCTTGAAAGCAGGTAAATTCCTTCAAATTCATACTTTTTCCAAACAATTTTGGCTATTTTAGGTGATTTGTATTTCTATATAAATGTATCTTATCACAAGGAGAATTTTGTTCTCTTTATTTTATCTATATGAGATGATGGAAGTTAAATAAACATTGTGGTAATCATTTCACAATATATGTAAAGCAAGCCATCTTGCTGTACACCTTAAACTTATACAGTGATGTTTGTGAATTATTTCTGGATAAAACTGGGGGGTGGGTGGGAAGAATCAGCTTGCTTAGTTCTAACAAAAAGCAAGGACAACAACAACAAAAAAGAATTCTTCCAGCTTTTTGATTAGGATTACATTAAATCTCCCAGCATTGTTTCTAGTTTTCACTTGTATAGGTCTTGATCTTATTTTTAAAAATTGATTTCTAAGTAATTAAGTTTTTGCTGCTTTATAAATTGTATTTTTATTTCAATTTCCTATAGTTTGTTGCTATGATATAGGAATGCAACTCATTTTTTTTTATACAGCTGTCCCTCAGTATCTGCAGATGTGTTCCAGGACACCCTGCAGATACCAAAATCCACAGATGCTCAAGTCCCTTATATAAAATGGTATAATATTTGCATATAACCTATGCACATACTCCCATATACTTTAAATCACCTCTAGATTACTTATTATGCTTAATACAATGTAAATACTATGTAAATGATTGTAAATAAAATGTAAATGCTATATAAATTGTTACTGGCATGCAAAACAAAGTTTTGCTTTTTGGAACTTTCTAGAATTTTTTTTCTGAATATTTTCCATCTGCATTTGGTTGAATCCACAGACGCAGAACCTGCCAATATGGAGGGCCAACTGTATTGACTTTGAATCCTGATACATTATTGAATTCACTAATTGGGTCTAGTTTTTCTTTCTTAGATTCCTTAGGATTGTATACATATACAATCACATCATTTCTAAATAAAGGCAGTTTTATTTCTTCTTTTTCAATCTGTATGACTCCTATTTTCTTTGCTTGTCTTATTGGACTAGCCAAGACCTTCAGTACAGTGTTAACTAGAAGTGGTAAGAGCAGGCATCTTTTGTTTTGTACCTGATTTTTAGGGACAAAAATTCAGCATTTACTATTAAGACTGATATTAACTTTAAGTTTT
Organism: Mesoplodon bidens; assembly: GCF_964165515.1. Lineage (NCBI taxonomy): Eukaryota > Metazoa > Chordata > Mammalia > Artiodactyla > Ziphiidae > Mesoplodon > Mesoplodon bidens. The sequence continues at coordinate 89,428,120 of NC_138163.1, forward strand.
TCATGATCACCCTTTATCACATTGGGAAAGTTTCTAATCCTGGTTTGCTGGTGGCTTTTATCATAAATGTATTTTATCAAATGCTTATTGAAATTATTGAAATAATCATATGGTTTTTCTCCTTTAATCTGTTAACATGGTGAATTGGATTGGGATATCTCCCTCCTAATCATGGTGTATCATCCTTTTAGTGTACTATTTGGCCTGATTTTTAAAATTAGGTTGTCTTTTTATTATTAAGTTCTAGTTTTTTTTTATATATTGATGCAAGTTCTTTATTAGATGTGTGTTTTTCTGATTTCTTTTGATATGTATGGCTTGCCTATTTAGTTTTTTTTAATAATAGTTTTTTTAAGTCTATGTGTAATAACTCCATCTTGATATTCTTGGTCTACCAGTTTCTATTTTCTATTATTTTTCTTAGGTTTTGCTCATGTCTTATATTCTTATGCACCAGGTTATTTTTGAATGAGTACTGAACAATGTATACAAAAAATTGTAGAGATTTTTGTAAAACTTGGATATAATTTCAAACTTACAGAAAAGCTAAAAAAAATAAGAACAGTACAAAGGGTACCCATACAGGCATACCTCAGAGATGTAGGTTTGGTTCCAGACCACCACAATAAAATGAACCACCCAATTTTTTTGGTTTCCCAGTGCATATAAAAGTTATGTTTACATTATGCTGTTGTCTATTAAGTGTAAGGCATTATGTCTAAAAAACAATATATATGCCTTACTTAAAAATACTTTGTTACTGAAAAATGCTAACCACCATGTGAGCCTTCAGCAAGTCATAATAATTTTGCTGGTGGAGGGTCTTGCCTTGATGTTGATAGCTGCTGATCAGGGTGTTGGTTGCTGAAGGTTGGGGTAGCTGTGGCAATTTCTTAAAATAATACAATGAAGTTTGTTGTCAATTGATTTTTCCTTTCATGAATGATTTCTCTGTAGCATGCACTGCTGCTTGACAGTACTTTACCCAAAGCAGAATTTCTTTCAAAATGGAAATTCTCTCAAACCCTGCCACTGTTTTAGCAACTGAGTTTATGTAATATTCTAAACCTTTTATTGTCATTTCAACTATCTTCACAGCATCTTCACCAGAAGTTGATTCCATCTTCAGAAACCACTTTCTTTGCTCATCTGTAATAAGCAACTTCTCATCCATTAAAGTTTTATCATGAGATTGCAGCAATTCAGTCACATCTTCAGCCTCCACTCCTAATTCTACTTCTCTTTCTATTTCCATTATATCTGAAATTACTTCCTCCACTGAAATCTTGAACTTTTCAAAGTCATCCATGAGGGTTGGAATCAACTTCTTCTGAACTCCTGTTAACATTGGTATTTTGACCTCTTCCCATGGATCACGAATGTTCTTAATGGCACCTAGAATGGTGAATCCTTCCCAGAAGGTTTTCAATTTGCTTTGTCTAGATACATCAGAGGAATCACTGTCTATGGGAGCTATAGCCTTAAAAATGTATTTCTTAATCATAAGACTTAAAAGTCAAAATTACTCTTTGATCCATGGGCTGTGTTAGCAGGCATGAAAACAACATTAATCTCATTGTACATCTCCATCAGAGCTCTTGGGTGACCAGGGGAATTGTCAATGAGCAGTAATATTTTGCAAAGAATTTTCTTCTGAGCAGTAAGTCTCAACAGGGGACCTAAAATTTTCAGTAAATCATGTTGTTGTAAACAGAACTGCTGTCATCCAGGCTTTGTTGTTCCATCTATAGAGCACAAGCAGAGTAGATTTAACATAATTCTTAAAGGCCTCAGGATTTTCAGAATGGTAAATGAGCACTAGCTTCAACTTAAAATCAACCAGCTGCATTAGCTCCTAACAAAATAGCCTGCCCTTTTAGGCTTTGAAGCCAGTCACTGACTTTTCCTCTCTAGCTGTGAACATCCTAGAGGGCATCTTCTTTTTATGGAAGGCTGTTTTGCCTACACTGAAAACCTGTTGTTTAGTTTAGCCACCTTCCTTTACTATCTTAGCTAGATCTTCTAGATAACTTGCTGCAGCTTCTACATTAGCACTTGCTGGTTCACCTTGAACTTGCTGCTTCACCTTGTTATGGAGATGGCTTCTTTCATTAGACCTCATGAACTAACCTCTGCTAGCTTCACTCTTTTCTCTGCAGCTTCCTCACCTCTTTCAGCCTTTATAGATTTGAATAGATTCCTGTTCTGGATTAGGCTTTGGCTTAGGGGAATATTGTGGCTGGTTTGATCTTCTATCCAGACAACTAAAACTTTCTCCATATCAACAATAAAGCTGTTTCACTTTCTTATCATTCGTGTGTTCAGTGGAGTAGCACTTTTAGTTTCCTTCAAGAACTTTTCCCTTGCCTTCACAACTTGGCTGTTTGGCACAAGAGGCCTAGCTTTCAGCCTATCTCAGTTTTTGTCATACCTTCCTCACTAAGTTTAATTATTCTGGCTTTTGATTTAAAGTGTGAGACGTGTCGCATCCTCTCACTTGAACACTAGAGGCCACTGTAATGTTATTAATTGGCTTAACTTCCATATTGTTGTGTCTGAGGTAATAGTGAGCCCCAAGGAGTGGGAGAGAGATGGAGGAACAGTGGAGCAGTCAGAATACACAACATTTATACAGTGAATTTACCTTCTTACCTGGGTGAGGTTTGTATCACCCTCAAACAATTACAACATTAACATCAAAGATCACTGCTCACAGATTACCATAACAAATATAGTAATAGTGAAAAAGTTTGAAACCTTCCAAGAATTACCAAAATGTGGCATAGAGACATGATGTGAGCAAATGCTGTTGGAAGAATGGCGCCAATAGACTTGCTCAACCAGGATTGTCCCAAACTTCAACTTGTAAAAAACAGTGAAGTGCAATGAAATGAAGGATGCCTGTATACCATTTACACAGATTCACCTAATATTAACATTCTATTTTTTAGTTTTCTAAAGAACCTCCATACTGTTCTCCATAGTGGCTGTATCAATTTACATTCCCACCAACAGTGCAAGAGGGTTCCCTTTTCTCCATACACTCTCCAGCATTTATTGTAGATTTTCTGATGATGCCCATTCTAAACGGTGTGAGGTGATACCTCATTGTAGTTTTGATTTGCATTTCTCTAATAATTAGTGATGTTGAGCATCTTTTCATGTGCCTCTTGGCCATCTGTATGTCTTCTTTGGAGAAATGTCTATTTAGGTCTTCTGCCCATCTTTTGATTCGGTTGTTTGTTTTTTTGATACCATATGACCCAGCAATCCCACAGCTGGGCATATACCCTGAGAAAATAATTCAAAAAGACACATGCACCCCAATGTTCCTTGCAGCACTATTTACAATAGCCAGGTCATGGAAGCAACATAAGTGCCCATCAACAGACGAATGGATAAAGAAGATGTGGTACATATATACAACAGAATATTACTCACCATACAAAGGAAGGAAATTGGGTCATTTGTAGAGACGTGGATGGACCTATAGACTGTCATACAGAGTGAAGTAAGTCAGAAACGGAAAAACAAACACTGTATATTAACACATATATGTGGAATCTAGAAAAATGGTACAGATGAACCAGTTTGCAAGGCAGAAATAGAGACATAGATGTAGAGAACAAACATATGGACACCAAGGGGAGAAAGCAGGGGGAAGGTGGTGGTGGGATGAATTGGGAAATTGGGATTGACATATATACACTAATATGTATAAAATAGATAACTAATGAGAACTTGCTGTATAGCACAGGAAACTCCACTTCGCTGTGCAGTAGAAACTAACAGAACATTGTGAAACAACTATACCTCAATTTAAAAAAAAAAGCATTCTACTAATTTTGATGAATAATTTGAATGTGCTCACACTCTCCTAACCCCTCCTCCCCTCTCTCTACATGTACACACACACACACACACACACACAAACACACATACACATACACACACGTATATGTTTAACTTGCATACATCACTAATCTTTACCCCTGAATAGTCCAAAGTGTATGTCCTAAAGCATATTCTATGGAGACAATTTGAGTCTCTGGATGATATGATTCTTTCAAACAGAAATTTATTATATTTTTCAATCTTTTCTAACTATTCTCAGTGGTAAGATTTATCTAAAACTATTTAGTCTGCCGCTACCAGAAATCGAACCTCTAACCTATCACTTTTTATGATCCAGTGCCAGAATATTTTTGCCACTATGTGTTTTACTATTTTCAGGGCCAGTCATCTCTCATTACCCTTCCTTTAGAGAATTTACGAGCTATTCTTACTTATATATTTATTTTTTTAAACATCTTTATTGGAGTATAATTGCTTTACAGTGGTGTGTTAGTTTCTGCTGTATAACAAAGTGAATCAGCTATATGTATACATATATCACCATATCACCTCCTTCTTGAGCCTCCCTCCCACCCTCCCTATCCCACCCCTCTAGGTGGTCACAGAGCACCGAGCTGTTCTCCCTGTGCTATGCAGCTGCTTCCCACTAGCTATCTATTTTGCTTTTGGTAGTGTATATATGTCAATGCTACACTCTTACTTCGTCCCAGCTGAACCTTCCCCACCACGTATCATCAAGTCCATTCTCTATGTCTGCAACTTTATTCCTGTCTTGCCCCTAGGTTCATTAGAAACATTTTTTTTCTTTAGATTCCATATATATGTGTTAGAACACAGTATTTGTTTTTCACTTTCTGACATACTTCACTCTGTATGACAGACCGTAGGTCCATCCACCTCACTACAAATAATTCAATTTTGTTTCTTTTTATGGCTGCATAATATTCCATTGTAAATATGTGCCTCATCTTCCTTATCCATTCATCTGTTTTTTAAAAATAATCTGGTTTTTATTACATAGTTTTTTACCACTTACAAAATTATTGTTTATCAGCATCATATTAATTGGGAAGCAGCCTTGTTTGATGGGGAAAACATAGGTCAACATTGTGAAGATGGTTCATTCTCCCCACGATCTATAGCTTCATGCAATTCCAGTAAAAATCCTATCAGATTTTTCGTAGATATAAACAAGCTGATACTAAAATTTATATGGATGACACTAGAATTGTTCAAAAAATAAAAGTTGAGAAAAAGTAAAGTAGTTGATGGGCCACACTACCTGATTTCAAAACTAACTATAAAGTTAGAGTAAACCAGACAGTGCAGTATAGGTGAATGGATAGACACATAGATCATTGGAACAGAGTAGAAAGTTCAGAAAGAGACTTACTTATATTGGGTCAGTTGGCTATGTTTCTGGGTCGTTTATTCTCTGAGGTTTTTTTTTTTTTTTTTGCGGTACGTGGGCCTCTCACTGTTGTGGCCTCTCCCGCTGCGGAGCACAGGCTCCGGACGCTCAGGCTCAGCGGCCATGGCTCACGGGCCCAGCCGCTCCACGGCATGTGGGATCCTCCCAGACCGGGGCACGAACCCGTGTCCCCTGCATCGGCAGGCGGACTCTCAACCACTGCGCCACCAGGGAAGCCCTCTGAGGTTTTTGTATATGGTTTTTATAGTATTGTCACCCTGAAACAGCAATTATCATTTTATCACATGAGTTAATGTTGAGAAAGACTATTTTTCCCTCATTAATCTTTTTCTGTTTTACTCGAAAAGCCTGTGCAATCCAACTCAGCCTTCTTCATTAGTCACCTGAAACTCCTCTCACTAATGTCATCAGTGACCTGTTTACCAAACCTGTATTTATCTACTAGACCTCTGTGTGGCATTTGACATACTCTTACCTTCAAATTCCCCTAAAACGTGCACATAACATTTTATCAGTCAGCTTGGGCTGCTATAACAAAATACCATAGACGGAGTGACTTAAACAACAGAAATTTATTTTCTGACACTTCTGGAGGCTGGAAGTGCCAAGATCAGGATGCCAGTGTGGTCAGGTTCTTCTGAAGGAGGGCTTTCTTCTTGGCTTGCAGATGGCTGCCTACCTGCTGTGTCTTCATGTGGTGGAGAGAGAGCTCTCTGGTGTCTCTTCCTCTTCTTACAAGTTCTATGGGATCAGGGCTCCACTCTTATAACCTCATTTAACTTTAATCCCTCCTTAAAGGCCCTATCTGGAATACAGTCACAAGGGAGTCTAGAGCTTCAACATATGAATTCAGGGAGGACACAACTGAGTCCATAGCAATATTATTTTCATGTTTTATTTTATTTTATTATAACTGTTTTGCTATTTTACCCCACTAGACTTTGAGCTCCTTAATGGATGGGAATTGTACCTAGTTTGTCTTTGTATCTCTAGTACTTGATACGTAATAGGCACCCAGTAAACATTTTATTTTATTATTATTTTTTTTTTCTTTTTGCGGTATGCGGGCCTCTCACTGTTGTGGCCTCTCCCGTTGCGGAGCACAGGCTCCGGATGCGCAGGCCCAGCGGCCATGGCTCACGGGCCCAGCCGCTCCGCGGCATATGGGATCCTCCCAGACCGGGGCACGAACCCGTATCCCCTGCATCGGCAGGCGGACTCTCAACCACTGCGCCACCAGGGAGGCCCAACATTTTATTTTTTTATTTTTATTTTTATTTTTTAAGAGGTGGGAAGAGTGTTTTTATTATTTTTTATTAGTTTCTGCTTTACAACAAAGCGAAACAGTCATACATATACATCTGTTCCTACATCCCTTACCTCCCGCGTCTCCCTCCCTCCCACCCTCCCCATCCCACCCCTCCAGGCGGTCACAAAGTACCGAGCTGATCTCCCTGTGCTATATTGCTGCTTCCCACTAGCTCTCTACCTTACGTTTGGTAGTGTATATATGTCCATGCCTCTCTCTCGCTTTGTCACAGCTTACCCTTCCCCCTCCCCATATCCACAATTCATTCTCAAGTAGGTCTGTGCCTTTATTCCTGTTTTACCCCTAGGTTCTTCATGACATTTTTTTTCTAAAATTCCATATATATGTGGTAGCATACGGTATTTGTCTTTCCCGTTCTGATTTACTTCACTCTATATGACAGACTCTAGGTCTATCCACCTAATTAAAAATAGCTCAATTTCGTTTCTTTTTAAGGCTGAGTAATATTCCATTGTATATATGTGCCACATCTTCTTTATCCATTCATCCGATGATGGACACTTAGGTTGTTTCTATCTCTGGGCTATTGTGAATAGAGCTGCAATGAACATTTTGGGACATGTCTCTTTTTGAATTATGGTTTTCTCAGGGTATATGCCTAGTAGTGGAATTGCTGGGTCATATGGTAGTTCTATTTGTAGTTTTTTAAGGAGCCTCCATACTGTTCTCCACAGAGGCTGTACCAATTCACATGCCCACCAGCAGTGCAAGAGTGTTCCCTTTTCTCCACACCCTCTCCAGCATTTATTGTTTCTAGATTTTTTGATGATGGCCATTCTGACTGGTGTGAGATGATATCTCATTGTAGTTTTGATTTATTTATTTCTCTAATTATTAATGATGTTGAGCATTCTTTCATGTGTTTGTTAGCAGTCAGTATATCTTCTTTGGAGAAATGTCTATTTAGGTCTTCTGCCCATTTTTGGATTGGGTTGTTTGCTTTTTTGCTATTGAGCTACATGAGCTGCTTATAAATTTTGGAGATTAATCCTTTGTCAGTTGCTTCATTTGCAAATATTTTCTCCCATTCTGAGGGTTGTCTTTTGGTCTTGTTTATGGTTTCCTTTACTGTGCAAAAGCTTTGAAGTTTCATTAGGTCCCATTTGTTTATTTTTGTTTTTATTTCCATTTCTCTAGGAGGTGGGTCCAAAAGGATCTTGCTGTGATTTATGTCATAGAGTGTTCTGCCTATGTTTTCCTCTAAGAGTTTGATAGTGTCTGGCCTTACATTTAGGTCTTTAATCCATTTTGAGCTTATTTTTGTGTATGGTGTTAGAGAGTGATCTAATCTCATACTTTTACATGTCCCTGTCCAATTTTCCCAGCACCACTTATTGAAGAGGCTGTCCTTTCTCCACTGTACATTCCTGCCTCCTTTATCAAAGATAAGTTGACAATATGTTCGTGGGTTTATCTCTGGGCTTTCTCTTCTGTTCCATTGATCTATCTTTCTGTTTTTGTGCCAGAACCACAATGTCTTGATTACTGTAGCCTTGTAGTATAGTCTGAAATCAGGGAGCCTGATTCCTCCAGCTCTGTTTTTCGTTCTCAAGATTGCTTTAGCTATTCGGGGTCTTTTGTTTTTCCAAACAAATTTTGAAATTTTTTGTTCTAGTTCTGTGAAAAATGCCAGTGGTAGTTTGATAGGGATTGCATTGAATCTGTAGATTGCTTTGGGTAGTAGAGTCATTTTCACAATATTGATTCTTGCAATCCAGGAACATGGTATATCTCTCCATCTATTTGTATCATCTTTAATTTCTTTCATCAGTGTCTTATAATTTTCTGCATACAAGTCTTTTGTCTCCTTAGGTAGGTTTATTCCTAGATATTTTATTCTTTTTGTTGCAATGGTAAATGGGAGTGTTTTCTTGATTTCACTTTTAGATTTTTCATCATTAGTGTACAGGAATGCCAGACATTTCTATGCATTAATTCTGTATCCTTCTACTTTACCAAATTCATTGATTAGCTCTAGTAGATTTCTGGTAGCAAGTTTAGGATTCTCTATGTATAGTATCATGTCATCTGCAAACAGTGACAGCTTTACGTCTTCTTTTCCAATTTGGATTCCTTTTATTTCCTTTTCTTCTCTGATTGCTGTGGCTAAAACTTCCAAAACTATGTTGAATAAGAGAGATGAGAGTGGACAGCCTTATCTTATTCCTGATCTTAGTGGAAATGGTTTCAGTTTTTCACCATTGAGGATGATGTCGGCTGTGGGTTTGTCATATATGGCCTTTATTATGTTGAGGAAAGTTCCCTCTATGCCTACTTTCTGCAGGGTTTTTATCATAAATGGGTGTTGAATTTTGTCGAAAGCTTTCTCTGCATCTATTGAGAAGATCATATTGTTTCTCTCCTTCAGTTTGTTAATATGGTGTATCACATTGATTGATTTGCGTATATTGAAGAATCCTTGCATTCCTGGAATAAATCCCACTTGATCATGGTGTATGATCCTTTTAATGTGCTGTTGGATTCTGTTTGCTAGTATTTTGTTGAGGATTTTTGCATCTATGTTCATCAGTGATATTGGCCTGTAGTTTTCTTTCTTTGTGACATCCTTGTCTGGTTTTGGTATCAAGGTGATGGTGGCCTCTTAGAATGAGTTTGGGAGTGTTCCTCCCTCTGCTATATTTTGGAAGAGTTTGAGAAGGATAGATGTTAGCTCTTCTCTAAATGTTTGATAGAATTCACCTGTGAAGCCATCTGGTCCTGGGCTTTTTTTGTTGGAAGATAATTAATTACAGTTTCAATTTCAGTGCTTGTGATTGGTCTGTTCATATTTTCTATTTCCCTGGTGCAGCCTCAGAATGTTCTGCATTTCTAAGAATTTGTCCATTTCTTCCAGGTTGTCCATTTTATTGGCATAGAGTTGCTTGTAGTAATCTCTCATGATCTTTTGTATTTCTGCAGCATCAGTTGTTACCTCTCCTTTTTCATTTCTAATTCTACTGATTTGAGTCTTCTCACTATTTTTCTTGATGAGTCTGGCTAATGGTTTATCAATTTTGTTTATCTTCTCAATGAACCAGCTTTTAGTTTTATTGATCTTTGCTATCATTTCCTTCATTTCTTTTTTATTTATTTCTGATCTGATCTTTATGTTTTCTTTTCTTCTGCTAACTTTGGGGGATTTTTGTTCTTCTGTCTCTAATTGTTTTAGGTGCAGTGTCAGGTTGTTTACTCGAGATGTTTCCTGTTTCTTAAGGTGGGATTGTATTGCTATAAACTTCCCCCTTAGAATTGCTTTTGCTGTGTCCCATAGGTTTTGGGTCATCGTGTCTCCATTGTCATTTGGTTCTAGGTATTTTTTAATTTGCTCTTTGATTTCTTCAGTGATCACTTCGTTATTAATTAGTGTATTGTTTAGCCTCCATGTATTTGTAGTTTTTACAGATCTTTTCCTGTAATTGAAGTCTAGTCTCATAGCATTGTGGTCGGAAAAGATACTTGATACAATTTCAATTTTCTTAAATTTACCAAGGCTTGATTTGTGACCCAAAATATGATCTATCCTGGAGAATGTTCCATGGGCACTTGAGAAAAATGTGTATTCTGTTGTTTTTGGATGGAATGTCCTATACATATTAATTAAGTCCATGTTGTTTAATGTATCATTTAAAGCTTGTGTTTCCTTATTTATTTTCATTTTGGATGATCTGTCCATTGGTGAAAGTGGGGTGTTGAAATCCCCTACTATGAGTGTGTTACTGTCGATTTCCCCTTTTATGGCTGTTAGTATTTGCCTTATGTATTGAGGTGCTCCTATGTTGGGTGCATAAATATTTACAATTGTTATATCTTCTTCTTGGATCGATCCCTTGATCATTATGTTGTGTCCTTCTTTGTCTCTTCTAATAGTCTTTATTTTAAAGTCTATTTTGTCTGATATGAGAATTGCTACTCCAGCTTTCTTTTGATTTCCATTTGCATGGAATATCTTTTTCCATCCCCATACTTTCAATCTGTATGTGTCTCTAGGTCTGAAGTGGGTCTCTTGTAGACAGCATATATATGGGTCTTGTTTTTGTATCCATTCAGCCACTCTGTGTCTTTTGGTGGGAGCATTTAGTCCATTTACCTTTAAGGTATTTATTGATATTTATGTTCCTATTCCCATTTCCTTAATTGTTTTGGGTTCATTATTGTAGGTATCTTCCTTCTGTTGTGTTTCTTGCCTAGAGAAGTTCCTTTAGCATTTGTTGTAAAGCTGGTTTGGTGGTGCTGAACTGTCTCAGCTTTTGCTTGTCTGTAAAGTTTTTAATTTCTCCATCAAATCTGCATGAGATCCTTGCTGGGTAGATTAATCTTGGTTGTAGGTTTTTCTCCTTCATCACTTTAAATATGTCCTGCCAGTCCCTTCTGGCCTCCAGAGTTTCTTCTGAAAGATCAGCTGTTAACCTTATGGGGATGCTCCTGCGTGTTATTTGTTGTTTTTCCCTTGCTCCTTTTAATATGTTTTCTTTGTATTTAATTTTTGACAGTTTGATTAATATGTGTCTTGGCATATTTCTCATTGCATTTATCCTGTATGGGACTCTCTGTGCTTCATGGAATTCATTAACTGTTTACTTTCCCATATTAGGGAAGTTTTCAACTATAATCTCTTCAAATATTTTCTCATTCCCTTTCTTTTCCTCTTCTTCTTCTGGCACCCCTATAATTCGAATGTTGGTGCATTTAATGTTGTCCCAGAGGTCTCTGAGACTGTCCCCAGTTCTTTTCATTCTTTTTTCTGTATTCTGCTCTGCAGCAGTTTTTTCCACTATTTTATCTTCCAAGTCACTTATCCATTCTTCTGCCTCAGTTATTCTGCTATTGATTCCATCTAGAGTATTTTTAACTTCATTTACTGTGTTTCTAATCATTGCTTGATTCATCTATATTCCTTCTAGGTCGTTGTTAACTGTTTCTTACATTTTGTCTATTCTGTTTTCAAGACTTTGGATCATCTTTACTATCATTATTCTGAATTCTTTTTCAGGTAGACTGCCTATTTCCTCTTCATTTGTTAGGTCTGGTGGGTTTTTATCTTGCTCCTTCACCTACTGTGTGTTTTTCTTTCTTCTCATTTTGCTTATCTTACTGTGTTTGGGGTCTCCTTTTTGCAGGCTGCAGTTTCGTAGTACCCGTTGTTTTTGGTGTCTGTCCCCAGTGGCTAAAGTTCTTTCAGTGAGTTGTGTAGGCTTCCTGGTGGAGGCGACTAGTGCCTGTGTTCTGGTGGATGAGGCTGGATCTTGTCTTTCTGGTGGACAGGTCCACATCTGGTGGTGTTTTTTGGGGTGTCTGTGGTAATATTATGTTTTTAGGCATCCTCCCTGCTAATGGGTGGGGTTGTGTTCCTGTCTTGCTAGTTGCTTGGCATAGGGTGGCCAGCACTGTAGCTTGCTGTTCATTGAGTGATGCTGGGTGCTGGTGTTGAGATGGAGATCTCTGGGAGATTTTCGCCATTAGATATTATGTGGAGCTGGGCGGTCTCTTGTGGACCAGTGTCCTGAAGTTGGCTCTCTCACCTCAGAGGCACAGCACTGACTCCTGGCTGCAGCACCAAGAGCCTTTCATCCACCTTTTGGGGGGTCTAAGGTCTCCTGTCAGCGTTCAATAGGTGTTCTGTAGGAGTTGTTCCACGTGTAGATGAATTTCTGATGTATCTGTGGGGAGGAAGGTGATCTCTGCGTCTTACTGTTCCACCATCTTCCAACATCCCTCTATTCATCTGTTGATGGACACTTAGGTTACTTTCATGTCCTGGCTGTTGTAGATAATGCTGCAATGATCATTGTGGTACATGTCTCTTTTTGAATCATGGCCTTCTCAGGGTATATGCCCAGTAGTAGGATTGCTGGGTCATACGGTAGTTCTATTTTAAGTTTTATAAGGAACCTCCTTACTGTTTTCCATAGTAGCTGTGTCAATTTACATTCCCACGAATAGTTCAAGATGATTTCCTTTTCTCCACACCCTCTCCAGCATTTATGTTTTCTAGAATTTTTAATTAAACATCTTTATTGGAGTATAATTGCTTTACAATGGTGTGTTAGTTTCTGCTGTATAACAAAGTGAATCATCTATACATATACATATAAACCCATATCTCTTCCCTCTTGTGTCTCCCTCCCTCCCACCCTCCCTATCCCACTCCTCTATGGGATCACAAAACACCGAGCATATCTCCCTATGCTATGTGGCTGTGTCCCACTAGCTATCTACTTTACATTTTGTAGTGTATGTATGTCCATGCCACTCTCTCACTTTGTCCCAGCTTACTTGTCCCCTAGCTGTATCCTTAAGTCCATTCTCTAGTAGGTCTGTGTCTCTATTCCTGTTCTGCCCCTAGGTTTTTCATGACCTTTTTTTTTTTTTTTTAGATTCCAAATATATACATTAGCATATGGTATTTGTTTTTCTCTTTGTGACTTACTTCACTCTGTATGACAGACTCTACATCCATTCACCTCCCTACAAATAACTCAATTTCGTTTCTTTTTATGACTGAGTAATATTCCATTGTATATTTGTGCCACATCTTGTTTATTCATTCATCTGTCAATGGACACTTAGGTTGCTTCCATGTCCTGGCTATTGTAAATAGAGCTGCAATGAACATTGTGCTGCATGACTCTTTTTCAATTATGGTTTTCTCAGGGTAAATGCCCAGTAGTGGTATTGCTTGGTCATATGGTAGTTCTGTTTTTAGTTTCTTAAGGAACTTCCATATTGTTCTCCATACTGGCTGTATCATTTCACACTCCCACCAACAGTGCAAGAGGCTTCTCTTTTCTCCAACCCCTCTCCAGCATTTATTGTTTGTAGATTTTTTTATCATGGCCATTCTGACTGTTGTGAGGTGATACCTCATTGTAGTTTTGATTTGCATTTCTGTGATGATTAATGATGTTGATCATTCTTTCATGTGTTTGTTGGCAGTCTGTATATCTTCTTTGGAGAAATGTCTATTTAGATCTTCTGCCCATTTTGGGATTGGGTTTTTTGTTTCTTTGATATTGAGCTTCATGAGCTGCTTGTAAATTTTGGAGATTAATCCTTTGTCAGTTGCTTTATTTGCAAATATTTTCTCCCATTCTGAGGGATGTCTTTTCGTCTTGTTTATGGCTTCCTTTGCTATGCAAAATCTTCTAAGTTTCATTAGGTCCTGTTTCTTTATTTTTGTTATTATATACATTTCTCTAGGATGTGGGTTAAAAAGGATCTTAATGTGATTTGTGTCATAGAGTGTTCTGCCTATGTTTTCCTCTAAGAGTTTTATAGTGTCTGGCCTTACATATAGGTCTTTAATAAATTTTGAGTTTATTTTTGTGTCTGGTGTTGGGGAGTGCTCTAATTTCATTCTTTTATATGTAGCTCTCCAGTTTTCCAAGCACCACTTACTGAAGAGGCTGTCTTTTCTCCACTGTATATTCTTGTATCCTTTATCAAAAATAAGGTGACCATAGGTGCATGTGTTTATCTCTGGCTTTCTATCCTGTTCCTTTTATCTATATTTCTGTTTTTGTGCCAATACTATACTGTTTTGATTACTATATCTTTGTAGTATAGTCTGAAGTCAGGGAGCCTGATTCCTCCAGCTCCATTTGTCTTTCTCAAGATTCCTCTGGCTATTCATGGTCTTTTGTGTTTCCACACAAATTGAGAATTTTTTTGTTCTACTTCTGTGAAAAATGCCATTGGTAGTTTAAGGATTGCATTGAATTTTAGATTGCTTTGGGTTGTACATTCATTTTCACAGTGTCGATTCTTCCAATCCAAGAACATGGTATATCTCTCCATCTATTTGTATCATCATTAATTTCTTTTATCAGTGTCTTATAGTTTTCTGCATACAGGTCTTTTGTCTCCTTAGGTATGTTTATTCCTAGGTATTTTATTCTTTTTGATGCAATGGTAAATGGGAGTGTTTCCTCAATTTCTCTTTCAATTTTTTCATCATAGTGTATAGGAATGCAAGAGACTTCTGAGCATTAATTTTGTATCATGCAACTTTACCAAATTCATTGATTAGCTCTAGTAGTTTTCTGGTAGCATCCTTAGGATTCTCTATGTATAGTATCATGCCATCTGCAAACAGTGACAGTTTTACTTCTTTTCCATTTTGGATTCATTTTATTTATTTCTGTTCTGTGGTTGCCATGCCTAAAACTTCCAAAGCTATGTTGAATAATGGTGAGAGTGGGCAACCTTGTCTTGTTCTGGACCTTAGAGGAAATGGTTTCAGTTTTTCACCATTGAGAACGATGTTGGCTGTGGGTTTGTCATATATGGCTTTATTATGTTGATGTAGCTTCCCTCTATGCTTACTTTCTTCAGAATTTTTTATCATAAATGGATATTGATATTTGTCAAAAGCCTTTTCTGCATCTACTGAGATTCTCACATGGTTTTAATTCTTCAATTTGTTAATATGGTGTATAACATTGATTCATTTGCATATATTGAAGAATCCATGCATTCCTGGGATAAACCCTACTTGATCATGTTGTATGATCCTTTCAATGTGCTGTTGGATTCTGTTTGCTAGTATTTTGTGGTGGATTTTTGCATCTGTTGATCAGTGATATTGGCCTGTAGTTTTCTTTTTTTGTGACATCTTTGTCTGGTTTTGGTATCAGAGTGATAGTGCCTTATTGAATGAGTTTGGGAGTGTTCCTCCCTCTGCTATATTTTGGGAGATTTTGAGAAGAATAGGTGTTAACTCTTCCGTAAGCATTTGATAGAATTCACCTGTGAATCCATTTGGCCCTATGCTTTTGTTTGTTGGAAGATTTTTAATCACAATTTCAATTATAGTGCTTGTGATTAGTCTCTTCATGTTTTTTACTTCTTCCTAGTTCAGTCTTGGAAGGTTGTACTTTTCTAAGAATTTTTCCATTTCTTCCAAGTTGTGTATTTTATTTGCACATAGTTGCTTGTAGTAGTCTCTCATGATCCTTTTTATTTCCACAGTGTCAGGTGTTACTTCTTTTTCATTTCTATTTCGGTTCCTTTGAGTCTTGTCCTTTCTTTTTTTCTTGATGAGTCTGGCTACTGGTACGTCAATTTTATCTTCTTAAAGAACCAGCTTTTAGTTTTATTGATATTTGATTTTTATCCTTTTTTTTTTTTTTTTTTTTTTTGCCGTACGTGGACCTCTTACTGTTATGGCCTCTCCCGTTGCAGAGCACAGGCTCCGGATGCACAGGCCCAGTGGCCATGGCTCACGGGCCCTGCTGCTCTGCCGCATGTGAGATCTTTCCGGACCGGGGCATGAACCTGTGCCCCCTGCATCAGCAGCTGGACTCTCAACAACTGCGCCACCAGGGAAGCCCTGATTTTTATCCTTTAATTTGTTAATATGGTGCATCACATTGATTGATTTGCATATATTGAAACAGTAGTTTCCTTCATTTCCTTTTCATTTATTTCTCATGCAATCTATATGATTTCTTTCCTTCTGCTAACTTTTTTTGTTGTTCTTCTTCTTTCTCTAATTGCTTTAGGTGTAAAGATAGGTTGTTTATTTGAGATTTTTCTTTTTTCTTGAGGTAAGATTGTATTGCTGTAAACTTCCCTCTTAAAAACTGCTTTTGCTGCATCCCATAGGTTTTGGGTCAATGTGTTTTCATTGTCATTTGTTTCTAGGTATTTTTTGATTTCCTCTTTGATTTTTTCTGTGATCTCTTGGTTACTTAGTAATGTATTGTTTAGCCATCCTGTGTTTGTATTTTTTACAGTGTTTTCACTGTAATTGACATCTAGTCTCATAACACTGTGGTTGTAAATGATACTTGATACGATTTCAATTTTCTGAAATTTACCAATGTTTGATTTGTGTCCCAAGATATGATCTGTCCTGGAGAATGTTCCATGAGCACTTGAAAAGAAAGTATATTCTGTTGTTTTTGGGTGGAATGTGCTATAAATATCAATTAATTCCATCTTGTTTAATGCATCATTTAAAGCTTGTGTTTCCTTATTTATTTTCATATTGGATTATCTGTCCATTTGTGAAAGTGGGGTGTTAAACTCCCCAGTATGATTGTGTTACTGTCAGTTTCCCCTTTTATGGCTGTTAGCATTTGCCTTTTTTATTGAGATGCTCCTATGTTGGGTGCATAAATATTTACACTTGTTATATCTTCTCATGGATTGATCCCTTGATCATTATGTAGTGTCCTTCTTTGTCTCATGTAATAGTTTTTATTTTAAAGTATATTTTGTCTCTTATGAGTATTGATACTCCAGATTTCCTTTGATTACCATTTGCCTGGAATATCTTTTTCCATCCCATCACTTTCAGTCTGTATGTGTCCCTAGATCTGAAGTGGGTTGCTTGTAGATAGCATTTACATGCGTCTTGTTTTTGTATCCATTCGGCATTTTGTGTCCTTTGGTTGGAGCATTTAATCCACTTACATTTAAGTTAATTATTGATATGTATATTTCTATTACCATTTTCTTAATTATTTTTTGTAGGTCTTTTCCTTCTCTTGTGTTTCCTGCCTAGAGAAGTTGCTTTAGCATTTTTTTGTAAGGCTGGTTTGATTGTGCTGAATTCTCTTAAGGTTTGCTAGTCTGTAAAGGTTTTAATTTTGTCATCAAATCTGAATGAGATCCTTGCTGGGTAGAGTAATCTTGCTTATAGGTTTTTCCCTTTCATCACTTTTAATATGTCCTGCACTCCCTTCTGGCTTGCAGAATTTCTGCTGAAAGATCAGCTGTTAAGCTTCTGGGGATTCCCTTGTATGTTATTTTTTGCTTTTCCCTTGCTGCTTTTAATATTTTTGGTTTGTGTTTAATTTTTTATTGTTTCCTTAATATGTGTCTTGCCATGTTTCTTGGATTTATCCTGTATGGGACTCTCTGCTGTTCCTGGACTTGATTGACTATTTCCTTTCCCATGTTAGGGACGTTTTCGACTATAGTCTCTTCAGATATTTTCTCAGATACTTTCTTTTTCTGTTCTTCTTCTGGGACCCCTATAATTTGAATTTTGTTGCAGTTAATGTTGCCCCAGAAGTGTCTTTTCATTCTTATATCTTTATTCTGCTCTGCCACAGGTATTTGCACTATTCTATCTTCCAGCTCACTTATCCATTCTTCTGCCTCAGTTATTCTTCTATTGATTCCTTCTAGAGTATTTTTCATTTCATTTATTATGTTCTTCATCACTGTTTGTTTGCTCTTGAGTTCTTCTAGGTCCTTGTTAAACAGTTCTTGTATTTTCTCTCTTCTATTTCTGAGATTTTGGATCATCTTTACTATCATTACTCTGAATTGTTTTTCAGGTAGACTGCCTATTTCCTCTTCATTTGTTTGTTCTGCTGGGTTTTTGCCTTGCTCCTTCATCTGCTTCATATTTCTCTGTCTTCTCATTTTGTTTAACTTAGTGTGTTTTGGGTCTCCTTTTCCTCAGCTTTGTAGTTCCCGTTATTTTTGTTTTCTGCCCCCAGTGGGTGAGATTGGTTTATTTGCTTATGTAGGCTTCCTGGTGGATGGGACTGGTACATTTGTTCTGGTTGGTGGCGATGGATCTTGTTCTTCTGGTGTGCAGGGCCGCATCTGGTGGGGTGTTTTGTGGTGTCTGTCAACTTAGCATGACTTTAGGCAGCCTCTCTCCTAATTGGTGGGTTTTTGTTCCTGTCTTGCTAGTTGTTTGCCATGGGGCATCCAGCACCAGAGCTTGCTGGCCGTTGGGTGGAATGGGTCTTAGTGTTGAGATGAAGTCTCTGGGAGAGCTCTTGCTGATTGATATTACATGGGGCCAGGAGGTCTCTGGTGGTCCAATGTCCTGGACTCGGCTCTCTCACCTCAGAGGAACATGCCTGTCACCCGGCTGGAGCACCAAAATCGTGCCAGCCACACAGCTTGGAAGTAAAAGAAGGAAAAACAAACAATGAACAAATAGAACCCCAAACCAAATGGTAAAAACAAAACTAAACAGACAAAATCAGACAAAGAAATGTACCCACGTGCACACATACACACACACACACACACACACTCATAAAAACAGACAAACAACCCAAACAACAAAAACAGAAAAAACAAAACAAAACAACAAGGCAAAACTACCAGACAGAACCCTAGGACAAATGATATCAAACCTAAAGAGACTAAATCATACAAAGATACATACACACATGCATTCACAAAAAAAGAGAAAAAGGGGAAAAATTAAAAATAAAAATATTTTAAAAATTTAAAATAAAGGAAGGAAACAACCAAACCAATAAACAAAATTCACCAGTGAAAACAAGCACTTAAAACTAAACTAAGAGAAACATAAAACCAAAAACAAATCAGACTTAGAAAGCAAACCCCAAGTCTACAGTTTCTCCCAAAGTCTACCACCTCAATTTTGGGAACATTTGTTGTCTATTCAGGCACTCCACAGATGCAGGGTTTTATCAAGTTGATTGTGGGGATATAATCCACTGCTCCTGAGGCTGCATGGAGAAATTTCCCTTTTTCTTCTTTGTTCGCACAGCTCCTGGGATTCAGCTTTGGTTTTGACCCTGCCTCTGCCTGTAGGCCACCCTCAGGTGTCTGTTCCCCACCCAGACAGGAGTGGGTTCAAGCAGCAGCTGATTAGGGCTCTGTTTCTCACTCCAGCCATGGAGAGGGAAAAGTACGGTAGTTAGAATTAGAATGTGGGGTGAGCCTGCAGCACCAGAGGCTGACATGACATTGCAACAGCCTGTGGTGCACCGTGTGTTCTACCAGGGAAGTTGTCTCTGGATCATGGGACCCTGGCCATGGTTTGCTGCACAGGCTTCCATGGGGGTGTGGGTAGTGACTTGCACTTGCACACAGGATTCTTGGTGGCAGTGGCGGCAGTGTTAACAGTCCATGCCCGTCACTATGGTCCGATCTGATAGCCGCGGCTCACTCCTGTCTCTGGAGGTCATTTAGGTGGTGCTCTGCCCTCTGTGGGCACAAGGAGCAGGAATCCCCTCTCCTCGCACACCCCAAAACAGTGGTTTCTTGCCTCTCCAGCTGGTCCAGACATTTTCCTAGACTCCCTCCTGGCTAGCTGTGGTGCACTAGTCCACTTCAGGCTGTCTTCACACAGCCAACCCCAGTCCTTTCCCTGAGGTCTGACCTCTGAAGCCTGAGCCTCAGCTCTCAGCTCCCACCCACCCCGATGAGTGAGCAGACAAGCATCTTAGGCTGGTGAGTGCTGGTCAGCACCGATCCTCTGTGCGGGAATCTCTCCACTTTCCCTTCTGCACCCCTGTTTCTGCATTGTCTTCCATGGCTCTGAAGCTTTTCCCCCACCTGTTCCCACCACTGAAGGGGCTTCCTAGTGTGTGCAAACTTTTCCTCCTTCACAGCTCCCTCCCAGAAGTGCAGGTCCCATCCCTATTATTTTTCTTTTTTCTTTTGCCCTGCCCAAGTACATGGGGAATTTTTTGCATTTTGGGAAGTCTGAGCTCTTCTGCCAGCATTCAGTAGGTGTTCTGTAGGAGTTGTTTCACATGTAGATGTATTTTTGATGTATTTGTGTGGAGGAAGATGATCTCCATGTCTTACTCCTCCACCATCTTGAAGGTCTCTTTTATTTATTTTTATATATGCATTTTTACAGTTTGTCTAATTCCCAAGTAATGTATTTATTATTAAATTATGAATCAGTGTAGGAAAGATTGACATTATCATTTTTCTATTTCTACATAAGTAGAGGGTCTGTTTTCCCATTTCTGCAGAACTTCTTTTGGAGTCCTCAGTAGCCTTTCCCTTTCTCTCTATCTTTCCTCTGCTCACAGCAAGATGGATTCTGGATATACTCTGAGTACTGTAACAACCACCTGGACGCCTGTATGGAGCTCTCCAAACTGATGAAGGACAGCCGCTACCAGCACTTTTTTGAGGCCTGTCGCCTCTTGCAGCAGATGATCGACATTGCTATTGATGGTTTCCTTTTGACGCCAGTGCAGAAGATCTGCAAGTATCCCTTACAGTTGGCTGAGCTCCTCAAGTATACCGCCCAGGACCATAGGTAAGGGATTGAGGGAGGCAGGAGTGAAGGAGAGAGCCTCCTTTAAATGTTAATCCTTATTGAGAATGTATGTCCTTTTGCCTTTTCTGAGTTTCTGTTAGCTTACATACACAATGGGATGATGACATATTCTTGCTTACCTCTGAAGACTGTTGTGTATATAAAGTGAGACAATCCTTATCAGTTGCTTATAAACTTATAAATCAATATATACACAAAATCAGTGTTCATCTTTATTGTACCACTTAGACACTGCCTTCAGGGAGCTTATTGCCTGGTCCTTAGTCCTGAGTTCAGCCAAGTGAATCAACTGTTTATTCTACTCTGCTCAATAGAGTCAAATATCCTGGTAACAGACCGCCCAACTTGTACTGACCTTAGGTTTCTTCTGAAAGGCTACACCCCTCGTCTTCTTTAGTCTTTTACACCCTCCTCTGCCTCATCCCAACTGTACCTTCCCCTTAGACACACAGCATGACTGGGGGAAAATAGACTTCCCCTGAAGTTTTTTCAAAGTTTTTCAGTATTTTCAAGAAAACCAACCCAAAAAGGACCAAGGAGCTTATCTTTCTCTGAATGGAAATGATACTCCTAACCCCCTATTAGTAAGGTATATGCTGGGAGTCATCTCCAACAATGGGAATGGTCTACAGTGAACCATCCCCTATTTTTTCACGTGCTTTGCTTCATGACCTAGAGCCCCGAGCCTATTTATAGCCTGCTTTTAATTGGTATTAAATCCGTGATCTTAGGTTTATTGGCCCAGCTCTCAGCTCTCTTCCTGATTGATCACTATAAGAATAAAGAAGGCCTTTGTCCAATGTCCCTTAGTGTCTGCCTGATTCTCATCAGGCCTGCTTCCTACTTTCATTTGGCTCTGCTGCCTGGTTTCCTTGGAGCTGACTTCCAGACCTAGTTGCATAAGGCCATTGGTATGCGTCAGTTGGTTTTGTTTATGTCAAGCTTCTAGGCCAATCCCTAGGTTCATTTTTAAGTTGATGTTGTTCTTTAGCATATCATGGGTTATGTGCTTCAGTGGTCTGAAACCCTGGACAGATTTCAGATTTGAAACCATATGTGGTAGCGGTGGACTCTCCCTTTGTGTGAGTGACGCCACCAGTGGTAACTCTGCCTTCCTTGCTCTGTTGGCTGTGAGCGAGGCAGGTATAGAAGGACCTTGCAAAGGAGGACTCTGTCCCCTTCTCCCTGAGTCTGTTTACTAGCTGGGGGATAGTGGGAGTACTAATTAGACATGAAATTTGGAGGTGACTAAATCTCACTCAAAAGATTTAATACAGCCCATTGCCAAAACTGAGTTCCAAGTTTTCTAAGGAGAAAACTTGTGAGAGCTAATAGGATATTAAAGAACCCCAATTAAAATATCTTAATATTTTAAAAATAAAAATGGAAAACATGTATGGCACCTAAAATGGAAAGGGCCTTAGAGGAAGGTCTTCTAGTCACACTTACTCATTCTATGGCTAGACAGACTGAGTTCCAGAAAGGGAAAATGACAAAGAGCAAGTCTGTGGCAAAGCAGGGACACAAAGTATGGACAGTGGTCTGGGAACCTAAATTTTTAAAGAGCCCTCCAGGTGATTTTCATGCCGAGGAAGATTTGTGAGCCATTGTACTAGCCAGTCTGGAAGGCCTTTTCTAGTTCTGCCATCCCATGTTGTAATGAATCTAAATGACCTCCAGAGGAATACTTCAAGGTGCTAAGTGACCAGAAGCAGCCACTATTGTACCTAAATCTCAGTGGAGCTGCTTTCAGACCAATGGTTTTAAAACCAGTATATTTAAAGAGTGATTCTCAAATGTTTTTATATCACAGCTTATCTTCCACCTACTCCTGAGTGTCTGCTCTAAAAATCATACTTCTGGACTGATGATATTAACTAGGTAAATTAGGTATTTACATAAATGCTTTTAAGAGCCCCCCAAGGACCAAATTTAAAGCACAGCCAAAAATTATGTTTGTCTTTTAGACCAAAGCAACCCTAGGGCCTTTTGTGTTTAGTGGGAGCGAACAAGATAGCATATCTCCCTGGGATTTCCCATTCATGTGCACCTTCACCTTGTGAGTGGAAACCCTGCCTCAAGGCCTTCTTACCCTCTGGGTCTCTGGTCCCCTCTCCTTCCACTCCTAGGCTCAGGGGTGCTGAGAGAATGGTTCAGTCAGTGGCGGGCTACATCAATCCCTCTCCTCATTTGGGGTGACCCATTGGGCCTAGCACTATCCCCAGGCCATGGGCTACTTCTTCTTGCAGGCCTCAGGAAGCTGTATCAAGGTGATAGCTCCTGCAATGCATGTCAAAGTAGCTTGGGTTTGAAGACACTTAGAGGCTACTGCCAGGCTGAAGACTTAGGTCGATAGGTGTTCAGATAGGTAGGTCTGAAATGCAAGCAGGCAGAGTTCTTCCCGAGGGAGAAGATTAGGTGGATAGAGAATGGTAAATGGAGAATAATACTACCTTTGTTTACAGAAGGGTGACATGTCCCCACCCCCCACCCAACCTTGCTTAAGCTGATAACAAGAAAGACTCTGTACAAGAGGGACGTTAGCTGACCTGTCTGGAAGAAGACAATCTTGGTTCAGTCAGTCTCCTCACTAGGGTGCTGGGCTCAGACCTCATCTGGAAGCCTGAGGGCTCTGAGCAGGGTTCAGGCTGGACCACAGCTATTTACTTTTTTCTCTCACCCACTCCTAAAGCTAGTGGGGAAGGTTAGAGATGGTGACATACCCCCCTCTAACCATCGTGAGAGAGGCAACCAGCTAAAAATGGCAAAGGTTGACTGACAGTATGGCACAGTGGCAGTGATAAAT